>NC_134268.1:72415694-74815694 GCF_031893055.1 Leptodactylus fuscus | reverse complement strand
TACCATTCACACTGGTGGTAGGTTATCCACAAGCAGTGTGAGGCACAAGGCAAATGGTTAGTTTATGTGCAGGTTCACACTGCTAGCACTTTTCACTAAATCACGGTACCTGTTAAGTACCAGAGACTAGTGTCACACTACAAATCCATTGTATACATCTAAGCACCAAGCAACCCTGTATCTCCAAAATAGGACTGGAATGTGCTTTCACTGGCTCCAAGAAAAGGTTATCCAGCCCATAGGCATTGCTGGGACTTCAGCAGAAACATGCACAATGAATATATAATACCGTTTCACAGCTCTGGTGCCAGCCACAAGGAGACCAAGAGTCAAGCATTGAATGTGGCCATGTCACGTAAGGACAGTTTTAATTAAGCAAAGGTCCTTTAGGTCCAATTCTTATGAAATATGTACACGATTAACGTGCCAGAAGAGCATTAGATTTCATGCTCATCATTTACCTATATTGTCTTCACTTCCAGGATCACCTTTGCATGAATGCGATTCGCTCGACCATGCATGGTCCCTGAAGATTCACCACCACTAAACTAATATCTGTGGCTTAAACCTAGAATACAAAAAAGGGAAGACCCATTCACAGGCTTCAAAGTATTCGAAGCCTGTATAGCAATGTCATAGAAGAAACCCAACCCTACAGTAATTGTATGGCAAATATCAGCTGCCTTCAACTCAAGTATCTGACGCCACTACATTACTCAGATTTACATAGGACTGCAAGAGCGACTGAGGCATTTGTCATATCTGTGGACTTGTTAAGACTGATTGCCATCACAGAATACAGCACATAAGAGCAGGAGACAGGATTTCTCAACTAGCCTAACATTATATCTGCCTACACTGCAAACAAAAGAAAGATGGTATGAGAAGACAACTAACAAGACGCTTTGAAATAAAGCATAAAGGCACGAAAAGGTAAGTGAAGAGGCTGAAGGGTAAAGCTTATTAAGTTCTAAAGAATGGAAGGTAAGCAATCTAAAGGTACACAAATGGGAATCAATGTGCCAATATTCCACTAGTTCAGATCTGAGATTCCCCTCCACACTTGCTTGAACTGCACAGAAGAATATGAAGGACTTTTTATTTTTGGGTATCCATAAGTGTTTCTGATGCTCTTCAGTGGAGCTGGCAAGAACTGCCAGTTTTGTGGTAATACCACCACATCTATACACAATGTGGTATGACAATAAGGGCAGTGAGTGTTTAAGTCCAGCCAAGCCTTGCCCACTATGAACTGAACACCTAAGTAAGACATACAGTAGGTTCTTAAGCTGGGGTAAGTGAATCCCAGTGATACAAGCCAGCATCAGGTAGAATCATAAACCTGGGGTACTTTGGTATTATTTGTTAAATTAAGGGGTAGTTTGCAGAGAAACCTGGACAAATGCTGACCTAAGACCCACAATGTAGGCAAAGGACTGACCACACTACAAAAGACTTGTAGTCAGGCAGTCTACCCCCAGCATCTAAAGGTTTTCTGTACATTATTAATGTCACATTTGTATTTTTTTTCACTTTCAAATCCCTGAACTGCTGCTGCAATAAATTTATATAGCTTGCTCTGGGGTTGCCATAGTAACGTCACTAGCTTTCTGTGCACGTATTTCCTGTCATGTGATCCACAAAATACATTCATAGAGAGACAATCACATGACAAAGCTAGTCTGTTATAGTTACATTACTGCAGCAGTAAAAAAAAAATTAAAAATCTTAAAGATAGAGCCGACATCTTTTTAAGGTACTGAGCAGTGTTCAGCATCAATCACATTGTGCAGTTCCTCATCTCAGACTGTGTTATTAAGCTAGATCTATCCATATGCTGCTATATTCATTTATAGGGTGAAGGTCTCCAGGCTACATAATGCAACACAGGCCAGGTGACAAAGTCCTTGTGCGCTGTGCCCTGCAGCAATGACCTATAGTCATAGTTTGTGCGTGGGGAGAGAAGCAATAACAGCAGCAAGCCAGCTACACCGGAGAGCTCATCAGATTAGAGAGAACCATGTACACCAATATAATAAAAGTTTATTTGTAGTAGTCTCAAACAGGTGCATTCACAGCTGCAAAATCCCTGGCTTATGTAAATACAAAAAAAACCCCTACATGTTAAAGCTGCTCTGATGCCAAGATAATCATGAATAAATAATAGAGATTGGTGTGCCTGGTAACATCTGCATCATAAAATCACCTAAAAAGAAGTGTTAAAAAAGTCATAGCCACATTTCTGAAAAACACTTGCCAAAAGTCCCATCGTTCAGAAAACTACATTCTTTTCTCACCATTAATCTGTGTACAAAATAATCGGTATTTTATATAAGTATCCCCAGAAAAGCCAGAACCCAAAGAACAGACGGAAGAAAAAAAAAAAAAAAAAAAAAAAAAAAAACACCTTTTCCTCAGAAGGGGAGTGCCTGTGTCAAATAAAAACCACTGCAATGGCCTGTAAGGGTTAATGAGCACTTTACATGGGATTTACTTCTTCTCAGATCAGAGTTTCCTTCCAGTCTTTAATTGGCGAGGGTCTCACTTGCTCCTTCGGCTTTGTTTCCGAGGCAGTGGCATCTCTCTGCAGCTGGCTTCGGCTGCCCGCTTTCGCTGGCTCCTCTTCATCTTGCAGCTGCTCAGATTTAATGCGCTGCATCTGTAACAGCCTAAGCTGCACGCGCAGCTCAATGATCGCTTCTCTCTCCTCGTGAATGGCTTGGTTCAGATGATTGTTCTTAATCTGACAAAAGAAGTTGTAAACTTAGAATAAATCACAAAATGTCAGGGTGCGCAACAAGATTCTGAGAACATCAAACATGAATTACATAGGCAATGATCTCTAGAACCAAGACAGAAGGGAAAAGGGGGATGGAGACGGACTCACCTCTAGCTCTTCATTCTGCCGCTGAAGATCCTCCAGAATAATCTGCAGCTCCTCCTCATCCTCACTTTCACTCTCACTTTCCGATGAATACTCCTCAGTCTCACTCCGGCCATGTTGCTGACGGCTACAATGAAACAAGTCATAGTTAAAAAAAAATGCCACATTGTACTGTTAGGCTGTAGCCCCACGTTGCTGAAATGCAGATTTATTTGTTGCATATTTTGCTGCAGTTTCTTGAGCCAACGTCAGGAGTGGTTTGAGGAGAAGGTAGAAGTATAAGAACTTCCTATATATTCCCCATTCTTTTTGTAGCCATTCTTGGCCTTGGCTCAAAAAACTGCAGCAAAATCTGCAACAAAAAAGCTGCATTAGGATGGCCCATCAATATCTAATTGGGAGAAGAGGAACATCCAATTCCTGCACCAATCAGCTGTTCATAAATGGTGCCAGGCCCAGTACCGTAGTGTATAGAGTTGGAAGCAGATGGCCTCCTACATGGAAGAGTGGCCAAGCTGCACTATACCATGGCTATAGCAGTGGGTGGCCATACTAGGACAACATAATAAAAAATGATAACCTCCCCACCTCTGTATCTCGGAGATTTCTGCCCGTAGGCGATCTATTTCTTCTTTCTCTGTAGCAATTTGTCGTCGCAAAAATTGCTCCATTGCCACCAGTTCTTCTTGTTCTGTGAGAATCTCATTTTCCTGACATAATATACAAACATTAGTGAGACAGACTCCAAATATATAGTTATACATACATTCACTCACGGAGGCACACTTACCTGTGCAAGCAATATATTGAGAACCTCCTCTTCATTTTCGGTCATCTCTTCTTTGGAAACATCTTCCTTTGAAAGGCTGGCAATTTCTTGGGCAATCTTGGTTTCACAGTCCTAGGGCGAGAACATGGGATAAAAGGTCTCTGCCAACTGGTTTTTCTTGCAAGACTAATATCATACCAGCTCATCTGTAACTAAATGTAAAAGACATCACCTGGGCAGGGAGAGTTTAGAGGCTATAAACATTTGCAAATTATTATTGGCAGCCGAGTGGTGAAGAGCCTGAGAGCATGCTAGAAAAAATACTGTCACTGTGTATTCTACAGGACAAATGTACACAAAGTAGATATATAGAATAACTGATGCATACTATGCCAATTATAACGTCATTACCTTCTTCAGGACCAGGCCTTAAGGGCCACACAACATTTTTTGTAACTTTCGTGTCACCACTCTGGAACTTTTTAATTTTTGCATGTAAAGTAAGGTTTATTGCATTAAGTGGCAAAAAAGTGTTTTTGATAACTGTTGGTAAATTTAAAAAAATAAAAATAAAAAAATAAAAAAAATTACATATATATGTAAATAGTCTCTACAAATATAATTTTTTGGGGTACATGCATGTTAAGAGTTAATTTTTATCAACTTAAGGGAGCATTCACACGATGTTACGCTCCGCTCATTGTAAACACAAAATTTGTTCAGAATGAGCGCGTAACAAGCAGCTCCCATTAATTTGAATGGGTCCCGGCATACGCGCATATCACATTGAAAGCAATAGGGGGGAAAAAGCCTCCCATTGATTTCAATGGGTAGCACGCGTATGCCAGCATCCATTCAAATCAATGGGAGCTGCTTGTTACGCGCTCATTCTGAACGCATTTTACGTTCAGAATGAGCGGAGCGTAACATCGTGTGAATGCTCCCTAACTTTTAGTGAAGAAAAGGTGTTTTGTTTTTTTTTTGTAATGTTTTATAACCTTATAGAATGATTAACATTTATTACACTACACTAGTGTATATAGACTATAGACTTTTTTGGGTCCCAGTCTATCTCCATAGAGGTGGCATTCATGTCACTTGGGCTGGCAATTATAATTGCAAAATCAGATCCTCACAGTTGCAATAGGAGCATGGCTATATGTTACAGCTGGTCACTGCAATGTGTGCTAGATTTTCTTGGTCTAACTAAGCATTTGATACAATACTGCATCAAGGTGCAGGAAGGGGTTAATCAGCACCAGTAAATAAATCAGAGGCGGACTAAATAAAAAAAACTAGATAAGAGAACATACAGTGAAGAGGTGGACAGCCTGTGAAGTGTGTGCAGCTGCGCTGGACATGGGACAGTCCAACAAGTCACATGACAAACTTATTCAGCATATTGGGTCTCCGCCAAGAAACATACAACGGCAAGCCTTGTCTTTTCGATGCCATTATGCATGCCTGCTGATGAGATGTTTAATAGAGCGCACCGCCTGAGCCCCAGAATATCACACACCTGCCTTTTAGCTTCTCGCAACTTCCTTTTAAGCGCTGTTAGAATTCTCTGTACCTCCCAAAGTCTTTCTTCCTTAGACAGATCTTTTATACCAGCCTGCAGATCTCTGTGCAAACAGTTTAAGAGAAATTCCTACAAAAGAAAAAGAACCCAAGATGTTTGATTCAACAGTCAAAATTAGAGAGACAACCTTCACTATGAGGGCAGGAGGGGGCGTCCGAGACATTGAGTAAAAAGGATGAAATTACATCTGATATGTAAGTCACAATAGACAGACATGGAGAGAAATTTATAAAGCAATGCCCAACTAAATTCAGGAATCAAGAAGTCAGAAAAACAAGATTTTACTGCCAAGTATTCTCCCCTCCACCTTATTATGGGTAATCCGAAAATACAGCCTTTCCATTATATTTCTTATAGTAGAACAACAAACCTGCCGCCTAATTTCCTCCTTAATGGTTTCTTGAGTATCAGGCAGGGCAGGCATGGTGGCCATATTAGACCATCGGAGAGGTTTTATCACTTTCTTGATAACCGTACCACCAAACAACTCTTGTACATGTGTAAAGAATACATACAGGACTCTGTTGCTGATCTGGAACAAAGGAAGACATAGATTATGGCAAGGCAGATTATAATATAAGGACAGTTTAAAGCGGTTGTCCCATAACAAGGATCCTATCTATACTGCTAGTTTACGTGGATTTAAGACTTTTCCTATTTATTTATTTATTCACTTCATTGTTTACACTCAGTTTCTATGGCCACTGGGCTTATCTGCTCATTTCCCAAGTGAGGTAGCTCCCTGCTCTCAGGGGGGGGGGGGGGGCTGAGTGCTCAGCAGCAGCTCTGAGCTGTGTATGTCTGACAAATAACGGAGCTCCTCAGATAAGGGAGGGGGAGGTGAGAGCTCGGGATTTCTGAACTCTATCTTCAGCTCTTCCACTTATCAGTCGGTTTAATTGAATTTGGTTGATAAGGGCTGAGATAAGGAGTCCGTTACCTCTGGATGTAATGCAAGCTGACTCAAATTCAGCTCCGCTACATTAGCCTATACATCAGCTTCATACTGTGGTAATGCATTTACAACCAGTCCCTCGTTACTAACTGCAAACATAGCAGATAG
The DNA here is from genome assembly GCF_031893055.1 of Leptodactylus fuscus. NCBI lineage: Eukaryota > Metazoa > Chordata > Amphibia > Anura > Leptodactylidae > Leptodactylus > Leptodactylus fuscus. The sequence goes on along the minus strand of NC_134268.1, from coordinate 74,809,396 downwards.
CAGAGCAAGTGAAACCTCGCCCACCAATGTGCCGAGAAAACCAGGAAGTGAACAGAGCACAGAGCCTGAGGTTGGTGAACAAGGGTTATGGGAATACCCCTTTAAAGGGATCCTATCACTCAGACAATTTTTTTCTAGGTACCACATAGGAATAGTCTTAAGAAAGGCTATTTGTCTCCTACCTTTCGTCGTCTTCTCCGTGCTGCCATTCGCCTACAATCCCCGTTTCTCTCGGTATGCAAATTACCTCTCTCGCAGCACTGGCGGTGGGCCCCAGCGCTCAAACAGCACTGGGGGCGTCCCCAATGTTGCAAGTGGCTTGTAACTTCTAGGCCTGGGGCCTTGGGCAGAGCAGACTGCGCATGCACAAGGCCACGAGAAAATGGCCACTTACAATACTGTGCAAGCGACCATTTTCTCGTGGCCTGTGGGCATGCGCAGTCTGCTCTGCCCAAGGACTAGAAGTTACAAGCCACCACCGGAAGAAAAGGCTAAAGAGGACGCTGCTGATGAAGATGGAGGTGGCGCTGGAGAGAGTTCTCTCGCAGCGTTGGGGATGCCCCAAGTGCTGTTTGAACGTCGGGGCCCACCCCCAGTGCTGTGAAAGAACTCATTTACATACCGAGAAAAACCTGGGATTGTAGGCGAATGGCGGCGTGGAGAAGATGACGAAAGGTAGAAGAATAGCCTTTCTTAAAGCTATTCCGACTTGGTACCTACAAAAAATTGTATCTGAGGGATAGGATCCCTTTAAATCCTATCTCCCTCAGCATAATGTGCAGTAATACATAACATTCCAGTTTTTTAAATCCTCAGGATAGGTCATCAATATCAGGTTGGGGTCTGAATCTTGGCTGTTTGAAGGGGCCACGACATTCAGGCAAGTGCTACACAACACAGTCACATTTAAAGAAGCTGTGCAAGCCATTATAGTTTCCTCATTTAAATAAAAAGGAAATTTATGATGCTATATACTACAAATGTGATGGCTGTTGTGTAAGTACTAGCACTAAACAGGCTAATCGGCAGAGGTGCGATGAGTAAGATCTCCACCAATCTGATATTGCAGCTGATCAAACACAGGCACACTAAAGCTCTCAATGGTCATTGCCCATATTCAGATCCTATTCATTCCTCTCTACGCATTTCCCCCATTGTGAAACAACCTAAGATCGGGTTCATCAGGAGAGAAGTTATAAAACCCTCATCAAAATAAAAAAAGTTGCGGTAAAAACCGCAGTTCCTGGTGCCCTGATGGTGGGCACCAGTACTGTCAATGGTAAGCTGGGTGGTTATTTATCTTCTGAGATGTATGATCATGCCCTAACCCCCAGATTTTTTCTGTATCTGTAGTGGGAGGATGATAACAGGAACATTAGTGTATTATTTATGAAGATCCCTGATAATATCATCAACTATCCTCCCACCCCCTATGGTCAATGATTAAGCTATAGGTGACCGATTACCAGTGTACCACTAGCATGGTCTCGCAGTGGATACTATTTGGTACATTCCTTTCCTCCATTAGCAGCAATAGTCATCTTCTGCGGTAATTTACATGAATGAATTATCAGGGAGGAATTCTATTCTTAATATTGCACAGTGTGATATCACTATATATATATATATATATATATATATATATATTATTATGGTTTAAATAGTCTCCAATAAAAGTTGGGTTTTATCTTACAATTTATGTATCTAGCCATTCCTGTTGACTTACAATTAGAATTTGACCACACAGTATTTGGATTTTATTATCCAATTATTAATATCATATAATTAGATGGAGTTTTTTGCATATTTACATTCACTTGCTTTTTAATAAATTAGAAAACCTTTACTGCTCCAGACTGAAGCAGTCAGTTCAGGAGTTGATCTGTGGAAAAACCGAGGTGACATCAGTGGTTTGGCCTACTGACTCCACAACCCCGGGAGTAACATGGGATATGTATTGATGGCACTCTGAATAACTACATAGTATATGTCTGATGTACTAAGAACACTAATATACACAACCTAGTAAAGAAAGTCATGGCAAATCTGAATTAAATAGGGAATACACCAAAGAAAATTATTTGGACTACAGTAGGGATTTTGACACCAACAAAGGAGGAATACAAAATGGAGATAAATTTTCATTTGCACTGAAAATCACAGCGAAACGTGGGCCTGATGGTGGGGTGAAGGGACATTGCAGGCTGTGCGTTCATCCTAACTTAGGGTAGTGAGCAGGTGATTCAATACTTTTACCCACTTGAGGTTCAGGGGCAAGACATGGGCCCCCTCAGATTTAAGATACTTTACAGCTATAATTGATACCTGAAATCTACATCAGGTATGAGCTAGAATAGGTTTCAATGGAAGCAAACAGCGCCGCCTAAGGATGTACCTTGCCATATATGAAGAGCATCCTCTGGCAGCACAAGAATGATTAAGACTAGCATACTATACACTGGTCCTTGATAAATCCCATTAGTCATTGTCAATTGACTCCTAACATTCTGTGAGGTCACTTGCCTTAGCTGCTATGGACTCCTAGTATATCTTCTCTTCTCAGCATGTGTGTCTACGTCTGTAATATATTACCGTATTTTACGGACTATAAGGCGCACTGGACTATAAGCCGCATTGCCCATGAGCGCCTTATAGTCCGTCTCGGTTCATATATAAGGCGCACCGGACTATAAGCCGCAGTCCGGTGCGCATTATATCTCATTGAAAGCGGCGGCAGGCAGACTTTGCCAGCGGCCGCTTAACCCCCCGCGTGCCAGCCGCTTCTATTGGAAGCGCTCGGCAGGCGAGGAGGGGCTCTATCAGCAAAATCATGCTGATAGAGCCCAACCGTAAACGTTAGGTTAAACTACCCCCCCCCGTTTTAAAATAAAAGCCTGAAACAGAATGTGAAACTTACTGAGCGGTGTAGGGTGGGCGGGCATTCAGGCCTCCTCTTCCTCCGATGTTCCGTCCTCCTCCGGCGCTCGCAAGCTGATAATGGCCAGGGCACATGCGCAGTAGAAGCATTATGATATTGCGCATGCGCCCCGGCCATTATCAGCGAGCGCCGGAGGAGAAGGACGGAACATCGGAGGCAGAGGAGGCCTGAATGCCCGCCCACCCGCCCTGCACCGCTGGGTAAGTTTCACGTTCTGTTTCAGGCCGGCGTGACAGCAGGGCTGCCGGACACTTCCTATTCATTTCTATGGGAGCCGGCATGCGAGCGCTCCCCATAGAAATGAATGGACTGCTTTTTTCCATTCATTTCTATAGGGAGCGCTCGCATGCCGGCTCCCATAGAAATGAATGGGAAGTGTCTGTCCATTCATTTCTATGGGGAGCGCTCGCATGCCGGCTCCCATAGAAATGAATGGGAAGTGTCTGTCCATTCATTTCTATGGGGAGCGCTCGCATGCCTGCTCCCATAGAAATGAATAGGAAGTGTCCGGCAGCCCTGCTGTAACGCCGGCGTGTACGGCTGTGATACACGCCGGCATTCGGTAGTGTGAATGCACCCTTACGGTGCCTTTTATGTATGTATGGAAGCGGCACACAGTCTTTGCCGCCGCTTCCATCCATATATAAGCCGCACCGGACTATAAGCCGCACTTACGATTTCTGAGGAAATCGTAGGTTTTTATGTGCGGCTTATAGTCCGGAAAATACGGTACTGTGTATTATCCTGTATCTGTATTACTCTGCTGCTGTAAAATACTGAAATTTCCCCTCTGTGGGACTATTAAAGGATTATCTTATCTTCTCTTTATTACTTCTGACTACTAGGATTACATCCCTTAGTTGGCTATGTACTTTATACTGTGTAATTATAGGTTAATGTCATTATTAACAGAGATTTGTGAATTTTTTTTTATCTTCCCCATTTTTTCTTTTTCATTTTTCATTTCCCAATTTTTTTTCTGCATTCTGTATTCGTCCTTTGCTGACCTTGGAACATTTTGAGAGTTTGTTTTTGGTTTATTGGTTTGTATAGCCATTTGTAACTTAATTTAGTGTATTGAAGTGCAATCCTCAGTTTACTTTTCTTTTGTAGGTTGTAATGAAGTGATTAGTGACCCTGCTACACAATTTCCTTTCCGCCATCAGTAGTACGGAGCAGGGCCCTGGCCGTGAACTGTAACAGCTTAAACACCATTTCAGAAAACGGTTAATGCCACTGTCCAACCTCTAGGAGATCTGTTGTGTACCTGTACGGTTGGGCTCAGCACAATTGAAATATTCTGTATGTTCATTTTAGTTTCAAGTTCTTTCTCTATGACATGGTCCATGTGCACAATCAGCCATGAAATCAAGTAAAAGTTGCAGTCTGGCAGCTCCTTTAGGAGGCGCTGACACTCCTGCAGCCTCTCGGCCTCTGTGCTCTTGCCACAGGCTTCTTCAAATTTAGGCATTAATTCTTTGGTGAGGACATTCTCAGGTAGCTCACGCAGGTATTGCTTCAGTAGGCTGGCAACTGTGTAAGGCTCATAGTCATCAAGGTTTGGAGACTCCTCACGGTCATATGCTGCTTTTAACTCATCCACCTTTGACTTGATTCCTGCAAGTAAATAATAATGAAAAAGGATTTATAAAAAAAAAAAAAAAAAAAAAAAAAAAAAATACATAAAAATCTGACCACTAGAGCCACCACATTAAAATGCAACTGTCCTTTTCCTTTTTTGGATTATTGTGTAGAGTGGAGCGTTTGGTGAGCAACTCTAGCCAGGTGTAACTTTAGGCTTTGGGCCTGAAGCTGCACTTTAATGTATTAATATTTCCCCCCCCCCCCATTTCAAGTAGACTAAGAGATATTTCTATGGCCTAGTTCACACGGGGCAAGGGGGGCGCATTTTGGTTCTGATTTTGATGCGGGAAGCCACATCAGAATAGGACCAAAATATGTCTGCCGCGACTTCCGACAGTCGCAGCTCTCTGGTACGGAGTAGACCCAAATGAATGGGCCTAGTTCGGAGCGTGCGGAGACGCCGCAGTTGAATCAGCCGCGAAATCCACCTGAAGAAAGAGCAGCTAGCTTCTTTTTTCACGGGGCAAGAGGGGGTGGATTTTGGCGCTGAATCCACGTCATAATCTGCCCCCTCACAACGGTGGTCTATGTAGACCACTAGCTTACTTTTGCATGTTACCACTCACGGAATAAAGTAAGAGAGCGTTCACACTACCGTCGGTGTCCAACAACTAGTGTCCAATGCTAATGTCCACGCAAAATCTTGTGCGGACATTAGCAGTGGACACTAGCTGTGTCCGTTACATTTTGCATTGATTTAAATGGACATCGGGTGCGTTCTTTTACTGTCCGTGGGTGTCCCTAACTGTCCGTTCACAAAGATGTCCGACTTTTCAAGCGGACAGAAAAAACCTACATGTCGGGTTTTGCTGTCTGCTTGAAAAGTCAGATATCTTTGGGAACGGAGAGTTAAGGACACCCACAGACTGTAAAAGAATGCACCCGATGTCCATTTCAATCAATGCAAAATGTAACGGACACAATTAGTGTCCGATGCTAATGACCGCGCAAGATTTTGCGCGGACATTAGCTAGCATCGGACACTAGCTGTCGGAAACCGACAGTAGTGTGAACGCTCCCAAAGCTAGTGGTCTACATAGACCACCATTGTGAGGGGGCGGACTATGATGTGGATTCAGCGCCAACATCCGCCCCCTCTTGCCCTGTGTGAACAGGGCCTATAACTAGAGATGAGCGAGTACTGTTCGGATCAGCCGATCTGAACAGCACGCTCCATAGAAATGAATGGATGCACCTGGTACTTCCGCTTTGACGTGCTGGCTATGTCCATTCATTTCTATGCGAGCGTGCTGTTCGGATCGGCTGATCCGAACAGTACTCGCTCATCTCTACCTATAACTTCCTTGTGCCAGGTTTCTTGTAATAAAACGTGTAATAACTTAGAGAGACCAACTTTTTTTTCTTGTCAGAAATGATCCAAGTTCATTTGGGTGAATCAATAAAAGGAGTACCAATATAAATGGCTAAAGTAAACAGCAGTAAATCCGTCATGGGCTGACCAGTTTTACCTGACACTCTGTAGATGCCTTCACATTTCATGCCATGTAGCTCAATGAAATCGATGCATTCCCGGAATACTGCCGGCAGTCGGATCCCATCACACATCATGGTTCTTTCGGCAGCTGCAGCCAGTGGAATTCCGAACACTGGCCTCAGCCTGGGCACATCTACAGGAGGTGGTTCTGGCTCTGGGGTGGGCTTCTTTTTTTTCTTTTTCTCCTTCCATTGCTTGACTACATCTGCAGCAGTTAGATCCTTGGACTTCTTGTCTTTGTGCTTCTCTTCTTTGTGCTTCTCTTCTTTAGGTTTCTCTTTTATTTTGAAGTCTTTCTCCTTCTTCTTAGAAAAACTGGGCTTCTTAAATACATGGATTCCCTTGGACCTCTTCATTTTGGACGGGCTCTCTGCTTCATCACCGGAACTGTCCTCTTGGAAGGCAGCATAACCTTCAGCTGGGGAAGAAAGTCTGAAGTTATAGCCTTGTGTAGAGGGTGGACATGATACCTTTACTGGTTTATATGTAGTAGGTTTTATTAAAATAGGAAATCCTATTATTTAGGCAATAACGCCTCCAATATTGTTTTTCTGGATTAGTACAGGCATAGCTATATTTAAAGAACACAGAAAATATATGACGTACCAATACCGTGACTCGTCTTTTCAACAATACTGGAAAGAATCAAACTTTTTCTTTAATTCAGTTATTTCAGTTGTGTTTTTATATACTTGCACAGCAAAAAATTTTCAAGGTAATCCACTGAATCAGTGAGGGTCAGACCAGAAGCATTTATGCCCAATTCAGCAGTTATTAGCTGAATATCCCTTTAACATATTAACAAAGAGAAAATATCCTGTAAGGAGCAGGAGTGGATCATACTGCCCAAGCCTCAAGCCTGCATATGATGGGAAGATTGGAAACTGCAATGTAAAACGGGTGCCAATGTTAACGATAAAAATGATCCAGCAAAAGCCGTGGTGGTTAGTTGAATATGGAGAAAAATTCCTTCTTTATTGATTCACATCCTCATAATAAAAACCGCAATTGGTATAAGCATTGCAAGCAGATAGCGTCAGACTGACGCGTTTCGGATTTTTCGTCCTTTCTCAAAGTCTGAACTACCAACATTGAGATTACCACGCCTTTTAAACCACTATCAATGGGAAACCACCTGTAGTTGATATAATCAGGTGTTGAAAATCCCACATCCATTGCAAAAAACGTGATGATCACAATCTGCACTGTGTGCATTGAACAGAACACATAAACATTTAAACATACCATAACCCCACAACACCCAACAATAAAATATTAAAAAACAACAAAAAATCATACAGAAAACATAAGTTACATGTTAATAAAATTTGTTAACAAAACAAAACCAAAAATTGTACAAACAAAATCAAAAAAGTTTTTTATGCAAAGTTTTATGTTTTTTTTTACTTACCTGTTTCTTAATGAAATTCTTGTTTTTCTTTCTTTTTTTCTTTCCACTTGCAGTGTTCGGCTTGTTATTTGTCTAGCCGATGATACTTACATACAGAGATCACAGCATCCTAACAAGAGCATGCGTAGTAACATCGGTGAACACGAATTTTCCATCTTTAATATGGGCACAGTGCGTTACTATTTCAGCTTCAAGTATGGGCAAGATGGATTTAAATAGATTATATCAAGAACATACTACAGAATTTTCATGTTGTTCCTTTCTTTCCATCCGAAGGATTTTGGCCCGATGAATATACGGACTACAGAGTGATCAGTAGTCCGTAGTAAACGCATGCGCAGTTAGTAGGATTAACTGTGGACTATCTGATATTTATATGGATGCTATATATTACTACTATCTGTTCCCAGTCCAGTTTTAGTGGAAAGGAAACATATGATACATATTGGCGGACATCAGTTTTAATGAATTAATGTTTGATGATTCTCTGCATAAAAAACTTTTTTGATTTTGTTTGTACAATTTTTGGTTTTGTTTTGTTAACAAATTTTATTAACATGTAACTTATGTTTTCTGTATGATTTTTTGTTGTTTTTTAATATTTTATTGTTGGGTGTTGTGGGGTTATGGTATGTTTAAATGTTTATGTGTTCTGTTCAATGCACACAGTGCAGATTGTGATCATCACGTTTTTTGCAATGGATGTGGGATTTTCAACACCTGATTATATCAACTACAAGTGGTTTCCCATTGATAGTGGTTTAAAAGGCGTGGTAATCTCAATGTTGGTAGTTCAGACTGAGAAAGGACAAAAAATCCGAAACGCGTCAGTCTGACGCTATCTGCTTGCAATGTTTGTACCAATTGCGGTTTTTATTATGAGGATGTGAATCAATAAAGAAGGAATTTTTCTCCATATTCAACTAACCACCACGGCTTTTGCTGGATCATTTTTATCGTTAACATTGGCATACGTTGCTCCAAGTCAAGGGAGTTTTTCTTCCGGGCATAGCCACATCGAATACACCCTGGTGGGAAGGAATTCAACTGAGATTCAACCATCCGTTGGGCTGAGTATCAAATTCTTTTTTCTTGTTTATTTTTTCATTTATTGTATGTAAAACGGGTTCCATTAGAGAATAAAAAACAGTAACAGTGTTCACCAAATAAGTATCAGCCCGATTAGGAGCCTGACATGAGCTGTGGCCATGAATACTGATCATACTTGAACTTGATAAATCATTGACATAAAAGCTTAGTGATTCAGACAGTATTTATAGACCGCCATTAGCTTATCACAGTCTGCTTTCATCTAAACGCTGAAGCGAATATAATTGACCTAGATGAGAATGGTTCTTGTGCAAGTGAACACTCCAGATCTAAAAGTACAATCTGTTCAGGTACAAGGCTGCTCTCAAGTTCCTAAATCTGGATGGGACATGTGATATTGGGATTGTCAGGATAAATATATGCTGGTGATACAGGATGGACCTCCAGCTTTTGAGCTGATGTTTAACTTCAAGATGTCTTATACATACTGTGACTTAATTTTTGAGACTGAAATTATCATATTCCTATTCCTCATAGTGGGCAAAAAATGGCCACCGAGGTCACGACATGTCCCCAAGGACAAAATGCCATTATGTAATATAGTAAAAAGAGTATTTAGTCAAATAAGTAAAAATCCAGCGTCGATCAGGCGGTAAATTTTCAATAAAATATAACCTTTCTACAACAGTTATTGTAGAGATGTGTCTGCTGCTAGAACTCTGTGTGGCATTGACCTGGTCTCTAATCTGAGCTGCTGTTAACCTGCGATTTCTGAGCTGGTGACTCGGATGAACTTATCCTCTGCAGCAGAGGTGACTCTTGGTCTTCCTTTCCTGGGGCGGTCCTCATGTGAGCCAGTTTCTTTGTAGCACTTGATGGTTTTTGCAACTGCACTTGGGGACACTTTCAAAGTTTTCCCAATTTTTCGGACTGACTGACCTTCATTTCTTAAAGAGGACCTTTCACCACTTTTGGGCACATGCAGTGTTATATACTGCTGGAAAGCTGACAGTGCGCTGAATTCAGCGCACTGTCGGCTTTCCCAATCTGTGCCCGGTGTAAAGAGCTTACGGTGCCGGTACCGTAGTGCTCTATGGTCAGAAGGGCGTTTCTGACCATTAGCCAGAGACGTCCTTCTGCCTCGCGGCGCCAATCACGCTGTGCTGTGGAGCGGGGAGGAACGCCCCCTCCCTCTGCACACACAGCTCGTCCATAGACGAGCATTATCAGGAGTGGGAGGGGGGAGTTCCTCCCCGCTCCACAGCACAGCGTGATTGGCGCCGCGAGGCAGAAGGACGTCTCTGGCTAATGGTCAGAAACGCCCTTCTGACCATAGAGCACTACGGTACCGGCACCGTAAGCTCTTTACACCGGGCACAGATCGGGAAAGCCGACAGTGCGCTGAATTCAGCGCACTGTCAGCTTTCCAGCAGTATATAACACTGCATGTGCCCAAAAGTGGTGAAAGGTCCTCTTTAAAGTAATGATGGCCACTCGTTTTTCTTCACTTAGCTGCTTTTTTTCTTGCCATAATACAAATTCTAACAGTCTATTCAGTAGGACTATCAGCTGTGTATCCACCCGACTTCTGCACAACACAACTGATGATCCAAACCCCATTTATAAGGCATGAAATTCCACTTATTAAACCTGACAGGGCACACCTGTGAAGTGAAAACCATTTCCGGTGACTACCTCTTGAAGCTTATCAAGAGAATGCCAAGAGTGTGCAAAGCAGGAATCAAAGCAAAAGGTGGCTACTTTGAAAAACCTAGAATATAAGACATTTTTTCACACTTTTTTGTTAAGTATATAATTCCACATGTGTTAATTCATAGTTTTGATGCTTTCAGTCTGAATCTACAATTTTCATAGTCATGAAAACACAGAAAACTCTTTGAATGAGAAGGTGTGTCCAAACTTTATAGATTTGTTCCATAGACTGCAGTACAACTGTATAACTATTGAGGCTAGCCACAGGGAAGCTTCAATAGTTATCTTCCTCTTTTTTTTTTTTTTTTTTTTTTAATGTAGATTGTGAGTCCATTTGGAGTATGGGATGGAAAGCCACGCAAACACGGGAAGAACATACAAACTCCTTGCAGATATTTTTTTTCTTTTTCCCCTTGGCAGGATTCGAGTCAAGGACTCCAGCGCTGCAAGGCTGCAGTGCTAACCAGTGTGGACCCCAATAGTTATCTTCCTATGACAATTTTGATATCCTTAATAAGGCTCCTTGCTGCTATAGATATCAGACGACTCCTGCAGGACCTTACAGGAAACTAAATGTAAAGGATAAGGAACAAGAGCACTGAGGGCAAAATGGGGGGCCCTCAGGAGAGACCCGTTATGGTGCTCACTCTGATTTAAATCCACAGTGGACTTGTAAGAAATAAACATATGAAAGGCACATATAAATGTTACTGCATGTCATGAAGAATGTTATTGTACAAAACAAATATGCGTCAAGTTAAATCACTTGGATCTATTCCAATTTTTAAACTATGCAAATCTTCAAAGGGTTTTCTGAGGACTATTTACTTACCAGTTTTTTTTTTTTTTATGTATGGAAAGTTGGGCTTCTGGGCATGTGTCGACACCAAATCATGTGATCTCTTATATTACAAGGATCCTTCCTCTTCCCTTCTGTCCGTGTTCAATGGTATTATGTATGTGGGCCATTCCATGTTAAGTGAACCAATGATTATTTACCTCTATATTTTTAATTCTTTTGAGATTTTGTTATTTGGTAGTAGCGTGTCAGAGAATGCAAAATGTGAAGAAAAAAATTTTCTAGAATTTTTTTTTGATTTTCAAATTTCAGAAAAAGTGCGAATTTTTGCGTTGCCTGCCTTTACATTTCTCCTCATAACTCAGGCTAGAAAAAGAGAGAGAAACAAAATAAACCCCATTCTACTCAGAACTGTCCAGGCTTTCACCAGATATGTCACAAGATTATCTTTGTTAATATTTTACCCAAGCTATTTTAGCCAAGCGAATGCAAATGCAAAATTTTAAAACACATTTCCGAAAAAAACGTTCAATTTAAAAATTTTCAAAAATGCACATGTGCCTGCTATGCCCCGAGCCACGTCTGTACCAAAATTCAAGTTGGGATCGTGATGGGATCATATTTTAAAGTATAACTATTACTGTGTGAAATGAATGGGTTTGGAAAGTGTCCAGCCGTGCATGCCGGTGAGCGTTTTGTACTCTCTGCAGTGAAACTTTTTTTTTTTTTTTTTTTTAACCGGACACAAAGTCGGACATGCAGGACTTTGTGCCCAGTTAAAAAAAACAAAAAACAAACTGGTTTTGCTGCAGAGAGCACAAAACACTCATCGGCGCTCACGGCCGGACACAGTCTATCACGTGTCTGTAGGCAGAAGACGGAAACCTGAAAACGCAAATGAGGTGCGGAAGTGAACCCAGAGTCATGTGAAGTATCTGTCCACCGCAGAGTCAGGAAGTAAGACAGAGCTTACATGTCCTGACTACGAAGAGGAGGAGAGTTTGTTAAAACATCGGATTTGGGAAGCAGAACCCATCAAAGGGGCTCAGCAATACCACACTTTCATTCCAAGTAGTGAAACAGAAATAAAAACAAGGATTTTTTCATTCAGCAATAACAGTGAAGTCCATGAAGTGGTAGAAGGCGGCACAAGATTGGCAATGGATGACATAACTGGTTATGTCACATGTGAATACGATCAGCGCTGATGGCTGCCACTGTACTTTCCAAAGACTATGGAAATGAAGACATAGAATTGACATTTTTGCATCCTTCTGGTCCAGCACCATCCTTTGTGTATCCAAGAAAACCAGACATTTTAAAACTTAAAAAAAAAAATCAGATATTAAAGGGATTCAATCATTAAAATGACTTTTTTTTTTCTCCCTAACATGACATTTTTTCTTCCTTCTTCTGGCGCTGCCTTCAAACTTCTGGGCATGCGCAGTCGGCTCTGCTGTCGGGCCTCGGGCAGAGCAAACTGCGCATGCCCGCATCACTTTTCCTGTGGCTGCTTACACAGTAAACTGGTGTAAGCGGCCATTTTCATGTGGTTGGGATTTCTACCGAATGGCGGCGCGGAGAAGACATCTAAAGGTAGGAGAAGAATAGCCTTTCTTAAGGCTATTCCTACATCTTAGGGAGAAAAAATGTCATTTTAATGATTGAATCCCTTTAACTCAGGTGGAGCCGAACACCATGACAGGCCGGACATACTCTGACACACTGCTAATAAGAGCTTATTGAACAAGATTACATGTCACTCACTAGAAGGGACAAATTGATGATAGAAGACCAATTTAAAAACGTCCTATTAAGTGTTTGATTAGTTCATATTTTATAGAATGAGGATTTTACTACTGTACTATTCTTCTTAATAAATTACACGTTTAGTGATACAATAAAAAAAAATTGTTACATGTAGAAAAAAAAATGTGTTAAAAATATTGGTTCTTTTAATCTTGCTAACATATAATTAGGATGAAACTGTATTTAGAAAATCCCACTTGAGGATATGATCACCTTTTTTCTTTTGGTTTGTTCAATGCATTCAGGTTGAAAATGCTGAACAAGTTGTGTTCTGATGATAAGATGTATTTATTCTGGCAGAAAAAAGGAAGAAGTTCACACAAACATAAAATCAGATGATTCAAGGCTTAAAAATAAATAAAAAAATTGATCCCAATTTGGTCCCAAGTTGAAACCCTGTACAAGTATAACCAAGAACACAAGTAACACACAAGCATTTTTTCACAATTTTAAAACATACGTTTTTTTCACAATTGCGTATCGAAATATTGAATTTGATTTCTCCAAAACAAAATATAAAGAAACACAGTCTTGTGACATATCAAATGAAAGCCGGTATCGTTCTGAGAAAAATGATGCCTCTCCCACCTCTTTATCTTAATTCTAGCCTGAGATATGATAAAAAATGTAAAGCCATACCAGGCCAAAATTTGCACTTTCAAAACTTTAGAAGTCTGTAAAAAATTAACGGATGAAGAAAAAAATTCAAAACTTTTAACTTGTAATTAACTCAAGTTGTACTTCATAAAAAAAATAAAAAAATCTAAAGATGTCAGGTAAAAAAAATATTCATATTTGAATCACTTGATATGGAATGACCCATGCAGAGTAAAGGGAGTAAAGATATACAGTACATGTAATGCCATTGAACATGGAGGAAGAAGAAGGGAGCAGGGTGCTAGTTCTGATCATGTGACCTAGAGTTCAAACCAGTCTTGAAGAACCCAACACAAAATCCTATCACAATAATTGATGATGCAGATGCAGATGAGATGCTACTTACCATAGTGAAAAAGGTTAAGTGACTAGATCAACTCTGCTAGATCTTATAATTAAACAAGTTGGTCAACATAGACTAGAAAGTCAGGAAGAAAGCATCCCATTATTCTGCATATAATTAATATGTGATGCCACAGGTATGTGCAAAGCATCCTTACAGAAATGACTCATTCCCAAATAATACCAAGTAGCGTGTAAGCCTGGACTACACCCTGACTGCACCTCTACTATTACGGCATCAGCTAGAATTCTTCTTTACTACATGCAGTTAAGCCAATGCACAAACCCAGACTGTAAACTGATAAATATCCTACAAAATTCCAATGTAACTCAGAATACACCAGGGCATACCCACTGAAGAAATAATAACCCACATGTATTCCCCGAGAAAGATTCTACCACAAATAACGACTACAACAAATATAGAAAAAGTATAGAAATTAAACAATCACCTAACGAGTGAATAGTTGATAAAATTATTTTTGACTTAAATAACTCAGACTCAACCAGCAGATTTCTAACAGTAGTCAAGATAGTTGGAAAGTTTACAAGATATACAAGAAATACAATAAAACAGGTCACTGACGTCCTATGTCATGCCTTGTTCAGCCTGATTCAGTGATGTCACCATGAATGACACATTGCTGTGTCACTTCACTGGCATACAGCGGTATGTACATATGTATATGTATGTTAGGTAACCATATTGATTGTTTTTTTTTTCCATTTTGCATAGTTCATAAACTATCTACACTGTGCAGGACTTCCAAAAAGACCAACTTATATACAGAAAATATATCCTCAAAACTCAAGGTTAAAAACATGGCAGAACAGCTGTAACTAGTAGCCAGAATATACAGACTTACTTCTTTTCTCCTTCTTCTTAAACTTTCCTTTCTTCTTGCCATGGTCTTTCTCATCATCGGACACTACATCAGGGGGCTCATGGAGGATGTCATGAGGAGGCGATGGCTCTCCAGTACGGTACAGTCCAGGGAATTTAGTTGGGCTGATTTCTTCAGAGCTTGGTGTACGAGCCAGTCCCCCGCCATGCTCAGCCCTTCGATGTTCACTGGGGCTACTGGTGGGAGGCAGAAAGCACTCGGTCATTCTGCCGATGACAACTCACTGCAGGAACTGAGCCCAGATTTCTGTTACCTGTCCATTTTACCTACACAAAAGACCAAAAACAACAATGGTTATATTAACATGACCTATTCAAGCATTAAACAATCTAAAACTCCTATTCAGTCCATCACAGGCTATATTCTCCTGTCCATGAAAGGCCCCTACCAATGTCCGTGTGCATTAGTGAATGCAGAGATAAGCCCTTTCAGCTGGTTCACATTACATCAGGCAGTGAATAATAGACGCTTTTACACCACAAGTTAACTACTCGCCTTGTCACATGCTCATTGCTTGGCCATATAACTGATGATAGGTTTTTTTTATTAAGACATTCAGGTTTTATATGAGGTTTAAGAAAAAACCAGGAATAAATAATGATTATAAGGCCAAAATATGATAAAATAAATCTCTTACTGTTAGCAATAAATTCATATTAAACCTAACTCCAGCGCCTAGTAGAGGAGACTATACAGTTTCTAGATATGTGTCAGATATTCATGTAAATAGCCCTTTATTCTCATGCAAACGATGGGGAAAAAAATGCTACGGCTGAGACCAAAGCCAAGAGAAGCTAAGAACACGCCCATGGCACCGCCCCCTCATTTGGGTATGAATATCACATAGATTTACATGAAAACAGGGTTCCAAGGCTGAACAGAGGCATATTTGGAAACCGAAGAATCACCTCTATAAGGGTACTGGGATTAGGTTTAGAATCAGGTTACTGCTGACAGACTCCCTTTTGTCTATCTTGACCCCAGTGCACTGCTATCATAGAAGTTTATCATAGAAAAAAGATGCATATTTGGCTTGTTAAGGTTGAGGCCTAAGCATAAATAAAGCAGATACCCCAGCAATCTGTGCCCTTAGAATGAAATCTATGCCAGCTTGTAGAAAACAGTCGTAAACAATGATAAGTGTTCCTGGGCCAATGGTCCCACCTATGCCACTTTTTCTCAACGTAGTCAAGATGATGTAAAATGTTCTGAATATAAAGTGTTCTTCTTTACACCACACAACTGACATACAAAGGCAATATGTTTCTTCCACTAAATTTGATCTTCTATTATAAAATGGTCACTGATATTTCAGACACCTTAGGCTAGGTTCATGCTAGCGTTGGTCTCTCCATCGTTCAGGTACACCTGGGGACCTGAACGTCAGAGAACCTATCGGGTAAAACAGCATTTAGCTGCAGACCCCATAGATTATAATGGGGTCCACAGGGTGTCTGTCAGTTTTCCGCCGTGCAGAACTTCTCCACAGTTTTTCAGCGGAATCTGAAGCAGAGTCTACTACAGACACTCCAATGCAGATGTAAACTTACCCTTACACTGGATTCACACCAGCGTTTGGTCTCCATACTTAGGTTTCCTTCTTCTGCTGGCAGAAGACGAAAACCTGTCAGACCCGGTCTGGCCGTGAGCGCCGGTGAGCGTTTTATGCTCTCTGCGGCTAAACTGTTTTTTTAAAACCGAACACAAATTCCTGCATTTCCGATTTTGTGTCCGGTAAAAAAAAAAAAAAAACGGTTTAGCCGCGGAGACCACAAAACACTCCCCAATGCTCATGGCCCGACACTTTTAAAACCCATTCAAATGAATGGGTTTGAAAAATGCCTGCAGGTATAAACGGAGACCGGACGCAGATGTGAACGAGTCCTTAGTCTCTTCTAACAGAGCATGAGACTCTGAACTAAAATGTAATGTTCTTTATTTAAAAATGTTGCTGTTCTCTGCTTGATAAAAAAAAACCTCTAAGAGTCTCCGTTCTAGCAATTTGCCATTCACCTCCTCTCACTAAGGAAGTACAGTCCTTAGTTACTATCAAAATCTAGACAAGTTCACAGTGAGTGGAGGAGTGTGGGCCTGTTCTCTCTTCACAAAGTGAATGGAGAAGGGGAAGGTCTGGTCACATCACAGCTTTCAATACCTATACACTGCAGTCACTAAGAGGATTCTTTTGCTTCTACAATATAGAGAGAGTTTACTTCCGACTAGGTTCTTGTGTTACTACTGATGGGATATTAGAAAGAAACCAGTAGTAGCTGTAATAGATGAGGAAGGGGAAATACTGTTCCTTATTGTACAAGTCTACAGCCTGAGAAGGAAAAGCCATAATGGGTCTATTAGCAACATCAAAACTGATAGGACACAACGTGTAAAGGATTAGTCAGAGACCAGATTGCTCAGGAAGAAAACTCAGATTCCCTTTAAAGAGGACCTTTCACCTCCTGGGGCACATGCGGTGTAATACACCGCTAGAAAGCCGACAGTGCGCTGAATTCAGCCTTCACAATCTGTGCCTCCGGTGAAGAGCCATCAGCGCCAATACTGTAGCTCTTCACTGTCAGAAGGGTGTTTCTGACATAGCGCTGTACTGTGCAAGGGGGCGTTGGTTACCGCCGAGCGGTGAGGAACACCCCTCCAGCACTCGTCTATGGATGCCCCATGTGCCCCAGGAGGTGAAAGGTCCTCTTTAAGTGAAGGGCACAGGAACTGACCAGCAGTAGAGTTAGGACATGCAATCTTTAGACCAGGGATTAGCAACCTTAGGCACTCCAGTTGTTGTGAAACCCCAAACATGCTCCAGTTACTTGTGTGGGAGCTCTGAGAACAGCCAAACAAGTGTGAATGCTGGGAAGTGTAGTTTCACTGCTTGAGTACTCATAGTTGCTGCTCTAGACTGGTACAAACAATGAAGCTTTTTCATAAAGACGGCGAGAGGTTCTCTGCTTTCTATACATAAAGCCTTGGGTTGTTTTTTTTTTTTTTGCTTTGTGCAATGTTGTGGATGATTATATAACTTACATACATATGTAGCAGCTTTGTTGTAAAGCGAGCAATGCAGCTACTTAGAGTATCTGGGCCTTTTAAAAAAAAATTGCAGTTAATTCAGGAATTTTTATAAGCAACAACCTCTGACTAAAGGAACCACACTTGTGCTTAAAAGGAACATTGCAGTAAAATCTGTACTGAGATGTTATCTCTCAAGGAGGTACACTTTGAAGCTCTACAAAGACGTCATAGTTACCAGAAGCAATAATCCCGTTACCGCAACAGAAATAAACGTTGCATATAAATCATAATACGTTATTACAGTCAAGAGTCACATCCCATATGTTCCCATCGTGTAGGCCCTGCAGAGGAACTTCTTCATCTCAAGTCTTAAAGAGTAACTCCTTTTTTTTATTTCGCTATCATATTAAGGAGGGGGGGGGGTGTTTGGTGACAATTCTAGTAATATACTTTGTTACCCTAACTTCATCTTTATTGTAATACAGGTTGTAACATTCTTCTTAGTAAACCTCTAAGTTATTGTTAGGAAAAGTCTGTACACAGTTGTATAGTGAATATGCAGAGCTGAAGCATCTACCGGAGAGGTGAGTAACACTATTTTTTTTCTTTTGCTTCCACACCTTTCCTGGCAATCCGCTTATTATATTCTGGGGTCTAAAGAGACCCCACAGTACGTTGAATGTTCCATGTTCGGTCCGAACAAAACTGCAAATATTGTAGTAACCAAATCCAAATGACCAATGTGAACAAAATCACATTGATTATCTTGGTTGATTTTCGGTTATCACCCAGCCCCACTCCATATATATCCAATTTCAAATGTACAGAGGTATTCTCCCCCTAGACACATTGCTTTGGGAGAGGAGGGTATGATCTCAATATACTGCAGAGCAAGACTCCTGCAACTCCAAGTGCTGCTGTAGAGACAACATGTTTATCTGGTTGAACCTTATGAAGCTCATACACATTAAAGGGGTATTCCCACGTCGCATACTCAGCAGTCTTTACTGCTGTAAAATCTTCTTTCTTCCTGGTTTCTTGCATCATTTGGTGGGCGGGGTTTCACATGCAACCTGTCGTTTAGCTCCACCCCCCAAATTGTGTGTAGCTCCGCCTACCCATATTGGACTATGAAGTACAGGCAGCAGCAACTCCATTCTGTGTTACATACAGAGACTGCCTGTCTCTGCCATAATGAATAGAGATGAGCGAACACTAAAATGTTCGAGGTTCGAAATTCGATTCGAACAGCCGCTCAATGTTCGTGTGTTCGAATGGGTTTCGAACCCCATTATAGTCTATGGGGAACAGATACTCGTTAAGGGGGAAACCCAAATCCGTGTCTGGAGGGTCACCAAGTCCACTATGACACCCCAGGAAATGATGCCAACACCTCTGGAATGACACTGGGACAGCAGGGGAAGCATGTCTGGGGGCATCTAACACACCAAAGACCCTCTATTACCCCAACATCACAGCCGAACAACTACACACTTTACACACTCAATACCACATCTCTGACAGTAGGAAAACACCTTGAAACATGTGTATTTGGCACTTGCAGTGAGGAGAGCTTGTCACCAGCAGTGAATTTGGCCCTTGTAGTAAGTTGAGGTTGGCACCAACATTTGTTTTGAAAATCAGGGTGGATTGAGCCTCTAACCAGCAGAGTTTGGGCAAATTCATGGTGGAGGGAGCCTCTAAACACCCCAGTTTGGGCAAATTCATGGTGGAGGGAGCCTCTAAAAACCCCAGTTTGGACCAATTCATGGTGGAGGGAGCCTCTAACCAGCCCAGTGTGGGCAAATTCATGGTGGAGGGAGCCTCTAAAAAACCCAGTTTGGACCAATTCATGGTGGAGGGAGCCTCTAACCAGCCCAGTTTGGGCAAATTCATGGTGGAGGGAGCCTCTAAAAAACCCAGTTTGGACCAATTCATGGTGGAGGGAGCCTCTAACCAGCCCAGTTTGGGCAAATTCATGGTGGAGGGAGCCTCTAAAAAACCCAGTTTGGACCAATTCATGGTGGAGAGAGCCTCTAACCAGCCCAGTTTGGACCAATTAATGGTGGAGGGAGCCTCTAACCAGCCCAGTTTGGACCAATTAATGGTGGAGGGAGCCTCTAACCAGCCCAGTTTGGACCAATTAATGGTGGAGGGAGCCTCTAACCACCCCAGTTTGGACCAATTCATGGTGGAGGGAGCCTCTAAACAGCCAAGTTTGGACCAATTCATGGTGGAGGGAGCCTCTAAAAACCCCAGTTTGGACCAATTCATGGTGGAGGGAGCCTCTAACCAGCCCAGTTTGGGCAAATTCATAGTGGAGGGAGCCTCTAAACAGCCCAGTTTGGGCAAATTCATGGTGGAGGGAGCCTCTAACCAGCCCAGTTTGGACCAATTAATGGTGGAGGGAGCCGCTAAACAGCCCAGTTTGGACCAATTCATGGTGGAGGGAGCCTCTAAAAACCCCAGTTTGGACCAATTCATGGTGGAGGGAGCCTCTAAAAAACCCAGTTTGGACCAATTCATGGTGGAGGGAGCCTCTAACCAGCCCAGTTTGGACCAATTAATGGTGGAGGGAGCCTCTAAACAGCCAAGTTTGGACCAATTCATGGTGGAGGGAGCCTCTAAAAACCCCAGTTTGGACCAATTCATGGTGGAGGGAGCCTCTAACCAGCCCAGTTTGGGCAAATTCATGGTGGAGGGAGCCTCTAAACAGCCCAGTTTGGGCAAATTCATGGTGGAGGGAGCCTCTAAACAGCCCAGTTTGGGCAAATTCATGGTGGAGGGAGCCTCTAAAAACCCCAGTTTGGACCAATTCATGGTGGAGGGAGCCTCTAAAAACCCCAGTTTGGACCAATTCATGGTGGAGGGAGCCTCTAAAAAACCCAGTTTGGACCAATTCATGGTGGAGGGAGCCTCTAACCAGCCCAGTTTGGACCAATTCATGGTGGAGGGAGCCTCTAAAAACCCCAGTTTGGACCAATTCATGGTGGAGGGAGCCTCTAAACAGCCCAGTTTAGACCAATTCATGGTGGAGGGAGCCTCTAAAAACCCCAATTTGGACCAATTCATGGTGGAGGGAGCCTCTAACCAGCCCAGTTTGGGCAAATTCATGGTGGAGGGAGCCTCTAAAAACCCCAATTTGGACCAATTCATGGTGGAGGGAGCCTCTAAACAGCCCAGTTTTGGCAAATTCATGGTGGAGGGAGCCTCTAAAAACCCCAGTTTGGACCAATTCATGGTGGAGGGAGCCTCTAACCAGCCCAGTTTGGGCAAATTCATGGTGGAGGGAGCCTCTAACCAGCAGAGTTGTGGGAAAGCAGGGTGGAGGGAGCCTCTAACCAGCAGAGTTGGTGGAAATCAGGGTGGAGGGAGCCTCTAACCAGCAGAGTTGGGGGAAATCATGTTGGAGGGAGCCTAGTATTAGCAGAATTGTGCAACGCTTATGGTGGATGAGTATGAGGATGCGGAGGAATTGGAGAGGTTGAGTACAGACATGGAGTTTCATGTTGGGGTGCTTTACACAGGTGGGCACAAAAATGAAGGCTCTATCCAGTGGTGGTTCATTTTTATCAAAGTGAGCCGGTCGGCACTCTCAGCTGACAGACGGGTGCGCTTGTCAGTGATGATGCCACCGGCTGCACTGAACACCCTCTCAGATAGGACGCTGGCGGCAGGACAGGACAGCACCTCCAAGGCATATAGGGCAAGTTCAAGCCACAGGTCCAACTTCGACACCCAATACGTGTAGGGCGCAGAGGGGTCGGAGAGGACAGGGCTGTGGTCGGAAAGGTATTCCCGCAACATGCGCCTATACTTCTCACGCCTGGTGACACTAGGACCCTCCGTGGCGGCACTTTGGCGAGGGGGTGCCATCAAGGTGTCCCAGACCTTAGACAGTGTGCCCCTCGTTTGTGTGGACCGGTGAGAACTTGGTTGCCTACTGGAGGAACTGCCCTCCCTGCCGCCAACGTCACATGCTGGAAACATCTCCATCATATTCTGCACCAATTGCCTGTGGCAAGCATTGATGCGATTGGCCCTCCCCTCTACCGGAATAAAAGACGAGATGTTGTTTTTATACCGGGGGTCAAGGATAGCAAAGATCCAGTACTGGTTGTCCTCCATGATTTTGACAATACGCTTGTCGGTTGTAAAGCACCCCAACATGAACTCAGCCATGTCTGCCACAGTGTTAGTTGGCATGACTCCTCTGGCCCCACCGGAAAGTTCAATCTCCATTTCCTCCTCATCCTCCATGTCTACCCATCCGCGCTGCAACAATGGGACGATTCGAAGTTGCCCGGAAGCCTCCTGTATCACCATCACATCATCGGACAACTCTTCTTCCTCCTCCTCCTCCTCCTCCATTAAACGCAGTGAAGCGGACAGATGTGTGGACCTACTCTCCAGCTGTGACGGATCGGATGCTATCCCTAACTCCTCTGTGTGATCTGAGTTATCCCTGATGTCAATCAGGGATTCTCTCAGAACACACAAGAGCGGGATTGTAAGGCTCACCATCGCATCCTCAGAGCTCACCCTCCTTGTGGACTCCTCAAAGACCCGTAGGATGTCACAAAGGTCTCTCATCCATGGCCACTCATGGATATGAAACTGAGGCAGCTGACTTTGTGGCACCCTAGGGTTTTGTAGCTGGTATTCCATCAAAGGTCTCTGCTGCTCAACCACTCTATTCAACATCTGAAACGTTGAGTTCCAGCGTGTGGGGACGTCGCACAAAAGCCGGTGTTGTGGCACATGCAGGCGTTGCTGGAGAGATTTTAAGCTAGCAGCGGCTACTGTCGACTTGCAAAAGTGGGCGCACATGCGCCGCACTTTCACCAGTAGTTCTGGAACATTGGGGTAGCTCTTTAGGAAACGTTGCACCACTAGGTTGAAGACGTGGGCCAGGCATGGAACATGTTGGAGTCCGGCAAGCTCCAGAGCTGCTACCAGGTTCCGGCCGTTATCACAAACGACCATGCCTGGGCCCAGGTGCAGCGGCTCAAACCATATTGCCGTCTCATCGAGGAGGGCATCCCTCACCTCGGAGGCAGTGTGCTGTCTGTCCCCCAAGCTGATCAGCTTCAGCACAGCCTGCTGACGTCTACCAACGCCAGTGCTGCAACGTTTCCAACTCGTAGCTGGGGTCAATCTAACAGCGGAGGAGGAGGCGGTGGCGGAGGAGGAGGCGGTGGCGGAGGAGGAGGCGGTGGCGGAGGAGGAGGCGGTAGAGGAGGAGGAGGAGGGGGGTGTTCTTCTCGTGTCCCTGCCAGGAATGTTAGGCGGGGAGACGAGGTACACCGGGCCAGTTTGGGAAGCAGTCCCAGCCTCAACTACATTCACCCAGTGTGCCGTCAGTGAAATGTAGCGTCCCTGTCCGCATGCACTTGTCCACGCGTCGGTGGTCAAGTGGACCTTTGTGCAAAGCGCGGAACTAAGGGCCCGCCTGATGTTGAGTGACACGTGCTGGTGCAAGGCGGGGACGGCACACCGGGAGAAGTAGTGACGGCTAGGGACGGCATAGCGAGGTGCCGCAGTTGCCATCAGGTCCAGGAAGGCGGGAGTTTCAACAAGCCGGAACGCCAACATCTCCTGGGCCAGCAGTTTAGCGATGTTGGCGTTCAAGGCTTGCGCGTGTGGGTGGTTAGCAGTGTATTTCTGCCGCCGCTCCAATGTCTGAGAGATGGTGGGTTGTTGTAAAGAAACGCCTGATGGTGCCTTTGATGGTGCAGGAGAAGGAGATAAGACAGGACCAGGGGAGGATGAGGTAGAAGTCAACAAAGTGGCGGAGGCAGATGAAGTGGTGTCCTGGCTCGTCCTCTGGAGTGCATCGCCAGCACAGTCAGCAGTGGCAGTGGCAGAGGCAGTGGCAGAGGCAGTGGCAGTGGCGTGAACGGCAGGCGGCCTTTGTCCTGCCGTTGCTGCCTGCCACTGATTCCAGTGCTTGGATTCCAAATGACGGCGCATTGAAGTGGTGGACAGGTTGCTCTTCTCAGAGCCCCTAATCAATTTCGAGAGGCAAATTGTGCAGACAACACTATATCTGTCCTCGGCGCATTCCTTGAAAAAACTCCACACCTTCGAGAAACGTGCCCTCGAGGTGGGAGTTTTTCGGGGCTGGGTACGAACTGGAACATCTTGGGAGATTCCGGGTGTGGCCTGGCTTCGCCTAAGCTGCTGACCTCTGCCTCTGCCTCTAGCTACCCTTTTTGGTGCTGCACCTGCCTCAACATCCACACTACTTTCCCCGCTTGACATCCCCCCTGTCCAGGTCGGGTCAGTGTCCTCATCATCCACCACTTCCTCTTCCAACTCCTGTCTCATCTCCTCCTCCCGCACAATGCGCCGGTCAACTGGATGCCCTGACGGCAACTGCGTCACATCATCGTCGATGAGGGTGGGTTGCTGGTCATCCACCACCAAATCGAACGGAGATGGAGGAGACTCTAGTGTTTGAGCATCTGGACACAGATGCTCCTCTGTTAGGTTCGTGGAATCGTGACGTGGAGAGGCAGGTTGAGGGACAATGAAAGGAGCGGAGAACAGCTCTGGGGAGCAGGGACAGTTTGGGTTATTGTTCTGTAAAGCTTCGGAATTTTGGGAGGAAGGAAGACAAGACTGTTGGGTAATAGGAGGAGAGGAGGCAGAGTCTGACTGGCTGCTGGACAATGTGCTGTAAGCGTTCTCTGACAGCCATTGCAAGACCTGTTCCTGGTTCTCGGGCCTACTAAGGTTTGTACCCTGCAGTTTAGTTAATGTGGCAAGCAACCCTGGCACTGTGGAGTGGCGCAATGCTTGCTGCCCCACAGGAGTAGGCACGGGACGCCCTGTGGCTTCACTGCTACCTTGCTCCCCAGAACCATTCCCCCGACCTCGCCCACGGCCTCGTCCACGTCCCTTTCCGGGAGCCTTGCGCATTTTGAATTCCTAGTTAGAAATTGGCACTGTATACCAGTAGTAAAAATTGTGGGTGCACGTAACCCCAATATATTCTTTGAATTACCAGTCAGAAACTGGCACTATATGGCAGTAGCAAGAAATGAGGGTATTTGTATTCCCAATATATTCTTTGAATTCCCAGTCAGACAATGGCACTGTATACCAGTAGTAAAAATTGTGGGTGCACGTAACCCCAATATATTCTTTGAATTACCAGTCAGACACTGGCACTATATGGCAGTAGCAAGAAATGAGGGTATTTGTATTCCCAATATATTCTTTGAATTCCCAGTCAGACAATGGCACTGTATACCAGTAGTAAAAATTGTGGGTGCACGTAACCCCAATATATTCTTTGAATTCCCAGTCAGACACTGGCACTATATGGCAGTAGCAAGAAATGAGGGTATTTGTATTCCCAATATATTCTTTGAATTCCCAGTCAGACAATGGCACTGTATACCAGTAGTAAAAATTGTGGGTGCACGTAACCCCAATATATTCTTTGAATTACCAGTCAGAAACTGGCACTATATGGCAGTAGCAAGAAATGAGGGTATTTATAACCCCAATATATTCTTTGAATTCCCAGTCAGACAATGGCACTGTATACCAGTAGTAAAAATTGTGGGTGCACGTAACCCCAATATATTCTTTGAATTACCAGTCAGACACTGGCACTATATGGCAGTAGCAAGAAATGAGGGTATTTGTATTCCCAATATATTCTTTGAATTCCCAGTCAGACAATGGCACTGTATACCAGTAGTAAAAATTGTGGGTGCACGTAACCACAATATATTCTTTGAATTACCAGTCAGAAACTGGCACTATATGGCAGTAGCAAGAAATGAGGGTATTTGTATTCCCAATATATTCTTTGAATTCCCAGTCAGACAATGGCACTGTATACCAGTAGTAAAAATTGTGGGTGCACGTAACCACAATATATTCTTTGAATTACCAGTCAGAAACTGGCACTATATGGCAGTAGCAAGAAATGAGGGTATTTATAACCCCAATATATTCTTTGAATTCCCAGTCAGACAATGGCACTGTATACCAGTAGTAAAAATTGTGGGTGCACGTAACCCCAATATATTCTTTGAATTCCCAGTCAGACACTGGCACTATATGGCAGTAGCAAGAAATGAGGGTATTTGTATTCCCAATATATTCTTTGAATTCCCAGTCAGACAATGGCACTGTATACCAGTAGTAAAAATTGTGGGTGCACGTAACCCCAATATATTCTTTGAATTACCAGTCAGAAACTGGCACTATATGGCAGTAGCAAGAAATGAGGGTATTTGTATTCCCAATATATTCTTTGAATTCCCAGTCAGACAATGGCACTGTATACCAGTAGTAAAAATTGTGGGTGCACGTAACCCCAATATATTCTTTGAATTCCCAGTCAGACACTGGCACTATATGGCAGTAGCAAGAAATGAGGGTATTTGTATTCCCAATATATTCTTTGAATTCCCAGTCAGACAATGGCACTGTATACCAGTAGTAAAAATTGTGGGTGCACGTAACCCCAATATATTCTTTGAATTACCAGTCAGAAACTGGCACTATATGGCAGTAGCAAGAAATGAGGGTATTTGTATTCCCAATATATTCTTTGAATTCCCAGTCAGACAATGGCACTGTATACCAGTAGTAAAAATTGTGGGTGCACGTAACCACAATATATTCTTTGAATTACCAGTCAGAAACTGGCACTATATGGCAGTAGCAAGAAATGATGGTATTTATAACCCCAATATATTCTTTGAATTCCCAGTCAGACAATGGCACTGTATACCAGTAGTAAAAATTGTGGGTGCACGTAACCCCAATATATTCTTTGAATTCCCAGTCAGACACTGGCACTATATGGCAGTAGCAAGAAATGAGGGTATTTGTATTCCCAATATATTCTTTGAATTCCCAGTCAGACAATGGCACTGTATACCAGTAGTAAAAATTGTGGGTGCACGTAACCCCAACATATTCTTTGAATTACCAGTCAGAAACTGGCACTATATGGCAGTAGCAAGAAATGAGGGTATTTGTATTCCCAATATATTCTTTGAATTCCCAGTCAGACAATGGCACTGTATACCAGTAGTAAAAATTGTGGGTGCACGTAACCCCAATATATTCTTTGAATTACCAGTCAGAAACTGGCACTATATGGCAGTAGCAAGAAATGAGGGTATTTATAACCCCAATATATTCTTTGAATTCCCAGTCAGACAATGGCACTGTATACCAGTAGTAAAAATTGTGGGTGCACGTAACCCCAATATATTCTTTGAATTCCCAGTCAGACACTGGCACTATATGGCAGTAGCAAGAAATGAGGGTATTTGTATTCCCAATATATTCTTTGAATTCCCAGTCAGACAATGGCACTGTATACCAGTAGTAAAAATTGTGGGTGCACGTAACCCCAATATATTCTTTGAATTACCAGTCAGAAACTGGCACTATATGGCAGTAGCAAGAAATGAGGGTATTTGTATTCCCAATATATTCTTTGAATTCCCAGTCAGACAATGGCACTGTATACCAGTAGTAAAAATTGTGGGTGCACGTAACCCCAATATATTCTTTGAATTCCCAGTCAGACACTGGCACTATATGGCAGTAGCAAGAAATGAGGGTATTTGTATTCCCAATATATTCTTTGAATTCCCAGTCAGACAATGGCACTGTATACCAGTAGTAAAAATTGTGGGTGCACGTAACCCCAATATATTCTTTGAATTACCAGTCAGACACTGGCACTATATGGCAGTAGCAAGAAATGAGGGTATTTATAACCCCAATATATTCTTTGAATTCCCAGTCAGACAATGGCACTGTATACCAGTAGTAAAAATTGTGGGTGCACGTAACCCCAATATATTCTTTGAATTACCAGTCAGAAACTGGCACTATATGGCAGTAGCAAGAAATGAGGGTATTTGTATTCCCAATATATTCTTTGAATTCCCAGTCAGACAATGGCACTGTATACCAGTAGTAAAAATTGTGGGTGCACGTAACCCCAATATATTCTTTGAATTCCCAGTCAGACACTGGCACTATATGGCAGTAGCAAGAAATGAGGGTATTTGTATTCCCAATATATTCTTTGAATTCCCAGTCAGACAATGGCACTGTATACCAGTAGTAAAAATTGTGGGTGCACGTAACCCCAATATATTCTTTGAATTACCAGTCAGAAACTGGCACTATATGGCAGTAGCAAGAAATGAGGGTATTTGTATTCCCAATATATTCTTTGAATTCCCAGTCAGACAATGGCACTGTATACCAGTAGTAAAAATTGTGGGTGCACGTAACCCCAATATATTCTTTGAATTCCCAGTCAGACACTGGCACTATATGGCAGTAGCAAGAAATGAGGGTATTTGTATTCCCAATATATTCTTTGAATTCCCAGTCAGACAATGGCACTGTATACCAGTAGTAAAAATTGTGGGTGCACGTAACCCCAATATATTCTTTGAATTACCAGTCAGACACTGGCACTATATGGCAGTAGCAAGAAATGAGGGTATTTATAACCCCAATATATTCTTTGAATTCCCAGTCAGACAATGGCACTGTATACCAGTAGTAAAAATTGTGGGTGCACGTAACCCCAATATATTCTTTGAATTACCAGTCAGAAACTGGCACTATATGGCAGTAGCAAGAAATGAGGGTATTTGTATTCCCAATATATTCTTTGAATTCCCAGTCAGACAATGGCACTGTATACCAGTAGTAAAAATTGTGGGTGCACGTAACCCCAATATATTCTTTGAATTCCCAGTCAGACACTGGCACTATATGGCAGTAGCAAGAAATGAGGGTATTTGTATTCCCAATATATTCTTTGAATTCCCAGTCAGACAATGGCACTGTATACCAGTAGTAAAAATTGTGGGTGCACGTAACCCCAATATATTCTTTGAATTACCAGTCAGAAACTGGCACTATATGGCAGTAGCAAGAAATGAGGGTATTTGTATTCCCAATATATTCTTTGAATTCCCAGTCAGACAATGGCACTGTATACCAGTAGTAAAAATTGTGGGTGCACGTAACCCCAATATATTCTTTGAATTCCCAGTCAGACACTGGCACTATATGGCAGTAGCAAGAAATGAGGGTATTTGTATTCCCAATATATTCTTTGAATTCCCAGTCAGACAATGGCACTGTATACCAGTAGTAAAAATTGTGGGTGCACGTAACCCCAATATATTCTTTGAATTACCAGTCAGACACTGGCACTATATGGCAGTAGCAAGAAATGAGGGTATTTATAACCCCAATATATTCTTTGAATTCCCAGTCAGACAATGGCACTGTATACCAGTAGTAAAAATTGTGGGTGCACGTAACCCCAATATATTCTTTGAATTACCAGTCAGAAACTGGCACTATATGGCAGTAGCAAGAAATGAGGGTATTTGTATTCCCAATATATTCTTTGAATTCCCAGTCAGACAATGGCACTGTATACCAGTAGTAAAAATTGTGGGTGCACGTAACCCCAATATATTCTTTGAATTCCCAGTCAGACACTGGCACTATATGGCAGTAGCAAGAAATGAGGGTATTTGTATTCCCAATATATTCTTTGAATTCCCAGTCAGACAATGGCACTGTATACCAGTAGTAAAAATTGTGGGTGCACGTAACCCCAATATATTCTTTGAATTCCCAGTCAGACACTGGCACTATATGGCAGTAGCAAGAAATGAGGGTATTTGTATTCCCAATATATTCTTTGAATTCCCAGTCAGACAATGGCACTGTATACCAGTAGTAAAAATTGTGGGTGCACGTAACCCCAATATATTCTTTGAATTCCCAGTCAGAAACTGGCACTATATGGCAGTAGCAAGAAATGAGGGTATTTATAACCCCAATATATTCTTTGAATTCCCAGTCAGACAATGGCACTGTATACCAGTAGTAAAAATTGTGGGTGTATATAGCCCCAATTCTATTGCTAGGGGACTTGCAGGGTATTTCTGGGGTGAAGGTGGGGGGGCACACCGTTGGAACGGGTATCGGGGTATATATCGGGTATACGGGAATACACTGACAGTGTATTCCATTCAGGATCCTGGGAAAGCTGGGTTGCGGCGATTGAGCCCGTCAGTGCCACGTTACACTGACAAGCTTCTCCCTGGAATTTAGCTCTTACAAGAGCTGTTGTGGTTGTCTTCTCCTTCCTATCCTAGCCTGTCCCTGCCTACCCAGAATCTAAGCCCTAGCTAGCTGGACGGAAACCTCCGTCCTCGGTGAATTGCAAGCTCAGAATGACGCGAACCTGGGCGGCGCTGTTCTTTTAAATTAGAGGTCACATGTTTTCGGCAGCCAATGGGTTTTGCCTACTTTTCTCAACGTCACCGGTGTCGTAGTTCCTGTCCCACCTACCCTGCGCTGTTATTGGAGCAAAAAAGGCGCCAGGGAAGGTGGGAGGGGAATCGAGTAATGGCGCACTTTACCACGCGGTGTTCGATTCGATTCGAACATGCCGAACAGCCTAATATCCGATCGAACATGAGTTCGATAGAACACTGTTCGCTCATCTCTAATAATGAACACAAATGAGTTAGCTAGCCTGATAACTGGGAGAACAGAAGAAATGAAAGCAGCTCCTCTACTCTATCTGAGTGCAGGAAGCTAGGTCACGTGGTGTAGACACAGGAATAGCTAGATACACAGGCTCGCTCCCTGCACTTAGCCCCTCCTCGCTCCCCCCTGAGAGCAGCAGATACATCACTTGACTCATGAGCAGACAAGTCAGGGCTGTGGCCACAAAGAATTGAATAAAGTAAGATAGTGGACAAAAAGCAGTTTTGCTGAAGCAATGTATTTAGGAAAAGTCTTACATCCACATTAACAAGCAGTATAGATAGGATCCTTGTGATGGGACAACCCCTTTAAACACTAGTTAAAGCCACTGATTTGGGTGGGTCTGGCTGACCCTCTAATGTGTTTGGATATATTCCAACTCTCCATCAACAGCAGATGTTTGGAAATGAAGGACTATGGGTCATAGATATCAACACACCAATAGGGGGAGCAGGGAGAAGAACTTTCTAAGGGGGCGTTCACACTACCGTCGGTGTCCAACAGGTAGTGTCCGCTCAAAATCTGGCACGGACATTAGGAGCGGACACTAGCTGTGTCCGTAACACCTGTCATTCACTTAAATGGGCATCGGGTGCGTTCTTTTGCACTCCGTGCCCTTCCTTCCCTGTCCGCAAGTGAAGATGTCCGACTTCTCAAGTGGACAGAAAAACCCGACATATAGGGTTCTTTTTGTCCGCTCCTAATGTCCGTGCCAGATTTTGAGCGGACACTAGGAGCAGACACTACCTGTCGGACACCGACGGTAGTGTGGACGCCCCCTAATATGTATACATTCACCAAATGACAAACACACCCTTAGCTGCTCACCTAAACTGCTTTTAGCCCTGTTTATAGAAATGCAGGTTAAGGCTGGGCTCACAACCAGCAGAAAGTGAAGAGGAATTTGAGGTGGTCTTTTTCCTCTTATTCCTTACTACTTCCCAGTCCTGTGTTCTCCTATTATCCTCAGGTAAAATGGAGCTAATCTGAGGGGTGTCCTGAACTGAACGTTCAATAGCTGAACCAGATGAAGAATCCACAGCAAGACTGAGCAGGACACTTATTTCTGAAAACAATGGGAGGAAAGTCCCAGATAAAATTTACAGCTAATTTTGAGACTGAATACTCAGTGTGAACTTATCTTTAGCTCATCTTAGCTTTATCTTTAAGAGTATGAATTTCTATTTCTCTCCTTTTATTGGATCTAATTCCAGTTTTAGCTGAAGTAGGATGGGAAATACTGGTATGGCCAAAAAGATTGCAAGTTACCTATTGGCTACCGCCTTCCTATGCCACACTGTACAATGGAGTTGTGACATCCCCACAAAACACCTTTACCCAAAAATTGGAAACTGCTGGATGGATTTCTCCCTATGATGAGGTCACAGCTCTAGTTAAGGTCATAATACATTGGTACACTGGTGCGATGGGCGCCTGCCAGATGTTCACATTCTCTATAGCTAAAATATGCACATTTGACCATGTTAAACCTTGCGATAACTAGGTCACTGGATATGGGCTATGATCAGCTTGCTGTAACAGATTTAAAAAAAAGGAGATATCAAGCCATTTGCTTTGTCCAATGCAATACATTTGTATGTAGAAAGCAGGCACAGATCATCCCCTTGACTTGGTATGACCAGATTAGATATTAAAGGGGTTGTCCGAGATAAAATGATAAATTTTATACTAAACTAAACATCCTCCCTCCCACCTAACTAACTAAATTTATCAAAAATGTATATATATGCCCAGATCTCCGGGGCGCTGCACCCCAGGCACATTTTCTATTTTCCGGTGACGTTCCGTTTCCCCATTTCCAGAAACAGAACATAACCAATACTACCCCACCATACTTACCTGTCTTCATGCCTTGATCTTCTGGGCATCGCAAGACCAGTTCCTTCACTTCTGACAGTGCCTGCGCAATAGAGTCGTGCACTCCTGCTCTATTGCAAAGGCGCCGGCAGACAAGAAGAGGAGAAAGTCAGAGGACCTCTTGTGCCCAGAAGGTCCAGGCAGGAGGACAGGTAAGTATGATGGGGTGGGTGCTGGGCTGAGGTAGGTAGGGCTAGTAAACCACAATCTAGCTATGAAAACAGGGAGGGGGTGTGAGAGAAAGTGAGAGGGGGGATCTGAGTGAAGAGCAGTGAATCATGGTAGTTGTAGAATAAGAGAGCAGGAAACTTTACCATGTAAACAAATGTAGAGGAAACCAGGAGTTCCCACAGAAACCCAGAAATCATTCAAAACACTGATAAAGGTATTTGGGTGCATTTATTAACCCATTAATACCATTAAGACTTTTTAAAAAATGTGATCAAGAATATACTGGTAATTTGTTATGGTGATCTTGATATCACCTGTGTTCGATGATACAATATGAGAATCCTCATACTGTCCATACCCCCAGAATGAAATCTGTACCAGTTCACAGTAAGAAGAAAAAAGTGGTTAAAAAAAACCCAATCCAGACAACCCCATTAATTCCACAAAGATCATAAACTGAGGACATCCCTCAGAAGCAGAAATAAAGCTAATGTTTCATAACTGATGACAAATTGTTGTACAGCCTAACATCACTGTAAGAGCAGGCTCTGCTTGTTTCATTTTGCTCACTAATCCCAGCTTCTTCCTACCTCTAGTTAAAAATAAAGATCCTAGCAGCTCAAATAGGCAACCGCTCACAGTGGGTTATTCACTGTGAAATCATAGTTGGGGGATGACCCAATACGATGTACACTAGGAGTGCAGTAGATACGATTAAAAGAGGACCTTTCATCACCTCCAACAAGTCCATCTCTTTGCATCATTTAATAGTTACTGCTCTGCTGATTCTGGCACAGTATGATTTTTTTTTTTTCCTCTAGCCCCACCATTCCCAAGAAATCAATGCTAGCACTTTTGGCGTCTCCTGGCGTGCCTATTAACAGATGCTAAGAGCTTGAATTGGTTGGAAGTGGTGAAAGGTCCTCTTTAAATAAATATCATCCATATGCTGCAGGGAAAAAAAAGTGCAATGTGTATCTCACTATAGGTCGAGACTCAAACCAGCGACTTGGAAATCACAGCAAAAAGCAGCCAATCCTGAAAATATGTTATGAAAAAAATACTGTGAATGAACATGTTGGTAATTTTCAGTCATTGGTCAGGAGAAAATAATGTTTGGCATTATGATCAGCTACTTTTACATGACTATCAGACAGTGTGCACAAACTCAATGGGATAGACTTAATCAAACCATCTAAAAGCAAGACAGATTTGTTCCTAGACCATTGTAATAAGTTTGCCTCAATATGTCTTCTAAACTAAACTTTTGATGGGAATTCAGGTAAAGGTGTTTGCAGAAATGCACCATTACTGCCAAAGCAACTCCATTCTGATAAATGGCACTAATATTCAGTCTCATAGATTTCTGTAACAAATCTATTGCGTGGGAATATAACCTTATCATATTCTGAGCTAGATGATTTAGAAACATAATTCTATACAGTAGGTTTTCAGATCTGTCTCAAAACAACTTATACTGCTGGCTTAAAGTCAGAAGAAAAATACTAATTCTGACAGATAAAAAGACGTGCCTGCCAGATATTCAATATCACATAAGAGAAAAAAGCAGTGCAGGAGCAGGCAAGTAGAGGAGCAGCTGAATTTCACAGAGGGCCCCTGAGCCAGGATAGGCCCCAAGCCCCCAACCCCCTGCATGAATGGTATACACCACAGTATACTCACTATACATAGATAAGCATAGAGTATTACCCCAAACAGCCATATAAGAAAATAGATACATTAGTCATCTATATCACCAGATCCTAGAATGAAGAGGGTAAACAGGACAAAAACATATGAAGGCAAAGCCTAGACAGCAAGCTAATGCTAAAAAATGTGTTCCTATAGTTCGAGGAATTTGTGAAATGGGTTGGGTACTATCTGAATGTAGCTGTAGAGTCCCATAGTGTCCAAAAGTACTAGTGTTACACAAGGTACTAATGCCCTGCATGTCTGAATCTAGTCATGTTGAAAATGGCACTGGTTTCCAAACAAAAACCTTGGCACAAATAACCACACATTAGCAACCAGCAAAGACAAAAATATTTATTAAAGGTTTTGAAAGATTCCTTCCTATGAAATTCTTTACACAAGCAAATTTTGCCCAGAAAATACGGAGCATATATCTACCATATTTCCTGGACTGAACCCCGTCCCAAGGCCTGGACTCCCAGAATCATAATCCTCCAAAAAGTTAAACACCAGCAGAACAATTCTTGGACCACGAACTACTTGGCTCCTAATGTCTGCCTGTTTCTGGGTTCCTAAATATACCTATTAAACAACTTTACAAAATAAACTTATTGCATATACCTAATATCAGGGCCATGTAAAACTACTAAGTAGCATGCAATATGAATAGCAGCTTCATAACTAAACTTTCTGGCAGCATTTCTACTATTAATACGTTTTGTAATATACGGTAATTTAGTGAAAACAGTCTACAGATTCCAGTTCTCAAAGAAACAAGAAAGGATAAAGACAAACAGGATGTCACAGAAAGAAGCCAAATCTAAATATGTCACAAAATTTATTAAATGTCACAAATCCTGCCAAGAAAAAAAAAAAGATAATTTTTTTTTTTACACTGTAACCTCAAAGGCAAGTTTCTGCTCATGGTGGAGTTGTCGGGTCAAGCACAGCAAAGTTTGATGTCAGTAATATAAACTTAAGGCACGGAAGGCAATGGTGCCGCACACTCAAAAATAATCTGTAGCGTGGTGCTAGCAGTAATGGATCCTTCGACCCACCAGCAATCAATCAAAAGATGCTGCTGCACACACTGAGTTGTTGAAGGTGCAAAAAAGTTTATTTACATGAACTTGACAATCGTTGTGCCATGAGCATATCGCAATAAGCAAAAAAGGGAAAGCAGTAGATCAAAATATATATTTTGATCTATTGCTTTCCCTTTTTTGCTTATTGCGATATGCCCATGGCACAACGATTGTCAGGTTCATGTAAATAAACTTTTTTTTTTTTTTTTTTCAATTCAAACGTTTATTGGTTTTTGAAAATTTTTAAAAGAACACAACAGAGAGAAATATTGAACCAGTAGCATATGAAATTGCGCATGTGCGCAAAGACAGATAAGTAAAACTAGGCAAATAGCAAACAGGAGAGTATATCACTATGTACCATAAAGAACGTGCGGAATTATTGTATAGCGACACTATCAAGCAAAGATGGGAATGTCATGCATCAGGTAAAAAGCGCAACGAAGAAGCTACCGAAGTAGCAAGATGATGTGAGAGAAATGAGTAGGAAGCGTAAAGAAAAGCAGGGTAGAAACAGTAAAAGAACAAGAAGGTAGAAAAGAGGGACAAGAAGAAGGGGATGATGGAGGGAAAGAGTTATGGGAGAGACCAGGTCTAATGTTTATGCAGGAGCCAGGGTGTCCACGTTTTCACATATCGTTCATGAGACCTATTGGACCAGGCCATAAGTTCTTCGAAGCGGGAAATCTGATTCACTTTTTCAACCCAAAGGGAAAACGGAGGGGCAGAGGGATTCATCCAGTACAAAGGGATTAATGACTTGGCAGCAGCAAGCAGGTGAGTAACCAATCTGTTGGATTCAGGCTTATAATCACCAGATGGTAGGAACAGGAACAGAGTCTCAGGGGTAAGCTGGAAGTAGGGATAACTGACTGCGCGAACCACATCTGTCACTTGAAGCCAGAAGTTCTGTAGCACCGGACATGACCACCAAATGTGTAGGTAAGTGCCAGCGGCTGACTGACATCTCCAGCATTGATCCGAGGAATATAGTCCCTTACTGTGCAGCCAGGTGGGAGTCCTGTACCAGCGTGTGACCAATTTATAATTATTCTCCTGCAACCGTATACAGGGGGAAAAGCCATGCGACCTGGATAAAATCAGCTCTACTTCGTCATCAGATAACGAAATCTGGAGTTCAGTTTCCCAGTCAGTCACATATTTCGGCCGGCAGGGTTGACGTGGATCAACAAAGTGTGCAAAATAATGCGAAATTTTCCGCAACATACGTGTCTTGGACAGGAGCAGCTTCTCACATTCCGTTAGGTCGCATCTGAGCGAGTGTTTGCGAAGAAGCTTATCAAATATTGCAGTCATGTGTTGCTTGTGAAGAAAAGTAAAAGACTTGTCCGGGACCAGGGAGCACACATCGTCTGCCGACATCAGACCTGTTGAAGTTGTAACATCTTTAAGGAGTGTACCGCGAAAGTTAGACCAAAAATCCATGAAAACTCCCGGGGAAACATCTGTCAAGTGGGTAGTAAGGTGAAGCGGTAGGAACGGGGAGGGCTGCGGGAGAAGATCGTCCAAAAGGCCAGACCATGAACGAACCGAATCAAACAGCAATGGGCAGGAGGACACTGTCGGCGTCCGGAAAGAGCGTGGGAACCAAAGAGCTGCTTCCAGCGGGGTCTGCATAGCATCTTGAAGGAGGGCAGCAGGCAACAGAGAATTGAGTGGGAAAGCCAGTTCCGACCACCAGGACAAGCGTATAGCAGTGTGATAGTTCTGAGCATCTAGCAGGCCAATTCCACCTTGAGCTTTCCTTTTAGTCAATTGCTGCCAGGAGATTCTCGGAGTTTTATTGCGCCAAATAAATCTCGTAAATAGACTCCTGAGAGAAGCAAAGAATGTAGTAGGGAGAGAGATGGGCAGCATGGCCATTCGATAAAGAATCTTAGGGAACAGGTAAGTTTTTAGAAGGTTCTTCCTCCCAAACCACGACAGGGGAAGGCTGTCATATTCTGTTAGTAAACGTTTCAGCTCGGCAAGCAGAGGGGGAAAATTCACGTTGTATAAAGCATCCAAATGAGGCGTCAGATATATGCCCAAATACTTCAGCGGCTTGGTTGACCATTGAAAAGGTGTCGCGCCCTTTAAGGCGGTAACAGTCGCAGGAGGGAGAGACACATTCAGGATCTCAGATTTCGAGAAGTTTGCTTTAAAGCCAGACAGGTCCCCATATGCAGTCATGAGATTTATAAGAGCCGGAAGGCCTTCTGTCGGATTCGATAGCACGAACAGAATATCATCCGCATACGCCGTCGATTGCAGCAGCATGCCTTTAGAGTGAACGCCCTGCACTACACTATCCTGTCTAGCCGCCTGCAGCAGGGACTCCAATGCTAAGACAAAAAGGGTCGGGGACAGGGGGCAACCCTGACGGGTACCATTTGATATGGGAAAGTAGTCAGAGAGCACCCCATTTATTTTCAATTTAGCCGTGGGACGGTCATATAGGGTCAGTATTGCTGTGATAAACTGATCCGGCAGTGCAAAACGCCGTAGGGCCTCTACCAGAAATGTCCATGACACCCTATCAAAGGCCTTTTCGGCGTCTACGCCTAATAAGACCAAAGGGATTTTACGGGTACGGGCCAGATGAATCAATGGTAGCAATTTTGCCGTATTATGCCTCCCCTCCCTGCCCAAGACAAAACCAGATTGCTCTTCGTGGACCAGCTGCGGCACAAACGGCTGTAAGCGCTTGGCCAAAATTTTCGCCCAAATTTTAACATCTAAGTTGAGGAGGGAGATGGGGCGGTAGTTACTGCATTGGGTATGATCCCTTCCCTCTTTTGGAATAAGTACTATGTGGGCTTCTAACGACTGACGAGGGAGAGATCCGCCAGTCAACGATGAGTTGCAAAGAAGAGTAAGTTGCGGCAGAAGAGACTTAGACAGCTTGGTATAGTAATATAAAGGGAGTCCATCCGGACCAGGGCTCTTACCCGTCGGCATGCTGCGCAATACGTCTTCCACTTCCTCCCGAGATACCGGGACCAGTAGAGAGTGCTCAGAGTCTTTCTGTAGTGAGGGCAAGGACAGGTCATCTAGGAATTTCCTGATAGCCAGAAGTTTGTCTGGGGTAGTGTCCGAGTCAAAACCAAGATTGTACAACTCCGAGAAAAAGGCAACAAACTTAGAGGAGATAGCGTCCGTAGAGGTGTGCACTGATCCAGAAGCATCCTGGATACTTGATATGAAGGATTTAGCCTGTTCTTTCTTAATGAGTCGGGACATCAGTCTTCCCCCCTTGTCGCCGTGGGCATATATTAGTTTTCGGAAATGCATGTGTTGCTTAGCAGCGCTCTGATTCAGTACATCCAACAGCTTATTCCGTAACATCGTGAGTTCAGCCAACTGTGCGACAAGTAATGATTTCTTGTGAGTCCGTTCTAATACAGAGATACGAGAAAGCAGTTCATCTATCTCTTTCTGCCTTTGCCTCTTTACCTTGGATGCGAGAGCTATTAGGACACCCCTCATATAGGCCTTATGAGTTTCCCACACAATGGGAAAGCTTACATCAGGAGTCGAATTTGTTGAGAAAAAGGTATCCAGGTGGCCCAGTAAAAAGTTAACATCCTCCTCAGAGCTCAGCAGCGTCTCATTTAAGCGCCAGGTCCAAGAGGGTTTAGGTATCTGGGTCAATTGCAGTATGGCGTGAACTGGTGCGTGATCAGAGATTGTGAAAGATCCGATAGAAGTGGTCTGCACTTGTGGGAGAAGCTGCTGAGACATGAAGATGTAGTCCAGTCTGTGGTAGGTGGCACTAGGTATAGAGTAAAAAGAATAGTCCTGATCTGAGGGGTGTTGTAAGCGCCACACATCAAGTAAATGTAAATCCTGTAATGCGGATAACACTCTACGGAGCGCCCTCTGGGAGATGGCTTGGTGAGAGGATGAAGAGTCTAGAGCATAGTTAAGCGGCATATTGAGATCACCGCCGAGGATAATAACTCCTTCCGCAAACAATTTAAGCGTGTCCAGTGCAGCAAGCAGCCAGGCCACTTGACCCGTGTTCGGGGCATACAAATTGGCGAAGGTGTAGCGTTCAGATGCTAGAGTCCCTTTAAGTAATAGAATTCTTCCTTCGGGATCTGTATACTGTTGGGTGCACACGAATGGTACATCTCTGTGAATCAACGTAGACACCCCTTTGGACGCAGAAGAGGGATGTGGATTATGAAAACATTGAGAAAAATGCGATTTCGGGAACACAGGTATCTGTTGGCCTTTAAAATGGGTTTCCTGAAGAAAGATAATATCTGCCTTATGTTTACGGAAGAAAAGCAGAGCATGTCTCCTTTTATGGGGCGAATTTAGACCCTTAATATTATACGACAGGCAATGCAGCGAAGCCATTAGACCTAGCAAGGGGGGGGAGGGGGGGGGGGAAAGGCAGAGCAGGTGGGAAAGAAGGGGGGAGAAGTACCCAAGGGAAAGAGGCGGAGAAGGTAGGAAAAGCAAGAGAGTAGAGTAGAGAGGAGGCAATAGAAGGAAGTAGCTAGATAAAGAAGTTAGAGGAGAAGTAGCCCAGAGAGAGAAAGAGAACACAGAGCTCCTGTGCACAACTACCTGAGAAAAATGTTCCTATACAACACTGAGCAGAACAATACCGCCGTTCACGGGTGTTATGAAGTCAGAGCAATAATACAATAGAGGTATCACGGCAACGTAAAAGTAAAGCAATGTATTAGTTTAACAATGTAGCAATGGAACAAAACAGTGGTACAATGGTACAGTGGGGGAGGAGAGGTTCCTGATCTGAACGGGTCCGATGTCCACCTAAGGAGAAAAAGAAAACAGCAGGGCATAACAACAATGACAACAGTAGGACCGGCATATGTCACCAGAAGAATCACACATATGCAGTGGAAAAGGTAGGGGACCAGGTCCCCAAGCCAAGAAGATCTCAAGTAAAGCAGAGTAGGGAGCCGGAGGGAATAGGGGGGGGGGGGGGGGATGAAGAAGAGGGGGGGGAGGGGGGGGAAGAGGGCAAGGAAAAAAGGAGACGGGGAAAGAAAAGAGAGTGAGAGGTATGGTGGGGAGGGAGGAGGGGGGGGGGTAATGGGGAAAAGGAGAAAAGGAAAAGAAAAGGGTATCAGCATACAACCACTAGCTAGCAGGTGTCGCACGGCTTACACATTTCTGCAAATACAAAGAAATGTCCTACAAGTTATGGGGTATATCACAGAGGACAAAAGCTCAACCAATACTAATCAGCTGACGGTTCCATGTAAAACAAAAACAGTGTACCCAAACGGGGAAAAATCAGAGTACATTCAGAATGTCAGTAAAATAGTAGAAAGCAGGTAAACACACCCGAACCAGCAAGCGGCCACGCTACATATATCACTTGGAAGAAAGTCATAGGCGACTAAAGAAAAACAGGTGAGGGTAGGTGTCCATATCCAGAAAAACGAAAAGGATGTCTAATCCAGAAAAACAAAGGACCAGCGGTTAATCCATCCCAGCAGTGGGACTGTTAAAAGAGGCTTCCACATGTTTCGACAGGAGTTTCCCTTTCTTAGGAGA
Source organism: Leptodactylus fuscus (assembly GCF_031893055.1). Taxonomy (NCBI): domain Eukaryota; kingdom Metazoa; phylum Chordata; class Amphibia; order Anura; family Leptodactylidae; genus Leptodactylus; species Leptodactylus fuscus. The sequence goes on along the minus strand of NC_134268.1, from coordinate 74,768,663 downwards.
GCGGTGTCTGCCAGCCGGGCGGACAGTATGCAGAGTAGGGACTTTAATGACATCCTCCTGAACCGGTAGCCACGAGGGTAAGGCAATTGGAGGGATTTCAAGTATCTCCCACAAGGGGTCCAGATCCTGTGGGGAGTGAACAGTGTACCTATGGCCATTTTTCAGGATCGCCAGTCCAAAGGGGAACAGCCACGCATATCTCAATCCCTTGATCCGTAGCTGGTCCAGGAGAGGCTTGAGGACTCTGCGCTTCTGGAGCGTGGAGGGAGCTAAGTCCTGGTAGAGCCGCAGAGCATGACCATCGTAGGCCAAATCAGATTTATCTCTGGCAGCACGGAGCAAGGACGTGGTGTGAGCCGAAGATAACAGGGCACAAATAATGTCGCGTGGGGGATCATCGGGATTAGGACGTGGGCGTACTGCCCTATGGGCACGTTCAAGAGACATCACAGCGGCCTCCTTAGCACCGACCAACATAGCAAAAACATCTGCGACAATACCTGGAAGCTGTTCCGGCAGGTAAGTTTCCGGTAATCCCCTGATGCGAATATTGCGGCGGCGATTTCTATTTTCTAGGTCTTCTAGAAGGAGGTATGAGTTGTTGAGATGAGCTGCGTGAGTTTCGAACCGTTCCGACATAGAGGAGGCGGTGTGCAGCACCTCATGTTGGCAAGTTTCCATAGCATCAACGCGTTTGGTGATATGATCAAAGTCTGCTCTGAGAGCCGACAATTCCGATTGAACCGGAGCTAAGGCTTGGAAGAGGACCCTCTTCAAATACCCCCTTGAGATAGGAACCGGAGTTCCATCAGGCATTAAGTCCTCACCATCAGAGTCTGGGGCGGGAGTATCCTGGCACCTCGTGTCTTCCGGCGCCATCTTCCTAGGGCGAGCGGGAGAAGCAGTGAGCTGCTTCTTAAACAGTTTATGCATCCCCGACTGCTGGTTCTGGGGTCCCTTCGGGTCCGGGGGGTCTCTGGACTTTTCACCTCCGATCTTGACCATGTTGTAGCCGATATGAGCGAGAAATAGGTGGACAAACAGGACTCTGTGACGGAGCTCACTATTCAAGCGGCCATCACACTGCGCGGTCAGGCTCCGCCCCCCATAAATAAACTTTTTTGCACCTTCAACAACTCAGTGTGTGCAGCAGCATCTTTTGATTTACTAATATAAACTTGTCTGACACAGAGGCAGAACTTGAGACATCCTTTTGAACAAGATTAGTGGCCTAAATCATTGTGTAGCTCTAGCCTCATTATATATATATATATATATATATATATATATATATATATATATATATATATATATATATATACACACACATACACACACATACACACACAAACACAATCAAAATAAATGCAAGCTATGTATAATACAATATATAACCATACTTGCCTAAAAGATAAGATGTAAATTTCATTTTAATCTGGCATCTGAATGCCCACAATTATAGAATTGTAAAACTATCTGAATTCTTGAAAAAACAAAATATTAACCAGAAATAAATTATGATCTGATTAAGTAATTGTCGCATTTACTTATAGCTTTTACTCTACACTTTATTTTGTTTTTTGCTTCATCCACTTCTCAGGAATCCTCAGTGACTGACCTACCGCTATTCTGGCCAGTCTTCAGGTAGCAGTCACCCTGCCATATCACCGTCTTTCATCACAGATTACCTCCTATAGCTCCTCACTGGCAGAGGAATCCGCTATACAGTGTACATAGTAAATAGTATGTGCACTGAACTTTACTGTACTACGTATGTATTATCTACTACTATTGCTTTGCAATGTACAAATATAATCCACTACCTTACTGGTCTACATAGTAAATATGATGTGCTCTGAACGTTACTGTACTATACAATGTGCAAAGGAAATGTGTGCCCTGCACTTAACTGTAATTATATATATGGTCCATAACACTACTGCTATACAGTCTGCATAGTAAATAACATATGTACTGAATATTACTGTACTATGTACACACACAATCCACTATATTACTGCTATATAATGTATACAGTAAATGTTACATGCCCTGAACATTACTGTACTATGTATATAAACAATCCACAACACTACTGCTATCCAGTATACATAGTAAATATCATGTGTACACTACTGCTATCCAGTATACATAGTAAATATCATGTGTCCTGAACATTACTGTAATATATATACACACATAATCCACAACATATTATATACTATAAATATACACAATCCACAACACTATACAGTAAATATTATGTATTATTACACACAGAGTATTATACTGACCACTATTTATTGCAGTGTGTTGGATCTACCACAGGAGGAGTCAGATTAGATCAAGTCTTATTAGAAGTGAATAAAATCTGCCCAGAGTTCCGGACATCCCATAAATCTGACAAGTTACTGGGATGTCCAGCCCAACTTTACAAAAGAGACATCGGATATGGCCGAGAGCTGCTACACTATACAGTCACATCAACAGCACTGAATACACAAGACAAACAATCTATAGGGAGTAGACAGTATAGATTATCATAGAGACCTCTCATTAACATGTGCACACCACTACCTATACAGAGAGACTATGTGAGGGACACAAATACAGAACAGGTATCCGCTACATGACAGCTAGGACAGTATAGAATCCTATGACAAGCCTATAGGTCCCATACACAGCCAGTATCCATACAGCACAGCCATGTATACAGACAGAGCTGCAGGAATGTGGCCATAACATACAGATGGTGACGCGGATGAATACAGAAGCTGCAGCACCTGACAGGTAGCGCCGAGTGGCCAGCGCACACAGCCCTCCTCACCTGTGTCCTCCTCCTCCGCCTCGCTCTGTCACTATGCGTCCTTCTTCCTCTTCCTCCTGGACTCAGTACTCAACAGGAAGCCGCGTAGGATGTAGTTCTTACAACAGGACACTGACAGAGTAAATACGTGTCTGGGAAATGCGTCTCTATTTTTTAAGTGCCGACTCCATTTTTGTGGAGACAAATCATAGGAAAGTATAAGCATCTGGTCTGCGCTGAGCGTGCATGAGGCGGAGACAGATGGCCAGGTACACTTTAGCCTCTAGTTTGTGGAAGAGTTTTTTTTTTTTTTCCCTGATAGAGTGCGATACAGACTCCTATGATCACTCACAGCTGTAGGGGAGGCCATGTTGTGGCTGGCGCCCTGCCATCCACAGTGCAGTGATGTACTGAGACGGGTGTAATGAGAGAGATCCTTAGACTTATCACAGGAGAGATGCTAGCTGAGAGAATCTGACAAATATTTACTAACACTCCTTTTTCTCATGTGAGCGGTCATACATCTAAGCTGGATTCACACTTGCTTTGGAGTCTTGGCCGCAGAAGCCGCTTAAAATCGTTGGAGTAAAAAGTCTTGCAAGGAGGAGTCTTACAAGTTTCAGTATAAAACCAGCAAACCTCATCATAGTCTATGGGGTTGGCAAGTTTCTGCGTGTAACTGCTTTTTGTGCAGACTAAGGCTTGATTCACATCTGCGCATGGGTTTCTGTTCATTGGTGCGCTTGGGGAGCTCCCGAACAGAGACCTAATCTGCCTAAAAAAGTGTTTACCTTAGGAAACCCACGGACACCATAGCCCATACAGACCCAAACGACAGAAATCCAGACACTATTGTGAACTTATCATGGCCCCTGCAATAATGTGAGCATTTATTGACTTCTTAGCCAAATAATACCCCTCCAGTGATGTAACTACCGGGGTAGCAGCTGCCACAGGGCCCGGGACATTAGGGGCCCAGCGACAGCCACTACCGCTGCATTGTTTGTTTGTTTTTTCTTAATAGGCCGTTACCAGCTGGAGTTACTCCAGCCAGTAGTGTGCCCTATTTACTTACCAATACTGGCAGGGGCCGGGATCAGTAAGTGATGCCACAGGCCCCACAAACAGTACTATTATACTCAGGGGTCTTTTCAGACCCCCGCGTATAATGATAGGAGGCCTGGGAGAGGTAAGAGAACATAAAAAAACAGTGTTACTTACTAGAGATGAGCGAGTACTATTTGAAACGGCAGTTTCGAATAGCACGCTCCTATAGGAATGAATGGGAGCAGCCGGCTGCGTCCATTCATTCCTATGGGAGCGTGGTATTCAAAACTACCATTTAGACTAGTACTCACTCATCTCTATTACTTACCTTTCCGGGCTCCAGACAGGCTTTGAGCCTAGTTGTGTGATGTCTCTGATGTTACATGACCTGGGCCTGCATCCCGGGTCATGTGACGTCCAGATGTCATTGAAGATGGGCAACACCACCGAGGACTGCAGCGGAGCCGGGGATAGGTAAGTGACAGCATTTTTTATTTTTGTATCCCCCCCTTGAGTATACGTCAGCGCACTGTAGCTTTCTAGCGGTATATAAAACCGCAGGTGCCCGAGGACATGAAAGGTCTTCTTTAAAGGGGTTGTCTAGGCATAATATTTTATGGTTTATCGTCAAGATAGGCCATAAGTACCTGATCTGTAGGGGCCGACACCCAGCTCTCAGATCGATCAGCTGTATGGAGCCACTTATGGCACCAGTCCTGTACACAATATGGGGCCAGAAGCAGAAAGCTCTGTCCGCTGTGTATTAGCCAGCTCCTTCACTGCATATCAGCACATATTGAAGTTAGTGGGAGCTGAGCTGCAGTGAAGGCGCCGGGCAACTAAACAGTGGATAGAGCTTTCTGCTTCTAGTCCTGTATTGTGTACAAAACAGGCGTCGGAAGTGATTCCATACAGCTGATGGGACCGTGTGCCAGCCCCCTAGCGATCAGGTATTTATGGCCTATCCTGAGGATTAAGCCTGGACAACCCCTTTAATATACCCCACACAATTTGATGTCCCCTTCCCTTACCCCAGATTTTTAGCTCCTATCACTATCCCCACACAATATAATGACCCCCTCACTGTTCCCCATAAATAAATTAGGCCCAGACAGCCCCTTTGAAGAGGTTGTCTAAAGCAAGCTGTCCTGGACTGGCTTAGCGTCACCATCTCGGCAGCCCAGCAGGGGAAGCGAGCGGTTGTTTGGGGCGGCCCTGTGGACGCAGCACTGCTTTGACCTATTAGCTGCGCTTCTCCCACGGCCGTCCCTCATACTTAGCATAGAGCAGGTCGTCTCCCTGCCTGCTCTCTGCATACTAACGCCCGCACCCGACATATGCTTGCGCTCCTACACGGTCTCCAGTCACAAGACCGCTGCGCAGGCTGAAGAGCAGAAGCAGGTAAGCTTCTGCAGAATAAATACTATGATTTTTCAAGTATTTATCCTCTATTATAAGGGGGAAGGGGGCTTTTGAATGTCTGTCTGGCCATTCCTTGGGCTTGAGGACTGTTTTTTCCCCACCCACTTGTAATTCTTGCACTTGGGGGTTAATAGGAGCACTACAGTCTAGCATTTTTTGCAGCAGTTATTGCAGTGTTTTTTTGCAAAAAAAAAAAAAAACTACAAAAACCCGTTTGTGTTTTTTTCTGCCTCTCATTCATTTCAATGTGGTTTGCCAGGCAGAATCCACCTGAAGCTAAGTCATGCCTGAAAAAATCATCTTTAAAAAAAATCTGATTCCCACCTCCCTTTGACTCCCTTTGGAAGATTTGGGAGGTGTTTCATGAAGTAGATTCCATCTCTAAAATCTGCCTGCAAAAAGCTCCATGCGAACATACCCTTATTGTGTATAACTAGGGTTAACTGATGTGTATTCTAATATACCTGGTGGTCCAGGAAGTTGATAATTATACACTGTGTACAGTATCACCCTTATACAGCAAGCATAAGAGTAGGCAATAGTATGCTTCCAGAGAACTGATATATAAACTAATATACACCTGGAGGAAAGCATTCCTGCGTCAGTTTCCTTCCCACATAGATATCCTTTTAAAAACAGACAAAGCAGACCCATGAGAGAAAAGCAGCCATGCAGAGAAAAACAAATATGATGTAAACTGATCCCCCATGTGCAGAATGACTGGAATGCAAACAATGAAGCGAAAGATAAAAAGATACAATAAGAGGGCAGCTAGGTAGAATCAAAGGATTTTTCCAAATACCAGACTTCAATCACACCAAAATAACTAAAAATCATCACAGTCTTCTAGATATAGGGACAAAGCTAAAAACATATGTTTGGTCTGTAAATCTGAAACTAAAGAGCTACTTTTTTATGCCTACATAATGGGATTGTTTTTAGTTCTATTACTTACTTTTCTGTATTGAAAACACTACACACATTTTCTACACTGTGAAGTTGACCACACTTATAATTTCATAATAATATCCTATCTTATGAGCACTCTACTGTAGAAGGAGTCCCTGCACTGAGGGTTACCTATGGTCAAGTTATGTTCTTGAGCAATTCCTGGAGTGCAGGGGCTACTGGGAAAAAGTTAATCGTGGTCAAGTTCTGACCACGATTAAAGGGGTTGTCCCATCACAATCTATACTGCTTGTTAATGTGGATGTAAGACTTTTCCCAAATACACTGCTTCAGCAAAACTGCTTTGTTTGTCCAGTATCTTACTTTATTCAATTCATTGTTGACACAGCCCTTGACTTATCTGCTCAAAAGTCAAGTGATGTATCTGCCTTCTCTCAGGGGGGAGGGAGGAGGGGCTAAGCGCACGGGAGCGAGCCTGTGTATCTAGCTATTCCTGTGTCTGCACCACTTGACCTAGCTCCCTGCTATCAGATAGAGGAGAGTAGCTGCTTTCATTTCTGAACTCATCTTCTGTACTCCCAGTTATCAGGCTAGCTAATTCAATTGTGTTCATTATGGCAGAGACAGGCAATGTCTGTATGTAACACAGAATGGAGCTGCTCCTGCCTGTACTTCATAGTCCAATATTGTGCATATAGTGTTGTTTGAGGACCTTTGATGACAGGACCTTTGATGACATCACAGGCCCTTCAGCCAACCCATAGGATCACGCCATGTGGTGGGCAGAGCTACATGCTAATTTGAGGGGCGGAGCTAAAGGGCAGGTTGCACGTAAAACCCCACCCACCAAATGATGCAAGAAACCAAGAAGAAAGAAGATTTTACAGCAGTGAAGACTGGTGAGTATGCGACGTGGGATACCCCTTTAACTCTTTCTAAAGCAGGGATTCCTTCTGCTGTCTGAATTTGATCATGAGTAATCCCACTCCACCGAGTGCAGGGACTTCTGCAGTAGGAGGGATCTGTGCACTCAGCGCCCCTGAGATGTGCCGCATAGTGACGCATTTCAGGCTTTTATGAGCCAAAAACAAAGGGTTACTACAGTTATTAATTAATGAACTTTAATAACCCCTGTCTGGTAACTCGGTAAACTAGCCAATGGGCTGTTATTGGATATTTACTGTAGGAGAGAGAGAGAGCGTTGCTCGATTTAGGAGAGTGAGTATAATAACTGTATTGTTTTTTTTTCCATCAAAAAGTTTTATTAAGATTTTCCAAAATAAACGAACAATAAAGCCTCAGAAATACAAGCAATAAAAGGGAAGAGTGGAAAACAGGGTGCATTCACACTACTGATACGCTGCCTGATTCTGAACGTTAAAACACGTTCAGAATCAGCGCGTATAAAGCAGATCCCATTCATCTCTATGGGAGCCGGCATACGAGCGCTCCCCATTGAAATGAATGGGCTGCTTTTTTCACTGTGAGCGCTCCCATTGAAGTGAATGGGAAGTGCTCGTGTGTACGGCTAGCTCTGCTCATTCCGAGCCATACACTCACCGGCCACTTTATTAGGTACACCATGCTAGTAACGGGTTGGACCCCCATTTGCCTTCAGAACTGCCTCAATTCTTCGTGGCATAGATTCAACAAGGTGCTGGAAGCATTCCTCAGAGATTTTGGTCCATATTGACATGATGGCATCACACAGTTGCCGCAGATTTGTCGGCTGCACATCCATGATGCGAATCTCCCGTTCCACCACATCCCAAAGATGCTCTATTGGATTGAGATCTGGTGACTGTGGAGGCCATTGGAGTACAGTGAACTCATTGTCATGTTCAAGAAACCAGTCTGAGATGATTCCAGCTTTATGACATGGCGCATTATCCTGCTGAAAGTAGCCATCAGATGTTGGGTACATTGTGGTCATAAAGGGATGGACATGGTCAGCAACAATACTCAGGTAGGCTTTGGCGTTGCAACGATGCTCAATTGGTACCAAGGGGCCCAAAGAGTGCCAAGAAAATATTCCCCACACCATGACACCACCACCACCAGCCTGAACCGTTGATACAAGGCAGGATGGATCCATGCTTTCATGTTGTTGACGCCAAATTCTGACCCTACCATCCGAATGTCGCAGCAGAAATCGAGACTCATCAGACCAGGCAACGTTTTTCCAATCTTCAATTGTCCAATTTCGATGAGCTTGTGCAAATTGTAGCCTCAGTTTCCTGTTCTTAGCTGAAAGGAGTGGCACCCGGTGTGGTCTTCTGCTGCTGTAGCCCATCTGCCTCAAAGTTCGACGTACTGTGCGTTCAGAGATGCTCTTCTGGCTACCTTGGTTGTAACGGGTGGCTATTTGAGTCACTGTTGCCTTTCTATCAGCTCGAACCAGTCTGGCCATTCTCCTCTGACCTCTGGCATCAACAACGCATTTCCGCCCACAGAACTGCCGCTCACTGGATGTTTTTTCTTTTTCGGACCATTCTCTGTAAACTCTAGAGATGGTTGTGCGTGAAAATGCCAGTAGATCAGCAGTTTCTGAAATACTCAGACCAGCCCTTCTGGCACCAACAACCATGCCACGTTCAAAGGCACTCAAATCACCTTTCTTCCCCATACTGATGCTCGGTTTGAACTGCAGGAGATTGTCTTGACCATGTCTACATGCCTAAATGCACTGAGTTGCCGCCATGTGATTGGCTGATTAGAAATTAAGTGTTAACGAGCAGTTGGACAGGTGTACCTAATAAAGTGGCCAGTGAGTGTACACGTGAGCACTTCCCATGGAAAAATGTGAATTCGAACAAACAAAAATCCAACTTCTTGGATATATCATCCCCCCAGAAGGTTTGAGTATGGAGCCTCAAATCAAAAACAAAAGCTGTAATAGATTGGCCTACTCCAAGAAATCTTAACAATGTTTAGGGATTTATAGGAAAAGACAAATATTTTCTTGGTCTCCAGAGGCACAAGTTGCTTTTGACAAACTAAAGACTCTTTTTACTTCTGCGCCCATACTGGTCCATGCAAATCCTGAATTACCTTTTGATGTTGAACTAGACGCCTCAGATTATGCTGTGGGAGCTGTCCTGTCTCAACGAGTTGGAGACAAGATGCAACTTCATCCATGTGCTTTTCTTTTTCATACCGTGTCATCGGCAAAACGAAATTACGACATAGGAAACAAAGAACTGTTGGCCATTAAAGTTGCATTCTCTGAATGGAGACATCTTTTGGAAGAAGCTAATCCTCCAGTAACTGTCTTTACTGACCACAAAAATTTAGAGTTCATCCATACAGCTAAAAGATTGTCTGCAAGTCAAGCAAGATGGGCCTTGTTTCTCTCTAAATTTAATTTCATAATTTCTTATCAGCCAGGTTCAAGAAATGGCAAGGCTGATGCTTTGTCCAGGAATCTTGCCGAGGGTTCTAAAACAGAGTCTACTATTTTGTCTTCCAAAAATTTTGTAGGAATACTGGACTCCAAAGACCTTTTAACAGTGCTCAGAGAGGGATAACAGAATGACTCCTTTCTCAACCATTCTTCTAAAGATGTGGACCTTTGTTTTACATTTGAAATCAATGAGACATGCCTCCCGTTCTTAGATTTGATGATTACCAAAGAACCCAATGGTCGGTTATCCACTGGGGTGTACAGAAAGAAGACCTCAACTAACAGTCTGCTCAGATGGTCGAGCTGGCACCCGTTGCCCCTTAGGAGGGGTATACCTAAGGGGCAATACCTCCGAATGCGACGGAATTGCTCAGATAACATCGAGTTTAAACACGCATCGGATGATTTGAGGGAACGATTTAAAGCTAGAGGATACCTCGATACCGTTCTAAGGGAAGCATATCATCATGCCAGAATTCAAGACAGACCTTCCCTATTGGTCCCTAAAAAGCGGGAAAGCACAGAATGTGCCAGAATAATAGAGACTTATGATTGTGGTAGTCAAAAAATCTGGGCCAAATTTAGACGCTACTGGGATATATTACGTCTAGATCCAGAGGTGGGACATCTAGTGGGGACTTCTCCTGCTATCACTTTTCGATGAGGGAGAAATCTAAGAGACCAACTGGTGCATAGCCACTACTCACCTATAACGAGTGATTATGAAGATAATCTTGTTTCCCTTAGTCCTAACAGCGGCACAATGTGGGGTATTTCTGCCCCTGTGTGCTGGTAGGACAGGCGGATATTTAATTAGCCAATCAAATGCGTGGCAGGCCCTATAAGAGGGCACAAGAACCTCCCCTCTGCGTGTAAATACAAAAGTACCTCCATTACATTTATATACAGTTTTATACATAAGATATGATTCCCAGGGTGGGAAATCTTGTGCCGCTGTTAGGACTAAGGGAAACAAGATTATCTTCATAATCACTCGTTCCCTGTCGTCCTCAACAGCGGCACAATGTGGGGATATAGCAAGCAGGTCCCCAAGATGGGTGGGACAAACCCATGACCGAACTTAAACTGGTCTGGGCAAAGGCAGTGGAATCTGCCACTTGGTCCTTCAGGCGGTAATGCCGAATGAAGGTGGATTCAGATGCCCAAGAGGCAGCTGCATATATTTGGTCCACAGACAAAGCACTTCTTTCTGCCCGTGAAGTGGACACTGCCCTGGTTGAATGGGCATGAAGGAAAGATGGAGCCGACAGCCCTTGGGCGGTATAGGCGACTCTAATAGTCTCGGTAACCCACTGGGATATTGTAGCTTTGGCGGCTTTGGCGCCCTTGTTTTTCCCCGTGTAGCTGACCAACAGGTTTTCAGTCCACCTAAAGGGGCGAGTGCGCTGCAAGTAGATCTGCAGGCATCTAACCACATCCAGCTTGTGCCATCTTTCTTCTTCAGCAGAAGAAGGGAACGGAAAAAATACTGGAAGGGAAATCAGTTGGTTCCTGTTTACAGCAGATGGCACCTTGGGACGAAACCCAGGGAGGAACCTAAGCTGTACATGGTCAGAGAAAAAGGTGGTATATGGCTCCTCAGCGGACAAAGCTTGTAGTTCACTAACGCGTTTGGCAGGTGTGACTGCCAATAGCAGCGCCATTTTGCCGGTTAGCGACTTGAGGGAGACCTCTTCCAGAGGTTCAAATGGCTGGCCACATAGGGCGTTCAGGACCGGAATAAGGTCCCATTGGTGGACAGGGGTGTTTACCACCGGTCTCAGCCTAGTTGCCCCTTTAATAAAGGTGCTCACTAAAGGATCCTGAGACAAACGCCTCCCCAGATAGGCGGACAGGGCCGCTACGTGTACCTTGAGTGTGGCCGCAGCAAGACCTCTGTCTAGTCCGTCTTGAAGGAAGTCCAGGATCGCCTCCGTAGGGGGATCGGTGGAGTCCACTTGATGCTGCAGACACCAGGCATTAAAGATGTTACCTATTCGACGGTAGTTCCTGTTAGTCAAATCTGCTCTGGCACTGGATAGGGTCTTCAAGACGGCTTGTGACAGTCCTCTATTTCTCAATAGGGACTGGTCAACCTCCAGGCTGTCAGGTTGAGTCTCCTCAGATCCTGGCATCTCAGCTCTCCTTGGGTTACCAGGTCTGGGAGTGGGGGAAGCCTCCAATATATGCCCTGACTCATTTGTATGAGCTGAGCAAACCAAGCCCTTTTTGGCCAGAACGGGATTATGGCTATTCCCGAGGCTTGGTCCTGTCTTATTTTTATCAATACCTTCGGTATGATTGGAATTGGAGGGAATATGTAAAACAGCCTGAACCTCCATGGGATGGACAGGGCATCCACCGCCAAGGGATTGTCCTCCTGGTACAGAGAGCAGAAGGTCCCCACCTTGGCGTTGAGTCGAGTAGCCATAAGATCGACCTCCGGGAGACCCCATCTCTGGACGATCTGTTGAAATACGTCTGGATTGAGAGACCATTCTCCTGATACGGTAATACCCTGACTCAGCTGATCCGCTACTATGTTCAGGGAGCCCTTTATGTGAACAGCGGATAACTGGACCAGATTCTTCTCCGCCTAGGCAAATATGAGATTCGTCTCTCTCAGCAAGGTTGGTGACCTGGTGCCCCCTTGTTTGTTTATATAGACTACCACCGTCATATTGTCTGACCGGTTTTTGACAGACTTGCCTTTCAATTCTGGGGCAAAGTGTACTAGGGCCAGGTACACTGCTCTGAGTTCCTTGAGATTGGATGACCCCAGCTCCGGACATCTCCATCGTCCTTGTACAGTTTTGTCTTGACAATGGGCTCCCCATCCCCACTGGGATGCATCTGTTGTCAACAGGGTCCACACTGTCGGGACCGTGGACCTTCCGTCTTTCAGGTGTATCCACCATCTGAGGGAAAGACGGGTAGCGGGAGAAAGGCAGATCTTCTTGTGCAATCCCCGTGGAGACCTGTTCCAGGTTCTCAACACTTCCATCTGCAGGGGACGCAAATGCCATAAAGCCAAAGGCACCGCCCTGGCCGAGGATGACATCAGGCCCAGGACTCTCATGGCGGTCCGGATGGTTACCTGCCGAGTGCGCAATAGGAATCGTGCACTGGCTTGGATTCTTTCCTTCCTTGGACTGGAGAGGAAGATCTGCATCGCTTCTGAATCCACTATAAATCCGAGGAATTTTCTTCAGGTGGATGGAACGATTTCGGACTTCTCCCAATTGATAATCCTAACTCCTGTAGGAAGTTGATGGCAAGGTTGAGCTGCTGGAGGAGAGCAGCAGGAGACTGAGCTTTCAGTAGCCAGTCGTCTAGATAAGGGACGATGAAAAGACCCTGAAGTCTGAGGGCTGCGGCGACCGGAGCGATCACCTTGGTGAATACCAGTGGGGCGGATGTGATGCTGAATGGCAGAGCTGTGAATTGATAGTGCTCCCTGTGGCCTGCCATAGCGACGGCAATCCTGAGGAACTTCCTGTGGAAATGAGCAATGGGGACATGTAGATAGGCGTCCTTCAAATCGAGGGTAACCATCACCTCTCCTGGCTGAAGAAACACAGCCACGGAATCCACGGTTTCCATTCGAAATGACCTCTTCCTGATAAACCGATTGAGGTACCTCAGATCTATTATCATCCTCCAGCCCCCTTTTGGGGACCAGAAAGACGGGGGAGTAGACTCCCAGACCGAGGTCTGAGGCTGGTACCTTCTCCAGGGCACCCTTGGTAACATATTCGGCAACCAAGGCTTCTAGACTGGCCTGCTGAGAAGGTGGAAGAGTTTGGGTGGAAACGAACCGATCTGGAGGTGGAAGATGAAAGTCGATGTGATATCCGTGTTGTATGATCTTCAACACCCATGGGTCTTGGATATGGGTGAACCATGCTCTGGAAAAGGAGGAAAGACATCCTCCCACAGGAAGGGGGGCCACAGGGAGCTGCCCCACATCAAAACTCAGGCTTCCTCTTGGTGTCCTCCTTGGAAGCGCCACGACCAGCTCCCCTAGGGCGATATCTAAAACGCCGTTGTTGGGAAGGGCGTCTATAATTAGAGGAAGAACCTCTGCCTCTAGAGGGAGCACGTCGGCCCCTGGATGCTTGAGGTAGGGACCTTCCCCTACCTTCAGCTAATCCCTCCATAATGGCGTCTAAGCTTTGGCCAGACACCCTTCCCGGCTCAAAGGGGAGAGCACAGAGTGCTGCTTTAGACGCAAAATCTGCCCGCCAAGGCTTTAGCCAAAGGGGTCTACGGGCCGCAGTAGACAACGCCATAGATTTGGCGGAGATTTTTAATTGATGGCAAGAGGATTCCGCCAAATAATCTGCAGCCCATTGAACTCTTTTCATAGAGGCCAGAATCTCATCTCTGTCTACGCCCAAGTCTATATCCCGCTCCAAGGCGGCTAAGCGGTTGCGCAAAAAGTCACCAACCATAGAGGAGGCTATGGCCACAGAGGCTTGCGCGGAGGAAGCTGAGTAGACCTTCTTCAGAACGGAGTCCGCCCTACGATCCAGAGGGTCCTGAAGATTTGAACCATCTTCCAAGGGCACCAGGGTTCTGTGGGACAGCTTTGCTACGGCCAAATCCACCTTCGGGGGAGGCCCCCAGGAATCCCACTGGGTAGTGTTAACAGGAAACAAACTCTTGAAGATCCTGGAAAGCGAATGTCCTTTCTCTGGCTGTTTCCACTGCTGCGCCATAAGGTCGGTCAGCGTGGCGTCCGCATGGAAGGCAATATGTCCCCCAGAGGCAGACGTGGAGGCTTCCCCGTCAACATCTCGGCCCACTGTAGACCGGATGGACTTCAGCAGCCTGCCCGTTTGTTCATAATGGAACGCAGTTCTGCTGGAATAACTGAGTCGTCCTCGGAGGAATCATCCTCTGCCACCCGCAGGTGTTACAAGGGGGGGGGGGAGAGACGAGGAACGGAGCTCAGAGCATGGTCTCCTGGTGAGCTGAGACAAGGTGCAATGGATCCCTTTGAGGGAATCATCCTGCAAAACAAAAAGGAGAGTACAAGCAAGGAAAAAACTATTTACCCAAGCGATGCCCAAACTCACCATCTCCTTGACCCATGCCATCATATCTCTGGGAGAGGGCTCCACAGGTGGAGGACCTCTGCACCCGCGACAACGGGCCCACTCATAGCCTGAAAATAGGCAAGTTATAGGACCAGTAGTACCCCGCAGGGCACAACCTTTCAAGCCGCTACCTACCATCAGGGAGCGGTGTGTCGCAATCGAAGCAGGAAAGATGTTTCCTCTTGGAAGAGGTTTTCCTCCTACCATCCCCAGGAGGGGTAGTAGAGGATGACATATCCTACAGAGAGAGATAATAGACCATGCAACACTGTCACCATGACATCATACCAGCTTTTAAAAAAAGGGTAAATCTTACCAGGTCCTGTAGACCGGACAGCGAGGTGACGGATCCCAATAAAGTTTGCAAACTGGAAAAGAGTTCAAGATCAATGAACACCACAATTGCACGCCTTCAGCAGATACTGCAGGAAGGTCTCTGACACCAGGCCAGCCAGCCTCTTAATTCTGGCCGGCTGGAAGTGGCGGAGCCACAATCAAAGCAGGTGAGGCAACCTGCCCAGACAACTAACCCTGTAATCAGGGGTCTGCAAAGATATACATTCCCCCCCACCAAGAGGCCCTTAACACGGGCACTTACCCCCACATCTCCCCGTCTTTTCTGGCCTTTAATAAGGCCTGAATCTTCCCTGAGTGAGCGGCCGCCAGCGCCAGGCCGTTGCCATGGCGCTATGATACTTCCGGCGAAACCGGAAGTGCGCGCTTACAGCGGCCGGCGGGGAACAGGATACACAACAGTGTGGTTCCACCCGCCGGCAGTCCGCGCGGCCACCAGAGGCGGCATGCGGAGTCCCCGGACTCTCACCAAAATGTCAGGTAAGTCACAAGGAGCAGGGGAAGCGGAGGAGAGGGGGGGCAGGGGGGATAGAGGGGGGTAGCCACACATGGCTAACAAGCACCTTCTCCCCGCAGGGCACAGAAGGTGACAAGAAGAAAACAACTGCTCAGGAGGTGAGTGATCCTGCTGAGCTACTCTAAGAGGACACAAGTCCTCCCACCTGTCCTCTGTCCACACAGGACAGAAAAAAACACGCAGAGGGGAGGTTCTTGTGCCCTCTTATAGGGCCTGCCATGCATTTGATTGGCTAATTAAATATCCGCCTGTCCTACCAGCACACAGGGGCAGAAATACCCCACATTGTGCCGCTGTTGAGGACGACAGGGAACGGATGTTACATGGTTGGGAAAGAGTGGCATTAAAGGCACAAAGAAATGTGGAAATGTGCATTTATTGATGAGAGCAAAAACTATCTGAATAAAAATCTAGGCAAAATATTTCCAGTGAGATGCCTAGCTACCTGCAAAACAAGAGGGGTCATTTATTTGATGACATGCGTCTGCTCATTACAATATGTGGGAAAAGCTAGCAGGGAGTTCAGGCGCTGGATTTTGGAGCATATTGGTGACATTAACAGAACCTCTGACACCCCGGTAGCCAGTCATGTTAATGTTCATCAGCAAGGGGATCCGAGAAATGTCAGATTTCTGGTCCTAGAGAAGGTTGAACCATCACTGAGAGGCGGAAATTATGAGAAAAAGATAATATACTCATTTGTAGGGATAATAGAACAACATCTGTTGGATGTTCCTTTATATACTGTACCTACCTAGCTGAGCAGTTGCATATATGATAAGAACCAAGGTACTTATAATAACATGCGTCATTGTCTAATAGATGTAGGATGGTGTGGGATAAAGGATACTTGTCGCAATTATACATAGGGATTTTTTTGTTTATTGACGACAGAGTAGGCTTATAAGGATACCCTCATATAAACAGGATTATAGGGCTTGTAGAGTTGAGATTTAATTAGGATGGACTCCCTAAAATACTATATATTTTTCCTATATAATCGAACACATGAAGATAATAATGGAAATATGGTAGCAATAAACGTTCAGAAAGGACATGGACATGCCCAGTAAGAAACTATACATGCTCGTGTTTCTTCCTTTACTATATGTGATCTTAATAAATGTATAGGGGTTTTGTTGAATATCTAGATGAGGGTACTTTTATATATAGTATAACTTGGATGTACGTCACCATAGACTTTGACAATGGTATATCGCTAGAAAATCGTAACCTGTGTAGGTGTATATGCACATCATGCAGTTTTTCCGCATGCAATATCAGCCAGTGAATTTAGGAAACTAGCACTCTGACATTTTTGATAATGCCCTGTACATCTACAGGATAGCCATCAATGGCTCCCTAAGAGTCCATATGCGCATTATGTGGTTTATTCAGCATGAGGCATTAATCGGTTAATGTAGGCAACTAGTATATACATCTGAGGATGTTCTATATATCCGCCTATATACTGTATATCCCACAAGTTAAAGTCCTAAGGGCTTCCCTGCAATCCAGGAGAATTTTGTATGTTGACCAACGTCCCGGTACAACTGTAACAAGAATTGTAGCAGCTGTAGTCTCGTGCTAACCATGCCCCCCTTGTGGAGGAAAGCCCCGGAAACCTGCAGGCATTATTCGAATGGGCTTGAAAAGTCTCCGGCCGTGTGTGCCGTTGAGCGTTTTATGCGCTCCGCGGCAAAACCGTTTTTTTTTAAACCGGACACAGAGTTGAACATGCAGTACTCTGTGTCCGTTTTTTTTAAAAAAAACTGTTTCGCCGCGGAGCGCATAAAACGCTCACCAGCGCTCACAGCTGGACTCTGCATGACAGGGTTCCGTCTTAATATGCAGAAGACGGAAACCTGAAAACGGAGTTCAGGCGTTGGTGTGAACCCAGCGTAATCTGATTCCTCTTCATCTGGGACCTGACCTGGTTCATCTGTGTGTCCAGCTAGTAGCCATTCTAACCCTGGATGACTGTAGCATAAACTGTCCCATATGAGCAATCCAGCAATTTAATAAGTTCTGCCGACAAAACTATAGGCAGCGTTTTTTTTATGGTTAAAATAGCCAGTAGAAGGAGTAATAACTTATAAGAAGCTATTTCCAGATACTAGCTGTCTCTTTCCCAAGGCTATATTTACCTTTTATCTGTTTTGGAGTGAGGTCAGACCAGATAGAAACTATATGATGGGCAAATAAGAAACAAACCATCTTGTTTTTCTAATCTGGTAAAACAAAACTACACAACACAAGCGTTTTAGTTTTTTATTGCAATTTGGGCCATGTACCCACAATAAAATTATACATTTTAATTGTTCACTGGTAATTAGTTGGAATTCCTACTGCAGAACAAACTGCATAATTCATAATTAAGGAGGTATTCAGGTTGCATGAAAGTTCTGACAATGTAATTTCAGATAGAAGTGTTCAATTCACATTAAGGTTTTTGAAGAACTTCTGTACTGCTTTAGGAGTTACAATTAATATGTCTTCTGCTTTTCATCCTCATTTGCTGCCACAGAGTGTTCTGAACATAGTCGTAGCCAGTGGTGTAAATACTGGGGTAGCTGCGGTAGCGGCTGCCACAAGGCCCCATAATTGTTCATGGGTGGTCCACTATGGGGCATTATACTGTGTATAGGGGCCACTGTGCGGCATGATAGTGTCTACAGGGGCCATGGTGGGACAAAATAGTATGTGCAGGGGACAGGGGTCATGGTGGGACATTATACTGTGTGGATGGGCCTCTAAAGGACATTATACTGTTTGGAAGGGTCGCTATGAGACATTACACCATGTGGAGGGTTTGCTATGGGACATTATACTGTCTGGAGGCCATTTTGGAACATTATAGTGTGTGTAAATGGAGTGTTAAGATTGTTTGGGAGCCAGGAAAAAGGCGCTATGCCGTGGTGGGGCTGCAAAGAGCATCTTATACTCTGTGGGACCACTGTAGAGCATTATGCTGTGGTCAGGATGGGTTCTAGGGAGCATATCATACTATGTGAGGCCACTCTGGGGAGCAAAAATTCACTGATTAACAAATGTGTGTATATTAAAAAGTTCACAGAGGGACAAATGACACTATCTGCCCAAAAAAATAAACACATAAAATTTCACTTTTATTGATATCCTTTAAAACCAATCCAAAAAGTAAAACAAAATGATTGTGTTCCACCTGTTCAGTCCATACAAAAGTGAAGAAATAACTAGGGAGGGGCAATTGTATATACACCTATATATGCCCTATAGGATATTGAAACCCTCACTCCCTAATAAACCATAGTGGCTTTTTTCCAAACAGCAACTTGTGAACAGAACCCAAAGCGTGAACTGCCAGCAAATCACTCCCCCCCTCTGAGGTTACTGGCCTATTGCCACGCCAACAGAGAGGAGAGAGGCACTGACAGTCAGGTCACCGTACAAATGCTGAACTGGATGATAAATCCACTGACTAACTGGGAATTTATGACCCTACGCAGAGTTTCTTCTATTAAAAAGAATCATCAGGGGTCTTTTTCTCACTTCACAAAATAAACAGCTTAACACTGTAACACATGATAGCGGTGTGGTGTGCTGACCGCTGGCAGGACCGCCGCTCAAAGATTCAGCGGTCACTCTGGGGAGCACAATATACTGTGTGGGGCTTTTCAGGAGCATACTATATTGTGTGGGGCCACAGTGGAGAGCATATACTGTGGGGAGGGCACTGTGGAGCATATTACACTTTGTGGAGGCCACTGTGGAACATTATACTGTGGTAGAAGCAGGCATATACCATGTGGAGCTTTATACTGTGGGTGGGGGAAGCTCAAAATTTCTGTTAGAAGCTCTGTGTGCTATGTCTGCATCACAGCTCCCTCAATTATAATTGTGTCATTCCCCATACAGTACTGTGTATGAACCAGCCATGGAGATATTGAGGCCTGTGGGGACAATACTATAGAGGATAACTGTACACGGTAATGCTAGATATTCGGCACATACGTAAGATGTCAATGAATGAGTCGGGGTGTAGACTATTAGCAGGAAGCTGTTGGTTGGGACCCAAAAAAAAGTTTCTCTGGTGATCCCTAGGCTGTTCAGTCCCACACTGTATGTATTTATATATACTTGTGTGGCTAAAGCAGAGATATTATTTACCAGCACTTTTCCTTTTTTTTTTTTTTTTTACTTTTGCATGTTGATTGCATGTCTTCGCAAGCCAGGTATTCTGGATTTCCTATATTACGGTCACTTGTGCTTTTCTTAGATATTTGTTTGCAATTGTATACTGGTATTTACGCCTATCAGAATGGCAGAACATTAACATCAATGGAGAGGGGGGAGCAGAATGCTCCTTATAGCACACTCCCCGAGAGACAAATGTCAACTTTGTTTCAGCCATAATTTATTAGCAGCAAAAAAAAAACCTGAAATCAATTTATGAAAGCTTAGGTCATAGAACAGACCGTCAGCAAGACTCTGCACATATTTCAACTTTTCATGAAAACTCAGGTACCCCCTTTCACCCCTTTCTGACATCCACCAGGGACGCCCATCGGTTGCAATGACAGCTGGGAGCATCTTGATGGCTCTGTGGCTCATCCGGTATTAATTTTGAAGACATACTACTCAATATAGCCTGTCATACAAACGCCAGTATTTTTTTGCATTGCATTAGCATTGTAAAATATTGCATAATTGATCAGACACCCCCCGAAGTATAAGATGCATAGGAGATCTAATAAATACAGTAAGTGAAGAAATAGAAACCCAAGTGGGGTACTAGCCATAAACATACATAGAGACATATATTAGCGGAAGACAAGCAAATACAGTTACAAAAGCATGGTACAGTACAAGAAAAGAAGAGATTAAAATGCTAGAAAAAGAGATATAATACCCAGGTGGGTCTCTGGAGTTCCTTCTCATAAAATCCATGGCACATTGCTTAGAGTTCTTAAGTAATCCTCTGGCTTTTGGGGTGACATTCCCCATCAGTAGACCAGACCAGACCAGGCCCCGCCTGCAAGTGTCTGGCGATGACTCTCAGCCTGCGCTGTGAACAAGCACTCCGGACACTTGCAGGCCAGGCAGCAGCAGCCCTGACTGCGAACGAGTGCAAGGCCCCGGTCTGCCAGTGTCCAGAGATGATTCACAGCCTGCGCTGTGAACAAGCAGACACTGGAGAGCTGTCTCCTGCTCTCACGCTTTGCCCTGCCCACAGGCCCCGCCCACAAGAAGTGGGTAGTAGATCTTATCCCTTGGTCAGTTTATAAAGTAGCTCACATGCTGAAAGAAAAGTGAGAGCACCCCTGATGTAGACACCAAGGATAACACCCCAATCCCCTTTGGGTAATGAGTTCAGTGTCTGGACCTCTCCCCTGCCCTCACCCGTTTGGACTTGGAACGAGCGCCTTCGCGTTGTGCACCTGAGGAATTTAATGGGGGGTAACTAACATTCTCCTGGGGCAATAGCATTCATAAAACTATATCTCTTTGAAGTGGGGCCTGAATAGTCCGGAGCTGTCTGCCATAGGCCCCTGCTTCACAGGAAACCCCTGGGGAGATAATGAGGTTAGGACAGGTATGGTAATAGGGTTGACCAGGAGCAACAAAAGGCCATGATAAGAGGTGGCCGGCCACTTCTAGTAATTAATCAGGCTTTGCCATCCAACACCCACATCCTGTGTTCCTGTGTTCAAGAAGGGTTAATATAGCATGAGATATAATACAGAAGACAAATACATGACTGAAAAATACATAATACATGATGGCCCGTTCATCGCACACTTTTTTTTTTTCTGTTTCACCTCTCAAAAATTTGAAAAACAGGTAATGAAAGCAATAGACAGAGGGTAGGAGGATGAAAAGGCTGCTGGAAAAGACACTGAGATAACCGCCACTTTTGTTCCTGCTTCCAGATAAGACTAACTCCATAGACTGATAAATCAATTAACCTGCTAGCATCAGCCTCCTCCTCCATAGAGGCTGGATGCAGAGGTGGATCTCTATATAAAACAGTCTGATTGAAGACAGCTTGTTGGCCATGATAATTTCTTCCCATGACTTAAAGTCAAAATAGAAACTAGGCCCAATATGTTTTAAAGCCTACCTAACCTTTTTCTACCATTTTTATCTGATAAGATATAGTTCAAAGTTTCTTATATTTTCCTGTACTATTGATTTATACAAAATTTTTTGAAAGGTAGTGACCACGGTGAGATGGTGAGAGTGCTGGAGTCCAGATATATCAGCCCCTGGTTTCTGACATATGTGTGGTCCAGGGCAGTTCTGGAGTAGGCCTCAGCCCAGGTGTAGATCCTTGGCTCATTACTGGGCCAGAAAATGGCTGCAGATCCTGTATTGTGTTCAGTTCCATGGAGTGAAAGGAGGTGTATGGTTCTGTCCTGTAACCCCGAGTCCGGTGAGACAATATTGCGCTTGTTTTGTTGTGTGGCTAGATGTAAGCCATATGTATAAGTTAGGTTATCCGTTCTGTTTAGTCACTCAGACGAGTAGTTTTTTTTTTTATTTTGTTTTTGCCTGAAGTTAAAGAGGACCTTTCACCACTTTTGGGCACATGCAGTGTTATATACTGCCAGAAAGCCGACAGTGCGCTGAACTCGGCTTTCCCGATCTGTGCCTGGTGTGAAGAGCTTACGGTGCCGGTACCGTAGTGTTCTATGGTCAGAAGGGCGTTTCTGACCATTAGCCAGAGACGTCCTTCTGCCTCGCGGCGCCTATCGCGCTGTGCTGTGGAGCCGGGAGGAACGCCCCCTCCCTCTGCTCACACAGCTCGTCCATAGACGAGCATTATCAGGAGCGGGAGGGGGGAGTTCCTCCCCGCTCCACAGCACAGCGCGATTGGCGCCGCGCGGCAGAAGGACGTCTCTGGCTAATGGTCAGAAACGCCCTTCTGACCATAGAGCACTACGGTACCGGCACCGTAAGCTCTTTACACCGGGCATAGATCGGGAAAGCCGACAGTGCGCTGAACTCAGCGCACTGTCGGCTTTCTGGCAGTATATAACACTGCATGTGCCCAAAAGTGGTGAAAGGTCCTCTTTAAGGCTGTATTTTGTTTTGCTCATTTTGTGCCTGAAGCCAAGGTTTATGTATTGTCCTGTTTTTTTCTAAATAAACCAGTTTGCTGCATATTTTGTGTCCCTGTCTTGACTCTGAGTCCACGCCACTGCTTCTACCAAGCTACATTCCCATACCATTTACACGATCATGCTGTTATTGATTTACCAAGACAGAACTATTTTCATGCATCTTAAAAGAACAAAAACACAACATACAAAAAAAATAAGCAAAAAATTCATTTATGAAACATTTGCAAGTATTTACCAAAAGTGCAACAAATAAAGAACAACAACAAAATAAAAAGTTAAAAACCCCAAAAGTAGAGCAGAAAGGTAAAAAGAAATATACTCATTACATGATATACTTTTCCGGTAAACAATGCCTTTGTCTTTACAGTTTTTAATGCAATGCAAGGAATAAATTCAGTCTAAGACATTGAAGTCAAAGTCCTGGGTACCGTGAAACATTTCTCTGCTACAGAAACCTTGATTTCCCAAACATGAAGACATTTTAAAATCGATGTGGTAAATGATATTGTAAACTATATAATAAAATTTAATTTTACATGGTTTATAAAAAATACATTCTGTGAATCTGAAATGGTACACAGCAATCTAACACATTTACATAAGTTTAGAGTATAAAAACAAAATAAAATATTGTTACCAAAAATCGGATGATCCTTTCTAAGGAGTACATATTCTTCTTTACCATCTTCACTGTTTAAGTGGACAGCACCATGTACTACTCAGCACAAAACATATAGTGGCAGGAATGTTCTATACAGTGGGCAGTAAGGAGCCTGGGGACAATGCCCTCAGAACATGCAGTTCATACATTTCACCGTCTTGCTGCCATAGTCAATGCATTCTGGGCCAACACACTCGCAACATGCGTTGTGAAACCATCGATACTTTGATGCGCCCATAGACTCACAGGAAACTTTACACTGATGGATAGACATGCAGTCATCAAAGTATACCACTGTGCACATGTGCTCTGCAAAAGAAATAAAATAAATCCAATGTTAATGGGCAATTGATTTTAATAGAGATTGTAATTGTATTAACAGCATGTGAACACAATACTAAGCAATACAACTCTTACATACAGTTTGATTATGAAAGTGAATAACCCATGCTGTTAAGCAGTAGTTCTAGGTAAAGCATGAATACTATGTATTTCTACTATTACTTGCTCCCATTACTCTAGGATGAGTACCTAAGGACATTTTTTGGCTAAACCTGGATGAATTACAACATAAACTGTAGACTAAACAAAGACATAACTTGAACCCCCAGAGCCACAATACAGAATCTGTAGCTGGCCACCACATAGTGCTATTATACTTGTGTTTCCTTTTGTGGCAGAGGAACTTTTTTACCAAGACATATCTACTAACTCTGCACCACCAATAACTAGTTTAGTTTTTGTCCTTTTCAGTTAGCCCAGTAATACACTAAACAGGATTAATGCATTGTTTATGCCAGCAGTCTCCAAAAAACGCCAGTATGCTTTGACAATATTAGAAATCATACGGTAGGTTGGCTATACCAGTGTCAAATTGGACTACTGGCCCTCCACGGCACTGGAGAACACTCCAGTGGTTCAGGATGTGAGATAATATTGGGCCAATAATACAATAAAGTCCCATAAGTCCAACAGAAGACACCACCATTTGGAGAAGACTATGGAGCCAATAACTTACAGCTAAGATTTATTTTATTTACATACCATATTAGTTCTTATTGAAGATATGCTCACGTGCAAAGACAACAGACATGTTCTGTATAAATGATGGGTAGACTTTCAGAGTAATTTTCTCTGTAAGGCCCAAGAAATCCCAACCCAACAGTGTATGGCCAGTTTTCTCCCTCACTACTTAAACTTACCCTTTTTTGTATAAATGCCTCCGAGGGAGCCAACATTTCTACCTCCAAACCCACCACAACCCCATCCTTTCCATAAATTATAACAAAGTAATATAGCGGAACAGAAGGTCTAGAATTGAATCACCTCCAACATTGAAGGTCTTTCCTATGTAACAATTTTCTGACTGCGCTTGTCATGAATAAGTCATGATGTGTCAGATGCTTATGGAAATCTCTTAAAAGCTTTTATATGCTGTGTTTTTTCATGTTAAACTAATAACAAGGATTTAATATGTACAAACACTTGGTACCACCAATGATTCTTCCTGTATCAGGACACAAAGTTTTTAACACTTCACCCATATGAAAGCAGCATATTCTCTTCAAACTACATTCATATGAGAAGAAGGGTGTGAGGTCACTTGGCAGCGAAACACAACAAAACCAAGAACTCACAGTAATTAAATGTAATAGTGACTTTACAGTCGGAAAATATGACTATAGCCATGGACACTTGGCAGCCCATTAACACTGTGGGTGGCTAAAACACACTCAAACATGGTCTTATGAACCAGTTTACTTAAATAATAAAACATGATAGTGGATGTGCAGATATACATTTGTAATAGCTTCTATAACCAGGACATGTTTGCATTTCCATCTTTGGCATCCATTTTTCGGGATATTCCGATACTTCAGAAATGTTTACCCTTCAAGTACATCACCTCCGGAGTCACAGGCCAGATTTAGACTCCGGGTTATATTAGGACATCCAGAAAACAGACACATCTGTACTGCCAAGCTCAAGGAGGTCAGGTTTGGTAAAGAGAAAATAAACAGAACATACTGACCATTAGTCATAGAGCAAACACCAGGCTGTAAAATAAACATCTACTTCAAAGTTTATAATTCCCAGGAAAATTTAACAATTCTTAACATTTCAAAAGAACAAAAATGTTGGTGAAGGCAACACTGGCTTCTCTGTATGGGCTCACGGTAAACTCACTGGGTACTATTTTATTATCATCATCGATAATATGTTTCAAGCCGTAAACATTATCAAAAATGCAAAAATGGAATGGAAACTATGTCTGTAATACATATTATTTCTTTGGACAATTTCCTTGTGTTAGAGGGGTCCTTGATAAGCTATTCAATAGGGCATCTGCTGTTGGGACTGACAGTTATTTGTAATCCATGGGGGAATGCAATAATAGGATTTTCAAAAGGGTCAGCCTGGCATAATATTAAATTCACCATTCCCCCTCTACTCCTATTCCAATCCTTACTGGGTTCACCTGGTCTCTACTTACAGGTTCACGTCAACACACAGGAAATGTAAGTTCAGTCAGTCAGTGGTGGTCTTTACTCCCCCAAAAGACCTTTAAGAAGCACGCCACTAAAATGTTTTTGCCCCCAACCCAATTTGAAAGTGAGCTATATTGTGAAGTTTTGTCCTCCTCCTGTATGAACAGGAGGTCAGACTCACAATGGAGGTACATTAGAGCCTTGATAAGACTACCATAGACCTGTATTGTGGAGTTGAACCTTCTGTTTATACAGGAAACAGATGGGAAGTCAGTGCTCCGGAGGCAAGCATATAACTTCACAGTAAAACTGTCAGTAAGTTATTTTACATACAGGCCATTTGGAGGGGACATTTGCTCTAATGTTTGTTTACTTGCCTTGCAACACCATCACAAGGGAAATATACATCATTACGCAATTTATCAAAGGGCTATTTAAATAATATGAGTCTTCCTAAAAGACTGTAGAAGCTTAAAACAATCCTCTAACTTATTGTTTAAAGTTAAAAAGACAAAACAAAAAAAAAAAAAACCAGAACGGTTTACTATTGTATCGATTTCAACTCTGTGACCACAAATCAAAGCTTCTAATACCAAGTTTATTGCAGTTGATCTCCAGTTATGTTGAATATCACCCTCGGTCTTTGACATCTGCTTTGCAGCCTTTGTTCCACATTAGGGTTAATATCAATCCAATTTATTTTTTTTTAATTAAATGGAAATCATCTAGAACCTAAAAATACATCTTATAAAACATGGTAGTCAGGGCACATTTATGTATTAGATCTTTGTTGAGGTTTTTGAATAGACCGAGCTTGATGTCATCTTACTAATAACAATGTACAAGGAATATGCATATCCAGAACACACACGGGAACCAGATGTCGAGTCAGAAATTAAGTCAATAACATCTGGCTAAAAGTATACAAAAAGTACACAGAAATACTGAAGATCTATGACCTAAAAAACATTGGTACACAAAACAAGAGTAGAAAGGACAAATTAGAAAAAAAGATAATTAGGAAAAAAATAAACCAGGAAAATCTACAAGGAAAAAGAAAGGCAATGGTAGTTCCAATTAAAGTTTATTGAAGTCCAATTTATTACTAAATTCCTGCATGTTCACACTTGCTACTAAACCTAATATGTCGCTGTTCTGTATAGCGTGCATGGTATTCTGTTCACTGTAATAGCTGTAATCTCATTATCATTGTAGGCAGTATTACAATGAAAGATAAAACCTCTATTATATGATCCATCACTCACAATAGGTGATGGACTGATGGTCACAACTTTATCTACTTGCAAAGGTCACAGAATTTGTTGAGAAAATTTCCCACAGTCTAAAATGAGCCATTTCCAGACTATGGTCCATGTGACTGCTGTAAAGCATTTTTCTAACTAATAATAGAAGCTCAGATAAGAAGACCACCCCTACAAACATGCACAGAAAATGGAATATAAAAATTACAAGAAATAACTAAAAAAAAATGTTTCACCATCTCTATAAAAAATACAAACAATCTAATTAGAATATTACAGTCTGACCACAAAAAAAAGTTCAAAAAAGTTCCTTACTCACAATTTTAAAGGGCCATACACGGACAACATCATACTACATTTACATCTGGCTGTTGCGTAACTACAGCAAAGATGGTAACATGAGACCCCATGCACATGGTCGAGTGTGCATCTGATGTGGGACACAGTTTGCAGTAGAATGTACTAAGTGACATCTTCGTATCATCCAAGTTCATTCCATTACGCACTTACCTCTTAGTGGGGCTTCTGATCCATTCAGTTTTCGATGACAGAGCAGGATAGAACCTGCTTTATTTTCATCAGAATCATACAGTGGATACCCCCTCAGATGGCACACAACTAGACACTGACAATCGTAGTGTATCTTTGTCGCCATGTGGAGCATCTACTTTGGATTAACATTTATTGATTCTTTAGACATGTTGGTGTGACTTGTGAGAAAAAGGGCTGTGGCTTAAATGTGCCAAAAATACACCAAAATTTTATCTTAAAATTCTGGTTGAAAATACTCAACTGAAGATGTAATCTAAATGTAAATTACAGAGTCTAAAGAGATGTCAGATGTAACATCCCGCATCATCCAATAATGATAAACCTGGCATATTGGCATCTATCTATTAGTAAATCGGGTCCATTGTGTTTTGGAGCTTCCAGAAGAAAACAAACAGACCTTATAGAGAAGTGGTATATGGCTTGTAGTTATTATTAGATGCACTGACATACTGAAGAGTATATAGTGGTGAGTTGATAAGGCTTCAATGAGTATAATCAACTGTGAATCATGGAAATGAGCAGAGGTGACAGCTAAATAAGACATGTTAGCTGTGCAGGATCGGCACGAGGCGCTGCACCTGGTTTTCAATTCCTAAATGGTGACTAAATAAATATTTAAATATGTTAAAAAGCTACTACACCTGGAATTATTCACCAAATTTATTATACATGTTAATAACACCATTCTAAAAAAAAATCTGCTCAGATTATGAGAGAGAGAAAAGGGGTTTTCCAGCACTAGAACGTGGATCTGATTACACGGACAATTCACATATATAGGGGCCTGGTGGGGAATGATCCTAAATCCTCGTATCTTTTCTATCTGCTATGAGCTTGTATGTATTCTTTCTTGTAATATATTACTGTATTATCCATGCTGCTGTAACACACTGAATTTCCCCATAGTGGGACTATTAAAGGATTATCTTAAATATGGACAGATATTGTGTATATAGGAAAAGGAAATCATTGGCAAACAAACCGATTAGATATACAAAAGTCTAGACAGATGATCGCAGAACACTAAGAAAAATGGTATTATATATGTTAACCATGTCAGAGCTGTTTCTGTATCAGATGTGGTGGGATTTTCCACCCAGTCTCTGGAAAAAAAAATTAAACCACACTTGTAAGTACTAAGGTTTAACTAAGAGTTCTTTCATATAACAGAGTTTCAGCCGTGAACCTGGGTGTGTTTTTTGGCCGGATTTACCAGCTTGTATTTTATCCTGGGAGAGAGACTGCTAGGTGTATAGCCATCTATACTACTACTAGCCCCAACATAAGGTGCAAGCTGGTAAGATCAACCAACACACAAACCGATTTTCCCTGCTGAAACTTGGTCGTGTGAATGCGCCTTGTCTTATCAGTATCAGACAGGAGGAGAGATCATCATTGTGACAATGCAAGAATGATCCAACTGAAAGGCAGAATTAAAGAGGCTTTCCCTGACTTAGATATTGAACTAGGAGTAGGTTAGGCTAGGTTCACATCTGCGTTTGGATTTCCATTCGGGGTGACGCTTGGGGATCCCCCTAAATGGAAACCTGAACTGTTTAAAAAGGCGGTTACCTTTGGAAACCCACAGACCCCATAGACTATAATGACGTCCGCTGGGTTTCCGTCCAAAAAGGAAGAAAAACATGGAGGAGAAAAAAAAGTGTTGCTTGCATTTTTCAAGCGGAATGGGTAACGGAATCCCAGGTGGAGACCAGGTGCAACTGTGAACTTTGCCTAAAATAATAAAATACAGAACAGGTAGAAATATTTCTGCTATACCTGATCTCTGTGTAGTCTCCACTCCTAATTTTGGCTCACAATCACTGAACAAGATGAATGACTAAAGACTGACTGTGAGAAAGCAGCCTTACTTAGGGGTAACCATTACACGGGATCAACACAAAATGGCAGTGTGAGATTTGAGGAACATTGTAGACAGATTGTGATGGGGAAAGGATGTCCACAGTTACTTGAACATGGAAGGAAGACACATGGAGGTAACCCAGGGACCAGCAGATTTAAAGGAATTGAAAAAGCTATAGAGATACCCCACCCCAAAAAAATAAATGACAGTACTCCCTGCTGCAGAAATAAGTTTTGTTTTTATTCTCCAGTCATTTTTCCTTAAGTCCAGTTTTCACTATTCTGTGTTTATATAAAAATTTTAGCTTAGGATTTTAATGTGCCTAGTCATCTGTAGTTATTACTGAACACCCTTTTCTGCCAAGGAAAACCGGATGGTGCTGTGAAAGGACAGGAAGGACACCTGAATTTATACTGGCATCTAGCTATTGCAGGAAGAGTGCTATTTGCCAATTGCTGGAAACAAGACGTGGTGGGAAATTGAAAAACACCCATAATTTATAATAATATGTGTATTTCACAGATCTATGTATTAACATTGGAAAGAATGTTAAGTTCACAAAATCCTACAGTTGAAGAAGACCTTTCACCACCTTCCTAAACTAGAAAGTTTTGAATAAGATCCTTCACCGATTCCAGTGCAATTGGAATTTTTTTTCAGTAGCCCCAATGTTCATGAGCAACTGGTGCTGTTAGCTTCAGCACCCAATATGCCATGTGTGGGGAGACTATTGGGTCACTACTCCCTGAGGTGTTACAGTATTGGTAGTAGCTGGCCCAAAGCAAAGCACCAGGATCAGGCAGATTGTCAGAAGTTAGTACCAAGCCAAGGTCAGACACAGGTAGCAAACAAGACAAGAACAGTAGACAGCTACATGGTCATGAATAAGCCGAGGGTCAAATCGCAGGTCAGTTCAGTTATCATGTGCACTTTACTGCCAGCAGTGTCAGATTGAAGGGCCTAGGGTCCACCAGTAGAACTTCTGGGGTCTCACCCACGATTATAGTAAGGGAGCTGTGATGCAGACATAGCACACAGGGCTGTCAGCAGGAATTTTGGACCTCCCCTTTCCACACAATATAATGCTCCACATGGTATATAATGCTTCACAATATAAAATGCCCCACAGTTGCCACACATGGTAAATAACGCTCCACACTGTTTACAATGCTCCCCAGAGCCACACCACAGTATAATGCTCCCTAGAGCCTCTACACAGTATAATACCCCTTTGTGGTCCCACACAGTATAATATGCTCCCCAGCATCCCCACACAATATAATTTCCTTCACAGTGTCCCCCTCACTATAATATTCCACAGTAACTTCACACAATATAATATCCTCCCCACAGTGGCCTCACATGTATAATTTGCTCCTGAGAGCTCGCCCACACCACCATAGAATGCTCCACAGTGACCACACACATTATAATATGCTCCTGAGCAGACCCACACAATATTATACCTCTCCTGGGCATTCTTGCATTGCTCTGCTGGCTTCTCCTTCAGGTCTGTGGCTAACGCCAATGCGCCCTATGCCTGTGATTGGGCTTCAGCACTGATGCCTGGTGAGGATATCAGATGCCCAGGAGAGGAGAGTAAAAATGTTTATTATTTTTACAGATCTCTCCTGTGCAGGCTTCTATTGGAAAGGGGCCCTGTGACACATGACCCTCTCTGTTCTTACTGTTATTGATGTGGTCGCACTGGCTCTGGAGTGAGAGTCTGGGCCCAGTCTGCCCCCCAACGCCTGCCCTACCAAAAGGCACGGAGCCCACCATGGGATTCACTGGTAGCCTGGTGGACTAGTCTGAACCTGACTGCCAGTCTAGCATGCTAGAACCTTTTTGTCAAGGGCAAGGCTGAGGGCTGAGCATACTTGAAAAGTCATCAGGGATTGGTTTGGGACACACAAATAGGAATGTAGTGACAGACTCCGATCCACACTGACAGCAGGAGACACAGAACGGACATATCAGCACAGGGACTGTTACAAATTAAATTTAGTTTTGTTGCAAACAAGAATGTAAAAGTGCAATTGTGTATTTCTAGTTACTCCCTCGACTGGAATGGCTTTGAAGAGATTTTCAAACTATTCAATATATGCCTAAGAACACAAACTTTTAGGTAAGAAGTCTAGGTGTAGCTCTAGCCTTAGGGTGCATGTATAGGGTGCACCCAAACCCTGATAAACACATGAAGAGTACTATTAATTGCTGCACTTCAGATGTACTGGTACAGCCTGACAAACTGTAATTTGTATAGATTTCCTTATTGTGGAAAGGTTATCTCTCAGAAAAAAAATTGGAAAATCACCTTTCTCACTTGAGTGTGACACATGGACTCCGTTTTGAGGAACAGACATGTTCTGGTGTTGTTGCTGATTTACTGAGTCGAGGAAGGATACAAGGTTTTCATGATGCGAAAGCTCCTCTATCACAGGGAACGACACAATGTTCCAGTTGAGCTGATTTAGGCTTTCACCTTCAGTTAGTGCTCGGAAGAGGGATGGAATGGGCTCATGAAGTTCCTCAACCGTACTCTTGGAGGTTGGAGGAGTGTCACTGTAGTTCCTTGGATTACACATTCCTAAAGGCAAGTGAAAACAATCTTATTAATTAAAAATCATTGCTGGCTAGGTTTATAGTGATGGTGATATCATATTAGAAAATGTTTAGCATTAGCATCCGCCCTTAGATATGTTTTGTATAGCCGACCACTAATATTCTAAATATTCTTTTTATATACAGCATCAAAATCCCTGTATTCATATAAGGTTGAAAGTTAGCAAGCTGGTTACCTGTAGGTCTAGGTGGAGCTTAGTAGTGAACGGCAAACTATTAGGGTGCATTCACACTACGTAACGCCAGCGTGTATCACAGCCGTACACGCCGGCGTTACAGCAGGGCTGCCGAACACTTCCCATTCATTTCTATGGGAGCCGGCATGCGAGCGCTCCCCATAGAAAAAAATGGGCTGCTTCTTTCACTGCGAGCAGTCCCATTAAAGTGAATGGGAAGTGCCGGCGTGTATGGCTCGGCATGAGCAGAGCTTGCCGTATACGCCGGCACTTCCCATTCACTTCAATGGGACTGCTCGCAGTGAAAGAAGCAGCCCATTCATTTCTATGGGGAGCGCTCGCATGCCGGCTCCCATAGAAATGAATGGGAAGTGTTCGGCAGCCCTGCTGTAACGCCGGCGTGTACGGCTGTGATACACGCTGGCATTTCGTAGTGTGAATGCAGCCTTAGACATTACAAAGGCGGTCACAACAAGTTACCTGTGGATAGGGGGTAACTTGATCAGTAGGGGTCCCACCAATTACAAAGACCCCTACATGGAGTCATTGCTCATGATAATGGATACAGTTACTACTTTCATTTTAAAAAGGACCTCTGATAAATAAAAGTTGGAATCTGACCGGTTGCTTTGGGCATCCACTCCATTTTGCAATTGTTTTCATCAATCTCCCTGAATGTCAGAGTTTACATTACTATTTAGGCGTAGTTCACATCTGCACCTGAAAATCGGCAGAGATAAGTCCTACACGGGAAATTTTTATCTTCGCCGGTTTT
Source organism: Leptodactylus fuscus (assembly GCF_031893055.1). Classification (NCBI taxonomy): domain Eukaryota; kingdom Metazoa; phylum Chordata; class Amphibia; order Anura; family Leptodactylidae; genus Leptodactylus; species Leptodactylus fuscus. The sequence continues at coordinate 74,735,593 of NC_134268.1, read as the reverse complement.
ATATTGAAAACTATACTTAAACCCGCCAGACTGCATCATAGCTTATGGGGTCCGTGAGTAACCGCTTTTTTAACGGACACACTCTCTGTTGTTCAGGTCCCACAGTGGATACAGACGGCGGAGAATATGACACAAGTGTGCACCTAGCCTTAGTCACCTTAGGGAATTTTTTTATTTGTCAGTTTTCAATAAAACAAGCAATACCTTATGAGTGGAGAAAAAAAAACATTCAAAATAAGACAAATTCCTGAAAAGAGATTTTATTTTTTATTATAAATTTAATTTATTTTAAAATATTGTGCCCAGACCCAAACCATCCAGGAGATAACCTGATGCGACAGGCGGTGCCTTCTGGCACATACTGAGGGGCGGCATTTTTCTTAAATCAGCAGCTACCTATTAGTTTATTCCAACAACTAGTGGCAAATATTTATTAAGCAATCCCTGCTTCTGTCCAGTCAACCTGTTTCTTATTCCAGAGGAAGCTGTAGCATCCTTCAGCTTCCGTGCCTTGAAGGCAAGAAACGACAGGAGTGGGGAATGAGTGAGTAAAACATTAGCCACCATCTGTTGGAATAATCCAATAGGTAGTGACTGAACTTGTGCAACACCAAGGGAGGCGAGTAAAAACAACAAACAGTTATACTCCCCTCTCCTGGGCGTCCAGGGGTATCCCATCATCCTCTTCAGGCCTGATGTCACATGCCCCGGGGTCACTGCTGAGGTCTGTGATTGAGGCCCCATATGACCAATGAGGCTTAATTCAAGGCTTCGGGTTGAATCTAAGGCTAACATATTACTATATGGGGGGGGGGGGGTCTAAACACTGACAATATACTGTGTGGGGGATCATTAAAAGGCTTATTATACTGTTTGGGGTATCATAAGATTTATGGGACAAATAGATTTTTTGATTTATGAATGGGGGGCATGGCCTACAATTTTAGTTAGGGAGGCCCCATCACAGAATGAAAGATCACTGGGTCAAGTATTTTGAGGGGGGGCACTTTCTATAGGTCACCTCAGGAAGCCAAGGTGCTGGTAGATCACCCCTAATTGTGCCCCCCCTAATAAGGTCATAGTAGACCTTTGAGAGGGAATTTTAACTTTTTTTTTCCATTTCTGATTTCTTCTGTAACGTGGGCCAATACATTTGCAGGAGGAATGTGACCTCCAATCACTTGCTGCAGAGCTGATCTGGATCCTCTTGGACCCAGAAGTTTATGCAGTTCCCAGTTCGGGTGGGAAGTGAAGCCATATCATGGTGGCTTACATAGCTATGTACATAACGCTCATTTAGTGGTTTGTACACAGTGACAGGGAAACGCTGGGATGGTAATAAACCATCCCTGCTGGCCCTATAGGAGTTCCCACCAACCCCTCGCTTTGTCAGCTGTACGATTTCTTTCTTACAATGTTAAGAGTGTACCACTGGTGATGACAACAGGCGATTGAGAAGTTTTATGTAAGTATATAAAGAATTTTTTTGTGAAGTTTTTAAATTTTTTTCCTTGTTATTATGGTATCTAAATTTAAACCATATTTAACCAGATTCCTTAGTTGTAGCCATCTCACTTTTATGCATATTGATGATCACAGCCATCATGCACATGTGGATAAGACACAGAATCTAGTAGTCACAATAGGCTATTTCACAGCTCATCTATTCCGCTGTACACAATGGTCATAGAACATGCCTAGAAAACGCTCCCATATTTTTTAATAGGGTCTGCTCCAGGCCCATGGTCCATCTCCAGAGACAAGAAATCACAAACTAGTTTAGGCTTAGTGGTAAGAGTTGGAATTGCAAGAGTCTTAGGAATTTTTAAAATATAGAGAATATGGAAAATCTAGGACAAAAATTCAAAACATAATTTAAACAATATGTCTTTTCCTGGAGACACTTTCCCTTAAACCACAGAGAGACTATGCAGTGTAAAGCAAGCCAACATACCAAACCATGAACAGGTTACAGAATGTAATAAGGAGCACAGACCCTCTTATTCCCCAGCAAGTGCCCACATACAAGGAAGCCTATAATTTAATGCAATGTAAGGGCATCAGTGGATATGTTTTATACTGAAGAATAAAGGGTTATTCCCATCTCCACATGACATGCCATAAACATCTAATGGTGCAGGTCCCAGAGGTGAGATGTGCACCTTATCACTAGAACAAGGACCCCAAAAACCAGAGGCATCAGATTACAGAAACAGCAGAGCTCACATAGCTACACGGCTTCCATAACGCCCATAAAAGTGAATGAGTGTTACAGAAATAGCTGAGCTTACTGGGATACAGCTGTAAGATCATAGGCGGAGGAGTAAAAACAACTTGGACATTTCACACGTTCTGAAACTTCTGGCTATTCCTACATCCCTTTCCTAGTCGGAACTCACTTGTAAACATCTGTAAAATTTATAATCTTTGCTGTATGTTCTCATTAAGAAAAGAGGCGAGAAGAACTTTTTTTTCCTTAAAGAAAATAAATCAAGCAAGTGGTGGCAAGGGCTGGAGTTCATGAGAGGAGGTGTAATGAAAGTGCAGCTTCGGCTTGTGTTATTGTAAGCACTGATGTCAGCTTATAACTTTGCACATCTGGAGAAAAGTGCTGTGCCTATAACAGGCCTTGGGGTGGGATCCAATCTGGCACTGGACCCAGTCACCTGCATTCAATCACGCCTGGAGACAGTAAAGTCATGCCAAGTGTGATCTGCCTCACATCACAACCTCCGTGAGCTGCTAGGGCTACAGCTATTCTATCAAGATAATATACTATTACCTTACCCATATCTAATCCCTTACAGATAGTCCTATGAAGCTACTCATTTCACATGTCTATACAGTGAAGGATTTGTCATGGTAGACTGGAGTGTCTAGTGCCCACCAGTGCTCATGATTCTCGGGGTCCACCCTACTGCTACATGAAAGCACATCCATGCATTTTTAGGAATCAGCATGAGCAGGTTGGCTTCTTTAGGAGTTACCAAGCACAGCCCCGTACATTTGTATAGCAGCTGTGCTTGGTATCACAGCTCAGCCCATTCACTTAAATGGCCAATTAACATCATGTCACATGGCCTGCAATGCATGGATTTATGGATCTTCAATTTGTGACCTATTCTGAGGATAGGTAAGCAATAAAAAAAAAAAAAAAAAAAAGAGAGGCCTGAGTATGGCTCTTGAAATGTGATGACAATACAATGATAATACAAGCGCAGGTGTGAACCCAGAGTCATCAGTACAAAGTTACAAATCAGGGGGCCACACGGTGGCCTGGTGTTCAAATCCCACTAAGGGCAAAAAAACATCTGCAAAGAGTTTGTATGTTCTTCCTGTGTTTGCATGGATTTCCATACCATATTCCAAAAGACATACTGATAGGGAAAACTGTACATTGTGAGCTCTATGTGGTGCTCACAATCTACATTTAAAAATAAATAAATACACAAATCAGCAGAAATTGCTTTTAGATATGGTAACATATAGAGCGCAGTTGGGGTCTACGCAGGTCTTGCCCCTCCCTCGGCTTTTGTGAGGCTGTTCTGGGCTGGCACCTCTACTAGGGGCCTGATTTAGAATATTTATAGGCTTCTGTCGTCTATGGGGGAAATCGCTCCCCTCCTGTCCATAGGTACATGTCTAGGTGGGAGGCAGCCTGGGGGGTACAAATCTCGCTTGGGCAGTGGCATATTGTGTGGACTAGGGCTAAGTCTTCATCTTGCATTACATTTCGAGAGACTCAGTACAAAATACTCATGCAATGGTATCACACACTGGCATTGCTCCATGCGCTCAATCCTGCAATTCCTTCTTCATGTTGGCGTTGTCAGCCCTCATTGGGCACGGTCTATCAAGTCTTCTGGGATTGCCCTCTTATTTGTCCTTTTTGAGCGGAGGTGCAACTCCTTACAGAAGCCCAGTTTGTACAGGGGGTCCCACTGGATCCCATTACTTGCTTGCTTAATTTGCCTCCAAAACATTTGGGCAAGAAGACCTCTCGCTTGTTTCTCTATGTACTGCAGCAAAAACTCATTGCCCGCCACTGGAGAGATGTACTTTCCCTTCGAGGTTTGAATTGATTGCTCGCATGAAAGATACATGCAGCCTTGAGAATCTGACTGCTACGTTGAACCACTCAGTGGATTCTTTTAACTAGATTTGGTCACACTGGGACACCTATTGCACTACCCATGGTTTTTGACTGTCTGAACCGTTCATTTTTGTTTTCCATCTTTTCCCCTCCCCCCTCTTCCCTTTGTCTAGTCCTGTGTCTTTTCCTTTGTTCTTGTTCTTTGTTAATTTTTAAGTATTTTGGATTGTATTATACTGTCAATTCTCATTTTTCCACATGTTATGGTTATTGTTCTGTTATATGACTCGGAAAATTTTAGAAAAATTAGTTAAAAAAAAAAATAGAAAAAATGATGATATGGTAACATGTTTGTTCTTAAAGGCATAGTGAGCAGAATAATGGGAGTCATTTCATTCCAGTCTGATGACATTCAGAGTGAGAGGAACTGCTCTATGTCAATAGAGTGGAATGGATTGGATCGGAAGCCCCCAAAGACCTGAATGCACTGGTCTTAGTGCTGCCCATGGCCTTTTTTTTCAGTTGGGTTTCACATCTTGGTTATGGTCTCTACTAATATGCATATGGCAATATATCTCATGTAAAAGTCAGCCACAATACTGAATGGTACTAGTGTAAATTTTACATGACATAACAATATGGCAACCCTTTACAATCTATACTACAGCTGTAAATTTCTGACCACTCTAGTCATGTTTACACAAAGGAATCAGTTCGGTTCAAAACAGTCTCTATTTTGCCTCCCATATTTTCCTAACATATAAACGTGGACAAAATTGTTGGTCGCCCTCATTTAATGAAAAACCCACAATGGTCACAGAAATAACTTGAATCTGACAAAAGTAATAATTAATAAAAATTCTATGAAAATGAACAAATGAAAGTTGCTTTTCGCTTCAACAGAATAAAAAAAAAAAATAAAACTCATGTAACAGGCCTGGACAGAAATGACGGTTCCCGTAACGTAATATTTGTTGCACAACCTTTTGAGGCAATCACTGCAATCATACAATTCCTATAACTGTCAATGAGACTTCTGCACCTCTCAGCAGGTATTTTGGCCCACTCCTTATGAGCAAACTGCCCCAGTTGTCTTGGGATTGAAGGCTGCCTTTTCCAGACGGCATGTTTCAGCTCCTTCCAAAGATGCTCAATAGGATTTAGGTCAGGGCTCATAGAAGGCCATTTCAGAATAGTCTTATGTTTTCCTCTTAGCCAATTTTGGGTGTTTTTAGTTGTGTGTTTTGGGTCATTATCTTGCTGCAAGACCCATGACCTGTGACTGAGACCAAGCTTTCTGACACTGGGCAGCACATTTCTATCTAGAATCCCTTGATAGTCTTGAGATTTCATTGTACCCTGCACAGATTCAAGACATCCTGTGCCAGAAGCAGCAAAGCAGCCCCAGAACATAACAGAGCCTCCTCCAGGTTTCACAGTAGGTACAGTGTTCTTTTCAAAATATGCTTCATTTTTCCCTCTGTGAACATAGAGCTGATGTGCCTTATGAAAAAGCAAAATTTTTGTCTCATCTGTTCATAGGACATTCTCCCAGAATCTTTGTGGCATCTCTACAATTGTATTTATTATTACTTTTGTCAGATTCAAGTTATTTCTGTGGGCATTGTGGGTTTTTATTTAATTAAATGAAAGGTACCAACAAATTTGTCCACGTGTGTATAAAATAAATCTAAGGGCGAGTTCACACGGAGTTTACGGGCGCGCATTCTGGCATGTATACACGTGTCAGAATGTGAGCACTCAAAACAGATCCCATTCATTTCAATGTATCGTTACGGGCGTATAACACGCGTAATTTTGTGGCCGCAAAATTAGGCACGCAAAATTGCGCGCGTTATTTGTCCATAACGATAGATTGAAATGAATGGGATCTGTTTTGAGCGCTCACATTCTGACACGTGTATACGTGCCAGAATGCGCGCGCGTTAACTCCGTGTGTACTCGCCCTGACATTTACGATGCACAAGTAGAAGAACATTTTTAACCCAAATACACGGTCAAAATATTGTTAAGCATAACTTGCCATTGTATTGCTGTGATACTCAAGGAAGATAAATGTTATGCAAATCAGAAAATCAGGTGAACCTTGCATAATACAAGTAGTCTGGGCAAAAATTCTTGCTGCTCAAATACTAATTGGAGTATATAATAATGCAAGACAGACTTACCGACACAGTCACAACACTCATCCCAGAGTGTGCCCAAGCACATCATACATTCCTTACAGCACGAACAGTTCCCATCTGTAGGCCGACACTGGCAGAGCTCCTGGTAAAAACATGGACAAAAAAAGAAAAACACGTTCAAGTTCAGAAAGTTAAAAAAAATAAAAAATATTTTTTTTTCATTTAAAGAAAAACATCATTTTAAATGTTAGTGCCTGTAGTTGGAGTGTTTCCATTTGCATCTAAAAAAAAAATAGCAACTGTGATAAAATGAAGACAGACAAAACTCAGGGAAACTGTCATAAGGCTCATTATTGCTCCCAGCAGGAGAAATGCTCCAATCTCACTTTATAATGCGGAGACTTCTGGTCTAGCATAGAACAAAAGTCTGGAGGGGTCACACAAAAGGAAGTCATTAAGCTTCTGTTTACACCACAACATCTTAATTGTATTCCAAGAACAGGCAGGGTAAAGTTCTCAGATTTACCTTGTATATGTCATCTTATTACCTTTGTAAGGATGGAGCACAATGGTGCAAGTTGTTTAATGCAGAAGTCTTTACAGTGCACTGCATTACTTTATTTTAAGGAATGTACTTACAAAATCTACTTGGTCTACGGCTTTTTCAATGTCTCAGTAGCTTCCTCTGTATAGCTCAAAATAATTTAGATTTTCCATGTAATTATTATTTACTATAAAGTTATATCCAGGGACTGAATGAAAAATGATAGCTGCCGGTCAAAGAATCTTTCCACCTTATTGTCCCAGTGACACATTGAGGATGACCGGTATAGCGTAACCATTTAGTATAGATAATAATGTAAGCACATTATTATTGCCCACTATAGGAAATTCTATAATTTCCTTATTTGTTGGGGTCTAAACTATATGACCCCCATTATCTCTAAAATGAAGGGATATATGTCCTTTCAACAGTTCCCTGCAGTGCCTTAATTTTGATCCTTGAGAATAAAGGGGCCCCAGATCTAGGTAAACACTGTTGAACGCACATGACCGAATGTGCAATCCGAGTGCTAACCGTTTTACATGAAATCCAATGGAATCATGAAAAGTGATTTTAATAGGACATGCCATATAAATATCAGAACAGAACATTGGTAGACACTCAGTCGTGTGCATGAAGCCTTACACATCTACATTCTGGCCACGCATTGTGAAGGGAACTACCTGAGTGTAATACGTCAGTCGGGCCCGACTCGCCTTGTATTTATACGAGTCCACTGTATTTCATACCCTTGGGGTTCTAATAGAACATTGGACCTATCACACCGATGGTCAGGACAACTTTTATTCATTGCAACAGCTGTCTTGGAGATAAGCTGAATATGAATATTGTAATGTTTGGTGAGAATAGAGCAAGCTTATCCTGAGAGCTAAGTAAAACAAGTCACAACAGCTCACAATCTAGTTTAGAAAAAATGTGGTTATCTACAACTGCAAAATTACAAGTCAGTAGAGATTGCTTTTAGATGTGGTAACATAGTTGTTCTTAAAGGCATAGCGAGCAGAATAATGGGTGCCTTTCCATTCCTAGGTCTTGTACAGGCACCAGTGTGTCTGTATAGCTGTGGCATTCAGACAGCTGTAATAGTGGCCGTATACTCATCACTTTCTCTGCAGCAGGAAGATTCCCCATGGCTATTAGTCAATGCTTAATGTTATAGTTATACATTCCATCCTTACTCCTAAATCTACATGAAGTACATGTGTACAATGCTCGTACAATGGTGATCGATTAGCTAGATCTATATTTTACCATTAAATGATAGATATTTCAAATATTCACAAAATGTGTCAAAACCGAATGAGTAGAGTCAGAGAAGTGACCAGTGGGCCTAAGCTCTGGCACAATAATGGGCCTTGAAAGTCCAGTAGAAGACAACTGTGGAGTTAATAATTTGCTACAAGGGTTAATTTTTCATGAGTTTATTCACAATTATATATGACCTTGTTGATGACCTGTTCCTTTCAATGCAATGACCACACATTACACTACAATTAAATAGTAGATATGGACCTTCCAAGGTGGGCCCTCGGCATCATCCTGGTGTGGATGTGGACATGAAAGGTGGGCCCTCAATCATCCTAGTGTGGATATATACATGGAGAGAGGGCCCTCGGTATCATCCTAGTATCAATGCTTACATAGAGGATAGGCCCTTGGCATCATCCTAGTGTGGAGAAGTGCATGGAAGGTGGTCTCGCAGCATCATCCTAGTGTGGATGTGTACATGGAGGATGATCCCTTGGCATCAGCCTAGTGTGGATATATACATGGGGGATGGACCCTTGGCATCATCCTAGTGTGGAGAAGTGTATGGAAGGTGGGCCCTCGCCATCATCTAGTATGGATGTGTACATGGAGGATGAGCCCTCAGCATCACCTTAGTGTGGCAGTGTACATGGAAGGCTGACCCTCGGCATTATCCTACGGTGGCTGTGTACATTGAGGATGAGCCCTCAGCATCACCTTAGTATGGCTGTGTACATGGAAGGTGGGCCCTTGGCATTATCCTAGTGTAGATATGCACATGGAGAATTATCCCTCAGCATCACCCTAGTAGTTTGCCATGAATAACAGAATAAAGGTACCTGTATTAAGCATTTGCTGACATCACTTGCGCAGAGAGCTTTATTGCAGCACCGAATGGGCATAATCCAAATAACACACAAAACGACAACTACGGTTACAATAGTAGAGACAGACGGCTTCATTCTTTACAGAGGACACCAAAAATTCCCACAGAAAGCTGAAAACATAAAAAGCAGAAGTGTCATAACCAGCAGGTAGACACTAAACAAAAGGGGTAACAAACAGAAAAAAAATTAAAACATGCCATTACACATTACATTTTTATGCTATACATCCAATGGAAGTTGTGCTCTGTGTAGGTTTGCTATTCTAGTGGATTGTGATCATTTTCTACTGACATAAAATGCAGTATATACCCATTGGTATAACCTAATTCAGGAGGTGAATATTCCAGTGGGTCCCTGAGCTAGGGTGGGTGCCTAGCTGACCCTGGCATGGCACAGTACACTCACAGTACAGCAACTCAACCACATCGCTACACTGTATATCAGTTGATCAGTGGGGGTGCTGTTGTGAGACCCTTACTGATTAATGCGTCAATGACCTCTCTTATCCCGTTAAAGATGAAGTCTAGATTGGGTCCTAAAGACTCAGCGGCTTTCCATATTATACAATCTCCACTTTCCATCACTATTGTTCTGCTGTTGTAGCCATTATTCTTTGCAAGATGACTTGTATTTTTCGTTACACCATTTGTGGTACATGTAAATGTTCTGCATTTATTTAGGTCTTTGGGGATTTGCAACCTTTTACAGTGTGTCAATACAATTATGGCAATATCATATTTGTATTAGTTTTATTAGAATTTTATCTCTATAAATAAATGCCAAAATGAATAATTTTTATTTTTGTTGAATTATGTGAGGGATTTTTTTCTTGCGGAACAAGTTGTTTTTATTAGTACCATTTTATGTATTTACAACTTTTTGATTACGGTACTTTTTATTGATGTATTTATTTTTGGTGGGGGCAAAGTGACCCAAACACATTGCCCACAAGGCCTGTCACACAGCTGTATATGTCAGCTCGATTGGTCTCTTGACCGCCATGGCCACTCACTAGTACCCTGGAAGGATAGCAGGCTCGTAGCAGAAGAAGCTTCTACCCCCAACCATGCAGATGCCAATTACAGAATCTGAGGGGCTTATCTGAAGGAGTCAGAGTATTATTTAGACTCAAACAGTCACAAGCAAAGTGAGAGGGGAAAAACTCCTGTGCCTGCTATATTGTGGATTTGTCATATTACAATGCTGAGACTTATGGCAACTATATACTTAGTGTGACATAACAGTATAGTGCAGAGTGGGAAGGGTTAATGATAGATCATCAATGGAAATATCCTGGAAAACTCCTTTAGGCCAAGTCCCCACATTGCAGAAACACAGTTTTTTTTGTTACAGATTTGTTGCGTTTTTTGAGCCAAAGCCCAAAACGACTACAAAAGAAATAAGGAAATATCTATAAAATACGTATGCTTCTCCCTTCTGCACAATCCACTCCTAGCTTTAGCTCAAAAAAAGCAACAAAATCCGCAACAAAAAAAGCTGCGTTTCTGCAACGTGGGGCCTTAGCCTCAAGGACTTAATGGTCTTAGGGTGGTGCCACATGATGTACCTAACGCAGCTATGGCCACAGTCAGTCCCCAGGCTGCTGATGCCTTCAGTTCTCAGTAAGGGAAACACTGATTCATTTCAGCTGGATATCATAACTGGCCACGAGATAACAGCAAGACCGCTCAGCGAATAAAGATACAGATGAAATAAATCTGTGTTTCTCACTGAGAAGTGAAAGCAGTGGCAGCCCAGGGACTGAATGCTGCTATAGATGTATCAGGTACATTGTGTGGCACCACCCTAAGGGTAAGTTCACACAGGGTTTTTTTGGTCTGGAACCTGAGGCTAGTTATGCCGATGCGCTGCATCGGCATCCAGTGGCGCACTCCGCTCTGGATTAGGCCCAATGAATGGGCCAAGTCGGGAGGGAGTGTTTTCAGGCCGAATCACGAGGCGAATCCGCCTGAAAGAATGAGCATGTCGCTTCTTTTTTTTCCGGGAACCAGAAGAAATGGCTCCAGGAAAAAAGAACTGACCGGCTCCCATTGATTTCAATGGGAGCAGTCTTTTTGGACAGGATTTTGAGGCGGATACGGCCTCAAAATCCTGACCAAAAAACCCAGTGTGAACTTACCCTTAGGCCCATTGTGCGGGCGTCGGCTGTGATTGAACATCATGATGGACAACTTCAGGTATGAGGCAAATTGACTAATCCCTTTCTATGTGTATACAAACATGGCCCTCTACATTAGGGTACATTAGATACACCAAGAAATGTGGAGTCTCAAACAGCCACACAACTATGGTAGGGTTCACACTGCCTTTGGATTCTGTTATGAAGGTGTCCGTTTAAAAAAAAAAAAAAAAAAAATGATATCATAACAGACATTAACAGACACTAACTGATGTTATTAGTCTGTTGCCCATAGACTTCAAGGTTAAAATGAAATAAAAAATAACAGATCCTTACTGTCCGCATTTTCAAACTGACCGGAAAGTCCTGCATGTGGGATTTTTTTGTCCACTTGAAAAAAAGTCATGGGTGCAAATGGACACAAGATAAAATCCCATTGAAATGAATGGAAATTTCAGACAGACCAGCTAGTGTTCACTGATAAATTCTTATATGGACAATAGCCACGGACACTGCTGACGGATTCCAACGGTAGTGTGAACGCCCCCTAACAACGTGAATCCAATCTCTTTTGTATATTAATTAGATTTTATTCTTGGCTTTCATGGGACTCGTTGCTTAGTGTTTTGCATCTTTAGCTGAGATTAAAAAAATCATATCCACTAAAATGACATCCAATTACGCTTATGTATTTCTGATGGGCGGCTGATAAGTATTCTTGTTCTTCCAGCCTACTGAGCTAAACACTCAGAGCTGGAAGGCTGGAGGAACAACAAGAAGGGTTATCTTTGACTTAAGTTTCATTATCGGATAATAAGATCAGATTCTGTTCCTGCTGTTGGTTGCAGAGTTGGCACAAAGAGAATGTTAAATCTTTTCATTAGTATGGGTTTACCCCATACCAAGATAAGATAACCAGAAAACATTCCACTTGCTGACGGATGGAAACCTAATTTTCTTTAGGCCTCTATTTTCAAGGAAGTATCCTGAGACTTAAAGCCTATAAACTCTACTGTCAAATGCAGAAAATAACAAGTCTCCTCCGCAATCGTGGGATGCCAAACCTATAATTCATCTTAGATTTTGGTCAGTTATGGATCAGAATTTTTAAGTCAAAAAATTCTAGGATGGTTTTAAAACAGTGGAAGTGCAAACCTTCCCATTATATTGTTACCTTGTGTATGATCTACTCCAACTACAAAAATGTAAAAAATTCTTCAGAGAATATTGTCACGTGTATGATCGGACTGATGGAAATCATATGTAAAACAGATCTATAGCCATGCATGATGCTAGGTTGCACTTTTCAAGCGGATTCACAGACAGAAACCCAGGTGGAGGTGTGAACCTAGTCTTTTAAAGAGGACCTTTGACCACTTCCACCAACACGATGCATCCTTCAGTAGGTGCCCCTCCACCGATTCGAGCGCAGTTATTTTTTCCCCCAAAACCCCTTCCATTCCTGAGCAATATTGCTGTTAGTTTCAGGACAATTATGCTCTCTTCTGTCAGGTGGGTGGTCCAAGACAAGCACTACCCACCTGACACTAATGGGAACAGTTGTGCTTATACTAACAGAAATGATTGCTTGGGAATAAGGCGGAAATGGGGCTAGCAAAAAAAAATAAATATTCAACTGCGCCAAAATCAAACAATGCAAAGAGTTGGAGTCGGTGGTTCTGTAACAGGTCCTCCTCTCTTATCACACATATCTCCAATTATGGCAACCCTTTTACCATTTATATACATAAGAGTATATTATATTAGCAGCTTATTTTAGAAGTTACACTTTTATGAGCTTCACGCTTTCGGTTTAATGGACCTTTAATCATAGCGGTCATGTAACGGATGCAGTCTGACATTTTTTAGGTGTATTATTATGTAGAAAATATTTTACTACAACTACAAGCAACCATAAGTTTTGGGAGACAAGCAGCCTCCGGGCGACATATCCTTCGTGCATAATGAGAATGGTTTCTAGCACTTGCCACTTCGTGACACATATTGTACTTTGTAAAACTTTTTGTTATCCATGTCAGAACGCCTCTGCGGCTTATAAAAGAGTTACGATGGTCCTGACCACTAACACTTCATACATGAGACCCATCGCCTGTAATTCATTAAATCTGATATTATGTGTTAGTGTTTACTGCTATTAATAGGACGTTATATTGTACGGGGCTGTTATCCGTTATATTCCATACATTTATAGACTAGATTTTCTTTATATACTTTCCCCCCCCCTTGCTATATACATATTAGAGGTGCTTGTGTAGGAAATCTTACCCACCTACTTCCTCCCAAAAATAAACGCACAACAGGTTGCTTTTTGTCAGGGGTGAAGTGTTACTTGATTTAGGGCTTATTCACATGTTCGGTTGTAACAAATGTGCGTTTTCCTTGTTCATTATGGACAACACTCAGATCCATTTTATGCTTTCACTATTACATGCCATTTGAGCACTATTTTTCACAGATCCAAAGCATTCAAAAATATTGATTTTTTTTTAGCTAAATAATGGATCTATCACAAACATAGAAACCATAAGTCCATATGCGGAGAGTGGAAAACCCTGACAGAATGCATTTGTAACAAATGAATGTGTGAATGGGGCCTTACATACTAGATGAACACAAACACTACATATGCAGGAACCCATGTAAAGATAGATCATGCTTTATGCTGACTTTTCCTGGTCATATTGTTTTAAAAGGGATGGAAGAACAAATAAATCCCATTAATTATAGGGTTAAACTCAGCGAGTAAATGCCCAGAATGGAAAACATGTAAAAGGTCAGTAAATTGGAAACTGCCCCTCCTAGACCTTTAATAACAGGAGTATAATAGAACAAACTGCAGAGCATTTAACCCCTTCATTGTCACACTTGTCACCACCTTTTTAACACTTGCATTCTTATGGGAATAGTTTGAATCCCCCCTGGACTCATTTTCATTATAGGATCCACTTAAAGGTTATGCAATCTGCCCTCACAACCAGACTAAAAAGTGTCATGTAAATGAACAAGCCCAGAGAACGCTCTAGAATTCCTGAAATAATGGGATCTACAAAAAGGGAATTTAGTGAATAATATAGATCAGTGTAATCCCTTCCTGACTACACTTTAGAACTGGTCAATATAGAAGCATGTTCTATCCTGACTGGTTGAAAAGTGAATACCCTTATGTCATAATAACTTATAATACCGCCATCCATATACAAGTACACAAAGCCATACACATTTCCAAAACCTACTAATGCAATGAACAGAATAGGAGTAAAATGGGTTAACAGCAGCACAAGCCAGTGTAAGCAACTGCAGCAGAACATTCCTTGTAGTCTGCTGCCATAGGTAGTCTCCATATACATTGCTCTATGGCCTCCTCTACCTATAGGTAGGTCATATAAAAATCCAAGCCTGTATTCTTGTCCAGACACAGAAGTGAATAGGCATTAGTCACTAGACTCAGCTCTGGGTTTCCTTACAGTTTTGCATTTCACCCCAAGGAAAAGAGAAAGGATCATTTCTCATGTTCCATGACAAGCAAGCCCACCTCCTCCAGGTTCTTACCAGTAATTGTATAGGATAGGATCCCGTCTTCACCTTAGGGTTTGTCTCACTATACTTCTCCCTTCTACAAGGATCAAACTATCCAGCTTTCTGTAACCTCCTAGACTCTGATGGCGTGTGGAAGAGAAGGAGAAGGAGGGGCAGGGATATCCCAGCCCCCAATATGCTCACAAAAAGTTGCAGTCAGTTTCCAGAGCACCTCCCTCCTATTTTCCATCCCATAGACAAATGACTGGTATTCTTCTGTTAGATACCTCCAGTGTACACAGCAAGCCCAGAGACCCCATATCTGGAGCTACAAGGACTACAGGGCTTTGTGTCTCTAGCATTGCTTTTTTTTCTCTAGAATTTAACATCCTCTTTGATCCTTTTATACTGGAAAATAGACAGTCAATATTTTGTGTTTAGAGTTTTTTTTTTTTTTTTTAGAAAAACCTTTAGGTTGAAAACACATGGAGAGGACTGACAGTACACTAGGCAATGCATGGGTACCTGCCGCCAACCTTCTGTGATCTACAGTAACAGCTAAGTGGATTAAATAGAGACAAATCTCAGGTACAGCTTGCAACTAAAATCTCCAACACAACGTGGCTGCAAGCTCCTCCACCATTAATCCTCTGCCATCTACAGTAACAGCAAGGTGGATGAAATATAGACAACCAGACAGGTGTCAGGTGGTCTGCAGAACCAGGGCTGAAAACTGGATAGAAATAGAAGCTGTCCTGAGTTTTGCCCTGGGCTCACTGCCACATATATGCGCTGGCGATAATACACAGACATGTGTATGGAGCCATAGAAATGAATGGGTCAGTAATACAAGTAGGTGTGACTAGACACCGGGTAAGTTCACAGTGGGTCCCAATCCATATCCATAGGTTAAAGAAGATCCCACCGGAAGATCAGATGCAAGTTGAATTTATTAAACTAATACAGATGATCACACTATATGGTATACATGTATGTAAATGTTTTCGGCTTACAAGCCTTCCTCAGACTCTACAAATACAGCATATCAATACCACATGTGAGAACACATAAACACCATTAGTGAGAGGTATACACGTCTATGTACAAGGATATGATGTAAACATAAGTGTATATGTACAAAAATATATACAAAGCATGTCACAATTCAGTCATTGGCTAACATTGCTAAAAATGGACGAGATCTTGTAAGGTGAACAATACCAAAAAGAGCTTCCTGCGGATAACAGACAGGTATGTAGACATGGCAATTGGTATTAAACTAAAGTGGCATGACATGGAACTATGATATACACCGTATTGTCCTCGAGTTTCTTGATCCTGATCCTTGACAAGGTGTATGAATACTGAACAGTGTGTAAAGGAATATAAAGAATGGAAAACATAGAAACCCACTCACCAATAATGGTTAAAGTGCCAGCAAATGGGAGGTAGCCCAATATTGGATATCTTTGGAACCTGCATATTTGCTCCGTCCGGGGAGATAGTGTCCCCAAAAACCAGTTTAGGAAGAAAAGGGAGAGACAGTCACATTTAGGACCCTGGGGAAATATCAGGGTGTTACTTGATCTAATACACTAGAGTGAAGTTATAAAGGTAGGTAGGGCATATTGTCGGACATTAGTATATATATATATATATATATATATATATATATATATATACACACTCACCGGCCACTTTATTAGGTACACCTTGCTAGTAACGGGTTGGACCCCCTTTTGCCTTCAGAACTGCCTCAATTCTTCGTGGCATAGATTCAACAAGGTGCTGGAAGCATTCCTCAGAGATTTTGGTCCATATTGACATGATGGCATCACACAGTTGCCGCAGATTTGTCGGCTGCACATCCATGATGCGAATCTCCCGTTCCACCACATCCCAAAGATGCTCTATTGGATTGAGATCTGGTGATTGTGGAGGCCATTGGAGTACAGTGAACTCATTGTCATGTTCAAGAAACCAGTCTGAGATGATTCCAGCTTTATGACATGGCGCATTATCCTGCTGAAAGTAGCCATCAGATGTTGGGTACATTGTGGTCATAAAGGGATGGACATGGTCAGCAACAATACTCAGGTAGGCTTTGGCGTTGCAACGATGCTCAATTGGTACCAAGGGGCCCAAAGAGTGCCAAGAAAATATTCCCCACACCATGACACCACCACCACCAGCCTGAACCGTTGATACAAGGCAGGATGGATCCATACTTTCATGTTGTTGACGCCAAATTCTGACCCTACCATCCGAATGTCGCAGCAGAAATCGAGACTCATCAGACCAGCCAACGTTTTTCCAATCTTCAATTGTCCAATTTCGATGAGCTTGTGCAAATTGTAGCCTCAGTTTCCTGTTCTTAGCTGAAAGGTGTGGCACCCGGTGTGGTCTTCTGCTGCTGTAGCCCATCTGCCTCAAAGTTGGACGTACTGTGCGTTCAGAGATGCTCTTCTGGCTACCTTGGTTGTAACGGGTGGCTATTTGAGTCACTGTTGCCTTTCTATCAGCTCGAACCAGTCTGGCCATTCTCCTCTGACCTCTGGCATCAACAACGCATTTCCGCCCACAGAACTGCCGCTCACTGGATGTTTTTTCTTTTTCGGACCATTCTCTGTAAACCCTAGAGATGGTTGTGCGTGAAAATCCCAGTAGATCAGCAGTTTCTGAAATACTCAGACCAGCCCTTCTGGCACCAACAACCATGCCACGTTCAAAGGCACTCAAATCACCTTTCTTCCCCATACTGATGCTCGGTTTGAACTGCAGGAGATTGTCTTGACCATGTCTACATGCCTAAATGCACGGAGTTGCCGCCATGTGATTGGCTGATTAGAAATTAAGTGTTAACGAGCAGTTGGACAGGTGTACCTAATAAAGTGGCCGGTGAGTGTATATATATATATATATATATATATATATATATATATATATATATATATTTTATGAGAATAGTTACAAATAAAATTAAAAACCCCTATACACAGTAGTGGGGCAGTATGGTGTGCCCCCTGAATTAAACTCCACTACTGGGACTGTACCTGTGGCAATATGATCTATTAGCGGTGTCCTGCCGGGTTGGAGGCCGGAATCACCCTTGTGTGGACGTCAAGCCTGCAGGATAATAAGCTAGGGACTGAGGTAAAGTATAAGGAAGGGTTGTGTCCCGGCATGGTCTCCTTACCTGGATACACTGGAGGCTCCTAACACGTTGGAGGAGTGTGGGCAGTCTGAGAGGCTCCTCTATTACCATGCAGCGGGTCTCCTCCGCCTTATAGACTGGCGCTACAGACGTGGCGATAAACAATGGGTTTACCTTGAAGCGAAACTCACCTCCTCCTATCTCCCTTCCATCCCCTGGATTCCTTCTCATCTTCATCCCGTCGCCATTCGCTCCTCCCAGTTGGCTACTCATTTCCTGTCGGTGTGGGATAGTCTTTGCAGGTCATCCGCCATTGCTAGGGACCCCGGTCCACTGAGTCCGCTGTTCAACAATCCCATGTTCCCACCAGCTGTCTCTGCTCCCCGCTTCCTGGGTTGGGCTGCATCAGATGATATCCAACTGGGATCCATCTGCGGTCCCTCCCTCCCCCCTTTTGCCCAACTTCAATTAGCTTTTCCGGATTCGATCCTCTCTTGCTTTGAATATCTCCAGCTTTCTGACTTCTGGCGCCGCTACTCGGTGCCATCCCTCCTTTCCTCCCTGCCCTCGCCTTTGGAAAGTCTGCTGTCTGGGACCAGCCCCTCATCCCCCCCCCCCCCCCGCGTGCCCTCTCCCTCTTGTATGACGCCTTGCTGAATGCCGCCTTTTCCGCCCCCCCCCCCCTTATGTTAGGTCTAGGGAGTCTGATCTGGGCACCACTCTGTTGCCGCTGATTGGAACCGTTGCTTTCTCCTCTCCCACAAGCTGCCTTTACCTTGTAGTGCCCAGGAGAAAAACTACAAATTACTCTCCCCGTGGTATTGCTGTCCCACCCTCCTTCACAAAATCTATCCCTTGGTCTCTGACCGTTGTTGCCGCTGTGGTATCACGGAGGGTTCCTTCCTCCGCATTTGGTGAGATTGCAGGGAGATCCAGCCTTTCTGGTCTTCCGTGTTTTCCCTGTATGGAAAAGTGTCTGGTCGCATCCTGACCCCTTCCCCGCAGATTGCTCTTCTCTCCCTCCTCCCTGGTAGGCTTTCCAGTGTTAAAGGCGATCTCTTGCGCCACTTCCTCACGGCCGCCAGAACGGTTATCCCCCGCCACTGGCGCAGCTCCACCCCTCCGTCCCTGCTAGAATGGTTGCAGGAATTCCTGCTTATACGTAGAATGGAGTACCTCGTGGCAATGGATTTGCCTGACTCCTCTAAGTTTGAGACCCTCTGGCGGGCGTGGGTCATGTTTCAAGAATCTTCAGAGTTTTCAGCCCTGTTCTCCTGACTCCCTTGGTGTGTCCACTCCCTGGTTTTCGTAATCCGCCCCTTCGTGTTTGTGCCCTCCGACTGTCTTTATTTTCCTCCTCTTCTTACTTGTCTGTTGTCTTGTCCTTTCCTTTTGTCTACCCCTTGTTTCTGGCTCTGTCTTGGTCTTCATCTTTTTGTCTTTTTGATTTGCGGCCTCTTGTAAGGCTTTGATTTCCCTGTTGGGGTTTTCTCCTTACTTCTCATTTTGCGTTACGGCCCTACGTGGCCAACTTGTTGTTATTTGAGATATGTTGTCCCCCTCTTTATTTGCTTGTTTTTAATGTTTGTGTCTATTATACTGTTGTATTCAAAATCTTTAATAATAATTGATTACACCTAAAAATCCAGAACGCCTCTCTTTTTTTGAGAAGGCGCACTCTATCGCCCCCTCTCCTGGGCTTTTCCACCTGTTCCAACACCTGATAGCGGAGTTGGGCTATTGAATGTTTTTTTTCAATAAAGTGAGCCGGAACAGGTAGGTGAGTGAGGCAACATCTGATGTCGATTTGTGTTGCCTGATGCGGTCTCTCCCACGTATGCGAGACCGCATGGGCGCTTCAGGAGGTATATAACATACGATGACTCGCACGTGAAAAAACACTTTGAACACCTGGCCCGAGTGCGGGTGATAAAGGTTCTCACCCTTCAATACATTTGAGCATTGCAAACACCTTAAGCAGGGGAAGGTGCCTTTCCAGGGTGCATCCAGGAACGTTTGTCTAGGTACCCGTAGTGTTGAACCTAGGTCAGCTTTCACCAGTGAATCCCTTAAGTTTCTTGGTCATTTATAACATGGTAGAAAGCCACTACGGAACTCCTCCACCTGTGGGAAAGAGCGTTTCAACGTACCCCAATGCCTACGAATAATCTTATGAATCTTATATACAAATGGATGGTAGGTATGAATAAATGGGATTCGCTTGGGTTTCTCACTGTTGTTGTTACCTAACTGTCCTCTACTCCTGGTGTCCAGATCCCTTATGGTCTGTTCTGGATAGCCTCTTTGTCTAAATTTGTCACCCATCTCCTTGATTCTTAAATCCCTCCTGTCTGGGTCTGCACTATCTCATAAATTGTGATTTAGGCAAACTTCTCTTAGTGGCCGGGGGGATGAAAACTTGAAAAAATGCACTAAACTGTTCCTGTCAGTCTCCTTAACATATAGATCAGATGTTAAATTCCCCCTCTCATCTATGGAAATCAGAGTGTCAAGGAAGTTGATGTTCATACTGCTGTAATTGAGCGTGAATTTTAGCTCGGACCAAACCCCGTTTATATGTGTTCAAAGTGTCTGGTTTCTTCACGTGCGAGTCATTGTATGTTTTATACCTCCTGAAGTGCCCATGCGGTCTCGCATACGTGGGAGAGACTACCCAGCCTGTGTGAGACCACATGGGGCAACACAAATCGAACATCAGATGTTGCCTCACTCACCTACCTGTTCTGGCTCACTTTATTGAAAAAAAACATTCAATAGCCCAACTCCGCTATCAGGTGTTGGAACAGGTGGAAATGCCCAGGAAAGGGGGCGATAGAGTGCACCTTCTCAAAAAAAGAGAGACATTCTGGATTTTTAGACTACAAACGATGGAACCTATGGGACTAAACAGAGAATACGAAGTGACAGCTGTTATATGACTAAAACTGTGGTCTATGACTAATATATCTTTTATTCCAGAATTGTCAATAACGATTTTAAATCCGACATTGAAAATCTAATATCGAGTAAAGTCGTATCCTTGATCCCGTGTATTGCGTGAGTTTAGCAATACATGAGAGTTCAACTATCATGGTCCTTTCTTTCTTTCCTTTTTTCTCCTTTGTCTTCTCGGGTCTCCCTTTGAATTTATTCTTCCTCTTTTCATGTCACTTCTCCATTCTATTACATCTATGTTTACTGGTTACGTATGTATTCTCTATGTCTTGTACTTCTCCACATCTGTTATATAACGATATATATATATATATTTGTGTTCTCTCCTACATTAGACACTTTATATATTAGGGACTCTTCCCTTTTATAATTATGCATCTGTCTGACGTGCATTATCATATTCTTGGGGACGGCCTTATAGTGTTTAGTCCGTCCTGCCTCTCAGACTGCCCACAGGCCACCAACGTGTTAGGACTAGAGCCTCCAGTGTATCCAGGTAAGGAGACCATGACGGGACACAACCCTTCCTTATACTTTACCTCAGTCCCTAGCTTATTATCCTGCAGGCTTGACGTCCACACAAGGGTGATTCCGGCCTCCAACCCGGCAGGACACCGCTAATAGATCAGGTCGTCCAGGCCATATTGCCGCAGGTACAGTCCCAACAGTGGAGTTTAATTCAGGGGGCACACCATATTGCCCCACTACTGTGTATGGGGGGGGGGGGGGTTAATTTTAATTTTATTTGTAACTGTACTCATAAAAAAAAATAATATATACATATGTACTAATGTCCGACAATATGCCGTACCTTATATAACTTCACTCTAGTGTATTAGATCAAGTAACACCCTGATATTTCCCCAGGGTCCTAAATGTGACTGTCTCTCCTTTTTCTTCCTAAACTGGTTCTAGGGGACACTATCTCCCCGGACGGAGCAAATATGCAGGTTCCAAAGATATCCAATATTGGGCTACCTCCCATTTGCTGGCACTTTAACCATTATTGGTGAGTGGGTTTCTATGTTTTCCATTCTTTATATTCCTTTACACACTGTTCAGTATTCATACACCTTGTCAAGGATCAGGATCAAGAAACTCGAGGACAATACGGTGTTTATCATAGTTCCATGTCATGCCACTTTAGTTTAATACCAATTGCCATGTCTACATACCTGTCTGTTATCCGCAGGAAGCTCTTTTTGGTATTGTTCACCTTACAAGATCACGTCCATTTTTAGCGATGTTAGCCGATGACTGAATTGTGACATGCTTTGTATAATATATATATATATATATATATATATATATATATATATATATATATATATATATTTTTTGTACATATACACTTATGTTTACATCATATCATTGTACATAGACGTGTATACCTCTCACTAATGGTGTTTATGTGTTCTCACATGTGGTATTGATATGCTGTATTTGTTTTCGTAGAGTCTGAGGAAGGCTTGTAAGCCGAAAACGTTTACATACATGTACACCATATAGTGTGATCATCTGTATTACTTTAATAAATTCAACTTGCATCTGATCTTCCGGTGGGATCTTCTTTAACCTATGAATGGGTCAGTGTGCTATCTGTGAAAAACAATTGAAGACTAAATCCCCACGGACTGGAACTGCCGTGCTAAAGCGCTGCGGGAAGAACTGCGGCGTGTCCGCGCTGCAACTATTTCCGGAAAGTGGGCATGGTATTCGCATGAATCCCATCCACTTTGCTAGTACTGTAAAATGCTGCGATTTTTCCCACGACATTTTCGCCGTGGCCAAATCGTGGCGTTTCCAGCCTGTGGGGCCCCGGCATAAGGGTAAGTGCACACGGGGTATTTTGCTCCGGAACCTGAGGTGGAGGCCGCCTCAGGTTCTGGACCAAAATACGAGTAGCCGCAACTGAATGCCCAATGAATGGGCCTAGTTGGGAGGAGGCCTGAAGAATGAGCATGTCCATTCTTATTTCCTGGGAGCCGGAGCAAATAGCTAACGGAAAAAAGACCTGACCGGCTCCCATTGTGAGGATTGTGAGGCGGATACGGCCTCAAAATCCTGACCAAAATACCCCGTGTGAACTTACCCTAAGCCCGGGGCCCCACGGGACGGAAACGCCACAGGAAAAATCGTGGTGTTTTACAGTAATGGCAAAGTGGATGGGATTCTAGCAAATCTCATGCCCACTTTGCGGTAAAACCCGCGGTGCGGACACGCTGTGATTTAAATAGAACCATAGACTATTATAAGTGTTTGTGGTCCTTAAAGAGCTAAAAGTAGAGCATATCTTTATTTTTATTTTTTCCAATGCATTGTTGGACTGTAAAAAATGAATGGACATCTGCCTATACCCAATACAATCTATGGGTTTGCCTGCAGTAGGTTAATAAGTCCTACAACTGGTCATACACAAGACATTTATCATCACATTCAGCTTTCTCAGGAGATTTTGCCTGGATCTGTCACAGGTCTGCTAACGCGTATGTATTATGTGTATATACGGCTTTTTCTATGGAAAAGTTGAAAGCTGTGGGCGAGCATGCAGCAATAATTGTCATGTAGTTCTAAACCCCCAGAGCAAGACCCTTCACACTCCTGGTGTGTTTCTGCAATGTGTGGATGCAATTCATTTAAGCTCCATCTACTATTCTGATTCTGTTCTTTGTAATGGGTTAGCCTCTGGCAATTCCCTTGTTGATACACAACAGGTATCCCCTGACCTTAGGCTGGAATCACACATGCAGGAGTTGATTGAAAGCCAGGACTGGATTAAAAGGAGTAACAAATAAAGAATTCACACAGGGAGTTCTCTGGCTCAGCCATATAACAATCTATTGGCACTTGTTTTAATGGGCCTTTTGCACAGGCTGATGCAAATTCTATTGGGGGGCGGGGTAAGGATTTTTACAGAAAACAATTGTTTTTTATTCCCTGCATAAAAGATGAGAGAAGCTAATAAACATACATTTGCTAATTAAATTAGCTGACCACTGCCTTAGTTAAAGGGACTTGATACTACTTCCTACTAGATCTACTGATTTTAGCTCAGAAACGGCATGTGTGTTTTCAACCTTATCAGGTGAGGCCACATATTGAAAAAAAGCTGATTTTTTTTTTTTTTTAATCCAAAGCAAAGAGTGACTTTAGAAGGAATCCTATCCTACTAATATTATAAGTGTGAGAATTTGTGTGCTTGGATGTTTGTGTGTTTGGATGTTTGCTACTCAATCACAGAAAAACTGCTGAACGGATTTGAATGAAATGTGGCACATAGATAGTTTGTAACCTCGATTAAAATATAGGCTACGTTTTTCCCAGTAAATGACATGGCTTCACGACTGTTATGAATTTATGTTCATCCTACTAATATATATTATAATGTGAAAGTTTGTGTGTTTGTATGTTTGTTCCTCAATCTTGGCCACAAGCCTGAATGGATTTGCCTGCAATTTGCTACAAACATACATTGGCAGCGGGATTGAAACATAGGCTACTTACTTTTCGCCTACACTCCTGGGCTGCCCAACCGCGAGCGGAAAATTTCCATTCCTGCGATATTCAAAGACCTGAAATGACGTCATCACAGGTCGTTGTACTGGCACCCGATTGGCTGCTGCTGCTGTGTGGGCGGAGCCATCGGGCTGGCTGCAAAATGAAGAACATGGCGGCGCTTGAACGCTTGCGAGAGCCGCCGACATGCACCCTTACTTATGCCACCAGTGGACAGGTAGCCGCGTGCGGACACCATGGGCTGCACATGTTCGGTGAGTACACTGCCTCGCAGGGGGAAGCGCTGCTGCCTGGCACAGTCTGGCCCGTATATGCTGCTGCCTCCATAGACCCGCGGATGCTTCGCTGAGGCATGTGGCAGAGCGCGGAAGCCCGGGGCCACAAACAGTAGTTGCGGGTGGCACGCCGAGGAGCACCCGGGGGGGGGGGGGGGTCACGTGGACGAGAGAAGACTGGGGCCTGCAGTGAGGGGGGGTCCAGGGAGGTGAGGGGGGCCACGGGAGGGAGGTGTGCGTTGGGGCGTGTGCAGTGGGGCCGCGGGAGCAGGGGCCAAGAGGAGGGGGGTTCCTCATGAGGGAGGGGGGGGTGGGTCCTGGGGAGGGATAAGTGTGGGGGTTGCTGCGGGAGGAGGCTGCGGGTGGGGGGTTGCAGTAGAGGGTGCAGGGGGAGCAGCGGGAGTAGGGGATGGGGGCTGTGGCGGGAGAGGGGGCCCCGAAAAAGGAAGGCAGGGTGAGGCTGTGTCACCGTGGGAAAGGGGGGTGCCATGGGAGTGGGCGCCGCAGGGGCCCGCACACAGCAGATCACAACCAACATCAATTGAATAAATGTACGCGGATCAGTATACTATATTACACTGCTCTTGCAGCAGTTTATCTCAGGTTCTGATAAAGCCAACCTGGATGGGAAAACACCTTTAATTCAAATGGTAAGTTTGCCGATTTAAAACATGCTGGAAAAAGAAAATCTAATTTGTCGCAAAATTCTAAAACTACAAGAGCTATGAAGGTAGCCAGAAGTCAACAGACTTCTCCTCAAGTGGAGCTCAGGGGGATCATTGAAGCCAACAACACACTCATTATATGGCATCCCAGCGAGCTGCTGAGATGCCGATACAATCACAGTCATGGTGCGAGGAACAAGTTCAGCGGCAGGCCAGCTTGAGAGTTGCTGTAACTCCAGAGCAAGCGGATCACTGACACAAACAACACACTCATTATATGGCTTCCTGGCGAGCTGCTGAGATGCCGGAACAATCATGGGCACAGCGTGAGGAATGAGTTCAGTGGCAGGCCAGCTTAACAGCTGCCAAAACGCCGGAGCAAGCGGATCATCAGTGCCAACAACACGATCATTATACGGCGTCTCAACGAGCTGCTGGGACAATCACAGGCACAGTGTGAGTAACAAGTTCAGCAGCAGGACAGCTTGAGAACTTCCAAAACACCGGAGCAGGCAAACCATCGACGGCAGCAATTTGCTGAATATAGGCGGATCATTGATGCCAACAACACGCAGACAAAGTCGTAGGCAGAGGATAGTGGCAAATATAAATGTGCATATTGCCGAAATGCAGGTTTTTCTCTTGCAAATCTTGCTGCGTTCCTTTAAGCCAAAGCCAGGAGTGGATTGCACAGAAGGGAGAAGGGAGGGGATGTAGAAATTTCCTTTATATTTTCCATTCCTTTTGTGGCCAAAAAAAAAAATTCTTTAGGCTAAAAAAATCCCCCAGCAAAATCTGCAACATAAAAAAGCTGCATTTCTGCAATGTGGGGCCTCAGCCTAAACATTTTTTCCCCTTCTGTGTTACTTGTAACCTATTGCCTATCTTGAATAACTTTTAGATCAGTGGTGGCTGACAGCAAACAGTTGGCCATAAGACTGGTTACATGTAGCGATATCTGATACTATATGAATAGTTACATTATAACATTGATCACAATTTTTTTGATGACAGGAGATGGCTGCTTTCTATCCTGACAACTGCACACCAATTTCTGTATACAAATGGTGGCCCGCAAAAATTACGCGCATTATACGAGGAAAAAAAAAAAAAAAAGCCATTGAACTCAATGGCTTACCACATTTTACACGTGTAATTTGTGGCAAAATGCGCACAGCGTTACTCTGTGTGAAGCCTAAAAGCCTCCCATTGATTTCAATGTGTAGCACCCGTAAGCCGACACATTGAAATGAATGGGATCTATTTTGAGCGCTCACATTCAGACACGTGTATATGTGTCAGAATGCGCGCGCGTTAACTCCGTGTGAACTAAGCCTTACACGTATAAAAATTACACGTGTAAAATGTAGTTAGCCATTGAGTTCAATGGCTTACGTGCGTATTTTGAGCGCTCAAAAATACGCGTGTAAGCCATTGAACTCAATGGCTAACTACATTTTACACGTGTAATTTTTACACGTGTAAAATGGACAAAATGAGCGGAGTGTTACATCGTGTGAAGGGTAGGGGATATTCACATGTGATATATTTGTATGTTACAAATCTTAGCGAATACTCTAAAATCTGCAAGCATTACAGGCAGATTATCATGAATACATTCTGCATACTTGCTCAGGATATAATATTCAGCAGTAAAATAATGAAATCCTAAATCTCTATTCACATGACTATAGAAAGATGGTTGACAGTCCCAAATAAAGAATCTATAGATAGTTCCTGAAATGGCATCAGCTGTTTAAGGCTTAGTTCACACGTGAATACTGTGTGTCGTAATTTGGTCCGAAAAAAAACACTTCCTAATTAGGAAGCGTTTTTTGGACCTTGAGGCGTTTTTTGGAGCTTCAGAAAACAACAGGCGGTTTTTCCCTCCCGGACAGTGAATGAACCGTAAAAACTGTGTCGCGGTTTTTGGTCACGGTTTGCACCAAAAATCGCAACACGGTTTCCGCCTCCCATTCACTTCTATTGAATCCGCCTCAAGAAAGGTCATGTCGTTTCTTTTTTTCCACTAGCGGAAAAACGAACGCTAGCGGTCTCCATAGACCACCATTGTGAGGGGGCGGATTATGACGTGGATTCCACGCCATAATCGGCCCCCCTCTGTGCCTGTCTGAACGGGCCCTAAGGGGCATGTTGGAGGCCACACAGGGCTCAATGGAGCCAGGAAACCACTAATACATACAACTAACATATATTACACACACCCTGGTATGTTATCTGCGGTATTGTTGATGCCACATCTACACGGGTATGTTTCTTGTGCTTCTATATGCAGTCAGTAATAAAGAATTTTGGTTTGCATTTATAACCCCTTATGTGTGATTTGAAGGCTATTGAAATAATTGTAAAACAAAGACAAGGAAAAAAAAAAAGTAATATTGTGGACAGAGATCGCTGCTAGAAACCGATTCACACACGGCAGACTGTACTTTTCAGTTGTGCACTTACCCAGCAAATCCTCATTTCTGGTATTAAAAAAGACCTTTCATGTCCTCCATGATGTGACATATTATATACTGCTCAATTCAGCGCACTGTATGTGACCACAGTGGCAGAAACATTGGTGCCATTACTTTCAGCTACGGATATCCCTTCACTGGCAGAGGGACCAGCCTCACAGCGCAGTCATCACAGGGTGGTGAGGAATGCCTTTTTGACCAGGACTGGAGTCAGCACCCAGCAAACCCAGGCACGTGTCGGGGTCCCAAGCTCCTGAGGGGGCCCACTGGGCTGCCGGGTGCCGACTGTTTTTTTTTGTTTTTTTTTTTAAATAGGCTGTTACCTGCTGGAGTAACACCCTGGGCACTGACATTAATTAATATGTTACTTTTAACTAGATCGGTGTCTGCAGAGACCGATCTAATTAAAACGCTTCCTGCAACTTGGCTGTCTTGTAAACCGCAAGCCACATAATGCCTGCAGTTGACAAGGCAACTAGAACCAAACAGACGTCTGCTTCTCAGCACTGGTGGCACAATGGCATCATAGCATCACTCCGCCTGTGCTGAGGAAGACGTGCTGCGCGTGAACAGGGAGGAGGCAGAAGCTCTGGTCATCAGGATCGCAGGTAGGTGACTATAACTTACTATAGCTTATTTGTGGGTATTCTAATAGTATAAGGGGTCGTTAGGGGGGTAATTATAACATTATAGCTATAAGGGAGGGGGCATTTTGAACAAAAGGGGGTGGTCATTAGTGGTGCAGTATTTATGTCCGATGGAATCGGGCATAATATGAGGAGGCAATTAATTTAATTAAGAAGGCACTTGGGCTTTATTAAGACTATAAGGCTCCATATAGCAGGCCGCAACAAAAAAAAGCACGGCAGGAAAAACTGCGGCAGTAACGCATTTTTTTTTTCCCCCGCAGCATTTTCATGTAAGGTCTGCGGATTTTCTGCTTCCATTATACCTATAGGGAAATCACTGAGGGAAGACACTGAGCTGTGTGGTTGATCCCTCTGGTAGTGCATTGTTATAAGTAGCAAAACTAATAGCACCCATATCTCTGGCATTGGGACACATGCCTGTAAAACTGACAGTGCTCTGAATTCAGTGCAGCAGTATATGTCATAGAAGACAAGAAAGGTTAATGGCTTCTTATGTTAGTGATCACATTGTCCATCTACATGTCTAATATATACATGTAATAAGAACTGTGATCACTGGAAGTAGCACTTGGAGAACTTCTTACACAAACTCCTGAATGACTGATAGATTTTTTTTTTTTTTTTTTTTTATCCCTCCAGATTTGAACCACTTCATGACCAGACCATTTTCCCTGGGTGATGACTGGAGATAACGTACTCAAACATATTTTGCTCAGTTGATAAACTTTGAGAGGGGGTGCATCTTTGGACTGGAAAAAAGTAGGATGGTTATTTAAAAAAAAAAAAAAAAAAAAAAAAAAAAAAAAAAAAAGAAAAGTTGCTCACCATTTAGGCTGTTCTGACCTAGCTAGGAGCAGTGGTTAGGGCAAGCAGAAATGACAGATAGGCTCTGCACAGACCATATCCTGCTTAGATTACTGTAACACCCTTCTCCATGGACTCCCAGCAAACACCCTCAGCACCCCTCCAGTCCACCCTAAACTGTGCTGCTTGCTTAATTCACATTGCCCCGTTCTTCATCAGCTGCTCCCATCCCTTAATGGAAAACTGCAAATGGTGTCTCCCAGCACGAGTACAGTCTCCGAAGTTGTTCTTAATAAAACTTGGCTTTTATTATTTTTTAGTATACAGCTGGTTAAAATTACATTAGTGGCGGTGGGGTCAAAACCTAAGCCTATGCGTTTTGGAGCATTGGCTCCTTATTCATGGCATAAGACAAAGCAGAAAAAGGAACCCACTTTTTTTTTCAGTGCTGAAATTCCACACCAAATTCCTCATCATTTTCCTCCGTGTGAATGCACCCTTAGTGTGAATCCAACAGGTTGCTGAAATCAGTGGGGCAGATTTATTGATACTGGAATTTCATATCATAGTCTTAAAGGCCCTGACAGGTGGAAGGCACAGCAGATTTATGAAGAGGCTCCGGGCCTCCGGAATGGATATCTATGATAGTTAGGAACTGGAGTAGATTTTTAGTATAACTCATGACACCATACTAACATAACTTATAATAACTATGCCGGGTCTACTGCCGCTCTGCTCACATTCATGGAAAGAGGTGAGTGAGGAATAGAATGGAGGATGAATTTTTTTGTGCCACTGAAGAAACAGATTGCACTATGCTGCTCCCAGAACACGGGCTATACTTCAGTGTATGTCACCTATTCATGGAATCAAAATGATAATCCAATAATTTATTGTAAAATAAATGTACACAAATAGCCATATGCTTTTTGAACAGGACCAATAAAATTTATTAAACAATATATTTACATAGCTATATACAAATTTATGTAAATATTAAAATAGAACATTTACAATTTTTTAGAACTTTCATTCAAAGTTTTTTTGTGTTTTTCTTAAAAATAGGCTCACTTGAGTCCGAAGTCTATCAAGTTGGTTTTTTTTTTGTTGGTTTTTAGATTTCAACAAAAAAAATAAATCTGCTTATGATAAAGGTTACTGGCGGCAGGCTAGTGTGAAGGTTGTTTTCTGCTGAAGTATTACATGGTATTGGATGTGTTGTGGTATAAGTGCTGAGCTGAGTGGTGCATGCAATACCTTATCCATAAACCTTTACAAGGCTATGAACATGCCTTACTGAAACACGTACAAGTACAACACGTTACAGGTAAAAACAAAACCAAAAAGACGACAACTTTGGTCCATTAAAACATCAGACATAAGTTTCCACATAAAATATCTATCTTTGTACAGTTGGGGATTATTAATTACAATACTATATACAAATGCACAGAAATATATACACATATAAAATAAGTTATTTAAAATAAGACAATATTACATTTGTTTGAATCTCACACAATATCTTCTTAAGATGTGATCAATTCAGAGCTTTTTCATTTGTTTCCATTGCATTACACTTCATTAGATCCTGGGTAGAAGATGGAACGTTAACCCTCGCTGCTGCTGCTAGAAGGGGGGTGTTCCTGCATTGCACGTTTAATAAGATCTCTATGGCACTCATTAGAAAATCTCTCCAGTGAACTGTAATGCATTGGTGTGCAAAAGTCAGGTACCAATAGTAGCTTAAACAAACATGGACGATTGTCCAATGAATATCATCTCGAGCCCCTCACTACTATCTGGAAGTAGCTTCCTGAGCTGCCAGCTATATGCTTCCATTTTGCTGCAGACAGTGAAGTTACTGTAGTAAAATGCATTTTTATTTCTATGATTAAATATATTTATATAAAATAATTTCTATATGCACATCCTAATCCACATGTTCCTGAAAGGCCCGAAGGCTGTGTGCGCTTGTATTTCTTTGACATTCCCTCTTAAGAAACAGTGCAGGTATTCCTCACAGAGGCTGTGTCCTCCCATAATTGCCAAATTGACTGTCTACAGCTAAACATACAGAAGTGCTGTCTATGGAAGAAGCTGCAGGGTGTGACAACTTCATATAGGAGTCAGTTCAAAGTCATCGTTGACCTCCACCAGTGGAACGTAGAATTCCTGAATCTCATAAATGCTGACGGATTTGTATGTGGCTGGGTCCAGTTCTTGTAGTTTGAGCTGCCACTCTAACCTCTGAACTGCATTGAGTGCTGCGGCTTCATGCTGCTGTCTCATGAGTAAACATGTCTGCAGACAAGGAGTGAAAGGGAGTTAGTCAACCTCTATTATCTTTATCAACAGGATACACTTTTATACTGAATTATATCCATAACTAAACCTACCCTCTCCAGTTTATATACTGCAACCAACTGCTCAACATTCCCCCTTAGGGCTAGTTCACACGTGAACTGCACGCGCGGGTTTTGACACCAAGAGAGACGCGGCGAGCCGCGTCTCTCTCTGGTCGAAACCCGCCTGCCGTGCCATCGTGGTCGCGGCTTTACCCTCTGCTGTCGGCTCAAATGAATGAGCCGACATAGGAGAGTGCTGCCGGGGGCGGAAGCCGCGCGGCTTAACCTGTGCGGCTTCCGCCTGAAGAAAGGGCATGTCGCTTCTTTTTTCCGCTAGCAGCAGCCCGCCGGTAGCGGAAAAAGGAAGCCTGGCGGTCTGCATAGACCACCATTGTAAAGGGGAGGTTTTTGACGCGAAATCAGCTGTCAAAAACCTCCCCTGTGCTCACGTGTGAACTAGCCCTTACTTCTTATTAGATAGTACAAGTACAATAGGTACAATAGGTACTTAAAAAGGGTTTTCAGTTTGATGAAACTTTTCATGTACTTTATATTCCTCAATTTAATAATCTGTTAGCGGTCAGTAAATGAAAACATCCACAAGTATGAGACTATAATTGTATCCCATCTACACACAGCTATATCTAAGCAGCCCAGCAGATACTTCTGTGATATGCAGCTTAAGTCCCATTCACACAGTGGAATCAGCTTCTGATTTTTATGCATATTCTGACTCAAACTCAGAAGCAGATTTCACTTGTCTCCGATGGTATTGAACAGGAGACGGAGATTGTAGCAGGACAAGGAAAAAATAAGCACATATGCCGCTGCTAACTTAGCGTGAAGTCTGTGGCTTGAGAAAGCTGGGTGGGAATGCAGATACTCTTTGGCATTCTTCTGCTGGGAACAGAAAATGAAGAGAAATGAGGCATATGCCATCTCAAATTCCTCTCCATTTTCTGTCATGTAAACTTAGCCTTAAGACACATTCTGAATTCAGCAGCTGTATAGCAGAAAGAACATTGCAACTTACCTTTAATTTATCAAATTTATCATCGACATCATGTAGCCATGACATAAACTGCCTGGCGTTGAATCTGTCTCGTACAGAAGCTTTCCCATCTTCTGTCTGCAAGAGAGGTAAACACTGTTAGAAAAAGGATCATTCACATATATAAGACCATTTCTGTTCCGCTTTGCATTAAAACCCTCCATTGCAACCTCACTTACACGTCCTCAAAGTGAACTTGTAATTTTCACATACTAAATAAAAATTCTAAGAAAATGAGGCAGAGCTTGCATTAAGGCATCCTAGCCTTCACAGAGGATGGTATTACGAATGATGTCAGCTGGGGATGTGTATATAAGAAACTGCAAGTTTTCTACTGGAAAGGAGGCCTGGATAGAGGAGATTCAATTTTTTTTGTGTTTATGGCCCCCTCAGAAGCACTATTTAAATTAAAAAAAAACAAAAAAAAAAACAAAAAACAAAACCTGTAGATGCCTTTTTAAGATGACCATACATATGAGAGTCAACCACAATGCTCCTGAACAACCTCACCATTAACACAAGCAACTAAACTGTGTGATTTGAGGGCAGACTAGAAAAAAAAAATGCTTTAAGTCATTTGCGCAAAATGGCAAATGACTGGCTAATCATGCCATAAATCCACATCTGAAAATTTCCAAGATAAGGGATACCTTTTTTTTCTTTTTTTTTTTTTAAGGGATTCAATCATTGGAATCTCATTTTTTTTTCTCCCTAACACGTAGGAATAGCCTTAAGAAAGGCTATTCTTCTCCTACCTTTAGATGTCTTCTCCGTGCCGTCATTCCGTAGCTATCACAGTTTTCTTCAGTATGTAAATGAGTTTGCAGCACTGGAGGCGGGCCCCAGTGCTCAAACAGCACTGGAGGAGTCCCCTGTGCTGCGAGAGAACTCTCCAGCGATGGCCTCTGTCTGCTTCTGGTACGCCTCCCCACGATGTCTTCTTCCGGATTTAAAATTCACTGCCGCGCATGCATGAATTTTAAATCCAAAAGAAGCCGACGGAATAAGACATCGCGGGGAGGCGTGCCAGAAGAAGATAGAGGTGTCGCTGGAAAATTCTCTCGCAGCATTGGGGATGCCCCCTGTGCTGTGAGTAAATTAATTTACATACCGAAGAAAACCAGGATATCTATGGAATGGCAGCGCAGAGAAGACTTCTAAAAGTAGGGGTGAAAAAAAATAGCCTTTCTTAAGGCTATTCCTACATATTAGGGAGAAAAAAAAATGGGATTCCAATGATTGAATGCTTTTAAGTCAGCCGACGTCTCTTATGAGTATGGCCAGTTCTTAAATCCCATCCATATGCTATATAAAAAAGTAATTGCAACGAAAAAGACTTGTTGCTGGTTAAAATCCCACAGCACATGTCTATTGTTGCCTTGGATTTTGGATGAAAGCCGCAGAGAAATCTGCAGGTGTGCCACTGCAAAAACCATCTGAAGAAAATGCTTCTGCATTTTACCTCTGGACATTCAGCATAGTTTTTTACAGTCTATGGCCTTATATGAATATTCAGGACAGGAGCCTGGCTGCTATGTTGAAATTAGAATAAACAGGAGCTGGACAGTGAGGCCAACCATTCTGTCTGGATGCCACATTACCATTAATAACAGGTGGACTCACTTATTATTACACAATTATGGAAGACTTGAAATAAAGACATCTATCTGTCTGTCTGTCTGTCTGTCTGTCTGTCTGTCTGTCTGTCTGTCTCATGATGTCCCAGCCAGCACCTACATTCAACTGACATGTCCAACAGATGCCACTTTGTGTCTTTCCCCCAAGGTTGCCAATCAAAAGAGGAAATTCCGAATGCCACTGCATAGAATAAATACAGTCTTATGAACTATTCCATGCCGCAAGAAAAGTGGCGACTTTTTTAACAATGGTGTGAATATAGCCTTATGTGGCAGAGTAGCTTCAGCACATATCCATGTCCATTTTCTACCCTCTGTCCGGTAAGGTGGAAATTATCTGATGCAGACTGGATATCTACAAACCCCAATATTAAAAGGGAGTCTATCAGGAGAACAGTCTGTATTGAACTAAAAGCACAGTCTAATAGCTGTGGCTCAAATGAAGAATATCCTTTTTTTTTTTTTTGCTGCTTCCTGATCAGCACCTCCATTATGGAGGAATTGGCTTTTTTCCTGCTTTGCTAACAAGCTGTTTGGTGCAATGAGAGCAATGATGGAGAGTAATAGAATGAAACACCCTCGCTGCACCAAGCAGTTATGCTTTCCAGCTTCCAGTCCCTATGAGGTAGGTCTGTGGTGTGAAGAGAGAGACAGTGACACCCTCATGGCACCTACCTGCTTATCATATTATGAAAAAGCTAATATCTCAGAGACGGAAGCATCGATCGGGAATCAGACAAAGCATTTTATTCAAGTGAACCATGGCCATCTGTCTCTGCTTAGAGTTTGAAAGGGATGGTTTTGGTGACAAGATTTCCTTTGAGGTTAATGTCATTTACAGGACTGTGGAGTTGGATTTGGGGCCACTTTTGGGTGGTTTAGAATATGATAAAAATTATTGAGAAGGTCTGATTACTTATATGCAGAGCTTGTTACATATTTACTTTCATAGGAATTCAGTCACTGGCTTTACGTGAATTAAGAGGAGCTTTGCCGCAGTCAGCCATTTATGAAAGAGTTGGAACAGGAATTGCGACGTTGCGGAAATCTAGAAGGGTTTGCCTAGTAACTCCACAGCCCTGGCCATTTAGCAGTGTATTCTTGACTCAAATCACTGAGCTGGTCTACGCTGGCAGCAGAAAAGAGGAAAATCTACTTGGCGTGCCATTCCACATCTAAGCAGAAAAAAGTGCCACAAAAATAAAATTTAGATAGCACAGACAATAATAGCACCTCAGAGTATTCACACAAATGTATTTTAATCTGCTATATAGAAACAAAATGGCTATTGACTTTGCAAAGTGATCAAAATAAGGGTGATCCATAGTTATGGACATGTTAGAGATACATATTCTGCATACTGATAGCATGTACTGGTGTAAAGCTAACTGTAGACAACATCCACAATGCAGATTTGGGCAATAATTTATTACGCAAGGTATGTTATTTGTTTTTAAGGAAAAGCTACTGTGAATCAACTACAGTGCAGATGTCAGATTTGTTATTTCACATTACCCTTGTTTGTATGAATTAGGCCATAGGCCGATCGGTTGTAACAAGGCTACAACAGTTTGGTTCAGAAGAACTACAGGCATCAAGCAGATTTATGGTAATGTTAATACATTCAGCAGGGTACTTTCATAAAATACTGCATGCTACATGACTATACTGAAGTGGCCAGTGGGTGGCAGTGTTCTACTGGAGTTCACCTGGTTTATTCCTAGGTAGAACAAGCTGCAGAAAACCAAACACGTGAAATAATAAAAACAGGAAATCTAAAAACAATAAGAGGAAAAAAAGCTTGTCTATTCAGCTTCAATCTCCCATAACCCTTATAAACACTAAAACATCATCCAGCTGGTCTGATATACACATCTAATGAATCAAGTATAACAATGTACCATGATAGTGATGTAGGGAGATACTGTAGGCAATGCGTGGATACTGTGTTTTATGACTGAGCATCAAGGATTCATAGAATACCAGAGATGATCTGTGTCATGCACCCCGCTTCAGAGTGCTCCTTTAAAGTGTGATTTTTAGGTAGAAAAATACCAGATGGGTCAATCAGCTCATATATAATATAGTATATATTTCTGCTGCATTCTCCAGTATTGTGGCTTATATAAGTAAACAACGGAACTGTGCATGTCACATGACAAAAAAAAAAAAGCATTCCGCAACTGCGGTTTTGCAGTGTGGCACAGTAAAGCACCACAGCTGCATTGGGCATTGCTGTAACTATTTGAGGTTAAGGGATGAATTGTATTTTTTAATGCCACCACATTTGGGTACAAATACAGACAGCAGTACTGTTATTTCAACACACTTTGTAATATATCTTTTCAGAGAGAAGTGCCCCTTTCAGGCGGTTTCCCTGCTGCCTCCATCAGCTAAGGTGACTTTGTGTAAATCACTGATCTATAAATCAGAAGATGCAGGTTACACGGGGAGAGCGGCTGCAGAAGGAAGAGGGGAGGGGAAGTGAAAGAGGTGGATAAAAGACCAGAAAGACACTGAGTGGTGAGCTACGCCCCCCTTCCCCCCAGTACCAGTCTATTGACGAGTACTGTCAGGAGGGGTGTTCCTATCAGCCCAGCAAGACTGTCGGGAACACTCTTCTGACAGTGAAGAGATATGGGTAACACCGATGTCTCTTGCTCCGTGGCACATAACAGGAAAGCCGACTGAATTCAGTGCACTGTCGGCTT
The DNA here is from genome assembly GCF_031893055.1 of Leptodactylus fuscus. NCBI lineage: Eukaryota > Metazoa > Chordata > Amphibia > Anura > Leptodactylidae > Leptodactylus > Leptodactylus fuscus. The sequence goes on along the minus strand of NC_134268.1, from coordinate 74,698,730 downwards.
TCTAGCGGTATATAAAACCACATGTGCAGAGGACATAAAAGGTCCTCTTTAAGGCCTGCTCCCAATGCATTAACAGTTTCTTTTGCATAAGACCTTTAAGCAGATTTTCTACAAATCTCTAAAAGTAACATATATATAGCTAAGGTAGATTTATCACTATAATATGACCAACAATGTCTGTAAAGTGCTGTGGGATCGAAAAAAATAAATGTGTTCTGTAATACAGTAGCGACAACGGAATATGATTACGGAGGCGGTAGACTCCCTTTAATATCATCCACCACAAACACTGTAGCTACTCATTGGCTACTGCTCCTTTAAACAGGCTTATAAATAGACTTTTTGCAAGAAAATGATAACTCTTCTCTGAACACAGCGTCAAAATCACATCCAGTGCCAGTCCTATTATGTAGCCAAACACGGCCTGAGCATAACAGGGCAGCCATTTTTTCACCTGTACAGATGGAGAGCATTAGAAGGTTTCCATTCTGTCTGCTATCCATATGTCAATATAGCAGGCAGAGTCATTACCTGCCTGAAGGCGAGCATTTATTTAAAGCACCAGTATGGCTTAATTCTTCACAATGTGATTAATGAATTACCTTTACTTTTCTTTTTTCATCCACATCACGTGCGCCACTGTAAAACTGTCCTGTGGTTATCTATTTTGGAGAAAGATTGATGGAAAGTAATTTTTTGGCCCAATTAAACAGACTTTGTGATTTATTACAATCTTATACTTCTTTGCCACATTTTAAATAGCATTACTCATTTACTTCTGTCTAACAAGACCTTGAGGATGAGCATTTCAGCATTTTATGATTTAATGTAGATGAAATGAAAAAACAACAAGCATAAATATCATACCATGATAAGGAACCACAGAAGCTCTGGTTCATGGAAATTCATTTTGTAAATCGACCATTTTACATGAATTACATTTACATTTTATGTCACAGTGTGATTTAGGGCCTATTTTGCCTATGGCACTGGTGCTTTAAATAGAAATGCCGAAATACTATAGTAAGTCATACATTCAGTTATCCTGCCTGATCTTGTCCACCCCTTTTCATAACCCTTTCCTAGTGTAAATGGATGTCATAGAGGTAAGCTCTCTTCCCCGCTTCTGGTTTAGTCTCATAAACAGCATTGAAACTGCATGTGCCTTTCCAGCCACAATCCGCTGTCCTGGAGGCCAGACCTGTAGCAATCATGAGATCTCTGCTGCGGCTCTTAATATTAATGGGGCTTCCCAACAGACAGCAATTATCCCTATACCCACAGGATAGGGGATAGGTGTCTGATTGCTGGAATTACGTGCTCGATTCAGGCACCCTCATTCCCATAATCACTGGAGGTCCCAGTGGTTGGACCCTTCAGTAAAAAGACACTTATTCCTCTCGTCTTGTGGACACTGAATATGTGCTGTTCATGAAAAAAAATACCTCTAAATCTAAGAAACATTACAGAAAAAAACTAGTCTCCCAAGTGTTGCATGTGCTTTCTTATCGTATGTTGCCCTGGGCGAGTCCATTTGTCCATGATCAGATGATCCACTTTTGCAGGGTTGGTAGAGAATATACACTTAGTTGTAAGTGTTGTATATAGGCTGTCAAGTAGATTGTTCATATTATTATTAAAAAAAAAAATTCCAAAGAGAAATTAATTGTACATTTCAGTTACCTGAGACTCTTGTGGGACATTATACACCTCGGCATCCAGCAACACGGTACAGGCACTGAAAGGCAGGGACTGATTTGCCAATGTCCTCGCTGCTCGGTAGTGTACGCGCAAAACTTCTTGTTCATTAGAAACAATAAGTTTTTCCTGAGAAAACGAAGAGACATTTCACAGCTTAGCCCTTTTCCGTAGCTTTAAGAGGAGGCTGCTTGTTTTCTCTAGAGCAGTGAAGGCCACTTACCCTTTCAATGCTATGTTGTAGACGGAGCTTCATACGTACAACCTCTTGCTGTCGAAAAAGCTCTTTCAGTGGTTCGGAAAGGGATGGAGGGGGTGTAATCTGTAAGAAAAAGAAAATTCATATAAGCCATTCACATTTACAGTATGTAACTTCTGTTTTGTCTCTAGAAAAGGCTCTCCAATACAGAAATACTTATATTCAAACAAAAACAAATGTGGAAGTCAATACATAATGATCATTTTCTTCAGCGTTACAATCTGTCTATAAGGGTCTATCCACAGTGTGAAAGCTTCAAGAGGCTTATTTAACAACAGGTGGAAATGGCGGAAATGTGTTAGAGCTCACTGGAACCGGACATTTTCTTATTGAAACCTCAATTATAAAAAGGCATCAGCCTCATTTATTAGCATGGAGGACTTTTAAGATATGACTCATACTCAGGCTCACAGTGGAATAGGATTATGTATGCCAGGACGGGAGGGTGCAGGAGGCCTCTGATAAGAAGAACCCAAGAGGTAACACACTGTAGGAGCTATAGACTTGTTACAGAAAAGGCCTATTACCGTATATACTCGAGTATAAGCCGACCCGAATATAAGCCGACCCCCCTAATTTTACCACAAAAAACTGGGAAAACTTATTGACTCGAGTATAAGCCTAGGGGGGAAATGCAGCAGCTGCTGGAAAATTTAAAAAATTAAAATGGCCGAGTTCTTGGGTGAAGTAGATACTGGGGAAGTGGAGGGGGTGTTTTGGTTGTCTGTCTGCCCCTTCCCTGAGCTTGAGGACTGGGTTTTTTACCCCCAGTTGGAATTCAGCCTGGCTGAATATAGGGTATCTGCAGTGCTCCTATTAACCCCTTCCCGACGGAATAGGAGCACTGCAGATCCCCTATATTCAGTAGACCGGGCACTGTCAGACACAGGGATATCTAATGTGTATGTGTGTCACAGTCATTTTCTACTTTGAGGGCAGGTTCACACCAGCGCCCAATCTCCGTTATGCATAACGGTTTCGCCATGGGCAGCAGAAGACGCTCACCAACAGACACTGAATGTCGATTTCTGTCCTCTGGGGACTTGAACCTGCAGTCATTTGATTGCAAGTCCCATAGACGGCAATACAAGTGTATTGCCGTCTATGGGAGATTGTCTACATTACTATTACGGCTGGTAATAGTAATATAGCGATGACAGGCCTGGGAGCCTTCATTAGGCTCCCAGCTGTCGTCGGAACAGGTCGGCTCCTGCGAGCTCGCTGCGCAGGAGCCGGCCTGCATCTTTAAAGGTATGGGGCAGACCTAAGGGGGGAGGACATCTCCGGAGGGCACCTCCGCTGTAACGCTTATAGCGGAGATGCCATAGCTTATGCCTACAATCAGAGATCGCAGGCATAAGCTTCAGCATCTCTGTTGTAAGCATTGCAGCGGAGGGCCGGTTTCTATGGCGACCGCTCTGCAGAGCGGCGCCATTACACTTACGGTACATACCCGGCCCAGACGGGGCGGGTGCCGGGGCCCAAAGCATCGCCACGCTCCTGCTAGGAGCGCGGCGATGCTGTACATTAAGAGCTGCAGAAGTACTTACGGTACTTCTGCCAGCAGGGCAGGAAGCAGCCACACGCCGGGTACGGGCCTGAGCTTACGTGGCTACGTCACCCGGCGTGTGATGGAGCGGTGGAGGGGTGGAGTCTGCTATCTTGGCCTGCTAGCAGAAAATTACCGTAATGACCCGAATATAAGCCGAGGAGCACTTTTTCAGCACAAAAACTGTGCTGAAAAACTCGGCTTATACTCGAGTATATACGGTATAATTGTTTCGCCTTAATGCACATTGTGCGAGCAGATCCGTTCAATGGGTGGAAAAACTAGATGCGGAAGGATGGACATCCATTTAAATAGTCATTGTTTTTTTTTTTTTTTTAAAAACCACAAATCCGTTTTATTTAACTCTATATTCCCTGATGCACTGATTTATTAGGTGAACATGGCACTTTTACCTATGCACCCCTCTACATTGCTCTTATGATCTACGGCCATCCTCATTGCAATCTCTTGACTGAAAATCATCGTGGAACACTATGGTGCCATATAAATAATGTTATGTAAGACAATAGTCACTTGAAGAGGCTTACCGTTGGTATGCACAGCTTGCTGAAAGGGTTCCCATCTAGTAGGTACGAGCCGTTGAAGGTCACATACTCATCATAGTACTGCGGTGCCTGAGGAATAACACTACACAACATCTTGCGCCTCTCTTCTACCTTTTTTCTTATATGGAGATACTCAAAGTATGGATTTGCCCTCTCAGACTGATATGGTTGAATGTCATCGAGCTTCAGAGAATCTACAACGGCAGCCAGGGACTGCTGTGTTTTCTCTTTAGCTTGCTGTATTGAAGGATTGACCAGACCTGGTTGAGGCACACGAGGCATCTTCCTTTTCCGTGGGTGATGAACCTGAACATCATCATCATCAGATAAACGAATCCTCCCTCTTAGTGATATGGATGTTTCCACAGTCTCCTTTTCTGAAGGGTTTGAGTAGGATGTCTGCATCTGTTTATTCTGATTGGCTAACATATTAGCCCGATTTCTTGTAATCCTCTGAGGAATTTCTTGTGGTTCTGTCTTCAGTTCAGCGTTTTCTTCTACTTCCATTTTGATAGACTGACTAAACTTCTGAATCTCTTCTTGCACGGAGAGGGCATTATTCTCAGATGCACATTGGATTTGGTCAGGCTTTTTCAGTGCAGACTCTCTTGAATGCACCGACCTGTTGACTGGAACATGTGAATTGTCTTTAGGGGTTTCTGTGGTTTGTAATGGTTTTTCCAAATCCAAATGACACTTATTGTTTGTTACTGAAGTTGCCACAGGTTCTGAACTAGGCTTGCTTTCTTTGCCAGTACATTGTTCATCATCTGTTTTATCTGGAATAATATTGTCTTTCGCCAGGGCATTACTTTGAGAGTCCCCTGGTACCTCGTCTTTGTTTAGTGCTTTGTCAACAGCACAGTCCGAAAGTAGAATTTTTATCTTTTCCACTGGTTGGACGTTTTCTAGGGGTGGATCAGGAGATACTGTAATCTTCTCCACTTGAGAAAGCTTTGGATCATCTTCTAACAGATCTTGTCCTTTGACACATTTTGTGTTGGCACAAGCATTTTGATCTTCCTTTACAATGTTCTGTATCTCTTTAGGACTGCTAAGTTGTGCAGATTTCGGGGAACTCTGTTTTTCAGAGGTTAAAGGATTTGTAACACTGGGGCAAGATGTTGTAGAAGGTGATATACCAACTTCATGAGTACCTGCTTTTATGTTTTCTTGCCCAGAAGGTTGAGGATCCTGTGCTCCTTCTTTATCACCTTCACTAATGATGGGAAACTCATTCTCAGAACAAACCAATTTAGCAGATTCAGGCTCTGACAAAGTTGAAGGCATTCCTGTATGACTTGGTTTATCTCCTCCAACATAAGCCGGGGTTCCTTCACAACTTAATTGTGTCTCTGGCTTTAAAGCAATGGATTCTACACCAGGTTTACTGAAAGGTAAAGACTTTCTACTGCTAGGATGGCTGTTAGATAATGTAGTCTCTGACGAAGATAATATTTCCGGTTTAGGAGACAGGCAGCTATTTGGAATGGATGAGGCTACTGATGACGTTTCCTGCAATGTATTTTCCAATACTGTCGAAGGGGTCTTTATTTGTTCCACAAAAGTAGCAGGCATGCTGCATCGCCTTACTTCTACGACAGGCCTGCATTCGCTTATTGCCAGCTTGCTATCTTCAACTGAGACTGACCTGAGATAACTTGGGAGAAGTCTATTTATCACAGCTGGTTTCAGACGATCAGGCAACTCAGGAAGGCTGTCTAATTCCCGATCAAGAACAGCCGGTGACTTTGCACATGGTAAAAACGGTGACTGAGAGAATGACATTTGAGAGTCGGAACCTTCAAGTGTAAAGTCTGAATCGTACTCCATTGCAGGTCTTGGAGTCGTCACAGTAGCATGACAAGAGTCTTCAGAACTTGCAACCGAAATCATAGATATTGATCGTGAGCTCAGACCAGTTTTTTCACTCTCGGATCTGGGAGACCTAGCAAGGTTATTGTTATTCTCTAAAATTAAAAGAGTCTTTCCAGTGTGCATCAGATTCTTGCAATCAACAGATTGTGATCTGCAGCTTGTGGCATCTTTTAATAATTTCTCTTTTGTACAGACATCTGACATTTCGGAACTTTTGGATCTCATCAGCTCTTTGCTTTTGGAAGGTGTTTGTGTATGCCTCTGTTTTTCCTTTACTTTACCAAGGTCTGTACTGTTCCTATGCCTAAGCCTCTCCTTTTCCTTTTGTTTTATTTTTTCTTTATGCTTTTTGTGCCATTGTTCAATTTCTAGATCTTTGAGACTCAACATACGTTCAAAACTAGTTTGCATCAGGTCATCATTAACAAGTCGTTTTTCTTTAGGCCGGGACTCTTTAAGGATCTGTAATTTTGGTTTACACTTTTCTGGTTCTGCCTCTTTCGGTTTCATTTTCAATATATTGGTTTGAGTTTTGTCTTTATGTTTATCCCGCTCTTTGTATCGATCAATGTCTTTTTCTTTATCTTTCCGGTCTCGTTCTTTGAAATCTGTCATTTTCTGTTGCTCGTCTTTGTTCTTTTCCTTGACTGCAGACAGTCGTTCATGCAGGATTTTGCTGTTCTCATTGTTACCCTGCTTTCTGTCCTCCTGATTGTACTTTCCACTAGTCCCGGCGGTATATTCTCCTTCCTTAGATTTTTCCTTCTTTCTGTATTCCCGCTCCCTACGTTTCCCTTTATCCAATTTACTTGTATCGAGATCTTTATCTGATGGTTTGATCTTTTTATCTGAAAGAGCTTTTTGCTCACCAATATGCTTATCCTTTTCAATTCTCTCACTCTTTTTCTCATTTTTGTCCTTTGGTTTTTCCCTACTAGAAGAGGCATTTTTAATTTTGTCATTTTCTTTTTGTAAAGACTGTAAATGGATTTTGCATTTGTCAGAGCTTTCGTGTACTTCAGTTTTCTCAGATTTGTGATCTTGTTTAGCTTTTTTCTCCTTATCAGAACTTTTTTTATCCAGTTTATCCATGTCCTTTTCTTTTAATGCTAACCTTTTATCGGATTTTTCTCTGGCTTTTTTTTCTGTATCTGCTTCTCTTTCCGTGTTTGAAGAATCATCCTTAGTAATCACATTCGGTAAAAAGACATCAGCTTCTTTCTCGGGGAAGAGGTTACTGCTATCTTTTTCCTTTTTTATAACTTCCTCGGAATCATCCTTGGGACCCTCTTTGCTTTCGTGATTCTCTTGTGACTTCTCATCCCTTACTGGAGTTTTTTCCAGCTTCAATTTTTTCTCCACTGGGGTATTTCTAGAGTCCATGCCAAGAAATTCCTCATCATTTTCATCGCTTTTAAAAAAATTTTCTTTCCAAAATTCTCTGTCAAACTCCACATTTCTTTGTGTGTTTTTGTTTTCTCGATGCTTGCTTCGCTCCTTTTCTGCATCTGGTTCTTTTTTAAGTTTGTCCTTTTCCCTTTCTTTATGTTTGACTTTGTGCTTCTTTAGTACTTTGCCTTCCTTGTCTGCCTTTTTAGCAATACATTCTGGTGTCTCATATGAAGGGCTCTTGTCATCTTCTTTGCACTTGGTAACAGGCCTCTCACCATACTCTAATACTGTCAAAAAGTCTTTCAGATGCTTACTTTTTTCCTTATACTTTGAAAACGTGGCACTTGAACTTTCTAGTGCATATTCGGAGTCAGGGCTCTGATCATAACGAAATAACTCTGGTTGTAATGAGGACTCGGATCCACCTGGAGGTGAAACACAAATTTTAGTGTTCTCTTGTTTCAGAGGTGTTGCCTGCTTGTCAACAAATGCATATGAATGTTTAGGGGATTTGCCAGGAGTGATCTGTAATAAATGTAATGACCCTTCTTCCTTGGTACACAAAGACTTCCTAAATACATCCTCATCTCTAGATTTATCTAATGAATCCAAGGCAGAGCTCATTACTAAATTTACCACTTTCACATTTTCCTTTTTATCCTTTTCCTGTTTTAATTCCTTGTTCTCCTTGTTCTTGCTTTGAGTTTTTAGTTTCCTCTTGACTTTGCCCTTCTCCTTCTGTTCCTGTAAAACACTGAATTCTTTCTTAATCCGACCCTCAGAATTTAGGCTTTCTGATATTAAACCCACTTTTTCAGGCAACAAATCATCATCTGAACTATCAGAGCTTGTAAACAAAAGCCGAGAAGATTTTGGTTTTCGATTTTTATACAGTTTTGGAAAATCAATCTTCTCTTTCTTTACATAAAAGTTTTCACTCTCTTCATTGTTCTCCTTTTTCATGTCAATCTTGACCATTCGCTTTTCTTCCAGCATTTTACTGATTTCTGAATTATCAGCATCGTCATCATCCTCGTCGTCCTCATCATCTTCATCCTCTTCATCCTCCTCATCTTTAAATTCATATTCATCAAGACCTGGGGTACAAGAGGTCCCTTTAACAGGGTCATGTTTGGCTTCACTAATGAGAGACTCCTTGTCACCCTCTGAATCCAAGTTCTCATCCACACTGGACAAGTTGGTGAAGTGTGGTTCTTCAGAGTCTTTAAAAACAAAATAAAAAGTATAGAGTTAAAAACAAATTACAACTGAAAAAAAAAAATGAAATTAAAAAACTAACTATAGTATCCAAATAAATAATAAGGAAAAATAGGCATGATACTAGTGCTGTATGTACATGCATACATACAAAGTAATTAAACTATATCTTAAGAATATAGCAAAACCAATCCTTCCATCATGTACAGAACCTACAGAAGTGATTGTCTGTGACACAGGGGTGCCTGTTGTATGTTATGATCTGCCCTGGCTCTTCATTGCTTTCACTCTATAGTGATAATGCAAACTGTTGCATAGTTTCATACAGCATAGCCTTTCATATCATACTGTCTAATATGGCCTTAAGACTGGTATTATTGGCAACAAGTGCTCCTAAGAACACTCATGGCCAATACCAACCCTGTCTTATGGTGCTACAAGCAACCACTCACTAATTAGCTGATGCAGATTATCAGCAACCTACTGTGTAAACAGGGCAGTACTATAATCTGTACAGCTGAATAGGGGAGAAACAATTGCAGGAGAGATCATTGCAACGCCAGTTTGCATTGGCCTATGTAATTATGAGTTTGTAATTTCTTGGCACTTCAGAGATTGAAGACTGGCTGTGTAACACAGCCTTGAGAGTGAATTCCACTGTAAAATAAAGCTAACATATAGCATATTTTAGACCAGTGGTTCTCAACCCTTTCATGTGAACCACCCCCTGGTGAGAAAATATACCAACCGAGTACTCCCAAATTAGCAATCACTTATAAATGTTAATAAAATGAGGCTCTCTTTGCAGCTTTCATTAACAATTATTTAATGGACCCCTTAGTGCCCGCACATGTAAAATAACAGTGCCATAGTGGCTACCGTACAGTATAAATGTCCCATAGTGGCCCCCACACCGTAGAATGTCCCATAGTGGCCTCAACATTAATAAAATTCTACATACAAAAGAAATATTGGTTTTGACCAAACCTGCATTTTTTGGGGGGTTCATCACCTGTGAACTACAATTATACTCAGAATGTCTCTTCGGACCCTATAATTAGAGGAGGCCCAGCAGAGGTATACAAACATTAAAAAAAATCTGTCCTGAGCGCCGACATTGCTCTGCTTCCAACTCCAGCCTACAAAGGTGACGTCAGTCGGTGATGTAGCGTATGCTTCATTATGCTACATGGCCCACGTCAACACCAGACATCATCTCTGTAGGTTGGAGGAGCATAGGGAGCAGTGCTGGAGCCCAGGACAGGTGAATAACACTGTTTTTATGTTTATTCACCTCCCCTGTGACTGCTAATTAAACTTTGAGAGTCCAAAGAGACCCTCCGAGAATAATTGTAGTTTGTAGGTGACAAACCCCATGAACTACCATTAGAGGCAGGCGGACTCTCACTGCGGTGCATACTCCCAGGGATGGTTGGATGTATCCTCAGGGGTACGCATAACATGCCTTGAGAACCACTCTTTTATATAACAATGATTTCCTTATTGCAGACAGGTTATGCGGCAGGGACAATCCATGCACAAGAAGATAATCTTGTAACAACAAGGAAATCATGGCTGGGTTTCTGACAAGTATGTAAGTTTCTTACAGTATGTTCCAGTATCACAACCAATCATAATTCAACGAGTTCAACCAATCACAATAAAAGTCTGTCACCACTAAGATATTAAGAGAAAGTATTTAACCCCTTCCCGACATGCGCCGTAATAGTACGGCGCATGTCGGGTCTGTAACTATGGCGACTGCCTGGGAGCTGGGCGGCCGCCATAGCCACCGGGTGTCTACTGCTTTAAGCAGTAGACAACCGGCTCTAATGCCCCCGATCGGTCCCCGGAGCGATCGGAGGCATTAACCCCTCCGGCACTGCGGTCAAAGGCGCCGGAGGCGCCATTTTCCCGGCAGCGCTTGGGCGCCACCATTTTGGCCGGGATTGCCGGCTACTGGAGCATGCTCCAGGGCTGACCTCCCGTTGCCATGACAGCCGGGAGCCTTGTACAGGCTCCCAGGCTTGTCTGCAAATCCTCTCTTTTGCAGGCTGGTCTATGCAGCCTGCAAAAGAAAGGATGCTTTTTTGCAATGCATTGCAATGCATTAGCATTGTAATGCATTGCATTAGTGATCAGACCCCCTGGGGTTCAAAACCCCTACGGGGTCTAATAAATGCAAAAAAAAAATAAAATAAAAAAAAAAAGTTAAAAAAAATATAAAAAAAATTAAAAGTTCAAATCACCCCCCTTTCCCTAGAACACATATAAAAGTAGTTAAAAACTGTGAAACATATACATGTTAGGTATCCCCGCATCCGAAATCGCCCGCTCTACAAATCTATAAAAATATTTTTCCTGTTCGGTAAACGCCGTAGCAGGAAAAATAGTCGAAAGTGCCAAACCGCCGTTTTTTCACTGTTTTGATTCTGATAAAAATTTGAATAAAAAGTGATCAAAGCAATAACATTTCCTGAAAATGGTAGAACTAAAAAGTACACCCAGCCCCGCAAAAAAAGACGCCCTATGCATCCCCGTACACCTATGTATAAAAAAGTTACGGCCGTCGGAATATGGCGAGTTTTAGAAAAAAAATTTTTTAACACAGTTTTGGAATTTTTTTTAGGGGTCAAAATATAAATAAAACCATATAAATTTGGTATCCCTGGAACCGTACCGAAACACAGAATATAGGGGACATGTCATTTTGGCTGCACAGTGAACGCCGTAAAACCAAAGCCCGTAAGAAAGTAGCAGAAATGCATTTTTTCTTCAAATCCACCCCATTCTGAATTTTTTTCCTGCTTCCCAGTACATTATATAGAATAATTAATGGTGGCATCATGAAGAAAAATTTGTCCCGCAAAAATTAAGACCTCATATGGCTCTGGGAGCGGAGAAATAAAAAAAAGTTATGGGGTTTAGAAGGAGGGGAGTCAAAAACGAAAAACGAAAATCAAAAAATGCCATCGGCGGGAAGGGGTTAAAGCTCTGAAAATTTCAGAGAGAGAAGGCAAGGATAGGCATCCATATAAATTCTATTACAGATGCCTACCCTTCCTGTATAGCCTTATCTTTTAGTGTTCTTTCTGCAAACTTGGAGTAAAGAGGAACGCCACACTTCTTCAGACTTCAAAAAATACATTAGTCTGATACATCTCTTGCCTGCTGCGCACAATGTTACAGACAAAAATAAAACAACCAAGTATACACAGAGAAAACTTCTGCACACCTGTATAACTTTCATCATCATCAGAAAGGGGCACTTCTCGCTTCAGGAGCTGTTCAAGTTCTTCTGTCTCAGCTACGTCAATTGGCCGAGCCCCATGTTTGTTGGCCTGGAATGCGTTCCCACCATGACGGAGAAGGAGCTTCACAATCTTCATTATTAAATAAAAAAATGAATATGCATGAGTATGTTTTTTTCTGTACAGTTAATACTAATGTCATTCAGAGCAACATTCTGACACAACTAGAATCCCAGGGACAATAACATACAATAGGAAACTGATGGAATTGACAAGAACATGGATGAATTTTAGCTGATATTTCTATCTTCAAAATTATAATAACTGTTACAGAGAAGGGAATAATTATTTGATCCCTTGCTGATTTTGTAAGTTCGCCCACAAAGACATGAACAGTCTACAATTTTAAGGGTAGGTTAATTTTAAAAGTGAGAGCTAAAATACCAAAAATAAAATCCAGAAAATCACATTGTATACATTTTATAAATATATTTTCATTTTGCATAAAGAAATAAGTATTTGATCCCCTACAACCATTAAGAGTTCTGGCTCCTACAGACCAGTTAGATGCTGTCTTATATGGTCACCTGTATAAAAGACTCCTGTCCACAAACTCAATCATTCAGACTGTAACCTCTACAACATGGGAAACACCAAAGTGCTTTCTATGGATGTCAGTGATAAGATCATAGACATGCACAACACTGAAATGGGAACAAAACCATAAGCATGACGCTGGGTAAGAAGGAGACAACTGTTAGCGCAATAGTATGAAAATGGAAGAAGTACAAAATGACTGTCAACCGACATCGATCTAGGGCTCCATGCAAAATCTCACCTCGTGGGGTATCCTTGATCATGAGGAAGGTGAGAGATCAGCCTAAAACTACAAGGGAACTTGTTTACGATCTCAAGGCAGCTGGGATGACAGTCACCAAGAAAACCATTGGTAACACATTATATCGTAATGGATTAAAATCCTGCAGTGCCCACAAGGTCCCCCTGCTCAAGAAGGCCCATGTGCAGACCCGTCTGAAGTTTGCCAGTGAACACCTGGATGATTCTGAGAGTGATTGGGAGAAGGTGCTGTCGTCAGATGAGACAAAAATTGAGCCCTTTAGCATTAACTCAACCCGTCTTGCTTGGAAGAAGAGAAATGCTGGCTATGACCCAAAGAACACCGTCATCATTGTCAAACATGGAGGTGGAAACATTATGGTTTGGGGGCGTTTCTCTGCTAAGGGCACAGGATTACTTCACCACATCAATGGTAAAATTGATGGAGCCATGTACCGTAAAATCAACCTCCTTTTCTCTGCCAGGACATTAAAACATACAGCCAAGGCAACAAAGGAGTGGCTCGAAAAGAAGCATGTTAAGATCATAGAGTGGCCTAGCCAGTCTCCAGACCTTAATCCCATAGAAAACTTATGGAGGGAGATGAAGCTTCAAGTTGCCAATTAACAGCCTCAAAATTTTAATGATTTAAAAGATGATCTGCAAAGAGCAGTAGACCAAAACTCCTCCTGACATGTCCGCAAACGTCATCATCAACTACAAAAAAAAAATGTCTGACTGCTGTGCGCGCCAACAAGGGTTTTGCCACCAAGTATTAAGTCTTGTTTTTCAGAGGGATCAAATACTTGCAAAATGTAAATACATTTATAAAATGTATACAATGTGATTTTCTGGATTTTATTTTTGATCTCGCTCTCACTGGTAAAATTAACCTACCCTTAAAATTATAGACTGTTCATGTCTTTGTTAGTACACAAACCTACAAAACCAGCAAGGGATCAAATAATTATTTCCTTCACTGTAGATAGCTACTCACTTAGCTGCTTTATTAGCTGGGAGACAAGCCGTGTCACGACCAAAGTTTTCATGTCCTAAACACTTTTTTTTTTTTTTAAGAAAACAAAGTTATTGGCAAATTGCAGGTCCCAACCGCTATAAAGGTGAATGGGAGGTTCTAGGTATAGCGTAGCTAAATGTGCTATTCCATTTCTGTAGCTCCTATTGACCTCTATGTAAGCTATGGAAACTGTGTAGAGTGGCGGTGCTCGGCTGTTTCCACAAGTCCTGTCCTCTACTATTTGCAATGTAGCCATTTGCCAAGATGGGGGAAGATCCTTTTATTCAAGTTCTGGTCACATTTGCATTGTGGCTTCTGTTTACCACAAGGCAGTGTCACATCCACTTTATTACAAACAACAGTGACTTGTGTGTTGTGTTAAGGTTTCGATCGTTTTGATGGGAAACCTAGCAATCTTCTCCGGTAGCCATCACTCAGTCAGGCAGATGTTCTCACAGTATCAGTTGCACAAGTACATCTCAAGAAGAAGGAAAGCTTTGTGAACTACTTACATCTCTGTGTCCACTGCTTGCAGCGTCATGAAGCGGTGTATCATCATCAAGCCCTTGGGTATTTACATCAGCTCCAGCTGCAATCAGAAGCTTTGCAACATCATAATATCCCATATTACAAGCTTCATGTAGAGGTGTCCAACCTGGGGAAAAAAAAAGGCGTTTTCTACAATAATTTAATTGCTCTAATACAATTCACCAGTATTATACACTTTGATAACACTCAGCTGGCTTTTTCTTACATGTAGATAGCAGAACGCATGCATTTTTCACTTGTTTACAGCTTATGTACAACTGGTAAGAGTTAACCATATTGTGACCTGAATTGTTCTACCCTCCTATTTCCTCTGGTTCCTTGCAAAACATAATACATTTATTTATAACACTTGGCACATTTATGCTAGTTGCGTAAAAAAGCAGAAAAAAAAAGGAAAGAAAAAAAAAAAAATTCATGAAGTGTCTGAGTCTTGGCAGAGTGCCCTCAAATTTTGTGCATAAAGAACTGCTGTGAGCAACTGCTTAGATTAGCAGATATGTGCGACGGGAATGACAACAAACAACTAGATTTCCAATGCAAGCTGAACCTTCGTTTTATTTCTATACAAGATACTTACACCACACTATACAATAGAAACATGTCTTGAGGTTTACCTGCAAAGTCTTTTACGTTGACATTAGCGCCTAGACGAATCAACTCTTTCACTTGACTTATGTCTCCTCGTATAGCTGCCATGTGTAATGGAGTTTCTCCACGCTCATTTCTTTTATTAACTTTGTCCTTTTGCCTTGTGGAGGATGTTGGCGTTTTCTTCTGAGTTGGTGTTGCTTGTGAAGGGTGATGTGGGGTAGAATCTGTGGACAAGATGGCCAATGAAATGAAAGAGAATATCACATGGGGCAAACCTTTAGACTGCACAAGTAAGCTGAACCATCATAGCTAGGGCTTTTCAATAGCTTTAACCCCTTCCCGTCGATGGCATTTTTTGATTTTCGTTTTTGAATCCCTTCCTTCTAAACCCCATAACTTTTTTTTTTTTTTTTTTTTTTATTTCTCCGCTCCCAGAGCCATATGAGGTCTTAATCTTTGTGGGACAAATTTTTCTTCATGATGCCACCATTAATTTTTCTGTATAATGTACTGGGAAGCTGGAAAAAAAAAAATTCAGAATGGGGTGGATCTGAAGAAAAAATGCATTTCTGCGACTTTCTTACGGGCTTCGGTTTTACAGCGTTCACTGTGCAGCCAAAATGACATGTCCCCTATAATCTGTGTTTTGTTACGATTCCAGGAATACCAAATTTATATGGTTTTATTTACATTTTAACCCCTTAAAAAAAAAAAAAAAATCCAAAACTGTTAATTTTTTTTTCTAAAAGTCGCCATATTCTGACAGCCGTAACTTTTTAAAACGTCCGTCTACGGGGATGCATAGGGCGTCTTTTTTTGCGGGGCCAGGTGTACTTTTTAGTTCTACCATTTTCGGGAATTGCTTTTGCTTTGATCACTTTTTATTTAAATTTTTATCAGAATCAAAACAGTGAAAAAAATGGCAGTTTGGCACTTTTGACTATTTTTCCCACTACAGCGTTTACCATACAGGAAAAATATTTTTATAGATTTGTAGAGCGGGCGATTTCGGACACAGGGATACCTAACGTTTATGTGTTTCACAATATTTAGCAACTTTTATATGTGTTCTAGGGAAAGGGGGCTGATTTGAATTTTTAATACTTTTTTTTTTTGCATTTATTAGACCCCCCTAGTGGTCTTGAACCCCAGGGGGTCTGATCACTAATGCAATGCATTACAATGCCGCCGTAGTTACACACCCGGCATGCGCCGTACTAATACGGCGGATGTCGAGAAAGGGTTAAAGTTATTTTTAACTCTCATTCAACTTCTATGGAAATCCCTCATCCTAGTTTTCAAAATTTTACTCCAGTATCAAGGATTCAATGTGTCATTGTAGATGTAAATAACACCACAGACTTAGAGGAAATTGCACTGGAGGACTACAATGACCAAGGTGCAATACTAATAAGGTTAGTAGACTTTACCTGGGCTGTTGTCTCTGGCAGTCATCTGCATGAGGAGAGCCATCTGCTTACGCTCAGATAAGGGGTAGCCAAAGAGGATATTGACAGGAGTCGATTTCTTGCTTCCAGACTCTTTCTTCATCTTTTTTTTCTCTGGTCCTTCTTTCTCTGAAGAGTGGATAAATGATCACTTAGAAACTTTTGCAAAATGCTTATTTTTGGGATGTAAAATTTATTTTAATAACTTTTTGAATACGTTTTAGACAGTAACGGATAATGACAGACATCATTCACAAAGAACAGCGGAAGAACAAGTACTAAGCCAGAAACACACAACTGTGACGCTATATAGCAATAATCAAACTGTATTTGATACGTAGGAGTATGTATACTAAAGGGAGGCTTCATTTCTATCTGAAAATAACTACCCTTCTAATGAGCCATAAATAACTTACACGTATTATACCATAAATGCCTAAAGCTTCTCATTTAAATCATGCAAAAATGTTTAAAAATAAATAAAATTAGGTTAACAAAAACTCAGCAAATATTCTGGTGACATACTGTATATACTCGAGTATAAGCCAAATTTTTCAGCACAGTTTTTGTGCTGAAAAAGCCCCCCTCGGCTTATACTCGAGTCAAGCAAAAAAAAAAAAATAAAAAAAATAAATGGTCCTGTCTAGGACCAGATCCCCTATATTCAGCCAGACTGAATTCCAAGTGGAATAAAAAAACCTCAGTCCTCAAGCTCAGGGAAGGGGCAGACAGACAACCAACACACCCCTCCCCTTCCCCAGCAACTACTGCACCCAAAAACTCCGACCATTTTAATTTTTGAAATTTTCCAGTAGCTGCTGCACTTCCCCCCAGTTTTTTTTGTGGTA
Organism: Leptodactylus fuscus; assembly: GCF_031893055.1. Classification (NCBI taxonomy): domain Eukaryota; kingdom Metazoa; phylum Chordata; class Amphibia; order Anura; family Leptodactylidae; genus Leptodactylus; species Leptodactylus fuscus. The sequence goes on along the minus strand of NC_134268.1, from coordinate 74,681,628 downwards.
AAATTAGGGGCCTCAGCTTATACTCGAGTATATGCGGTATTCCCTTTAAACTTCCTCACAGCACTTCTGGTCTATATTCATAGGCATTAGTACTATATTTTCTGTGTGACATGCTCTTTCACAGAAACACCCTATTCAGTCACCCCGTATCACACGAATTGTTTTCCTAGGCTTGTGATTTCCTGGCTGAAGTGACAAAATCTTAGTGAAATTCTTATTTTTGTTTTTAATTTTATAATACGCATTTTACCACCTCCACGTCCAGCTTTTCCCTTCCTATAACACGTCACTACTCTGATTCTGGCACAGCTGGATTACTGGGGCTCGCCCCATTTCTGAGCAATGAGATTTAGAGACTGATATGATCATTAGGTTTCTACTGTCAAGGGGGTGTTGTCAGGCCAGGGCAGACAAGGGGGTGTGATTCAGAGCTCTGACACTATCCATCCATTATTATGCCCTTTTCGCCTGCTTAATTATCATATCAGGCATCAAATCTAAGTGCACTGATCGCTCAGCAATGGTGGGGGCTAGGGCAAACAATCCAACTGTGCCAAAATGAGTGCCTATTTAAGGATGAAAAGAACTGAAACTGGGGGAGGTGGCAAATGAGCCTTTTTAAGAAACAATATCTGATTATGAAATGTCATGTCTTCTTTCAACATGTTTTGCGCAGAGGCAGAAAACATAGTAAAAGGTTGCACAAGAACTGGCAAGTAAAATGTCAGCATGTGAATGCAGTACCAGTAATGGTGGGTGACGCATACATGTGGTGGGAGGTTTACAAACAGTGAGTGCAGTTCAGCCAAGCAAGTGACTGATCTGGAAAATGTGGCTGTAACACGGACTGTCTCACCCAGACTGCACATAACCATGTCAATTCACCCTAATTATAGAGACATATAGGACTGCACGGAAGTCTGTTAAAGGGGATTGTCCCCTTTCGGACCAATGTGAAGAGACAAATATTATTGCTCCTATAACGAAAAGTTGTAACATTTTCCAATATACTTTCTGTATCAATTCCTCAAGGTTTTCTAGATCTCCGCTTGCTGTCATTCATTCTCATTACTTCCAGTAGATAAACGTCAGTCCTTGGTCATGTGATGTCACACAGGTGCACAGCTCATTATAGTCACAGGAAGCAGTGCACCTGTGTGTCCATCACCTGACCGTGGACTGTACATCACCTGACCGTGGACTGTACATCACCTGACCGTGGACTGTACATCACCTGACCGTGGACTGTACATCACCTGACCGTGGACTGTACATCACCTGACCGTGGACTGTACATCACCTGACCGTGGACTGTACATCACATGACCATGGAGTGTACATCACATGGCCAGGTCTGATTTTTAGCCACTAAAAGTAGAAAGAATGACAGAAAACCACAAGGAATCGATAAAGAAAGTATATTTTCATTATACAAACAATAACATTGGACTGAAACGGGAAATCCGCTTTAACGATAAATAATCTAAGTTATTTTTGTAGATGCCATAGTTGCAATCCAATGTGCTTAATGCAAAATCAAAACTGAAGTTTTGTCTGGTGAAGTGCACATGTAATTTAGAGGATTCCTCCTCTGACAGAAAAAAAAAAAGAGTACGTGTTCTCAGCCTATCGACCTGATTGCATTAATGGTAGTTTGAAGATACTGTGGGATAGAGATGGGAATTTCATCTCTTTTCACTGAGCTGGATCATTGGTTCTGCTCAATGAAAAGAACAGATTCTTTTGTCTCCTTATGTAATACATTCTGTGCTCTGCAGACAGCAAACATATGGTTAAATGGGGCATGGCTAACAGTTTAGGGGTGTGGACAGGGAAAAGAATTGGCTCCCAGGCAGGAGCCGATTCCTTTCGTTGACTTGAAAGAGCCTTGGGCTGATATATCTGTACTCCAGCACTCTGCTTGTCACCTTCTCACTATATATTCCTTGAGAGGTCAAGTTCCAAAACGGGGTAACCTTTTGGGGGTTTCAACTCTTCTGGCAGCTTAGGGGCTCTGCAAATATGATATGGTACCTAAAACCATCCCAGAAAAATCTGCCCTCCTAAAGCCAAATAGTTCTCTTTGGGCTCGTTCACATGGGGAACTGGTGCGTCACTCTCTGGTCAAAACCCGCCTGCCACGACCATTGCGGATTCACCCTCCGGAGTCGGCTCAAATGAATGGGCCGCTTCCGGAGGTTAAAGCCGCGGCTCGGCGAGCCGTGGAATCTGCCTGAAGAAAGGGCAGCTCTCTTCTTTTTTCCCACTAGTGCCAAAAAGAAGCTTGGTGGTCTCCAGACCACTATTGTATGGAGGCGGATTTTGAGGCGAAATCCGCTGTCAAAATCTGCCTTCTTGTCCCCGTGTGAACTAGTGCTTTCAGTTTCAAGCCCTGCCATGTGCACATGCAGCATATATCAAATATGGAGTATTTAAGTGTGAAGGAGAAATACTGGAACAAACTGGGGGAAGAAAAAAAAAAAAAAAAAAACAACCTTTCATTTATACACCCAAATGTTCAGTGAAACATCTGTAGGGTCAAAATTCTCACTACACCCCTTGGAGGGTTTCCACTGATCTGGCACTTCAGGGCCTTGACAAATGCGACATGGTGATTGAAAAGTCTTCCTGCAAAATCCACTCTCCAGAATCCACATAGCACGCCTTCCATTGTGTCCCCTACTGAGTGCTCATAAGGCAGTTTACATCCACATGTGGGACATTTCCATAGTCGGGAGAAATTGCTGAAACTGTGCACTTTTTAACGTTAACCTTTTGTTATGGGGAGACACAAAACATTTTTTTTTTTTTTTTTTATAGGGGGGGGGAAAAAGAAAGAAAAAAGTGTCAACTTTTGTTTTCATGGCCCAATTCACACCATGTTTGCACCATACAATGGTGGTGCACTATAGGGACAGAGATATTGGGACAACTACAGCTTTTATGATATCCCATTCTAAATATGGAGTTGGTTTCCCTTTGCACTTAAAACAGCTTTCACTCTCCTGGGAAGCCTTTCTATAAGACCTGGAGGTGTACCTGTGGACTTTTTTTTTGGTCCACTGACCTAGAACATTTGTGAGGTCAGACCATGATTTGGATAAGAGGACCTGGCTCACAATCTCAGCTTGATTTCATTCCAAAGGTGTTCGATGGTGTTGAGGTCAAGGCTCTGTCTAGGTCACTCCTGATCTTCACACTAAACCTAATCATGCGCTACAGTGTCTAAAACATAGCGCTCCAGAGTTTGAATAGGAAAATAAAACGTTACAGTACTAACTCCAAAATGGTTAGAAAATTATTGATATTAAAGAATTAGATGCATAGTTTACAGTTTGTTGCATATTTTCTGCAACAATCACGGTTTTGTTTTTAATCACAAATTAGAGGAGCTTTACCGTTTCACCATAGTGGACTCATTGCCACAATAAATCTGAATTTAAAGGGGTTGTCTAGGCTAAAAATTTTATTAAGTAGGCCAAGTCTGTTGTCTTCCAGCAGAAATACCCGCCGCCTCAAGGGAAAAGAACCAAGAAGTCATAGCTGGCGAGAAATTCAACAGCAACAAGGCAGCCGACCAGACCAGACTGCCTTGGGAGGACACTGGAGAATCGTGTACAGACGAGTATGGTTTGTTTTTCTCCCCCCACCTCCCCTGGCCTAATTGGAAAATATTGTTTAGCCTGGACAATTTAACGATTAGGAGGTGTAGCCAAATATTTTGCTCCATATAGTGTATATGTCAATATGACTTCCAGACATATGCCGCTGTATGAAATAGTGCTGAGATATTACATGCAGGTGAAAAAGCATACAGACGTACATAATTTTTTATTAGAGAGTGGTAATTGATCAGCTGTCCAAAAAAACCTAAAAGATACAATGTTGTGATTGTATTAAGTGGGTTTCATAAGATTAAAAAAAGGATTTACAAAAGTACAAATCGAGCCACAATATAGAGAAAAATAAATTGTAAGAAAACAATAGGGTCCAAGTACGGAAGGATCACACTGGGGTTTCAAATAAGAGTGAAGCAGAGGCTTTTCTCAGCAATATGAAATTGCAAATTAGGGCTGGAAAATTTATTGAAAAAATAATCAAAAATCAGCTTAATAAATGTGAATTTGCTCACATCAATTATTTTACATTCACTCCTTCCTCTCTAGTTTGCCACTAGCTGTATGCTAGCCAATCTGAATGGGGTATATGTCAATAAGTGAAAATAAAATTCAGTGGCATATAAATATTGGGTGTGGCATACAAAAATGGGAGTGTCCTAAAACAAATCGCTCATTAATTATAATCAAGGCAAAATGTTCAATTAATTGTGGTTTTGATTGCCTAGTACTAGTGCACATTGATAGCGTGTCACAATCATAACTATACTCAGACATTTTTCTTTTCTTACACTTTAAAAAAACAAAAAACAAAAGTGGAAAGAGGGGCAAGGGAATGGGGAAGGTGTGTCAGGTTTGACAACTAATCTATTTCCTATGTAAGGCGGTTCCTGCCATCTGTGGCCACTAGAGGGCACACTCTGTATAGTGGCCAAAGCTGCGGGACTACTATGAGATCACTGCGATGCATACAGACATGTGACAGTAGCAAAGGACTGCTCAGTGAAATACCGCTCTTACAAGATAGCGCACTCTGTTCCCAGCGGCTGCTATCATTTTTCAGTGGGTTGCAAGAAAGATATACAGAAGAAAAGGCGAAGCCCAGATTGTATGCACAGCGCAACGTCTGAGTGTTACTCTACAGGGACTGTCTAATGGATGTTCATAATGTAAACTTTACTAGTATCAGATGGGGGACCACAGATCCACTAGAAGAAAGCAGCACATCCTACCAAGGATAAAGGACATAAAAGGTCATCTAATAACTCAGAAAGGCATTACACCAGGGAAATCTGTTACTCCTCAGGTGGACTAAAGAAAAGGATTTTAATATCACAGTCCGGAAGATTTCAGATGGACTGTCAAAGATGCATAAATCTAAAACAAGTTCTATGAATAAACCTGTGACGTGAAAAACTCAACGTTTAGTAAAGAAAGCCCCCCTCCCCTTCCCATTTCTGACTCATCGCTTGGGCAAAAAAACACCTTGCATCACTCATAGCAGAGATGTGACCAGTTGGAGGCTGTTACAAGGCAAATACTTCCTGTTTACTAAAACAGATGTGTCAGTAAGGTTATGTGTATCAATGGTTACATTATTAAAATAACATATGAAACACCAACTTTACAAATACAGAATGAAAGTAAGGAACACTACACTACTTCTGTGCCCTGCACTGCCCAGTGTGTGGTACTCACCATGGCCACTAGGTGTGCAGCAGAAAATCCACTCTCTGCACATATTGGCAAAAGATGCTGGTACACAACACCTGTAAAGGGCTTGTACTCTGAGAGAATACATGTATTACCAGGTTATAGTGTCAGATTGTGAAATGTAGGAGCTACAATATCTAGGCAAGTTCAAGCAGGTCTTCTGTGCTTTATGTGATTATGTAAAGCAACGCTCCAGCTACTATTGCTGATGCGGTCAGCCATGTCTAGTTCCTGTCTCTACAAAGCACTGCATAACCAATACTAAAATGAGCCTTCCAGGACCGTCGACTGAGCATGACGTCACAAGAGCCCTGGATGCTGCACCAACTGCTGCTAACGTTAGGGAAGGTAATGGTGACTGTGACTGGGACCACAGGGGCTATAGGGGGCAGATTATGCAAAAGCAAGAGGAGGAGTGTCATGTATGGGCTGTCAGAGGTCAACTCAGTTAGGCTGCAAATTGAGCTAAATCGTACCCCAAACAATTTAATATCCAAAGGGTTCAGTGTTATATATACTCACACAAGAAATAATAATAAAGGACACAAAATTTCAAAAGAATGGGATAAAAACAGAAAAAAATACCATTTAAAAGTCTTTGGTTCCAGGCTTGGAAGATCTTCCTTAGTAAGGGTCCATTCACACGATGTAACACACCGTTGATTCTGACACGTAGACTCGTGTCAGAGTCAGCACTGAAAAACAGAGTACCACTGATATCAATGGGTTCCGTTTAGCACGCGTAACACACTGAAATCAATGGGAAACTTTTAAACCTATTGATTTCAATGTGTTACGTGTGCTAAACGGAACCCATGTACATCAATGGGACTCTGTTTTGCAGTGCTGACTCTGACACGAGTTTACGTGTCAGAATCAACAGTATGTTACATCGTGTGAACGGACCATAAGGTGGACACATGCAGCTCTTAGCTGCTTCCACAGATGTGAACAAAGTTCTTAGGTCTCAGTCTCTGTTAAGGCACAGTAACCCATACTAGAAAAATCACACCGTCATCATGTGATTTATTAAAGAGGGTGAAAGCAAGATAAGGAAAAACTTTTTCGGTAGACAATTATTACTATTGAGTGCAGTGTCTTTCAGACAATATAATATGTATAAATAAATAAATAATTAAAGAGTGTCTCTTTAAAGTGAGAGTGCAAGGTCCAAAATACCCATTGCAGTGTAGTGGCCTTTAGAAGGAGCAGAAACATATGGCTGTGACCATAAAGTGATGAAACAATGCAGATATAACCTATTTATGGAGATGCAGATCAGTCTCAAGTCCATCAGGGGCAGGCCCAATATGCCTGCAGACAGCTGTGAGGCAGGCACAGAGGCAGAGCAATTGGTTGGAGAGCCATTTTAGAGGCTGTTCGGAGCACTTGGGGCTATCTGAAGGCAAATCAGGTCTGCCCCCAATGCACTTGAGGCGGATATGCTCATCCATAAAAAGAAGATTCTCTCTACATTGCGTTACTGGTTTGTGACCACAAAGGTATGTTTCTGCCTCTTAAAAGGCTCCTTTCTTCATCCTACCCCTGTAGTCTTGAAAGAAGAATTATAAAAGGGTACATCCACACAAAAAGGAATTTTAAAACAGAAAATATTCATTGCCAATTTGCAGCAGATTTCTAATTACATTTCTATGGGCAAAAACAGTGACAATTTACAATATAAACCAGCCTGTTGCAGTTACAAATCTCGCTACTGTACAATAGATTGAGACTTAAGAATTTATTCTGGGCAACCACCATTGCCAGGCCTAAATAATTCCAGAAGGGAATGATAAAACAAAGTCTACATCTTTAGCACATGAAGAAGAGACCATGACACAAAGAATATGACCACTCCAGAATTCAAATATATGGGATGTACCACAGAACAAAAAGTTAAAAAGGAACCCCAGTAGTCAATGAGAAGAAAAGAATGGATCTGACAGACCGGTCCTGCCCATAAACTACATAACGACACTATAGCTATAGCCAAAATATGTTAGAGACTCTACCACCTCCGTCAAGCATATTCAGCTATCACCACCGTATTATGGAGCACATTACAATGATAAAGATATCTTTTTTGTAAATTTGAACAAAAAAAAACAAACAAACAAACAAAAACCTTTAAATTTGTTTAAATTTTTTTCCCCCAAATTAACAAAAGCAACATACATAAAGACATGCTGTTACATCACACTAATGTGCACTAAGAGAGGGCAGGGCGAGGTCAAGCAGAGGCGAGATGTTGCGGAAAAGCTGAGCAAGTGATCCCCAAGTACCATATAGCCTCACAAATTGGCTATATGGGGTGGTGGGGATGTCTAGAGAACGATTCCCAAGGACAGGCCATCAGTCTTATGAAAACAGAAAGTCCTTTTAAGAGGGAAGACCACCAAACACCTTTTGAGAAAAGCAGTGAAGGTGTTCCCCAAAAGGCTAAATATTCAAGTCTAAATTTCTCAGCAATAATTCAATCACATTAAAAAATGTAACCAAATGCTTTAAAACAGATGAAAACGCAGCAAAGTTTATAACCTGTCATCTAGTTATGGAGCTGGTCCTAACACTGAGTGACAGGCACCGTGACCATGAGGGCTGTCAGTCACTGATAGGACTACCCAAATGACAGATTCTACACATAGAAATTGCAAATGAATGAATGAATGAATGAATGAATGAATGAATGGGCATACTGAATTGTTTTGCACTAAACTATTTATCATCCTGCTCTATATCATGCTGCCTGCAGACTGCTTTGCATTCTCTTGGTGACAGGTTCCCTTTAAAAAGAGCTAGGGGCCATTCACACCATATTATACTGGATAATAAAACCAGATGCAAAAATACAAACAAAAAAAACCCAACAGATGAAAAAGGATGGCCACGCGTTACAGTCTGATGTCCATGTTTACATAACATTTTTAGCATCTGATTAACGGATACCATAACCGTGATGTGAGCAGTCCCCTAAATGTACTGGGTGCATCAAACATACTGTTTAAAACGTCATTAATATGTTCCATTGTAAGGAGAATTTCAAGAGAATACAAATACCAGTTACATCTGCCCACCTTACCCAGACACTGGAATACTTTTTATGGAGACTGCTTCACCCCCAAACCGCTTTTGCTAATACAATTTGTCTCCAAGAGAGAAAAAGAAATGTGCTGAGAGCATATACACAAGTTTACCTGTATATGTGCTGTAAGGAGGAGTTATTCGCTCGCCCCAGTTTTCACTTGTGTGTCCTGCTTCAGAATCTACAGGGTTAAAAGGCACAGGAAAGAAGGGAAGAAGGAAACAAGTAAAGAAGAGGACAGCTTGATAGCACAAGTAGAAAAAAGCTGGACACCTGCCGATTTAGCATCCTGACGGAGGAAGCTTTCCTCCATTTGTAAGATTTGATTTATGGGTGCAAGATGAAAGAACATCCACAATACCATTACTGGTAAGGAAGGCTGAAAGGACAAACGTCTGTAAATTCACCCACCATATCTGCATTTCTTTACCACTAGCATGGCGTTCGATGTGTCTATTCATTCAAGCATTATTCCTGCAATACTATATAACACAACACTGACAAGCATGCAGACATTTGGCAGACTATATGTATTTTAGCACTGTCAGTTTCTACTTGACACGTTATGTTGTGTTTAATCAAAGTTTATCATGCATTTCTCTTTATTATCACCCAGAATTAAACTGGGCACTGTCATGGGTACGCTACTCGTGCTACCACTAGCCATACAAGGCATGCTCTATTTTTAATAATACCCTACAAGCAGACAACAGTCACTTGGCCCCCAGCTGTGTCGCCCTGTAGGTTTCAAGAAAAAGCGTAGTTTCTGTTTCTCTCCACACCTGCACATTACTAGAGATTGGGCCCTGCCTCTGTTCAACGGACATGCTCTAATTTTAGGAAAAACACAGATGCTGCTACTAAAGAACTAAAACATCATCCTCTCAGACAACACCACAAATGTAACACGTATAAGTAACATCTGTTCCACTGAATTCCAGCATGCCACAGAGTCCTTATAAAGACAATACATAACCCTACTATGATCAGGTCCTTTACTGAAATAGATTCCTAAGGGAAGTGCGGTATGTTCCTTTATCATTACTAGCAATAAATGATGGTGTAGTTCCCAAATACAAAGTGGTTTAGCATTCTGGATGGAATTAATAAAGAAACCATCAAAAGCATTAAACCACAGCTACCTGTGAGCTTCACATAGAAATGTCACCTCAACTAAGGAAAAGTAAGCCGATGTACAAACTACTAAACCCTACATCCCTACAGTCACAGCCAACAGAAGCCTACAGACTTAAAGAAACATCCAGATCCTAACTCAGTTGTGTTATTTGGTCCAACATATTTTGCACATTAAATTTTTAATATATTATTTATGGCAGCCAGTGATCGGTTTTTCACATACCGACCTCTAAATCCCCAGCAGCTACAGATAAAATATATAGAAGACAGGGAGAGCAGTGTCAATTTACCTGGAGTTTCAGTCACGCAGATTGCATTACCAAGGAATCCAAAGAGTCTTTCACCAAAACCCCACATACCAATCCAGCCAGGTATATTGGTGGGATCAAGAATTGCTTTCCCCTTGTGAATCGGTACCTGCATTGCTGAGCTATTACCATTTTTGTGAAAATGCAAGTGAGAACTTGGCGATCTCTTGGCAGTGGAGTTACAGATTCACAAGGGGAAAACACTACTTCATTCAGGTGACCCTAACCTATTTATCTTTGGTTATGGGCTGATAGGCTGGATTCTTGCAACAAACTCCCTTTAAATGTCCCTAACACAGAAATTACAAGTGCCCAGGAGGTAGCCCCCTCAGGTGAAGTGCTTCTCCGCGGAATGGCAACTGAAAAGGTCAACTGACTGGACCCTAGACCCATCACTCAGTAGAGGGGAGTTGCTTGGGAGTGTTGAGTGAAGAGACGGCACGGCACTGCATATGAAGGGCACAAATTACTCCGCCTACATGACCATGACCATCTCCCCATCCCCAAAAATGTTTATACTGATCTCTCCATTCTCTGTAGAACACGATCAGAAGAATGGAAGGATCTAACTGCTCAGACTCCTTTCAAAATATAATGTGTTTGCCTGTAGGGGAACTTTAGGAGCTTACTGAACGTAAAGCATTGGCTTCAGTGTATAAACAGTACACAGAACCTTCTAAGCACCCTGTTATGGTGGCTGAACACAGCAAGCTGTTTTAGCTGGTTTTTCTATGCAGTTGATTTACATACAGTTAAAAAGGTTTTCCAGGCAACAATATTGTTCACACTTCATCAATACTAAACTGGAGTGTCTGAAATTCAACACCTCCACCGATCAGCTGTTCTCAGCAGCGGGTACACACAACATGACCAGGAAGCAGACAGGCCTAATCTCCATGTAGTGGCCAGATAAGTTACCATTCATTAGAATGATAAAGGAAATTCACCGAGCATACCACCAGGATTTAATTCTCAATGGAGAACAGGTATCTTGTACGTAGGAGCTTTTTAGCAGCAGTAGCAACATCCAATACCTCCAAGAGGTGAAGTGAACACGAAAAAACAGACCAATGGATGAGAAAGAACTGCGCTTGCTCCAGATCCGTAAATTCAACACGTTCTTTATTATGGTTCTTAATACACGACGCAGCGGGCTGCGTTTCGGGGCTTCCCCTTTGTCAAGTGTATTACTGGGCTCAGTACACGGCGGACTGCGGTGAGGAGGAGTGCCTAGAAATCTTTGGGGAAAATAGAATCATTTATGATCTCCACGTCACCACACAGTCACTAGTGCGCATGTGCGGAATCCACGCGCGCTTTTCACTGGTTTAAAGTACCCTTAGAATGAATGCACGCTATTCTTCTTCACGTCTGGCTACTGTTAACACTTGCAGCTCACTCGGATAGTCATCCATCTGTGAGGATAAGTGTGTGCAGTGGTAATACACTTGACAAAGGGGAAGCCCCGAAACGCAGCCCGCTGCGTCGTGTATTAAGAACCATAATAAAGAACGTGTTGAATTTATGGATCTGGAGCAAACGCAGTTCTTTCTCATCCATTGGTCCGTTTTTTCGCATTCATTAGAATGGGAACTAAACTGCAGCAATTCTGTTCCACCACTACAAGAGAACAGTGCTGTGTACTTCCTCCACCAATCTCTGTGTATCAGCTGCTGATCAGTTGGGGTGCCAAGTGTCAGACTCCCACATATCTGATGTTAAACGACTTATCCCAAAGATAGGTTAATAATAATAATAATTACACATTTATATTTTAGCCTGGAAAAATCATTTACACATAAAAATAGAACAATTAGTAACCAGCACAAAAAGTTGGCTATACTTAGATCCAAAGAAAAGCTAGAAGAAAAGTCCTAAAATTGTCCACATTTACAATATAAGGTCAGACTAGACATATCATGGTTTTTTTTCTGCCTTCAGTCTTCTAATTTGTTCTATGGTTCTAAGATAACCGTTTAGCATACAATAACCACTCTCAATCCTTTCTGAGTATTCACATTACCTGTGTCTGAGTCCCTTTCTTCTTCTCTAGGAGGACTGATTGTGAAGGGCAGTTTTCGTTTCATAGAGGATTTATCCTTCATTTCTTTCCCACCTTCAGTCCTATCCAATTTTGGAGTTCGAGCAAATGGCACCATTTTTTCCTTATTCTAGAAATAAAATTAAAATAAAAAAAAAACAGATTATTCACTGGGATATTAAACTGAAAATTCTGTGAAGATGAGTAGGATCCAAATCTCAATATGACAGACCTTCAACTGAGGGAAAGCTAGCCCAAACACAATGGCAATCAGGCAAAATCCAACAAACTAGAAGAACATTTATGCATTGCCTTACATAAAAAAAAAATGTCTATATTGATGTACTACAAAAGATAAAAGAAAATTATTGTAAAGCAGTGGTTATTCTTAACACCAAAACCTCCATTGTCATGGTAAGATTATCAAAATCTAATGTAAAGGTAAATTACTAGAAATAGCCAAAAGAGGAAAAAGAAGGATGGCACTGCTAATTCCCAACAATTGCAAAAAAAAAAAAAAGTATATAAACTTTCACTTAGTACATAACCAGATCGAGAAAAAACTGGTGAAAAGACGATGGTGGTGCTCAACATACCCCGAAAAAACAGTGAACCATTATGTAAGTAGAAAAACAGCTGAACAATGGGGCGGGCACTCACCAGTCAAAATCTTCTTAAAATCAATTCCTTTATTGGATACACTTAAAAACATCCTTGGGAGGGAGAAAAAGCATTATAGGCGAAAAAAGGGCAACAGCCATTTTGCGTTCCTCAGAATGCTTTTTCAAGCATCTAAGGCTTGAAAAAGCGTTCTGAGGAACGCGAAACGGCTGTTGCCCTTTTTTCGCAGTTTTTCTACTTACATAAAAATTACTAGAAATATTCACAACTGCAATAAAACCTGCATGTATAAACCCTGCTCTGTCAGTCAGTCTACTGAGTAACTGTGCAGCCAATTTTGGATAGCTCAGAAACAGTTCTGGAAACATCCTACCTCAATATTTCACCAACTCCTGTGAATATCATCCCCACTTTGCCGTGAAATATGCGCACCGGACATATTCTGATTTCCAAAACGGTTGTGGTTTTGGAAATCACAGTCTGTCAATTATATCTATGGAAACCCCGGCAGTTCCTCTATAGGGAGAGCTGAAGCAGAAAGTCCGCAAAGGAAACCTCTGGAAACCTTCTTTGCAAAGTGCTGCGGAAAGAACGGCAATGTGTTGCCACCGCAGTTTTTACCACAGTACTTTTTTGCTGCGGGACACCATGCGGGGCCTTAACCTGACTTATTTTATTTTTTTTCTATCTGCTCAGGTATAGTTTGGGGATGACGAAGGCAGGCGTGCCGAAACGTGCGCGTCGGGTGCGAGCCGGCGGTTTCTTCTATTGCCCCTCTACTTCTACTTATGTGGTTTATATCATGGGTAAGCTGTACTTCCATTCATTAATATGATAGACCTGCTGTGTAACCTCTGCTGCCGTTTATTAAGTCTTTTACAATCTACTTTGTGGCCATTTTTTCTTGTCTAAAAGTACTCAATGCTTACATACTTTTAGCTTAATTGTGTGTTTGCCTTATTGCACTATATATACACTATAGGATACATTTGGCTCCTTCTGGTAGCATATGTATAATCTGGCCTTATGCTTTAGCTTACCTTGCTGGTCCATGTGGTGTGTGTGTGTATATATTATATATATATATATATATATATATATATATATATATATATATATATATATATATATATATATACATACATACATACATACATATACACACACACACACACACACACACACACACACACATATATATATATTCTGTTTACCACTCACGTTTAACTGCATTTAATAACTATCCTGGGCAGTATTGGACTCTTTACTGTGCTCTTTTTTTGTACATTTATCTGTGTGTTACTTGCATCATCTATTTTGTATAACTTTTTAATGTGATACCATTAAAGTTTGTATATTCTTATTACGAGTTTTGGTCTATTTTTGAACTCACTATTTTGAGTGTGTGTATACCTATTTCTTTTTGTCTAATAGTTTGGGGATGACTGTTGTGTTTTGTGCTTAGTTTTGTTTTACATTTACTGTACATGTGATCTATTGAAAAAAGGGAAGCAATTAGAATTTTTAAAACGATAATTTTTTTTCTTTTTTTTTTAGCATTTTTAAAACACAAAAAACAAGTTTTGTTTGTTAACATACAGTGTCTCCCTAGGGAAAATGAACCTGTGATATTTAGATAATATTATATTATAATGCCATACAACTCTATTAGATTCTATGGTAAAATCCCCATAAGTATTGAAGCCTGCCTCAGGCTGTCTTCAACAGTTGTATTGTTATGGCAGTCCTGGAACCAATGGTAACATAACAGCTCCTGCTAACTACCCACAGGACATATTTGTTCCGTCACCGAACATGAAAAAGAAAGTGAAAGTAATCACTGAAATCTGACCCTCGGCATTTGAGCGGTTAAATGGCTGCAATCAGACACATCTCTGATCACTGGTCCTGCCGCTGGTCCCCTACTGTGTAAATCTGCAGAGAAGCCGTGGATACGGTGGCCACTCAGTTCTTGTTGACCATGGAGGAGACCTTGAATGGAACTATCCTCTGGTACTTGTCAGAAATTCAGCTGTGATTTCCTTAGTCTTAGTCACACAGAACAGGCAGGAACAGTGCATGCACAAGAAGATAACCCGGCCACGATAAGGAAATCATGACTAGGTTTCTAACAAATACCAGACCAGAGAAAGTTCCAGCATTCACAGTCATATCCATTGGCAGCCTATCAAGACACCATTAAGTTGGTTAGAGAAAATCTTTAAAACTGCAAAATTTTAATTATATTTGCAAAAAAAGTTTCTTAGGAAAACCCTTTTATAAATTTCATGTGACCATTTAACACCTCTCTGTTATACTTTACCTAAACAGAAGTATTGTAGCCCCGTATGTAAACAGTGGGGTCAGAAACGTGCAGTGATGCTTTCATTTCTTCCCATTCACTTCTATAGGATGAGACTCTTGGGCTATTATAAAACAGACAGTGTGCAATGTAAGCAGTGAAGAGTTCACAACACTTGTACGATCCCTGCAGCCCCTTCATACTACTGATCAGCAGGCGTCTTGGGTGTGGGGTCCCTGCTTATCCTTTATTGACGCGCCTCAGTTTCATTTACATATTTGCCAAAAACTATATATTTCACAAACTGCCGTGAGCAGGAGAGCAATAGAGGTAGGACTAGAATAGCCTTTCTATTCCAACGTGTGGTTACTTAAAAAAAATGGAACCCCCAATGATAGAAGGGATTTGAAATAGAAGAAATCATGGAAGCACTGAACTGCGTCCATGGCTGTATAACCGGTTTCAATATGGAGTCTGGATTTTTTTTTTTGTGCATATGCTTGGCAAAAACTACCCAGCATCCAGCCAAATCATCTTATCTGGATTTCGAAAGGATCTTAATTTTCTAATGTTCAAGGGAAAGTTATGCAACAAATATACACCTCAAGACTCTATATAAAGACTAATCCAGACAGATGCCCTTTGAGAACTGTAATAGAAAGATCCTTCATAAATATTAGCTTTTATGAAAGCTAAAAGCTGCTTTCCACTCCAGCTAGGTAACCCTGACATAAAACATGTAAAGTGGCTGAGCACGTGGATAAAAACATGTCTCCATACAAATGAGCCAACACTGTAAGACACTTAGCACTCAAGTGAAAGCCGTCCTTTTTGTTTAGTTTCAACAGCTCATCTCAGGAGGCATTTCTACATTTAGTATGAGCTAGGAGCAGAACCTTTACCACATTACCATTAACATAAAAAAGGGTTCAGGGTTGGTTAAAAGAAAAGAAATAAAATAAATAAAAAACAGGTTTTTTTTGTTTCAGATTTTGCTGTATTTTCTTAAGCAAAACCCAGGAGTAGATTGAGCAGAAGTACATGAACTTCCTATATATTACCGTATATACCCGAGTATAAGCCGACCCGAATATAAGCGGAGGCCCCTAATTTTACCACCAAAAAACTGGGAAAACTTTATTGACTCGAGTATAAGCCAAAGGGGGAAAATGCAGCAGCTACTGGAAAATTTCAAAAATTAAAATGGTTGGAGTTTTTGGGTGCAGTAGATGCTGGGAAAGGAGAGGGGGATGTTTTGGTTGTCTGAGCTTGAGGACTGGTTTTTTTTTTCCCCCACTTGGAATTCAGCCTGGCTGAATATAGGGGATCTGCAGTGCTCCTGTTAACCCCTTCCCGACGGAACAGGAGCATTGCAGTTCCCCTATATTCAGTAGACCGGGCACTTTCAGACACAGGGATACCTAATGTATTTCACAGTCATTCTCTACTTTTATATGTATTCTAGGGAAAGGAGGAATTTAGAACTTTTATTTAAAGCTTCCCCCCCCCCTGCTATTTTATGGGAGAGTCTATACATTGATATTGCAGCTGGTCATAACAACCCCCCCACACACACACACTTTTTTTTTTTTTGGATGACTCGAGTATAAGCCGAGGGGGACTTTTTCAGCACAAAAACTGCTGAAAAATTCAGCTTATACTCGAGCATATACGGTAATTCCCATTCCGTTTTTAGCCATTCTTGGCTTTGGCTCAAAAAAGCACAGGTAAATCTGCAAAACATCTCCGGAATACGCCCTTTCCTTACCAGAGATACATTAAAGACACTTATTGTCTCTCTGATTCATTCTCACCTTGACTACTGGAACTCCTTACTAATCGGTCTTCCCCTCACTAAAGTCTCCCCTCTACAATCTATTCTGAATGCGGCGGCCAGACTCATCTATCAGTCTAGACGCTACAGCGAGGCCTCTGGTTTGTGCCGGTCACTACACTGGCTGCCTATTCATTATAGAATACAATATAAACGTATCACCCTCATCCACAAGGCTCTCCATAATGCCGCACCTCCCTACATTTCCTCCCTCATCTCTGTCTACCGCCCAACCCGTGTTCTCCGTTCACTCAATGACCTAAGACTTAAATCCTCTATTATCAGAACCTCCCACGCTCGTATACCAAACTTCTCCCGAGCTGCACCACTTCTCTGGAATGCTCTACCCCGTACAATCAGATTAACTCCCAATTTCTACAGCTTCAAGCACAAACTAAAGACACATCTTTTCAGACAGGCCTATCACAATTCCTAATGTAAACCCTTTCGTACAGTCAATAGAATCCCCAAAATTTAACCCTCCTCTGTCCCCGTTCTCACATTACCCCACATGATATGATGCCATTTCAGGCTAACTTTATATGTCCAAGCTCCATCCACATGTTAAAGGACACGACTGGTGAGGGCTCAAAGTTTTATATTTGTGTAATGACAGTAATCTCTATTACAAAATTGTCTGACCCCTGTATAAGCAATGCCGCCCCTGCTACCTCTTCTGTCACCCCCTCTACCTCATAGATTGTAAGCTCTTGCGAGCAGGGCCCTCAGTACCATTGTGAGAAATTACCTTCTTTATAATGTATCTTTCTGTCTGTATTTGAACCCTACAATATTCTACAGTGCTGCGGAACATGTTGGCGCTATATAAATAAAATGTATTATTATTATTATTATTAACACAAAAAAGCTGCATTTCCGCAATGTGGGGCCTCAGCACCACGTAGCGTAAATGCCGCGATTTGCCCACAGCGGAAATACTTCAGAAAAAAATTGCGGTGTTTTACAGTCAGAGCAAAGTGGATGGCATTCTAGTGAACCCCATGCCCACTTTGGGATAAAAACCGAGCTGCGGGCTTGCTGAGGTTTTGGAAATCGCAGAATGTCAAATCATACCTACGGAAACACTGGCGGTTTCCCCATTCCCCAGGAATAATTGAAACAAAGTCCTTAGAGGTTTTTCCCTGCAGGGCTTTTTTGCTAGGGGACGCCATGTGGTGCCTCAGCATGAAACCTTTTTTAAAATGGTATTGTTGTTCCAACATGTGGCACTATCACACTCAGGGGGAAGTGCTTGGTGTATAGTTTCTCAGGGGCACAATAAACAGTTCTACAGGACAAGTGAACAGCTAAAGATATCTGGACAACTGTACTGTGAGCCAGACAAACGTTTTATATTGGATAATACATGGCCTAAACAACCACTGAAAAACAAAGGCAGAGTTACCCTTTTTACCAGTTCCTCAAAAAACAAATCATCAATATATAGCAAAAAATAGTGTAGTTCTGTGCTATTCAGAAAATAAATCATGCAATGTTACATACTTTTATGTCCTAAAAAGGCAATGCAGACACAATAACCGGAAAAATTACATTTAGAAGCTTTCAAAGCACACAGGCTCCTTCTTCAGGTATTTACAAAAAAAAAATTATAGTGAACAGAGCACAACAATTATAGCATGCTACATCAGGGCCCATAAACCCTGGTGCTAGACTGAGTCCTTCTGTCTCTGACTGGATTATTATAAAGCTTCATTTTACACTTTTTTCCCTTTTTATTCTCCCTATTCTTAAATTTTTATTTTTTTATTCATTATTCTCATTTTTATTTCTCTCAGTCATTCATTTGTAAACGACCTGAAGAAGGAGCCTCTATGATTTGAAAGCTTGCCCATGTATTATTTTTCTGGTCAATAAAGGTATCATGCCTGTAATACTTTACTATCTAACGTCACACAAATTATCAATTAATGATAATGACGACAGCTACTCCAACTTTAAAAAAAAACAGAAGCCTCAACCTAACCCCCCACCCCAACCATCCCCCATTATGGCTAGGTAAATGGTAAAATTAAAGTTATGAGCCATGGAATTCAATGAGGAAAAACATTTTTAAAAATTTTCTGCATAGGCTAAGGCCAGCCCCGAGCAGAGGTCAGTATGACTGTTTCGTCCACATTTGGAGTATATGGAGGGCTGAACACTCATTACTTTTATATGCTTTTTTTAATTGTCTATATACACGTGTATTATTTAGCAGCCAGGTATACACATATGTTGAAAGGACCAGGCAGGCAAACAAGAATAGAACAATGAGAGCTTAAAACACAGAACTACAGAATGAACTGCAAGAAATTCACCAGCTGTTTTCCGTGCATTCCACTGAGCACAGAAAGACATCCGGAACATCCAGAGCCAGCTGCTGGAGACATGGAAAAATAGGATATATTTCACAAAAACAACCTATTTAAGGGAAAAACAAATGAAAACATCTGGTTGCCTTTGCCACAGTTTGTCCATGTCTTAATAGAGCGCTCCTCTTACCTTTCGTCCTGATGGTTTCTCGACCATGATGTTGCAGTCACTGTCTGAATTCTCACTTGGAATTACTTTCGTAGACAACGTTTTGGGCATCTTATTATGTAATCTGTTTCAACACCAAGTCGGGTGGATCATTCTGTGCCTGAGGAGAAGGAAAACATTGCATTTATATACAAGTCAAAAGCGTACAACACCTTTGACATGATAGGGTGTGTGTAATGATAATCTATACATTTCATACTGCCCATCACTGTGGCATAGCTGCCCAATTTCCTATACCAAGAAGCAATATGCATAAGAGCAACATGAAACCTAGAAACGAAGAGCGGACGTCATTTTTGTACATTTTCTGGGTTTAGTGTTCCTTTAGGGGGCCTTGTCTTAGCTATACAGATTTGGGTCAAGAATGAATATAAGCACATTCTCCACGCTGGTCATTGTGAACACATGATTTGACCAGCCAGGCTAGAAAATTATGGACACCATTAATATTGCTGGCTAACAAGAGACAAGGGCTTATTGTGGTTATGCTTTACATCCAAGGACTGAACTGTGTCTGCCTGACAATTGTCACACAGGCTCTTTCTATATCCCTAGGAATGTACTGAATGGAAGAAATGGTCCTTGAAAAACGAATGCTACACAAAGATCCTAAGTCCAAAGAAAACTGTATGCATATTTGGAGAGTTTCAGAGCAAAGATACTCTGATGTGGAATTAGAAATCTTGTGAATATGAAAACAGAATTGCTTCATAAGGAGAATAACGAAACACACACAGAAAATCCTTACAAATATGGAGAACCTAAAATACACTTGTACCAAAATCTCACTAGCTATAGGTCTGCTGCTACAGTAGATGTAAATAAATTGCAATAACCATGAAAATACCAGCATTTCGCGCCCCCCCCCCCAATCCTTTGACCATATTCAGTAAACATGTCAGCGAATTTATGACCAAAACAACTTAAGAACGGCTGTTTATGACACTCATATAAAAGTGAATGGAGCATGCTGGGAAATGTAGTTTTACAGAAGCTGGGTGCTGACGGATGCCCCCACCCCAATTCAGATTCTCCTCCCAGGAACAGTTCTCATTTTTATCATTTATTGTTATCCAAGCTTACACTGTACTATAGTGTTAGCCTAAAACTAGGTCATGTTCCCATGCAGTCAGAATTTTATTGGAACAGGCAAGCAACCACACAACATGCAGGTTTTGCAGCAGAGTTTATATTTTGCAATACCACAGCTGAACCTTGGAACAAATCTCCAGCAAAACAATTCTGTCAAACCCTATATATAGACATGTGTTAACCTGGAATTTCTGAGGAACCGGGGGATGGAAGAGGAAGAGGAAGGGGATCAAGCTAAGTGTCATGGGGAAATTGTAGAACTTTTTCACACCTATTAAACCAAAGGATTCTATGAAAAACTCCTTTAAGGCTGAGGCCACACGTTGCAGAAATGCAGCTTCCTTTGTTGCAGATTTTGCTGTTTGTTTTTTTTTTGTTGAGCCAAAGCCAGGAGTGGATTGAGCAGAAGGGAGAAGTATAAGAACTTCCGGTTATTTCCCACTGCTTTTATAGCCATTCCTGGCTTTAGCTAAAAATAAATAAATAAAGCAACAAAATCTACAAAAAACAAAAAAAATTCCTAGCCCACAACTAGCTACTATGGGCACCACCTGTCAAGATTTTTTTCAAATGACCTGAGACTACCTGGATAGAGTACCAGAAGCAAAAGATAATGTACAGATAAAAGTTGGAGGATCATTTCTGCTGGCTTCTCAGTTGTTGGGAAAGGAGAAAAAAAAACAAAAAACAAAAACACACATACTGCATTTTTCCATTAAACAGGGTCTTTCCATATTTCTTTAAAGGGATTGTCCATTTCCTATCTTTAATTACTGAATGGTGCTGCAACAAGATATAAATGTAACAAACGAGTACGCATCTCTTTGCAGACCTCAGTTTCCACTGCCAGAAGCAGCGTTCATTTCTATAGAGGTCCCGTGCCGTGACATTTGTGAAGAGGTGACTGTTGAGGCCTGCAATTTACTGCAGCGTTCCATTTGCTGAAACAGCACAGGATCTGTACACAAACAGAGCTGCCAGTGATAGAAACAGAGGCTCACAAAAAAACAAAACACCACCACAAACCTAAACAAAGTAATGTAAAGCTATTGCTCATATATACAAGATAAAGACATAGTACTGTGCAGGGCCTATATATGTACGAGTAGTGTTACTGTATATTTCACAAACAACATATGAAGTATTAAGTAGTGGTACCTTGCAGTGCCCTTTCATGGAAGGAAAGAGTAGTAATATGTTCATGTATGCAGGAGAAATAAAGAGCCACTATGCAATGCTCATAAATACAGTCTTAGCATAATTGGGGGGCAGTTTAGGCGGCCTCGAGCCCTGGGTGGCTGCCCTCACTGCCTAGATTATAATCAGCCATTGCCTGAACACCGCACATTCACAGCTCTTATTGTTGTCTTTGGAAAATGAAGCTTTTTCTCTCTGCAGACAGAGGAAGTACCTCTTGTGTATGGAGAGGATTTCACTGTACAAGCTCTGTATACATAGCGTTCTCAGACTTCATGTGCGCTATGTTCACAAGATCTGTAGAACCGGGGAGAACATTCTCTACAGACACTCACGGAAAGGTTTCTGTTATGTGCTAGGATTTGTTCATGCTTTTGATGAAAACAAAAATATATGGTAGACGGGCCTTCTGAACAGTGTGAAGATAGAGGTTTTGTTCATAAAGACTCTGCTATAAACTATCAAACCCATAACAGCTAATGTCCCAATAAGTACTACATAGCCCAGTTCCAAGAAAACATATCTACACATGATAACCAAGAAAGTTTGAAGAGTTTATGTAAATAAAACAAAAACAGCCCCTACCCTATGGATATGTTTTAAGGGGGCAGATTATGGTGCGGAATCCACGTCATGATCTGCCCCCTCACAATGGTGGTCTATAGAGACTGTTAGCGTTCGCTTTGCAGCTAGCAGAAAAAAAAGAAGTGACATGACCTTTCTTGAGGCGGATTTCACCTCAGGAAATCAATACAAGTGAATGGGAGATGGAAAAAACCACCTCAAAAAAGCGACAGGCATTTTATCAAGGTTTATTAACTGTCAGGGAGGGGAAAACTGCCTGGCATTTTTTGAGGCAGTTTTTACCAAAAACCGCTCCAAAAAACTGCTTCAGGAATAATAATAATTCCTGAAGCATTTTTTTTCCAGAACAAATTATGCCACATGATATTCACCTGTGAACTAACCCTAAAGGGGCTGTTCACATGTAGGAATATGATGCAGATTCCGCCCTTGAAAATCACAGCAGGGCACTGGAAAAAAAAAAAAAAGTGTCCTGCTTGACCTTGCCAAAGCTTGAGACTCCCCCCGCCTATTAGGTCCCGCTTGAGACTCCCCCTGCCTATTAGGTCCTGCTTGAGACTCCCCCCGGCCTATTAGGTCCCGCTTGAGACTCCCCCCGGCCTATTAGGTCCTGCTTGAGACTCCCCCCAGCCTATTAGGTCCCGCTTGAGACTCCCCCCGCCTATTAGGTCCCGCTTGAGACTCCCCCCAGCCTATTAGGTCCCGCTTGAGACTCCCCCCGGCCTATTAGGTCCCGCTTGAGACTCCCCCCGGCCTATTAGGTCCCGCTTGAGACTCCCCCCGGCCTATTAGGTCCACATGTTGATATAAAGTCTTAAAAGCTTATAACTTGACTTTCAAGCAACAGAAATCTTAGTAAGGAGCATCATAGGACAGATGAATACATGATGGTGTACATACTGGGACCAGTTTAGGATGGAAAAAGCACCACACTGTGCAGTTAAAAGTACATCTGAAAAAACAGGCAGTCTTTATATGTTCTTCAGTGAGGTTTCTTAATTTTACAAGTGAAAAATTTATTTTAGTATGTTTCAACTGTAAAGTTAAAAAAATGCATCAAATCTGAAAATGTTTTACATATTAAAAACAGCAATCTATATATGGCACAGAGGTAAATACAATGCATGCTGTTTGTTCTACCTTACACTATCTGTGCAGTGAGGGATTTTATATTTCCCCTTTTATGTGAGCATTTGAGTGCACAGATACCATCACTGAAAATCAGAATGGTGATTCTCAGCAATGGCAAATTAATCAAATAAATCTCATTAATTGCAGAGTCCAAACCCAAGAGATTATATCTGACCTGGGTACTTCCGTCACATTATGCCCTTGGAAGATAGACCCAGCAGCACAACATTTCATGTCCTTCTGCACTTGCGGTTTTATATATTGCTAGAAAGCAATGAATTCAGCACGTTATGTGCCCCATGGCTGGAGATATCGGTGTCATTAGTTTCGGCATCGATCTCTGCCTGCTGTCAGAAGGCATTACTGACAGTCTAGCTGAGTTTGTGAGGAACACCCCTCCCCCCGACAGTATTCGTCCTCAGTGCTGTACTGTCAGAGGGAGCGTTCCTTACTGCCCGCCCAGCCATAACGCTAAGCTGTGAAGAGCGCTTTTCCCCCAGTACAAGTCTATGGACAAGTACTGTCAGGAGGAGCGTTCTTCAGACCAACTAGACTGTCAGGAGTGCCCTTCTGACAATGGGGAGACATCGGTGACGTTAATCTGCAATATCTCCAGCCCCGGGATACATAATGGGAAAGCCAAAAGTGCGCTGAATTCAGTGCACTGTCAACTTTCTAGCGGTATATAAACCCGCATGTGTAGGAGGACATGAAAGGTCCCCATTAAGTGGATGTTGCTTACACCCAACTATCTTAAATATATAAGGTTCTCTGAACTCTACCCTAATAGCAGGTGTGTTAGGGAACATAGCGGTCAGACAACAGCTTTCCCCCACTTACATTCAATACACACGCATTGTGGAGCTGACAGCTCTCTCACAAGTATGGCCGACAATCACCTCATTCTCTATTCCTAGTTTAATGTGGTAACCATTGCGAATAGCAATCCATAAATACTGCACAGGGAGAAAAGATGTTGTGCTTGGTGCAACTAGAAGAGAATGCTCACATCAGTCTTAATACAAAATTACATACGGGGACAAAAAGAAAAAAATTTATACACGGCTTATACATGAGTCAGGGACCACGGAGCACAGAAAACTGGAAGGACCTGGAAGGGGGAGGTCCTTTAGTGCTACTGCTCTGTGATTGGCTTGTCATGAGGTCACGTGACTGATGTCATCAAAGGTCCTGTAGCCACTGGTATGTAACATCTGCAGATAAGGTTGAGTGTAAATCCTAGTAGCTCCGTCCACACCAGCACACCTCATATTAACCCCTGTGTACCCCATATAAGGGTTACTAATATGTGAGACACATGAGGGTACTAATGAAAGACCTCAATTATGAAGATACCTAATTATTACCTCCATATGTCCCACATATCAGTATTTCTTATGTGAGGCACACAGGGGGTTAGTGTGAAGGGCATGATGGGGTTAACTGCTATTACTATGATCCCCATGGAGTTACTAAGCTGCAATGCACATGACCAGACTTTTTATCTGCAATGGTGGATTTTCCCCCCAGGCTTATACTCGAGTTAATAAGTTTTCACAGTTTTCTTTTGTTGTAAAATTAGGGGTCTCGGCTTATACTCGAGTATATACGGTATATTAGTCATAAAACACAATATTTTATTTAAATATTATACGAAGGTGCAGTCTTTATAATGAAGATACAGCGACCATGTAGTCTCCTCTTCATGCTTTCATTACAGTACATGAATATATCTCTAGTTCGCCTCCTAAATGTTTCCACTGCTTTGAGGTATACTAATATAATTAATAAACCTATTTCCATAAAAAAAAATAGAAAAAAAACACAATTCTCATAATATTAAGAACCCCCCCCCCCCCCCCCCCCCCCACAAGAACACAGGTAAAGTTAATTTCACAAAGTGGTTTTTATGGATTCCTGCCAGACTGAACATGCTGTCGGACGTGCAGGCAACAAATAAACACACACACACACGTACATATATATATATATATATATATATATATATATATATATATATATATCTGAGCAGATCAATACATAGTTTTGTTTGTGAGAAACTTAGTTACAGCTTTCCCGATAAGGAAGTGTACATGTTCTCTAATAAGACTGCCCAGTAAACACCTAAGACCAGAGTGAGCAGACAACATGGGCAGCCGTGAGGAGAGAGGCAGCCTGAGAAGTCTGTGCATACGCTATTATTCATACATGTTTAGCGTGCAAAATACATGAACACGCTTTAGAAAGCAACACACACTTAGTGATGTACAAGCGGCCACTATACAGGCCATTTGCTAATGCAACCATGATGAATTCCCTAATAAAGTATGACAAAGGGTGGGTTCACTGCCCCACTATAGTGTATAGGTGATCAGACTTCCTAGAATTCATATCCCCTTGGGGGTTTTAAAAAACAATATAAAATATTCAAAACACCACCAATTTCCCTATCATACATAAAAAAAAAACACTTCAGCTATCCCTCAGTAAAAAAAATTGCTCAAACTATTATTACATTATAAAATATTTGTTCCATTTTTCACTGCTTCACCTTCTAAAAAAAAAAAAAAAAAAAAAAATGGAATAAGTGTTCAAACCGCCAGACATTGCACAAAAAAGCATCAATAAAAACTACATCCTGCTCTGCATAAAAAAACTGCCTTAGGGTACATTCACGCTACGGATACGGTGACTGATTCTGAACGTTAAAACACGTTCAGAATCAGCGCATATAAAGCAGATCCCATTCATTTCAATGGGAGCCGGCATACGAGTGCTCCCCCATTGAAATGAATGGGCTGCTTTTTTTCTCTACGAGCGCAATAAAGTGAATGGGAAGCGCTCGCGCTCGGGCCCCTTCACACGGCGAGCCGTACACGCGAGCGCTTCCCATTCACTTCAATGGGAGCGCTCGTAGAGAAAAAAGCAGAAATACAAAAATGAAAATTGGACCAGTCTTTAAGGGGTTAATGCAGGGCCGCACCTCTAATGAGGCTACGACCTCAGGCGGCATTATCAGAGGGGGCGGCATGGAGGACCGCTGGTCTGCGTGATTTGCTCCAGACCATTATTATATGCCGCCCCTCCTGATAATAATGCCCCAGGCCGCGCTGTTAAATAGATCGGCATCTGCAAGACACCGATCTACAGAATTTAAAACTAAATCTGTGCTGCTGTAGACACAGAGAAGACAGACAGACAACATGTCTGCTTCTCTGTGTGGGAGGCGCGATGCAATGACGTCACGCGCCTCCTACGCTGATACACAGCAGACGTCCTGCCCTGTGATCCTGGCTTTTTTTTTTTTTTTAAAGGCGAGTTGTGGGTATTTAAAGGGCCGTTAGGAGGGGGCACTTTATTAACAGGAGTTACTTATATAAAGGCAATTAAGGGCATTATTAATACAAAGGAGTATTTTAAACACCCCCTTGTATTAATAATGCCCCTAAAAGCCCTTATATAAATACTGCATATCATTAATACAAGGGGGGTTTATATAGGGACAATTAGGGGCATTATTAATACAAGGGGGTATTATTAACAAGGGGCACTATTTAAAGAGGACTTTTCATGAGTTGGGGCACATGTGATTTTATATACCCCTCGAAAGCAGACAGTGCGCTAAATTCAGCGTACTGTTGGCTTTCACGATCTGTGCCCCAGGTGAAGAGCTATCGTGCCAGTAACATAGCTCTTTACAGTCAGAAGGGCATTCCTGACAGTCTGTCAGGAACGCCCTTCTTCACAGCAGCGTCTATAGTGTTGAACTGTGATAGTGGTAAGGAACGCCTCTCATAGTACATCTTCACCTGGGGCACAGATCGTGAAAGCCGACAGTGCGCTGAAGTCGGCTTTCCAGCGGTATATAAAACCGCATGTGCCCCAACTCATGAAAGGTCCTCTTTAAGGGGCTTTGTGTGGTGAGGACAATATGGGTTGGGTGCCTGGAGAAGTGAGGAGTCAAAGAAGTCTGTGTTGCAAACTTTACAGAGACAAATCACATGCTGGAAGAAATGGTCATGTCGGTCCAAAGGGAAGAGACGGGAAATGTGAGTGAATAGAGGGGGGGGGGGGGGATGACGGCGTGGGTGGGGGGTTGGGTGCCTTTCTGTCGTCTGCCTCAGGCAGCAGAAAGGCTAGGTTCACCACTGGGTTAACGCGATCGGCTTACTTTAAACCATCGCCTGCCAAGAACGTATTTCAACTCTTCGTAGTAAGAGAGTAGGGAGCTACTTGTGGACGTGCCGATAGGCCGTAAGAAGTGAAAGAGAGGCATGGATCTTCCTTCCCCTGTATAAAGCTGAACATAAACATTACACTTTGAAGATCCGTGACGGGGATGGCTCACATGAAAGATCCCACAATCAACATTAAAGGGAGTCTGTCAGCAGGAAAGTCAGCACCTTGTAAAGGCGGCTTCTACACTTTCCAAAGAGGTCTTTGTTATTCTGCACCGCAGCTCCATTTTCATGAAAATCAGCATTATCATGCTAATAAGCTGAAAAAGGCTTTAGGGGTATATATTGTCCTGCTGAGACCTCATGCTCTGCTGTAGATTTAATGGCCTCCTCTAATGTCTCTCATTATCACATATAGGGGTCTTTTTTCTTCCTCCAATCTACTCACTCTTCTGCGGCTAGTCAAACCTTCACTGACGGCACAATCCAGATGTACCAGAACCCGGATCTCTGTGCCAAAATAGCCTCCCCAAACAATGATACCACATACAAGCATCAGTAAGGTCTTCATTCTATACTGGCCCTACTCGATTTATGTCAATGAATATGCTAACCACTTCTCTAGCCATACCCCTTATATGCTATAGTAATGATAGAGATGAATGTCTAATAAACAGCACGGCTTTTCTGCAATCAGTTCACACTGCCATTTTCTCACATTGCAGAAACTGTAAGGAAATGTTTCTATCATGCTCAATGATTACAATGTGCTTTTTCTCATAGCAGTCCGCTGGAATCCTCCTCAGTTCAGTTGAATTCAGAAATGTGGTTTTTGGCATAGACGGCATTTGTCTGCTACACTATTCTATCAAGGAAAAGGAAAGAAATCATTTTTCAATGCTGAATTTGAAACAGCAAAAGATCTGAACAGAAGACGAGCCCTTAAATCTGCATGTTTTTTTCTGCTGTATGTGAATAGGGATCTCTATCTCTCTACCGCATTCATATGTATTGTGCTGTATCTAAAAAACAGCAGAAATAGACTGGAGGGAAGGCGGAAGAAATACAGGATCATTTTCTAAGCGCGGCTTAGATTTCAGTGGCTAATTTAAATATATATATATATATATATATATATATATATATATATATATATATTTTTTTTTATTAAAGACTAATGTCACTGGAGATATAGACTATGGTAATTTGTTACATAGCGCTTGACCACCTTGTACAGAACAGTATTCTTTGGTCTACATTGCACTATTCATTGTAAAACCTAATGTCTGTTCCACACTACATATAGATTTTATTTACTTCTTACATTATGATTATCCTTATATCGGATAGAGAAAGGTGCTTATATTTATACCTCGTGAAAAAGACAATTATTTCAGTTCTTTGTCACATTAGTAGCATCAAGTTGTCACCATGACAGCCTAGTCTGGGGAATTGCACAGTGCTATTAAAAAACACTCTGCCCGCAAACTGCTGACTTGAATATACAGATTGCAGACTCAAAGAGTGTGAACATACACTCACCGGCCACTTTATTAGGTACACCATGCTAGTAACGGGTTGGACCCCCTTTTGCCTTCAGAACTGCCTCAATTCTTCGTGGCATAGATTCAACAAGGTGCTGGAAGCATTCCTCAGAGATTTTGGTCCATATTGACATGATGGCATCACACAGTTGCCGCAGATTTGTCGGCTGCACATCCATGATGCGAATCTCCCGTTCCACCACATCCCAAAGATGCTCTATTGGATTGAGATCTGGTGACTGTGGAGGCCATTGGAGTACAGTGAACTCATTGTCATGTTCAAGAAACCAGTCTGAGATGATTCCAGCTTTATGACATGGCGCATTATCCTGCTGAAAGTAGCCATCAGATGTTGGGTACATTGTGGTCATAAAGGGATGGACATGGTCAGCAACAATACTCAGGTAGGCTTTGGCGTTGCAACGATGCTCAATTGGTACCAAGGGGCCCAAAGAGTGCCAAGAAAATATTCCCCACACCATGACACCACCACCACCAGCCTGAACCGTTGATACAAGGAAGGATGGATCCATGCTTTCATGTTGTTGATGCCAAATTCTGACCCTACCATCCGAATGTCGCAGCAGAAATCGAGACTCATCAGACCAGGCAACGTTTTTCCAATCTTCAATTGTCCAATTTCGATGAGCTTGTGCAAATTGTAGCCTCAGTTTCCTGTTCTTAGCTGAAAGGAGTGGCACCCGGTGTGGTCTTCTGCTGCTGTAGGCCATCTGCCTCAAAGTTCGACGTACTGTGCATTCAGAGATGCTCTTCTGGCTACCTTAGTTGTAACGGGTGGCTATTTGAGTCACTGTTGCCTTTCTATCAGCTTGAACCAGTCTGGCCATTCTCCTCTGACCTCTGGCATCAACAACGCATTTCCGCCCACAGAACTGCCACTCACTGGATGTTTTTTCTTTTTCGGACCATTCTCTGTAAACCCTAGAGATGGTTGTGCGTGAAAATCCCAGTAGATCAGCAGTTTCTGAAATACTCAGACCAGCCCTTCTGGCACCAACAACCATGCCACGTTCAAAGGCACACAAATCACCTTTCTTCCCCATACTGATGCTCGGTTTGAACTGCAGGAGATTGTCTTGACCTTGTCTACATGCCTAAATGCACTGAGTTGCCGCCATGTGATTGGCTGATTAGAAATTAAGTGTTAACGAGCAGTTGGACAGGTGTACCTAATAAAGTGGCCGGTGAGTGTATATGCAGAATGTATTGTGGTTTATTGTGAGAAAAGACGACTGTGTGCTTGAACTTATAAAGACAAGTGAATGGCGCCGGCAGCAGATGTCCGTACAGATTGGTGACCAGGACATAGAAAGTGTGTAAATTTGTTGTTGTAGTGAAAGAAAATTCCTTCCAAAAATTATTTTTAAATAAAAAAAATCTCAATGATAATAAGGATTTATTTATAATGCTTACTATGGTTTCCCCTGTGTGTGGCCAAGCCTGTAACCCATTCTGCCAGTACAGAGCCGCTCCTCTCTTGCCTGGATCACCTTGGGTGTTGTCACTGAATATGTTATATAGTAGTCATGTCCTGAAGTCTGCACATATGGAATACAATGCACACAGGTGACTACTTCAGGCTTACCACCTTCCAATACAGCATTAAATGAATGATGCTAGGGTAATGGAATAGAAAGATTTTGGCTTCTAAACAAATCCCTTTGTAGCTGGCCACAATAAATATGGTATGACAGACATTTTCCCTTGTTCATTAATTGCTGCAACACCATTTACACTGTTGAAAACCATTCTATAAAGGCTAATAAGGCCCCACATCTCAGAAAACTTGATTTTTTTTTTTTTTTTTTTGTTGCAGATTTCCTGCAGTTTTTTTTTTTTTTTTTTTTTTTTAGCCAAAGCCAGGAGTGAATTAACTAGAAGGTATAATTTTCCATGCCTTTTGTAGTTGTTCTTGAGTTTAGGTTAAAAAAAAAAAAACCCACAAAACACAAACAGTTTTTCTGCAACGCTAAAGCATGAAGTCTATACACAGTGGATGAATATTGCCTTGGATCTAGCCATGTATCTGTAGAATATCCACATGTTGCTTAACCACATGAGGACCGCCGTACGTAAATTTACGGCCTCATGTGCTGGTACCTAAAGACCGGACTATTGCCGAAATACGTCCGGCCTTTAGGTACCTTTCTGGCGGGGGGAGGGGTGCGGGGGGGACAGGGGTTAGGTGTTACTAACACCTAACCCCTTCCTCCATAACGTCCAGTCGGAACTCAGTCCGACTGGACGTGTTAACCCTTTCGATCGCGCCGTGAAACATCACGGCGCGATCGAAAGGGATCCGCCGATAATTTAAAGTGATCGGCACCCCCCGCGGCGAGATCGAGGGGTGCCGATGTCAGTAACAGGTAGTCTGGGGTCTGGCCAGTGACCCCAGACTACCGGAGCCCCCACATACCTGGTGATCCTGCCAGGCGGTGGAGGAAGTGAGCGATGTGTCTCACTTCCTCTGCAGCTTACAGGACACGAGCAGGCTCATGTCCTGCTCGTGTCCTGTCTGCTACTGTGTAGAATCAGTTGATGCTTTCATCAAAGCATCAACTGATTCAAGTGTCCTAAAGGGACACATGAAAAAGTAAAAAAAAAGTTAAAAAAAAAATAATAAAGTGTATGAAAAAAGTAATAAAGTTCTAAAGTCCAAAAATCCCTTTTTTTCTATACAAAATGAATTATATAAAAAAAAGCACTAAAAATTAAAAAAAGCAATGCATATTTGGTATCGCCGCGTCCGTAACAACCTGTACAATAAAACTGAAATAATATTTAATGTACACGGTGAACGTCGGAAAAAAAAAACGGAAAAAACTCGCCGGAAATAATGATTTTTTGCCATCTCATCCTACAAAATATGCTATAAAAAGTGATCAAAAAGTCATATTCACCCCACAACAGTGCCAATAAAAAGCGCACATTTTCCCGCAAAAAATAAGCCCTCAACCAACACTGTCAACCGAAAAATAAAAATGTTACGTCTCAGAAGATGGCGATGCAAAAAACATTGATTTATGTCCCCATATGTGTTTTTGTTCTGCAGACTTAGTATCGCATAAAAAAATAACATAAATGAGGTATCGCCGTAACCGTACCGACCCGCAGAATAAAGGACACATGTTACTTATGCTGTACGCTGCATGGCGAAAAATTTAAAATGTAAAACTCAATGCAGGATTGATTTTTTTTTTTTTTAATCCAGCAAGAAAGAGTTAATAAAATGTAATCAGTAAGTTGTAGGCACCCAAAGATGGTGTCATTACAAAATGCATCTCATCCTGCAAACAACAAGCCCTTATATGGCCACGTCACCAGAAAAATAAAGAAAATATAGCATCTAGCAATGTCAAGGCAAAACCCCCCCAAAAATCGCCAAATTATTAGAACACAACTGGCTGCGGCAGATAGGGAATATATAAGCTGTGCGAGCGAATATCAGGGGACACCCCAGATTTACAGCTTATGAGCGAAAAAACACCAGAAGTGACCCCCAAAGTGACCCCCAGAGTGACTCCCCCAATCATAGGAGCTACTGGGACATAGTAGGGAATTTGGTGTCTGCAATGTTCTCCGCACAGCTTATACATTCCCTCTTCGCCATCCGCTGTGCAGTCACGTCTGGGATACTAATACTCACTACACCCCCTGAGAAATTCTTTGAGGGGTGCAGTTTTCAAAATGGGGTCACTCCTTTGGGGAATCCACTTTTCTGGTACCTTACAGGCTCTACAAACATGACATGGCGTCCAGATACCAAACATCAAAATCTGTACTCCAAAAGCCGCATCGCGCTCCATCGCTTCTGCGCCCTGCTGTGTGCCCAAACTGCAGTTTATGACACATGTATGACACTGGTGTACCCAGGATAACGGACGTAATGTCATATGTGGGTATAAACTGATATTAGGGCACAGCTGGACGCAAAAGGGAAGAAGGGTTATTGGGTTTTTGGAGCACAGACGGTTTGGTTTTTGGATGCCATGACACTTTTGTAGATCTGAAACGCCAGTAAAGTGGAATCCCCTGATATGTGACCTTATTTTGGAAACTACACCCCTGAAGGATTTCTCCAGGGGTACAGAGAGCATTTTTAACCCCCAAGTGTTGCTATAACTTATTATCCATAAATGAATACGAAGCTGATTGTGAGAGGTGAAAATGACAATTTTTCCAGGAATACGTCATTTCAGTGCGTAATATGTTGTGCCCGCCTTGTATCAGAGATGAACGCTCTAAAAGCTGTTGTGCCCGGGATACCCGCTTACCAGTTTTTGGAGTGTCTCTGCTGACATAAGTTGGGCACAACATATCGGGCACTAAAATGGCGAATCTCTGGAAATTTTTCATTTTTAACTTCTCATTATCAGCTGTGATTTCATTTCTGGAAACTAAATAAATGCAACACTCAAGGGTTAAAAACGCTCGTTACAACACTTCATAAATCCCATCAGTGGGCTAGTGTCCAAAATGGGGTGACATGTCTGCGGATTCCACTTTATTGGCAATTCAGGGGCTTTGCAAAAGTGGCATGGTGTCCTAAAACCAAACTGTGCTCCAAAAACCAAAATAGCGCTCCTTCCCTTCTGTGCCCGGCTGTGCCCAAACAGCCATTTATACCCACATATGGCATTAAGTCCGTTATCCGGGGTACACCAGTGTCATACATGTGGGCATACACCGCTATTTGGGTACACAGCAGGGCGCAGATGTGAAGGAGCGATATGTGCTTTTGGAGTGCAGATTTAGATTCTTTGTTTTTGGACACCACGTCACATTTGCAGAGGCCCTAAAATTGTCCCTACAAAATGGGGTCACTTCTTGGTGAATTCCAGTTTACTGTCACCTGTGTAGTTTCTAAAATGGGGTCACAATGGGGGGTTTCCATTGTATTGATACTTTAGGGGCTCAGCTAATGCGACATGACACCTGAGAACTATTCCAGCCACTTCTGCTTTCTAAAAGCCAAATAGCGCTCTTTCCATTCTGAGCCCCACCGTATACCCATACAGCAGATTATGGCCACATATGGGGTATTGCCGTGTTAAGAAGAAATTGTGTAACAAACTCTGGGGGGCTTTTAATTCTTCAGCTACTTGCAAAATTAAAAATATGGCGCTAAATGGACGATTAATTGGAAAAAAAAAGTAATTTTTCATTTTTACGTCCCATTGTTAATAAAATCTGTGAATCAGCTGTGAGGCCAAAATGCTCACCAAACCCCTAGATAAATTCTATGAGGGGTGTAGTTTCCAAAATGGGGTCACTTTTAGGGGGTTTCCACTTTATTGGTACACTAGGGGCTCTGCAAATTCGACATGGCACCTGAAAAATATTCCAGCAAAATCTGCCCTTCAAAAGCCAAATAGCGCTCTTTCCATTCTGAGCCCCACCATGTTCCCATACAGTAGATTATGACCACATATGGGGCATTTCTGTGTTCAGGAGAAATTGTGTAACGAACTTTAGGGAGCTTTTTTTCCTTTATCCTCTTGTGAAAATGAAAAATTTGGGGCTAAATTGACAGTTTGTTGGAAAAAAAGTAAATTTTCATTTTCATGTCCCAATGTTAATAAAATCTGTGAAACAGCTATAGGGTCAAAATGCTCACTCTACCCTTTGATATGTTTTGTGGGGGGTGTAGTTTCCAAAATGGGGTCACTTTTAGGGGGTTTCCACTGTATTGGTTCTCTAGGGGCTCTGCAAATCAGACATGGCACCTAAAATTATTCCAGCAAAATATGCTGTTCAAACACCCAGTGTCACTCCTTCCCTTTCGTGCACTGCCGTGTGCCCAAAAATCAGTTTACACCCACATGTGGGGTATTTCTGTGCACGGGAGAAATTGTATAACAAAATGTGAGATGCATTTTCTCCTTTAACCCTTTGTGAATGTGTTAATTTTAGGTCTAAATGAATGTATTAGTGAAAAAAAATGAAATGTCTAAATTTGACCTCCATATTATTTTTATTCTTATGAAATGCTTAAAGGGTTAACAAACATCCCAAATGCTGTTTTGAATAATTTGAGGGGTGTAGTTTTGAAAATGGGGTGATTTATGGGGGTTTCTATTATATAGGCCTTTATAATTCCTTTCAGAACTGAAGTGTTCCCTAAAAAATTAGTTTGAGGAATTTTCTTGTAAATCTGGAAAATCGCTGTTACACTTGTAAGCCTTGTAACGTCCAAAATGAATTAAAAGACGATCAAAAGATGATGCCGATATAAAGCAGAGATATGGGAGATAATATTTATTCATGTATTTGGATGGTATGACTATCTGCCTGAAAAGCAGAGAATTTCACATTTTGAAAATTGCAATTTTTTCCAAATTTCCATCAAATTTGCTAGTTTTTTTATAAATAAATACAAAAATATTGATTAGTGTTTACCACTAACGTGAAGTATAATGTGTTACGAAAAAACAATTTCAAAATCACTTGTGTAAGTTAAAGCGTCTCAAAGTTATTGCCATTTAAAGTGACACATGTCAGTTTTGAAAAAAGAGGCCCGGTCCTTAATGTACTTCTGGGCCTGGTCCTTAACCGGTTAAAGATTTGCCACAGTTGTCAACCTTTTCGCTGGAAATCTGCAACATTTCTGTATCGTGCTCGGATATCCATGCAGGTTTATTTTATTTTTTTTAACCCCCCTTTCCCTCTTCCACCCACCTGTACTGTAAATTGTAGATTTGCAGTGCAGTAGTCACATTTGATTCCATGTGAACTGTACCAGAATTTAGTTGCAAATTTCATACCCATAAATGTCAATGAGGTGACACAACCCTGTTTATAGGCAAGTGGATTTCTAGAAGGACAGAGGGAAATAGTTTAAAAATAAATAAATAAAAATTGAATGTCAAAGGGTTTAATCCTTCAGCAAATCTGCGGTATACCCACAGCAATTCTGAAGAAAATGGTAGTCACAAAATACATGAGATTTTAATCCAACATGTGAACACAACCTT
Source organism: Leptodactylus fuscus (assembly GCF_031893055.1). Classification (NCBI taxonomy): domain Eukaryota; kingdom Metazoa; phylum Chordata; class Amphibia; order Anura; family Leptodactylidae; genus Leptodactylus; species Leptodactylus fuscus. The sequence goes on along the minus strand of NC_134268.1, from coordinate 74,645,710 downwards.
ATTTTCCCCTGTCTGACTGGCCATAGACAGCACCAGCGATCACTCCTCAGTATGCCATTGAGTAAGCAGGTACCTTGTACAATATGATTCATTTGATCATAGCATGCAGGCCCAGCAATGTGTGACTCACATACAGCAAACAGATTGCTGCAGACGTCTGGTGAGCGTAGTCATCGGGTATTTGTTATCATACATGAACAGGGAGCACAAAACAGGAGCGTGCACTTCAGGGAAGGGCGTTTGGAAAGTATCAGAATAGTACACATGTTGTTCTGTTCTTTTGTTAGGGCTCGCATCAGATAAAAAAAACATGACAGTGGGGTAAATATGGAAGCAGAGTTATACCGGATATGTTGGTCAATGACACAATAAAGATCAGAGGAACAGCAATGAATAGATGGGGATTTTTAGCAATAAACCATCCAATGAGTGGAGAGGTACACTGAAAAGCGGCTGAAGCTGATGCAATCCACACCAGATCAGCTGCTTAAAGAGCCAGCGGCTGTACTATACACTATGTTGTCTTTACAAGGCACATCTTTGTTTCCATAGCAACAAAATCCAACTGCTCTGCAATCCACTACATGCTTGTCAGTCACAGATCATCTCTACATACAGCGGCAACTGCAGCACTGAAGACATCAGAGACACAATCCCACAGCGGCCAATCACAGAGCAGCTTTCAGTTTCTACAACACTTATTGGTTGCTATCGGAAAGCATTTCATGAATTTTCCCCATTAGCATGGAAACTAGAGGAGAGGGCTTCTCATGTCTGGAGACGTGACACAACCCACCCCCATTCACTTGTAGGCCCAAATTGGCGATGATTGATGCCCATCTCAATAGAACATTATGATACACGAGGTACCCGCACTGCAAACATGTGTGTACATACTAGTAGCGCAACATTAAAGGGCACATGATAGAATCAGAAAACTGTCAAACAAAAAAACTTCAAAAAACTTGCAGTTCAGTAACCAAGAAAAAAATCTTGAAAAAAAAAAAAAACAATGAATCAGCAAACTGTGAAAACAAAAATTTGTGTCAGGCTCAAAACTTTTTGCCACAAGTGTACAATCTTCAGTAGGGTGCGCTATACAAAGAAAGGGGCTTTATACCAGGGCGGTGGAGTAGACAGGCCAAACTACCAACTCCATAAAATGGCTGACGCCAATTGTCAGACAGACACAGTACAGCTCCTCTAATTTGTTATAAGACTGAATTCACACGGTGGTTTTTGGACCGGATTTTGATGCGGAATCCGCCTCAAAAAAAAACCCAACACACTTCCCATTGACTTCAATAAGAGCCGTTCACTTACCTTTTCAAGCTGGCCTTTCTTGTCGCGGATTCCCTGGCTAAAACAGCCATGGACGTCCACGGCATGACACTCCCGACTAGGCCCATCCATTTGGGTCTAATCCGGAGTGGAATGCTGTGACAGCCGCAGCAGGCATTTTTTGGTCAGATTCCAAGGTGGCGTCCCGCGTCAAAATCCAGTCCAAAAAAACATGTGTGAATTCAGCCTCGGAAGCCTTCACACGGAGTAAAAATACACATGTAAAAATAAGACTCCCATTGACTTCAATGACTTTTTACAGGCGTATTTTTACACGTGTAAGGGCCCCTTCACACAGAGTAAACGCGTGTGTATTTTCGCAAAATACACGTGTAAAAATAAGACTCCCATTGACTTCAATGACATTTTACACGTGTATTTTGACGTGTTTTTTTACACGTGTAAAAAAAAAAAAAAATGCCATTGAAGTCAATGGGAGTCTTATTTTTACACGTGTATTTTGCAAAAATAGGGTACGTTCACACGATGTAACGTGGAGCGCGATCTGGCATGTATACACGTGCCGGCAGATGACGCGCTCAAAATGCTCCCATTCATTTCAATGGGAGTTAGGAGCGTACATATATTGAGCGCGTCAACTGCCGGCACGTGTATACGTGCCAGATAGCGCTCCACATTACATCGTGTGAATGCACCAATACACGTGCGTGTGAAGGCTAGTGTCTCAATTACTGTCAAAGTAAATATAAAACATATTATGGATCCAATTAATAATTGTATAATGTAATTAACTATAATCATTTTAAGCCAACTTTTTTAAAGACTCCATCCAAAACTGGACCTGACTGACTCCACAGTCCTGCTTTGTACCCTTAGTCTCATAACTGGACTGGTGTAGAAGGAATAAAGTGCTGCTCATTGTACAAACCTATTCATAGCAGAAAATAGAAGAAACTAACATTTACAAATCAAGACAACTAAAGCAGAATGAGTTACAAATAATAATTATTAAAAAGTCAAATATTTCAGTATTTTAAGAAAAAAAAAATGTAGGAGATATTCCCTATATAATATGGGAACCATGGCTGAATAGAACGTTATTCACATTGTACTCCTGCAGTTTGTGTGACCGACATGTAAATGTTCACTAGAAAGATATTCCCAGGCTGAGATCAGTATATAGTGACACATTTGATTTGAGGTCGGTCATGTAGGAATGTTTGCTTTAACCCTTTTACTAGCCATTTTTACTTTTAAATGAAAACTAAATTTTATTTATTGGCCAAGAGCCAATATAGAGCATTAAGGTGAATGGGTCTGTAACAGTAATGTATCCCACACAGATTTTTGGCCAAGTTTCAGCTTGTGTTACCAACTATAGCAAATACACCAAATTGTTTAGAATGACAAGCAGAGAGTACAGACGGTACTAAATTACATAACATGATAACAGCAGACGTCAACATATGGCAGCTAGCCAGCTTCCTAGCATGATAGGATTTGGTGCTATGCTGTCTGCAGTGTAAAAACAATGGTACACCTTTACTATTAAACTGGGATTACACGTGGGTGTGTATATATTGTACCCACTGTTCTTATCCCAAATACAAAGCTGAAAATCTTCCTTTACAAGTCACATTGAAGGGAACAGGTCACCAAGAACATGTTGTGAAATTGGTAAATCCCAGCATGTCAATTATACCTGCAGAGACACTGGTGTTTTCTATATAGGTATAATACAGACAGAAAGACAGCGGAGAGAAACTCTGCAGACTTTACGTAAAAAACATTGGAGGGGAAAAAAATAAAATAAAAATCACAATGCGTTTTTGTTGTGGTCTTCACAGCGTTTTTCAGCTGAGGCTCCCTACATGAGGCCTTAGTCTCTAACAGCTAATACAGGAGAGAACATAAGCATGGAGTCTGATTCCCTGCACGCGCTCCTCCCAACTAGACTGCTTCCACAATGCATTGGACATAAGTTCCTAGCCCCTGTCAATCTTGTCAACAGACCCCATTCACCCAGTGTAAACTAAAGGATTATTCGATTGGTCGCTCTGATATGCCTTTCTTTCCGCTATCATACAGAGGCAGCCAGTAAAAAAAAATAATTTCACACACTATACATTATCACAAGGTGACGCAACAGTGGCCCTATAATATTATTCACAGGACATCATTCCAATGTAAATTCTCATGTTAGGTTCACGCTTTTGTTCGATTTCAGTCCTTCAGATCCACTTGGGGACCCAAAAGACAGAATCCCTATCAGCCTAAAAAGCGGTTACATGAGGAAACCCATGAACCCTATGCACGCTAATGGAGCCCTCCACATTTCTGCCAAAAACAGCAGAGAAAAATCCTCTTGGCAGGAATTTTTTCTCTGCCACTTTTAAGCAGAATCTGGGACAGAGAGGCTGGAACAATAGTGTGACCCTAATGTTACAGACATACAAGCTGCAGTGTGAAAGTACCCTTACCTTATTTCCTTACAAGTCATTTAGAAAACTTAAAGAGGACCTTTCACCACTTTTGGGCACATGCAGTGTTATATACTGCCAGAAAGCCGACAGTGCGCTGATTTCAGCGCACTGTCGGCTTTCCCGATCTGTGCCCGGTGTGAAGAGCTTACGGTGCCGGTACCGTAGTGCTCTATGGTCAGAAGGGCGTTTCTGACCATTAGCCAGAGACGTCCTTCTGCCTCGCGGCGCCTATCGCGCTGTGCTGTGGAGCCGGGAGGAACGCCCCCCTCCCTCTGCTCGCACAGCTCGTCCATAGACGAGCATTATCAGGAGCAGGAGGGGGGAGTTCCTCCCCGCTCCACAGTACAGCGCGATTGGCGCCGCGAGGCACAAGGACGTCTCTGACTAATGGTCAGAAACGCCCTTCTGACCATAGAGCACTACGGTACCGGCACCGTAAGCTCTTTACACCGGGCATAGATTGGGAAAGCCGACAGTGCGCTGAATTCAGCGCACTGTCGGCTTTCTGGCAGTATATAACACTGCATGTGCCCAAAAGTGGTGAAAGGTCCTCTTTAAAGGAGCTTTCATAATCTGGGGCACATTCGGTTTTATATACCACTAGAAAGCCGTCAGTGAGTGCGCTGCATTCAGTGCACTATCGGCTTTCAGGTTCTGTGCCCTTGGGGAAGAGCTATCAATGCCAGTACCGTAGCTCTTCACTGTCAGAAGGGAGTTTCTGGCAGTGAGTCAGGGACGCCCTTTTTCTCAGCAGCACCTATAACGCTGTACTGTGAGAGGGGCCGTTGCTCACCACCAAGCGATGACATTGAGCATTCCTCCCCGATCTCACAGTACAGCGCTATAGGCGCTGCTGTGAGGAAGGGCGTTCCTGACAGACTGTCAAAAACTTCCTTCTGACACTGAAGAGCTACGGTACCGGCACCAATAGCTCTTCACCTGGGGCATAGAATGTGAAGTGAATGAATCTTGAAAAACCTGTGTCAAAAAAATCACTACACAGTTTTTCGCCTCCCATAGACTGGTTTCCTTAGGCGGAACCCGCCGGAGGAAAAGTCATGTCGCTTTTTTTTTCTGCTAGCGGAAAAAAAAAATGCTAGTGGATAAGAGAATGCTAGCGGCTTCCCATAGGACTCTATCGTGAGGAGGCGGATTTTGAGGTGGATTCCACCTCAAAATCCTGACCATTTTCCTCCACACGTGCCCCATGTGAACTGGCTAAGTAGCTGCACCTAATATATATGGGGTGTTCATACAACTTTTGTTTTTAGGGTAGCTAAACCACTACATAAGTGTATGCTACCTACTTACACTGGCTTCAGGAAGGGGAGGGTATTCAGAGAGGAACACTGTGGGCCAGAGGAGTAACCAACAGCTGCTACAGATGTATGGCTACCATTTTATTTCCTCCTGCTATTTCTACACAGGCCTTTCACTGAGGAACCGGACAGCAAAAGTTTAGGCAGATTTGGGGTCTGGCACTGCTTCACGCAACCGCCTTTCTGGCTTGCAGATTCTCACTGTATTTTTCAATGAAACGGCACTCAGGATCTCAATGTATTACTATGGAATTCAGGACCATCTTCCTATAGGCTTTTCACTCACGGCGTGAATGATGATCCAACTAAACGCAAACCGGATGGAATAGCATGCCGCTGCAAGATGCTGTGGTAGCCATGCTGGTTCATTATGTCTTCAATTTTGAATAAATCCCCAAAAGTGTCACCAGCAAAGCACCCCCACACCATCACACCTCCTCCTCCATGCTCCACTGTGAGAACAAGGCATGTAGAGTCCATCCGTTCACCTTTTCTGCATCGCACAAAGACACGGTGGTTGGAACCAAAGATTTCAAATTTGGACTCATCAGACCAAAGCATAGATTTCCACTGGTCTAATGTCCATTCCTTGTGTTCTTTAACCCAAACAAGTCTCTTCTGCTTGTTTCCTGTCCTTAGCAGTGGTTTTCTAGCAGCTGTTTTACCATGAAGGCCTGCTACACAAAGTCTCCTCTTAACAGTAGTTGTAGAGATGTGTCTGCTGCTAGAACTCTGTGTGGCATTAACCTGCTCTCTAATCTGAGCTGCTGTTAACCTGCGATTTCTGAGGCTGGTGACTCGGATGAACTTATCCTCCGCAGCAGAGGTGACTCTTGGTCTTCCTTTCCTGGGGCAGTCCTCATGTGAGCCAGTTTTTTTGTAGCACTTGATGGTTTTTGCAACTGCACTTGGGGACACTTTCAAAGTTTTCCCAATTATTCGGACTGACTGACCTTCATTTGTTAAAGTAATGATGGCCACTCGTTCTTCTTTACTTAGATGCTTTTTTCTTGCCATAATACAAATTCTAACAGTCTATTCAGTAGGACTATCAGCTGTGTATCCACCTGACTTCTGCACAACACAACTGATGGCCCCAACCCCATTTATAAGGCAAGAAATCCTACTTATTAAACCTGACAGGGCACACCTGTGAAGTGAAAACCATTTCCGGTGACTACCTCTTGAAGCTCATCAAGAGAATGCCAAGAGTGTGCAAAGCAGGAATCAAAGCAAAAGGTGGCTACTCTGAAGAACCTAGAATATAAGACATATTTTCAGTTGTTTCCCACTTTTTTGTTAAGTATATAATTCCACATGTGTTAATTCATAGTTTTGATGCCTTCGGTCTGAATCTACAATTTTCATAGCCATGAAAATACAGAAAACTCTGAATGAGAAGGTGTGTCCAAACTTTTGGTCTGTACTGTAAAAAAATAAATAAAATTTATTTTATATATATATATATATATATATATATATATATATATATATATATATATATATATATCCTCTATGGCTTCAATTTACCAAGGTTTTTATTACTCTACGTGGATTTCTTTGAAGTCTGGCCTCCTATACAAGATGTGTACAATAATCTCAGCTTACTGAGAACAAATCTCCAGCAGACACCCTCTCTAGGATTCCTGGTTCAGTACAGTTATTACATTTTCTGTATACGTATGCAAAACGTTAGCACTGTCATATCCAGATTGCCAGATAGATCTTTCCTCTGCTTCGGGTTGGATTAAAATAGTTGAATAGCATCCAGAGGGTTTCACATTCTGGATCAGCCCATTGCAATGTGTATAACCAGCCACTGCAGCTATATGTTGAGTTTTATTCATTTCCACTTCGCTTAGTCAGATTAAGAAATGTGAGAAAAGCTCAAAACACCCCCAAGCTGTAAAAAGTTCTATAAAAATGCAGACTGATAAATCTGATGCATTATTAGACAGTTTAGTCTTCTATTAGTTGGCTTCGCTTATGCCAGAAAAATATGTAACTCGATGCTTGCTGCACAGGGCTATTCCTACTCTGCAACATCACAAACCTCTCTCATACAAGTTGGAAAAGTATCTAAAAACACTTGAAAAATGTGGCCCAAAGAACATTAGATGGCTTCTGCCGCAAATGACACCAGCTGCATTTTTCTTAGGAAGTCAGCGTCACCAATTCAGTTTATGAGAGTCTTCATGTGAATCTTATAAGAAACTGCCCCCACAAGTTGCAGTGTCTATTAGTGGGTCTGATCACTGAGGATCAGAAGGGAGCGGATAATTAATAAATACAACAAGCAGTAAGACCACCTTCACTGCAATTTATACCATACACCTTTCTAACCATGGTCTAAAAACCCCGGACACATTAATGTCCGTTAGTGTTCGATAACGTCCGTTACTATACTGCCCATCTTTATTGGCTCTGTTAGTGTCTATTGTTACCATTTTCTGCCGGATGCTAACAACTGTAATGTGTATGGCCTTTGCCTTAACCGTTTTAGATACTTTCTGCACCAGGCTCAACAAAAGAAGAGGCTTACGACAATAGGGAGCAAAACTCAAGATGTGCCACTAAACTAAAACGGTACCTAACTTGGCATTTTCATTTACTGAACAAGCCAGACAATATATGGTGCAAAGTTATACTAGATATCCTAAAGATGTGCCAGATTTATCATTCTCCATCATACACTTTGATAAATCTGGTGGCATTACAGACTGTCTAGTCTAAGGAAGCCTTCACACGCAGTTACGCTGCGCTCATTTTGAACGTAAAAACACGTTCAAACTGTGCGCACGTATGACTTGAATGAGAGCCAGCATACGTGCGCTACCCACTACCCATCGCAGGTCAGCATCAGGACATGCTGAACTGCTGACTACTGGCCCGATGCTGGCTGGCACTGGAGCTGTGTATAAAGGAGCAGCGGATTACAGGACACCAGAGAGGCGGGCCCAGACCCTGCCCTCACTCACGGTGCGGAGAGGATGGTGGAGCCCGGCCTGGTGTGAGCGGTGTGCCACCGTGACAGATGCCGTGTGCGTGTCACTGCAGCCGGAGCATCAGGGGGTGACTTCCGGCTTCACAAGCTTGTGCCCACCGACAATCACCAAGTCAACCCACATCCCGACCCCGTCACCATCCTCTCCGCACTGCGAGTGAGGGCAGGGTCTGGGCGCCCCTCTCTGGCATCCTGTGATCCGCTACTCCTTTATACACAGATCCAGGGCCAGTAGTCAGCAGTTCAGCATGTCCCGATGCTGCTGCTGAACTGCGATGCTGGCCCGATAAGGGAAAAGTACCAAAAAGGCCTCCCATTGATTTCAATGGGTAGCGCACGTATCCCGGCTCCCATTTAAGTCAATGGGAGCTGCTTTTTACGCGCTCATTCTGAACGTGTTTTTACGTTCAGAATGAGCGCAGCGTAACTCTGTGTGAAAGCTCCCTAAGTTTACACTGTCTTACTTTTAGACTACCTGTACTGGGTCCAGTGGGCTCCCCAGGACAGAGCTGGTCCTTCTGCTCAGCTCTGACAAGAGCAGCTAATCTGTATAAAGGGGGCGTGAAGGAACAGCCCAGAAGGCAACGGCTTCAACAGTATAATGATGCTGTGCTGCCTGAGCTTCATTTACATATTTGTCAAAAATGGTATATTTCAAAAATGGCTGCGAGCAGGAGAGAGAGGGGTAGGACTAAATAGCCTTTCTAAAGGCTCAGTGTGTGTTTACTTAAAAAAACAAAATCCCTAATGATAGACTCCCTGTACTAGAGGGATGTGTCTCTACAACATGTGATACTGTCAGCACTGATCACTGTAGGAAATTGTAGATAACCCAAGATACCAAATTAAATTTTTTTTTGCAGAATAAGAGCTACAGCACAAGGTATAGCTGTTTAAAAAAACAAAACAAAAAAAACCTGTTATACAGATAATTCAGAAGAATGGTGAAAAAACAGCAACCTTTAGTGCTAGTAACATCAGTGGTAAAAGGCGAGTGACTAACAAAGCAAGACTAGCTCAGTTTCCTATAGCAACCAATCACAGAAAATGTGCAAATGTGCTTACATAGTGTGACATAAAACACTGATGAAAAAGCTTTTTACATGTTGGAATCTGCAAGAAAGGGCTCCATTGTGACCCTACAGCAAAACTTTCTGAATACATTTGTTTAATGTGCTCCACATTGAAACTGCATTTCGTGTTAGCAATTCAAAACCACTGGATGTTTATGTCATGGGAAAAGTCTGGGCTGCCCAAAGACTTTGGAAAAGGCAGTGAACAGGATATGAGGCGGGTACGAGCCGAGCGTAGTTCTAGAAGGTTGACTAGTATGGAAGAACTACAGATAATCACAAATCTCAGTATGGCGTATCTTAAGAAGACATGCGTGTTGTAAGTCATACAGAATACACCGTCTTCAGGAGCCAAGAACAGACAACAAACTAAAATCTCGTGACTTTTCCATTACCTCAACAGGCCAATTGGAAAGAAACCTTGTGACAGGATTATGGTCAAAGATGCCACCTCAGTGGAAAGGTCAACCGACACACCGTTACAATTTGGGGCTCTGAAAAATCGTGGGCCTGTATTGAGCATGCTCTGTGCAAAAAGCAAGTCCAAAGTCTATAGTCCCTTCTTTTTTTTACCAAGGAAACTGTTCTACCTTCACAGGTGAAAGGACTGGTTTCTGCCACAGACAGAGATCTGCCCAACGTGCACCTTCACATCTCCATTTGGATGTTCACCGATAAGCCAAAGAAACACTACCAAAACATTAGATTGGAAATGAAAACTATCCAGTGTATCCTCCCACTCACAGAATCTGCAACACCCAAGTGTCAACAATGGAAATCACATCTAACATTTGTATTGTATATATAGCAATGTCTTTTCATGCTAATAAATTTGTGCTATATTTCCCTGCTCATGAATACCAAGGTTATAATTCTGTACTATTCTTTCTGAATCACTCTGTGTTAGGGGAAAACAAATTGCACAATGGCAGACATGACAGGAGAGGTGACAGGTCTTTAAGTGTACCCCAATAATAGTTTTGCATAGAGGTTTAAGCATGCACACAATAGGAGGTAGAATTTAACCCCTTATGGATACAGCTAGTGTTTTTCCCTCAAGAGCGAGCATATTTCTCTGGAACTCTGAAATGATGTGGACACAAAATCTGAAAGTTTAGAAGTAACAAGATAAAACAAAAAACATAAGTCACACCTTCTAATAGTTATACAAGCTCTTAAAGCATTCAACGCAAAGGTTTGCACAGTAGCAAATTATAGCCACCATCCTGCAACACTGTGACAACACAGACTTAAAAATACGGCAGAAACTTTTGCGGCTGTAATTAAATACAATAGTCTATATACTTGTATTCTAATAATAGATCAAGGTGTGCCTAGGATGTATACACATAGCTACACATACTAGGTACATCTACAAAAGCTTGTGAGCTACTAACAAACATACACAGACTAATATAACAGTCCCCCCCCCCCATGCTAGAGAAAAAAAAAAGGGATTTTTGGCAGTAGCATGTAGCATAAATGCAAGTTTGTTGTGAAACCACTTGATGAAAGCATTATACACCCATCAGAAACAACCTTAGACTGATGCCACATGGTGCAGAAAAGCAGCTTATTTTGTTGTAAGTTTTGCTTCTTTTATTTCAGCCACTGTTTTTCCATAGCGTGTGGCCTCAGCATTATAAGGGTTTCTCTCCAAACAACTTATTCTCATGACCTGGAATTTATAGGGGATAAGTGTGTTGTTATAAATTTTCCACCAGCTGCCCAGGCACGTGCTTAACTCCATTTATTTCTATGGGTCTGCTAGAAAAAGTCAAGTGCTGTGGCCATTTTCTTGTGATCAGTCTGGTTCCCACCTGTCATAGCCATACTAATCTGATTTACAACCTGTTCATGTCCATTTTCACGGATAAAGATAGTACATGTCAGTTTTTGAATGGCCATGAAAGACAGACAGTCGAGAAAACGGACATGTAAATAGACAGACTGAAAGCAAAGTGTTCACAAAACATCTGTGTTTTTGTAGTCTTGTGAATAAGCCCTAAGTCAATTACACAGACACTCAAAGCCTTAGAAGGGCTGGTTTTTTGCAAGATAAAAAGAATAATATTTCATATGATGAATCAGGAAGGGAAAATACATAAATAGTTTTTTATTTTCTATTTTTTTTTGTTTTAATGTAGATTGTGAGCCCCATATAGGTTTCACAATGTACATTTTCCTCTATCAGTATGTCTTTGGAATATGAGAGGAAATCCATGCAAACACGGGAAGAACATACAAACTCCTTGCAGATGTCGTCTCTGTCAGGATTCGAACCCAGGACTCCAGCGCTGCAAGGCTGTAGTGCTAACCACTGAGCCACTGAGTTGCCCCTTTCTTTGCTATATTTTAAATTAAAAAAAAAACCAAAACCCTCCCTCTCCTTACCCAAAATTTGGCTTTAGAAATGACTAAGAAAATAGTTGTTTGCACCTTATAATACAGCAATACCTCATTTATTTGTTTGCTTATTTTTGTGAAATTAGGAAAAGAGGGTGATTTGAAGTGTCATTTTTCTTTTTTATTTATATTAAAAATTGAATTGAATTTTTTTTTTTTTTTTTTTACATTCTAGAGGGCTTGAATGCTAATACAGTATACTGCAATACCTCTCTTCTGCAGTAATAGGGTGTGTATATATATATATATATATATATATATATATATATATATATATATATATTAGGACGATGGTGCTGCGCTCGCGGACCACCACTGACCCCCAAACCTCTCTTTTGTGCCGACCCCTCCCGCACGGCACTCCGTGAACTCCTCCCCCCCATCGAAAGCCGTCTTGCGCGACCCACCCCTCCTGAGTGGGCCCCCAAACTCCTCCTCCGCGTCCCCCCTGCCCTGTGGCCCTGGGCACCTCACTGTCCCTCTTCCCAAACCCGCCGCGTGTGCCCCTCTTCTCCCCCCAGCCCTGCGGCCCTGTGCACCTCCCTGGGCCCCAAACCCCTCTCCCCAGTATACTCACACAGCCGGCATATCCGCTCCACGTGTGGTGTTCCGCAGATGTAGGCCGCGTGTCCGCCTCGGACCTGAGCTGGGAGTGTCAGGCCTCTTGTCAGGGGTGCAGACTGTCCCTAGCCGCTGGACTTGCCGAGCGCCACAAAGGTGATGCAGCATGGCAGCGTTGTGCCGGAGATCCCGCACATGAGGCACCATGTTCTTCACTCCGCGCTGTGCCGGGCTGCATCCTTCCATACCATAGCGCGCACCAATTGGCGAGCGCTTCAAGGGCCTGTGATGACGTCATATCAGGTCCTCAAACTTAGTCCCAAATGAACTTCGGTGCTCACGGTTGTGACGCCTGGCCACCCATGGGAACGGTAAGAAGCCTATATTCTATTCCGGCCGTATTCTATGTGTGTGTGAAATTTGTGCAGCGGTATAGGCGTGATTGAGGAACAAACATCCAAACTTTCACATTTATAATATTAGTATATAATATAATAATACTAGAATAGGATTAGTAGGAGGAAGGATAGGATATCTATCTATCTATCTATCTATCACCAACTGCCTATTGCAGGATGTAATACAAGCTCCATAACATGGAATGTGGGCGGAGATTTGTTCTAATATGGCTTTGCTGTGCAGGACAACAGTATAAAAATTTGATTTGGGGTTGGAAAACCCCTTTAAATGAGCTGCTATACAATGTATAGTGCTGCGCTTGCTAATTTTCAGAAAAGCCATGAGCATGGAGGAGCTGCATGTAACCCAGTACTCCTTCACATGCTGCATGTTACAAGCAGGGCTGTGGTGTCAGTAGGTCACACTACTGACTGACTTTCTCATAAATGGATGACAGCGACGATCAGAGAAGTAGTACAGCTCCTGTAATGCATAAAAAAAAGCTAGTAATTAAATTCCTATGAAAGTAAATATGTAACAAACTCTGCATTTAATTAATTACCCAATACCAAAAACTGCATAATATAATTTAAAAAAATTAAATTGTTTTATTGTGAAGCTGGAGTCAATAACTTGTAATGTAATACTGGCCCAGACTCTGCAGCCCAGATTAGAATAGTTGTTCTCCCTTCTAAACAATACTTGTAGGGGAGAATAGCTCAGTAATGCAGAGTCTGATGGAGCATGTCATGGTGAGTAAGCCCATAGCACTGAAATAAAAAAAATTAACATGTAGCTTGGAGATCACAGCAGCCATAGAAGGAATTCAACCTTCTGTAGAAGCAGCCCTGGAAAGATTTTGCAGAATACAGCTTAAAATCATGCCTGTCGATCCCAGCCGATGTGTATGCATTATCCAACATCTTTGTTATGTTGTGTGGCAGATTTCTTCAGCACAATATAAACATAAACTGGGTCTAAAGAAATCTAGGAAACAGATTTTCAGGTGTTTTTCAAGACACGTTGCAAAAAGTTAGCTGAGCTCTAACTGGTTGCAATGTTTTTTTTTTCTAGGGCTGGATTCACACCAGCGCTCTGTTTCCGTCTCCCATTCCTGCAACAAGGACTTTTCTCTCTGTATTTTTCATTTGGAAACCCGACGGTTTCCAATCGGACCCGAAGAACGGAAACCTGAGCGCAGGTGTGTACCTAGAATAAGTGACACTTTATAAATATGAATGGAAAATATGGAATGAGTCAAAACAAATACCCGATTGTGAAGGCACAGACGTAGCAGTACTTGAGTCATTTAACAAAAGGGTTCAGTAGTCAAGAAATGACTTGTTGGTTTATTGTGAAGTTTGAGTCAGCAACTTTTCCCCCCCTGACACCTAAAACTGGCCCTGACTCTATTCTTATGAGAGGAATCTCAGCAATACAGTATCCTTGGAGCAAGTCATCATTTTATTTCCCCCAAGTTTGTATTGTGCCTTATGCTAGTCATGTTTATTCTGGCTACTGCCATCCATGCTGTTTAGTCATGGCCCAGCCACATGCACACGGCTCTGTGCATGATATCAGAGTCTGCAATATAATGGCTTGCTCTGTACGGGAATCTGAGACATAGACAGGTACAGTAGGACCCAAAATGTAGTCCACAGATGCTTTATTACAGCTACATACAACTCAGAGGCAATCCATGTGCATATAACAGAGCCCCTTTACTATGTCCACAGGGTCTATGGACCAAGCCTGTTCAGGTGCCATGTATAGGTGTGTTCTCCCAAAGTAAAGGGACTCCTCATGTCCCTGTCTATTCAGATGCATAATAAGAAACGTGTTTATAGGTTTAAGTAACAGGGAAGGTATCATTTTGGTTGTCTGTCTCAGTACAATCTGACAGTCCCTTCCTGTACGTAGTACTGCATGTTACTGCACTGACAAGAATACAACTGACCCCCAAGAAAAAAAACAGGTATATCTGTGCACATCACAAGAACCACAGCTAAGAGTGACATGGACTAGACACACTAGTATGTGCTGCCATATTGACATTCTTACAACACCTGACTGCCAGCAAGAGCTCTGTATTTTCTGTTGGGCAGACCCATATAGGGCTTACATATGGTATGTTGTCTGGACTGTCTTATTCATCTAAATGGAGCTTGCAGAAATCCATGTACATGCTACATAAACAGACTTGCATGCATATTGAGAATATTCTCTTATAGGATTACTGGATGCAAGCATGTCCCCTGCCTTTAGTCTACAAACCAATAAAACCGGGATTATAGGTTGAGTTTAGAAAACGAAAATGCATTTTCCAAGACGTTTATTGCAAAACAACTTTGTTTTGGCAAAAGCTGCTCAAAAGGAGGTTTCAGGGTAATAGCTGTTTCTGAGCATTTCTATAGACAAGTAATCACAGCAATAAACCCTGGTCAACAATGCCGACATTATCGGCAAATATATCTCTGAAAAGATGACTTTACAACTACTTGTACTGATGTCAGCGAGGAAAAAATAATCCTAAACTACACAGATGAAGCCGAGCTAGGAGCTCACAAACTGCTGAAATAACTGAAGGACACCGAACAGCTGCAGTGCCACATGTGTAAGGATAGAAATGTGGAGCAAATACATTATAGACACATTCACTTCTATGTACAGAAACATTCCATAAGGGTAACAATTGTACAAAGCTGGAAAGCCTCAAAAAACCAAAGCAATGGAGACAGCAGAGCAGAAAGAAATTACAAAGCAACAGATATAGAAGAACACAATGAATGTGCTCGGCTGTATAGCAACATAACCTTTGTACGACATCTCAAGTAGGCCCCCAAAAATCTACAATGTATTTCCTAAAATGAAAATAAATAAATCCTAAACAGTCTAACGCTCTAGCACATAACAAAGGATAGCACAGCACACAGTGTAAGTACAACGATAGCAGATGCATAGCAGCAAAAAATTCTAGGGGCATTCCCACCTTGCAAAGAACAAAAGACTGCTTATGTATGCATATACATCCTTTATAGGCAGCCATTCGCTTAACCGAGCAATTTCTCTCCTGTGCAGTTACTATTTTCTACCAACATTACTTATTGTGATATTTCGGCCCACAGCCCTTAGAATTAATGAATTTAATTTTTTTTTAAAAAAAACAAAAGATAAATGGGAAATAACATTCATTTAGTTCTGAGGATTTCTGTTTACTGAGCAACGTACATCTTTGTATAATGGGCTAGCAGGCATGAAGGCAGAAGCCAGCATTATGCCACGGTATAGTGGCCACAATAAGACAACGTACTAAGCTGGAGGGATGGAAAATACATAATACATTTTATTTATCTAACAACAACGTATTCTGCAGCATTGTACACTTTGTAGGGTTCAAATACAGACAAGAAAGATACACTACAAAGAAAGTCAATTCACACAATGGGACAGAGGGCCCTGCTCGCAGGAGCTTACAATCTAATAAGCTTTCACCTTTCCTGGAGACAAAAGGCTAAGCTAAAGGGACAGGTTCAACTGTGAACATCTCTAGGTTTATGAAAAAACACCATTGCTGAGCAATCTGTGTATCATATACCAATGTCTCCTGACTTGGAAGTCTTCATATAGTATGTAGTCAGAAACCTCTGATTCATTGCGATGGGTATTTACAGCACATTGCCAGAAACAGAAAATTTCCATGTCAGACTACAAAGGGACATGGCCCTTAGAAAGCTGCACAGGGCTTTCCCTCTAGGAAGTGGGGGGTGGTCATAGGCCACAGACACCCACCTATTACAAGCCTAGAAACGTGTAATAGGTATAGACTAGAGCTGCATGACACTATGCAGACATGCAACATAACATTCATCTTATCACATTGCAACTGACAAGGTGCCGCAACAGTCAGCAGAAAACCAAACTTCCTGGGTTTGTGCATGACTACACAACTAGCTGACTGGTAGCGCAACATCTGCAACCTTAATGTCACTTGGTCAAAAGTCTACGTGTTGCTCTAGCCTCAAGCTAAACATTATATATATATATATATATATATATAGTGAGGCAACTCATCCGCAGCTATAATGGGGAAAACACCTTCATGCTCTCATATGTTTTGGTAGCTTTGTAGGGACCCAACCCTTCCACATGGGAATCCTAGGCTGCATTCACGGCTCGCATACTCAGGTGACTGAAAAATACCTGCAGCACAACCTCACCTCTGCAGCATGTTTTCAACCTGAAGCATGTTAATTAATATCAACCTTCTCAATGTAAAAGTCAAAGTTTCAGGAGGGTTGCTGCAAAAATTTTAAAAAAAAAAATTAAAAAAAAAAATCCCGTTTTAGGCTAAGGTCTCACGTTGTGGAAACACAGCCTTTTTTTGGTTGCAGTTTTGTTGCGGTTTTTTGAGCCAAAGCCAAGGATGGCAACAAGAGGAATGGGAACTCTATAAAAAGTTCTTATACTTCTCCCTGCTGTTCAATCCACTCCTGGCTTTGGCTCAAAAAAACGCAACAAAGAAAGCTGCATTTCCGCAATGTGGCGCCTTGGGCAATTTTTTGTGGAAGCAGCTTTTAAGAAAGCACAGCTCTGAATTTTCATGACAGTGATTCAGCAGTTTGTCTACTACCGTATGTATGACCCCAGCCCACCTTTCTCACAACTATAATACCTCTGTGCAGTAGTGACCAGTGCTAAACGCAAAGTATTAGAGCAGTTGTTCGGTTTCAGCATATAAAAAGTTATTGTTTTGAGTAATGAAAATTATATATGATTTTCCAAGATACTTTCTGTATCAGCTCTTCTCAGTTTTATAGATCTTTACTTATCAACCTTGTTACTGTCAGTAAATAATAATGGTGTCATCACAGACTCATATTTATCCACTGGAAATGGATTAAAAAGAATGACAGCAAGCAGAGATCTAGAAAACTGAGGAATTGATATAGAACGTATACTGGAAAACTGTACAACATTTCATTATACAAACAATAACATTTATTTACTGAAATCAGACAACCCCTTTCAGGAGAATGACATTTCCTCTAGTGACAATTTTTTGTAACTTTTCGTACACGCGGTTTTAACTTTTTTCAGTCCCCTTGGGCTGTTTAAAAGATTTTTTTTTGCTGCTTTTCTCGGTGACACATAGGGTTTTATTCTTAGATTTAGTTTTTCCATGTTTTTTGTTTTTATTTTGATATAAAAGAAAATGTAAACAAAAAAAGATTCTACTTTTAATAGCACAAAATGCCACAAAAAAAAAATTAAAAATTAAAATAGTTCACCCTCTCTGGTATGGGATTTTCATTTTTTTTGGCTTATTTCTCCCATAACTGGGACCAATACATGCCGCCTATGCTGCCTCCTATAGGACCCAGAAACTCATGCAGTTCTTGTCTGATAGTGGAGCGGCATTATGGCATCTCCCATAGCTGTGTACATAGTGATCAGGAATGTCTTCTCTATAGAAAGTCTGGCTATAGTAAGAGCCTAGCCCCATGCTTCTGCAGGTGCACGTCCTTGGAGTGTAAAGAGAGGACGGACTGGATATGTAAAGTCAATGGGTTGTCCGCAAGCATTATATCAAGGGGGACCAATTTAAGGCTCTACATTGTGAAAATGCAGCGTTTTGGGCTGCTGCAGAAATAAAATTAAATGTTTCGCAGTATAGGACCTTAGTCTAAACCAGGTTTATGCTTCCATACTTGAAGGTACCATAAAGTAGTGACACAGACGCTGACGGCAGCACTGGCTCACTAAGGCTAGGTTCACACTAGCGTATAGGTTTCTATTCTTTGGGTCCACATAGGGACCTGAAAGATGAGACCCTGTCCCCTTAAAAATCTATAATGGGGTCCATCAATTTTATACTGACCCACCGAAGAGAAAAGTCCTCCTTACAGAACTTTTCTCTCCACCAATTTTTTAGCAGATTCTGCCACGAAGACTTCTGCGTAAGTGTGAATCAGCCTTACGCTGGGTTCACACTAGCGCCCGGAGTCCGTTCTCAGCTTTCCGTCTTCTGCATGAAGCTGTCAGAGCGAGTCCGGCCGTGAGCGTTTTATGCTCTCCGCCGCAAAACCGTTTTTTTTTTTTTTTTTTTTTAAATCGGACACAGAGTACTGCATGTCCGACTCTGTGTCCAATTTTAAAAAAAACAAAAACGGTTTCACGGCGGAGAGCATAAAACGCTCACCGCCGGACATCTTTCAAACCCATTCAAATGAATGGGTTTGAAAGAGTCCTGCAGGTTTCCGTCTCCTGCTCAGTTTTGTGCAGGAAACGGAAACCTGTATGACGGAGACCGGGCGCAGATGTGAACGAGCCCACTTGTTTTCCTGCAGTATTGTTAACCAAAATCACAGTTTTGTAGGTGCAGTCTTGGAGTGTCCTCTCAATGATATACATACACTGCTGTATCCCAAAGCCCAACTACCACTGATTGACAGCTTTCTCCCTTTGAAAAGTAGTAGGGAGACAACTGTCAACCACCATCGGGAGGGCCCCACACATGATTCCGAGCATTCCTAGCTAAAAACATGGTGTCTATCACTACCTTAGGCAGAATTTACACAACAAGGGACCATTCACACGGAGTAAACGCGCTTTAATTTTGGCAAATTACACCTGTAAACATAAGAAACCCATTGACTTTTTTTTTTTTTTACACGTGTAAAAAAAAAAACAAACAAAAAAAACCCGTCAAAATACATGTGTAAAACGTCACTGAAGTCAATGGGAGTCTTATTTTTACACGTGTATTGTTTACACGTGTATTTTGCCAAAATAACGCGTTTACTCCGTGTGAATGAACCCCAATACTGTACTGATCAACTGCATGCAGTTATTTACTGCATTAATAAGTGGTACATGTTACTATACATTACACCTGTATACTAAGAGCCATTAAATGGAAAACCTCTGCTTTACTGGCATGTGATACTTATTAGTACAATTAAAAACTGCATACAGTTCTAGAGTAGGAAAGCGCCATGTAAACTCTGCCTTAGGCTGGGTTTACATGGCGCTTTTATAAATCAATAACTGAATGCTTTTCTAATTGAAGTAATGAGTAAGCTAATGGCCATCAAATTGAAAACTTCTGCTTTACAGACATAGTAGAAATACACTATTCATTACTGCAATTAAAAACTGCATGCTATTACAGGTTAAACGGGAGTCTGTCACAGGATCCCAGCCCTGCAGATCCATAGGTTAGGGTTACCTGAATCAAATGGGGATTTTTTTTTCCTTGTGAATTGGTGCCTCATATTTACCAAGATATTGTTGATTTTGTCACTATGCAAATGATCACTTTGGAGCAATGAGGGTGTTACCACTTACCTCTTCGGCACAACCAGAATGCCAGCTTTGCTTCAAAGAGCTAATTTGCATATTGACAAAACAAGTGTTATCCTGGCAAAAGAGGCCAAAGTGAAAACATGATTTATTCAGATAACCCTCACCTATCTGCAGGGCTGGGTTTATATCCTGGCATCTGGTGACCCCCCCCCCCTCCAGGTGGTGACACACAATGGGGCTGATTTATTATGCCCTTTATGCCAGTCTTCATAAACGTGCCCCATTGTCCTGGCTGACAATCAGCCCCTACGGGTGGTGACAAACAATGGGGCCGATCTATTATGCCCTTTATGCCAGTCTTCATATATGTGCCCTACTGTCCTGGTTGACAATCAGCCCCTACGGGTGGTGACAAACAATGAGGCTGATTTATTATGCCCTGTATGCCAGTCTTCATAAATGTGCCCCACTGTCCTGGCTGACAATGTTTCAGTACTGAGTACACAAAACACAGATTTTAGCTGGATAACATTTCAGGCTGTACAGTAACAATAAAGTCAAAAAGCTTGTAATGCTACACAAGCACTGAGACTGAATATGGCTATGGCCACATCTCAGGTATACAGTGTCACCAATCAAAAACGCACCATATGAGCACAGGCCTTATTCTGTTCTCAGATAGGGCAGGCAGCATCAACCTGATACAAGATTTCCTTCAACATCATTTGGGCAATGAATGGCTTATTTGGTCATAAGGTCTTCTCCATCACAAGTGGATATTTCTGTAACCACAGGACAGACACATTCACCAACATCGGTACATGGTAGTGTACCACATAGCGCTGTAATGACAACGAGGTGCTTCACTTCACAAGACAACACACACACACTCCATTCACAATTTCACGCGGTTACTGAACTAAGCCAAGTTGTATCTGGTGTTGTTTATTTGCCACTTTTAGATACAGAACTTTTTGCCAAAACCTGCAATGAATTCAAAGAAAACAAGAGGGAAGTTACAGCCCAGTATACATAGGTGTCATACAGACTTTTCAATAAAAAATACCCATGAGACAAAATGACTGCATTGATCTACTAGCCTGGGAATATTTAGATCTCACGGCATTGCAAAGTTATTGATGGAAATTACTTTGAAACCTTATCAATACTAGAAAACCAATGCCAGAGGAGCCAACCACAAGTACAACCTACGTACACCTGCTAAAATGGCAACAGCATCCAAACCAAATCTACACATACCGCAACGCTCCAAGAAATAATAGTTTTATGCAGACTGTAGAAAAAGTATTTGTCAACCAATTTCTGGCCTTATTATGTATCCCGGAAACTCTCGTGCTCTCAAGTCACAACAATTCTTAAGGCGAACCAGAGAAAAAGGTGGGGTAGTCAACTCCTTGCCAGATACAAGCTTATATAAAAGCCAAGTAGGGCATGACTGCAGTGAACATGAAGCAATGCCATGTCAAGCTGCCTCCAGCTAGCTTATTGCTAGGATGTGCCATTTCTTCTTCTCTATGCGGCATTCATGCCTGGGTTGCATTGTCTCCGAACGCTCGCCTGTGGAGAGGGAAGGAACACACCCCCTTTCTTCACACTTGCTTTATACCATACCACTGAAAGATATGTGAACGCAATGCCCAAAGAGCAAATAACACAACAAAATGGGTTCACACATATAAAGATAAATGAACAGAACCCCTCATGTTACTGTTGTAGATGGTAATGATATTGATTTGTGGCCTGACTGAGCTGCCAAATATGCTGAGGACCTGCCAAAGGCTGCCCCGCTGCCCTCTAGGACACTTCACTGCTTAGGACCTGTGAAGGATGTAATAAAAAGGAAAGTAAAAGCAATGAACATGAAGGTTGGGCTGGGAAGCTGAGTGCAGCCTGGAGCCATAGCATTGCAGGCAGATGGGCAGTGACACATCCAGCAGCCATTCCTGCTGCTCTATCAGGACCAATCCTCAGTAACAAAACAGCCCGCTCAGCCACAACACCTCCTCCACTGGCACTGTACAATAGTGCCCAGCATACAAATACAACCTTACCCCCTACACACAAAGCAGAATACACAACATATCCTCTGGGGCTGACAGCTGTCTCTTGACACTCGAGAGGTAAATAGGCAACATCTTATGCATTCAGGTGACCCAGATTTCTCCTGGGGGCAAAGACAAGAAAGTAAAAATACACAAGACAGCAAATAAATAAGAACGGCTAAGAAGTCGGGTATAGCGGCGGGGATGCCAGGTTAAACACCAGACAAAGAGCACAAATACTGTAGTAATAGAGAGCCATGCAGATTACCAGTTGTTGTTCTTCTGGTACAGCACATGTTTTTACGTTGCCCCCCGCAGCCATGACACCCCAGTAGTTGTGGAATGAGCTCATAGCAGCAGACAAGGAGACAATACGTCGTCTATAGGTATGTTCACACAGGGCTCATTTGTTGCAGATTTTTTTGCCGCAAGAAAATCAGCACCAAATGGCGGTTGTTTTTTTTTTTAAAGCAAAATTCACTTCACTCTATGAATTACTTTGGGTAAAACCTGTAGAGAAGAACAGGGACATAGATAGACACGTCTAGGATGTAAAACCCTAATCCAATGGCAAGTCACACCAAAGATTTCTCTCTTCAGCATGTGAGATTTTATAAAAATTACACAGCGGAAATTTCACAAGCAATTTTGGAGTGGAAAATCTGCAGCACAGCCACTACTTGTGAATATGGACTAAGAGAGGAAAACAAGCAGAAGCTGGGCACGCATTGCAGCTTTGGAAGGAGGGGGCAGCGGTTATCAGTGCCATAAACTCCCATGCCCGGGCACCTGGGCAGACACTGCCATGAAGGGGGTGTGGAGAGCAGCTGCACACACTGCCAGGCCTGCTAACCACCGGGAGTGCCAGGCCTCCACCCAGACAAGCAGGCCTCCAGCAGGGACACCCCACACCGCCGTACCATGGCATGTGCACTGCACAACAACACAGGGAAGCCTCCTGACACCCCCTTTGCCATATTCCCCGGCCTAGCTTTACCCACCCCCTCCCCATGTGACCCGTCCACAGCTACTTACCCGCTGCAAGGCTTACAAGCTATCCCGCTCTGCTAGCCACCCGTCACACAGTGGTTTGGGGGTAAGAGCCGGGGTGCAGGGCAATGACTCCCCAGGTAGTCTCCTCACAGCAGCGCTCACACCCCTCTTCTTCCCTCTCTGTCGCCCTCCCCCTCACTACACGCTCCCCGCCTCCCAGCACACAGCCCTCAGCGACCCACAGCGGATTGGACGCAGCACTACACACCACGTGACGCCAGGCCGGCGGAGCGGGATTGGGCGAGCTGGGGGCGGGGCGACGAAGAACTGTCACTCACAAGCCATACATAGCAAAGCGTCTGCACCTATAGACTACGGGAGGGGGCTGTGTAACAATGGACACATGCAACGCTAACGACTTGTCAGAGGGGGCGCCACATTCTCTCTATTCTCCCAGCATCATATACAGCACAACATCCAGTAGCTAAGCCTGTCAGTTACTAGCCCTGCCCCCACTAACGACATATTCTCCTTTCTACACATCTGTCCGCAGGCCCCCTCCCTCCTCACACGTCACGGAAAAGGCGGGACCAGTCGTTACAAGCTGGCACTTGGAAACAGACCTGTCGCCTGTGATTGGCTACTGGCTTACTGACGTCACAAGGGATGGCTGTGCCTAGAAGAAGGTTCTCGAAAGCGGAGGAGGGCGAGCTGTGTTACGAGCTGTCGGATTCCGGTGGCCGCTCCCCAGTCTCTGTCTCCAGCTCTCCGGTTATGTCTCTTGTCTGCTGTCTGTAATACGCGGGTTGCCATTGTTGCTTTCGCCTTCACTATTGTTGTGATGGCGCAGTGAGTATTGTCCTCTAGAGACTTCGGGCGCATGCGCGGACCTTAGGAAGGGCTAGTGACGTCATTTGCGGCAGTGACGCAACCCTCTGTTTTGACAGCGACAGTTGTTAAAATTTAAATAGTTATCTGCGATAGTGATAACGCGTTAGCTCATGTGTGAATGCGTGCTGTGTGGAGGCGGTGCTCTGTGTCAGGGCTAGCGATAGTACTTAAGAAGAGACATAGCCTGTAACTATGGCAACTGTGTCTTCCTGGAGCTGGCCAATGCTGCTGCTGGCGCCTTGTGGCAGTGCATTGTCCGTTAGGATGTGTTACATGGAGCCAGGGCCGGTAGACATGCACAGAATGCCGGCTTTATTCCCACACACTAGGGTTTGTCTGATACATGGCCTCACTCTATATTCATCAACTTAATAGGTCACGTTGTAGTACCCAACACAGCCACTGCAAAATGTACTGTGCACTGTGTGCAGCCATAGATCCAAATGGGGCCAAAAGTCAGACCCCCACCATTCTGATAGTGATATGTTTTGGTCTTTGTGGAAACGCAGCAGAAAATGGTACGCTTTACTGTCTCAGCAACCTGAATGAGATTTTATTTCTTTCATCTCCACATTGTGGGGAAAACAAACCCTGCCAAAAACTCAGCATGATCATTTTAAAGGGGCTGTTGCGTCAGTCGGCCGAACCCCTCACTCCTACTCCTTCATAAATGTCCGGCAGCCGTGGTCAAACTAAATTCCTATGAGAGTATGTACACCCACACACGTGTAAGAAGTATACTGTAATATGCAGAATACCGCTTTGTAGTATAGTGCATAGAGGTATACCAACTCAGCAGAGACCCAAAGGGGACTATTTTGGGCTCTGGCAAGTTACTGAGGTCTTGGAGATGTTTCTACAGCATATACTCCTTGTTGGAAACCCATATGTAAAGTTACTTGACTTCCTTCAGTGTACCATCATTAGCGGCTCCCACTGGTGAAGGGTCACGTCTCCCGTTCACATCATATGAGCACCTCTTCTAGTCATGATGCTATATTCAGCACACAGGAAAGGCTTCCTGACTACTAGCCTGTGCCAGTACAGCATGTCTTGGTCACAGCAAAGGAAAACCCGTTACTCATAAAGGAGCTTTACAAATCAATGAAAATACTGTGTGTGGTTTCCCTTCCAGCTCTAGGAATAGTCAGGTGACTCATGAGGGAACAGTGACTGGCATCAGCTGGAATCTGAAATGAGGCATGGGGTATGGTCGCCTTTATTCATTTGTGATAGAAGGGGCGAATGAAAACAGGAGCAGGAAAAAGCAATTTTATACGTATGACTGTCTGCATTTTAGTACATCGGAGTTTCCTAAACCCTCTTTGGGCTCCTTGACACAGAAACAATCCATCCAGTGTTTTTAATCATTTGTAATTAAAAAAACTCAAAATTTTCCTGTACAGAACACCATCCCCAGATCATGCTGCGTTTTAATTTCAAGACTTTCACATCACTGGCTGTAGACGATGACATCTGGTTGCAACTTTGACTTAAAAAAACAAACAAACCCCAAAACCCTGTGTGTGAATCAAGCCTTAGGGCTCCTTCACCCACACATGCTCTCATGAGAGCTCTATGCAGTGCGACCCCACCAGTCTCTGAGTTATGTCTGGTTCACATTAGTGTTTGGCTTCCGTCTGGAAGGAGTCTGCATGAGGACCCCCCCTCCCCGAACAGAATACCAACACAAATGCAAGCACTGTGCAGTTAAGCACATGGACCCCATAGACTATAAAGGGGTCCGTGTGCTTGCTGTGCACTGCCCGCACGAATCTCGGCAAGCACACGGAGCCCATTATAGTCTATGGGGTCCATGTGCTTAACTGCACAGTGCTTGCAGTTGCGTTGGTATTCCGTTTGGAGGGGTCCTCATACAGACTCCTTCTGGACGGAAGCCAAATGCTAATGTGAACCGATCCTTACTCCCTATCCTATAGGTGGTAAGACTAAGTTCACATCTGTGTCAAAGTCTCCCATCACAGTGACAGTCAAAATTTGGATGAAAAATTGCTGCAAGTCTGACTTTTACATCTGACCGTTTTAGTTTATAAGAACGGACACCCAATGGGCCCCATTATAGTCAGTGAGATCTGTCAGGTACCATTGGTATCCACCGTTTTAGACGTTTGTTTGACCATTGTTCTGATTCGTCAGATGATCAACGTTGGACACACAGATGCAAATCTGAACATACCAGTAGTTTAAGTAGAAATAACTAGAATGTTTGAAATTGTTCAATATTATACAGTTTTTTTTATATTGCAAAATTAGATGCGTAGTTTCTTGTATATTTACTTATTAGGCTACGTTTACTCTACTGCTATTCATGTCCATTGTAGCTCCATCTGTGTCCATTCCCACTGACTTTAATGTAAATCACATGATAGGAATTCAGTCATGTTTTGTTTTTTTCCTGAATTAGAGGAAAAAGGAGTTCTGCATCCCAATTCCACAGCCCTGGTTTTCTGGAACTTTATTTGGTTGCTGCTATTTTCTTCCATTTTTGAAGTCCTATGGGGGGGGGGGGGGAAATGACCTATCCAGAGTGTGATGTGTTTTGAGAACTGTGCACAAAAGTGTCAAAAAGGAGATGCTTTGTCATGTAAACTTGAAATATTTTGCTCGTAAACTTTTGGGAGTATACACACATGTAGAGATTTTCTACCACAGTTTGCTGCATATCAAATGAAAATTTTTCTTGTAACTAAATGCATTTGGGTGACATCTGAGCCCCTTCCATCCTCAATTTACTTCAGTGGGGTGATTTTATTCTGTCATATTGGAAAGGGCAGAACGTTAGATCCTCCGTCCACCTTGGAAGACCCTCAAACACTTGGTCATGTGCATAAGGCCTGAAGCAGCGTTTGTGACCTTTATATTAAAAAAAAAAAAAAAGCAGAATAAAGTGTGCGTGTAAATAAGGCCTTATAGTTTACAATCTGGAAAAAAGTGGTAGTGTGAACAAACTGGATTTTCACACATTTATGTCCAGTATCGGTAAGATTGGTCAGTCATTTACAGTCACCAATCCTTTGACAGGATAGAACCAATTCTCTTCCTTTTCTGTGGATTGACCTTCGGTGATAAGACCTTTGTTATTACAAGAATAAGCTCAGATGCAGCAGATTTGTTAAGGAATTTTTGACTTGAACATCTAGTGTATAAATTATTTATTTTTTAATAATATGTGCCCCAAACTGTGTTTTCGCATTGTGGGTCCCTAACCTGAAGGAGATTTTAGTTTCTCAGTTTTGAGTAGTAGCAGCTTTTGTAAAAGCTATTTTAGCAATAGATGTGCAGCTTCTCTGGGGTACAGCCAGTGGCTCTGCAGTGTGTGGGAGGAAGGAATGGGGCCTGCGGGGATTTCCCTGCCTCACTGACTGCTTGCATGTAACTCAGCAGCTGATTGGTGCTTGACCTCCTGCAGACACTTCCTGCTGGAGCCCAGACAGAGGCTGCTGCTGTGCCATTTAGTATTCAGACACAGCAGTAAGGAGCAGCACAACTGAGAAGATATGGGGATTCTACATGAGTGCAGTACACGGAGAGGCATCTTTATTGTGTGGGGGACAGGTTTGTAGGTTTACAAATCTTATCAAATTCTGCATAGACGTCCACATAAGTTTATAGAAAGAGGAGGAAAACAACAAGCTGGGATAAACATGAGAACAGTAATGTAGACTTCAACTAGTACTATTGTGTTTGATGCAGTATTGGTAGTATACAGAACTTGTTTGTCCTTGTTACAGCTGAAAAGATGACAAAACCCCTTTAGTCTGAGGCCCCATGTTGCAAAAAAGTTGCCTTTTTTTTTTTTGTTATAGATTTTGCTGCATTTTTTGAGCCAAACTCAGGAGTGCCTTCAAAAGAAATGAGAAATATAAAAGTGCTTATACTTCTCCCTTCTGCTCAATCCCCTCCTCCTCACTTTGGTTAAAAAACAAAACAAAAAAACAGCTAAATCTGCAAGAAATAGCAGCTTTTCTGACACATGGGGCCTCAGCCTTAAGGATTCCAACACCCAGCACCCCTACTGATTGGCTGTTGACACTGTAGTAAACCTAAAACAGAGCAGGACACAGATCCTTTCTGTGTCATGGCTGTGCTGAGGTAGTGCAGCTCTGCGCCTATTCACATGAAGCAGAAGTAATTGCGACGCAAGCTTTGCTTCTGGCTCCATCCGTTGTTAGTTGTGGCCCAGTGACTGATGAGAACAGCTTATTGGTGGAAATGCTCAGTGTTCGTCCTCCACCAATCCTCAGGTTAAGTCATTAACAACCAAAACTCAGAAAACTTTAAGGCTGATGCATGTTCTTGAGAATTACAGAATATTGCTTCCAGGGAAATAAATATCTGTAATGTGGCATTGTATGACTTCATGCGTTCTGATGCAGAATATAACAAGTGACTGTCCTCTCCTTAGTTCCAATACCAGGGCTAACTTCAAGTTTATTATGGTGGAAATATAAACTGCACATTTAAAATGAATAAAGTAATATTTTCTGCATTTATTGGCTGTTTTTCTTGGTTCTGTTTGCTGTATATAACTACTTACCTTTATTGTCCCTGTATATCTGAGCAATGTCCACATACAACACCTTTCTCACAACCTGGAAGTGGGTAAAGAAGCCTCCTTATTTCTGCCATTTTAATAAGGGGGATCTAATAAGTCCAAAATAAGTATCGTCAAATTTTATTGTTAAGACCAGCTCATCCAAATTGTGTCCTCTAGTATTTATTCACCTGACAAGATAACACATATATACACAACAAACTGACCACATGACGGATAATGACATAGTTTTATTAATGTTCAGTTTCGCAAATAGATACATTTACTAATCACAAAATTCAGAGATCCGCCCTAACCCCAAAGCCAGGTCCTGGTGGGGGTTCAGTCAGAGAGGTTAGTTCTCCAGCGGGCTCACACGAGAATCTGCCATTTCTGGAGGAAGGGGAAAAAAAAAAACATTATCTAAACCTTATGCTTCAATTTATATAGAACCAGGAATATATCCATCTGCTTACGTCTTAAATATTTAAATTATTATTAATTTTTTTTACCACCAGAAACAGTTGATAAATACATAGAGCCCAAATTATAAAATCAAATCGTGTTGTATCCCCATATCTATATATTCTCTGAAAGTAACCTGACATATATCACACATAGGCCAGTGACTGGCTGCAGAGGCCTTGTGTGATATATGATTGTCACCACTGAAGCCAAGAAAATAAAGGATGGAGAGGATCGGCGATGTGGGAGAATAACTAAAGGAACATGAAGTGTTTCACCTCCTGATGAAGCCATCCTAGGCAAAACGCACACGAGCCCGTTCTGGGTATTCACAAGTCGTAAGAAAAAAAACGACTGCCAAAATACTAGTAGTACAACATGACCGTGTTAGACTTCAGATGACTATGTAAGTTACCTTACGTAGACTTTGAGGCTAACCCACTGAAAGGAGACTGCAAGTAGTTTGTACAATGCAATCAGGAATGTTTTAATACAATCACATTGCCCTTACCTTGGTCCAGGATTAGGAACTTTCCCAGCCTTCAAGTCATCAATGATATTTTCAATATCCTTTGGCAATAGATCCTCCTGTAAGATTTTTAGGTACTCACATCAATATATTCCTCAACATGGCAACATTCACTTTTGTTCATACAAAACGGGTAAATTTCATTCTCTTTATGCCAGAAAACTGACGTAGAGGGAGGATAATGTGGAGCATGGTGGGTGCAAGGCCCTTTCTGTGAATGTGAGCGTTTTGGGACTGAGTAAGTAAAGCTCACGCCATTTTCTTGGTTTGAGTTAGAATGCAAATCTACACATTTAATATGCCAGTCTTAATAAATTTGCTCCATTTATTTTGCAAAAAAATAATCCATAATTCCCACAGCAACCACTCGGACTCCGCCCATCACTTCTTTAGGGTCATCCGTTGATTTGATCACTTTGGTTAACCAGGTATTAGACTACCAATTTAAGATATACATAAAGGTGGAAAACTCAAGTAATAAAAAAAATATAATTGATAACTCAATGTTGTGAACTTGTCACATTCAGGTTTCCTTTTCAATGAGGAAGCTATACATAGGCAGGTACAGCACTGGCGACATCTCTTGGCAAAAATAACGTACTACACATTTTAAGGCTGGATGTTTATAGTTTTCCAAGCTCATATTTTTTTTATAAAAAATTTGTTATGCTATATTCACATCTGCATCACTAAATCCATTAAAATCAGATTTTGTCATGCAGCATGAAAAATTATAGATACTAAAACTGCGGAAATGCAGCTTTTTTGTTGCAGATGTTGCTGCGTTTTTGTGAGCTAAAGTCAGGAGTGAATTGAGTAAATATTTTCTGTATAGTTCCCATTCTTGCAGCCATTGTTGGCTTTAACTCCATAAACCTGCAACAAAAAAAAGCTACGTTTCCACAATGTGGGGCCTCAGCCTAAATCTGTTTTTTATTCAAAAGATAAAAATATGTCATCCGGTCCTCTTCTGGCCTGGTCTTCCTAAGGATCTCAGACTGTTTCAATAACTTATCTTACAAAGAAACTGCTAGCTTATGGCACAGACTAGAATAAATAGCAAGCTATGTTATAAGGAAGCACAACCATCTTATAAAAGTTCCGCTCTATAATAGATTATAATGTAAGCAGGTGGCACTCATATTTAAGACCATAAGGCAACTCCACTGTAAATGCACACACCTTGAGAAGTAGTACCTGAACCTTCTGTATTCTCATAAATACGTCACAGCTACATTTTATCAAGATCACAGAAGCCTACAGTAAGAAGTGGCTATTCCTATTGGGAAAAAAAAAAAAGACTAGAAGAAAAGACTCCCAGGAGGATACGCTCAAGCCCTATTTTCTCGTGAGAATGTGTTTACAGTCAATCCACTGAATGAGTTTCATTTTAATATTGTCAGCATTACACTTTATGGCTGGGATACTGACAGCATACATGTCTAGTGGAAAAGAACAGCAAACATGACTGCATTTGTGATCAGTATACCTGCTGACATTGAGAGTAGGGAGAAGGGGAATGATCATCAGATAAGTAGTATTGGGATGTGTAAGCTATGTGGCTGCCACTGAACTACTGTGCTGTTATGTTACGGTCAGCAGGGAGGTCTGTAATAAAATTCAGAGCAGCCATAAAGAAGCCTGAAATAGCTTATAAAAGCAGTGTAGGCTGAAAAGATGGAGACATCCCAATGAAAACAAGGGCACAGAATGCAGCAGTCTGGTGTTTCCGTCTATCACATATACACGAGATCCATACCTTTAATATATTTAAGGATTCTCTCCCACACCAGATTTATTGTCGCTGTATTTACTTGCAGAACTGTCATGTAGAAGGAACAGTCTTTTATCTCGCGTGCATATGTACCCCCTCTGTGTAAACACCATCTGCACATCTAAAACCCTTAAAGTCTCACTGTATTGCAGCCAGATTAGCAGGTGGATTATCCAGCTAGATACTCAGCAACAATCTCAATATAGATATATATTAAGCAAACATTTTTGTAGATAAGTCTGTACAGAATAAGGACATGACAACGCCATGCAGAAGGCTATTACCCACAGCAGGTGTTGGATATGACTAGCATATACACAGCATTATACAAGCTGCGGAGGGGATGCTTATAAAGTTTAGTTTCATGGTTAAATTATCCTATGTGTGTGAGGGGAAAATAATTGCTAAAACCAAGAAAAATAAAAGATGGGCAGCGCCTGTACTTCATATACTGAGCATGTAACGTGCCATTCTCTCATGTGGCAAGTACAGGTGCATCCTAGCAAATAATACACTGTGAATATGGTTGAGCACTCTTAGGAATATTTCAATTTACAGATTTAGTTATTAACCATTTACAAACTTGCATCTTTCACATTAAGTTTTACAATGGTATAGGATGCCTACTAAATTTACAATTAGATTTATGCTAAAAAGTACAGGAATATACTTAAAAAGTGGGCCTGTTGAGATGATGTACACCAGATTTATTAAATTAGACTTAAAAATAAATAATACATTTTTATATTGGACGAAGTTACTCAGAAACACCATCCGATATGAGAAGATCGTATACAGAGAGGCTGTCCCTCGAAATACATTAAGGTATGGGATGCACGGTGTGACTCCCCACTGACTCATCCCTCCCCCAGTTTCCTCAACCTTTTCCCTGTCAAGGACGTAGCTCTATGTCCTCCCAGGGTGGCACTTGTGTAGCAGAGGATGTATCTAGTACGTCCTTAATTCTATTGCCGATATCTCAAGACTGGAAGGGCCTATTATAATAAGATGAATCTCATCATTAAAATGATACCAAGATCTTCAAATAGCACTTATAGTTACGGAGCGATTCACTGTTGAAAACGCTATTCGGCATTGAGATCCCATTGAAGATCTCAATTCCCGACAGCGTTTTTAACAGCAATTCGCTCCATAACTGTAAATGGTATTATGAAGACCTTGGTATCATTTTAAAGAGGAGATTCTCATCTTTAAAATTAATCTTAAATCATTATGATAGGCCCTTCCAGTCTTGAGATACAGGACTCTAAAGTGCCCCCTTCCCCTCCTGTCTCGGGAAGCTTGTGAACTATAGTAGAAGGGGAGGGTGAGGAGGAGCCCTGCAGGCTG
Source organism: Leptodactylus fuscus (assembly GCF_031893055.1). NCBI lineage: Eukaryota > Metazoa > Chordata > Amphibia > Anura > Leptodactylidae > Leptodactylus > Leptodactylus fuscus. Next base: position 74,613,238 of record NC_134268.1, on the reverse strand, counting down.
CACAGAGGTGAGGAATCATTGTCATCTCTGTGCCTAACCTGTATGTGACCCCAGGAGGGGGGTAGCAGGGATTTCTGTCCCTGTTATCCCCCCTTCTATCAATCATAGAGCATACTATACTTTCGTGTTCTGATTGTCACATCCAGGTATAATGTAATTTCCCCCTGAGCCTTACTAGTGGGGTATTCTTATGTAATACCCTCTAAATATAACCAAGTTTTTTTGCGCTGTAACACATTTAGCATTGTCCAGGACGCAGCACCAAAAAAAAGTTGCACCAAACACTTACACAACACATACAAAGTCATGAATAAAGTTTACATTTCACCCAATCCCTGTCCTGTCCATACCTGAGCTTTCTAAAGTAAAATACGTCTCTAGTGATGTCCGTTACACACTAAAATAATAGCAATAACGATTATCACTAGAGATGAAGGTTTAAGTTTCTAACATTTTTTAAAGGGGGATGGAAAATAACATTTTTATGTAAACTCCTATCTAATTTGCATGCACAAAATGGGATGGCGCATTTCTGCGATTTTGCCGATTCTTTAACACCCACCCCTGTAAATATATACATGTGTGGTATGTATGAACTCCTCATATATTGCAGTTTTTTGGAAAGTAAATTGTTTGCAGAAAGGGATTGCTTGAACATGTACTTTAGTGACAAATTTGAATTTTTGTGCAATTTTTGCTTGTAATCTCTGTTTGCCACAACGTTGCATGAAGGTGGTTGTATATATGAACTATTAAGTTGTGGTTTTGTATACAGTATACTGTGCAATTTCAAAAAAGGTATATTTTGGTGTCACAGTTTGGTAGGTGCAGTATAGCTTTTTAACATATTCGAGAATAACAGCAAAACCTTGCTTGTTTCCTGTATTAGTATTTTTGGGAGTCTGAGCTCTTGTTGTAGTTGAGGTTTGTGGGAAATAGTATAGTATATAGACATATTTTCTACACCTTAAGCTATTATTTTAAATGTATTTTAGTGCATTTTTTCAAAAAATTATTTTTCTTTGACACAAAGTTGCATGGAGGTGGATGTGGCTATTGATAACCTATTGAGACATATGTAATCTTCAGGTTATATACATAGTTACATAGTAGATGAGGTTGGATGAAGACATCAGTCCATCAAGTCCAACCTGTGACCCTACAATTCCCTACAGTGTTGATCTGGGGAAGGCAAAAAACCTCATGAGGCTCATGCCAATTGCCTCACTTCAGGGGAAAAAAAATTCCTTCCCGACTCCAATCTGGCACTCAGTATAAAAACTGCCTACTTTCAAAAAAATATACAGGGTTTTGGGGTTCACTTGCTTTTCACGGTGTGCAATCCTTACATTTTATAGGATGATACTTTTATAACATTTCCAGCTTCAAAGCAGATTTTTGTTCCTTCCGGTTCTAGCGATTTCCAAAACACATGTGCATGCGGGTGTAGGCCTTAGTGATATGAATGAACTCTGCACATGTTGAACTCTTATTTTTAGGAGGTTTGGTGCATATAATTTATTGTTTGGTTTACACTTTTAACATCTAATATACATTTGCATTATTATTATTATTATTTTTTATAAAACATTCACTTTAAATCAAAATTGCATAAAGGTGCCTGTTCGTATACAGTACCAAGTGGCATTCTGACAATGCTGCAGATGTCTACTTTAAGAAAATATATAGGTATGGGGGGGGTTGGATGATTTTTTTAATGTTGCAATTTAGGTTTGATTTGTCCATATCAAAACTGTAAAAATTGCTCTGGCTACCGGATGTGCAGAATTTCCAGAGACCCTTGGCAGTGAAGGGGTTAAGGGGCAACCTCTCCTCTAGACATGAAATCTCTCACTGATGGCTTGCTATAACACGATACATGTACAATCTGACATGTTTCATTTCAAATGTTATAAGTAACATAACAGGTGTATTACCTACTCAGGTAAAATCTGCTATGCCCTACAAGTAATCTTGTGTAGCGATAGATAGATAGATAGATAGATAGATAGATAGATAGATAGATAATATCCATATCCATCCTGAGTTATGGACTGAACCTGAAACATGCTTTGCATTCTTTACTAATGCATATACTGTATTGAATTGTGAGTTCAAGTATAAAAAAGGTGTTGCAATTTTACTCTGGTGGGGGAGGGGGGGTGCAGTTTTGTGGTGTATAAAGTGGAGTAAAAATAACATCAGGCTTAATAGGTATCTATCACGTGAAAAGTACCATGTCAATTGCTCAAAATTTCTGTTTTTCTATGTTAAAAGTCAAAGAGGCGGTCCCATCAGTGACTGACGGCTATCTCTGTATGCACAGTAATGGGGGGTGATAAATAGGCCGACTCTTTTTACACAAACCTACATATCAATCTGCACAACTTCTGCTCTAGAAGGGAGTCTACAGATTATGCAACATTTTCCATGTGACAGGTCCAGGCTCCACATTTATCACATTGGGTTACATTTGATAAAACGGATACAAATTACAGCATGAAGGCTCCATTAATATAGACCTTGAAAATGTCCCTCTTGATAATACTCTCCCACTGACATACAAAAAGTAATGCAGTGACTGGTGGGGTCAATCAGGCCTTATGGAGTAATTCTTATACACAAGAAGATAGATTTTTGAGGAAAAACGTGCACAGCAGTGATATACTCACATAATAATTGTCATTAATTTGCACCATTGGTGCATTTACACAAGCACCAAGACACTCAACTTCTGTCAACGTGAACATCTTATCAGGTGTGGTCTCTCCAACATGTATTCCTAGGAACACAAACCATGACAGCTGTCAGACATTGCAATGAAATCATACAAACAGAACAGCCACTTACCGTATTTTTCGGACTATAAGACGCACTTTTTTTCCTCCCAATATAGGAGGAAAATGTGTGTGCGTCTTATAGTCCGAATGCAGCGTGTGCAGCGTCTGTGTCCTGTCTATGAGGAGCAGCACGGAGAGCAGCACGGTGCCTGCCTGCTCTGCCCCTCCTTCCCTGTCTGTGTCGCGTGTTTGCAGGAGCGAGATATGAGAGGCAGGGAAGTAGGGGCGAGCCAGACAGGTGAAGGAAGCGTGGTTTCAAGCTTGCCGAGAAAACCACGCCTCCTTCTCCCGTCTGGCTCGTCCCTCCTTCACTGCCTCTCAGATCTGGCTCCGGCAATGAAACCACACAGACAGGGAAGGAGGGGCGGGCCAAACGGGAGGAGGAGGCGTGGTTTTCTCGGCAAGCTTGAAACCACGCCTCCTTCACCCGTCTGGCCCGCCCCTACTTCCCTGTCTGTGTGGCTTCATTGCCGGAGCAAGATGTGAGAGGCAGTGAAGGAGGGACGAGCCAAATGGGTGAAAGAGGTGTGTTTTCAAGTTTGCTTAGAAAACCACACCTCCTTCACCCGTCTGGCCCGCCCCTTTTTCTCTTCTTACATAGCTTCACTGCAGGGTGTCTCTTTCCATCCATGGATGAGATTAGATAGAATAGATAGATAGACAGACAGACAGACAGACAGACAGACAGACAGATAGATAGATAGATAGATAGATAGATAGATAGATAGATAGATAGATAGGAGATGGATAGATAGGATAGATTAGATAGATAGATAGATAGGATAGATTAGATAGATAGGATAGATTAGATAGATAGATATGTTCAAATCACCCCCATAGCCCTACAATACATATAAAACAAAAACATTACTGTGAAACACATACACATTTGGTATCCCTGTGTCCGAAAGCCCCCGGTTCTATTTACATTGGTGAAATATTATATTATTATATTATTAAATATTTCACCAATTTTTTTTCCTTATTTTTTTTTTTCCCTATTTTCCTCCTCTAAAACCTAGTGCGTCTTATAGTCCGAAAAATACGGTATGTGCTTATCACCAAACATAAGAAGATCTGTACCAAATTTACTGGGCAAATGATATTGATCGCCTATCCTTACAATAAGTCACCAATGTCAACCTGGCAGGGTTTAGTACCTGGGACCCTCATGTTCTCTGAAATACAGTAGTCCAAATGTATACATTAGCAGAGAACTCACCCTGCCCCCCTCTCAATAGTGATTAAAATGTAGTCATATTATAGCAAGGTGAATCCCTACTGAAAGGTGCAGCAGGGTGTGTGCTTTATGGCAACTTAAATCTCCTGGAATTATTGAGTATTATTCCTTTGGCAGATACCAAGCGCCAGCCAGGAATGATTGTACAGGGTCAAATTAATCTGTAATCAGGGTCAATAGACCATACAGTGAAAAGGGAAAAGCAATTGCAGTAGAGATTGTGTACCCCTTCCCCAGTTTACATCGGCCTGTGTGATTATGCCAATTACTAAAGAGTGCCACTAAATGTGTTCCTTATTGGTCACACTTCAGGCAGCAGAGATCTAGCTGTGTAATACAACAGAGCAGCCATCTGTTACTAAATTGCTGGCCTCTAATGATAATGAGATGTCTCTGCTCATACTGTCTCAGTCTATAAAGTAAAGCTGACACGTGAGTTGCAGAGAATAAACAGCAGCTCAATGTGTCTGCTCCAGTAGCCAGTGTGAAGATTGCAATGATATTTATTTTTTTGCAAGACAAGCTGTAGTTTCTACACATACAATGTTGAGTTTCACATGTTTGTTTCATTTTTATTCATTTAAAAGTTTTTTTTTGCAAGAATGTATCTTATCACCCACCTACAGAATAGGTGATAAGTGGCAGATCATATGGGTCTGACTGCTGGAATACCAAATAATTATGAGAGCATGGTCTTGTTTCCCTCTGTTTAGATGGAACATGTTTGCTGGGAATTGATCCAAACTGCATGGGACTGACAGCGGTAGTATTTAGCCATTTTTACTGATTTTTATCACTATCCATACCTTTCAATATGGGGAATCTGACTGTTACTGACAGCCAGATCCCGCATCATTTTAAGCAGCTGCTAACGCTGTAAGAACACATACAGTGTTGGCCAAACGTATTGGCACCCCTGCAATTCTGTCAGATAATACTCATTTTCTTCCAGAAAATTATTGCAATTCTTTGGTATTATTATCTTCATTTAATTTGTCTTCAATGGAAAACCACAAAAAGAATTGTCAAAAAGCCAAATTGGATATAATTCCACACCAAACATAAAAAAGGGGGTGGACAAAAGTATTGGCACTGTTTGAAAAATCATGTTATGCTTCTCTAATTTGTGTAATTAACAGCACCTGTTACTAACCTGAGGCACCTAACAGGTGGTGGCAATAACTAAGTCACACTTGCAGCCAGTTGAAATGGATTAAAGTTGACTCAACCTCTGTTCTGTATCCTTGTGTGTACCACATTGAGCATGGAGAAAAGAAAGACCACCAAAGAACTGTCTGAGGACTTGAGAAGCAAAATTGTGAGGAAGCATGAGCAATCTCAAGGCTACAAGTCCATCTCCAAAGACCTGAATGTTCCTGTGTCTACCGTGCGCAGTGTCATCAAGAAGTTTAAAGCCCATGGCACTGTGGCTAACCTCCCTAGATGTGGACGGAAAAGAAAAATTGACAAGAGATTTCAACGCAAGATTGTGCAGAAGGTGGATAAAGAACTTCGACTAACATCCAAACAAGTTCAAGCTGCCCTGCAGTCTGTGGGTACAACAGTGTCAACCCGTACTATCCGTCGGCGTCTGAATGAAAAGGGACTGTATGGTAGGATACCCAGGAAGACCCCACTTCTTACCCAGAGACATAAAAAAGCCAGGCTGGAGTTTGCAAAAACTTACGCGAGAAAGCCAAAAACGTTTTGGAAGAATGTTCTCTGGTCAGATGAGACAAAAGTAGAGCTTTTTGGGAAAAGGCATCAACAAAAAGAGACCTTCAAAGAAAAGAACATGGTCCCTACAGTCAAACATGGCGGAGGTTCCCTGATGTTTTGGGGTTGCTTTGCTGCCTCTGGCACTGGACTGCTTGACCGTGTGCATGGCATTATGAAGTCTGAAGACTACCAACAAATTTTGCAGCATAATGTAGGGCCCAGTGTGAGAAAGCTGGGTCTCCCTCAGAGGTCCTGGGTCTTCCAGTAGGACAATGACCCAAAACACACTTCAAAAAGCACTAGAAAATGGTTTGAGAGAAAGCACTGGAGACTTCTAAAGTGGCCAGCAATGAGTCCAGACATGAATCCCATAGAACACCTGTGGAGAGATCTCAAATGGCAGTTTGGAGAAGGCCCCCTTCACATCTCAGGGACCTGGAGCAGTTTGCCAAAGAAGAATGGTCTAAAATTCCAGCAGAGCATTGTAAGAAACTCATTGATGGTTACCGGAAGCGGTTGTTCGCAGTTATTTTGTCTAAAGGTTGTGCTACCAAGTATTAGGCTGAGGGTGCCAATACTTTTGTCCAGCCCATTTTTGGAGTTTTGTGTAAAATGATCAATGATTTGACTTTTTTTTCCATTCTCTTTTGTGTTTTTTCATTGCAAGCAAAATTAATGAAGATATTAATACCAAAGAGTTTGTGCTTGCAATCATTTTCTGGAAGAAACTCAGTATTATCTGACAGAATTGCAGGGGTGCCAATACTTTTGGCCAACACTGTAGATACGTAATTGCAGAGTTAAATGTCAACCGCCGGATGTATAAAATCAATGGACAGTCAGCAAGTAGTGGTTAAGTTTGCATAAATACATGTTAACACAAAGGACACTGGTTACAAGGACATACCAAGTTTCTTTTGAATAGCCTCCAGTATGGAATCAGAGTCTCTAAGCATACAAGGTGTTGTAGTACAAATCTGAATATGGTACTTTCCTACAGGTTTCCTGTTGAACATTGTATAGAAGGTTGCCACTTCATATACTCTCATGGCAGGCATATCCAAGACTTCGGCTACCTAAAAAACACACCAGTTACTGTCAAAACAAATCTTTCCATTGTTTTTATAACAAGCTAATTCTATCTGCACAGAGCAGTAGTTTTGTTCATGAATACAGCAAACAAGAGTTAGTTACCACAGAATGTCATACATGTGTGTTACTTTGATCCGGTATATTTAATGGACAGTTGAGCACCCATTGTAATGGCCATAGTTAGTGATAAGACAGAGTCAAGATTCCAAAAGATACCACAATCAATAGCGGCTGTTGTATCTGAGTGGTTTGTAAAAGCCAGTGACAATGTCGCCCCCCCCCCCCCCCAATCTTCCTACGCCAATTAGGCCATCCCAGAAGCTGGGCCTTATAGGTTGCTTAGCATAGTTTACATCTTAGGCATAATATACTGCATTGCCTTATACTAGTGAGCAAGCCACCAAGTCGAGATGTACCACAGGGAATTTGAAATAATTTTGAAAAAAAGTTAAAAGTTTTAAAATATTAAACAAACTGTTTCCCTGCCCAATTTATTTGTGAGATTTTTTTTTTTAAGTATATATACACATAACATAACATTTGTATTGCTGCATTCATAATGGGCCAAACTATTACTTTAACAATTCCAAATGATACCAATGAACCTATAAACTGATACAATGTAAAAAATAAAATAAAAAATCCCCTGACAAGGCTCCATCACTGCCACATAAAAAAAAAAAATGAAAAAATATATATCTTTTATGGCAAAACAAAATTTTTTTTAGTAAAACAAAAAGACTAGGTGAATAGTACAGAGCTTGTAACAGAGAAAATAATGGTATAATTGCCTTAGATTTTTTGACAGACAAAAGTTGGCCATTGCAAACAGTATTTTTTTTTTTTTTTTTTTTTTTAACATTTGTCATCAGAATTGGCCAAAATTTGGATTGGACATTTAGGCAGGCTAAAGTTTGGCCAGCTTAAAACACAACAACATATTTCACCCCAAGAATAGCCAATATTGTTTTGCATAATATTTTTCTCTCTAAGGGTGCATTCACACTACGGATACGGTGACTGATTCTGAACGTTAAAACACGTTCAGAATCAGCGCATTTAAAGCAGATCACATTAATTTCAATGGGAGCCGGCGTACGAGCGCTCCCCATTGAAATGAATGGGCTGCTTTTTTCTCTACGAGCACTCCCATTGAAGTGAATGGGAAGCGCTTGCGTGTATGGCTCGCCGTGTGAAGGGGGCCCGGCGCTCGGCTCATTCCGAGCCGTACACGCGAGCACTTCCCATTCACTTCAATGGGAGCGCTCGTAGAGAAAAAAGCAGCCCATTCATTTCAATGGGGAGCGCTCGTATACCGGCTCCCATTGAAATGAATGGGATCTGCTTTATATGCGTTGATTCTGAACGTGTTTTAACGTTCAGAATCAGTCACCGTATACGTAGTGTGAATGCACCCTAAGGCCTCGTTCACATGGGGCACGGGATGGCGTATTTTGGTCCTGATTTTGATGCGGGAACCGTAGCAGAATAGGACCAAAATGCGCCTGCTGTGACTTCCCGCTCCAGAGTAGGCACAAATAAATGGGCCTAGTTCGGAGGGTGCTGCCACGAGGCGGATGCCACGGCTGAAACAGCCACGGAGTCCGCCAGAAGAAAGGGCAGCTCGCTTCTTTTTTCTGCTAATGGGAACAAACCGCTAGCGGAAAAAAAGAACGCTAGCGGTCTGCATAGACCTCTATTGTGAGGGGTCAGATTTTGAGGAGGATTCAGCGCCAAAATCCACCCCCTCCCTGTGAACGAGCCCTACGAATATTTGTCATTATACATCTCAAGCACAGTCCTGTGTGTCAGCTCTGCCTAGTCAGGACATGTCTTACATAAATTGCACAAAGTTCCTTATTTGTTTCCATAAATCCTCTAGATAGCTGCATGTTCCCATAGGCACCTCATGTTCAGTATGAAAAAAAAATCATTTTAACAATGACTTTATTGTATAAAGAAGCCGAGTGGCTCCTGACGCACATTATATCTCCATTCTGCTAATCATACCTTGTTCATTGCAGAGATAGGCAGCCATCCATTCTGTCTCTGAGCCAAATCAAGCACTGGGATTACAGCTGCCGCTTTGTGACCTTCTGGGTAGTTGCCAATTATAGCCTCTATTCTCTGGAAAAGAAATAGTAAAATGTTAAAATATAAATCTCTCCAGTGTCAGCGAAGCCCAGAATGAAAAGCAAAGCAATTTAGATGCCGGCTCTGCAGCCACTAATGGTGTTATATAAAAGGCAACGTCTGAGTGCTCTAATGTTACATAACCCAAAGTGCACGCCACGTACCTTGTAATTTTCTGCAGTGAAGTCAAAGGGAATATCTGGGTTGTTCTCAGGGGTATCTCTGTGCTGTAACACACACATGGAAAAAACATCTGAGCACCAGAAGAGAATTATTCATATTTGTGTATATATACAGTGTCCAATCAAAGCAGTCAGGTACACTAGGTTTTACTCTGTAAGCGATGCTACATCACTTTAATTAATACAATTACTTACCAAGCTAATTAAGCTCTACTGGACAATGCTATAGAAACTAATAGCGGTGCCACACAGGGTTCTGAACATGCCTACTGCCATATTCTTTACTGGGCCACTGATGTTTTCACTTCTAATTGAATTCATTACAGATTTCTCTCATTATGGCCGTGTGGTTTTGCTGTTACAGCAACAGCGCTAGATAACGGTTTCAATTATTTAGAAGTAAAAGCACTGGCAACCACAGCACTGACTGTGGCTATAGTCACATTCTGTACCTCATGTGGCAGCAACCCAAGGTTATAAAATCTATATAGCTCCTTCAGCCAACAGCTATTTCCCATACCATTGGGTGAGGAGAGTAAGCCGCTGCTGCTGCAAACCACTGGTGGCGGCTTATATCCAGGAATATAAAGTACTGGGCATGTTGAAATTATCAGTCCCACTTTCAGCAGACAATCTTCTGTGTATAGCCAGCTTAAATCTTATAGACACTATACAAAAGTACTGGGACAACTACAGGAGCTTTTAGGAAATCTCATTCTAAATCCACAGCCATTAATATGAGGTTGGTCTCCATTTGCTAAAAACACTCTAGACTCTTCTGAGAAGGCTTACTTGAAGATTTTTTAGTGTGTCTGTGGGTATTTTTGCCCATTCACCCATAAGAATTTGTGAAGTCAGACACAGATGTTGGACAGGCATTTGAAGGGGTTGAGGGCAGGGCTCTGTGAGGGCTAGTCAGGTTGTTCCAATCCAAATTAATCCAACCATGTCTTTATACGCCTTGCTCTGTGCTCTGTGTTACTATTTCTCATGCCAGCACAAAAAAAGGCCTTCTCCAAACTGTTACCACAAAGTTGGAAGTGTAGAATTGTCATGCTTTGCTGGAGTATTATATATATACCCTTCTTGATGCCTTTTCAGCCTAACATATTTGTCCATGCTCTATCCACATGTTAAAGGACACTACTAGTGACGGCCCATAAAGCTTTGTTTGTGTAATGGCTGCAACCTCTATTACAAAATTGTCTGAACACTGCCGCCCCTCCTACCTATTGTGTCATCCTCTCTACCTCATAGATTGTAAGCTCTTGTGAGCAGGGCCCTCAGTCCCATTGTGTGAAATGACGTTCTTTGTTTTGTATCTGTCTGTATCTGAACCCTACAAATTGTACAGCGCTGCGGAATATGTTGGCGCTATATAAATAAAATTTATTATTATTATTATCATGTAATATCTAGGAGGGAAGAAGTTTCTTCAAATGACTTGTTGTGTTGGCAGCATACTATTACAACACCAGGTCCCCAGTGATCTGGAGGACAGGGGACCGAAAGTTCCCTTAATACCCCATTCACTGAATATTCCCTAGCTAAAACATAATATTTAATAAATACTATTAAAAGATGGCGTACAGCCAAAGTGAAAACCAAAAGTAGAATATATAGTGTCAGATAGTAGTTCTATCTGTGGGCATGCTCCCTCTCAACTAAAAAAAATCTCAGTTTCGGGTGCTAGCACCCCTGGTATCTAATAACGGTTGACAACAAAGCACACAGCATTGTTCCTATCATGTGACTCCTATGGGGGAAAAAAAACCACCTGTGTCATATGCATAAGAACTTTTACAATTGTTTTTTAGGATAATTCTTCTAGATTAGAGCTCTTGTTCTTCCTTCACCATTTGCAAAATGTCTACTAACCACGAATGAGGCTCCTCCAGCTCCACTGCATTTTGCCGTTTTATGTAAGTACCGTCGTACCTGCAACAATACAAAAAAAAAAAAAGTTAAGACTGCTTCTTATCACACAGCAATATCACTTCATATATCACATAGAAGTAGAACACTAGCCAATACTTTTAATAGTGACTTTTTTGGAACATGGACAATTTCTGGATGACAGGAGCCTAGACATGACCATTATCGCAGTACTCCTGACACCACTGACTTCAACTCCTCTAGTTTTCTAACTCCTGCATAAATGGCTTACCGTCATGGTCAGACAGAATCAATAAAGATCCTATAATACAGGAAGAGAGACAGTGACTGAGGTCCTATAATAGTAAAATATGCGACAAACTACACATTCGAGTTAATTCTACAATATCAATAATAATACAATATACAACCAACAATAATTTTATTCTGAAGCCTGAATCAGTATCTTATTTTTCTGATTCCACAGCCCTGTCATTCGCACACCTTCTAGTGCACCAAACATGCAGATTTTCATGGGGCTCCAAGTTTCTGTCCTTACATTTCAGCCCTGCTATAAATGTTATTACATGAAGCCTGACATCTTTGAGAAAGTACAGCTGGGACATTTGTAGTTCTCCACAGTTGTCTGAGTCCATCAGAAAAGAATTGCAGTTTATGGTAATCTATAGCCTGACACTATCCGTTCTGTGCAACCCACTAATTTGCTTCTGCGTTTCAGTTTGATCTTCCCTTCAATGATAATAGATACAAGTGCAGATCATGGACACTACATATGAGGGCCCTTTGATGGCAGATTTCATGAACCTTTCTTAGGAGCAGATGAGCATGCATCCACTACTCCAACCAAACTCAATGGAAGTGCTGACACTATAAGGGGGCATTCACACTACGTAACGCCAGCGTGTATCACAGCCGTACACGCAGGCGTTACAGCAGTGCTGCCGAACACTTCCCATTAATTTCTATGGGAGCCGGCATGCGAGCGCTCCCCATAGAAATGAATGGGCTGCTTCTTTCACTGCGAGCAGTCCCATTGAAGTGAATGGGAAGTGCCGGCGTGTATGGCTCGGCATGAGCAGAGCTTGCCGTATACGCCAGCACTTCCCATTCACTTCAATGGGACTGCTCGCAGTGAAAGAAGCAGCCCATTCATTTCTATGGGGAGTGCTTGCATGCCGGCTCCCATAGAAATGAATGGGAAGTGTTCGGCAGCCCTGCTGTAATGCCGGCGTGTACGGCTGTGATACACGCTGGCTTTACGTATTTTGAATGCCCCCAGAGTTTGAATAAAGTAGTAGTGTGCATGCTCAACCACAACTTTATTGCAACCCCTGCTTAATGTGACAGTGACAGGGGTGCCTGTTCTAGTGATCAGTGGGGGTTTCAGTGGTCGGTTCCGCACAGTCTAATATTTATCACCTATTCAGTGAATAGAATAAAAGTGATTTCGGCTGGAAAACGTCACCACCTCCTATTCTTTCCATCCCTCGATAGGTGCAGTTCCTCTGATTTTTTTTTTAGGCCTATGTTACAGAGCAATCAATGCTAATAGTTTCAGCACCCGATATGGTAATTGGTCAGTGGGTGCCCCTGGGTTGAAGCAGACAGCTAGAGACAGTCACCTGACTGCACTGCTGGCTCAGGAAAGACGTGGTATAGAGAATATTTCAAAAGCACCTGAATCAATGGAGCAGCGCCTATTGAAGGATGCAAAGATCTGGAGTTGAAGGAGGCGGTAATAGCTGCATGATAAAGATAGGCCTTCTATATTACACTCATTAAGGATGCTGCCTAGCTTGATTCTTAACCCCTTCAGGACTGAGCCAATTTTCATTTTTTCATTTACGTTTTTTCGTACCCACATTCCAAAAGCCATCAGTCACATGATGGCTTATTGTTTGCAGGACAAACTGTACTTTGCAATGGCACCATTCAATCTCCTGTGCAATGTACTGGGAAACTGGAAAATAAAATTCAGAACCAGTTGGAATTGGGAAAAAAAAATGCATTTGCACCAATTTTTTATGGGTTTAATTTTTACAGCATTCACTATATGGTAAAAATGACATGTTATCTGTATTCTGCGGTTTAGTACGATCATGGCGATAACAAATTTATGTAGCATTTATAATGTTTTGACACCTTAAAAAAATTGAAAACTTTGCAAAATAGAAAAAATAAATTGCGTGTTGCCATATTGTGACACCTGTAACTTTTCATAATTATGTGTATGGCGCTGCATATGGCATCTTTTTACACGGGACAACATTATATTTTTATTGATACTATTTTAGGGAACAGCTGATGGTTTGATCACTCTTATGGGAGGTGGGAAGTGTTGTAAATACAGCCACTTTAGATGCTGCAGTTGCATTTAACCACAGCATTTAGAGTGTTAACAGCTGCGATTGGTGGTGTCGACTGTTAGATGCAGTTGCTGGCTGCAGTCAGGATCCACCATGTATGGAGAGGGCTCACCTCCTGAGCCCTCTCTCTATACACACCATCACACTTAATCAAGTACCTGTACATGATTTTGCGTGAAGGGATTAAGGACACTAGTCCCGTTTTTGTTTTTTTCGATGTCTCATTATTCTATATCTGCACTGTGTGTTACAGCTGACATCCTCTCTTGATATCACTGACGTAACAGCAAGTCACTGGGCAGGGACCAGTTAAAGGGGTAATGGGTTGTGTCTGCACTGCTGTTCAGTTATATGAACTGAATAAATCTGACCCATGGTTATGTGTTGCCCCGTTTCTGGGAGAAGGCAAGCATGTTTTTCCTATCCTAGCACCACCCCTTGAAGTCCAGGACAACCCATTTAATTTCACTCACTAGTAGATTTGGGTTCTTTCTTTAATTAACATACTCATAACATTTATAACAAGATATTGAGTTAGATATATGGAGTGGAGTGCCCCTGAAAACAATTTGCCCCTTCCCATGACACAATTGTAGGATGGGAAGAAGCTGTCATGATTGTCAGGAGCCATCAAAAGTTGAATATAGTGACACCCAGCGCCCCCACCAATTTGATGTTGATGACCTACTCTCAGGAGGGGTCATCAATATAAAACTGGAGAACCACCTTACAAGGCTATGTCATAACATATTGATTGTCCGCAGTAAATTACAGAATAAGTAAAGTTATTCCACCACTTTCAAATGCTACAGGGGCAATACCTATCAGGAGTCCACTAGACTCTACACGCATGCAGACTCTGCAGTGGAAATATTCTGCTGTGTCTGTGCATAACCTCAGGAGGCTATTGCTATTCAGAATTCAGTACAGGGAATATAAAATGTACCGCAGAATACAGTTTTGTCATGACAGACACTTATTCCCTATCCAAGCGAGCAAGAGAATGAGGAAGATCAAAAGCTCCCCTGCAACCTCCATGTGAATGAAGCAGCAGTGTGCTGGCCAACCAACACTTCTATGGAGCATTCAGGACTGCAATCTCCAGAAGACCCATAGAAGTGAATGGTGCACCCAGTGCTGAGCACACTGGAGTTTGATTCCCATGAAGGATGCAGGTGACATTTCAGGCCCCCCCATTTATCCAATTGCTTCAATAGGGAACAAAAGTCTTTAATGTCAAAACTGTATCCTTGTACAATGTGATGTTATTACAGTGCTGGTGAATTATGACACGTATCCCCTATCCTGTGGGCAAAACCCCTTTAATGTTAAAGTCAATGATCCACAGTGTCTGCATCTGTTTTGCAGTCCGCTGTTCTGATCCTACATCGGACTAAATAGTGAAAGTGTGAAACTAGTCTTATACAGTGATACTCAACTGTCCCCCTCTTAGGGCGATCACAGTGAGCGCATTTACAGGCAGAGGGGTCATTCACATCACATTTTAGCATCCAGATCTGTTTAACAGAGGATCATCCATGTTTACGTTTGTTTTTCTGAAACACAACCGTGTAATATACCCTGACCTTGTGTTCTACAAAAAGATGGCCATCTACAGTATCAATTTTAACACTGACTCTATTCAGATGGGTGGTACAGACGTTTTGTGACACAGCATGGAAAATACAGCAATACTACCTCCCATTGTTTTCCTTGGGAATCTGCGCTGTAATTGATGTGCTGCGGTATTTTCAGCCCACTGATTCAAAATCAGACACAATAGGAAAGGACAAAACATTCCCGCTGGCGGAATCAGATACCCTGTGTGAACATGCCCCAATGTGTGCAGAAGAGATACAAGACGTCACCACTTTCTCCTGGTGAATCCACAGCTTGGCTGTATGTAGGACGGAGTAGCTGCAGAGCTAACCATGTAGCAGCAGCCTGGAGGGCACAGCAGCGGGCTTGGTGACAGCTAGAGGTGAGGGCCGTGCGGACACTGAAGGTCGTGCACACACCGGGGCCTATACCGCGACCACACTCCTCCTATACAGCTAGTTGTCACCGCTTCCAGTGCACAATCTACTCACCGAGCTAGTGACACCGGCCCGGAGCCTGGAGCACAGGAACATCGCGGCTCAGGTCAAAGCTACTCTGGGCCCCAAGAGCACCGGAGGCAGACAGGCAGCACTAGCAGAGCGCAGATCCCAGGGAACAGGCCGACAGCCAATGAGAAGCAAGCTCAGGCAAGGGAGAATACATCAAATGCTGAATAACCGAGTCATGTGACCGCTGCGCAGTGATGTCTTGTAGGTGAGCACGGCACACGGAGGCGGGGTTACTAGGAGAAGTCCTCAACTGGTGATATGTGGGATATTGGATAAATACCGTATACATAACGGACACAATGTATGTGCACTCATTGATAAAAATACACCTAGGAGGGGTTGTTGGTACTGAATGAAACTTTGTATCTGTGAATGTAATGATGACACATGGTAATAATAATAATATTAATAATAGTAATATATTGTATTTATATAACATATTCCGCATCACTGTACAGTTTGTAGGGTTCAAGTACAGGAAAAAAGATACATTACGAAGAAATAGTCACTTCACACAATGGGACTGAGGGCCCTGCTCGCAAGAGCTTACAATCTATGAGGTAGAGGGGGTGACACAAGAGGTAGCAGGCGCGGCATCGGAGGTGGCATTACTTATACAGTGGTCAGGCAATTTTGTAATAGAGGTTACTGTCATTACACAAACATAAAACTGAGCCGTCACCAGTCGTGTCCTTTAACATGCAGATTGTGCCTGAACATATAAAGTTAGCCTGAAATGGCATTATATTGTGTGGGGTAATGTGGGAGTGGGGACAGAGGAGGGTTCAGTTTAGGGATTCTAATTATGGTACGGAAGGGTTTACATTAAAAATTGTGATAGGCTTGTCTGAAAAGATGTGTCTTTAGTTTGTGCTTGAAGCTGTAGAAATTGGGAGTTAATCTGATTGTCAGGGGTAGAGCATTCCAGAGAAGTTGTGCAACTCGGGAGAAGTCTGGTATATGAGCGTGGGAGGTTCTGATAATGGAGGATAATGGAGGATGTAGGTCTTAGGTCATTGAGTGAATGGAGAGCACGGGTTGGGCGGTAGACAGAGATAAGGAAGTCCCCAGATCTGAATATCATTGAACATCTGTGGGATGATTTGAAGCGGGCTGTCCATGCTCGGCGACCATCAAACTTAACTGAACTTGAATTGTTCTGTAAGAGGAATGGTCCAAAATCCCTTCATCCAGGATCCAGGAACTGATTAAAAACTACAGGAAGCGACTAGAGGCTGTTATCTTTGCAAAAGGAGGATCTACTAAATATTAATGTCACTTTTCTGTTGAGGTGCCCATACTTTTGCACCGGTCAAATTTTGGTTTAATGCATATTGCACATTTTCTGTTAGTACAATAAACCTAATTTCAATCCAGAAATGTTACTGTGTCCATCAGTTATTAGATATATCAAACTGAAATGGCTGTTGCAAACACCAAAATATTTAGAACTAAAAATGATTAAGAT
This sequence comes from Leptodactylus fuscus, assembly GCF_031893055.1. Lineage (NCBI taxonomy): Eukaryota > Metazoa > Chordata > Amphibia > Anura > Leptodactylidae > Leptodactylus > Leptodactylus fuscus. The sequence continues at coordinate 74,596,194 of NC_134268.1, read as the reverse complement.
TAATAGGGGTGCCCAAATTTTTTCATAGGACTGTACTATATTAAACTGCTCTTCCTGCCAGGAGAATCATCTAATCTGCAGCTTGCTGATAACACCTGCTTTGTTATCTCTCTATGTAAACACACAGATAGCAACAGAAGACTCTGCATAAGTACATCCTCTGTGTCCTGTTGAGCCAGAGGGAGGAGGGCAGACACAAATACAGAAAGTCAGAAGCAGACTCTGGAGGCAGCGTGTTCGGAAACTGATTTGAGAAAACGCCATTAATACAAATTAGCAGTTTCCCAATTTTAAATATGGTAAGGAAACGAAAATCAAATTTGTCACAAGTTTAAAAAAAAAACCAGAGCTATGAAAGTATCCAGAAGTCAACGGACTTCTGCTCAAGCGGAGCTGAGGAGGATTCAGCAAGCTACGCGTCAAGCTGCTCTTACAGCAGCTAAAATGCTGGAGAGGATGGATCATCGACGCCAACAACACACTCATATGGCATCCCAGCGAGCTGCTGAGATGTCGGAACAATCACAGGCATGGCCCAAGGAACAAGTTGAGCGGCAGGCCAGCCTGAGAGCTGCCGAAACGCCAGAGCATGCGGATAATCGACAGCAGCAATTTGCTGAATATAGGCGGATCATCAACGCCAACAACACGCAGACATAGTTGCAGGCAGAGGCCAGTAACATATATCCTATTAATATTATAAATGTGAAAGTTTGTGAGTTTGTGGGTTTGGATGTTTGCATTTTCGGATGTTTGTTCCTCAATCACGCAAAAACCGCTCCACCGATTTGGCTGAAATTTTCCACAAACATAGTTAATACACCCGATTAAACAATAGGCTACTTTTCGTCACAATAGCGCACATACGTTTGTGCCAGGACCCCCACAAAACCCAAACTCACACCACCATCTCTGCAATCTCACACACTTTGGACCATAGCAAGCCACAAAATTCCTATTGCCCTCTGCAGCCTCGCCCCTAACCCCACACAATCTCATATACATATACTTTACCACTTTGCCCCTCACCTTAACGATACTCCAGGAGGCTCTCTTTAACGCTCTGGAGCAGCCATATTTGCCCACCCCCACCACTCTGACAATCCGTGACACCGCCCACCCATGTCAATACCCCTAGGCGGTCTAATAAATGCAAAAAAAAAGTTTAAAAAAAAGTAAAAAAAATATAAACACAAATAAAAAGGATTAAAAATTCAAATCACCCCCCTTTCCCTAGAACACATATAAAAGTAGTTACCGTATTTTTCGGACTATAAGACGCACTGGACTATAAGACGTTTTAGAGGAGAAAAATAGGGAAAAAAAATTTTCAGGCAAAAAATGGTAAAATATTTAATATATGGGAGTTGTAGTTTTGGAACAGCTGCAAGGCCACATTGACAGGTGACCCTGCAGCTGTACGGGGATGTATAGGGCGTTTTTTTTGTGGGGCCAGGTGTAGACCGGGCATTTTCAGACACAGGGATACCTAATGTGTGTAATGTTTCACAGTAATGTTATACTTTTATATGTATTCTAGGGAAAGGAGGTGAACTTTTATTTATTTTATTTTTTATTATATTTTTTTTAAGTGTTTTTTTTTTTTTTTTTACTATTTTAATATCCCCCGCCTAGGGGGCTTGAACCTGCAATCATTTGATTGCAAGTCCCATAGACGGCAATACAAGTGTATTGCCGTCTATGGGAGATTTTATACATTACTATCACGGAGGGTCATAGACCAGCCGCGATAGTAATATATATCTATGACAGGCCTCGTTGCCTTCATTAGGCTCCCGGCTGTCATCGGAACAGGTCGGCTCCTGCGGCCTCGCCGTGCAGGAGCCGGTCTGCATCACTAAAGGTATGAGGCCGGGGGGGGGGGGCTAACTGACTGTCGGGACCTGCGGTGGAGGAGTGGGTTTGCAGCATGGCCGCGCTACTGCCACCGCTGGTTTTCTTCAGCGGCAGTAGCGCGGCAATCTGCAGGCCCCGGCAGCTAAGACAGTCCCCGGCATCTGCTGTAATGGACCGGCGGATGCCGGGGAGTGTCTTAGCTGCCGGGGCCTGCAGTATTGTCACACTTCTGCCGCTGAAGAAAACCAGCGGTGGCAGTAGCGCGGCAATCTGCAGGCCCCGGCAGCTAAGACACTCCCCGGCATCCGCCGGTCTATTACAGCAGATGCCGGGGAGTGTCTTAGCTGCCGGGGCCTGCAGATTGCCGCGCTACTGCCGCTGAAGAAAACCAGCGGTGGCAGTAGCGCGGCCATGCTGCAAACCCACTCCTCCACCCACATTCAGACTATAAGACGCACCCTCATTTTCCTCCGAAATTTGGGGGGAAAAAAGTGCGTCTTATAGTCCGAAAAATACGGTAAAAACTGTGAAACACATACATGTTAGGTATCCCCGCGTCCAAAATCGCCCGCTCTACAAAGCTATACAAATATTTTTCCTGTTCGGTAAATGCCGTAGCGGGAAAAATGGTCAAAAGTGCCAAACCGCCATTTTTTCACTGTTTTAATTCTGATAAAAATTTAATTAAAAAGTGATCAAAGCAATAACATTTCCCGAAAATGGTAGAACTACAAAGTACACCCGACACCGCAAAAAAAGACGCCCTATACATCCCCGTACACACACGTATAAAAAAGTTACGGCTGTCGGAATATGACGACTTTGCAAAAAATAATTTTTTAACACAGTTTTGGATGTTTTTTAAGGGGTCAAAATGTAAATAAAACCATATAAATTTGGTATCCCCGGCATCGTAACGAAACACAGAATACAGGGGATATGTCATTTTGGTTGCACAATGAACGCCGTAAAACCAAAGCCCGTAAGAAAGTCGCAGAAATGCATTTTTTCTTCAAATCCACCCCATTCTGAATTTTTTCCCTGCTTCCCAGTACATTATATAGAATAAATAATGGTGGCATCATGAAGAAAAATTTGTCCCAGGAAAAATTAAGACCTCATATGGCTCTGGGAGCGGAGAAATAAAAAAGATATGGGGTTTACAAGGAGGGGAGTCAAAAACAAAAATCAAAAAATGCCCATCGGCGGGAAAGGGTTAACTTCAAATACTTCTGTCCCAAAGTCACTATGTAAAGTTTCTCACAACACCGTATAGCAGCTCAAATACAAATTACCTTCAACACAAAAGTCTCACGTATTCTCTGAATTAGAGCAAAAACAAGATACAAAGTTACATTTCATATCCCATACCTTATACACAGTACGAAAACCTTACCCACGCCTGTATATACCCACTGCTACAATCACCGCAGACGAAGTCGCGGGTACCAGCTAGTATATATATATATATATATATATATATATATATATATATATATATATATATATATATATATTATTTGGAAATATTTTAAAAAGAAAAACAAAACATGAACAATTTTTGCCATTATTATTAGCACTTTACAAACCAAAAGACACATGAACAGACAATATGAGACTTTACAATGTGACAAAGAAATAAACATATCAAACAATAGGAGTGAGGGCCATGTTCACAAGAGCTTACACTCTATACCATTAAAATGCTTTCATGCATCAATAAAGTAAAGAGTACACAGAAGGTATTGTCTCATCCATAATGACTAGAACTATAAAATTATTGTATTGCAATGAGCATAATTTAAAAATAGTCTGCCAGAATTGTTTTTTTTCTTCATCTCGTTTCCAAAGTTTTAGAAAATGAACATGGTAAGAACTAACAAGAGGAGCCTATCCCGGGGTAGGTGAATCCCCCTCTGTGCTTGAAGAGGTACATCCATCCTCCAGTGGTAATCTCTGGATGACAAATTAATAAACCTTGTAAATGGCACTTTAGTTTATATAGGAAAGCTATTTGTATATACTGTAAACTGACTTGTTGAATATGTTGAATTATTTGTAAAAAGTTGCCATCTAGTGTTAACCTTGTGAACTGCAATCATTAGTTTGGTCTTATCAATGCCATACATGTTTGACACTAAGAGGACTATACGGCTGAGGCCACAATTGCCTTTTATTGTTGCAGATTTTGCTGTGTTTTTTGAGCCAAAGCCAGGAGTGACTTTAGCACAAGGGAGAATATAGGCTTTTCCTTCCCATTCCTTTTGAAGCCACTCTTGCATTTGGCTCAAAAAAAACGCAGCAGCAAAATCTGCAACAAAAAAAGAAAACGGCTAGCACCCTGACAATGGACATGGTCATGTGCATGAGTTCTTTAAGTAGTAAAGGTGAGAATATGATTATACACAAAATTACAATATCAGACTATTATGAGTATAAGCACATTGACAAACATGTTATACAAAGTATAATATATACTGATATTACGTAAAGTAATGTAAACAGGTCTCTATTATTAGGTCTTCAAAATTGATGACAGTAGCCTACGATAGATGGGCTGTTTAAATGGATGTAAATATCCCCTTAGACTCTAAGTCAAACCGGTTAGGTGGCACAATGGCAGGATCGGTTCCAGGTTTGTATGGCCCTAGCGCAATAGAGCTTTAGTCTGCTCCTTTGTGGCACAACTTTAAAAGCTGCTACTGCAAAATACATCCAAGAGAGTGTTGGAATGGCCACAGATCTTCTATAACTTTCAGCCTTCGCAAAACTTTGAATACTTTGACATAGCCCTACATGTATAATGATGTCCCCACACAGTATAATGGAACCCATATTATGTCCCCATACACTAAAATAGTCCACATAGTATGCTCCACCACAAATAATGCCCCATGTAGTAAAATCATTATACCCCATATAATTCTCATTTATACCCCTATACATTACAATGGTCCCGTTATTCCCTCATTTAATGGCCTGTTAAGCCCCATACTGTACCCCATTATACCCTCTTATAATGTCCCCATACAATAAAATGCCCCTTTAAGCCCCATATAATGGCCCTTTATGCCTCCATACAGTTCAGTGCTCTCATGTAATGGTCCCTTAGGACCCCATATATTACAGTGTCCCCCTATAATGGTCCCTTATGTCCAAATAAGTACAGTGCCCCTATAAAATGCCCCTTATGTCCCCATATAGTACAATGCCCCACTTATGCTAGCCACCTGCTTTCCAGTGCTTTGCGCATTTACAGTGTCCCAGGGAATGAGGGGTCATTGCAGATTTCATTCTCACTTACCACCCTTAGCTTCTTGAACCTCTGCCCCTTCCCTGCTCTGGTGCTCCTGGCAGCACCAGAGCAGAGATGGTTAGATGTTCGAGGAGAAAAGAGTGGTGAATAAGAAGGAAAACTGCACTTACTGCTTGACTTTGTTAACAGTGCAATGAGTGCATCTGTATTTGTGGAATTGCTCATTGCCCCCTCAGGTGCTGAGGGCCTAGATGCCTGCCCCGGTTTGCTGGGTGCTTGATCCGGCTCTTCACAGCGGGTTCACAGCTCACTGTCTGTAACACAGAGGCTTAGCTAGGGGTTTAGCATGGGGTGTGGGGACCAAACACATCTAAGTGCGCTCCTACCCAGGGATATTATGGGATATCCTAGCAATATTCCAGCCCTGGTAAAGCTGTCACTGTCCAATGGTATACGTTTTTGAGTCCCACCCTCATTTTTAGCCTGTTCTCAAGCACATTCTAGTAACTTGCCCAAGTTGAGGCTACATATGTCACTGGTGAATCCTGCAAGTGCATTTCCAATGTGTTACTTCTTGGCAGCTCATTAGCTGGTCGATTCCAAGTATTGAACTGTTTGCTTACTGGTAACTGTCTGAATATTGTGGATTAAAGCTTTTATTGGGTGGTTTCAGCTGATGCAACTATATCAGTTTACACAGTATACATAAGCAAGTTCACATTTACAAACAGCTTTTTGTATCCAATCTGACCAGCTGTGAGATTTTAAGATCATTAGAGACTGTCATTGGTCGTCTGGGACAAATATTTCTTCATCATTGTTAAGGGCGACTGTTTCACACACAAACAACAGTTAATGCTCCAACAACAACAGTCCCAAACACTTGGAAAATAAACAAATATAAACCAGTAAATGTTGAGGAAGTGATGAAAACAGGAAATGACATAAACGTTGTGGGTCCCTCTGACCTAACCGGACTTATGTGTCTTGGCGAAACACCAGGAGGTTGTCAAAGTATACTATACCTGTTACCCCCCAATAATCTGTGGCAAATTTTTGTGCTTTGGTATTATGTAAATGCCATAAAAGCAGAGACTTAGCTATCACGGGGATGGAGGGGGGGGGGGGGGCTGACTTTGTGGGTCTCACTCCAGGGCCGCCGTAAACAAATACAATAATTTCAACTGTATTGGCATCTATATGACACCAATTCAGTTGAAACACATGGCCATTCTATAACCGGTAGGCTACAGGCCTGTAGTGGCTTGCGGGAGTGGGCATATTATGGCCCAGTAACCATATATGGAGTCATTAGGGCAAGCAGGGACATTATTAGTATAAGGGGGCTATTGAGAAACAGTATTTATTTAAGGGTGTAAGAAGGTATTAACCTCTGCAGTCTTGGATTACTAAAAACAATACTAATACTAACTTAATACTAATATTAAAGTGGGTATTATTGATTCAGGCTAAGTTCACACCTGCACTAGAGTCTACGGACACCCAATGAACCCATTATAGTCCAGCTCTCTGTCGTTCAAGTCCATTGCTGAACTGGTACAACGGAGAGCTATGCACAGATGTAAACCTAGCCTTAAATAGGTTGTCCAGGAATCACAGTACTTAGGCAGGGGGAGGTGAAATAAATAAAAACAAAAAAAACAAAACAAAAAAAAAACAACATAGCCACCTGTCCTCGGCACTCCAGTGTCCCCACCACCAGGCCAAACAACAACTAGGGGCTTGCTCTGGGGAGAAATGAGTGACACCTGCTCCAGCTAAAGTGAGATATCATAACAGTGGACCACAGTAGCCAAACATTGTATGTTGCTGTACTGTTGAGGTCAACTTGACATTACTGCTGCAGCCACTCTGTATACAAATAGTGCAGTGAAGGTGATGGCAGGCCCAGTGCAGGAACAGAGGGAGGGGGGGGGGGGGAGAAGCAGGTAAGTGTCAGTGCATTTTTATTTATAACCCTGGCCTGCTGCATGCATTAATATTTCTGATCCCGAACAATCCCGACACACCCTGAATGCCCGCCCAGCATGCACGATCCGTAAGTAGAGCACATTCTTTTTTAGGTTATTATTTTAAAACTGGGGGGTAGTTTAATATAACATTTACGGTGCCTGAATAGCCTTTATAAAGCTATTCACGCATATGTGGGGCTCTATCAGCATGATTTTTCTGATAGAGCCCCTTTAAGGGGGCACAAAGAGGCATTGTTAATTTAAAGATTCATTTGGGGGTATCATTCATTTACAGAGGATTTCTATATCATGTATTTTATAACCGAGTAGCAGCAGGATGGGGACTTTGTATAGGCGAGAAAAATGTGGGTCAGGTGTCTCAAAGTGAGGCAGCAACAATGTCTGTTTTATTAATTTTACTGAGTCAAGTCACAGCTAGAAGAAGTGGTCATGGCAGTCCGGATGAAAGAGATGAGAAATGGGAACGATTACAGTCAGAGATGTCACCTGTAAGTCAATAAATTTTTCCTGTACTGTATTTACTTAAACTGCCTGCAAAGCCCTGTGTACAGCATAACCATTGTTGTAGCCTTCAGAATAGCCTGCTGTTAGGCCTCTGAAAGGGAAGAAAGTTTGGGTTATTCTTTATTTGTAATTATCCTCAACCCCAAAGATAGGCAGGGGAGGGATCAGTAAGGTCACTTGATCAGATGTAACCTAAATGGTCATGTGGTATTAGACAGGCAGGGATTGAATAATCAAGGGCTGGTTTTGTTACCACCTACAACCATCGATGGCTGTGCTCTAATCTTCAATCACTGTAGCTGTGGTGTATTTGTGGTGCTGGGAACTGCCCGTGTACTCTCCTTCCACAATTCAGCACTACATTGACTCAGTATTGATGTTCGCCTAGAGATTTCTTGGCAGTTAAGAGACTTTGTGGACAAAGCTCAACATACACCACTCTGATGTGTTTGGCCATTTCTAACATAGCAGTGTATAATGCCCCCTTGGTGCCTCCATATGGTCTCTTGCTCCTTCTTGGCTCCCACACAACATGACGCTCCATTGTTCCACCTACAAAGTATCAGGCCCTCCAGTGTTCTCTATAAATCATAACCCCCATTGCAGCCTCCCACACAGTATAACGTCGCCCTGGTGATCCCAACACATTGTACTGACCCCCACACAGTATAATGTAGATTACTCACAGTCTCACATCATGCCATTCCCCCAGAATCCATTCTAGTCAGTCTCTTTCTTTCCTAAACGTGCTGTCATTCGTCACTATAGGTAAGTCTACAAATAAAGTCAATATTATTATGCCATATGAAAGTGTAAAGGAAAACCCAGCACCAGAATCTGTATGTCTTCATTTATTTAGAACTTAATAAAACCATACTTGCTTACACACTACAAACCACACTTAGTTCTTAAAACGGCTACTCTTTTACTGAAAGAAAACCTAATTCTCACCTTTTAATCCCCTGTAATGTAAACAAGAGCAGTGGGGGATTGTGGAAAGGTCTCTGGAGTGATTTTTTTTTTTTTTGCTAAATGAGGCCACTTGTGGATCAAATTATATTTATTTAGTTAGTTATGGTTGTTAAAGCGATTGTTAATGTGATTACCGTATATAACTCTACTCCAAAATGTGGGAAACACCATAATTAAAGGAAACGTTCCAATATAAACGTCAGATTTTTACATTTGATAAAGTATATGCAGCATTAATATTTTCCAGCATATTAATTAATAATAATAATAAATTTTAATTATATAGCACCAACATATTCCGCAGCGCTGTACAATTTGTAGGGTTCAAATACAGACAGAAAGATACATTACAAATAAAATCATTTCACACAATGGGACTGAGGGCCCTGCTCGCAAGAGCTTACAATCTATGAGGTAGAGGGGGTGACACAAGAGGTAGCAGGGGCGGTATTGCTTATGCAGAGGTCAGACACTTTTGTAATAGAGGTGACTGTCATTACATAAACATAAGACTTTATGAGCCATCGACAGTCGTGTCCTTTAACATGTGGATGGAGCTTGGACCTATGAAGTTAGCCTGAGATGGCATCATATCATGTGGGGAAATGTGGGAGCGGGGACAGAGGAAGGTTAAGGGTTTACGTTAGACATTGTGATAGGCCTGTCTGAAAAGATGTGTCTTTAGTTTGCGTTTGAAACTGTAGAAATTGGGAGTTAATCTATTTGTCCGGGGTAGAGCATTCCAGAGAAGTGGTGCAACTCGGGAGAAGTCTTGTATACGAGCGTGGGAGGTTCTGATAATAGAGGATGTAAGTGTTAGGTCATTGAGTGAACGGAGAACACGGGTTGGGCGATAGACAGAGATGAGGGAGGAAATGTAGGGAGGTGCGGCATTATGGAGAGCCTTGTGGATGAGGGTGATAACTTTATATTTTATTGTATAATGAATAGGCAGCCAGTGTAGTGACACAGACCAGAGGCATCACTATAGCGTCTAGACTGATAGATGAGCCTGGCCGCTGCATTCAGAATAGATTGTAGAGGGGAGAGTTTAGTGAGGGGAAGACCAATTAGTAAGGAGTTACAGTAGTCAAGGCGAGAATGAATCAGAGAGACAATAAGTGTCTTTAGTGTATCTCTGGTAAGGAAAGGGCGTATTCTGGAGATGTTTTTGAGGTGGAGGTGACATGAACGTGCGAGTAATTCAATATGAGGGGTGAAGGAAAGGTCTGCGTCAAACATGACCCCGAGGCAGCGTGCCTGCTGCCTAGGAGTTATAGTAAGGCCTGAGACTGCAATGGATATATCAGGGACAGATCTATTAGATGGTGGAAACAGTAGTAGTTCAGTCTTGGAGATATTTAGTTTCAGATAGAGTGAGGACATGATATTTGAGACAGCAGAGAGACAGTTGCTGGTGTTCTGTATGAGTGCAGGAGTGATGTCCCGGGAATTGCAGGTACAAAGTGTAAGGTGGAACTTTAGTTGCATTTAGATGTTATACCATGAGAGGAGTTGTTTAGCCACTTCTCGTGGTATGACCCAGCACTACAGTAACTGTAAAGTGATGCTTGCAGTATGCCAGGGTTCAGGAGAACTGTATAAAGTGTGGCCCTAGCACCTTTTTGGGAGAGTAGACAGATACAAGACCAGAGTGTGGTCCATCTGTTTGAATGTTTGTCAGCACTGCCCCAAGAAGCAGCTACCCTGTCATGTAGAACTGGAGGCTAAGTCCATGAGTACGTAAGGGAACATCGTCTATGGAAAGAATAATCACGCCTGCTGCCTCCCAGAAACTGTAGGTAACTGAAACTGTGGGAAGAGTGTTGAAATGTGAACATGTACCTTACTTTATATTGCTACAATCAAGTCCAATAAAATTTTGGTTCTGGAATGAGTTTTTTTTTACCGTTTGACACAACTACACAATGCTACCACCAGCTCTATGCAGGCCATGGTCAGTGGGATCACAGTTGGTGTGGGTATTAGAGTTTGAGGTGCTGGTACAAGAAAAAATAATACAAAGCAAGTGGCTAGTAAATTTGGTGACTTTTGAAAAAGAGGTTTGAAGTTCATGGTGGACAACTAGTGAGCCATGGGCACCCAGTGGCAGTCTCAGCCCGTCACCCATTAGTGAAGCAGCAGTCAGTAGGATATTATAGAGAACATGTCAGGAGGTCTTGAGACTCTAAATATGTGACAGGTATGTTTTTATGGACCAGTGTTTTAGTGTCTAAAACCTGCCTGTGATATGCCTGCCCACCTCAGGGGGTTGTTTAGAAAATCTGTGTAATACTTACAGATGAGTAATATTCTCATCATGGTCATCTCTGATGCTCCCTGATGTCTCCAGAGAAGTCAGGGCAGCACAAGTTGAGCACAAGTCCATTGAAGGTAAAGTGTACTGTCCTACCTGCAGTGGGAAAAGTGGAGCACATATTCAGTTACTATAAGATGATATTATTTATATTTACTGATCATAGCTCGAATCATGAATTTTTTTTAGAACAATAAACAATATTTTTATTATTTATCATTTTTACTTAAATATATTGCTTTAATTAGGCCTTGTAGGAGTAAGACATCATGTTTCAAGCTTGTGTGCCCCAATGCAATGTATGTAACAGAACCAGAAACCTTCCATGTACTATTTATACAACTGGTATGAAAGAAGGGAAGACACTCCATGAGAAGTATTGTTGGGCACAATAGACAGTGTCCGGAAGATAACATTCTGCTCACCTTTGTTGGTTGTGTGATAAAATGTGGAACAGTTCTTGAGGCTTATATATAAAATAGTGTGCCGCTCTGTAGCAAGTCTCCCCTCCAAAATCCACCATAAGCCCCTCACTATCTGGTATAGGAAAAGATAACAGATTGAAGAATACCTGTCCATTACTGCATTTACATGGAAGCACACAGAATTATTACTCAAATGGATAAAATATTATGACATTCTTTATTGTATTCTATGTTTTACAATTTTTTAAGAAGAAATTAGTAAAATTGCATTGCAGGGACGTTATCTTTAGCCTAGGTATAACCCAAAGAGCTTTCAGCTGCTTCTTTCACGTTGCTAGCATTAATAAAGGTCATAGAGTTGAATGGCTTTTCCAGTGACTTTTGACATTTCACATAGCTTGGACATGTATTCACAGTTGCAATTCTGGAAAGAACTGAAAGGCAAAGGACAAGGTGAGCAAACTGATAATTTATGAGGAAGGCCATGCAGTGACCCTCACCAAGTGAAGAGAATGGGGAAAAGGTCGGAGGCAACAGAAAAACAAGAAGTATAATCTGTATCCATAAAATAAGAGGAGCTTCCTTCCTCCCTTATAGGGAATATTCAGTTATACTGTAGAGTACTTCCAGATCAGGGTTATACATTCTTTTCTGTTCTGAGGGCTGCAATATCACATTATACCACTTCCAAGGAACACAATGAAGACTTAGAGGTGTACCTATCTGAGGCATGTCTGGTATATTGACCATGTTTCACAAATTGACATATGGAAGTTCCAATCTTGAGCTTTCCATCTATCAGGAGAATACATGAGCAGACAATATTTGACAGCAACAGAACTATTGTGACCTAGACATACATGTCTACTTAGTCATGATTTTGGCGGCGTAGAATAGCACTGTGGGCCTCATGTTGTGTACCCCTGTTCTAGATATTGGTCTACTTGACACATTCTGTAAAAAAAAGTTCACTTTGCATCAGTATGTCATCCACAATCACGGTCCATGAAAAGACTTGTATGTTCTCTTACACTTATGTGCGAGTTTGTGCTATAAATACAGACAAGAATAGGATCTGCTTCATATTTTGGATGGTTTCTATGGCTTGGGCACTGATCTGTAAAAATTATGGATGTATGGATGGTACAATAGAAATGAATGGGTCCTAAGATCTCAGATTCTTATCAGCCAGGGGTAAGTATTGTCTGGTTCATCTGCCTATTGCTTATGGAAATACAAAGCAAAAAAGCAAAAGGTCAGGTCTCAAATAGCCTACTATATTATATGATATATTATATCATATATCGAGCAATTGTGCACACGTCCTTATTATTAGGTCCGGTTGTCAATGCATAATACAAAATCAAAAAGTCTATAGTATGACAAGAGTCTATGAAGTCTGTCACTAGATCCCTATCATGGGATCATGTTCAAGTCATAAAGGGTAAATCCCCCCACTACTGTAACATCATAAATAAAGCATGTATATGAGATGCCATCATTGAGACCAAGTGTTTTCAGGCTTTCAAGTCTGAAGATCCGCTGGGCCTCTTCTTGGAGGATTTTTTTTTTTTTTTTGTCCAAATCACCCCATCTGCCAGAAGGTCTGATGTATTCCACGCCCTGAAAGACCAGTGACTGACTAATAATTTATTGAATTTCACAAAATTTTCCAGTGAATATCGTAAAATTAGTCAAGCAAATGATTCATAGTTTTATTTGAACTTTAATAAACTCTCTTATACTGAAATCATTAAACTATTGCAAAATGTCCAGGTTGCCTGTCTAGAGTACTTAGCTAACTAAGAGATGAAGAAACTTTGCTGTGACAATAAAATCTGTTACTACTATACCTCATACTAGTCTGGAAGTCATGAGATGTGACTAACCCAAAGCTGAAATACAGGCTTCATGAAATATATAGCACTGTACATTCTAATAAGTTATTAAAGAGGTTGTTCAGAGCTATACTTGTAAAGGACAGGCCATCAATAAAAAGAATTGGACAACCCCTTTAAAATGAAGCTCCACCTTTCATTGTCTTTCTCCTTTGTAGTATGGATAGAACGTCTCTTCTTGCAGGTCAGAACTTTTGACAGATTTTATTGTGGCTTTATTTACATTATTATTACAATTAATGAGCACATAAACATCTAAATAAAAATTACAGTAACTAAAAATATATTATTTACAGCATTGAAAAAATGCCTGTAAAACTAAGGCAAATTGTATGTTACATATAGGTAGAAGCACATTTACTACTGCTGGCATACCGCCAAGTGATGTGCCTAGTTGTAGCTAATATCTGAAAATGATACATATAGTTACAAACATAGTTGATGAGGTTGGATAAAGACATTAGTCTATCAAGTCCAACCTATAACCCTACAATCCCCTACAGTGTTGATCCAGGGGAAGGCAAAAAAAACCCATGAGGCTCATGCCAATTGACCTATTTCAGGGGAAAAAAATTCCTTCCCGACTCCAAATCTGGCAGTTAGTATAAAAACCCTGGATCAACGTGTCCTTAAAATCTAGAGACCATAACCCATTATACAGTCCTATGAAAAAGTTTGGTTACCCCTATTAATCTTAATCATTTTTAGTTCTAAATATTTTGGTGTTTGCAACAGCCATTTCAGTTTGATATATCTAATAACTGATGGACACAGTAATATTTCAGGATTGAAATGAGGTTTATTGTACTAACAGAAAATGCGCAATATGCATTAAACCAAAATTTGACCGGTGCAAAAATATGGGCACCTCAATAGAAAAGTGACATTAATATTTAGTACATCCTCCTTTTGCAAAGATAACAGCCTCTAGTCGCTTCCTGTAGCTTTTAATCAGTTCCTGGATCCTGGATGAAGGTATTTTGGACCATTTCTTTCTACAAAACAATTCAAGTTCAGTTAAGTTTGATGGTCGCCGAACATGGACAGCCCGCTCTCAAATGATCTGAAAACAAAGATTGTTCAACATAGTTGTTCAGGGGAAGGATACAAAACGTTGTCTCAGAGATTTAACCTGTCAGTTTCCACTGTGAGGAACATAGTAAGGAAATGGAAGACCACAGGGACAGTTCTTGTTAAGCCCAGAAGTGGCAGGCCAAGAAAAATATCAGAAAGGCAGAGAAGAAGAATGGTGAGAACAGTCAAGGACAATCCACAGACCACCTCCAAAGAGCTGCAGCATCATCTTGCTGCAGATGGTGTCACTGTGCATCGGTCAACTATACAGCGCACTTTGCACAAATAGAAGCTGTATGGGAGAGTGATGAGAAAGAAGCCGTTTCTGCACGTACGCCACAAATAGAGTTGCCTGAGGTATGAAAAAGCACATTTGGACAAGGCAGCTTCATTTTGGAAACAAAAATTTAGTTTTTTGGTTATAAAAAAAGGCGTTATGCATGGCATCCAAAAAGAAACAGCATTCCAAGAAAAACACATGCTACCCACTGTAAAATTTGGTGGAGGTTCCATCATGCTTTGGGGCTGTGTGGCCAATGCCGGCATCGGGAATCTTGTTAAAGTTGAGAGTCGCATGGATTCCACTCAGTATCAGCAGATTCTTGAGAATAATGTTCAAGAATCAGTGACGAAGTTGAAGTTACGTCGGGGATGGATATTTCAACAAGACAATGATCCAAAACACCGCTCCAATTCCTCAGGCATTCATGCAGAGGAACAATTACAATGTTCTGGAATGGCCATCCCAGTCCCCAGACCTGAATATCATTGAACATCTGTGGGATGATTTGAAGCGGGCTGTCCATGCTCGGCGACAATCTAACTTAACTGAACTTGAATTGTTTGTCCAAAATACCTTTATCCAGGATCCAGGAACTGATTAAAAGCTACAGGAAGAGACTAGAGGCTGTTATCTTTGCAAAAGGAGGATCTACTAAATATTAATGTCACTTTTCTGTTGAGGTGCCCATACTTTTGCACCGGTCAAATTTTGGTTTAATGCATATTGCACATTTTCTGTTAGTACAATAAACCTCATTTCAATCCTGAAATATTACTGTGTCCATCAGTTATTAGATATATCAAACTGAAATGGCTGTTGCAAATACCAAAATATTTAGAACTAAAAATGATTAAGATTAATAGGGGTGCCCAAACTTTTTCATAGGACTGTATTTTTCTCTTCAAGAAAGGCATCCAGGCCCACTTTGAACTTGTTCAGTGAATCCGCCATCACCACTTCCTGGGGCAGAGAGTTCCAGAACCTCGCTGTTCTTACTGTGAAGAATCCCCTTCTATGTTTCTGGTGAAACCTTCTCTCATCCAGACGTAGTGGATGTCCTCTTGTCACTGTCACTGGCCTAGGAGTAAAAATATCCTTAGAAAGTTCTTTGTATTGTCCCTTCATATATTTGTACATTGTTACTAGATCTCCCCGTAGACGTCTTTTCTCTAAACTGAATAACCCCAAGTTTGTTAATCTATCGTTGTACTCCAGTCCACCCATTCCCCTAATCATTTTGGTTGCCCGTCTTTGCACTTTTTCAAGTTCACATATGTCTTTCTTGTATATCGGGGCCCAAAATTGCACACAATATTCTAAGTGTGGCCATACCAGTGATTTGTAGAGGCATAACTATGTCCTTGTCATGAGAATCTAGACCTCTTTTAATGCATCCCATAATCTTATTTGCCTTGGCAGCAGCTGCCTGACACTGGTCATTAAAGGTAAGCTTGCTGTCCACTAAAATCCCTAAGTCTTTTTCATTGGCAGTCTTACCCAGTAATTTACTATTAAGTACATAGTCATACATTTTATTACGTCGACCAAAGTGCATTACTTTACATTTGTCAACGTTAAACTTCATTTGCCAAGTCTCCGCCCATGCCTCCAGCTTCCTTAGATACCTTTGTAATATTCTACTGTCCTCCTCATTATTAATTAACTTACAAAGTTTAGTATCATCTGCAAATATGGACACCCTGCTTTGTAAACCCTCTACCAGGTCATTAATAAAGATATTAAACAAGACAGGACCTAATACTGACCCTTGCGGCCCCCACTGGTGACTGTGGCCCAGTCTGAATATTTACGATTAACAAGTACCCTCTGTACACTATCAGTGAGCCAGTTGCTAACCCAAATGCATATGTTTTCCCCCAGTCCCAACATTCTCATTTTGCATACCAACCGTTTATGTGGAACAGTATCAAAAGCCTTTGAAAAGTCCAGGTACACCACGTCTACTGCATTACCCATGTCCAGGTACACCACGTCTACTGCATTACCCATGTCCAGTCTTGAACTGACCTCCTCATAGAAGCCGATCAGATTAGTCTGACAGGACCGATTCCTCATAAACCCATACTGATTTGGTGTTATAAGATTATTTACATTGAGATACCCCAGGATAGCATCTCTTAGAAAGCCCTCAAATATCTTTCCCACCACAGAAGTTAAACTTACTGGCCTATAGTGTCCAGGTTCACTTTTACATCCCTTTTTAAAAATTGGCACCACATTTGCTATTCGCCAATCCTGTGGAACAGACCCAGTCATTACTGAATCCTTAAATATTAGATACAAAGGTCTATCTATGACCATGCTCATCTGAAAATGATGGCACTGAAAAATACAAATAACATACAAATACAAAAAACAAGCCCTTATGCAACTGTATTAATGGAAAACAAAAGCTGTTACAGTTTTTGAAATGCCAAAAAGATGCAAAATTTTCAAACAATGACTTGTTCCTTTAGGCCTGAAATAGGTCTGTAATTAGCAGGTTAAACATGGCACTGTGACAAGATGCATATTAATTTACACTACTAAGCCTGCCCTGGTGATTAATAGAGACATAATTTCCACTGTCAGGACGTAGCCTTTTTGCTATGCAGTTGGTTAATAGGTTGCTGCACTCCAAAAATAAAACCGGTCAAATTTGCTGCTTTTTTATAACAGCCCCCCCCCCCTTAAATAAATAAATAAAATGAACATCAGTCAAAAAATATCCTATTTGGAACATGGGGGAGGTGGGAGAGAAAATTAATGCTGGGGATAAGAACCAAAGGGTCTCAAAAAATATCCTAATTGACCAGGGGGATCCCAGGGGTGTGCCCACGTAGGGTCACCCACATACAGATGAACTTCTGATAAGTGCAAAGTTCAAAGTGGGAGAGTTCCTCCATATGGGTTAGTTGAGAGACTGTAGAAAGTGAGATATTGTGGGAGGGGATTCTGATGCCCAGTATAAGGGGGATCAAAGACTTGGTGATAGACAGAAGTTGAAGCCAGAGTCACTTGGGAGACCTAAGGTGGAAGAGGGGGTGGGCCATAAATTCAAAACTATGCCTACTGGGGTCAGAGGTTCGGAGAGTCTACAAATCTGGTTCACAATCTGCTGAATGAGCGACCAGAAGTGGGATATCTTTTTGCATTCCCACCAAATACACAAATAGGAGTCTAGGGCCTTATGGCCCAAAGGTGAAGCCTCAGGATAGAACTTATGGATTACAATGGGCAATTTATACCATTTGGTGACCAATTAAAAGCTCGACTATTGCAAGTGTACACATCTAGAGGGGCTCAAGGAAGGCATGAGAACAGAGGATATTTCTTCAGGAGTGAGAGATATTTTGACCGGGGTCCCACAGGTCAGAAACGCCGCAGGAAAAATTGTGTCGTTTTACAGTAATTGCAAAGTGGATGACGTTCTTGCGAATCCCATGTCCACTTTGTGGTAAAAACCGTGCCAGTTTGGGAAATCTAAGTATGTCAATTATATCTACAGGAACGCCGGCAGCTTCCCCATAGATATAATTGTAACAAAGTCTGCGGAGGAAAACTCCATGAACTTTTTTTTATTTTTTTTTTTAAAGTGCTGCTATGTTCCTGCTGCGGTTTTTCTCGCAACACTTTATAGCTGTGGGTCATCCTGTGGGGCCTTAGTCTTAGTTCTATTATCAAAACTTCCCATGCTGGTATACCAGACTTCTCCCGAGTTGCACCACTTCTCTGGAATGCTCTACCCCGGACAATCAGATTAACTCCCAATTTCTACAGCTTCAAACGCAAACTAAAGACACATCTATTCAGACAGGCCTATCACAATTTCTAAGGTAAACCCTTCCATACTATAATTAGAATCCCCAAAATTTAACCCTCCTCTGTCCCCGCTCTCACATTACCCTACATGATATGATGCCATTTCAGGCTAACTTTATATGTCCAAGCTCCATCCACATGTTAAAGGACACCACCAGTGAAGGCTCATAAAGTTTTATGTTAGTGTAATGACAGTAACCTCTATTACAACATTGTCTGACCCCCGTATAAGCAATGCCGCCCCTGCAACCTCGTGTCACCCCCTCTACCTCATAGATTGTAAGCTCTTGCGAGCAGGGCCCTCAGTCCCAGTGTGTGAAATGACTTTCTTTGTAATGTATCTTTCTGTCTGTATTTGAACCCTACAAATTGTACAGTGCTCTGGAATATTTTGGCGCTATATAAATAAAATGTATTATTATTATTATTATTATTATAAAGTTCAGCCTCCCATTTTTGTCTCTCGCTCGCTTCCTTCCCCCACTTTCCATTTCCGTTGTGTCAATGCTCAATTTGTGGTTATTTACAAGCACTTTTGAATGTTTTATCTGTGTCTGTACCACCACACTTATTGTTTTCAATGATATAGGTTTACTGATGTCATTTTAAAATTTAATAAAACGTTATTTCCAAAAAAAAAAAAATCTTTGACTACAATGACAGATAAATAAAATTATGGCTTTTTTAATGTAACAACACATACATTTGTGTGCAAAAGTAGAAAAACTTAAAAATTAAATCTATATTTAGTATCAAAATATTTGTACCAAGTCTCAACATAAAGATAACTTGTTCCTTTAACTCACAGTGGAAAAAAAAAATAGTAAGACTCTGCACCCGACACATCAGAACAACAAGCCACTATCAACAGTTCCTGCTGTGACGGACCTGTTCCATCTCTTGAAGATTGTAAGCCTGTGTTTGTATTGTAACATTGTACCTGATTTGTTCTTTTATGTTACTGAACTTACTGTAGAGCGCTGCAGAAAGATTACTGATTTATAAAGAACTTTAAAAATGTATTATTCAATTATTATTACATTGATGACCATCTATTTGCCACGTAACGTGAGCCTTAGAAGAAACTAAGCTCTACAATCTGGTTGCAATTGCCAACTGTTCTCATTTCCTTTTGATTATATTTTATGTACATCCCCCCAAATAGTAAAGCTGCATCTTGATGGTACCAGGAAGACAACAGTAAAGAAAAGTCTTCTGTTACTATCAGTAAAATTAACAATATCTCATTGTTACACGTGCACAAAAATGATCAATATAGAAACCCTCACATCATTCCTGCCTGGCAGCCCCACTGCTATCATCAGAAACAGGACTTCCTACCAGCCAGTTTCTGTCCTGCCATACAAGTATTATCATTTTGGTGATTCTGCCTACAGCACCTTTTGTGACCTCTAATTCAGCCATATTCATGAACCTAAATGACTAATGGATGGATACGCTAAAATCCCAGCCATCTCTTTGTACTCACTAGAATACATCAAAGGCAGGTTGTTTTTTTGGTTTTTTTTAAGGGGTTAAAGAGGACCTTTCACCACCTCCACCAATTCAAGTTTTTATCATCTGTTAATAATCCCTGCTCCACTGATTCTAGTACAATTGGGATTTTCTTTCTATCCTATAGCATTCCCAAGCCACTAGTGCAGTTAGTTTTGGTGCACGATGTACTGTTTAAGCTCAGTAGAGTCAGCTCCTGCCTCACAGCGCTCTTCTAACAGTACAGAGCATATGAGGCAGCAAAACTAACAGCACATATTGCTCAGGAATGGTGGGCGCTAGAGAAGAAATTCCAACTGTGCCAGAAGCAGGGGAGCAGTAAATGATGTTAAGAGCTAGACTTGTTGGAGGTGGTGAAAGGTCCTCTTTAAAGGTTAAAGGAGTATTTTTTATAATAAAGAATATCATTGTCCTCTGCTATTAAAATAATGCAAAATACATTTAATCAGCCAAAATGTATGGATTGTGTGAACCTCCACACCAAATACCCCATGGTATGTGAATGCTTGTGACTGGTTACTACTGGTTAAGGCCACCAGTAGATGTACAATCACTAACACATTGACACATATTTAATGGTGCATTATGCCAAGTATATAATAATATAGAGGACACTGTGTATAATACTAAGAAAAATACTGCATATAAAGATAAGGAGTACACAGTATATAATGATTTACCACTAGTAAGTCAAATAATACTGCCAAACCATGGCCACATATTACCACTACATAGTGACTAAATATTACCAACATACTGAATAGAATACACTATTCCAAGACCATCCTTTGCAGTATAGGATGGCCTTGTGTTGCCAGATACCAGTTCCAAACATCTATTCTGCAGACCATGCAAGTGAATACAATTACACCCAATGCCTTATGTTGTATGATAGTAATACAGTTTTCACTTCCTTATTCATGTAGCACAGATTTTAATGACTTCTCGTAACCATGACTTGGCTCTGCAGAATTTGGAACACAGACATACTTGGCTCCCTGCTCCACAACTATATTACCAATCTATATAAATGTCCCATCAATAGTGCTCCAGAAGGTAACAATTAGAGATGAGCGATCAGCAGATCCGAACAGCACGCACGCATAGAAATGAATGGACGTAGCCGGCACGCGGGGGGGGGTTAAGCGGCCGGCTGGCGTCAAAGCGGAAGTACCAGGTGTTTCCATTCATTTCAATGCGTGCGTGCTGTTCGGATCGGCTGATCCGAACAGTACTCGCTCATCTCTAGTAACAATGCCACATTTGGAGTCTTACACAGTAACAGTACTGCACTTTTTGTGCCACTATAAATCCTGCACAGTATGTCTTTTACCTGCCATAGGCTCCACAAAGTAAGTGCCTCTAAAGAGCCTCTTTATATGCTCCTTACTAAGCCCAACATTTGTCTCTTTACATAGTACTGATGCTCCCTTTTATGTCTCCACTCAGTAATGATGGCCTTTTCTTCCCCAATTAGCAATAATGTCTTACTGCGCTTCCACTCAGTAATAATGCCCACTCCCCCCCCCCCCCCCAGTAATAATGCTCCTACACTGCTCCAACTAAGTAATAAAGCTGATGATGATGCGCCAATTGCGTTCCCAGTATCCCCACTCACTATTTTTAACCATGGGGCCCCATAACAAAACCTTAAAAGAGGCCCCATTCAGCAATGATCGCTTTTCCAAAAAGTGACCCATCTAAGACTGGTATATTTTTAGTCAATCTACTTAAGGCTAAGTAGGGTAAATCATCGCTGCAGCACTGATACCTCAGCAACAATGACATACGTAAATCATCTTAGACCCAGGGGCCTTGATTAGGTCTCTGGCTGCCATGACAACATGTCACACTCCCTGACTGAGGCACCCAGGGACGGAAACATGGTGTCGGACAACTAGGGGAAAACAACAGAAAATAACCTTTTAGATGCTGCAGTCACTATTGAACACTGCATCTAGGAGGGATTTGTTTCAGAGTTATCTCTGATCTCAACAGGGTTTCATCTGTATTTAAAGGGGTTGATCAGTTCTTTTCTACTGATGCTCTATCATCAGGCTACATCGTCAATAAATCAACAGTAGGTCTGACAACTGGGACCCCAGCTAATCTGCTGTGTAAAGGGGCTGTGGATCTTGTGGAAGCGCCATCACCCATTCACTGTATGCATTACATGGTGTCTGTTCTATAGCATTTGTGTGATCTAGTTTCTGCCTTATAAACAGTGAAGGGGTCACAGCACTTACCTGAACACTGCAGCCCTTTAAACAGCTGATCAGACTGGGTTCCATGTGTTAGACCCCCCCTGTACTCTAATTGACGACTGCTGCTGAGGACAGGTCATCCATGCAAATGAACCGGTCAGCCCCAGGGGTTGTTAGAGACCCACAATAAATGATGTATCCTTAGGATATGTAATTCATTTGAGATTGGTGGAGGTCCGACACCTGGACCCCATATTGGTCTGCTAATTTTTGCAGTGTACAGAGTGGGATGAAGAGAGCGCCGTACACTGTGCAGTGGCCGAGCGCTGCTATTACAACTTCCATTGTCATTTGAGGATAGGTCCACTCTCCTACAGCCCAAATGACCCATAAACTGCAGGCGGCTGTATGTTTACAGTATATACAGTAGGGTCAGTCCGTCCTGAACATGGCAGAGGAGTGTACCCTCACAAGCACTAGGAGTCATGTCTCAGGTTTAGTTATGCACTAGGAGTCATGGCTCAGGTTTAGTTATGCACTAGGAGTCATGCCTCAGGTTTAGTTATGCACTAGGAGTCATGTCTCAGGTTTAGTTATGCACTAGGAGTCATGGCTCAGGTTTAGTTATGCACTAGGAGTCATGGCTCAGGTTTAGTTATGCACTAGGAGTCATGTCTCAGGTTTAGTTATGCACTAGGAGTCATGGCTCAGGTTTAGTTATGCACTAGGAGTCATGGCTCAGGTTTAGTTATACACTAGGAGTCATGGCTCAGGTTTAGTTATTCACTAGGAGTCATGTCTCAGGTTTAGTTATGCACTAGGAGTCATGGCTCAGGTTTAGTTATTCACTAGGAGTCATGTCTCAGGTTTAGTTATGCACTAGGAGTCATGGCTCAGGTTTAGTTATGCACTAGGAGTCATGGCTCAGGTTTAGTTATGCACTAGGAGTCATGCCTCAGGTTTAGTTATGCACTAGGAGTCATGTCTCAGGTTTAGTTATGCACTAGGAGTCATGTCTCAGGTTTAGTTATGCACTAGGAGTCATGGCTCAGGTTTAGTTATGCACTAGGAGTCATGTCTCAGGTTTAGTTATGCACTAGGAGTCATGGCTCAGGTTTAGTTATGCACTAGGAGTCATGTCTCAGGTTTAGTTATGCACTAGGAGTCATGGCTCAGGTTTAGTTATGCACTAGGAGTCATGGCTCAGGTTTAGTTATACACTAGGAGTCATGGCTCAGGTTTAGTTATGCACTAGGAGTCATGGCTCAGGTTTAGTTATGCACTAGGAGTCATGGCTCAGGTTTAGTTATGCACTAGGAGTCATGGCTCAGGTTTAGTTATTCACTAGGAGTCATGTCTCAGGTTTAGTTATGCACTAGGAGTCATGGCTCAGGTTTAGTTATGCACTAGGAGTCATGGCTCAGGTTTAGTTATGCACTAGGAGTCATGCCTCAGGTTTAGTTATGCACTAGGAGTCATGTCTCAGGTTTAGTTATGCACTAGGAGTCATGGCTCAGGTTTAGTTATACACTAGGAGTCATGGCTCAGGTTTAGTTATGCACTAGGAGTCATGGCTCAGGTTTAGTTATGCACTAGGAGTCATGTCTCAGGTTTAGTTATGATAGCATCTATTAGCCATAGGACTGAATATTTTGGGCTACTAAGGTAGTGGAGCTGTGTGTGAGGGCAGACATTACAGCAGCTCAGGGTATGCTCTGCTTTGGGGAGGACTAGCATACAGTTCTAGCCTAGGAAGCCCTCACACACACAGGTAGTTGTCAGGTGTAGAAAGGACATATTTATCAGGAGTTCCCCGTGACTCAGGAGTTATGTGGCCACAGTGCAATCAGGAAGTGCCCTATTAAGGTTGTGTGCTGCATGAATGGCTCTCACACCTCAGTACAGTGCCCTACCCACAATACTGGCAGAGAAGGGCAGCCTGTGAAGCAGTAGCCTCTAATGTGCATGTGTCTATGACTGGAGCGTCCCCTTCCTCCAGTGCCCCCTCCTTACGGCGCCCTCTCCCTCCGCCCGCTGGCTCCACCGTCTTGTGTGCGAACCATCTCCTCAGAGTCCAATGGCAAGAGATGAGCCGAGCGCGCCGCAGCCAATCAGAAGGAAGGAGTGTGAGCAGGGCGGGCACTGATTGGCTGGCGACATATGAGAATACAGACCCGGGCGAGATTCACAAATCGGGTCCTGCTGCAGGACGGAGAGGGCTGCGAGTGAGGAGGGGGCGAGGAGGGATTAGCGCTGCTAAACCCATGTAGTCCAGTCCCGCTGTCACCTCTATTTACATGCACACCTCTGCCGGAGGGGGCACTCACTAGCACCTCATACATCACTCTTTCCAAAAATTACCATTAACCTGCTTGTGGTTTGAGCAGCAAAGATGCCAAGTCAGGTGAAGGCAACGAGTCCCGAAGCTCCAGAAGACGAAGTGTACCAGCCTGCAGAGCCCCTGCGAGAACATGCTTATGTCCCAGACCTGAGAACATACAAAGATCTGTATGAGAAGTCCATCCAAAACCCACAAGGTATTCCTTCATAGAAGAGCCTAGGACGTGGTGTGCTCCTGCCAGGTGTAGCAGAGCTGAGCTTGTCACATCCAGCTGAGTATAGTTCACAACTAGAAGAGTTTGGTAGTCTAGTGCACAAGCCATTATAATACCATGGTGCTGTAGCCTTACATAGGACTACAAGGGACTGTAAATAAGCAGGTTATGTCAGAAGACTGAGATGGATAAATGACAATATCAGCTCTGCTACATATATGCAGAATGTATAGTATTATACAGTGTATTATAAGGAGACGTGACGTGATGAGACTCATGCTCTGGTGCCTCCTCATACATGTCTTCCTTCTCCTCAGAATTCTGGATGGATGTTGCCTCTGAATTTTATTGGAAATCTCCCCCCTCCGGGAAAGTGCTGGATTATAATTTCGATATCACCAAAGGCAAAATCTATGTGGAGTTCATGAAAGGGGCCAAGACCAATGTCTGCTACAATGTTGTGGACAGGAACGTCATGGAGAAGAACCTTGGAGATAAGACGGCGTATTTCTGGTAATATAGCTAGTATTTACTAGAGAACGTAATAAAGCTGACCACAAGTGATGTAATGGATGTGACAGACAGCTCTGCTAGTGTACACAAGCGCCAAAAACAGCTGGCCAGCCCCTTCCCACATGCTGGATCAGTGTTCTTGCCAGGTCATGCAGGAACATATCCATTCTCTGTGTTTGGTTGTATACATATCCACAAGCTAGCAATGCCTTTTTTGCAACTCATATAGGCTTGAATGGAGAAAGCTGCTCATATATGTTCGCTTTTATTCAAAGAAGTGGTTGGTGAACAGAGCTACCTGTTCTCCTGATAGAAGCAGGACCCCTACCTATCAATCACTGATGTCAAACAGTGCTGCAACCCCATAAAACTTCCCTGCCCAGTGCTGCTCCTGGCATCATGGACCCCTTCACTTATATGGAACCATTCTGTTCTTTCCTCTACAGTGCTTGTCTGGGCATACTGCTGTGCAGGTGAAAATAAAACCACACTGTGGCCCCGAGTTTTTAGGATAAATTAATAAATTGTAGCACACTACAATGCCAGTAACAAGAGGGTTTCACCATAATGTCTGACACCAAGTATAGTAAAATGTGCTACTCATTATAACTAAAAACTGCATACAGTTCATCAGTAAAAGAAAAGTAGTGTGTAAACTCAGTCTAAAAAAAGGTGCTGTTTAAACCCAGCCTAATGAGAAAAGGCTTTCAGTTCATCTGTGGTTTACTTGCTTATAAGTGAAAGCTCCTATGGCCCCAGTACTGGGTGCAGTTGTATCTGCTTTGGGAACACTGTGTAGCATCACCCTCAGGAAAAAAAAATAAAATAAACAGCTTCAGGGTCTTTTTTTGATGGTCATCTATCCGAACACATCCTTTGTGATATGTGCAACTGGCTGTTCAAGTGTAACTACTTTTTCATTCCACGCATTGTAAACTGAGGGTATGAGGCTAAAAGCCTGTATTATTACATACCATGTACACATGTTTCAACTTCCCCTTAAGCCTTTAAAGAACCTTATCTGTTTGTGTTCTCATTAAAGGGGTTGTCCAGTGTGGGTTGTTTTTTTTTTTTGTTTTTTTTTTTTTTTTATTCTGATAACCTGTCCTTGGGGTGGGCCATGAATGGTGAGTGTCAGACTCCTGGGGAAGGGGCCATGGTGCCAGGTTGAGTGCTACAGACTCTTCAATGTTTACATTGGTCTAGGACACTGGGGAATTTGCCAATATTAATCCCCTGTGTGGCTGAGTGAAGATGTGCCTAAGTTATTAAAGGGAAACCGTCACCAGGGAAGTGACTTGCAATCTGCAGGCGTTATGTAATGGGGCAGGAGATGCTGAGCAGCATGATGTATAGATGATGTATAGATTTAAGGTGAAAGATTCGGTATAATGTAAACGTTATTAATCTAGATCTCTGCTCCTTCTTTACCATAGAGTCAAGGGAGAGGCTCTATCAGGTTCTGACTGCCTCTGTCTATAACTGTCCATACAGAGATAGCTGTCAGTCACTGATAAGACCACAACCTTGACTTTATGGCAAAGAAGGAGCAGAGACTCTAGTAAATAAAATATGTTATGCAGAATTTCTCCCCACAAAGCTATATATCAATCTGTCTAGTTCTTCCTCTATAGCATGCTGACTGCACTGCATTCCCGATAACTGGTTCCCTTTAAGATGCACATGCATTGTTGGCCCTCCATGATATGCACCTATTGACTCTGAATGGCTTTGGAAGTTTATGGTAGCATCATATATTAACTAGGATAGTTTGACATTGCATGTATTTCCCTGTATACTGATGAGTCCTATAGATAACCTAGTTAATATGGTGGTTAAGGTATGGTAGAATATTTACTATAGTTATCTGTATTTTGTGAACACTTATGACATTCCTGGCCTGTGAATACAGTATATGTAGTAGAACAGGGGTCCTCAAACTGCGGCCCGAGGGCCACATGCGGCCCGCCAAGCACTTCTGTCTGGCCCCGCCGACAACGCCGGCAGGCGTGCATTTATAATGAAGTTCCTGGGCAGCTCGGGCCAGGCCATGGAGCACGTTTCACTTTAAATTTGGAGGGCACTGCTCCCGATGTCTGTGCGACCTGCTCTGCTTCCGGCCCACTGTTTAAAAAGTTTGAGGACCCCTGTAGTAGAATAATCTGTTTATACTTTTGCTGAAAGAACATCTACATGTCCATCTTGTGGAGGCCTTATATATTTTATTGGAAAAACCACATTAAGTTCAGTGTAATACTCATCTAATCTTCATTGATTTTAGAATCTGCAATTAATAATTTTTATTTTTTTTAATTTTCAGCATGCTTTAACAAAGAAGTGTCCTACCCTATCTTGCTATGGTTTCAGCAAAGGAAACTGTACTAAAACCATGGTGGAAGGGTGTGATACATGGCTCAGCCTCAGATTTGTGCTGCAGATACTGATGTGTATTATTGTCAGGTATACATACTGCAGCGACCTAGGGCACTAGTGTGGAGATGACGTTGTAAGCTATACGCCCAAGATGATGGCCTTACTGGTCACAGTTGTTTTTAGCATCCAGTCCTCTTATAGCCCCTAGTGTGGTATAGTGATTAGCAGTTTACACTCAGGTCTCCTGTGTTATGGCGTTTTGGGAACCCTTGGTATTAAGTGCAAATAAAGCCTCAGGAGATAGGATGGCAGTGAAGTCGGGCATAGCTCAAGTTACTTGGCATCCCATTATCATAGCAACATGGAGGCACAATGCACTTATAGCAGCAGGTTTCACATTCATGGCACTTTACGTGCACGGCTATACTCTTCCCACTTACCTCATTTCTCTGACTCTTTCCACCATAGTGATTTGCGGTGGCCCCTGGGACCATTTCAAACTACCATTGGGGAAATGCAGGCCATATTTTGGATGTGGATACCCAGGTCCCCACACTTTTTAGCAGTGGAAGTGTTCAAGAATCAGGAGGTCCATGAAGTCTTAGTTCTGTGGACCTTAAGTCTGCTAACATGGGACTGCCTGTTAACCCAATCTGCCACTAACTAGCCTACACAGCTGAAGGTGCTCTGTCACAAACTAACTCTCAACTGAGATGAACAGTAAGTCACCTTTTCTCTAAATAATGGGGCTTCTAGCAACCTCTAAATGCATCTGAACATCTAGGAAACCCAGAGAGTAAGCCACTCAGAAATGGCAAATGGACTCCAGCATAAAGTTGAAAGGTGCGAATAGCCAGTGTCTGACCAATCCAAACAATATAAAATAGTGCAGACGTGTTTCTTATGATAGAACAGTGACTTCCTTAGTGTTGGCCCTTTTGTACGACACTGCAACATCCTAAACTGACTCTACATAAATACTTTTCTCTAGATCATAGCGTTCTCAGATTAGATGTCCACATCAGTACTGAATTATGAGCTTCAGTATCGCTACAGTACCTCTTCACCCATGTGCTCATACATGTATATGTGTATAGTTTTTAGTTATAATGTGAATATTTCCATGATGTACACATTACAGATCTCACTAAAGATATAGTGTGTTAGGAAATCCAGAGGTTCCTTATTCCCCTGAAGTAAGTCATACAGTATATGGTTGAAGTGAATAAACCCAATAAAGTGCATGTGGGTTGATGTGCTCCACTTCAGCAAATTGCTTAGGAGATTGGAAAGATATTATTAAACTATAGGCATTGAAGTTATGTAGCTCAAGTCTTCAAGCTATTTTGGAGGTGACCCAGATGTTGAATATAGTTTTAGGCATCTTGATATTGAATAAAGATGATAGACTACATTCTGTCCTCATTACAAAGGAACAGAGCCTGGGTGTCACCATTCAGGGCTATTCTTAGTGCCTTGTGGTAAACAGGGAAGATCTAGAATGACTTGAAGGACATACTGATAGAGCTGAATGACCTGTATAGTGCTGAGGACAGGGACAAGTTGTGAAGCTCTGCCTGAGTGAATCTAATGTTAGATTGGTTCATTGTTTGGATATTTGGTTAACAATTTATCTGGTGTTATTGTGTATGTTACTATAGCTCAAAACGTTCCTTGTATATTCTGCTATATATATTATATGTGAACATGGGGAACATAAACATATTGTTCTTTCTCAACTTGCTGCAGTCTTCCCAAACTTGTAGGAGCTCTGTTCAGAGATTGACAGTCTTCCATATATACAAAGGTAGCTGTCAATCCCATAGTATGACCGCCTACTTGACAACTACACTGAGAATGAGAAGAGCTATAAATGACAAGTTATACTGAATCTTTTTTTTTTTTTTTCCTGAAAAACTATATATTACTCTGCTCATGCTTTATAACATACTGCCTGTACATTGTACTAAATATTCAATGTAACAGCTTCCATCTGCCAAAGGCTAGAGGCTAGGCTATTGCCCTGAACTAGCATGACCCTTACATGTTTCCCTTATATGAAAGGTTCATCAGTGGTCAGATAGTGCAGAGAAAAAAAAGAGAGTGTGAGATACACTGACAGCGTGTCCACATGGATGGCAGCGGCCCATCCTGGCTCCATGGCTTTTTTTTTTTTCCTCAGATTGGTTGTCAATCTGTCCTCTTGGAGACTACAGAGAGAAGGGTCTCATACACAAATATTCTATCTTTGTTGGGTATGATAGTTCTTCTAACACAGGAGTCCCCAACCGCTGATCCGTGGGGCATGTTGTACCAGTCCGCGTACCGGCAGCGAGGAGTCAGCAGCTGCTGACGCTTGGTGGTAGCTCTTCGGGATAAGGTGAGCAAAGTGTGGGGTTGAGCCGGGACCCGCTGTATATCCGGAATTCTAGTACTATGCAGGACATGCAGTGGGTCTTGGCTCCACCCCGCTCTCGCCTACCAAACTTTGGGCAACTACATTACACGTCACTTGTCCCTGTGACGTGTAGTGAGGCTGTAGTGAAGTTAATAGCAGCATTAGGAGTGATATCCGTCATCAGTATCCATCTTCATAACAGTGTCTGTCATCAGTAGCCATCTTCATAACCTGCAGTGTCCGTCAGTTTGCACTTTCTCTTATGTTTTCATATGTACATGATTCTAATCTACACCCCCATGCTTAACCCCAACCACACCCCTTCCTGCCTCCATCCACACCCCTTCCTGCCCCCACCGGTCCATAGAAAAATTGTCTTGCTCAAACTGGTTCCTGGTGGAAAAAAGGTCGCGGACCACTGTTCTAACACACTCATTGGAACCTGACGCCTCTGTGAAGTTCCTGCTCTCCTGACTGGCAGTTTTGGGGTCCTATATATCTTTTTCCTCTGGTGAGACCTGTTGGCACATTGGCCTTAATTCTTAAGAGACTGGTCCTTATCATTCTAGCAAGAATAGGTCATAGAGTACATCTACTTCACAGATGACATAAGTCATATATATGTCAATAAATTATATAACCTATTATTAGGGTTCCCTGTGAACTAAACATTATATGATATTCTCTAGACGTAAATCATCCATTATAAACGGCATTCTTATCTTTATATAGAACAATGACGGCATAGAAAGGGAAGAGCTCTGTGCCATTTAGGTTATTGCTATTAAATGTTAAGATAACCAGTTTGACTTCATCTAAAATAATCTTAAAGCTTTATATTGATGTCTCCTACTCATAAATGTAGGTCAGACCTGCATAGGTTTACCAGATATGTAACATTTCAATATGCATTAAAAAAGATATATATATAATATAACCAGTTTCGAGTGTAACAGTGCATTTGACTAATCCAGTATATATAACCTGTCATATCAGAATGATAGATTGTTCACTCCTTTTATGCTTCTAACGTAGAATATGTGACCTCTTTGAGATGATCCTTAAGTAGTTGCACTTTCAAGAATTGAAGAATATTCTGTGATCTATATACTGCTAGGGTATGTTTATACAGATATATATATATATATATATATATATATATATATATATATATATATATATATATATATATTTTCACTTGTTTGTTTTGTCTTAACAGTTCTGTAACAACATCTGGTTCCACGTCAGTAAGGCAGGGCTCAGGACATGACTTGTGTACACAACACTTTTGTGTCCCTTTAACTGCTGAGGTGCCTGTTCAGAGTTACCTTTCATATTGTGTATTTATTACATGCAATGTCATGTATTACACTTATATGATAATATCATTTATATTGATGGAAAATAGACATTTATGGATAGAGGGTCTAGTTTTTAGCACCACTGACACAGTAGTTTGACAGAGCCAATGCTTTTCAGTGAGTGGAGCTGTGCAGGTAAACTGTACATGGAAGCCATTGATCCTGGGGACTCTACAGACAGGTGGTTGATGGGTGCCAAGATATTTCTGCCCGCACTGATCTAATATTGATAGCCTATTCTATGATGAGCTGCTGCCAGAGGTGCCTGTCAGCGGCTTACTCCACTCTTTCCACTATAAATACATATGAACTTAGCTAAACTGAGCATGTATGTGTATGAGGAGTAGAGAGGAGTAGCTGGGTAGAATATTTAGCAAACCGTTCAGTTTACTAGTATATAGATGTATGACCTACAGCCATCCTGCCTCACTTCATGGGTCCCAGACACCAGCTATATTGCAGCATCTTTTTGCTTGCTGAGCCCTGCTGCTGTGTGAGGATATATCCCATGGCTCACTGAACTATGTGGGTCCTAGTTCATGGCAAGAACCAGTGATCAGGTTACTGACAACACGCCCCACAACAGAAGCAAGAACTACATGTGCATGTACCCCTCCACATATAGAATAAGTGTAGTAATGGCTGACTATCAAATATTCTTTGGAAATTAAACTGACTTTTTTTTTTCATTTCAGGGAAGGAAATTCACCCTCTGACTCTACAGTCATTACCTATGCAGAGTTACTCAAACAGGTTTCCAAACTGGCAAATGTCTTGAAGAATTTAGGTAAATAATGTGATTATTGCTGCCGATGCCCAAAAAGTTCAGCTTTAAAAATGTGTTACTACATTGTTGTTGGTGGTGGGGGGATGAAAATTTGGCTTAAAAAACAAAACTGTAAAATATATTCTGCATCCTAAATTTATTGTGGCAGATTTATTAATGGCCATGCACCAGATCTTTGTTCTGTTTTCTTGCCACACACAGCAATTCCAAAAAAGGTGGCAGGGAATGAGTGAGGGATCCATGATCTGACTAGTTCATTATAACTTGCCCCAGCAAACTGGAGTAAATTATAGCTGAAATTATTGCTTAAAGGGGCTCTATCATTGGGAAAATTATTTTTAGATGAGCATATCATTGCATAGGCTTTAGAAAGGCTATTCCACACCTACCTTTTGTATGTAAATTGCCGCAGTAGATTTGGAATAAGTTTTTATTCATATGTTAATTTGCTTCCACCATGCACCGGAAGTCTCACCGTGCACTCCTCACTGCTATTCCTTGTGTATGTACAGCAGAGGCTGCTGTGCTGATGACTCAGCTCTGCTGCACATACACTTAGAGCAGACTTTGATCACAGACACTTCCGGTGCCTGTGATCAAAGGCCTTGACACTTATACTGATCCTGCTACCACACTAGATCGCGTCTGATGAAGGTCTAAGGACCGAAACGTCATATCCAATTGATCTAGCCTGTCTTTCTATGCCAATATTTTGCATTGTGTCAAAAGAGTTAACAATATTGTAAAATAAATCTCTATATTCCTTTGATGACAAAACAGTGTGTACAGCAAAATCTATTTTCACTAGTATATTTGGGTCGAAGGACCTTTTTTCGCTAGCACCACATATAATTTTAGAGTGTGCGGTACCATTGACTTTTTTGCTACTAGCTGTGTCCGTGACATTTTGCATTGATTTAAATGGACATCGGGTGCGTTCTTTTACTGTCTGTGGGTGTCCTTTAAGTGTCTGTTCTCAAAGATGTCCGACTTTTCAAGCGGACAGAAAAACCTACATGTCTGACTTTGCTGTCTGCTTGAAAAGACTGACATCTTTGGGAACGGACAGTTAAGGTCACCCACGGACAATAAAAGAACGCACCTGATGTCCATTTAAATCAATGCAAAATGTCACGGACATAGCTAGTGTCCGCTGCTAATGTCCGCACAAGATTTTGAACGGACATTAGCATCGGACACTAGCTGTCGGACACCAACGGTAGTGTGAACGCTCCCTAACTGTGGCTCATCTGGTGCCGAGGCGTAAACATGGCAACGTTTTAGAGTCACAGCAAAGTGGATAGGATTCTACTGAATCCCACCCCTACTTTGCAGCAAAACATGCGAGTGGACACTCAGTGATTTCCAAAACTGTTTGGAAATTGCAGCAAGTCCATTATACCTACAGAAATGCTGGCAATTTCCCTATAAGTATAATTGAAGCAGAAAGTCCGCTGAGGAAACCTTTGCAACCTTTCTGTCCAAAGCGTGGCTTGAAGAACCTCGATGCGTTGCTCCCGCGGTGTTTTTCGCTTTTTTGCTGCAGAATGCCACGTGGGGTAATAGCCTCAAACCACCTCTAGTGATAAACTTCCTCCATTGTTCCTATTTTAGTACATAATTTATGTGTATATCTGATATAGAAATAGAACACGTTCTGTCAGTCTTGTTATGAGTACAGATTGTATCTAACACACATATGGCGTGCTTTACACAGAATGCTCGTGTGGTATTTTACAAACAACACAGTAGTCAGACAGTGGAAAGTTCCCTTTTAGGGTGAATGCACACTGAGTAAACGCTAGCTTATTCTGAACGTAAAACACGTTCAGAATAAGCGGCGTCTAAAGCAGCTCCATTCATTTCTATGGGAGCGGGGATACGAGCGCTCCCCATAGAAATGAATGGGCTGCTTCTTTCACTCCGTGCAGTCCCATTGAAGTGAATGGGGAGTGCCGGCGTGTACGCTCCGGCATGAGCAGAGCTTGCCGTATACGCCGGCACTCCCCATTCACTTCAATGGGACTGCACGGAGTGAAAGAAGCAGCCCATTCATTTCTATGGGGAGCGCTCGTATCCCCGCTCCCATAGAAATGAATGGAGCTGCTTTAGACGCCGCTTATTCTGAACGTGTTTTACGTTCAGAATAAGCTAGCGTTTACTCAGTGTGAATGCACCCTTAGCCCTCTTCTGTGTTTTTTTTTTGTTGTTGTTTCTTTTCAAATTTGTGCAAATTTGTTCGAAGTATGATATTTTTTTTTTATTTTTTTATTTTTTTTTGGGGGGGAGACTAGCCTGATCCTATAACCTACACCACTGAATATTAGCTGATCTGAGGGGTTTTATGAACTAATAATGTTCATATACTGTATTGTAATAGAACATGTGAACAGAAGTTCTCCTCATGCGACAACCCTTAACAGTATAGGGACTTGTAATAAATACTTGGTTTGTTCTTTAGAAAGTGCGTTGTTAGCCTTTATACGGAGTCTATGAAATGCCCAGCTCAAATCAAAAAGAGCATATTATGTAGTGATAGTCCGGGCCAGCCATGGGGTACACTGCTGCCCTTTAGGGTTTCCAAATTTGGCTCAGCAGACAATGAGGTCTTTCTTTCATTTATTGTGACATTATTTTCTTATTTAGTCTTTATTTAATAATTTTATGATACAAAAATGGTATTACTACAATAAAACATACACGTATAAGAAACACCAGTAAAGTGTAATGTATGACCGTGCAAATCCAAGTGACAGGAAGAGGATGGAACAAGGGGGAAGGTACAATGGGTGGGCTAATATTACTGGCCAAGTCATATAAGCAGTGTTATCAATGATATTGAGGTCTTTCAACTAATGCCACATAAACGTCTGTGTTCATGTGTTGTTTTTTTTTATTTTTTCCCTTTTTGTACAAGGCATGACATAATGTAGTAACATAGAAATCGTGTGACACATTTACGGGCATTAGATATCTTGGGTGTAGAAGGGTTTAATATGCTTTCCTGTGAATGGTTTACTTATTTTATAACCAATTTCAGTTAGTCATTTACCACAAATTGTAGCCAAGATTTGCTAGTATTTTATATAAATTGGAATTTTTTAATTTTTTTTTGATCTAGGCAAAGATTAATCTTGGTTATATGGGAAGTTCTACAATTTTAAAATATATTTTGCCCAACAGTTTTAATGGTTTCTATTTTATAACTATATATCAGTAATATACTAATATTTTTTTAAGCCAAAACCAAGTGTGGCTCATAATGACGTCAAAATTTCACTTTAAAAGCTTGCAAAAACTTGGAAATTTTTAATTCATCAACAGAACACAGAAACTGCTACTAGATTGATAAAGCAGTTTTACATTTTGCAATTGTGAGAAATAAATTTATGCCTGTGAATGAAGGTGCGTAACCTTGTGATAAAATAAAAGTAGCAGCTATGGTAATGTTATCATTGCTTTGCTTGGCAATTTTTAGAAAACACAAGCTTGACATGTTGTCCATGCGCTTTGTATGGCTTTAAGCGATCATAAAAATATTGTATGTTATATAGGTAAGAAACAGATATCGCATTGGTATTTGTAGATACACATATGGACATTTGGTACCTGGTGCATTTAGTAGCTTATTCACTGAGCTCATTCAGGTCTGGTGCTATATAGCAAAATGTGCACATTGAAATAGGGACCCATTGTATTGCTGTTTGCAAGAGTCGATTATCTGCTTCATACTTGACCCAATGTGATGCCATAAAAGTGTCTAGTAAAGTAACTTTAATCTCACTAAGTTTCTTTTTTCATGTTAAAGGAGTGAAGAAAGGAGACCGAGTGTCTATCTATTTGCCAATGATCCCTGAGCTAGTGTATTCCATGTTGGCATGTGCAAGGATTGGTGCTGTTCACTCTATAGTGGTAGGTTACTCCTTCTTTTATTTTTTTTTATTTTTTTTTTTTTTTTTCCTCTTCACTCCGAACCTAAAAATGTTACTAGAACACATTATGGTACCATGCGTAAAAGCCTTATGCTAGGTTCACACTACCATTTGAGTCTGTACGAGACTCCGTCCCATGTTCTGCTTAAAATTGACAGAGAGAAAAGTCCTGCAAGGAAGATTATAGTATATGGGGTCTGCAGGTCCCCAAGCGGACCCGAAGGATGGAAACCTGAACACTTGTGTGAACCTAGCGTAGGTTGCTTTTTACATGTTATTTTCTCAAGAGAATCTGCAGCAGAACAGTGAAAGTTAACACAAACTGCAATATTAAAAAAACCCTGCAAGACCTAAAAAGTATAACGTTTTCAAATGTTTGCAAAAAGAGATTTAAAGAAATCCCTCCTACATTTTTGTAACATCTCGCTGCTCTGATTTTGCAAAGATAAACATCAGTAAAAGTAGTAAAATGCTATATGAGAGGAGTACGTTTTATTTGAAGTGTTTTACATAGTACTCATATGAGTTATTTCCTGGGTTTTGGAGGAACACCAAATGCTTGTGCTGGCATAGAACATCCACCTACAGTGAAATCTGCTTCATAATTTATCATGATTCATGGCCGGCGCGGGTAACTCTGATCGTCATGTGAAGATCTGATAAGACTAATCTGCTTGGAATAAAATGCAGTCGTTGCAAAGAGCTTGGGCTCCTGCACGTGGCTGTAAAAGGACTCCATACAGACAAGTGTATAGGTTCTTATTCTACCTCCTTATCCCTTCATGTTCATACAGTTTTATAGAATGTCATACTTTAACTTTTGTTGGAATTGAAAAATATTTGTGGCACAGATCTGTGTATGTGAAAAGGTTTGCACTGAAATCATAATTTGCTTTAGACATAAATGTAGAAAAGGCTAAATTTTAAATTGTTGCCCAGTTTCAAAGGAAATATCTGGGGGTGTGAAGTGTATGAATCAACAAAAGAATTTATGCTCCCCCCCCCCCCCTTTTTTTTTTTTAGTAGGCCGTTACCTGCTGGAGTAACCCACTATGGGGCATAGTAGTGTGTGCAGGGGCCACTATGCTGCATAATAGTGTGTGCAGGAAATTGTTTTGTTTGTGGGGGGGGGGAGGATCCTTGTCAAATGTTTGTCTTTGGGCCCAGCCATTCCTAGTTACGCCACTGACTTCATTGTTCCAGTTTAGGCCTTTATTTGGCAGAAATACACAGAGCTACGACATCAGACAGGAGAGGGAAAAACTGGTACACATTGTTATTGTTTTATACAATTCTTCCAACTTGGGCCTTCTTCATATTGGCAAATTTGGTCTGTGAAATACCAACTATATGTCGGCCATGTTTCCTGGACCAAACACTGAGCAGAGACCCAGAGTTTGATTCTAGAAGTTCCTTTGAGTCTACTGTTACATATTGTAATCAAGTTTTCAATGCAGAACAGTAATGGGGCGTTCACACTACTGCTGCTTTTTGCCCATGGGTTTACATCCCACACCCCCGGGAAACTGGACAGGGGACGACTTGCCGGCAGTCAGCTGTAATACCTATTCATTTGAATGGGTTTTTAAAGGTAACCGCTGGTGTCTGTATGCAGCCTCTGCCTGGAAAATGTTTTTGTTTTTTTTTCACATGGATACAAGTCCTGCATGTACGACTTTGTGTTCGTGCAAAAAAAAAAAAAGTGGAGCAGACAGCAGTGGCAGTGTAAACACCCCCTAACCGATAGGGCATGTATTCCTAGTATCATAAATGGCCATGATGCTTGGAGTCTGGGTCTCTGGTCAGTGTTTAGTTAAGGAATATGGCCAATATAATTCCATATTTCATTGACCGAATATGCCTGTGTGAAGCTGGCCTTAGCTAGGGTACGCATGGGTGAATATGCAGCAGATTACAAATGGCAGAATCACCAGCAGATAACTGTAAGCTATAGCACAATATACTTTGAATACGCAATTATTGTTGCATATTTAGTTGCATTTTTCACGACCATTTGTTTATGCCCTGTGTATTACAATACAATAAGATGTATTTTTATTGTA
The DNA here is from genome assembly GCF_031893055.1 of Leptodactylus fuscus. Classification (NCBI taxonomy): domain Eukaryota; kingdom Metazoa; phylum Chordata; class Amphibia; order Anura; family Leptodactylidae; genus Leptodactylus; species Leptodactylus fuscus. Next base: position 74,558,091 of record NC_134268.1, on the reverse strand, counting down.
TTAGTTTGCAGGATTTTCCTCTGATTCACTTTGCGAAAGAATCTTGGACTCTGAGTGTGTTGCCTTGATCACTGCAGGTATGTAAACTGCTTAGCACTGCATATTACCTTCTGCATGTATGATCACATGTGGCAAATTTGTTGTAGAAATGACTGCAAATCTATTCCATGCATGTGTTTGGGGTTGTTTCAGTGGCATGTATAGGCTGACATTTCTGCAGTAAATCTGCAATGTGTAAACATTCCCTTTTAGAATATGTGCTTCAGAACTTAGTCATGAGTCCTGAAAAAAATATTTCTTTTCCAGATGGTGTGTTTAGAGGAGAAAAACTTATCAACTTGAAACATATTGCGGATGAGGCTATTCAAAAGTGCAAGGACAAGTATGACTTTTAATATTCTTTTTCTTTGCAATTTGTGTACAAAGAACACACTGGATCAAGGGTTACCAATTTTACAATAATTCCAAAAAGGGGGCACCCCCACTAAATAGGATAAAACATAACCTTTATTTATAATATTTAAAAAAAAAAAAAAAATACCCCCACAATATTGTGGGGTTAATACAAACGACACATTGTAATCAGTGTTAACACTCTATAGACTGTCCTCTGGTTTGCTGGATGAGAGGTATATAGTATATAGTGTGCAGCAAGTGTAATCTCAGTCACAAGGAGACGTGTGAAGCATTTGTTAGAAACACACCCTGTGATTCTGGGAGGTATTTAATTCACTCTTATTCAATCTGTAGAGTGGATAGACACACTTACACATATGCCCTTTGCAAGAATTATAGGGGCCGAATACTGTGTTGGGGTATTTTAATTAAAAAAAATAAATAAATAAAAATATAAATAAAGGTTACGTTTTATCCTATTTAGTGGGGGTGCCCCCTTTTTGGAACAATTTGTGTACAAAAACTGAAATCTTGTTGCACTTCAGCTGTTCACCCATGCCTGTGATATGGATGACACTGGTCACTGCTGTAAGAATAGCAAAGCTATTCTACCCACCAAAAAGCAACAGAAAACCTAGTGTCAGTGTAACCAGAGGCTTATCTAGTGAAAGACAACATAGAGTTCCCTCCATGTGAGGATACAGCAGGCTGTGCACCATTTGTAGGCTGGTGATTACACATTATAACTCTAAGCTCTGCCCAGGTCTGGAACATTTTTACCAGAGAACCATATATTCACCATCTCAGACAAGGCAGACCGTATTTCTGCAATGTGATAACTTTTATTACAAGTCAGTAGATGCTTTTTCAGAAACTAAACCCTGACTGAACCACTAGAAGTCAATGGTATCCATTATAATCTGTTTCACACTTAACCGAAATAATTCCATAAGATCCACATTTCAACTTCTAAAAACGGAACCCCTGGAACTAGTGTGAACAGAGCACAGAGTTTTTCAGTGTTTCTAGCCTACATGCCCCCTAATTCAAGTAAATTCTATCAAAGTACCTGAAAGCTATGATCATAGACTCTGCTGCGTATTATTTATTTATTTATTTATTTTATTATGCTTACTTATATAGCGCCATCATATTCCGCAGCGCTTTACAGATATTGTCAGTCACTGTCCCATACAGGGCTCACAATCTACATTTGAACCTAGGACTCCAGTGCTGCAAGGCTGCAATGCTAACCACTGAGCCAATATGGTGCATACGACATGTACCATATTTGTCCAGTGAAGTTGACCTTACAGACACGGCATGTATTACAACACTGTTTGGATGACCACTATCTTGAAGTCCAAGCTTTTTGAGAGGAGGCCGCTTGGATTTTGTGTCAAGTTCATATACTAGAAAGTTTATTAAAGTGTGTTATGCAGTAAAATATAGTGACTGGCACATGTAGATAAAACCATCTTATATACGGTACCGAATGTTAAAATTACATTTATTTTTTTCTCTGTCACAAAGGGCACACACTGTGAAGAACTGCATTGTAGTAAAACACCTTAGTGGGAGGCTGAACAACCAAAACAAGTCAAAACTTCAGGTAATATACTTGTAATATGCTTTACTGTACGTTCTTTTTCTTTATCAGAGACTTATACACTTTACATTGTATCACTTTACATTGCAGATTTCCACCCCCCCTCTTTACTCCTATTTTGTCATAGTGCCCCATGTCTTCCTTAAAGTGACTCTCTGGCTCACAATAACTGCAAAATTCATGTATAAAATGCCCTCTGATCATATTGCAGGTCCCCTCTTCATTTTTCTATAATGGTCACCAGCTTCTCTGACTTTTCTATAGACTGTGAGGGGGATGACTATCAAATGATTTGCAGAAAAAAATAGTTTGCGCCTAATTTAATTCATATTACCTATTAGACATATTCATTGTCCTTTACATTCTTTTATGACGGATTTGCACCTGTCTAGCAGTGTTTGCAATTTCTCGTAAAAAAAAGGAAAAAAATAGGAATTGCGCCGACAAATTAGTCATATTCAACAATTGTCCATAATACAAAAAGTTGTGTCGCTAGAAGTTGCATTATAAACGTAAGGCACCAAATAAAAAAACAGGTTGCAATACCACAGGGGTCGGGATAAATAAATAAATAATATAGTTTTCAACAGAGAGCCATTTTTTTTACATTAGACTAAGTGGTAAGTGAAGTTATTTTTGGGCACATTTGATGAATTCCTCCCCCTCCCCATTGTGCTTTGCTTGTTCTTGGCTGGTCCATTTAGTAGCAGTGGGAATGTCTCAGACTGCTGTACGCATTCTGTGCTTTGGTAGTCTGAGACCTGCCCCACTTCTCTAGTTTATCCAAGTGCAGGAGGTGACTCTTCTACCCTATGGACTAGTAGGACTGGGAAAGGCGAGCCAATTAACTGATATGAACTTGCTCACATTGGTTATTTCAATTACTTTTCCTCCATGTCATCCTGTCTCCCACTGGCACTGGCTAAAGGATATGTCACGACCTATATTACTGATATCTGAATATCCAAAATCAAAATTTATATGACATGATGTATAAATAGGAGGGGTGGCATATAAAAAGGGGAAGTGCCCTAAAATGATCATTAATCAAAATCAAGGTAAAATGTTCTATTAAATGTGATTTCGATTTTGGACATAATAATTCAACCCTAGTATGAACTCTATGGTTTGGGAGTCTGATACCCACAAGAGGGACATGTTTACGACCAGTCTATTATGTAGCCATTCCAAGAAGAGAATAATAATCCTGTACGTTTTCTATTTTTGACATTAGTACATTATGTGTTGCAGCTGTTCACACTCATTGATAGTGCTGGACACTGATGAATATTTTGTCCCTGTCTGCAGACGGCCTGGAATCCAGATACTGACAGGTGGCTGGATGAGCTGATGGCGGAGGCGGATGAGGAGTGTGAACCTGAGTGGCTGGATTCAGAAGATCCTCTCTTCATCCTTTATACAAGTGGCTCGACTGGAAAACCAAAGGTAAATATATCATTATTTCATGGATGTAATCATTTAAAATTTTGTAATTATTGTAATTTTTTTAAGGAACGTTTAACTTGATTTACAGAAATTTTATTATAAAAAAAATCAGATTTGAAGTAAAAATTTTCTCTGTAAAATACAGGAAACCAAAGTGCCCTTCAGATGAAGCAGAACCCTCTATATTGTTCTGTAGTTGACGATAGAAAGTGAGTTAGTGAGCAGCAAACCAATAACAGTTCACATACAGCTCCCTTGTGAAAAGTAGAACTGTCTTGGGGAACAATTACCTAAACGGCCCCCTTAAATGCCAAGTGATGACCCCACTTCTGCTAATAGGGCTATATGGTGACTTCCCACTACTTTCTTTAAGGTGGCCATACATTATAGATAGTGGTCAGCTGAATAAGCGATTACTTCTGACCACCTCTAAACATGGTTCTCGGAGTATGGAGGAATAAGCCGCTGCCAGACACCCCGGCTTATCTCCTTTGAGGATAAAAGGATCAATAATGCTCAAATCAATCATGTCTGACCTCATTTTTTCAGACATCTGCCTTCACTTTAGAGTCAACACTTCATATAGTATGTTTTGTGGATGATTGTCTGATGACTAGGATTCATGAGAAGAGCTTTTTTTTTTTTTTTTTTTATAACAGTAAAGCAGGGATCAGCAACCTTCAGCACTCCAGCTGCTACGTGGCAAATACTCCCAGTATGTTACATTCTTTGCTATGGGAATTCCAAGAAGAGCAGTGCAAGTATGCATGCTGGGAGTTGTAGTGTCACAACAGCTGGAGTGGCGAAGGTTTCCTACCCATACTTTAAAGCCACCATGTGCTATATGTTTTCTCACTGATGTGAGTGTGGATTTGTTTTCTTCAAAGCCTATTAGTCTGAGAGTGCTACCAGGAAACTCAAGCAAAATGTCATGTCAGCCTTGTCCACGTACCTAGGGACATTTGTAAACACATTCTTTGTTTTATGACATGTAGCACCGCGCCGCTCCCTGACTAAACATTCCACCTAATGCCTTTTCATTTTCCAATACAATATCCTGGAAAGTATACACCTTGCAGTATCAGTCTGTGTCTACCATAACACACCACAAAATCTTTGCAGAGCTTTGTATTGGAATTGTCAGATACAAGTAAATCCTACTGATACTTCAGAAAACCGCACACCATGAGTTCTGTCTGCAGGATCTCTTCACTCTATCAGAACTTATTAAGAGCATTGTTTCCTGTTTCTTCAGTTGTAAAGATAAGAGACTGCTCTACTGGATATGAGGCTGACGCGTTCAGTCATTTTATATATCCATAGACTATATTTGACCTTTTAAATCTGAGGAAATAGAAAGAATAGAAAGTGCTAAGTCCATATGTTTTAGTTTTATGCCGAAGGTATTGAATGTCTGTTACATCCTGCTCCTGCTTGCAGAGTATTCTCCATAAGGGCCCCTTCTCACGGAGTATACGCTGGCTGATTTGGAACTTGTAAATGTTCTGAATCAGCGGCGTTTAAAACATCCCTTTGCTTTCTATGGGAGCCGGCATACGTGCGCTCCCCATAGAAATGAATGGGCTGCTTTACACGTTCAGAATCAGCCAGCCTGTGTAAAGGGGCCCTAACCCAGAAATTACCAGGAAAAGTGTCTTTGATTTGTCGTCTTTTCTAAAGTTGTTTCGTATGATATTCAGACATAGATACTTCTCTAAGTAGCAGATACTGCCCCCAAAGAAGCTGCCCATAGGGATTGTCATCTAATTTTCCTTGGATCCTGAGTGACCTATACATTTGTATTGTTAGGGTCAGTTCACACGTGAACTGCCCGCGCGGGTTTTGACACGGAGAGAGACGCGGTGAGCCGCGTCTCTCTCTTGTCAAAACCCGCCTGCCGCGACCATCGCTGTCGCGGCTTAACCCTCTGCTGTCGGCTCAAATGAATGAGCCGACATAGGAGGGAGCTGCCGGGGGCGGAAGCCGCGCGGCTGAGCCTGCGCGGCTTCCGCCTGAAGAAAGGACATGTCCTTTCTTTTCCCCGCTAGCGGCAGCCCGCCGCTAGTGGGAAAAAAAAGCCCGGTGGTCTACATAGACCACCATTGTAAAGGGGCGGATTTTGAAGTGAAATCCGCTGTCAAAATCCGCCCCTTTGTTCACGTGTGAACTAGCCCTTATAGTCTTGTTTCCTCTCTTCTATTGCTCTGCCTGGATGTCAGTCAGGGCCACAGTGAAACATTAGTTTTCTGCTATATAGGTTTGTAAACTTTGTATGTAAACTTAATTGTACATAACTAATGTAATTGTTTGGAGCGTAAGTTTGTACATTGATACATACAGTGCTTAGATTGGAAAAAACATTTAGGGGGAACTCTGGAATAATGGCTCCCACTGCAACCCTGCCCCGCCGCAGACACGCACATACCTGCCCACTAGTATGCCCAATATTGGTATAAATGATGCCCCATAGTGGCCCCTGCACATAGTATTATATGTCCCAAGTGTCCCTTGCACACAGTATTATATGTCCCCAAGTGGCCAATGCGCACTTTATTATGCCCCATTGTGAACACCCATGAACAATCATTATACTCTGGGGTCTTTTCAGACCCTTGAGCAGGGGTGGGTAATTAATTTTCCCATGGGGCCACATGAGAAATAGTAATGGTTCTAGAGGGCCATGTGCGCTGCAGCAAATTTAGCCCCACCCACTTCTCCGCTGACTCCGCCCATTCTCAATCATTTTTCCATGTGCCCCACAAAGTAAAATCCTCCTACAGTCACCCGTACATTATACACCCCCACATTATAACGTTTCCCTCCAAATGTCCCACAGTATTAAGTCCCTCTCGTGGTGCCCCAGTATAAACCAGCAGAACTAAAAGGGGACATTAAACTGGGGCAGCTGGAGGGGGACATTAAACTGGTGGCAACTAGAGGCAGACATGTCCCCCCTCCAGCTACCCCCCTCCCCCCATGGTTTAACATCCTCCTCCAGCTGCCCCAGTTTAATGCCCCCTACATCTGCCCCTAGTTCCCCCCTCTTGCTCACACATGCTGTCTCTTCTCTCTTGATCATCCAGCAGCCCCCATTGCCGACAGCTTGCAGTAAGCACATAGTCCCGTGTAGCTCCGCCCACTAACGAGTCATACCCTTATCCTGGTGATAGGCTGTGATGACCTCATCACAGATCCTTGAAAAACTTCCACTAGCTATGCAGGCCGCATAGAATCAGTCAGAGGGCTGGATGTGGCCCGTGGGCCGCACATTGCCCAGGTCTGCCCTTGAGTATAATAATCGGAGGCCCAGGGGAGGAAACAAAAAAACAAACAAAAAAAAACAGACAACCTGTTACTTGCCTATCCCTGGCTCCATAGCACTTCCCGCAGATCACGTCAGCTATCTTCAATGTAGTACGGCAGGACTTCGGATGTCACGTGAGCAGAGCCTTGCGTCACGAAGCATAAGGATGCAAGCCCCATGCCCATGGGGCACATTGTGGGTCAGACAATTTCTTAGTTTATACTGTAAAAATTATACGGTATAAAATAAGAAATTATACTGGAACGCTGTCTGGCATTTTTAAATTATGCATGAACTGAGTTCCGCCGCGTTCCGGCCTAATTAAACCACTGCATACATACATATAACATACTGTCCTTACATTTGTTCCTGCTAATGCTTGGTTTCATTGCTGCAGGGTGTTCTGCACACAGTTGCTGGATATCTACTCTATACTGCTCTAACATTCAAGTACGTGTTTGACTACCATGAAGATGATGTGTACTGGAGCACAGCTGACATTGGATGGATCACAGGTCACTCTTACATAACCTATGGACCATTAGCCAATGGCGCCACCAGTGTGATGGTAAGCTTGCCAAAGTGTGTAACTACCAAGAAATCATTTACCCATGGCAGTAAGGTTATATACTATTATATGATATTGAATAGTTAGTTCATCCAGTGAGAACTGGAGCAAAGGAATTTCACTATATAAAGTTATACTTTAATCCAGTCTTACCTATGCTAATCCCGCTATTCCTACTGCGTACTAAACTGAATTTCACAAAATTGGTTAAGTGAAGAGAGATATCTAGTTGTAGCATATTATTTTTTGCTATAGACAAATTTCTTGCCATCCATCCATATATCCATCTGCAAATTAGCTCTTCCCCCAGATAGAAGATACTTGTCTTAGTAGTGCCGCCTATAGGTAACGTCTCAGTAAATTAATGCCAACAGTTTTCTTCCTTCTGGAGAAGAGATAATTTGCATTACCTGTGAGTCTCCCGCCACGAGTTGCATCTCTAGAAGGAGAACCAGCACTCTCTGTGAGAGGAAGGTGTCTGAAGAAATTTCTAAAATGTTTTTCTTATGGTATTTAGTTTGAAGGCATTCCGACATATCCACATGTGGGAAGATTTTGGGAAATAATTGAGAAGTACAAAGTGAACCAGTTTTATACTGCACCCACAGCCATACGCCTACTGATGAAATACGGAAATGATGTCATTCAAAAGTGAGTTTTCAGCAGTTTCCACAATGTTTTTATGATTAACAATGTAAATCTTGTAACTCTTGTCTTCAATCCAAAAATCTTAGAGATATTCCAGTAACAAAAAGTTACTCCCTATCAAAACGGTAGGGGGTAACTCGCTGACTAGGGAAACCTTCACAAATCATGAGAACTGAGGTGTTTGGCACGTGAATGGATCGGCAGTTTGGAACTGCGGCCATCTCTGGAAGTTCCCTTTGAAACAAATGGAGATATGATATGCATTTCCAACCTTTCATTACATTCACACTGGGGTGCAAACCACTCCAGCTTTTGTCATCACTGGGACCCCCACTGAATGCCAAGTAATTTTATGTTACCGGAATATACCTTTTATGCTTTCACTAGCACCAGACAAAGCCAAAAGTGATCAACATATTTAATTAGAAATCCTTTGCCTTTTGTGTACACTTTGTGAAAGAAATGTAACCTATTTTTAAGTGTCAGTGAACATTATGGTTATTATTATCTCTGATGCGTCTTATTTTCTGGCAGGTATGATCTAAATTCTTTGAAAATTCTGGGTACTGTCGGAGAACCCATAAATGCAGAAGCCTGGTTGTGGTACTATAAGGTTATTGGTAACCAGAGATGTCCCATTGTTGACACTTTTTGGCAGACAGAAACGGTAAGTAGTTCTTTATAGAAGTTCTTATAGTATGTAGCTATAGATGCTAAAGTTATGACTAAATATGTAGCTTTCTTTCTTTATACAGTGGTTAGCCATGAACGTATGTGATGATGAAATCACTTTTTGATGGCTAAACCTCTTTAAACCAGTGCTCAATCCACCCCATGAAGGGATTTACCCATTATTGGGTATTTCACCATGTATCACACAGGATAGGTTGCAGATTGGCGGGTATCCAGTCCCTGAGATCCCCACCAATTTTGGAAAAAGGGGTGCCCTTCACCTCTGTCTGAATGAAGTGGCGGTCACACAGCTACTCCATTAATTTCTGTGTGACCGCTGGAGATAACAGGGTATTGTACTTCAGCCATCTTCAGCAGTCTGTTCTTGTAGTTCATGGGGGTGTCAGCATTTGTGCTTTTATCAATCTTCAACTCATCATATTTCTTTTTTTTTTTTTTTTTTTATGTAGATTGTGAGCCCCATATAGGGATCACCATGTACTTTTTTTTTTTTTTTTTTTTCCCCTATCAGTATGTCTTTGTAGAATGGGAGGAAATCCATACAAACACAGGGAGAACATATAAACTCCTTGCAGATGTTGTTCCTGGCAGGATTCAAACCCAGGACTCCAGTGCTGCAAGGCTGCAGTGCTAACCACTGCACCACCGTGTTGTCCCAACTCGTCCTATTTCTTATTCTGTGAAGGGGCATTTATGGGCACACCCCTTTAGAGAGGACCTTCCAGGTCTCCTGAATTTTCTTAGTAAATTATTGTTATTCCTCCTAGAAATTAATGAATAAGTTGACAACTGGGTTTTAGTATTCAGGGATTAGTTACTACATAGTGTCATTCAGTCTAATCAGCACTGATTGTCAAATGGTGGAATCGGTACCCAAGCTGGTTGGAAGCGTCCATTTGTCAATGGATTCTAAGAGAGGAGAAACAGAAGAATGGCACGACTCCATTATGAGAAAATACAGCAGAGGTGGCAGGTTCTCTTTACAAGTTAACCACTGCATCCCAGCTAGTTTTGTTTTTTAATTCTAAAAGTTTACCAGATTATGCTTAAACCAAATAGAAAACGTTTAAACGAAATGGAAACAATATAATGTGTTTTTTCTTTCCTTTCCTATTTTCAGGGAGGTCATGTGGTAACACCTTTGCCAGCAGCTACACCTCTGAAACCAGGATCTGCTGTAAGTGATTGCCATAAATTAGATTATATACCTTCTCATCTTCTGGTAGAGAAATGCTTTTATGCTGCTGAGATCCATTGTCCAGCAGCCTTAAGGTTGAGCGTGAATAAGCCTTTATGGCTATTCCTTTGTATCCGGGGAGGCCCAAAAGTATGAGCATTCCTGATCTGTTTTGAGTTTTGACATATTGTCCTAGGTTTATGTTGCATCAAGTAACGTATGCTAAATCTGATTTCTTGTGTCCCATAAGAGCAGTATAGGTATGACATAAAGCTTACTGTAATTTGCTGGAGTACGTCTCTTCCTCTCACTCGCTCCTCTTCCTGCCCATCCCCCTCAGTAGACATCTTTGAACCGTAGTCTGACTTCAGTTGTAAGGAGGGGACCTGATAATAGGAGCTGGAAGCATTTTCCTCTGATAAGATATACATTATGACTTTTATTCACCTGAGTTACGGATTTACAAAAACTCTTTAACAGTTATGCTTTAATGTCCATATTGTCTGTTATTTTAATGTAAAGTTTTTGGGCCCCTTGTGGTGTTTGTGATACTTTCCATGTATACTCTAGACCTAAAATGTTTTCATTTCCTAATATTGTAATAATTTACATGTCTAATTTCTATTGCTAGCGTATTCCATGTCATGCTTGCTTACATTGTGGTTTGACCCTAATCTGTGTTTTGCAGACTTTTCCATTTTTTGGCGTGGTTCCTGCAGTATTGAATGAGCATGGAAAAGAGCTGGAAGGGGAAGCTGAGGGCTACCTGGTAAGAAGAATTTGCATTAAAGGAGTTACAGGGTTAAAAAACCAGAAATGTTTTTGTTTTTTTCCCAAATCCAGCATCTCAACTGTCCAGGGGTTGTGTGTGTTATGGCAGTGGAGCCTCATTCACTTTTGTAGATCTGAATTGCAGTACCAAACACAATCCATGTACAAAACCTGTTATTCAGGTGAATGTTACTGTGTTGCGCTCCTCTTAACAGTAACTTCTTCAGTAAGGTCAGGAGCGGAGTTACTCATGGACCATAACAGTGGGTGTTCCATTGGTCAACACCAACAAAACGGAGATGATGCTACATCCTAGTTGTGGTTGGAATACCACTATACAAATGTGTACTTTTAAAAGGGTTCTTCATAGTCTAAAATCCTAGCGAAAAAGATTTTAAGCCATCAATACTGTGATCCATCACTGAGCTTCACGGAGTTAACATGTAAATTCAAAGTCGGTTATCTCCAGTGTTTTCTACAAACCTACAGTGTATTTACAAGGGTCCAAGAAGACATGGGAGGTCTTTAAGTCCTAAAATGTGGAGATGTTGCCCCTGTGCTTGTGGTGCATGTACTCTTTTGACTCTGGAAAGCCACAATCTATCACCATGTATCTTTTAAAGTTTTTACAAGCCTCGCCCTTTTGTACAATATAGGTCTTCAAGCAGCCATGGCCATCCATAATGAGGACCCTTTATGGCAACCATGAACGCTTTGAAAGCACGTATTTCAGAAAGTTCCCTGGGTATTATGTTGCTGGAGATGGTAAGACAGTTTCTAAAGAAATGTCTCATATATAATCATGAATGTAGTAAAGTTTTTATGTGAGTGATCCCTGTATTTGCCACATTGTATTTTAAGGATATTTTTAGCTGTGGAAGTACTTCTTTTTAAATGGGGATAGGGGAATAAGTCGCTGTGAGACTACTGACTATGAATCATCTCTAGGGAAAAGTAACCTGCTCAAACTTTTTGTTCAGTCAGTCCTGCCGAAACCTGCAGGCTTGGCCAGAGTAAGAGCCGAGGTGACAGACATAGCCATTTTACAAACAAATGGAAACCTGTTAGTATTGTTAGTCTATCACTTGGTGTCATTGCCTTACACATGGTATACCGTGTGACCACTGGAAATGCTGAAATCAGTCATATGTAGTTGATCAACTTTTACGGCATTAGAAAAGGACAACAGCCAGTCAAAGCGAACTTTTCTATAACTGTCCTGTAGAAAGGGCTGCACAGTAAGGTACATGTAATTGCCATAATTGTTAACCTCATACATTTTATTCTGAATGACAGGATGCAGGAGAGATAAGGATGGATACATCTGGATCACAGGTCGCATTGATGACATGCTGAATGTTTCAGGTAAGTGTAATGAGCGATTTGTTATAAACACTTTGCATTTTAGGCTGAATTCATTACACTTGTAAATACTGTATGGCACATATTCTACCCACACGCCTGCATAGAGCCTGTACCTCAATGCACTGAGACCATACAACGTTCTGGTGCAGAATGTACAGGCTCTGTGAATTGGTACATATACTACACATCTTTGGGGGAAAACATTTTGATATCGAATGACGTTTGTCGGATTCATACAGTGCAGTAGAGGCCTCATTCACCTCTATAAGAGCTCTGTTATGACTCCATTGACGTCGTTGGTACTTTATCTTATTCTGATTCTTATCCTATACAGGTCATTTGCTAAGCACTGCTGAGGTGGAGTCTGCCCTGGCGGAGCACCCAGCAGTAGCAGAGGCAGCAGTGGTAAGCCGTCCACACATTGTAAAAGGTGAATGTCTTTACTGCTTTGTAATCTTGAAAGATGGGAAGAAGTTTACAGATCTGATTGCAGATGAACTTAAAAAGCAAGGTAAGATCCTATATTGTATAAACTACCCTGTTATATGCCATGTTGCATTTTTACTCAAATTTCTACTGGTCATATTCGGTTTTGGAAGCGGTAAAACGGAGTGTCACTGGATTATCAGGGTTATGGGGTCCTGTTTTAATCTAAACGACATGAGCTAAAACTTTGTAATATACTTAATGTTGCCATTGAATGTCTACAGAATGAACAAAGGGAGCTTTTCTTTATTTATAAATTTTTTTTTTTTAATTTAAAGTTTGTTTTTGTTTTTTTTGTTTTTATGATTGTATTTTACAGATAGAACTTGAGGCGGGATCCAACTTTAAAAAAAAAAAAAAAAAATCCTCCCAACTTCCATTCATTTCATTTTTTTTTCCCTGTATCTAAAAATCAGAAGGACAACAAATCTGCCTGACTCCCATTGCAATAAATGGGAGATTTGGAAGAAGGATCTGCCTGCAAAAAACTTACCATTTTATTATATGCCATTGTACTGTATGATAAGGTTTTTTTTCTTTTGTTTTTTCTTTTTTAAACTGGGTCTTAAGAAAATTTCTTAAAATTTACATTTGCAGTTCGAGAGAAAATCGGACCAATAGCAACCCCTGACTTTATACAGAATGCTCCAGGATTGCCAAAGACTCGATCAGGTAAAACATGCAATGTATTTTCTAATATCAGTGTAACATGGTTATTTGCGGTTTGTTGCAGAATATGTATATACCGTATTTTTCGGACTATAAGACGCACTTTTTTTCCCCCCAAATTTCTGAGGAAAATGAGGGTGCGTCTTATAGTCTGAATGTGGGTGGAGGAGTGGGTTTGCAGCATGGCCGCAATACTGCCACCGCTGGTTTTCTTCAGCGGCAGTAGCGCGGCAATCTGCAGGCCCCGGCAGCTAAGACAGTCCCCGGCATCTGCTGTAATAGACCGGCGGATGCCGGGGAGTGTCTTGGCTGCCGGGGCCTGCAGATTGCCGCGCTACTGCCACCGCTGGTTTTCTTCAGCGGCAGGAGCGTGACAATACTGCAGGCCCCGGCAGCTAAGACACTCCCCGGCATCCGCCGGTCTATTACAGCAGATGCCGGGGACTGTCTTAGCTGCCGGGGCCTGCAGATTGCCACGCTCCTGCCGCTGAAGAAAACCAGCGGTGGCAGTAGCGCGGCCATGCTGCAAACCCACTCCTCCTCCGCAGGTTCATCAGTCAGTTAGCCCCATACCTTTAGTGATGCAGGCCGGCTCCTGCACGGCGAGGCCGCAGGAGCCGACCTGTTCCGATGACAGCCGGGAGCCTAATGAAGGCTCCGAGGCTTGTCATAGATATATATTACTATCGCGGCTGGTCTATGACCCTCCGCGATAGTAATGTATAGAATCTCCCATAGACGGCAATACACTTGTATTGCCGTCTATGGGACTTGCAATCAAATGATTGCAGGTTCAAGCCCCCTAGGCGGGGGATATTAAAATAGTAAAAAAAAAAAAAAAAAAAAACCCACTTAAAAAAAAAAATATAATAAAAAATAAAATAAATAAAAGTTCACCTCCTTTCCCTAGAATACATATAAAAGTATAACATTACTGTGAAACATACACATTAGGTATCCCTGTGTCTGAAAATGCCCGGTCTACTAATATTTTTATGTACAGTGAACGTCAAAATCAAAAGTGCTAAACTGCCGGGTTTTTCTCTCTGTTTTGCCTCTGAATTAAATAAAAGGTGATCTAAGCAATAAACATTTCCCAAAATGGTATATCTAAAAAGTACAGCTGGCCCCACAAAAAAAACGCCCTATACATCCCCGTACAGCTGCAGGGTCACCTGTCAATGTGGCCTTGCAGCTGTTCCAAAACTACAACTCCCATATATGAAATATTTTACCATTTTTTGCCTGAAAATTTTTTTTTCCCTATTTTTCTCCTCTAAAACCTGGGTGCGTCTTATAGTCCGAAAAATACGGTAACTTTCCAGATATACTAACCCTCTTCCTAGTATTTACTTGCCAATAGTGTCACAATTAAATACTATTTTTCCAGATAACCTCCACAATTAAATATTTTTTTTTTGGCCATATAGAGGCTTAACAGTTCTAACTTTTTCCTATGTATTTTCTGTATCAATTCCTCATTGGTTCTCTATATCTCCACTTGCTATCATTCTTTGTATACTTCAGGTGAATACTTCATGGTCATGTGATGGGGATACAGGTGCACGGCTCGTTAGAGTTGCAGCACAGTAATTAGAGCTCTGTCTTCTAACAAACTTGACACCTATGTGATCATCGAATGACCATAGACTGTACATGACTTTACCATGGACTGTACATGATATGACCATGAACTGTTGATCACTACAGTACAGTGCATCAATCTAGATCAAATATTATGCTAACACGTTATGATTGCTTATATTTTATGCTGTCAGTTTTCTTTGCTTTGTTGTACCATTCTTCTTCTTGAAAATTTCATAAAAAAATTACAAGTAGCAGCATGTAAATTTATGGATTTGTGGCCACCGCTATTGAATATACATGATGTAACGTTTCAGGTGGTAACACACCCTTCTTCAGCTGGGTTTTCTATGCTGCTGTGGCTGCAGCAGGCGTTGCAGGCCCAGTAGCTGAGCTGCATTAACAAAGTCTGTGGACACGAGTGGTAGTTCTTGAAGAAAAGAACAGCAGACCCCATCTTCCTAATTTTATGCAAGACCACCTTTTAATACAAATTAGTAAATCATTGTATTTAACAAGTATTTAGTTAACACAGAGTTAAAAAAAATATATATATATTTTCTATTTTTCTAGGTAAGATAATGCGGAGAGTCCTGCGACAGATCGCTCGGAATGAGAAGGATTTGGGAGATATCTCCACTCTTGCTGACCCAAATATAGTTGAAGTCTTGTTCAGCCAGAGATGTGAAGCGGCAGCTTGAAAGATCTACAGCACTATTTTGTACATGACAATCATTTTTTATTGTTTTTTTATGTATTGAAATCACTTTATGGTTTATATATTTTACACCTTTTTTCTAAACATCATGTTCCGTCCATTAGAAAAGTCCAAATTTGCCTCTCTAGGCCATGATGTTGGTGACTTTGGCCCATTGCTTGGAATTCTGTCATGGCTTCCCTTTATGTATTGCTTTCTAGACCAATAAGCTTACTGGGCTGCAGGAATTGCTATAAAACACAGAACCAAATATTACTTTCACTTGATTCACACTAGCATGTGTGTTTCTTTCTTTTGGGTCTGCATGAGGATCAGGAAGATGGAGACCCTATCTACTTAAAAAGCAGTTACATGTAAAAAACAGACTATAAATGGACTATATTGTCTCCGCCAGGTTTCCGCTGCTTTTTTACTGAAATCGGTGGAGAGAAACGTCCATCTTGAAGGACTTCTATCTCCGTAAATTATAGGCAGATTCTGCGGCGGCTCCTATGGAGACTCCATCGCTAGTGTGAATCCAGCCTTACCTAATGCTGCAGTGGTCCTCATAGGTCTTTATTTTCCTGAAGCCAAGACTTAGGGCATTTAACAGGTGATTGGGTTTTTTTTTAATGACATTTACTGCAGGTTCAATTTCTTAAATTCTAGGGTAACCCCTTTAACATGTTTTAATAATGTAACCATGTTGTCATATATATCCTGTATTATGATACGGTGGTTATTTCTTAAGGTAATAATTCATAATTTGCTTTCAGGGTCAAAGCTCACAGCAATGAATACTGGTTGTAGGATGTAATATGTGAAACGGCTAAAAAATAGCTGCATTAATATTTGTACATTAAAAATGCGAATTCTAGTTATATTGCTCAGCGGATGTCATGTGATATGTATACCTGCAATTAAAATCATTATGCTGACAGGTAAATACCCAGCTCAATATGCAAAACCACAACTATACGACCCTGGCTCTTTGCTGGCAGGCACAGGATAAGCTAATATCTACAATTATGATTTACTAATGGAATATATGAGTTATATAGATATTATACAACTGTCCTGCATTCTTTATCAACCAGTTGGAGATTTCTAGAAGTCAAATAGCGGATTTCTAAACCATTGCACAGTTACAAAAAGGGGCTTTTCCATTGACATTCATGAAACTGATTTCTCAGTCCCATAAATGTTTTTTGCATCACATCATGTGAACGTACCCCAACAGACCAAACCTAGAGAACAAGTAGATTGTGACCATAGAGGTATGGTGTGTCAAGTGTTTCTAGAACCCCCTTTACAGGAGCTCACACTACTTTAAGAATTTATGCCATATAACAGTGGTGCTGTCATTCCAAATAAAGTAAAAAAATTCATATGTACAAAACCTTTAATGAACATATATATGTCTGGTATATCATTGGACTAAGCAGCAGCACTTTACCGTTTGTTTATAAGGTTTTGGTGGAAATGAGATTATTATAATTTCTATCATATAGAACGTCTTACCAGTTGGATTCATGGCTGGATGGGGATATCATGTAAAAGGAAGGCTATGAATAATTGTACATATTTATTAATTTTATAGATTTTGGGCAGATTTACGAACCCCTGAATCAGCAAAGGGTTCACCTCATTTACAATATGGCACTCATGTTCCTTATAGTTGAGGTGCACCCTCCACAGGGCCGTGTGTGTACAGGGAAATGTAGGCAAGCTCATAGCTGGCATACATATCCCGCATCTTTTATGCTAGTTGTCTGCTCGATACATGTCGCTACACAGAAGAATCATTGTTAAATGATTTTATCCGTTTTCTGTTTATATGATGTATATTTACTATTGAATATTTGCTTGTAATATACTGTATGGGAATTACCTTAAAATTACAAGGCCTGCAATATAAGAATTGGACTGAAATTTTGATGTCTTTTTATGATTTTATTGTAATATTCTGTTTATAAACTTGTCTATACTTAATAAACTGTATATGTAAAATACACTGCTCTGCCCAGTTTATTTGCTAGCTATAATCTTTCATTACAGTAAGTAGTCACATTATTCAAATCAAATTTTAGAATAGTATTATATACAATTTTTTTTTTTTTTTTTTTTTTTTTTGTAGCTAAATAATTATCATCTCCGTTACACAGATTTAGTTGAATGGAAATGGCCAAGAGGGCAGATGTACTAATGTGCTGGAATTCTGTATTAATATGCACCTGAGCTGTGTACTGTATGCCTGCAGTGGAGTAACTCTATGGGGTCCCAGTGGTTGCAGATGTGACTGTGCCCCTAAGCCATGGGAATCCTACAGGTCACCATCAACACACTAGTGTGGCGTAATCTCTCTGCACATTATAAATGTATTATCCCCGCCCTCCCCCTGCCCTTCAGTGAGCTGGTGTGGGAGGATTTATTATACACATCCTTCCACTGTCAAAGGAGAAAATGAATCCTTTAATGGGAAAAATAGCAGTTGGTTAGCAGTCAGAGGGATTCTGTGGGGGACTATTACCATGTGGGGTGCGCCGACTGGATGGGAATGAAAGAAAACTTGTGTGCACAGATTTGTTATGGACAAGTTTTCATAGCAATCTGGGACCAAATAGAGAAATGCAAATGCTGCTAAAATGTACAAATGGGACGTGGCTGATGACTATTGAAAATGAGCTGAACTGGGGTCCCAAGCAGAGCTATTGCATGAGCTTTTAATTATGCCCCTTACATTTGATTCATTATGCATTTTAGACACTTTTAAGCCTTGTTTGACAAGTGGATGGGACTTGATTAAGAGAAAAATGTTAACATGCAACTTATTAGTATCAGAATTGTGACAAAATTCTTGTACAATTTATAGTTGGAAAGTCAGTTAACTGCTAGGTATAACATTAGTGTAGACAATCCTAAAGATACACAAGACGTATCATCCAGCATCAACTACTGTGATAAATGTGATGTACTTTAGGACTAGGTTTACATTTTCTAAAAATGATTATGTGTTAAGTAAATGAGCCCCAATGTGCTTTTAACTCTTGCCCTAAGAATTTAGAAGTTTTGCTGGAAATCTAAGAGAATATACAAACAATGACCAGATCAGAAGCGGTTAAACGATCCTAGAATAGGGCCTATGATGTTATGTCACCTTCTGGGGGACCAGGAGCAAGTACATATGAAACAGAGGGCATTGCGATAACTATTTTGCATGACTCTTTTTGCAAATGCCTCAGTGTCCTCATAAGGAGAGGTTCACACCTGCACTCACTTGCCAGTTTGTACAATCCATCCGATTTCAGTCTTCTGCCCTGAAAAACTGGGCAGGAGACAGAAACCCGGCGCTCATCTTTCAAGCCCATTCACTTCAGCCCATGTGTGTCTTCTGCCTGTCTGTGGGGAAACCGTTTTTTTTTTTTTTTTTGTTTGTTTGTTTGTTTTTTTTTAGCCGGACACAGCCACGGACAGGCAGAAGACACACACTGGCGGTCACCTTTACAAACCCATTCAAGTGAATGGGTATGAAAGCTGAGCGCCGGGTTTCTGTCTCCTGTCCAGTGAACCCCCCCCAATAGTGATTGTAGCCACAGTTAACTACTTCTTGCACTTGCTCAAAGCAGTGTCTCCTTTATAAATAAGCAAGCTGCTTTTCACCTTCTGCAAAAGGCTTTTGTGCACACAGGGGCATGTGACACTAATAGCTTTCCCCTACTGAAAAGCAACAAGTTTATATAAACATTTTTTTTTTTTTTTTATGTTGTGCTGTGTATGCAGTCTGCTTTCCTACACAGTTGTAAAATGGGTATATTTGTCCTGATGGAGGACAAAAGGTCTTTATTCAGTGAATGTTGAAAATATACCGTATATACTCGAGTATAAGCCGAATTTTTCAGCACAGTTTTTGTGCTGAAAAAGCCCCCCTCTGCTTATACTCCAGTCAAGCAAAAAAAATAAATTTATTTTTATTTTTTTTAGGTCTGTGGGGTGAGGGTGGGGAGTCTATGACCAGCCGTAATATCAATGTATAGAATCTCCCGTAAAATAGTGGGGAAAAGGAGCTTTTAAAAAAAAAAAAAAAAAGTTCTAAATCACTCTCACTTTCCCTAGAATACATACAAAAGTAAAGAATGACTGTGATACACATACCCATTAGATATCCCTGTGTCTGAAAGTGCCCGGTCTACTGAATATAGGGGATCCTCTGTCGGAAAGGGGTTAATAGGAGCACTGTAGTTACCCTATATTCAGCCAGTCTGAATTTCAAGTGGGGGAAAAAAGAAACAGTCCTCAAGCTCAGGGAAGGGGCAGACAAACAACCAAAACACCCCCTCCCCTTCCCCAGCACCCAGCAACTACTGCACCCAAAAATTCCGACCATTTTAATTTTTGAAATTTTCCAGTATCTGCTGCATTTTCCCCCCTCGGCTTATACTCGAGTCAATACGTTTTCCCAGTTTTTTTGTGGTAAAATTAGGGGCCTCGGCTTATATTCGGGTCGGCTTATACTTGAGTATATACGGTACATCATTTGCACCAAATTCATACTATTGTGTATATGATAAGATTTGCTCAGTGATATTTAATATGGTCTCCTAATATTAGTAGCTTCTTGTCGAAGCTCGCCCTGCTTTTACTTTTTGGAAAGAAGGTTTTAAGATGATTAATATGAGGGTCAGCCCAGAGGTCCATCCTTTCAATGCAATTCAAAACTGGCACCATTGCACTACTCTATATCTTCTCTCTCTATGTTCAGAAAACACTTCTGTAAATATAGCAGACATTAGAACAAGTCTGTGAATACTACAAGAAGCTTAAACATCATTAAAAAAGATGGATCAAAATAGCACACAGCTAAAGTTCTTTAGTGAAAGAATACATGGACTGACACTAATGATATAATGATAGAGTATATGCCTCTCTTTATCTGACGCCAGAGCATTACCAAGAAAGGGGAAGAATGTTGTACATAATATAATATTTATGGTGAGGAGAAGATTGATTTTTTTTTTTTTCATGTTTCGGTAAGGCCACACAAGACAGGTCTGCTGCTGGATGTCTGTAATGGACTTGCCCACAGCAGTGCAATGGCATCCAGTCGCAGCATTCCGCTCCGTTTTAGGCCCAAATGAATGGGCCAAGTTGGGAGGGAGGTGTCGCAAGGCAGATGTCCCGAGGCGAATCCGCCTGAAGACAGAGCATGTCGCTTCTTTTTTTCCATGAGCCGAGACAAACCACTCACGGAAAAAGGAAATGACCGGCTCCCATTGATTTAAATGTGAGCCAGATTTTGACACGGATTCCGCTTCAAAATCCTGACCAAAAAACCCTGTCTGAACTTAGCCTAACATGCACATTACCATACGTTGCAAAGGTTGAAAGCAACAGCTGGACCTGCAGCAATAACTGACATGGCGCAAGATTGAGACGTAGTGTGAAGGTCATATTTCTTTAAATCTCATCCACTACACTGGTAGAGTACATCACAATGAAGGAATGATAAAAAGATTGTATTTCATCTCTAGCTGTCCGATATGTCATTCAATATGGAATCATGCCTGTTTGATTTTTGCCTGAGGCTTCGTCTCCTGTGAGATATCTATTGTGAATGTAGAGACAAAATATTAGAAGACAAAACTGTATACGTAAAGGGGTTGTACCAAAATGGTCTTTTACCATTCACAAGAGGTGGAGATCTCAGCAACTTGGCTGTGCTCCATTGGCATGATGAATCGGGTTCCCTGTGAACCTTCTCTCATCTCTCAGGAAAATCCAAGGTACACCAATAGTCACAATAGTAAACCTATTTATCCTCCTTCTCTTCTTAGGAGGCGTTCACACTACCGTCTGTGTCCGACAGGTAGTGTCCGCTCCTAGTGTCCGTTCAAAATCTCACACAGACATTAGGAGCGGACACTAGCTGTGTCCGTGACACCTGTCATTTATTTAAATGGCGATCGGGTGCGTTCTTTTGCACTCCGTGCCCTTCCTTCACTGCCCGCTTGTAAAGATGTCCGACTTTTCAAGCGGACAGAAAAAACCTACATGTTGGGTTTTTCTGTCCGCTTGAAAAGTCGGACATCTTTACAAGCGGACAGTGAAGGAAGGGCACGGAGTGCAAAAGAACGCACCCGATCGCCATTTAAATAAATGACAGGTGTCACGGACACAGCTAGTGTCCGCTCCTAATGTCCGTGCGAGATTTTGAACAGACACTAGGAGCGGATACTACCTGTCGGACACTGACGGTAGTGTGAACGCCCCCTTACCTGATGAGTTAAACATATTGTTAAAGATATTGTTGAGAAAAAAAATTGTCCTTTTTTTTGTGTTGTCATGTAAAATATCTTCTTTCTATGTATATACTGACATCTAGTGCTCAAACAGACTGGTACAACAAAAGTGCTTCTTGTTTTACAGGTTCCAGCAGCATAGCTAGTAAAAATCTTGTCGCCTATTACTAGAATACAGAGAGAGGACAAATGAAGATTGTGGATTACAGAGGAAAACCGAATCAGAAGATCAGGACTCCTTGCATGGTTGTGATCTATGAGGCTAGATGTCCCTGCCTCCTTGCGCACTTCTGCAGGGTATCCTAGTTTCATCATCATAGATCACAATCATGCAAAGAGTCTCAGTTTCTGGACCAGATTCAGCGTGGGAAATTTCAGCAACATTCAGTCCATATTTGTCCATGTGTAGGAGGCCTAAAGCTAAAAGTGGCTTTATTTGTTGCAGATTTTACTGCAGTTTTTTTTACTTTGGCCAAAGTGAAGAGCGAAAACTGGCTTGTGAAGAAGAACCTTAGACTAATGTTGCGAAACACGGATTATTTTGTTGTGTTTTTTGAACCAAAGGTAATACTGCCTACAAAAAGAATGGGAAATATATAGGAAGCTTCTTATACTTCTACCGAATCCACTCCTGGCTTTAAACCTCAACAAGATCTGTAACAAAAAAAAGCTGTGTTTCAGCAGCGTAAGGCCTTAGCCTAAAAGAGGATCAGTCACTCAGCGCCGCCCCTCTAATGAGGCGAGGTGCGGCGACTGCCTCAAGAGGCCCTCCGAAGGGGGGCGGCAGCACGGGCGATTTATTTATTTATTTTACTTTTTTTTTCTCCGCTAAACTAACGCGGTAGAGCTGCTGCTCTCTCGCGTTGGCTCAGACGTTTGGTGTTTAAAGCGCAGGTGGCATCATTATGCCGCCTACGCTGAGACGCAGACATCTTACTTTGCCAGGTGAAGAGGAAGCGGCAGCAGGTAGCGGCCTATTTACCAACCTCCTCGGACCTGTTCACTGCCGCCCCCGCTTGCCCTTGTACTATAGGCTGTGGCGGGCGGTAGTGAATAGGCCCGGGCCGCGATCCCACTACCGCTATTATTATACTCGGGGGTCTTTTGAGACATCCGAGTATAATAATCGAAGCCCCAGGGGAGGTGAGGGAACATAATAAACAATGTTGCTTACCTCTCCGGGATCTGATGTTAATCCTAGCAGGCTTCGGGCCTATATGGTAATGCTTAAAATGGCACATGGTCTGGGATATTACCATATAGGTCCAAAGCCTGTGCTAGCAGTACCATATAGGCCCAAAGCCTGTGCTAGTCGTAATAGCCTGTTACTGCTAGCGCAGGCTTTGGACCTATTTGGTAATATCCTAGACCACGTGACGTTTGCCACATTACCATACAGGCCCCAAGCCTGCTAGGATTAACATCGGATCCCGGAGAGGTGAGTAACAGTGTTTATTATGTTCCCTCACCTCCCCTGGGGATGTAGGGGTTGGGTGTGTGGAGAAGTGAGGAGTCAAAGATGTTTGTGTTTCAAATTCTTCAGAGTCAAGTCACAGCTGGAAGAAGTGGTCATGGCGGTCCAAAGGGAAGAGACGGGAAATGTGGGAAGACATCTCCTGTGAGTATTACTTCATAAAATATTACTGCATTGTATTTATTGTAATGTTACCGCTAGCACCCCCAACCCCCCGCTGTCTGAGGGCCCCCCCCGTGGGGGGGCATCTTTTGATTGTCCGCCTCAGGCAGCAGAGAGGCTAGGTTCACCACTGCTGTCACTATGTCTCTATTTACTTATCTCACCTTGTTTTGCTACTCCACAGATTCTAGAATGTGTTTTTTTTTTCTGTAGCCCCATGTCTTATTTAGATATTGCCCCTGATAATTTATGAGCACTGTATGCAAATATGGGGTCAATAAACTACTGGGTGGCAATCTAAGAACTTTTCCTGGGGGTGGTTTCTCCTGTAAGAGTGCCATGACCTCTAGTGTGATGCCCTCAGTCTTCCAGCAGGATCTTCCATACACAGGCATAATCTTTTAAGATTGGACAGCATCAGATTTCTGATAGAGACTCCGCCCCTGGAAGAAGAGCTTCAGGTGACACCCAGTACCGTCTTATCTCTAACAATCCATCAGTCATGGAGGACTAAGCTATTTAGTAGTCTAGTTACTATATGCAGTCTACATACGTGCCTGCTCCTGTATCTCAGCACCTTCTCTTATCCATTTATCAATTAAATAGTATCAACCCATCCATTGATTTTTCTTCTGATTCAGTTAGAAGGAGCTGAGTGGGTAAAACTGTGCCCAGAACTGGCAGCTTACCAGGGAAAATATTTTCAACCCCCCAACAGTCCAAGAAGCATTTCTTTTACTTACAAAAACATATTGACCTATTTTACATGATAACCTGTACATGCACCTTTAATGGGCACGCATAGACCTATACATTTGAACTCCATGGGCTACCATACTTGTACAAGCAGAGAATTACAATCCTTATATGTAGAAACTTTTTTTTTTTTTTTTTTTAAATAATACTATAGAAAGTTATTCTAAAATACATATTGAGTTTACTTACTGTAAGTTGTATTGGTGACACAGCCCCTTTAACCCCTTAGCGACACAGGGCGTTATAGTATGTCCTGCATCGCATGGGGATGTATGGAGAGGGCTCAGGAGCTGAGCTCTCTCCATAAAGGGTGGATGCCAGCTGTATAACATAGCCAGCACCCACCGCTATTAGCAGTGATCGGTACCCTTTAGATGCTATGGTTAAATGGGACCGTGGTGTCTAAATTGGGTAGGTGCCATGCGTCACCAGAGGGCAGTGATCAGTTGCCATGACAGCCGGGAGCATATCCAAGGCTCCCAGTCTTCTCATTGCATTAGATCTATTACACACTGCCAGAGACAGCATCTAATAGAAGTGAAGTCATTTTGCTAGTCACTGCAATACAGTAGTTTCAAGGTCCCTAAGGGGTCTGATCATAAAAGGAAAAGAAGAAAAAAAAGTTTTTGTTTTTAAATGTATTTAAACGCCCCCAAAAAGTTAAAATCATCCCCCTTTCCCTAGATCGGATATAAAAGTAAACATAATACCCAAAATACCCGAACTATTAAAAAATAAGAACTGATAAGAACCTGGGAACTGGATTTGTTTACGTGTACATACCAATTTCTTCCCCTCTTCCCCCCTCCCTCCTAAAATTCTATCCCTATGTGTCCTGTTGTACATAAATATGCAGCCTTCAGAAATTGTTTTTAGTTATATCTGAAGTTGTATCTGAAGAAGGTGAGAGCTTCGAAGCGTCATAATCGTTTTTGTTTTTTATACTTCCTACCCACTGGCTAACACGGTACAAAAACAACATTTTCCTTATATTAAAAATATTAAAATATTTATTCCATACAGTGAACAGCATAGCAGTGAAAAAAAATCAAAATAGCCAAAGAGCATTTTTTTCAACACTTTGTCTTCTATACAAAATTGAATTGAAAATGATCAAACCATCGGCTGTTTCCCCAAATGGTATCAATAAAAACGTCATCTTGTCCTGCATAAAAAGACACCTTACCCAGTTCCATATATGTAAATATGAAAAAGTTACAGGTGTCACAATATGGCAAAGTTTTTCATTTTTTAAAACTTATCAAAACATTACAAATACTACATAAATTTAGTATCGCCATGTTCGTACTGACCCGCAGAATACAGGTAACATGTCAATTTTGCCACACAGTGAATGTTCTAAAAATTAAATCCATATGAAATTGGCGCAAATGCATTTTTTCTCCAATTGCACCTCATTCAGAATTTTTTTTTCCAGCTTCCCAGTATTAAATGGTGCCATTACAAAGTATGATTTGTTTCACAAACAATAAGCCATCGTGTGACTCTGAACTGAGGAGTGAAAAACTTACGGCTCTTGAAATGTGGGGAGGGAAAAACGAAAATGCAAAAACAAAAAATGGCCGGGATCTTAAGGGGTTAATATGCTTTAGAAACTTCACTTGCATCAAGTTTTAATACAGCTGGCCTGTAGAGGGCAGTGTTTCACTGACTTACAATAGCGACATGTCCTGACATTATACAGGCCTTCAGACTGAATAACTTGATCACATCAGAAATTAAAAAGAATTAAGAATGTATGAACACATAAAGAATTAAATGAATGTAGATCAGCAAACTCGCACAATGCAGTTAGATTTCATTTTCATTCCATAACCCATCTGAAATTGAATTCTTTGGCATGCCGATGTTTCATTATGTCCTAATTGTTCTGACATACATATTCATTCTGAATAAAAATAATTCTTACTGTGCACACAGATATGCACAATAGCCCTGCAATATGAGCCTGATATAAACCTGCAACTCCAATGTTCCCTTTATATACATTGTATACAGAGGCAGGTCAAGGATAGGCAGAGACACCCAACTACATAGGATTCCACTTCACAGCAAGAAGGGGGGAGGCGTAGTCAGGATTACAACGTCCAGGAGGCAAATTGAGTATCGCACCTTAAAGAGGACCTTTCACCGATTTGGGCACAGGCAGTTCTATATACTGCTGGAAAGCTGACAGTGCGCTGAATTCAGCGCACTGTCGGCTTTCCCGATCTATGCCCCGGTTAAAGCGCTATCGGTCCCAGTACCGTAGCGCTTTACAGTCAGAAGGGCGTTTCTGACAGTTAGCCAGGGACGCCCTTCTGCCCAGCAGCACCTATCGCGCTGTACTGTGGAGCGGGGAGGAACGCCCCCTCCCTCTGCTCACAGTGCTCGTCCATAGACAAGTATTATCAGGAGGGGAGGGGGCATTCCTCCCCGCTCCACAGTACAGCGCGATAGGTGCTGCTGGGCATCCCTGGCTAACTATCAGAAACTACCCTTATGTACACCTGAGGAAGAAACCGGCTATAGGTTTCGAAACGCGTTGTGTGAGTGGAAGGTTTTAATAAAGGTCTATTGGCAAGAATATAGTCGGTAAGCGCGGATTTCTTTCATTTTCCCTACACTGTTGGTGGAAGTTTGAACTGGTCCAAGTTTGGAATTCAGCGCACTGTCAGCTTTCCAGCAGTATATAGAACTGCCTGTGCCCAATTTGATGAAAGGTCCTTTTTTAAACAGCACTGTTTCAAGGCTGAATAGGGCACCAATTTAACCTACTACCCTGTACTCCTCTGTGTTCATGGAGAATATTGTGACAACTGGAATATACAGTACAATGAACCTCACATACATAGATGTATACTAGAGCCTCCCATCTGACTGGAGGGCCTTTACACAGGTCACATGACCACATCACATAACCAAAAGCTCCTTCAGTCCCAGCAATATAAAGCCTGATAAAAGGTTTGTGTTCAATGTTTTTGGGTTCAGAATATTGATGACCTTTCCTGAGAATACATAATCAATACCCGGTCACTGGGGGTCAATAGCTGCTGTTTGCGCTACAGTCAGGGAGAGATGCCTACAATGTGGATAGTCTTCTGCCTCGTCTCTTCTGTCTTCACTGACTAGTAGGGGAGATAAATCATAATGTTTATTCAAGTCCCAATAAAAGCTACAAATAAAAATCACATCTGTGTGAATTCCCATGTGTGAAAAACTAATAGAAAGATAGTGTTAAAACACAGCTCATATTCATGAATTGCCTCATACAAGCTGTGCTTGTATGACTGTCTCATAAATACTTATTCCTAAAATTCAGGCGACCCCTTACTCCACTGCTCTGTCTAAGGGCTCATTCACACAACAGGGTTCACCAGCCATGATCTAGCTTGTACTAATGGCCAGTACACAGACATTAATGGCCAGTCAAAGATGCTTGTGCTGAACCTCCATGTTTATCATGCCTATCCAGGGTCGTGTGGCCAACCAGTGGCAGACACTCACAGTCCCTGTGCCAGGTTATCTGCATTACTGAAGTCCCAGCACAGTCTAAGAGCTCGTTCACATGACAGGGCTCAAGGGCTGTGTGCTAGTCGTGGTATTAATGGCCAGAACACGGCCCCATAGTCTAAAACAGATCTATTCACATAACCGTGTGAACAATCTGGGAATATATAGTCCTAAAGCTCTATAGGAAGCATAATAAAATGCTATTATACACCCTACATGGCACTAATATTCACATGGGTAAAAAAAACCCCTATATATGAATATGAAGTCAATTTTTTATGCTACATATAGAGTTTTAGTACTATGTGAAAGGAATGCACCTAAATAATATCTCTATCTGTGAAGTCTCTCTAACCTACAATTGAACATCTCTTCATGCGAGTTTCTTGTATCTCCAATTATCTCCTTCTTACTGGGGCCTGACATGTAGGGTCATGGTATAGTGGACAATGAGATTAGGGACCAGAGGACAATGAGATTAGGGACCAGTGGAGTACGGTGTAGCCTGGAGCTTGGGAACAAGCAGTGTGGTGTTGGTTGATGCCTTGTATATAGGCTGTGCACTGGGTCTTCAGTTGCACTCTTTCCCTCTAAGCTTCATATCATTTATGCAGCTTGTAGGTGACAATTTATGATCTTTCTATTAGTTTTTCCCTCATGGGAATTCACACAGATGTAGATTTGATCTGCTGCTTTTCTTGAGACTTTATGTTTAAATGTTTTTATTAACATTTTCAATAAAATAACAATGGCAATAACAACAATGAATTCCGGTGTAGGTCATGCAGCAGCCCTTAGGGGACTTCACACTTGTGCCCCTGTACGCTCTGTGTCACCGTCCTAAGCCCTGATGAAACTGCACAGGGGACGGTTTACCGACGGTCAGTTTTAAAACCCATTCATTTGAATGGGTTTTAAAAGTAAACCGCCGGTGTCCATATGCAGCCTTTCCATGGGAATTTTTTTTTTTTTTTTTTTTTGCATGGACACAAAGTTGGACATGCAGGACTTTGTGTGTGGCCAAAAAACGGTTTTCTGGTGGAAAGGCTGCATATGGACACCAGTGGTTTGCTTTTAAAATTCATTCAAATGAATGGGTTTTAAAACTGTCCGTCGTTAAACCGTCCCCAGTGCAGTTTTTCACGGGCTTAGGACGGAAACCCAGCGGACTGACACAAGGACGCAAGTATGAATGCCCCCTTAGAATTCAAGAACAAGCATCGAGGTATCTCACAATGGTCATCAATATATTTGGGTTAAACATAGCAAAAATGGAAAATGCTTCCTTGGAAGTGGAGACAAGTCTGGGATATGGGGGACATGGATAAGTGGGGCTAGAGCGGTGCATTGGGAGGAGGGATTGTAACGCTGGTACAGCCTTCCAGCAAAGTGTCAAGAACAAATAGGCAATGTGAATCTACACCCCACTTTCCTGAAAGTGAGAGCACTGAAAGTCACCCACCAGATCTCTAAATAGAGCAAACGGCACTGAAAGCAACAAAAAAGAAGAGAAAACTTATTGCTAATAAGGAGGGGAGGGGAGAGAGGGAAAGGAGGGAGTGTAAGGGGACAGACTGCACATTACTGACATTTATTAATGCTTTAATATAATTTATGTTTTATCTCCCCAACTAGTGAAGTGGGTTTAATATAGGGGAAGTATACTAACTGTAGAATAAATGTGGGTGCAGTTTTCTTCTGTTTGGCCATATAAAGCAAGCGAGCATGAGAGAGGTGCTAAACTGCTGCAAGGAACACGGTTTTCCCTATACCAGACCTCAATCTTTATGTTAAGCAGGTGCAGGATAGCAACTACAGGTGAGAATGGGTACCCTGACAAATGCAGCCGTGGCCTGGACACACCAAACATATCAAATTCACAAGGATTAAAAGTTGCACTTTAATAAGGATATGTTCACTATTCCACTAACAGCCTCTACAACAGCATGGCAGTGGGTTACAAATAGATTTGGTTGTGGTAGACTCCCTTTTAGATGTGTAAGGTGGAATGAATCAGCAATGATATTCCCTCTGCAGCTTTAAGATGTTGCGCAGGAAATAAGTTCAGCCAAATACTTGCTTTATTCACTTTCCCTATGAACTAGTTAATATTGCATTGAAAACTGCTGAGCCGCAGATTTAAAACTCACAAAGAAATATTGTTGTAGTAGAGACACTAAGTGGATGAAGTAAGGATGAGTCACGAAATTCTGCCCCCACTCTCCACTCCTCTGCAAATACTTGATGGATTTTACAGTGAATTACATTATGCTTAGCCTGCTTAGTGCTAAATTGCTAGTAGCTAGTCCAAGTGACAGGATAGTTCACAGACTGAACAAGGGTCACCATTTAAAAAATTAACCATTGCAGATTAATTTTATTATTACAATACATATCTAGTCCATATGCCCTGTGCCTTCTCTACCCGTCTTCCCTTCATAGGATAAAGAATTGGTCTTGACATGGATGGTCATGTAAAGTCCTTGAACTGGAAATTAAAGTGAGGGGTGATATTGCTGTAGGATGGATAATGCAGGTATAAAACAGAGGATGGACTATAAATTGAAATTCCAGGATAACCCCTTTAATTTTTACTTTGAGGATACAACTCAAGCTTCGTAGTGTTAGGAATCTCAATGTACAACACTGCTCCATGTTCACACAGAGTTTTTTAGCGAGGATTTTGGAGAAGAAAAAATCTGCTTCAGGAATTAGGAAATGGATTTTAGAAGCGTTTTTTTAAGTGTTTTTTGAGGCGCTTTTAGTTTTTGATTTTTTTCCTCCAGCAGAAACCGCATCAGAAACCATGTCAAATACCACAACACGGTTTTTCCGCCTCCTATTGACTCTGTTTCTTTCAGGCAGAATCCACCTGAAGAAAGGTCAGTGCACTTCTTTTTTTTGCTAGTGGAAGAAAAAACGCTAGCAGCAAAAAAAAGCTAGCGGATCCTATAGAAGTCAATTGGGAGGCTTTTTTGGAGTCGGATTTTGAGGCGGTTTCCGCGTCAAAAAACTCCGTATGAACTCAGCCTAAGATTGCTATACCAATATATGAAGCTTTCAGAGAGCTCTGAGATATTGAACTTATCAGCATCTGAGGAGGGATATTTAAAGTCTGTTTTGAACTCCCCATGTGCCTACTATAAGTTGTTACTTACTAATGAGGCTCCTCTTATTATTATTGTTGGATTGTAGAACTTCGGACCTAAGCTTATTCACTGGATATTCACTTGTTTTGTGATCTGACCCGACTTATTCTCTTGGATTTTACCTTGGTTTGAATATGTTTATTCTTTTGATTTTGATCTCTGGCTTTGATCTGCATTGTTCTTATTGGTGTAGGCCCTAGATTGATTTTCAGATTGTAGAGCATCTACTTTTTCAAATAAAATAGAAATAGTTTTCTTCAAATCCAGCTCAAGTCCAACTGGCTTTGCAGCAGGCTCTGGTAAAGACGTTTGGGTTATCTTAGTCCTATCTCTCAGCGCAGTGTGAGATTTAGCTAGCTTGTTCTACTGCTCTTTGGCATCTGTCAGTTTCTGCACCTTTTAACCAATACGTAATGGTTCCACAATTGGCACAAATTTGCAATAGTTACAAAGTAGTTCAATGGTTGTTTTATAGTTGGGTCTATGTGCGATAGCAACTGTTAAGAGGGCCTTTCACTACCTCCAACAACTCTAGTTCTTTGCATCCTATAAAGGGGTTGTCTGGTTTCAGACAAATGTTTTTGAGTCATTCATTCTGCTTACTTCTAGTGGAAAATCAGTCCATGGTCATGTGATGGACAGCAAGATCCAGCAATTACAGCATCCAGTCGGCTCCTGAGAGGGCACCATGTTTTAACATCCGCCGTTCTTTTATGGCACATGTTAGGAAGGAACCACTGAGCACTGCAAAATTTATTCCAGCAAGTTGGAAGTTTTTCTCTTTGACACAGCTCAGAATCACATCCCCTTGTCTGCTTCTACCTGAGACCACCGATTTGACAGTACAGATATTTATGTAATGCACCAAAACTAACTGCACTGATTACTCAGGAATGGTGGAGGCTAGAGCGAAAATTCCAACTCTGCTGTGTGGAGAGGCATCTATTAAAAGATGCAAAGCACTGCAGTTGGTGAAGGTTAAAATGACATTCTATGGTCCTTTAGCAGGTCTCTCTGGCATAGTCTTTAGTGGCTCTCCACTCATCCACCACTAGTTTTTACTCTCTCCTATTATCGTCTTCTCTCAGTTGCAGCAATTCCGGCAACCAGTCCTCCACTGCTTGCCTCACACATAGTCTCTGCTTGCCATGATCCTCTGCATTAAACAAAACCATTTCTGTGGATGTGTCATCAGTGCAAAACATGCAATAGGAACTTAAAACTCTATTTAACAGGATTCCCACTCCCCAGGAGTGTAGCAGCAGCCCTTAATTTTCCAAATTGTCTAACCATGGTTTCATGTACATGTAAGCCCTGTGTACCTGTATTCAATGGGCAGGAATCAGTGAAACCCGCAAATCCAATCTCTCCTCTTAATTAAAATATCTTTCACCAGTTAACTCTTCAGGGACCTATTATCAAGGTTCATTTACTTTTTCTCCATGCACTGTAGATATTTACTCAATAAAATACAGAGGATCCGAACAACATAAAACCCAACGAAAGTGTGAACCTAGTCTAAGTTATATTCTGTTTGTCTACAATTGTGACCTAGACATCATTCTGACCACACTTTTTGGTAGATAATGTGGACATCTAGTTGAGTCCACTTACTTTTTCTTGCAACTGTACGTTTTTTTATTTTTTAGAAGAATTTGTAATAAAAATATACTTACAAAAAAAAGGGAAAGCAGGCACAGAAAAGTCAGATTCCCTGCGGCTACTTTATGAATCACCATCACCAGCATACATACACTGCTTATCACACCTATATTTTCTCAGCAGGGAAAAGAGAATGACTACCTTGCACAATCTTTTTCAAATAAATATTTTTTTTCTTTTACGTAAAGACTTTCAGAATTTTGTTTGCGCTGAATCTCTTCAGACCAGAGAGTATAATAAGCAGAGGCCCAGGAGAAGTGATCAAACATAAACCACTGTGTAACTCACCTTCCCTGGACTCAGGTGTGGCCCCCTGTTCTCTTCAGCGCTTCTGCCTCATTGGGTCTCAGGGGTCATGTCAGCGTCATTATGCATGGTGTCGCCGATGTAACCCTCGAGGTCTTATCAGCGGTCTCTGATATCAGGCAGAAGCGCAGAGGCGAACAGGGAGCCGTGTCCAGGGGAGGTGAGTAAGATTATTTTTTATGTTTGATCACCTCTAATGGGCCTCTACTTATTATTTTCTGGGGTCTGCAAAGACCCCAGAGTATAAAAATAGCTCATGAGTAGCAAACCCTAAAAATGTTGGATTCGGCTTAACGGGACATCTGCTATGGAACATTATACCATGAGGAGGGGTCGCTATGGGACATTATACTTTGTGGAGGGGCCACTGCGGGACATTATACTGTGTGTAGGGGCCACTGTGGGACATTATCCTGTATGATGGTGTGTTTTTGCACAAAAAATGCAGCAGTTTTCCAATAAAAAATATAGCTGCATTTAGGTATATAGTGTCACTAAAGGTGCTGCCACGCCGTGCTCCTGGAGGTATATATTTACCATTAATTGGGAGCTGTATGTGTACTTTCTTTCATTGCTTCTAATGGGAAAGTACAGGTGCATCCTGGGAAATAGTAGTAAATGTATGTGTCCAGAAGCATCTCATGGCAGCACTTCTGTGTTATGGTTTATGGTATATGACTTTGGTATAGGGGTCGTTAGTCTTACAATTATAGCGGGGCACTCTGAGGACCTCATCTTTAATATTTTAATTTAAGTTGGCACAACATACAAAAATGGTTGCACACCCCTGATCTGTAGGAAATTACCTTCCAATAGGTGGTGCTAGAGAAAATTCTTATAGATTAAAAAGGTCTTATTTGCATATTCCTTGCTGAGAATTCTTAGCAGGCCATGGGCTAATAAAATTATTCGGGTTTGGCTATTATTCCTAGAGTAGGCTATTATTTTATTATTATTTTTTTTGAAAGTCATGCATTAATCTATAGAGAGCTAACTTCCAAAAGGTGGTGCTAGAGAAATATTCTCTTTTCTGCCAAGGAGGTCTTATTTACATATTTCTTACCCAGAATTCCTAGCAGGATACGCATGGTTTAATAAATCCCTTAGTGCAAGTCATCAAATAAAGCTTGGCAGGGTTGCAACACCTGGACCCCGGCCAATCAGCTATTTGAAGTGAGTGCTGTGGACTCTTCAGTACTTCCCAAGCACAGTACTGTACATTTGTACAGCAACTGTACTTGGTATCACAGCCCAGCCATTCACTTGAATGGGACTGAGCTGCAATAAGGCCAAGTGACTAATGAAAGTGATGTCATGGCCGTTGCTGCCGTTTGAAATAGCTGTTCCATTGGAGCTCCAAGTGTCGGACCCCCACAGAGCTTCATTTGATGACCTCAAGTCCCGTAAAACCCTTATAAGCATTTGCTGAAGCTCACCTCCCTCCTGTCCGAAGAAAGAATACAGAGGCAATAAAGAATTGAAGACACATACATAAAAGTAGAATTCAGGAAGGGTTTTAGGAAGGACGCAAATGGTTCATTTTACATGCAGACTTATACAAGATGTTAGTAGGATCTGCATACATAAAGTCAACAAAGAACTGCTTATAATCGGATAAGACACAGAAAATAAGATTTCAGAATCTACGAACAATGGAAAGTGGTTATGTAAATGAATTTCAGTAATGCTATTATGCTAACAGGCTTATTCGTGTTAGCCGGCAGACAAAGATCGTGTTGGACTGAGTATTGAAGCTGCCATATTAAAAGAAATATCCGAAAATATTCATTATTTTAAGAATGGCATCTTCAAGGACAAAGTGATGAAATGTATGTAACAGTCAGGATCAATGTAGGGTTTAGGAATATTAATCATTACAATATTACTTACCGTATATACTCGAGTATAAGCCGACCTGAATAAAAGCCGAGGCCCCTAATTTTACCACAAAAAACTGTTAAAACTTATTGACTCGATTATAAGCCAAGGGGGGAGGAAATGCAGCAGCTACTGGAAAATTTCAAAAATTAAAATGGCCGGAGTTTTTGGGTGCAGTAGATGCTGGGGAAGGGGAGGGGGTGTTTTGGTTGTCTGTCTGCCCCTTCCCTGAGCTTGAGGACTGTTCCCCCCCCCACACACACTTGGAATTCAGTCTGGCTGAATATAGGGAATCTGCAGTGCTCCTATTAACCCCTTCCCGATGGAGCAGGAGCACTGCAGATGCCCTATGTTTAGTAGACCAGGCGCTTTCAGACACAGAGATACCTAATGTGTATATGGTTCACAGTCATTTTCTACTTTTATATGTATTCTAGGGAAAGGAGGGATTTATAACTTTTATTTACTTTATTTTTGAATTATATTTTTTAAAGCTTCTCTTTTTTTTCACTATTCTATGGGAGATGCTATACATTACTATTGCGGCTGGTCATAACCCCCCCCCCAAAAAAAAAAAAAACAAAAAAAAAAAAACCCAGATGCCATTGTCTATATTTTTTTTTATAGAAGATGGCAGCTGAGTTTATTTTCTCCTCTGCTATACAGTCCCCTGCTCCCTCCATCAGTAGGACCTGCTACCAGGAGATGCTGGATGGAGCGGCCACTGCACTGCTGCTGAGTATAGCTCTTGTAAGTCTCCATCAATTCCATAGAGTTAGATGGAGTGACAACGTGTATGTACGACCACTGCTCCATTGAAGGTCATGTCCCTATCAATTTAGTAGTTATCAGCTATCCATTGGACATCACTTGAATATCCCCTCACCTTAACCCCCTAATAATCACATTAAAATTGCAAAAACCCTCCTGAAATTGTCACTTTTTTAATTGCAGATTTTGAATTTCTGGTTGAAATCAATATTCCTGACACATAACTCCGTGCCGTAATGTGTATTTTAACCCTTTAGTGACTTAACACATTTTAGCCTTAGACCAATAACTTTTTATCCCTCTCTGCGTTCCCACAGAGTCAAAGAAGAGGAGGAGGTATCCATACAGAAGGAAGTCTGGACAGGAAGACAGGTAAGTATGATGGGATGGAGGGGAGGAGTATTGGTGACATTCCGTTTCTGGAAATGGGAAACGGAACGTCATTGGATAATCAGAAGATGTGCCTGGTGTGGTCACGTGACAGCCCCAGGTATATGGGTTAATATACATTTTTGCTAAAGTAAGTAATTTAGAAATTAGGCAGGGAAGGTGTTCAGATTAGTGTAAGAATTGCATTTTATCTCGAACAAACCCTTTAACTAAGGCAGTTAAGCTTCACCTCTTTACAACTGGAACATCCAGGAGACATGCTACTATTTAGCAGTAGTAGTAACATTGGTACCACAGCAAGGGACAGGGAGCAGAAGCGGTCTGCTCTTATTCATGCCACCACCATACAGTGGACAGGACTGCAGCTCCACAAGCCTACTAGACGAGGAGCACACTGCTTCTGCCCCAATCCATTGCTGTAGCTTCTATCACCCGGAGGAGCCAAACAGGCAGATCTGTGCGGGGTTCAGGGGTTGGGCTTCCACAGATCAGATCTTGATGACCTCTAAAAATGATGGCCCCTTTAAGTATGCTATCCCCCCATTTTTACCCATA
Source organism: Leptodactylus fuscus (assembly GCF_031893055.1). Lineage (NCBI taxonomy): Eukaryota > Metazoa > Chordata > Amphibia > Anura > Leptodactylidae > Leptodactylus > Leptodactylus fuscus. Next base: position 74,521,766 of record NC_134268.1, on the reverse strand, counting down.
ATGCACTGAACATGTAAAATGATGCTTTCTTGTTAAAATAACTGATGTTCCTGGTCGTGCTAAGCATTTTCACTGATATATTTTGGTATATGTTATGGTATGTGTTATTTACACAAAAAGATACATTTGAACAAAATAGAACCAAGTACTATAACTCCCACATACATCTTAGTCAGTCCATGACCTCAAGTATTAAATTACAAATGCAAACACGTAATGGTTTCATAAGAAAAGGCTTTCTGACAATGAAAAGTAAAAAACAGGTCTGATGACTCCCGCCTGGATAAAATCCCCAAACTGTCTGTGCAAATCCCCTATTTCAGTAGTCTAATCGAATGACACAATCTAATCTTAACCACACACTGAGATTCTATAAACCCAACTTTGGTGTATTTACTAAGACATTGCAATATGCAAATAACCAGCGATAGGAATTGGATCTTCTTTTATCAAGGAGCAGCACAGACACAAAAGCAGAGAACATATGGTTTTACGAATTGGTAAAATATGGGTAAAACCATGAAATGTAAACTGTATGGACCCATAAGGAGTAACTAAAACATAGCTTTTAATAAATACAATTTAAAAGATTCCAAGATATTATAGTGCAGATTGACTGTGTGAAAAGGACAGGGCTGTTGGCGATATGTCTGTGGTATGATAAACTAACCAACACAATCTTAAGACTATGCTGTATACTATTCACACTGTGCCATAACAAGACCCCCAAATACTACCATGGAGTCTACATAACATCAGAGTCTTGGGATACTACAAGCTACTGATCTTGCGGCAGAGTTTACTAGAGGAGCTATGTTAGTTGGTGTGGCGGGGTGTACACTTACCGGGATCTGGATGCATAGGAGCTCCTAGTACTGTAAACTCTGCCGCAAGATCAGTAGCTTGTAGCATCCCAAGCCTCTGATGTTATGTAGACTCCATGGTAGCATTTGGGGGTCTTGTTATGGGACAGTGTGAATAGTATACAGTGTAGTCTTAAGATTGTGGTGGTTAGTTTATCATACCACAGACATATCGCCAACAGCCCTGTCAGAAGCCTCCGGGTTGCTCCATCCTTCCTTATTACCTGTGCTATGGGGGCTGTCATGACCCGAGGGTTGGGATCAGGATGGGAACCGCCAAGTCCATCATCAGAAGTCCATAAGTTAAGGTAATTGAATCTAAATTCTCCAGACAAGCCCTTTACATTCCTAAGAAAATAATGCAAATATAGCAACATAGCTGTGACATGTTTTATACATCATCTACCTGGCTTCCTTATTTATGGATATATTCATACAATTACCGTGTATACTCAAGTATAAGCCAAATTTTTCAGCACAGTTTTTGTACTGAAAAAGCCCCCCTTGGCTTATGGGTTATGACCAGCCGCAATAGTAATGTATAGAATCTCCCATAAAATAGTGGGGAAAAAAAGAAGCTTGTTTAAAAAAATAAATAAAAATAAAATAAAAATAAAGTTAATAAATTACTCCTTTCCCTAGAATACATATAAAAGTAGGAAATGACTGTGAAACACATACACATTAGGTATCCCTGTGTCTGACAGTGCCCGGTCTACTGAATATAGGGGATCTGCAGTGCTCCTGTTCCATCGGGAAGGGGTTAATAGAAGCACTGCAGATCCCCTATATTCAGCCAGGCTGAATTCCAAGTGGGGGAAATAAACCTCAGTCCTCAAGCTCAGGGAAGGGGCAGACAGACAACCAAAACACCCCCTCCCCTTCCCCAGCAACTACTACACCCAAAAACTCCGACCATTTTAATTTTTAAAATTTTCCAGTAGCTGCTGCATTTCCCCCCCTCGGCTTATACTCGAGTCAATATGTTTTCCCAGTTTTTATGTGGTACAATTAGGGGCCTCGGCTTGTATTCGGGTCGGATTATACTCGAGTATATACGGTATACTATCCCCATTATGAGAAAAGTCCTCCTTACAGGATTATGCAGATGCAGCGGTACAGTCCTCACATAATAGTATGAACCTAGCATTAGAAACACTGTGGTTATTGGATCCAGTCACTATTCTTCCTCTAATATTTCACATTAAAACTATCAATAACTTTTACTAGGCCTTCTTTACACATACATATTTCCTTCAGTTTTTATGTAGTTTTTGGTTGAATGCAAGAATGGATAAAAAAAGGGAAAGCTTTTTATTTATACCTTTCCTCCCTTGAAACTCAGTTTTCTATATGGAAAAAAAAACATGAAAAACAAACAACCTGTGTTATTAGCTTGGATTTAAAACATTAGAGCACAAATCATGGAAAGAACAGAACACACAACAGATACATGTAGGGCATTAGAGAACCCACATCACAATTATTGGGGGTTATGTCTCTAGGAGCATATGCTGGGCACTATATATTGGCCACTGAGATGGCATATATGTTTAGAAAATTGCAATTCTAACTCTGCATCATCTCCTGAGCATTACCTTTTTTAAAAACCTGTTTTGTCAAAAAGCTCAATACACCCATAGATGAATGCCTAAGGGCTCGTTCACATCTGCCCCCGGTCTCCGTTCATACAGGTTTCCGTTTCCTGCACAAAACAGAGCAGGAGACGGAAAGCTGCAGGACTCTTTCATACCCATTCATTTGAATGGGTTTGAAAGGTGTCCGGCCGTGAGCGCCGGTTAGCGTTTTATGCTCTCCGCTGCGAAACCGTTTTTTTTTAAACCGGACACAGAGTCGGACATGCAGTACTCTGTGTCCGGTTTAAAAAAAAAACGATTTTGCGGCGGAGAGCATAAAATGCTCACCAGCGCTCACGGCCAGACCCGGTCTGACAGCTTTCCGTCTTCTGCATACAGAAGACGGTAAGCTCAGAACGGAGTCCGGACGCTAGTGTGAACCTAGCGTAAGGCTAAGGCCCCATGTAATGAGCCAAAGAAAGTGTTTTCCTCTGCTAACTTTCTGCATCTACGGAGTTTTTTGACAGCGTATTTTGACGTGGAATCCACCTCAAAATCCACCTACAAAAAAGGCTCCCATTCATTTCAATGGGAGTTCTTGTTTTTGTTTTTTTTTCCTGCTAGCGATTTTTTTCAGCTAGCAGGATAAAGAAGCAATATGCCTTATCTTCTCGCGGATTCTACAGCTGACTCAGCCACGGCATCCACGGCTCGAGACTCACTCCCGATAAGGCCCATTCATTCGGGATGCCGTGAAGGGATGCCGATGCAGTGCATCGGCATTCCATTGCGGCTAATCATGCGGAGAACTCACATGGTGGAAAAGGTTTCCGCCATGTGAACGGGCCCTGATATGGAAAATGCCAGCGTAGGTATGATATCCTGCAAACACAAACATTTTAAAATAGCAGCATTTTCTAGTCAGAATCCCATCCACTTTGCAGGTAATTTATAATGCAGCTGAAATGCCGCGGCCAAAATGCTGCGTTTATGCAACATGCCCCCCCCCCCCAAGTGGTGAAATTTTAAAATGGGGTCACTTCTTGGGGGTCTCAACTGGGGGTTCTGCATACATGAGAAGCATTCCAGGTCCTATGTCCGTGCTCCAGTAGCCCATGTGATGTTCCTTCCCTTCTGAGCACTGCTGAGTGCCCAGCCTCGAGGTGTTTTCAAGTAAGCCAAATGTCCACGACACTCTAAATTTATCCTAAATAAAACCCTGTAAAAAATTGGTGCTTTTTCTTTTTTTTTTTTGAATGACTAGCTTTTATCTGTCAGACAGGATTAGTAAAAATCTGCAACTTTTTTTTTACATTAACTGTACACATAACTGACCGCAATAACATATAAATGTTTCCCAAGACTGCACATACAGACACATATTATAGTATAATAAGCTGAACAATTTCTAGAATAATAGGGTGAGAGTCTGGTCATTTTGTTTACAAGGCTTAGTGTTTTTCCCACTAAACATTGATCGTGGCTGCAGTATATTAGCACAGATATTGGAGTGTGACTAGAGAGAAGTAGAGATATTACACTGGGAATTACCCGGTGACCTCACATGCACTCTCGCTGATCAGCTCTTATAGTGTCATTACACTCATCTCTCTCTCTGTCACTTTGCTGGTGACCCACTCTATGCTACAAGCGCAGCTGCCTTGGCCTTTCTAGTGCCAGCCTCACCCACTGACATCACGTCTGTGATTTGGATTGCAGCGAGTAGAGCCAATTATAATCTCATCTACTGGTATTAGATATATCATACTGAGGGCAGACAAGGCAAACTCGAACATTAGCTGGTTTCACATTACCCTGTAAAATTCTCTGTTATTCTGACTTTAATAAAGTTCTGAGGCTAGCGGCCAGCTGCCATGGCCACAGCTGTCATATTTTAAGTGGGATGAAAACAATTATAGTCTATATTACCAATTTAGCCATCAACAACATTTAGATAAAGGAGCAGGGTGTTGGCATATGAGTTCATTTATACTTCCAGTGATATTGACCCTTTGGTTGACACATGAGCTATCATTTCCTTAGTGACTACTAACTTTTTTGGTTTGGTTTCTGTTTAGATAGTTTTAAGAGATGTCAAAAAACTTTTATTATTTATATTAGGTTTTTTTTTCCAGATATAGCACCACTCATATCTATAGGTTGTCTCTCAGTTCCATCACGAGAATCAAGGAAGCTGATTTGCTAAAAAATACCTTTTTAAATCTTGTACAAATTGGGCATTACAGTGTTAAGGTCAGGTACCGATCCATTTAGCCATATCTGTACAGCTCTTGGCATCTGTATGCCCTTCAGAATGTCTTCCAATGGAGTCTGCAAAATTTCAAAATGGGTTTGAAATATATCAAGCAAACAGCAGACTTATATTGCTGACTCTGCGGTTTATCAAGGGTTCAGTTTAAAGAAAAACAGTTGTCCAATATTGGAAAAACCCTTTCGTCACCTCCAACAAGTCCAGCTCTTTGCATCATTTAATAGCTGCTGCTCCATTGATCTGGTACAGTTGGAATCTTTCCTCTAGCCCCTACCATTCCCAAGCAATCAATGCTATTAGTTGTGGTGTCTGATATGTTATTTAGTCTCTGTACTGTTCTGATCTCTGACACTGGCTGCCTCTGATTAGAGATCCGAATACCCCCCCCCCCCATGCTTGAAACCAGCCTTCTGACATTACAGAGCTTAAATAGCACATCAGACACAAAAACTAACTGCAGTTGTTTCTCAGGAATGGTGAGGGCTAGAGAGAAAATTCCAACAGTTGGCATTTTCTCTCTAGCCCTCACCATTATCAAGCAACAAATGCAGTTAGTTTTGGTGTCTGATGTGCTATTTAAGCCCTGTAATGTCAGAAGGGCGGTGTCAGGCAGGTGGTGTGATTCCGATCTTCAATCAGAGGCAGCCAGTGTCAGAGCTCAGAATCACACACCTTACCTGCGCCTGCCTAACAGCACCCTCCTGGCAGTCTAAATAGCATATTGGGCACCAAAACTAACAGGACTGATTGCTCAGGAACGGTGCGGGCTAAAGTAAAAATTCCAACTGTGCAAAAATCAATGAAAATGCAGCTATTAAATGATGCAAAGAGCTTGACTTTGCAGTGGCGAAACATTCTCTTTAATTTCATATGGAATTAATATTTTATTCAATAATATGATAATTCTAAGCAAAGATTCTGTTGCTTTTAATAATATTAAATCCAAACAGCATCATTTATTCAAGCAGCTTTGCCATGAGTAGATTTCCAGCATGCAGTAAGACATTAATAACACTTCAATTAATAGCGGAGAACCCCCTGCAGCTAAAAAATACCCATTCGTTTCTCTTAGTCATGTTGGATCTCATAGTAATATATATCTTTGTCTGTATTTACAATAATTAGGAATTATGAAAAATATGGGCTGTGTCTGTTATTGCAGCTTAATCCCATTCAGTAGAACAGGAATGAGGTGTAATAAGTGAATCCTACATACAAGAATGCAGACTTTTTTTCAATAATCCCAGACAACCCCTTTAAGAGCACTGTGGTATATTTGCAAAAAGGGGTACCCCTTTTTGTAATTTTTGTAGACAATTGGTAACCCCGGATCCAGTGTGTACCACTGTGGTATATTTGACCAAAGGCTTAAATTGAAAATATAGAAATATAGGCAGTAAACAATAACGGATTAATGTATATCAGGGATACTCGACTGGCAGATCTCAGTCCAAACCCCGACCGCGTCTGTCAGCTGTCCGGACCCTGTCTCCTGGCTCTTTCATTATGATAGTGGCCGGTAGAAACCTTCATCTCCCACCCGCTGTCTTCTCTACTATCATGCACTAGCGGCAGCATAGATCAGTAATCACCCCTGCTGCCTTGACATGTGTGGCACAATTACTGATCGCTGCTTCTACTATGTTTATGGGATTGGAGACTGTGGGCAGGAGGCCCATTAGTGCCCCCCATAGAATAATGCTCCTAAGTGCCCCCACCCACAATATAATGGTCTTATGTGCATCCACCCACAGCATAAGGCTAAGGCCCCATATTCGGAAATGCAGCTTTTTTTGTTGTAGATTTTGCTGCAGTTTTTTGAGCCAAAGCCAGGAGTGGATTATGCAGAAGGTAGAAGTATAAGAACTTCCTATATATTTCCCATTCCTTTTGTAGCCATTCTTGGCTTTGGCTCAAAAAACTGCAACAAAATCTGCAACAAAAAAAGCTGCATTTCTGCAAAGTGGGGCCTTAGCCTAATGCTCCTCAGTTCCCCCAGGCATAGTATAATGCTCCTTAGTGCTCCCACACAAAATATAATGCCATGTAAGTGCCCCTGCACAGTTTAATGCCCCCTACATGGTAAAATGTCACATCAGTTACCCCCTGTAAAGTATAATGCCATATTAGTCATCCCCTGAACAATATAATGTTACGTTAATGCCCCTGTCACATAGTAGAATCAGAAAATATATTTTCTTAACTTCTCTTGTGCACCTTATAGTCAGACACATCTCTTTGTCCAAGGAGACCATTTCAGCTGCTGTACGGCCAGGACCTTTACTTGATGGTAGAACACGATCAACAGGACCTTTCCTAAAACTAGTTCAGTACCCCGGATGTATATTATAGTGTACACCTTGACGTATTCTTAGCAACAATAAGAAAGAAAAGAAAACAGCAAATCCAAGCTCTCTGAATGTTATATATTTTATTTTTCATCTCAGCATGGCCTGGTACATACCTCTCAGTACAATCTGTTACATTTCATTACGCCTCGGCTTTTCTAGATGAAACTTCACAGAGATTTGTACATACACAGCTGGTGGACAGTAATTTAAAAATTCATTTCCTGTGTCATCAGTGCAAGAAAAACTAACAATAAAATTACAGTACATAAATCCACAACAATATTACAGTAAAACTCGGATTCATTCTTATGAAGGATGGTACAGTACAGGGTAGAAGTTATGTACATGCACTTAAGTGCCTGTATCATCTATCCAGTGATACATCTAGGTTTGCATACAGTTTGTTTTTTGCTGATATTTCCTCAATCCCTAAAATATATCTGAATTCAGCTGATTGATTTTGTTGCTTTCACTACAGCTTCAGATAATACGAAGCCTTGTCGTCTTCCTATGATAACACTGATCGTATAAATAATAACAAGTGGCTACAACAACAGATAGTAAAAAAACATAAGAGAACATATAAAAACAAAGTAGACTGTGCCAAAATAAAAGAAAACAACCTAAAGGCAGCCAGCACTGAGGAAAAGAACATTTTTCTTCCTAAAACGGTGATTCTGCTGTTTACTTGTCGTTGAGGAAATAAAGAAGATGGGAATTTCATCATGATCATTTCATACAGGCACGTCATTTGTTCCATAATAGAAACACAACCACATGTATAACAGAGCAAACATTCAGCAATTGCATGTATCATTCCTCCTCTGGTGTCTACTGGCACACACTGAGCCGTGTGAACCCAACACATACTGGGTTGTATGACTAGAAGTTCATGCAAGATGGCATCAGTTCTCGCTTCCCTCTGCTCAGGTTTCCTGGTTTCCTTGCTCCTCGTGTAGATTGTTACTAGAGGGAGCTCGGGAGGCAGTCGGGGAATGTGAGGCCCATCTGGAAGGCAGGCGCCGGTTCGCTGGTCTCTCTGGTCTGGAGAAGCTAGATTCTAAGGACGGAGCTAACGCAGCACAAGGCAGTTCCTTTGCAACAAAACAAATAGAAATTGTAAACAAGTAGTCCATGTAAATATGACATTTCTAAAATCTATGACCAAACTATTTATATAACTAAACAAAAATAAACTACAATGTAGAAATGGCAGTAGAATACCAGTTTAGGCCTGATTCACATCTGTGTTCAGTATTCCGTTCGGGAAGTCCGCTTGGGGACACCCCGGATGGAATACCGAACGCATTGACAAGCGGTGAGCTTATGAAAGCACACGGACTCCATAAATTATAATGGAGTCCATGTGTTTTCCGCGTGGTGTCCACACGAGTCATGCGGAGAGGAAAGTAGTTCATGAAGTACTTTTCTCTCCGCATGTTCTGTGCAGACAACGTACGGAAAACACATGGACCCCATTATAGTCTATGGGGTCCGTGTGCTTTCATAAGCTCACCGCTTATCAATGCGTTTGGTATTCCGTTCAGGGTGTTCCCAAGCGGAATCCTTGAACGTAATTCCAAACGCAGATGTGAACCAGCCCTTAGCAAAAAGGGGCTGCACAAATTAGAGAGCTTTATTGTCAATGCTCAGTTATGGCATATGGATAATATACTGTACAGAGGAAGGGGCTCAGGACCACACCTATACACCAGAATAGAGTTGTTCCACTGTACAGAGAAAGGGGCTCAGGACCACACCTATACACCAGAATAGAGTTGTTCCAGGCTAAAAAAGCTTACCACTGGAACAGAAGGCACATAAAGCAACAAGAAATAAGTTTCTATTTTATTTTTACTCTATGTTTAATTTGGGGCTGTTATCTGGAATAGACACAATAGTAACACTTCTTGTTTCCTGCAGCCCGCTTTGCTGTATAGATTGGGACAGAATGCGCTTAATCATATCATTATAATTAAATAGCAGGAGATTTAAAGCAGACCTGTCAGCTCTCCTAACCACTGTGGTTTAAGAAAAAAACACTCTATAATATAGGAACGCTTAAACTTTTTTTTTTTAAACCCTATATTTGACTGGTACAACACACCGTTATAAGATGCTTCAGAAGTGGTGACAGGTCATCTTTAAAGACAACTTTAATGAATTGCTCTAGTAACACTAATAACATGCCTAAAACTCTATATACATCTGGAGGGGCCTGTACTTTATATCAATTCAATCCTATTTATTGCAGCTTCTATAACGCCCTCAGCAACCCAATGTACTCCCTATACAGAAAATACAGGAAGAAAGTGTCTCCAATATGGACACCTCTAGAGAAGTCATTTCTAAGTAAAAAATAAATAGTTGCAGCATTTAAAAATATAAACAAATGGACAATTTGTTATCTGTATATTTACTAATATATGTTTAATTAATGAAACTAAAATCAAACAAATCAAACATTCCCTTTAAATGGATTGGTGGAAATAACAGTAAAATAATGTATGTATAGAAAGTTCAATCACTGCCTAGATACTAAGCAATAAAACATAAGGATTACAGATGATGGCAAATATATGAGCATACCATGGGGTAGGTTCACTGAGAGAAATGTTCCATAATTCTGGCCTAATGTGCTCCGAAAACTGGTATACACGATTTTTACCAAATGTATTATATATCATGCGTTTTAGACACTTGTTATCACTCATCCAGGGGACGTGGTTTAGCAGTAAAGTGATGTGGATGATGCCAAAGTAAGTCAACCAATAGGTGGTGTAATGTTAGACAAAATGTCTAAAATGTACAATTTCATCCAGCACGTTACTGAGATAAATTTGGTGCATTTTCAGACCAACTTGACAAAATTTACATCGTCTAACTATTAGACAGGATCAGTAAATCTGCCCCAGAGTAAAATATTATTCGTGAATGAATAAAATCAATTTTCACTGAATAAAACAATTTAACAATAAACACATAAAACCAGTGAAGTTGCATTCTCTGACATTCCGGGTATGAATGAAACACCAAGACAGGAACATAGTACTAAACAATTGGGATTCCCAAGGCAAATTATATATCAAGCTGATAAACATTAGGTTTATACATCTCATTCTTATTATCCTACAAATTCAGTTTTTGGCTGCTTTCACACAATGTAAACGCGAGCTGATTTTGTCAAAATACACGTGTAAAAATCAGACTCCCATTGACATCAATGCCATTTTTTACAACAAAAAAAAACGCGCTAAAAACGTGCCAAAAAACATGCGTTTTTTGTGCGTTTTTACACGTGTAAAAAATTGTACTGAAGTCAATGGGAGTCTGATTTTTACAAGTGTATTTTGACAAAATCAGCTCGCATTTACATCGTGTGAAGGCAGCCTAAGGGTAAGTTCACACGATGTAACGTTGAGTGTGATCTGGCACGTATACGGTGTGTCAGAGTTTGCGCGCCATAAAAGATCCCATTGATTTCAAAGGGAGTTAGGAGCGTATATGCCGCAATAGTTTGCGCCCATGATTTTGCGGCCGGAAAATCACGGGCGCAAAATAACGTGGCGTATACGCTCCTAACTCCCATTGAAATCAATGGGAGCATTTTGAGCGCGTCATCTGCCGGCACGTGTATACGTGCCAGATCACGCTTAACGTTACATCGTGTGAACTTACCCTAAGTTTTGTTTGTCACCTATTGCAACATCTAATGGGGAATTACATGAACAGCAATACTACTATTAACACCATCCCTTTAAAAATGTAATGTAGTAGAAAATCCCTGGGAACACGTACCCACTGGTGCCCCCAAAGTCACATCCACATAATATATTAGGGACTTGCTGTTATGCAATTTCACAATAAATGAGTAAAATTAAATAAAACCTCGAAATGTGCAGAACAGCTTGAGATATAATCTCCATGAAGGACACATATCAAACACCAAACATTTACAAATGATCACAGGCACCAGGGAGATTACAAAAGTCACAGATAAACTCTGAGCAACAAGAAAGAGAAAGAAAGATTGTTATGGCGTTAGTTTTGGAAAATGCAGTTAGACAGTCGCACAGGCGTCCACAACAGTCAAGTGAGTTGTTGGGCTGAATAATGTGAAAAAGAAAAATTGCAAGTGAAAGGAGAAAGACAAAAGACAATGCTTGTGATGATCAGAAAGTTGTCAATCGGGGAAATGCTGAATGAGAGACAGATATAAAGTGTACGGCTGGCGACAAATGAAGGCCTCACATTGCTCTCTTATTCTCAAACATAGGCCCTTCCCTTCCATCCCTCTCTTACCGCACAGAAACAGAACAGAACGCCAATGCTGCTGTAATTACAGTACTTTATTACTTAGCAAGTTTTCTCCAAAGACACACAAAGTGCTTTTAATTTCCTTTCCCATATTTATTATAGCCATCCCTCTATGTCTCTCTACAGTGGAGGAAATAAAGAGTTGCAATAATTGAAATCTCTTCCTATTCTCTACCTTATTGAAATGAAGTATGCTGTCTGTATGTGAATGACGCTAGTAAGGGGGTGTTCACACTAGTGCCCCTGTGCGCCTTGTGTCATTCCGGTCTCTGTCTTATTCCCCAGAGAAACTGCATAGGGGACGGCTTCCCGGCGGTCAGTTATACAACCCATTCATTTGAATGGGTTTTAAAAGCAAATCACCGGTGTCCATATGCAGCCTCTCTGCAGGGAAACTGTTTTTTTTTGGCCGGACACAAAGTCGGACATGCAGGACTTTGTGTCTGGCCAAAAAAAAAACTTTCTCCAGGGCTTAGGATGAAAACCTGTTGGGTGGACAGGGGCGCAAGTATGAACGCCCCCTAAACAGTATAAAGGAATTATGTTTTATTTCTATATTAAAATCTTCTGCTTATACACTGAGGTACAAGCCGTATCACCAGACTTTAAGTGAATGCATATTTGGTTATTTAAAAGTGGCTACTCATAAGCTCTCCATCCATTCACCCTATCCATCTGGGTAGAATATAGATTACATTTGGTATTAGTATTCCATATGGAATGAGGGCAGTAAAGATACAAATACAAGTTACTTCTCATGTCAGATACACCCATTAATATGACAATGTTATATCACAAGGGTGCTACAATCTGTATTTTTGGGCACCCTCTCTTTTTATAAATTGCTGCAATTACTGGTTAATGCAAAAATGTAAAAAGAAAAAAGCTGAAGGGGTAATGTTATATTATCTAAAGATTACTGAAATCAGGGAAGAAAGACAAGAAATCGAAACACAAGCATGCATGCAGAATAGCAGGAAGCCAAAACAAGAAGTAGAATATACCATATACTATTGTGCAATGGCTTTTTTTTTTTGGCTAGAAAGGCAGAAATTCTAGAAATATGTCTATGGAATTAGTACTAGTGGGCAAAGAAATGTATTCAGAGATATGAGGAAGATAGTGTCAACCTATTATTGAAATTTCAAAGACAACATTCAGGTTTGTATAGTTATAATCTATCGTAATTAATGATATAGTATAATATAATGTTTTAATGTATCATTTGAAATTCGCATACTATGTAAATAAGATTTTCACACTGGCCACTGTCACATCCTTTTCTCTGTAGCTAACTTGCCAGGTTTACTATGTAGACTGGGACAGAATGAGCCTATTATTGTAAGACTGTCAAAGCCTAATAAAGTATAATGGTAACACCACACACTTGGACATACAGTAACTATATATCTTCTAGGTTTTTGTCTATTGACACATTTCTGAAGAATTATTTCCATTCACTGCAGCTACAATAAGGCATGTCTGCTATGTTGCACTATCCAGACAATGTAGGTAGAATTGTAGTGTAGTACAGTGAGAGGTGGTACTTGGGGGAAGTGATGGAATAGTACATTATGGTACTGGAATTTACAAATCACTAGAGACATAGTAGGCACTGTGATCTTCAGGAAGCCGGCCAACTAATTCTTTTGTAGAAATCAATAGAAAGTTACTCAAAAAGACTAGCACGAAATGTCTAAATGCATTTGGTTATCTGGCTCCTGGTTCACATCTGCGTTCGGTATTCCATTCGGGGAATCTGTAAGGGAACCCCCTGAACGGAATACCGAACGCATTGACAAGCGGTGAGCAGTGAAAGCACACGGATCCCATAGACTATAATGGGGTCTGTGTGTTTTCTGCGCGGTGTCCGCACGAGTCATGCGGAGAGAAAAGTACTTCATGAACTACTTTTCTCTCCGTATGATTCGTGCAGAAAACACATGGACCCCATTACAGTCTATGGGGTCCGTGTGCTATAACTGCTCACCGCTTGCGTTCGGTATTCTGTTTGAGGGGTCCCTAAGCAGACTCCCCCAAACAGAATACCGAACGCAGATGTGAACCAGCCTAAGTAAAGAGAATTATAGAAGTTTTGTATAATGTACACTATGCCATGTAACAGTTTGCAGAACATTAATAAGAAATGTATTAATTGTATCAAAATGGTCATTCTGATACAATTTGTAGGATTGTCTTTGTACTTTAAATAATGAATAATAGTGAAAATGAATCTTTAAAGGGGTGCTATAAATGGGTGAGTGGGATGTTCTCCACTCTGTGTGGGTTTCCTCTAAGTATTCCATAAGAGAAATATAAATAACTTGGAATTAGGACGTACTGGAACATAATTTGCTTTATATTGTATCAGGTCAGCACATTTTACGCCTTTCCTACTGCTGTAGACAGAAGGGCTGTTTGTTCTTTACAAGAAGATTTAACACTTTGTTGGTGTTGTAAAATTAGATGTATATGGGGTCTGTATCAGGCTACAAAATGCTGTCTAGCCTGGTGTGGTTTGATCCTAGTAAGGCTCATAAATGTTCTTCCATGCGGTCCTAGGATGGGTGTATAAATAACAGTTGCCAGTTGTATCTATATTTAAAGTCGTGACTTATAAAGTGAACACTGAGAAAGCCAAAAGCAGCTAGGGATTGCTTAGTTAGATGGCTGCACCTATGTGTCCAAATCCATTTATTTTTGGCTCTGCTTCGAAACACTATACAAAAGTTTGAGAGTAAGACATAAAGTGGAAACGAAGAATAAATGAAAACTTACAGCTGTGTAGCAGGCATAGTTAGAGTCCCCAGGGGGCAGTTAGTAAGACAGTTTGATTCTAGACAAGATAGACAGAAAGAAAGCAACAGATTGAAGAGTGCGATAAAGCAAAAATCAGTATTAGTTGCCTTTTCCAGAAGATGGACATATCCAGGTTGCTATAGAATTGTGCAAGAAGAGTTATCAGAAAAAGAAATATCAGTAATATTGTTAGTAAATTGCAATGACATAGACTGTGCTATACCTAAGACCTACCCAAAGTAATCTCTTATATATCTTATCTTATATACACAACATAAAGAAATTGCCAATGATCAACTCTCAAAGACAACTTTTACCTTCCTAAGGTGAAATGGCCTACAACCAATGTGTCACACCTACACTGAACCTGGGGCCACCAAGATGCTTTTGGCTATGGGCCACAACGTGACAATGTTGCTTGTTGTACTCTATGTAAGAATACAGAGTCTTTGGTGTATTTTATTCTAGAATTTATTTTAGACCAGCAGAAACTTTGGTAATATAGCCAATAAGAGAGAGATTAACCTACTAAGATTCATGTATAAATCTGAAAGCAAATCTTGCCTATTTGGTAATCTTTAAAAGGGAAGGACACATGTTCAGCTTTGGTTAATGCAATATTTGAAACCAAAACCTGGTGTAGATCATGCAGGGTGAAACTCTATAAAGGACAGATGGTACTTCTCTTTCAATCCACTACTAGTTTTGGCATCAAAAACTCCACCAAAAATCAGTAAGAATGACCCTAACCTAATGGGCGATTCTCCCCTTTCCCAGATGCAATACTGATTTAATATTGATGATCTTTTCTTAAGATAGGTCATCAATATTAGACTGGTCGGGGTCCAAAATCAGAAGTATCAGAGAGCTGTTCTATGGTTGGGGTCCAACTCTCGACACCTCCACCAATCCACTGATTGAACTAGCACAACTCTGTACACTGTGAACTGACCTGGAATAGTACTGCAGCTTTCTTCCATTACAGAGAAAATAATGAAGAATTGTAAGGAACCAGGCAAGGCTTTGGCCCATTATCTTTTAGGACAGCTTTGTATGACTCTTAGTACTTTTCAGGTGATGCTTTTAAATAGACTAAAGTACTTTTTCGGTTCGACTAACAAGATGGTGTCAATCATTTTAATATTAATTTTCCTGTTGGAATATCATTGAATAAAAACTAACGGGATTCATAAAATATTTTTCTGAAAACAACAATATTGCATGCTTTAAGCTCTTACCTCAATGGATGCTTGCTCAATTTTTAACAGTTCTGCAGCATTGGTGTTCTTGTATCCACTGGTTGGACTATCTGGGGGTTGCTTTTGATCTTCTAATATTTTCTTGCTAAGTATTCGGGCAGCATTTTCTGTCAGTGAGTAACCTGGAGGAGCAGAGAGGTCTTGTCTGCTATAGCTGACATCAGTGTACTGATCCCTTTGGAGGTCTATAGTTATGCGAATAGGGCTTGGCGACCTTCCCCTCCCATCAATGCAAATGTCAGATATGGTCCCAAACTCTGGTCTGGCTTCTGCTGACCGAGATCTGCTACTTGGCCTTGATGGTTTTTGTGAATGGTCACAAGTTATTGGGCTGTGATCAATAATATTGAATAGACTTGAAAGACCATCATTGATCGTAGTATGAACTGGGCTCTCTCTTGTTGTTGTTGATCTTGCCCAGGCAGACTCATTGAATCCTTTCTGTGGTGTACCTGAAGTGACACGATTAGCTGGTTGATCTACTTTGGGTAGAGGTTTCTTCTGCAGCTTTGGGGAACCATATTTTGGAGAACAACAACTACGCTCAAACTTTGCTTGCACCTTTTCAATAGCTGGAGAAACTTGCCTGTTCCTCAAACTACGAGAAGGTGAAGAAATAGGAGTAGAACCTCCTTTTGGAGTCAGACATTTGTGTGGACTGCTGGTAATGCTTCGTAAAGCTTCAGTTTGCAAGCCAACACTAATGGTTTGAGTGGTTTGTGTTCCTGTACTCTTTAAACCATTGGTCTGACAAGCAATGTCTCTGAACTGAGATTCTACTGGGGTTGTTCGGATAGCGTTTCTAACAGAATTGGCAACTTCTTTCATGTCGTCACTCATGTTTCTTGACAACTCTATATTGTGCAATGAAGACGCAAAACCGACAGTAGTGCAAACAGGTCGATCCATTGGGCGTAATCCACTTTCTAAAAAGTCTTTATGTTGATTATTAAGCTCACATGGCCATCTCCCAAATACTTCAGTGCTGCCATTTTTGGATTCTGAAACATTTCCATTCGCCTTCGCTGTAGAGAAAATTAATTCTGGTTCTATGTGTTTTATCTCTTCACTGCCATTTATGACAGATTTTTCAAACCGACGAACCACAGGTGGACTGTGGAAGACCCTGACCCCCATCCTTTCTGCGACAACGTGGCTTCGAGGAGACTGCTTTAGGCAGTGTTCAGGACTGGTCATTGTGTTTGTTGTCATAGTAACACTAGTGGTAAGGAACCATGAAGAAGACTGGAATGTTTCAGAAGGCGATTTTGACTCCAATTTCCCATTCCCTGCTCTTTCGACACCTACTCTCTTGAGTTTATCACCCTGGCCCACACTACTATAGTCCCAATTCTTGTTAAACTCTTCAATGTACTTAAGATCATCAGGGGACAAGGGGGGAGTTAATTCATCCTTGTCACCAGAAAGATCTAGACTTTTGTCAGGAAGGAAAGGAGAGCTCTCCATTAATCGATGAAATTCAGACATGGAGGAAACAGACATGACCCTATAAGACAAAGGGCATGTAGTCATTAAGAAATGTTGGTCCATCCATCAATAAAAAAAAAACAATACACAAAACAGGAAAACATGCATGGCCATTAAAATGTATGCTGATGGGAAAAGAACAGTGATGGCACTTCTAAATCGACAAAACAGAGGGCCATGGGTAACGTAAATTCATGCAGATTGATTTACAAATATTATGAATATCTCACATATTCAATAATAATACTTACCTCTGCAATCCTCCTTTTTGCATATCTTCCTGCAATAACAAGCAACATTGTTATAGGCTTATTCCTCTGGCCAAATACATATCATATTACACATTTATTCCTAGCATTGTCCACTTATACACTTAGAAACTCAGATTTAGAAATTATGTTTTATTATGGCTTAAAAGTTCACCCTAAGTTTTGGGGCTGGGTATACATAGAAAAAAAACAAGAGTTAGGCCCTCACATAAAAATTGGAAAAACATTTTATTGTAGATTTTGAACCTTTGTCTTAAGCAAAAACAGTTGTCACATAACTCTGGTGTATGAAGTGCATTTTAAGGCCTTAGTGGCAAAACTAATTTTAGCCTTAAAGGGATCCTGTCACCATGAAAATGCTGTGTAATCTGCAGGCACAGAGCAAGAAGATCTGAGCAAACTGATCTATAGTTTTGTGGGATAAGATTCAGTATACCCTGTCGTTTATCCATTTATTTCTCTAACCTTTCTATGCTTAGAAGGAGTAATGGAGTCCAGTGGGCGGTCCTAACAGTGATTGACAGCCTCCTCTATGACTGTGCCTACAGAAATAGCTGTCAGTCACTGTTATGACCACTCGCTGGACTAAATTAAATTAATAAATGATAAGTTATATTAAATCTTTTCCCATAAACCTAACTCAACTCTTCCTGCTTTGTAACATGATTAGTCTGCATTTTTCGGGTCGCATGTTCCCTTTAAAGAGGACCTTTCATGTCCTCGGGCACATGCGTATTCATTCATACGCTGAATTCAGTGTACTGTTGGTTTTCTAGAGGTATATAAAACCGCATGTGCCTGAAGACATGAAAGCTCCTCTTTAAGAAAACGTAAAAGTTTTCTCCCTACATGTTGATATTTTTACAGGAATCATTTTCGTGTACATATATTGTGTTGAATAACTTTTATTATCTTTTTTGAGGGGCCAACCTTTATTTTTATGGTGTTCAACCTGCAGTGTAAATAATATATTAAATGTACACTGCAGGTCAGATCACAGCGATACCAAATTTCTATAGATTTTGTTATATTTTAATATTTTTGCACAATAAAAACACTTTGCCAGAAAAGTATTAGTTTTTGTGTTGCCACTTTCCATCACCAATACCACCGACGGTTTGTTTTCTGTAAGACAACTTGTAGTTTTAATTTGTAACATTTCGGGGTCAGCAGCACTTTTTGATATCTTTTTATTCCTGTTGTTTTGTGGGTGCAATAAATAGAAAATAATTTTAGCGTTTACTGATAGGGATACATAATTTAAATATGGCTTCAAAGCTCTCACCAAAAAAGAGATCATCAGGTCACTTGATCAAATAACGGTACAGGGGACCCATTCAGCAGTTGTAGCTGAAGGAGGAGGCATAAAGTGAGGGAAGTCACCCTGCATTAAATAACATGATGCCCAGGACTAATGGGCAGAAAAATGAAAATTGTATCAATAAAGTATGGCGTCAGAATGGATTGCTATTCTTTTACCTTTAGGGATTGCTTGCTCTTTCAGTACACTTAGCATTAGATCTTTAGCAACAGGCACCCTATTTCCCACTGGGTGTTTTTACTACAACACAGTAAATCAACATTATGTACATGGCTGAATTGCATGTCCTTGAGAAGGACATGCAAGTAAAGTAGAAGGAAGAGTCGATGTAATTGTGACAAGTCAATCATATACATATATTCGACCAATGTTGACAACGGTTGGATAGTTTAAAGGGAATGTACCCCTTACTTCACTTATCTGTGATTGTTGATTTTAGTTTGGTTAATCCCCTTGTTCTGCTAGATATGTCATGCTTGTGCTAAATCCTGAACATTCATGATCTGCATATGTGCAGGTGACAGGCTCAGTGTATTTAAATGGAAGAGGTTGCATGAGATGTGTCCTCAATTTGACATCTTATGGACAGTATCATAACATGGTCCTAAGTGCAAAATCTGTACCAAGACCCCCAACTATAATATATCATTTACAGTGCTGGTTTCCATTTTTTGAGAAGAGAT
This sequence comes from Leptodactylus fuscus, assembly GCF_031893055.1. NCBI lineage: Eukaryota > Metazoa > Chordata > Amphibia > Anura > Leptodactylidae > Leptodactylus > Leptodactylus fuscus. Next base: position 74,502,567 of record NC_134268.1, on the reverse strand, counting down.
ACCCCCTCAAGCCACTATAAGCACCATACCTAAATGAGAGAAGTCTTACTGATCAAAGGGACATTGCTTCAAGGGATTGTCCATGATATTTCATTATTGTAGAAGTAGGCCGGGGAAGGGGAAAAATAAAAAAACATACCTGTGATCCAGTGAACAAGGCCGCCCCAGGGCTTTTCCAGCAGAAGTTTCTGCTGCACGTGACCGCTGAAGCCAATCAGTGTGCTAAATCCTGAACACTCCAGTTCCTAAGAAAAGGAACTAGGCGTCACATGTGACATCCATGAGTGACGCCCCGTGTCCTTTTTTAGGCAGGTGATTGACCTCTTTGGTTACCTTTGGTGGGAACTTCCACTGGATTGGTCTCAACAGTCACGTGCGGCTGGGACACCTGCTGGCAGATAACAATAGATCGGCACGACTGGACCACGCTGGGAGGCGCTGGAGTAAGGGGAGTATGACTTTTTTTTTTCTCATCTCCCCCAACCTATTTAAAAGATAACATTTTGGCCTAGACTACTCCTTTAAGTGATTTTAGACTGGCACCAATCCCGCATAAAAGAAGAACAAACTCACCTCTAGAAAACAATATAACAATACTAACTAGTTTATTTCATCATAAAGACACTCCAATTTCTAAAAAGACTATAAAAGGATGAAAATGTAAGGAGTATAAAAGTACAGTACATGGATTAAAGACATCACTCAGGAAGGCTGCAAAGTTCAAGGATCACGAGAACCATGGATGACTGAAGCATTTCAGGGCAGTATTGTGAGGTAAATCCATCTACATTCTGTGGCCAAAAATGGAGCAGCAAGAGAAAAGATGCATTACCTCAGCGGAGAACTTATCACGCTCCAGTTTGCGGGGCTGAGGCAAATCGGCCTCATCAGCAGAATCCAGAGAAAGTGCATCAAGGAAGAGGTTCTCAGAGCCCGAACATCGGTCAGTTCCTTTTAGCTTGGGAAGTAACTGGTCTTCAAATGGCATTTCATCAGAATCAGAAAATGACCTGGCCGTATGTGACTGGGACCGAGGCAATGTGGCCTGCGATAAATACTGGGTAACAGCACCATCACTTTGGTCAGCAAGAAAAAGGTCTGGTTTTCGAGGGCTGGATTCTTTCTGGAGCTAGAAAATTAATCGAAATACATTAGTATGGCCTGGTATGCTTCTATGGGTTGTCTTTTACATGTATTGTTGAGAGAATAATGTTATGTGCCATGTCATATTGTATTCTCAAAAATAAAAAATGACAAAACACCGAGCAAACCGTAGTGCAGTATTTCTTAGATTAGGTGTGATCTTAATTAAGCTAAGGAGCTCACCTTGGAGGGTTATGGGTCTAAGCCACAACACTGTTTGCAAATATTAGGTCACAAAATGCTTCTCCAAGGTCGAGGCAGCAATGTTCCTGACACCTCGTAGGTGTAAATGATAGGGGTGGAGGACCAACAACTCAGATCCGGTTAGAATCTTACTACTAGATTCTAACCGGATCTGAGTTGTTGGTCCTCCACCCCATGTCATATTGTATGGGTTTTGTACCTATTATTCTTGCATTGTTGTGTACAGATATACTTTTATTATACTCTAAAATCAAAATCAGAATTAATTGAACTTTTTACCTTGATTATGATTAATGAGCAATTATTTTAGCCATTTTTACATACCAGGTCCCCTTTTTATTTAATGAATTTTGTTTTGTTTTTTATATTATAAATTCTTTATTTATAACAAAAGTAAGCAGAAAAACAAGATATGGTCATTAACAGGACAGAACCCACCAAAAGAGGGTCCACGAAAATAAAACCACAACACACGAAGACAATGCAGGGTAAATCATGCACCAAAGTAAAAAGAAAAGAAACCAGGGCATCCCTGGCAGAGAAAGAGGGAAGGAGAAGGAGGGAGGACCAAACAACAGCAGGGTAGACAGACAAAAAAAAAAAAAAGGGGGGGGGGTGTTAGGGAGGAAGGTGAGCAACTCCGGCAGCCAGAGATGAGGACACGACTAGCCGGCTTCAACAGATCACGTCATGGTAGGCCTGCGAAGCCTGGAAGAGTATCCACGGAGTCCAAGAATCCATGAAAGCCCCTTGAGCGTCCCAAAGGGACACTGTGAGGTCCTCCATGATTTGGATATCCTCCACCCTACAGATCCAATGGCGGAGAGAGAGGGAGGATGTACCAATTTTCAGAGCGCCGGAATACAGGCTCTGACGGCATTGACCATATGCCGTATGGAGGATCTAAGGTAGGCCTTGAAAGAGAAATCCAAAAGGTGGAGCAGGAAGAAGGCAGGCGTGCAAGAGAAAGATCTGAAAGAACTGACCGAGAAGTCTGTAAACACCGTCCCAAAATTCCCTCAACAGGACAGTTCCAAAAGACGTGAAGGAGTGTTCCCTCCTCTGAGCCACAGCGCCAACAGAGAAAGGAGGAGGATGGGAAAAACCTATGCAACCTAACTCTAGAATTCTAGCACACTACGAATCCATGAAAGACAGATCCAGGTCTGCCTCCCACTTAGAAAAGTAGGAGGGTCTGTGGCACGGAGGAGAGTAGACCAAGAGCAGGTAGAACTCTGAGAGAGAATGCCGGATCAGCCCAGAGCCATAACAAGCCTTCTCAAAACTCGTAAGAGCCCTGTCAAATTCTGTGGAGCTGGGGAACGAAGAGAGAAAATGGGAGAGCTGAATTTTGGTTTCATCTATTCTGCGCACAGTTAGTGATATATCCTGCAGCCAATGGCAGAGTGAGACAGGGTGGCATGGAGGAAAAATAATAGGAATAATCAATGTGATCAAATTCACATTGATTAATTGATTGGAATTTGGATTTCAACTATTTTTAATTGCTTGAACCATAAAATGCCCTAACAGAGACCAGTCTGAGATACCCCCTCTCAGTTGTGTCAGTGCTGACAATAAGGTAACTGTGTTTCTCAAATTATACTCTGTGCACAGGGCAAGTCTGAGATGCTGTCGGCCATTGTAGGTGATAGATCAGAGATCTGGGAATCTGCAGCATTATAAATCAAAAGGCAGCCACTAAGTAAATTTACTAAACATTACCCAACAATATAAGCTTTTACTATAAAACAAGGGGGTTGCACTAAGTAGGGCATATTCTACTGTCAGATCTGCCTTAAGTACTATTTGCATAAAACCAGAAAACCCCTTAACGCCTAGCTCACATCTGCATTCAGTATTCCGTTCAGGGAGTCCACTTGGGGACCCCCTGAACGTAATACCGAACGCATTAAAAAGCGGTGAACAATGCAACCACACAGACCCCATAGACTATAATGGGGTCCATGTGTTTTCCGCACATTGTCTGCCCGAATCATGCGGAGAGAAAAGTGCTGCTTGAAGTACTTTTCTCTCCGCATGACTCATGACCCCATTACAGTCTATGGGGTTCGTGTGTTTTCATTGCTCACTGCTTAATGCGTTCGGTATTCCGTTCAAGGGGTCCCCAAACAAACTACCTGAAAGGAATACTGAACGCAGATGTGAATCAAGCCTTATATATCACTACTTCTCTCTTTTCTATATACAGTATCATACACATACATACACATATAAACAATTTTTTTTTCATATTTTTTCATGGAATTTAGGTACGTATATACATTAGTCTTTAGTGACAATGATTCTTTATTTGTAGTACTACTACGCAAATTTTTTGATATTTATAGGATAGAAAATTGTAAACCCTCAACACTGTATAAATTTTCCTTCTGAACATACCATATGGCAGATTACATTCTGTTCTACTGAACCACTTACAAACTAAGCACCATTTAGGGAAACATTTTATGTGAGGATTTTGACATATGTTGTTGTCTGTCACTGGGAATCTCAAAATCAAACCAGACATAGTGCAGTGTACGGGGGACATGTGCCGAGCACCATCATACCTTTAGATGGTCCAATACATCTATTATGTCTTTGAAAATGACGTTTTTACCAATGCGCAAATAAGGCCCAAGTACAATGAAGATGTGCGAGTCCTCTAAGGACTCTATTCAGGTTATAAAGCACTGCATCCATTGCAGTTGATCTTCATTTGCATCTTTTGGTGCATCTATTGGATTATGTAAAGACATGACCCTGGTCAGCTTAATGTCCCCTTCAATGTGTTGTGGCTGGTTTGCTATTGAGTTTCCTGGTGAAGGTGACACCATGGATGGTTTCTGACAAAGCTTTGTTCATTTGTTTGTGCATTTCAGAGTTTTTTTTTTGTCAAATCCAACCGAAAGCAGAAGAGTAATGTAAGTCAGTCGTTTATATTTATCCCTCTTTTTGAATCTACTCCTGACTTTGGCCTAAAAATACATTAACAATTGAATAAAACCTTTACTGTGGGGACAAGATCTAAATGTTATTCCAGTTTAAGCTAGACAAGTCTAAGAAGAACACTTGAACCTGCAGACCCTTAGGGCTAAAAATGGAGAAAGCAGTCGCTATGTCTTTAGCAATGTTAAAAGTGTATCAGGTCACATCTATTCTCCCACAGCTTTCTGGGTATAAAATGCTTTACTTGCTGGTATTTGCTTTTGTATAAGCTGCTTTTAAGAAACCCCAGAGAGCTCGATGCCAAGATTGGTTAGACGATTAATGCTTGAAAGATATAAAAGTTTCCAACACATGGAAGACTCAGCGACCTATATTCAAGAAGAGCATACAGTTCTGCCTGACTAGTCTTAAAGGGTTATACAAGACTGAAAATTAATGACACATCATTAGGATAGGACATTAATTTGAGATTAGTAATTGTTCGACATGTCAAAAGTTCGCCAAGTATAATGATCGGAGGCCCAGGGGAGGTAAGGGAACATAAAAAACATTGTTACTTACCTCTCCTGGCTCAGGCCTACTTGCTTGCATTCTTATGCGTCACGACAAAAGTCAAAAGTTCGCCACGGGGCCCCACCATTCCTAGTTACACCAATGCTGCTCAGCATGCATGCTCCCAAGACAGAGAATAAGTGAATGCACAACAGCATTCAGAGCATTGCCTAGCATGCCTACCGTGCAGTCAGCTCCCTTTCTCCTCCCTGTACATAGTCCGTACACATGGTGTATACATTTCTCATAGCAACAGCAATTCAAATATAAAAGCAGGAAGTTTTGGATGGGACTTCAGCCAGGATTTTGGACATAAAAGAAGCAAAATCCAGTGATTAAACACAACACAATTGTTGGTAATATCGTATATCCTACTGAAATCCCCACCAAATATTGAATGTTTTGTCACAATTTTAGGATAAGATTTGGTGGTTTCTTATGTTTTATTTCTAGCACTCTACCTGTTCTATTCTTCTCAGCAGTTCTTTTCTTTGCTGCTCCCACTCTTGCCTCTCTCTGTCCACGCGATCCAGAATCTCTGTTCTCTCGCGGTTCCAGTTCTTATCACTTTGCTGGACTTGTCTTCGGAGGTCCATCACTAACCTGTGGCTCTCAGCTAGCAGCTTCTTGTACTCATCGCGCTCATGACTGAAGGACGCCTTCTTCTCAGTAGGGCTTAAATCTCCTGCCGCTCTTGGCTTTCTCGTTTCAAACTGTATGAGGACAGTAAGAATATTTAAAATTTCTGGATGTGACAGAGTAGAAAAAAATAGGAGATTGTACATTTATTAACCTTAAAGGGTTTCTATCACCACCGTAATCGCTTCCAAACCACTTATATACTATCATAGAGGCAGTTAACAGCATAGTGCACATGCCTTCTTTGTGTCAAAGTGCAACCTTGCTGCCAAGAAAATCAATTTTTAATCTGTGTACAAGTGATCTTCTGGCTGCACCCAGGGCATGGTCGCACCTGCCAGACCACGCGTTGTCGCTTGTGGTTGTCAATCAGTGCCACCTATTAACAGAAAGCTTAAAAGGTCCTGATGTTTGGTGATCTCATGAAAAAAATATGTTCTGGGAGATGTGTCCAGGCCCGAGTGCACCAAGAAGATCATCTGCATAGAGATTAAAAGTAGATTTTCTTGGCAACAACTTCACACTTTAAAAAAATATGTTTACTATGTCACTAACCACCTCTACAACAGCATATAAATGGTGTGGAAGTGATTTTCGTAGTGGTAGACACCGTTTAAATATAGCGTGCTTGCCATACGCGTTAAATTCTCATTTGCTTTTTATCGCTTGCTCTTAGAATGCATACAGTCTAAGTGTTAGTGGCGGCACCTCTGCTGTCACTGGGGTAAAGGATGCCTGTGCGCAGAGCAAGGTTGCTGAGACCTTCACTTCTATATTAAACCCCATCTGAGCTTTCTACTCTTCTACAGTGAATTAACTATGACTGCAGAACCTCATTCTGGATAGTTGTCAGATACCCTTATTCACATATGATATGGGGATCTAAGTACAAAATGCTGCCTCTAAAAATAATTCTATAAGGTTTCTATACACAATGGTATCACGTTATTTAGTTGTCCCAACTAGCACCAGGAGCACTTTTGTAATTGTGGTCTATTAAACGTAAGGGGATGCCAGAGACGTTAGACCCCCTTTTCCGTTTTTTTGGGCCAGGATACCATCAACCATCACCTACCTATCACTAATCCTAGGAATAGATGACAGAAATATCAATCTTGGGACAATCCTTTACACTGATTAACCTAGTGATATATACATAGCCATTAACTGACAGAATACCGGGCCCTCATTTGTGTCCACAAGTGCATGCGCATGCACCTGTTATTCCACTGACTTGTACAGGAGTTACAGAAATAATTGAGCAGACAGCTTTGGCTACTATCGAAACTCTTGTCCAAGTAAATGGAAAGACAAGCACATGCGCAGTTGTGGATTCTCGAGATGGATTCAGGTCCCAGAGGTGGGATCCACATCTATTACATATATTTATAGCACATTCTATGGAAATAGCCATAAATATATTGATGGGAATGCCCTTTTAATTACTTAATGTCCAGGCTATTTTCCTCGGTTAGTGAACAGTTCCCTTTTTGATTGATAAGGGAAGAAAATTCACAGATAAAAACTCAGCGAAAACGCTGCAAAAAAAAGCCTTTTCTGCTGTATTTCGCTATGTAGAGCATTAGCCTTAGGCCCCACAGGTCGGAAACACCGTGATTTGTCTGTGGCGGAAACGCTGGGGGAGAAATCACGGCATTTTACAGTAATTGCAAAGTGGATGGGATTCATGCAAATCCCATGCCCACCTTGCGGTAAAAACTGCAGCGCGGACACGCTGCAATTTCCAAAACCGGTGCGGGGTAAAGGGTTCAGTTGGCGCTAACAGCCATCTCCCGCTTGAGATTATGCAGCTGCTAACTCTGCAATGACATCCTTGCAGAGTTGATTGATGTCGGCCTGCAAATATAAAGTCAATTGGTTGTCTTTTCCAGTGTCATATCCTGTTTTTATTTATCCATCATCATATTCCTACGATTTTTTTTTTTCTTTTTTTTGCGAGACAAGTTGCACCATCATACATTTTTATCATATTTGGAGGGGATAATAAGCTATATAACTTTTTTTTAAATTATTGTAATTAGTCCTAAACTCCCACAAATATGCTGGACCTTATCTGGTTAATATTCCTTTATATTTTAAGAAACCTAAGACACATGCTGATGACACATATTTCCCCAATTGAAAGTTAGGTCAGACGGGATACAGCACATGGTAAAATTCAGGAAATAGGATCTCATATTATGAGCAGACGCAATGTCTGTCTCGGGAAACACCCAGATTTAGGTAGAAAAAGCAGTGATTTATACGCCAAACATCTCATTAGTGGCCAGCGTCTCCTCTCTGCATTGAATGATCTTGTTCCAGATATTGCCGTCATCCTGCTAATCTTTCTTCCACACAGACATATTCCAACCTGTTACTAGAAGTGGTTGCCAGGAGCAATTGTAAAATCCTTAGTGCAGTGTCCCGATTACTAAACCACCTGCTACTGGGAACAAACAACTTGTATACATCCGAAACGTCTGATAAATACATGATCACGGCGCTCTAAAGCGGCAAATACACGGCCATGTTACCAAAGCAACAACAGTCTACTGCAAAAGGAAAGGCTATCACTTGTCACCACAGTGCAGAAGAAAGTAAGTCCTAGATTGTAAATCAATATTCCCGGCAGCCACTGGCAATAAACATACACATGCACCAGATAAAGCATAGAAAGATTTACCGCTATGTATACACAGTCAGCAGTTAGGCTGATCAACTATTGATGACAACACAGTCTATCAATCCACAAAGAAATCGAAGTGCAACACAATGATCCAATAGCATTCATGATGAGCTTCTCCCCGCTCGAGGGACTGCTTTATACATGCAGCCTCTTATAGTCCAGAAAGAAAAAAAATTTCCTTAATAGGAATGCATCTTCAGAAAATTATTTATTGTGTAACAAAAGAAATGTACGCTAGGAACGACTCTTTGTTCCTAGTATATGATGTATATTCACTGGCAGCCATGAGATCCATAGCAGGAGTGGATCTGCTCGAGGTGCTTGGAGTGGGGAGAACTCTAATTCTGGAAGTTTACCCCTAGATATCATGGTCAATAAAGGCTGTGACTTCTAAACTAAATAGGACTGATTTGTGGTCTGTGCGATCTGTGGTCATGTGATCAACAGACATGATGTCACTTCCTGAGAAAAGGAAGTGGAGCTTTTCCTAAAAGAAAGCAGCCATGTTTTCTAATCTCGAATAACTCATTTAAATGTCTACAATCAGAGAGGTCTCTGATCGCCGGCATTGCCGCCAGGTCTACGGCGTCCACTCAGCTTCTGAACTCCTCAGCACCATATTCATAGACCCAGCGTCTGCCATATTACTACAGTACATTTTACATTAAGGTAGTAAGAATCGAAAGAAAAAACAGAATCATGAAACACTTTTAGGTCAAATTAATCAGGCTATCAGACCCATTCTGCCGTGGCCCAATCATTGGGGTATTGATGGGTTGCTACTGCAGCCAGAGGCATAATACTGGCTCCCATATATCAGGATGCCAGTCACACGGACAGGCATAACACAGTGCAATACAGAAGTACTACAGTATTACATGAGAAATTACATTCATAGCAGACACACACCACCTCAGAAATAAGGCGGACCCTTCTCCAAGCTGTCTGCCTAGAGCAAAACATGTGCTAGCTCATAGCCGGCATAAATTTCCTTCATAATTGTCGCCAAATTCTTGCAAGCCTTTGCCATGTCACTTATTCAGAAAGTGGCAAGGGTGCTGCAGAAATGAACAAGTCACAATTTTTGGGGGGCAGAAAAACTAACTTGTGCAAAAATTGTGACTGTTATACTTTGCATTCCAGAAAAAAAGACCAATATACCCCAAAATGGTTCCTATTGAAAACTCATTCTACAAAAAACCCTTTCCCACTGCCTTATAAAAATATTTTTATTTTGAATAAGTAAAAACATGTCAATTTTGTATTCTATTGATCAGGATTTTAGTAAGAATAATCAATTTCACTAGATAAAGATGAAAAAGAATGTGAAGCATTGTTATTAAACAGCGACTCTAAGAGCCCTTGAAGTTTCAAGAGGTTACAGATGCTGCTTTGCTTACATGAAAAATTTGGATAAATTATATTACATGACTTTCACCGCTTTTCAGTTGATTTCACCACTTTCTGGGTCCTAGAATTGCGAGTGCGGTGGTCCCTACATTCTCAGGATCTGATGGATTCTGGCGGCTGGACCACCACCGATCAGAAAGAGATAGCTTATTCTAGCGATTTGTTATCACTTTATGAGATGTAGAATGAAGTCTGGCACTCTTGTCAGAAAAGTGATAAATTAAGACACAAGAGCGGTGGATAGATGTAGCTATCACCTTAGAAGTCATAGAATTACAGGCTGGAGATTCCACGGAACCGTGTACAAGCTTTCTGGAAGGATTTATTTTCTAGTATAGTGCACTTTGGTTCGTAGCAGAGAAATGAGGTTAATCTCAATTGTAATCTCCACTTAATCTTGCTCTGTCTCACTAATCTTTTCCCTGTAGGCACATCTGAGCAGGCAGCCACATCCTTATTTTTCCGTAAGAACTGTTCGGTTTTCAGGTCCTAACATATCCATTTCTTATTTGCTAAATCTCAGGAATAGTTTACAGCAAGTAAACAGTCTGATACCTGTTCTTAAAGGGGTTGTCCCATCACAAGGATCCTATCTATACTGCTAGTTTATGTGGATTTAAGACTTTTCCTAAATGCATTGCTTTATCAAAAATGCTTTGTTTGGCGGCTATCTTAATTTATTCACTTCATTGTTTACACACCGTTTCTATGGCCCTTGGGATTATCTACTCATTTGTCAAGTGATGTAGCTGCCTGCTCTCAGGGGGGAGGGAGGGGCTAGGAGCAGCTCTGAGCTGTTTGAGAAGCACCGCTACTTAAATGACACAGATAGGGGAAGGAGAGCTCCGGGATTTCTGAGCTCTTATCAGTCGGAGAGAGCTCCCTGCTCTCAGGAGGGGGGGGCTGAGTGCTCAGCAGTAGCTCTGAGCTGTGTATGTCTGACAAATAACAGAGCTCCTCAGATAAGGGAGGGGGAGGTGAGAGCTCCGGGATTTCTGAACTCTATCTTCAGCTCTACCACTTATCAGTTGGTTTAATTGAATTTGGCTGATAAGGGCTGAGATAGGGAGTCCGTTACCTCTGTATGTAATGCAAAGTGACTCAAATCCAGCTCTGCTACATCAGCTTCACACTGTGGTAATTCATTTACAACCAATCCCGTGCAAGTGAAACCCCGCCCACCTATGTGCCGAGAGAAGCAGGAAGTGACGAGAGCACAACAGCCTGCAGGCTAGTGAACAAGTGTCATGGGAATACTCCTTTAAGTGTAAGGACACACATTCCAGCTGCCATATGTGCCCGAAACTCAGTCCGCTCACGATGGCCATTGACAATTTTGCAGGCAAAACTGAGGTATTACCTTCACCAAAATTGTGTGTTCATTGCCCATGCAGGTGGTCAATGTGCACCAATCTACCAATGCTTAAAGCTGCCATAAAGTGAGACACTATAGGTCTTCCAACTATGTATGAATGAGTCTATGCACACCATAAAGATAGACTGTCCCTACACATGTCTCATGATTGTGGTCACCTTTAGATAGATGACATTTCATTAAACACTTGGTGAATTCAATACTGGCTAAACACATAATATAGCAGATGATCAAACCCGTGTGTGTCCCTGATTCACATAAAATTATCCAAAGAATATATGTCTAATATGGAATTAATCTAATAAACTGAACATATGTCCAGGGTATATGGTCATCTATGGTTACAGTATGTTTCTATCATAAGTTAGGCATCCCGTCACTATAATGATACAGTTAGATTATCAAATCCTACTATAAGACTGAAGTAAGCCTTTTGTTCCAATGTATTTGATAGCTTTCTCTGTATATTAAGGGTTTCCATACCTGATCCAGACGACATCTAAGTTCTGATTTTTCCACTTCCCAAGTAGCTTTGTCCTCAGCATACCGCTGTTGGACTTCATGTCGGTCTGTTTCTTCATCCCGCAGTTCAGAGCGGAAATCATCCAATAAGCCCTTAAATGCAGCGAGAAGACGACGATTTTCACTTGCCTATAGGGACATAGAGATAGAAATAAACCATCTCAAAATGCAACAAAGCAGCCTGTGTAAATAAAGCCTTAACAATAAACTATTACTAATACATTAAAGTATACCTCTATCTAATTATCCTACTAATATTATAAATGTGAAAGTTTGGATGTCTGTATGTTTGTGTGTTTGTTCCTCAATCACGCAAAAATGGCTGAACGGATTTGAATGAAATTTGGCACATAGATAGATTGTAACCTCGATTAAAATATAGGCTACTTTTTATCCCAGTAAATGACATGGCTTCACGACTGTTATGAATTTAGGTTCACATACTATATTAAACAGCTCTTAGCAGCAGCCTTATCTGAGCCAGGGCTGTTATCTCTCTGTGTAAACACACTTAACCCTCAGTGTGTAGATAACTTTGCATATTATCTGATCTACTCCAGGCAGTGCTGACAAACATGGGCAAACACCTTTAATCCAAATTGACAGTTTGCCAAATATTAACATGCCTGGAAAAAGAGAATCTAATTTGTTGTAAACAACGAGAGTTATGAAGGAAGCCAGAAGTCAACAGAGTTCTTCTCAAGCGCAGCTGAGAGGGATCATCGACATCAACAACATGCTCATTATATGGCGTCCCAGCGAGGTGCTGAGATGCCGGAACAATCCCAGGCACAGTGCAAGAACCAAGTTCAGCAGCAGGCCAGCTTGAGAGCTGCCGAAACGCTGGAGCATGTGGATCATCAACATGAACCAACCATCAACACCAAGAACACGCTCATTAATATGGTTTCCCCCCGAGCTCCTGAGATGCTGGAACAATCACAGGCAAGGTGTGAGGAACAAGTTCAGCAGCAGGACTTCTTAACAGCTGCCGAAATGCTGTAGCAGGCAAGCCATCGACAGCAGCAATTTGCTAAATATAGGCGGATCATTGACGCCAACAACCCGCAGACAAAGTCGCGGGCAGAGGCTAGTATACTATATAAATACAAAGGAGAATGATCTCACCTTTGGCCCCTAGCAATATAGTATAGATCTAGCTTAAAATATAATTGAGCAAGGAAACAGAGTATTTTTTTATTTATTCACACTCATATTTGTGAAGAGGACCTTTCACCTCCTCCACCAACCTGAGTTCTTTGTATCTTTGATTACCACAGCCGCTGCACTGATTGGACTTTTCTCTCTAGCCCCCACCATCCCTGAACAATCAATGTTGTTAGCTGTGATGACTGATTTACTAATTAGACTCTGTACTGTCAAGTGGGTGGTGTCAGACAGCAGCAGACAAGTGGGCGTGATTCTGAGCTCTGACACTGGTCACCTCTGATTGGACAAGGACAAAGAGCTCTGAATCGTGCCCTATGGCTGTTCCTGTCTTAGAAAGCTAGCACAGAGTGTAATAAGCATATCAGGCAAAACATGAAGTGCGGTGATTGCTTGGGAATGGGGAGGACTACGAAAATTCTAACAGCACTAGAATCAGTGGAGCAGCGTCTATTAAAGGATGCAAAGAGTTTGAGTTGGTGGAGGAGGTGAAAAGTCTACTTTAAGACGTTGTTACTGAATGAATCCAGAGCCTGAGAATAGCATGCACTACACTTCATACACTGATAGGTCATCATAAACTGTTAGAGTAATAGGATTGGTAGTAGTATAGAGCATGGTTCTTCACTCTTTATACCAGCTAGAAAAGGGTTATTCCTGGGCCTTGTCACTGGTAGCCCATACCAATTTTCTTTCATTACATTAGCTTATCTTAAAAGTTTTTGTCTTAAAGACTGAAGAGCATTAAAATTGTCATTGTTGACAAACTAATAGTCAATGCACCCAAAGCCTACGCAACATATAAGCGCCTTCATATAACTGCCTTCTCTGCTGTGTCTCTCCAAAAACTAGGGTCCACCTCACAGTGCTAGATAGATAGATAGATAGATAGATAGATAGATAGATAGATAGATAGATGAAAATGTTAACAACAATTCCCCTGATGGTCCCAGGTCAATGGTGACACGCATCAGGAGTGTGGGAATGAGCTTTTATAGGTGAGATATGGGCAAATTCAGCCCTGAATATCCCGTTTTAGGATTGTTCTCTACAGTATGTTTGGCTATTTAAATCATAGTGGGTCATTTACAGCTTCATTGGTGTTGTGCAATAAGTATTGACTTATCCATGCATTTATTATTTCCTCTTTGCTCTATTATTGCAGGGTTTCACTTGGGTGTATATTTATTTCACAAATAACAGGGACAGATTAAAGAGATGTAAGGGTAAAGGGGTAGCTTCTAGGGTTAGCACTATTCATGGCACTCTCAGAGAGATAGCGCTCTAATTTCTTATACAATAAATTTAAGCATGAAGAACTGTGCACCCCAAAAACAGTCTAGAACTCAAAATATCCTGTTTCACATATCTGTTGTAAAATATACCTTCTAGGACAGCAATCGTATATGGATAAATATTATGATTAACTTTATATATGGCAAGTATTTTTATTTTTAAGGGTTTTAAAACATTATCTGTGTGACTAAAATCATTTTGTATTTTTCCATCATTGAGTTGAGAACCCCCATTTATGTGTGCAACTTTAGCCTTTAGTATCTAGTAAAATATAATTTCATAAAAGAACCTTACGTGTGAATATAAGAAACTTTATAATATGTCTTATTAAAGAAACCAGTTTCCTTCTCCTCGTAAAGCCGGCTTTACGCACGCTCCCATTGAAGTGTATGGGAAGTGTTTTGAAGCACTTGCGTGTACGGCTCGGAATGAGCCGAGCGCTTACGCCATGTGAAGGGGCCCTAATAGCTAGTTCCACTCCTCATCTTCACTCAGACTCTTTATCTATATACAGTCAATCTCTGTATTCAACAGACACGCAGAAGTCTATGGAGAGGGGAGTGGGGAGAAGGCGGTTATTTGCTTTATGGCCTTGTTCTCTACAGTGTCAGAAGGGCTCCCTGATTCAGTGTAGAAGAGTTTAGCAGCTGCAGCTATAGTGTTTGTGTGTCATTTTCTCCTATCTTCCCCTCTCCATAGATTTATATGTAAAAATTAGCTCAGCCTGATAAGTGAAGAAGGAAACGTTTCTTTCATGAGATATATAGTATTACAAGGTACACAAAGTAGTACAGTACTGGAGTGCAACGTTTATTAAAAGCAATATTATTAATTTATTACTAGTAATAATTTATTATACTATATTATTACTAGTACTATTATATTATTAGTATTATTATTCTTTTATGAAAAGTGGCCTTCCAATTGACGAGATCCTTTAAGTAATATAAAATATCAACTATATAACCTTCAGTGTTCCATTGTTCATCACATCTCAGCTATTACATTAATAATGAATTCCTCTTTATCCCCAAGGGTTGAAGTTTGGCCTTTTATCTGGGAGGGATGAATGGCCCAGACAACTGAATGGATGTTGTGGTTGGAAGATGTCCATTTTAATGGTCCCCAAAGAGATGTTGGCAGCCATCATCCAACCACATTTTAGGATGTCATGAACGGATCTTCTTGACACTAATACGACTATAAGACACAAAGGTCATTTTTACTTCTGCACATAATACAATTAAACAATTGAAAAGTGAGCATGGAGAAGTCAATATCTGATGTAGTTCTTATTCTGACAAGATATAAGGATATTTGATCACCAACTGTATATAAATCTGAATGTTAGATTATACATATTGTACCTGGCTTCACTAAATAGATGGGAGCACTAGATATACTAAAGACTTTTTAGATCTAGTTGTACAGGGATCAGCAGTTCTACCTGCTGACTGAACAATATGGTAGAACTCTGCCTTTAATGCCAATGGTTTGTGCCTTATCTGAAACCACAGGAATACATTTCATTGCTCAGTCTAGAAATTGATTTTATACACCTGTATATTGGCTGCAGAGGCTGGAAAAACCTAGTGCATATAGTTTTTGTGCTTATTGTTTAGGTACTTTGATTTTCTTTCACACTCCAAAAACATACTGAGGTTCACTGACTTTCTATGAAATTGGTCATACTGTGATTTTATGATCTTGAGAACCATGAAGGATGTGATGACAACCTCGGTAACAGGGTTAAAGACAGTAAGTGATGACAACCTCATTTAAAGGGGGTGTTCAATTTATGAAACCTATTTTTAGGCCTGGGGGCCTCACGTGGCGTAAGCGCCGTGGCATTTTACAGTCACTACAAAGTGGATGCAATTCTAGCAAATCCTAACCACACATTGCAGAAAATCGCAGCATGTCAATTATACCTACAGAAACGCTGGCGGTTTCCCTATTGGTATAATGGAAGTGGAAAGCCCACTACCTTGGGCCTTAGCCTTAAATACATTATTGCAGCAGTGAGTGGGTAAAAAGAGATCTTCTTTCTCTGAAGGACCCATTATGTCCATGTATAACAAGGGCAGAACATTGAATCTTGTAATTATATATTTGACCTGTGATGGCGCTGCAGGGAACACTTCTTATCAATGTCCCAGCAGATTTCAGCTGATTGCTGAAGATGAAAAACAACTTGTTTTGGAAGAAACCTTATAACAAGAGAGAATTGTAAGAAGTGAACAAGCTCTTAGCAGCCAGAAATGAGCTCATTTCATTCAGTAATTCGCCTTTACTACCCCATTCACGTTTTAACCCCTTGAGACTTGTCCTACCTATTGACCAAGCACAGTTTATAGTATTATGATAAAGCTGCCTATCACGGAAGGAAAGGAATTATGTTAACCCCTAAATTATAAGAGGACTCATTTATTACACCCTAGAGGTGAAACCATTGTTTAAAAACAGAAAGTTCTTGTAAGAAAAAATCTCGACATGAGCTGATAACCTATAAATGGAGTGGGTTTTCAATGTCAACAGAAAAGAAGTCCAGTGAATCATGCAACCGATCCTTGTGAACTCAATGGCATTGTGGTAATATAAATGTGATTCAACATGACCTCAACTCTCTTAACATTGCATCAGACCCTTGGTTAGAAGTAAACACTGGGTAAACGTCTCAAAGTATATCTACAAGAGAAGGCTCAAGATATACCACTGTACATATACACAAAGCCCTATAGATTAGTCTGCCCTTTCCACCAGAATCATTCATCCCCATAGTAATGATGATTATGGAATGGGAATGGCAGCTAACAGGCGCCTATTGACATGCTATATGATATATCGCCACTAATAGTGAGCACTACCTTCCTCAATAAGTGTTACATTACTGAAGAAATTATAATCTGATGTCCTCTGAATATACTACACTACAGGCACTACAGTACCTGCTTCTGATGCTGGAGTATCTCAGCTGTCTGGAGCTGAGGGCTGAGGTCTCGGCTGTGCTCTGCTGTGGAATGTTGGGGATAATCTGTTAAGGCAAACACTCCATCATCATCTTCATCCTCTTCCTCCACATCTTTTATGTCAGGATCTCCTTCTCTGAAGTCAAAGTGGGCAGCAAATTCAGGAAGAGTGTTCAGCTGGTCAATCTGCAAGGAGTCAACATAACACTTGTGAAATAAATCTCCATATCAAGGAATGTAATGTTTTAGGTAAGAATAGTCGCCTACAGCTGCAATGATGAGATTCTGAGAAGTATTTCTGTAACCACATTGTACACAGCGCAAATATACAGCAATAGTTATTTGCGTAAGGACATGGTAAATGACTGTCTAGAAGGACAAAGTAAACAACTGTCTAACATGAATATAATATAAAGTTGGTTTTAAGGTACCAGATAAATTAGTAATATAATTATACAACTAATAATCCATCTACAAACATATTTAATCTATACACAGTTTAAAAAAAAAAAAAAAAAAATTCTATGAAAGAGTTGACGGCTCATTGTTATGTTTCCTGCAGATCGGTGTATGGCACTGAGAGTTAGGCTGAGGCCCCACGTTGCAGAAACGCAGCTTTTTTTTTGTTGTAGATTTTGTTGTGGTTTTTTGAGCCAAACCCAAGAATGGCTACAAAAGGAAGGGGAAATATATAAGTAGTGCTTATACTTCTATCCTCTACTCAATCCACTCCTGGCTTTGGATCAAAAAACTGCAACAAAATATGCAACAAAAAACGCTGCGTTTCCGCAACGTTGGGCTTTAGCCTTAAATTCTCCACGCAAGACAATTTTCTTGACTGATTTGCCATCAGTAACGGCGAGGCACTGGGTGCATACTGAGGCAAACATTCAAAACAAGGAGAGTCCTGCACTGGAGCAGTGAAAGTGTTCTGTATTTGCAATGCCCCAGGTTTCTGCATTTAGGACGAGGTCCCACTTGGCAGAAACGCTGCAGAAAAAATTGTGAATTTCATCCCCACTTTGTGCTAAAGTACATACTGCATACATGTGGCGATTTCCAAAACCATCGCAGTTCTGGAAATCGCAGCTTCTCAATTATATCTATAGAAACTTTGGCGGTTTCCCTATAAGTATAATTTAAATAGAAAATATGAAGAGGAAACCTCTGCAAACTTTCTGTCAAAAGCGCTGTGGGAAGAACTGCAATGCGTTGGCACTGCATTTTTTTCTGCATCGTTTTGGGATGCTGCGGGATTCCATGGGGGGTTTTAGCCTTAATGTTTCCAAACTCTCCCTTTTTATCTCTAGTGACAGTTCTAGAACTCAAACCGAAAACCATCGCCCATGAGCAAAGGAGAGGGGCAACGCCAATGCCTGCCCGGATGGCATTTGCAATTGCGGCATGTCATATTAAAACTTATTTTTGACTGCTAGTCTCAATGTATGAAGTCAGAGCAAACAGGAAAAATCAATTGGAGGGACGTATAAATGTTCATAATATGGATGTATTGCTCAGCTCTTGGCTATGTGGAACTAAACCTTGCTTACCACAGAACCTTAAAACACACTGGACTGGTAAATGTTGAATAAGAGAAAACCCTTTTAGGTCGGGGCCCCACGGGACGGAAACGCCATGATTTGCCTGCGGTGGAAATGCCACGGGAAAAATATCAGCATTTTACAATACAGGCAAAGTGGGCATGGGATTCTAGCGAATGGTAAAACCGCCGGGTGGACACACTGTGTTTTCCATAACCGGAGCAGTTTTGGAAATCGCAGCATGTCAATTATATTTACGGATATAATTGACATGCGGTTTCCCCATAAGTACAATTGTAACAGAAAATCTCCGTAGGAAAACTACACAAACTTTCTGTTTAAAGCGATGTGTTCCCGCCATGGTTTTTCCTGTAGCGCCTTATTGTTGCGGGACGTCCTAAGCCTAAGGCTCAACCTAAGGCTGAGTTTAAACAGAGTTTCTTGGTCGGGATTTTGACGTGGAATTCGTGTCAAAATCATGACAAAAAAACGCCTCCCATTGAAATCAATGGGAGCTGGTCACTTCTTTTTACCGCGAGCAGTTTGTTCCTGCTCGTGAAAAAAAGAAGCGACATGCTCTTTCTTCAGGCGGATTCCGCCTCTGATTCAGCTGCGGACGTCGGCCTGAAGAGACTCTCTCCTGACTAGGCCCATTTGGTTTTTTGGTCCAGAATCTGAGGCGGCCTCCGCGTCAAATTCCCGACCAAAAAACTCAGTCTGAAACTCAGCCTTAGTCACGTTCCACTGGATATCGTATTACAGAGATTTTGCTCTCCTGGGTGCACTGGTAACATACAACAGCACAAAGATGGCACCAAACAGTAAAGGCATGTTCACACTACAATTATTGCTGTCCATTGTTCTCATCGGTCATAGGATGAGAGCAATGGACATTAACAGTAGTGACTGATGCAGATGGATCACCCTCTGTCTGTTTTCATTTTTATTGACTATAATGTAATGTGAAAACCATGATGAACGCTTTTTTCGGTCAAGTTTACTTGTGTAATGGAGGAAAAGGTCTGGCATAATTTTTTTGTTCCATTAGAAAAGTAAAAAACAATTGAAGAAAGCTTCCATCTAGTTTTTTTTTTTTTTTTTTTTTTTTTTACACAGGACTGGATGTTGTTTAATATCCGTTTTTTTCATCTTGTGTCAGATAACAGCAACAGACAAATAACAGTAGTGTGAACAAACCCTAACTAAAAACCCTAGAAACCGAACATATAGAGATGCTCTATACATATTAGAGATCTACCTGTAGTAACTCATCTCCAACTTCCTCTTCTTCCACCCTTTTGCACTGACGCCAGTGCGCCAACAGCCACTTCAACTTGACATAGAGAACAAAGACATTTTGCTTGAAGTTCCTCAGTTCATGCTGGAGAAGGTTCTTTTCCTGACCCCATGTCTTCTCCTCCAATTTGTTCTGCAGTGTGAGGCTCTGGACTTCTAAATCTTTCCTCCGGATGTTCTTCAGATGTTCTTCCTCTAGCTAAGTAATGTAAAACAAATGACCATTTGGTTATTAACAAAAGTTTTTACAATATACTGAAAGCTACATATCCAAGACATGTATTGTATTTGTAGGATATGCATTCATGGGTTGACAGCCCAAGCTGTACCAAAAATGAGGACTATGAATGCAGTGGTGGACACAGAATGTGAACTGCTGCTCCATTCACTTCAGTGGAAGTGCCAGATATAGTTGAGCGCTGTATTTTGGCAATTTTTCGGGCTCTTATTGAAGTAAATGGAACAGGGGTGTGCATTCTGCATCCACTGCTACATTCACAATTGGGGAAAAATAACCCCCTCTCAAGGATGGTGGTTGTCTTAGGCATCACATCCCCACCGATCAGCAATTTATCCCTTTTCCTATTGATAGGAAATAAAGAATTTTTGTGGCATAACCCCTTTAGGCTAAGGCCCCACATTGCCGAAACGCAGCTTTTTTTATTGCAGATTTTGCTGAGTTTTTTTGAGTCAGAGCCAACAATGACTACAAAAGGAATGGGGAATATATAGGAAGCTCTTAGGGTATTTTCACACAGAGGTTTTTGCAGGTGGATTTTGACACGATATCCGCCTCAAAATTCACCTAAAAAATGCCTCCTATTCATTTCAAAGGGAGTATTTTTCTGCTAATGATTTTTTTCAGCTAGCGGAAAAAAAAGTGACATGCCCTATCTTCATGCGGATTGTCCTATCTTCACGTGGATTCCGCGACTGAGTCAGCGACAGCATCCGTGGCTTGAGACACCCTCCTGTTTAGGCCCATTCATCCAGGCCTAATCAGGAGCGGGATGCCGCAGCGGGATTCTGATGCATTGCATCAGCATGTCATCGTGGCTAGCCACACGAAAAAGGATTCCGCCGTGTGAACATACCCTTATATTTCTTCCTTCTTCTCAATCCACTCCTGACTTTGGCTCAAACAACTACAACAAAATCTGCAACAAAAAAAGCTGCATTTCCACAAAATGTGGCTTCAGCCTAAGGTTAAGGTCCCACGTTGCAGTAACGCACCAATAAAAAAAACACGTTTTACAGTACCGGCAAAGTGAATGAGATTCTGGTTAATTTGATCCACACAATGCGGAAAAAAAAAGCTACAAAAATACCTACAGATTTGATTTTGTTTAGCTACTTCAGTTGTATAATGTACATAGTCCGTATCAGCACAAACTGTAAATATGGGGTGCCCTACTAAATGGATATAATTACCATAAGCAGCACATAGAAGAAATGCCAAACATCACTCCGTAACTGCAGATAACATGTATGGATTTGTCATAGTCGAGCTGAGCACACCCAAATCTATCACCAGCTTGTGATAAGTGATCATTTACATATAAAAGACTTCATATTACCAAAGCACCTAACTAATAATGAATATCAGCCCAGTCAGGAACACCTGCTGTAAACTACTATCCAGCCAATGCTAACAGGTTCTAATCTTGACTGACACATATCCAGCCATATATACATACTTTTTAGACCCCCCGCGAGTATAATGATCAGAGGGCTAAGGGAGGTGAGAGAACATAAAAAAACACTGTTACTTACCTCTCCTGGCTCCAGCAGGCTTTCGAGCCTACTTGGTGACGTCACATAGGCTGAGGCCTGCGTCCTTATGCGTGAGACACAAGCCCTGGCTCAAGTGATGTCTCTTCCATCATTGAAAATGGCTGACATCACCAGGAAGTGTGCCGGAGTCAGGGAGAGGTAAGTAACAGTGTTTTTTATGTTTGTATCCTCCCTTGGGTCTCTTAATTATTATACTCTGGGGTCTGAATAGACCCCAGAGTATAATAATTGTTCATGGGTGGTCCACAATGGGGCACAATACTGTGTGCAGGGGCCACTACGAGGAATAATACTGTGTGCAGGGGCTACTATGAGGAATAATGCTGTGTTCAGGGCCACTATTGGAAATGATACTGTGTGCAGGGACCACTATGCCACCACTATACCACTAGTGGCCCCTGCACACAGTATTATGCCCCATAGTGGCCCCTGCACACAGTATTATGTCCCATAGTGGCCCCTGCACACAGTATTATGTCCCATAGTGGCCCCTGCACACAGTATTATGTCCCATAGTGGTCCCTACACACAGTATTATGTCCCATAGTGGTCCCTACACATAGTATTATGCCTCATAGTGTCCGCTGCACACAGTATTATGTCCCATAGTGGCCCCTGCACACAGTATTATGCCCCATAGTGGCCCCTGCACACAGTATTATGTCCCACAGTGGCCCCTGCACACAGTATTATGTCCCATAGTGGTCCCTACACACAGTATTATGTCCCATAGTGGCCCCTGCACATAGTATTATGCCCCATAGTGTCCGCTGCACACAGTATTATGCCCCCCCATAGTGGCCCCTGGCCTGCACACAGTATTATGCCCCATAAAATGTAAATAAATTGTTTTATTTGAGGGCAATTTTATCTTGTCATCCTTCATGATACATATACATACAATGTTTAAGTACATGTCTCTAGTATAACAATAGCCATTACCGTTATTATATAACCGTATATGTAAACTGTAACAATATAGTCTAGACGCAAGGATTTAAAAAAACTCCCAGCCATATAGATGAAGAGAGAATGGCATAAATGTCATAAAAGTGGTCATCACTAGTATTATGGTGCGGGCCACAACAATATAAGTCACCTATTGTAGAATTTGTTGTACTGTACGGCTGACATACAAAGAAGAAAATGGAAAAGCAAAGCAAAGCCATAATGGAGACTTTTTCCTACTTCCCAGTGTTCTGTTTCTTTGGTGAGCACAGTGTGGATTAGGGATGTACAATACCTGAATGAGTCTGTCTGTCACCTTGTCATGCTCTTCTTGGTGAAGTCTCCTTTCCTGTTCCAGAATAGCCTGTAGTTCACGTAAAGCTGAATTCTTTTCCGGTGACACATGATTGCTGAGCTGATTATTAGAGAACAATGACAATGTTACTTATAGATAATACAGCACCATACAAGCAAAATTATACAAAATCAGACTCTATGACATAAGCAAAGTAAACATCCTGCTAGTAACACTATTCAACACAAAACCAATTCATGCTGCATTAAAATGAAATAAGGCATGTCCGACTTTATCGTCTGGTGATGTCATTGATAAAATAAAAAACACTCAACGGACCAGAACAACAGACAGCAAGATGTGAACATAGACTTAATCATCTGATTGTGACCATTCACATCATAACATTACCAGGTATAACACAATGAATCAGCTTTTCCTGTAGTATTCCTTACCAACTCATTCTATATGCAGTATATGAACATGTGGCAGAACCCAGAGGGTAAGTTCACACAGAGGAATTTTTGCAGCTGATCCGCCACAAATAAAAAAAAAATCTGCCTCTCATTAATTTTAATGGGAAGCAGAATCTTTTAGCTAGCTAAAAGAAAAAAATAAATCAACCAGCGGCTAAAGAGCAGCAACCTGCCCTATCTTTGAACAGATTCCACCTGAACCTCCCAGTCAATGGGAAATTTTTCTACTGATGGATGGTAAATTTCTGGGGTGGATTTTGCGTGAATGGCCTCATTGCTAAATCCACTTTGTGATATGGCCATTTATAGTCATTTATATGCAATGGAGTCTGAAAATATGGTAGAAAGTAGGTCAACAAAAAACTTAAAACACAAATGTGGTTCAACATTGGTAGGAGATATTTATATAGAATAAGCCAGGATGAATAAAGGAATGATGTTGGTGCTGACATTTGCATATATTGTATAAATTAAAGCCCAGTGGTGTTCGATTTTAACAACATAGTTCAAATTTGATGGTCTGCACGCAGAACTGTTAAAGGCTATAGTCAGAGCTATATATGATAGCAAAGTATTTAGCTGGAGTCATGTAGTAAAATCGATTGGGCTGAAGCTAATGACCCGCCACACTCTGCTGGAGGAATAAACTTTCCATTGATTCGACTTCTTACAATTCTCACCAAAGACTCCGCGGCACATTTATCTGGAGTAGAAGTTTTTATACGCTAGCAGGTACCGTATATTAACTGCTTCCTGCCACAGCCATTTTGCATGCTTGTTTTTTATTCCGCACCTTCTAAAAGCCTTAACTTTGTCCTTCAGCCATTCACAAAATCTTATGGGGGCTTATTTCTGTGGGACAAATTGTGCTTTATAAAGGTAAAATTTAAAGGGGTGTTGTGACTCTTTTTTATTATTTAATAGGGCTGCTGATGGGGTCATAAAGTTAAAAACCATTACTCACCTCTCCCCAGAACTCCGTTTCCAGTGGCGGCAGGACCCCCAGCTGACATCACTAGCGTGAAGGGACCAATCACAGGCCTCAGCAGTGACCTCTTTACAAATGGCATGTCCCAGCAGTCATATGCTGAGGCTGAGATGACTACAGTAGTCATCTGGCACAAACAGCCTAGAGACCTGAAGACTGGAATTGTCATTGTCATTTTCCTGACTAAAATCTCTTCTCATTGTTGGCTTATGAGTCAAGTGGGTGAAGTCGCTCAGTTAATAGCCTACAATAGTAAACAAATTTTCACAGGAATTTCTCTTTCACTCCTCTTCCTGCCAAGGGCATTTTTCGATTTTCGTTTTTCGGTGTTTCCCCTTCCAAACCCCATAACCTCGTTATTTTTCTGCTCTCAGAGCCATATGAGATCTTAATGTTTGCGGGACAAATCTTTATTCATGATGCTACCATTAATTATTCTGTACAATGTACTGGGAAGCTGGAAAAAAGTACATTTGAAGAAAAAATGTTTGTGTGCCTTTCTTTCGGGCTTCATTTTTACGGCGTTCAATGTGCAGCCAAAATGAGAAGTCATCTGTATTCTATGTTTCGGTAAGATTCTGGGGATACCTAATTTACATGGTTTCATTTACATTTTAACCCCTGAGCAAAAATCTAAAACTGTGCCAATTTTTTTTTTTCTAAAAGTCGCCATATTCTGACAGCCATAACTTGTTATACTTCTGTGTATGGAGATGCATAGTGTGTCCTTTTTTACAGGACCAGGTGTACGTTTCAGTTATACCATTTTTGGGAATTATTATTGCTTTGATCACTTTTTATTCACCTTTTTTATCAGAGGCAAAACAGTGAAAAGACGGCGGTTTGGCACTATTGATTTTTTTTCCCCGCTACAGCGTTTACCATAAGGGAAAAATATTTTTATAGATTTGTAGAGCAGGCATTTTCGGACACAGGGATACCTAATGTGTATGTGTTTCACAGTACTGAAGTACTTTTACAGTATATGTGTTCTAGTGGAGTGATTTGAACATTTATTCATTTTTATTTTTTTATATTTTTTTTTCAATTTTTTCGTGCATTTTTTTAGACCCCCTAGGGGTCTTGAACCTCAGGGGGTCTGATCACTAATAAAATGCATTGCAATGTATTGCATAAAACAGTCAATAGAATAGCCTTCACAAGGCTCCCGGCTTTCATGACAACTGAATGCTGGCCCTGAAGCTCGCTCCGGGTGCCGGCAAACCACGAGAAAATGGCGGCGCCCATGCACTGCCGATAAAATGGTGCCTTGGTTAGCTTTGACAGAGGTGCCAGAGGGGTTAATGCACAGCTATGGAGGGCCGTCATCTTTAAACACCCTGCATCCGCCGTATTAGTACAGTGGATGTCAGGAAGGGATTAAACTTCGTGCTTAAATGGGAATCATATGTCTTGTCCTAATCACAAAACTCTATCTATCTATGTATCTATCGCTAGGTTCACACTGTCGTTCGGGTTTCTGTCTTCCGGGTCCACTTGGGGACCCAAAAAATGGAAACCTTATATGCTTGAAAAGCGGATAATCACAAAAACCCGCAGACCCCATAGACTATGATGTTTGCAGGAATTTTCTCTCTGCCTATTTTAAGTGGAATGGGGGACGCTATTGAGTCTCAAACATATCTTTACTTAGAAACAACAAAAAGTGATTCAATCTAGTTGGAAGGGGTTATATAATATTGCTGACCTCTAGACTGAAAGCGCCCTTGTCTCCTGGCCTGCAGTGTTTACTGTCTCCATCTGCTCTGCGATGTGACTCATGAGTAACATGGAGACGGTGGGCATCTTCTTCATGCTCATGATGGAGTTGCCATTCCATTTGTTCCCTCAGCTTGGGCTGCTAAGTGCATGGGCAGTTTATAAACATAAAATAAAAAAGACCAATGTGGGGGAATAAAGAAAAAAGAAAATAAACAGACGTATACATAACAGAACGGGTAAGGAAAAAAACACTACAAAACAAAGAAAAGCGTGAACAGGAAAACTAACTTAAAAATGGTGGTGTAAGAGAGTGATGAAAACAAAACCAAACATAGGATGAGCAAAATGATGGGCTGAAATATCTGCAAAGCAAAAAGAGAAAAAACAAGGGGAAAAAAGAACGCAAACACCAGTTATGAGACGCGCATGCAATGAGAGATGCATGTGTCATACCAACAGCAAGCAAGCAAGCAATGAAGGCATCAGTGCACCAAGTTTCTTCCCCAATTGAAAGCCAAATGGCTTAGACTACAGTGCAGATTCATCATGCATTACAATAGGACTAGATAACTGGCTTGCCATAATGCAAATAGTAGACAGGCTCTAGCTTAAAGGGGCTGCCAAAGACTTGGTATTTATGGCTTATCTTTAGGATAGGTTATTAGTATCAGATCAGTAGGAGCCCAACGACTAGCACCCCGACCGATCAGTTGCTGGGGCTGCTAAATCTGCACAGTGTTAGGCTGTATTCACACGGAGTAACGCCAGGCGTTTTTTGTGTGCTTTTTGCACATAGCGCCGCATTAACGCCGCGTAGCGGTGGCGTTGCTCGGCGTTAACTCAGAGTATACGTGGTGTTAACGCGGCGCTATGTGCAAAAAGCACACAAAAAACGCCTGGCGTTACTCCGTGTGAATGGAGCCTTAGAGAGCAGGAAGCAGACAGCGCCATACACTGTGTACTGGCCATTCCATGGTATTGCACTTTAGTTTTTGTTCCCTTAGGGAGCATTCACACGGAGTAAAGTGGCACGCTATTTGGCGCGTTTGTGCCGCGTTTGCGCCACGTGTTTGACGGTGCGTGTTTGCGGTCGCGTTAACGCCGCGCAAAGCGGCGTAAACGCGGCGTTAACGCGACCGCAAACACGCACCGTCAAACACGCGGCGGAAACGCGGCGCAAACGCTCCAAATAGCGTGCCACTTTACTCCGTGTGAATGCTCCCTAAAACAGGAGATGATCAGCAGTAACATAGGAAAGCTATTAAACAGAGTATGGAGCTGACTTTTCCTGGTTCTCAATATCTATTGGCCACAGCAGGTGATCTTTGGGAGAGGTCTTCAGCATCAAGCCTTTGACAACTCCTAGAATATTGAAATCTTATAACTACTGTTATTGCAAAGATTTTGATAAATGCATTTGTTGTTTACCTTTGAACATGATATTACAGTTTATATACCCATATAATCTACTAAACATACTATTCTTTATTAGCTTGGGCTGCTTCTCAGTTAGAGGGCATTCACACTACCATCACTGACCACCCTTGGATTTCCATTCTAAACTCCGGGCAAACTGAACAGGGAACGTCTTGCCAGCGGTGATCTTTAAAACCAATTCATTTGAATAGGTTTTTAAAGGTAACCACTGGTGTCTGTATGCGGCCTCTCTGCCTGGAAACCGTTTTTTTTTTGTTTTTTGTTTGCACAGACACAAAGTCTTGCATGTTCTACTGTGTCCATGCAAAAAAGACAGTTTCAAGACTGAGAGGCCGCATACGGACACTGGAAGTTACTGTTAAAAATCCATTCAAATGAATGGGTTTTAAAGCTGACCGCCGGCAAGACGTCCCCTGTCCAGTTATCCTGGGGGTTAGGATGGAAACCCCAGGGCAGACAGTGGCGATAGTGTGAACACCCCCTTACTGATCCTATATTACTTTTTGAGATGCATTCATATTCCTGTAATCTCCCACATTTCCTGGTTGTTCAATAACTACACACAGATTGTGTGCTGTAAAGTATATTTTTTTACATCAATTACTGTACAGGAATCTGCTACATTATAGGAGATCAACTAAGCTGTCAAGGATGCATCTGTTGACAAGCTTGTTGACTGTTTCCATTACCAACCATCAAACTGTTAAACTACTCTAGGTGAAAATACAAGATGTAACTCGGGATTAGTCCAAGGAGATTAAATCTACATATAAACTGCAAAACTGTGTTCAAAGGTGCAATTTGATATTTTAATATTCTTAATACACTCATTTGCTGGGGAAAAAACAGTATCCATGTGTTAATGGCAAAAAGCAAAAAAGATTATGTAAATGTGCAACATCTATTTACCTGAAAGTCAGTTATCAGATCTTTTCCAAGATTTCCAATAGGAGAATCTCGAGACGCTGAAGTCAAGTTGGACAAGAAACTTGAGGATTCAGTGAGATGTGGCATTGGAGAGAGGTCTTCTACACGCTCCTTGAGACCTTCACCTGTGTTCTCAATCATGTCTACAAAACTATTCAATTCTTTCCTGAACAATTTCATTTTATTATTGATGCTGTTTAAAACATCTGAGCCCGTAGTGTCTTCTTTTTCCTGACAACTCTTCAGCACCTCCTCCACAGAGCCACTTGTCATCTGCAACTTGGCGTCATAGATTAGGCTATCTGTGTCTGAAATAAGGCGGTCTACAGTCTTCCCCAGTCGATCGGCTTCACTTCTTATGCTCAGAAAATATTGTGCATCCTCTTGCTTTTTAGCCAGTTCCACACTGTACAAGTCACCAACTTCTGACAGTTTTGCACTTTCAAAGCCAGAAGTTTTCTCATAGGCATCTTCGGAATCACTTTCCCCACCAATAGGTCCTTCCCTCTTTGGTTGAACAGGCCGCCCATCTTCACTGTCACTTTCTTTTTTCCCTGCATCACTTTCTGCATCACTATCCCGTGGACTTGCTGTTCGCATACCCAGGTGTGAAACAAGATCGTAACGTTGTACATTTGACAGTAAAACCCTATTTTCGTATTGAAGTTTCATAACCTTAGCACTTAGATCACTTATCTGGATTCGAGCAGACTTGAGCTCCTCCTGTATAGAACCATTGCATTTGGAAGAACTGTCATCAATCCAGACAAGATCCTGAACTGGTCCAAACTTGAATCTATTTAGCTCTGTTGTAAGTTGTTTATTGTGATCCTCTATTTCTGAAATGGATCTCCTCAAGAGGTCTGCTTCCTCCTCCACAAATTGGAGATGGCGCCGCAGCTCTGTGGCAGATTCCATGGAATCACCGTATGGTGAGGTAGGAATGCTTGAAACATACTCCCTGCTTAGAAATTCTTTTTCATACTGACACCTGAGGTCTTCCATTTCTGCTTTAATGCCCCTATTTTCCACCTCCAGCTCAACTATTTTTCTGCCGAGGATATTTGCCTCCTCTTCCACCAATTTCAGCCGTAGTTTAAGTTCAGCTTCTCTTGTGCTGGGTGGACCTCCAGTTTCCCCTGTTGGAAGAGGACTTTCCACATCTCCGTAAATGGACTTATATTTCTCTAGTTCTTGCTCAAATTCATCTTTCTCTTTCCCAAGTTTTGCCATTTTCTTTCTCATCAATGCTGCTTCCTCCTTTGCAAACTGTAGCTGACACTTTAAATCTGCGCTGTCCTCCTGCACATTAGGAAATATACATCCATGTTAATGTATAACTATTCGGAATCAATGCCATGCCACATTTACATAGATGACAAAACATAGGTAAAACGAAGCAGTCATTTTTTACGCTCTACACCTTATATGCTTTATGGCCCTTAAAATTTTTCACAATTGATATTTTAATAACTACTCAGTATGTGATCTGTTATGGCGTCTCCTACCTGAACTCTGAACATAACATAAGAAAGAATGAATAACTGCGCCCATCACTAAAGTCACACGGTGTATACCAGCAGGGGAAATGATTCTCTCTCCAACTTTCAAGTCCAGTGAGCACAGAGGCAAAGATTGCCAAATGAAAAATGAGATGAAAATCCTTTGGCTATGGTAAAGGTTTCTAATACATTAATGTCCATGATAAAGAAATGTAAAAGCACATTTCACACCTTTGCCTCTCCTCTCAATTCTACTCACTTCATGCTATCTTTGTACATGAAATACACATTTTGCATAAAGTACAGTTTATGAATAAGCGATAGCATTTCTTTAATATTATAGGCTGTCTGAAATAGCTCAGTGGTTAATACATTTTCTGCCTGGAGGTCTATGGAGACAATGGGGCAAATAACGATATTCATTATGGTTATATATAAATATCTAATATGTCAATATGTCCAGATTTACTTAAAGGGTACCTCCAGTTATAAAACAACATTTCATAAATGAATATTACAGGTTTAAATTTGCAATTTATCTTATTAAAGAAAATTGCTTTCTTTTCCATTTATCAGATTGAGGTACTTTTTACATACTAGTCTATGTAGAGGAGAGAGAGGCGGAATAATAGCTGCAATTCCTACAGTGCTGCTACCCTGTTTCCCCGAAAATAAGACAGTGTCTTATATTAAAGTCTCTTACGAAATATATGACCTATCTTATTTTCGGGGGGTGTCTTATGGAGCGGCTGGAGCGGGGGACAATGGGCAGTCATGCCGGCGCTTCCTTAACGGAGTGCCGGCATGACTGCCGGTTGTATGTGGTGGTGGGGGAGGTATGCTAGTTACCTTCCCCATCTTCATAGCAACGCTGGTGCTGCTGTTGGTCACGGTGGTGGAAGTGGTTGGCGGGGCTTAGCGGAGATTAGCGAGGCTTCTGTGCTCCGTGTGCACAGGAAAGCTGGCTGCCTCCTCTGCTGTGATACCACTGTTCCGGCTACTGTGGGATGAGCTGGGAGAGTGGACTCCCTGCAGCATACGATGCTTTCCCAGCTCATCTTACAACAGCAGGAACAGTGGTATCACAACAGAGGCAGCAGCCGGCATACCTGTGCACACGGAACATCGTGCACAGTGTTCTGCCGGCTGCAGTGTTTTTGGGGATGTCTTATTTTCGGGGGGTGCCTTATATTAGGCAATTTAACAAAATCTCCCCCACATGCCTTACTTTTGGGGGATGTCTTATTTTCGGGGAAACAGGGTACTTTGTGAATGAGCAAGCCCTTCTGACACTGCTATGTTTCAAGATAAGATTCTACCACTGCACAGAGAGAAGCAATAAATCAATTAATAGTCTCCTTCACCCACTCCACTCTCCATAGACTCCTGTGTTTAAGCTGGATACAGATACTGACTATAAGAAAAAAAAACAGATTGGGTGAAGATAAGTAGGTAGAGAGTATACTGTTCCTGTAAGCGGCCACAGTAAAATGGCCAAACAGACATGACACAGTCAGCTCTGCCCGAAGCACGATGGCAGAGCCAACTGCGCATGCGCTGGATTTACATCTCGAAGACAGGATCGCCGGAAGAAGACAACGCATAGGACAATGCGGAGAGGCGCGTCTTTAGAAGATGTAGGCAACACTGGAGAGTTTTCAAGCAGCACAGGGGACGCCCCCAGTGCTGTTTGACCACAGGGGAATGCTGCCTGTGCTGTCCGGAGACTCATTAACATACCGAGAAAAACCAGGATATCTACGGAACGGCGGCGCGGAGAAGAATTCTAAAGGTAGGGGAGGAATAGCCTTTCTTAAGGCTATTCCTCCCCTACGTGGAATTAGTTAGAAAAGGATTCTAATGATAGAATCCCTTTAAATTGATGGCTACCAATGCATGCCAGACTTTATTCACAAATTTTAACAAATTCTGTGATAGGTGCTCCAAAAGGAGACTTGGATGCAGATGTGAGCTTAGGCTTAGATTATTAGATGTTTTCAGATTGTAAAGGGGTTAATCCTGGAGAAAGTAGGATTAATGGATTTGGTCTAAATTTTGCCTGCTGTTATTGATAGATTTGCAGTCTTACATGAAAACATTGTGTCTGCCCAGAGCCACCACTAGGGGGTGCACTGGCTGGAAATGTATACAGCCTACTCAATAATAAACCAGTAAGCAGTGATCTCGCCCAACACAAATTATTTTCTCATCATACAATCTTGTAAAATTGTATTATTATGCCAAAATTCCAATACCTGAATGGAAGTCTTTTTATCTTTGTGCATCTCTCGGCTTCCTCTTCGTTTTAATGTGGTCTGAAAAAAAGATAAAGCCTCTGGTTATTCAGGAATACTAAAAACACTAGGGAACAGAATTATCATTAAACCCATGTGCTAGGTAATAAAAATCAAAGAGGCGACTTCAATTAGGCAACATAAATTATTAAAAATCACATGCCACATACCTGGATTACGCTGCCATAGGCACATATATGGTTTAACTTTTCCAATATGTCAGCCCTGAGAGTCCTAATTTAACAGCAAATCATACCTTCTATATACAATTGCACAGAGAAGACAACGGTGTACATTTTATGCTGACTTCATGTGTGTGTTCCTTGACAAAAGATAAGAAATGCTGTCATGTCGGTGACTTTTGTTGTCATAAGTTTTATGTTGTGTTTTTATATATTGAGTGTTATCTACAATTACATTGAAGACTCTGTTTGGAGTGTATCATTCAGAACATGTATTACCACTATAATAAAATCCATGTATTATAGCATGAACAGGACACATACTCCTGAGCTTTCATTGAGGCATACAGTGGCTGTGCAGTATTACATAGTAAGACGGTACAATTATTGCCAATGATACAGTAGAATCCTGTCTGACTGTGGGTTCACGCTGGGTAAAAGCGGCTCTTATAAAAGCTGATACTTTGCTCTGTGGTAGCGACAACATACAGGATCTATGACTCGCAGAGTCCGCCTTGGCTTGGTCTATATTCAACTATAAATACAGATGTCATGGCTGCAGACATTACACCAGTGTTATAAGGTTACGCTAAGTGGTGCTAATAAAGAGTAAGCAGCTCAAATAAATGCATGGAAACCCAAATCTACTTAATAGTCACAGCTGTTCTCCCATATCCCTTATACTGTAAGCAGCGGCGTCAGCTGTATGCCTGCTCCATGCGGTCATAATGTACTGTACGTCCTCACTGTGAACATAGTAAATAGTATGAGCCACTATAAGCCTCTGTGTACATCATGTTTAGTCTCTACTTTCGGAGAACACATTTGAACACTGACGCCGCCACATGTTTGCTACATTCTGCCTTTTTTGATATCTAAAAGGTATATTAATGTATATTGGCTCAAGAAAGACACTTCTGTTATATGTCCTAGCTAGCGTAATTCCATAGGCATGTATACTGGAGCCAAATGTAAAAACCTAAAGTATGATGTGAATAGAGCCTAATGCATTTTAAAATGTAAAACAGCTGTATAAGTCCACTTTTGCCATTGTTTCATCCCTTATGTTTTTCTGGTTTTGATGTCATATTGTTTAATCGTCATCTGTTTTGCCTCTGTTTTTAATGGGCCATTAAAAAAAATGGATGACTTCGTTGGTATTGCTTTTTGACCCAATCTTCTATCCATTTTTAACAGATGTAACTTGGATGTCAGTCTATTTTACATCTGTGAAAAATGGATCCATTGATTTTTATTTGGTCCATGTCTCCGCCAAAACAGACAAAGGTAGAGCATGTGAGTTTTTATTGTCCATTAAAAAAGTGGACATGTGAATACAGTCATTCACTGCCATTCATTTTAAAACAGCTGTTTGACATTCACAAAATGTTGAAAAACTGCCATGAGAGTAAGGCCTCACGGAGGCGCCATGTCAGAGTCTTAGGTTTACAAATCTGAGTATAGAGCACTTGGATGCTCCGAAATGCCCCCATTGTACTTGAGTCTCATTTGAATAGTCACAAAAATGGCTTTTTCAAGGATTGTGCCAGAGGAGAGCTGCACCTTAAATGAAGGTCAAAGGACTAGTGTGGTGTCCACTGTAGTGTTAAACAATAGAGACCTGGTGACTCCTCTGCTTCTGAGCTGATGCCATAGTTAGTCAGGTGCGTATGTACATGTACTGGATGTCCTGGTTTGGATAAGGGGATCTGCTTATCCCTCCTGAAGATTCGGCTGCATAGTCAGTGTGACAGTTTCCCTTTAATATGACTCATGTATTATCAGAATAACAGGCCAGTATATCAGCGTCACACAAATGACACTCCGCTTCCCTTATATGCAGCACGTTCCCACAAGTTATTTATCATATGCTCAGCAATGAGACTGGAGAAATTGCCAAACTCAGTACAATATTTTTCACTGCCATCTGCCACCCTGGCAGCCTATACACACACTTGTTTTGGCATTTCTATCTCTGCCTGTCATTAGACTAACAACACATTTCATTTAACAGATTATTACAATAATTGCCGTCATTTTTCTTATTCAAAGCAATGTTGAGCAGTGAATAATGTTTCTGTTCCTATGACAAGTTTCACCATCAGTTACGACTTTCCATTTCCCTTGATCTAATTATTACCTTTGGTGTGAAGTAATTACATACACTGGATTAGGCTCCGTTCACACTGCCATCACTCTGTCCTTTGTTCTGATACATCATAGGATCAGAACAATGGAATCAAAAACTGATAGAATGAAGATGTAGGTGGATCACCCTTCGTTTGCGACTGTCACCATTCAATGTAATGCTAAAGCAGCAGGACCTTATCTTCTGCTTAAAACACTAATAATGAATACGGAAGAAAGCTTCTGCCCTCTTTTTAAGATTAGATTGAATGGTGAGCAATGCAAATGGAAGGTCCTCCATCTACAGCCTTCATTACGAGGCTAATAACAGTTTGGAGTGGACGTGTTCTGACCAAACGCAACTTCAAATGACCGACTGAAATAACCAACATGAACAAATCATGCTGGTTTCGGTTATTTTTCAATGAATCGCCCAGCACTTGTCCCATTCAAAGCAAAGTATACCAGTGAGGTTTAAAATGATGGGGGGCAAATAGCACAAATATGGGGGTGCGCTGCAGAATGCCCCGTCTCCGCAGCCATTAATACCATACTGACCACATTTATTTTACGGTCAAAATCAAGATGCAAAGACTAATCTCACTTCAATATTTTATACAATTTCGGTCACAAAAAAACATATTACTTTATTTTCAATTTCGGGGAACAAATTGGAGTGTGGCAAACAGGTCAGAAGCAGCATCATAACAGGGGCCACACGGTGGCTCAGTGGTTAGCACTGCAGCCTTGCAGCGCTGGAGTCCTGGTGTTCAAATCCCACCAAGGGCAAAAAACCATCTGCAAGGAGTTTGTATGTTCTCCCCGTGTCTGCATGGATTTCCATCCCATATTCCAAAAAGACATACTGATAGGGAAAAAAATGTACATTGTGAGCTCTATATGGGGCTCACAATCTACATTAAAAAAAAAAAAAAAAAAAAAAAGAAGCAGCGTCATAATATGATCAGATGAACAGCTATTGTAAAGGTCAGGATGACATTCACCGCCAGCATTGGTTTTCCCACACATCATGGCGGTGCCTTAGTACAATGCCCTCGGAATACGTATTACCTAGATAAGTTCTAAAAGAAGAAAGTAGTGGGAAGGTATACAGAACACTCGATCAATAAAGCTTTAAATGGTTTACTGGATTGGCCCTTGAGAGGTGGTAAAATGACTG
Organism: Leptodactylus fuscus; assembly: GCF_031893055.1. Classification (NCBI taxonomy): domain Eukaryota; kingdom Metazoa; phylum Chordata; class Amphibia; order Anura; family Leptodactylidae; genus Leptodactylus; species Leptodactylus fuscus. The sequence goes on along the minus strand of NC_134268.1, from coordinate 74,466,940 downwards.
CAATTGTATCCCAAGAAGCCACTCAATAAGAGAATCAAATTCCCCAAGAAGACTGAGTAGATGAAAATAGATAGACAAGCCAAGGGCATGACACTAATAAGGAGACTGGAAGCACGCAAGGAAGAGCGGCTTTACAATACAGAGACATACACTATTTACATAGGAAAATGGCAAATACATGTCTAGGCGCCAAGAATCCTCTTTTTGTAGGAAAGTAGGAATGCTGGATTAAACCTCCTCCAGGCAAGATCAAGGCAGGATTATTAAAAACCTAATACATGTAAAGAGCAAAAGCATCTACTGTATATGATCTATAAAAGGTCAGCACCCTGAATAACGCTCAGCCATAGTTGGGAAAATAATAATAATAATAATAATAATAATAATACTACACCAATAACAATGTAAATCATCTCTATGAATTGTATCAGTTTTACTCTCTTTTATGAAGATCTTCTAATCTTACATGGAAAAAGTGAATTTAATCAAATATACCCAGTGCCCAGTGTGACCATGTTCTGTGATCAGCTGACAGACAAGCAAGGCTAGCTTTTTAGCTGCTGGTATCTATTATGTAGACATATAAATGATAAGTGGGGGTGTCTTGCTGATAAACTGCGTATATCTATGATAGGAGGGGATTATTCACATCAAACACCACCCTATAACTTCCATGTGAAAATCAAAGTCAATTAGTACAGACGACTTTCCTATATCATTGGTCAATGTTTGTATGAGGCAATTCTTGCGCTGTGCAAATGGACCCTTCACACAAAGTTTTTTCATAGCAGCTTTTTTCTTGGAAAAAAAAAAGCCACAAAAACTGTATATATTGATTTAGGTTTTTATGGCTTATCTGTCTTTGCTGTTTTTTATCCATCCTCAGGGTCCATGAGGGTCCTTGCAGTCAGACCTCCACTGATAAGCAATTTACTGTCTATTCTGTGGATAGAAGACAAATATGTTTTGTGCCATATCCCCCTTAAACCACATAAAAACGGCATCTGAAAAAATAAGCATGTCTTCTTGGTGTTTCACCTGTAAACTGTGTGCATCTCTTTTGGGTACACTTATGATATGGTTTTAGTGTGAGTGTGAATACATCTCAAGGCTGCATTCACACATGCTGTGTTTGAAGTGTTTTTACAAAATAACAATCGCTGCACATCTATAAACAGATACATCCATAATTATGTATAGCATGCTGTATACTACACATGGATACAAATTTACTAAAGTTAATGGAGGAATTTATCAACTCATCTACGCCAGTTTTCTTTCATACCCTGGCAGATCTAATATCAGAAACTGAATAACCCCTTTAAATGTGTCTAGACTATATTGAGGGAGCCAGTTAGGCAAATGCAAGATCAAACTCCAAAAACTTCCACAGACAACAGAGAAAAGATATAAAGGCACTAGCAGCAAAATTCTAGGTGAGTTGGTACCTGGAAAACCCTGGTTGTTCCCATTTACCGGAGAATCCAGCTTAAAATTGACACTATAATGTCATATCACATATTTCTTATTATAGACATGGCCTTCTTTTGCACAATGCCAATAGAAAGAAAACGATTTTTTTCATCACTGTTCATACGTATGTCATTCATAAAAGTCAAAGGATCCATTAACATCCAATAAATATCACAAACCTTACAACTCACATCTCATCTGTCACTTATCTAAAAATAGAGGCTTCCATATTGTGACCTTGCAATGTTCATTCAAGGTTACCTGTGGTTGGGATGAGCGATCAATGACTCACAAATGCACACTTTGCCATTAGACTCTTAGACTAGCGGCAATGTGCCGGATACTGGCCGAATTACTCTAAACATGAGCACCCACCGCACATGCACTGATGTAAGCACATGAACATAGATCAGACCCGGCCTTCTCCTCGAATGATTTATAGACATGTAGAAAACATGGAAATGGATATACAATGTGGGAATTAATCATTCCCTTGGTATACAGAAAAGTGCTGTATCCGCAGGTCTACTGAGTGCTCTTCTGTGCTATAAAAGGCAGAGATGCCTAATGGCTGCCAGGATCAAATGCTTAACCATTTACAAGCATCCTGAAATTCAACAACCCCCAAGGAGGTTCATAGAGCAGACAAAATCAATAGGTCAAGGATTTATAATGGCAGCCATATAGTCATATTAAAGCAATTTACTGTAATCATAAGATATGGGTTATTACAGCTACAGTATATTTTCCCTGCACAATCTGTAATCTTAAGAGCCATCACATGGAAAAGGTACCCTAGTAAGTGTGCTGAATGGTCCCCGAAAGTCCTCTCTAGAACCTCACTTTCATATAGTGGAACGTCCTGCATCCTCTATATACATAGGAAGTTGCCACATTGTAGCTGCACTGAATTGTACCCATGTTGTTATGTAACCTATTGTACTACTGTATATGGTCCTATGCATACATTCCACCATATGACAAGTACAGATATAGTCTTAGATTTTATATGAAAGTAGAAGATATAAATGGTCCGCAGTACTTTGGTTCAGTTAAAATTTAGCTTTTAATTTAACTTTTTAAAAATCCATAACCATGTCCGTGATACAAACAAAAAAGTGTGAAAACAAAGTGAATAAAAACGACGTCGGTGTATTTCTGTAGAAATACCGGTTTTCGTCGGTATGCAAATGAGCTCTCTTGCAGCACTGGGGGCGGGCCCCAGTGCTCAAACAACACTGGGGGCATCCCCAATGCTGCGAGAGAACTCTTCAGCGCCGCCTCCATCTTCTTCAGGAAAGTCCTCTTCTTTCATCTTCTACCAGCACAGGCGGACAAACTTGTAGGCCTTGGGCCATGGGCAGAGCTGACTGCACATGCCCACGGCCACAAGAAAAATGGCCCCCACACAGTACAATTTACTCCACAATCGCCTCCACACAGTACTATATGTTCCACAGTGATACACACACAGTACAATCTGTTTCACAATGGCCCACACACAGTACAATCTTCTGCAAAGTGTCCCCCACACAGTATAATCTGTTCCACAGATGGGTGCCCACAGAGAGGGCTCTTAGTGCCACTTCTGGCACGCGAGCCATAGGTTTACCACTATGGGTATAGTGTATACCACAGTGAACAAAATATAAAGTAATCAGTAGTATTATGTACACCACAACAGTGCTATTGAAAAATACAACTCATCCTGCAATAAACAAGCCCTATGTTAATGAAAATTAACAGGCTGTCCAGGACTCACTCTATACTGTTATATACTTCAGAGATTTCATACTCGTACTTAAAATGACACTCCAGGCACCTTCTACTAAGCCTCACAGTATGGTCAGCCGTTACCTAATAACTGAATGTATTTTGTCTGCGTTATAACCATTGTGTCCTTGATTTAACAGAAATCTGTTCTCATGCACTGCCATCCTGCTGAGCCTATGAAAGACTTGTGTTCCCACACAGCGGCCAGAGCTGCATAGGGAGGTTGAGAGCAGTAGTCTGAACCTTTAATGACACTAGAGGTGTGTTCGCACTACTTCAGATTCCCCATAGACACTATACTTAATCTGTAGTCAAAAATCACAGCTCTGCTGAAATGTAGCTAAAAGCAGCCCACACAGAAGATCGACGGATAATAAATCATCCATGTTATCTGCCAAACACCATCTCCTAAGCCACTGGTTGTGAGTTCCTACTCTGCTTCCTTGGGCAATAGGATGCCTGGTGTGGATTTTGATGTTTGAGAATACATTTTTCATATCATTGTGTGTATCATATATTTTAGCACTGTATGACGCATGTGAAACTTTGTAATCCCCAGAGCATGTAGGTGTTTTACCACATGTAGGTGTTCACAAATTAAACCCAAAACCCATAATAAAAAAATATCCAAATCTGTTTGGAATAGTTTTTGGTGAACCAGGAGGAACACTCATTGTCATGTTAGACAAAAATTTTGTGAACAAGACATGCAAGCAAACAACTATGCAAAGGCTATCCTACTTAGTGACTGACGTTATCTCTGTATACTGTATATAGTGTATGTGTGGTCATATAGCAGGCTGTCCTACTTAGTTACTGATAGTTATATATGTATACTGTATATAGTGTATGTGTGGTCATATAGCAGGCAGTCCTACTTCGTGACTGACAGTTATCTCTGTATACTGTATATAGTGTATGTGTGGTCACATAGCAGGCGGACCTACTTAGTGACTGACGGTTATCTCTGTATACTGTATAGTGTATGTGTGGTCATATAGCAGGCTGTCCTACTTAGTTACTGATAGTTATATATGTATACTGTATATAGTGTATGTGTGGTCATATAGCAGGCAGTCCTACTTAGTGACTCATGGTTATATATGTATACTGTATATAGTGTATGAGTGGTCATATAGCAGGCGGACCTACTTAGTGACTGACGGTTATCTCTGTATACTGTATAGTGTATGTGTGGTCATATAGCAGGCGGACCTACTTAGTTACTGATAGTTATATATGTATACTGTATATAGTGTATGTGTGGTCATATAGCAGGCAGTCCTACTTAGTGACTCATGGATATATATGTATACTGTATATAGTGTATGTGTGGTCACATAGCAGGCGGACCTACTTAGTGACTGACGGTTATATATGTATACTGTATAGTGTATGTGTGGTCATATAGCAGGCTGTCCTAATTAGTTACTGATAGTTATATATGTATACTGTATATAGTGTATGTGTGGTCATATAGCAAGCGGTCCTACTTCGTGACTGACAGTTATCTCTGTATACTGTATATAGTGTATGTGTGGTCACATAGCAGGCGGACCTACTTAGTGACTGACGGTTATATATGTATACTGTATAGTGTATGTGTGGTCATATAGCAGGCTGTCCTACTTAGTTACTGATAGTTATATATGTATACTGTATATAGTGTATGTGTGGTCATATAGCAGGCAGTCCTACTTAGTGACTCATGGTTATATATGTATACTGTATATAGTGTATGGGTGGTCATATAGCAGGCGGTCCTACTTAGTGACTGACAGTTATCTCTGTATACTGTATATAGTGTATGTGTGGTCATATAGCAGGCGGTCCTACTCAGTGACTGATAGTTATATATGTATACTGTATATAGTGTATGTGTGGTCATATAGCAGGCGGTCCTACTCAGTGACTGATAGTTATATATATATATACTGTATATAGTGTATGTGTGGTCATATAGCAGGCGGACCTACTTAGTGACTCATGGATATATATGTATACTGTATATAGTATATTTGTGGTCATATAGCAGGCGGTCCTACTTAGTTACTGATAGTTACATATGTATACTGTATATAGTGTATGTGTGGTCATATAACAGGTGGTCCTACTTAGTGACTGATAGTTATATATGTATACTGTATATAGTGTATGTGTGGTCATATAGCAGGCAGTCCTACTTAGTGACTCATGGTTATATATGTATACTGTATATAGTGTATGTGTGGTCATATAGAAGGCAGTCCTACTTAGTGACTGATAGTTATGTATGTATACTGTATAGTGTATGTGTTACTGTATAGTTATGTATGTATACTGTATATAGTGTATGTGTGGTCATATAGCACAGGTTGCCAATCACCAAGCACTGGGGCTTTAAGCAAGAAAGAGGAACTATAAAAGAATACATTACAAGTTCTATGGATTCTCTTCCCACACATCAATCCATCTATGCTCTGAATTCACTTTATTTTTAATAGGGCAGATTTGCTATAATACAAATGCTGACAATCTGCAGCTCATCTGCTTGTATTAAGTGTATTATTCCAATGCCATTTAAGGGAACATTACCAGCGACACAATGTAACCATACAACAAAAACATCTTATTTAAACAAGTTCAGGCTGCTTTGTTACTTAGAAGTATGATGTGGACACAAGCTCAAGAAACTCAATCCAGCAGCAGAGTCATTGCAGAAGTAACCGGGATACACAGCGTTCACCCAGTGTTATGGAAGGCTTGAAACCTTTCCACTTCTTGCATTTAGCTTTTTTTTCTCTTTAAAGCAGAATTTAATGTTTCCATTTATGGACATCAGCAAGACTCGGAGCAAACTTCACAGTGATCTTCAGCCTGCCGGCAGACTAACTCTGCTTTGATGGTTTATAGAATTTATTTTTGCTCCTAAAGGAGCCCCATAGAGAATAGGAGCTGTGTCCAAAAGGTTTTCAAGCTAAAACACGCAAAAGGCAGAACACAGTGAGTAGTGGATTGGTGTAGGGATAAGGATAACAGAGCAAAGCTTTGGTTGGCGAAAAAGGACAGAGTCAAATGGACGTGTAGTGGCTTGGACTTTGCTCCTTTTCCTTCAAAAAAGTCAGCGCTCAATTCAATATATTCTGATTCTACTTTTGGTGTATGGAAATAGTGAGGACTTGGACCTTGGACAACATAAATCCAAGTACAAACTACTTAGTTTGATTTATATATCTAAGTGTTACATCTAATAATATACAGCCAAACCAAAGGTGAGATAAACATCACATATACATTTATTTCATTACGGTCCCCTAAGGCACTGCATCATGGGCACTACTCGTGACCTCTCTTTCCACAAAATCAATGGATGAATGTCTTTCCTTTATCAGCATGACACTTGTATTCAACTTACTCGTGTTCTTATTCATTGGGATGCATTGCTAAAGTATGTCTGCACAGCAGTACATATTATATAAGCGTCTTGATCCTCCTCTGGGACCCACACCTAGCTTGAGCAAAGGAGTCAGGATGGGATCTGCACACATTAGACATTCACAACATATCCTGTTATAGGCTAAAGCCGCACATAACAAGCCGTAGCCAAAAAACACAGCAGAAAAGACCACGGTGGAAATGCATCACGTTTTTTCCCCAATGTTTTTCTCAGTTCGACGAATTTTCCCCTTCGGATTTTCTTTTTTTTTTTTTTTTTTAAATGTAGATTGTGAGCCCCACATAGGACTCACAATGTACATTTTTTCCCTATCAGTATGTCTTTGGAGTATGGGATGGAAATCCATGCAAACACGGGAAGAACATACAAACTCCTTGCAGATAGTTTATTTTTGCCCTTGGCAGGATCTGAGCCTAGGACTCCAGCGCTGCAAGGCTGCAGTGCTAACCACTGAGCCACCGTGTGGCGCCCCTCTTCAGATTTTCTGCCCCTATTTTACTTACATGGAAAACGCCAGTGTTTCTTTAGGTTTAACTGACATGTTGTGATTTTTTTTGCCACAATGTTTCATAAAAATTTCATTTTCCATTACATGGCTAATCACATCCACACATTGCAGAAAAAAATCTGCTGTGATTTCAACAATGCTCAGTATAGGTATAATGGAGCAGAAAGTCTGCAGAAGAAAATAATTTAAAAATCTCTTTATATAACAGACACTTATATAATACGTAGTGTAGCAATGTGCACGTAATTCAGCAGTACAGACCAGTCTTCCATTTCATACCCAAAGTAACATTAATGGCAGTACAAAGCCATCCATGTACTGTGGAGTTTACTTACATTTTTCCATAAAGATAAATGTCAATCACTGGGTTTACGTTACACTTTGTAGCAGAAACTGAAGAACATATATATATATATATACACTCACCGGCCACTTTATTAGGTACACCTGTCCAACTGCTCGTTAACACTTAATTTCTAATCAGCCAATCACATGGCGGCAACTCAGTGCATTTAGGCATGTAGACATGGTCAAGACAATCTCCTGCAGTTCAAACCGAGCATCAGTATGGGGAAGAAAGGTGATTTGAGTGCCTTTGAACGTGGCATGGTTGTTGGTGCCAGAAGGACTGGTCTGAGTATTTCAGAAACTGCTGATCTACTGGGATTTTCACGCACAACCATCTCTAGGGTTTACAGAGAATGGTCCGAAAAAGAAAAAACATCCAGTGAGCGGCAGTTCTGTGGGCGGAAATGCGTTGTTGATGCCAGAGGTCAGAGGAGAATGGCCAGACTGGTTTGAGCTGATAGAAAGGCAACAGTGACTCAAATAGCCACCCGTTACAACCAAGGTAGCCAGAAGAGCATCTCTGAACGCACAGTACGTCGAACTTTGAGGCAGATGGGCTACAGCAGCAGAAGACCACACCGGGTGCCACTCCTTTCAGCTAAGAACAGGAAACTGAGGCTACAATTTGCACAAGCTCATCAAAATTGGACAATTGAAGATTGGAAAAACGTTTCCTGGTCTGATGAGTCTCGATTTCTGCTGCGACATTCGGATGGTAGAGTCAGAATTTGGCGTCAACAACATGAAAGCATGGATCCATCCTGCCTTGTATCAACGGTTCAGGCTGGTGGTGGTGGTGTCATGGTGTGGGGAATATTTTCTTGGCACTCTTTGGGCCCCTTGGTACCAATTGAGCATCGTTGCAACGCCAAAGCCTACCTGAGTATTGTTGCTGACCATGTCCATCTCTTTATGACCACAATGTACCCAACATCTGATGGCTACTTTCAGCAGGATAATGCGCCATGTCATAAAGCTGGAATCATCTCAGACTGGTTTCTTGAACATGACAATGAGTTCACTGTACTCCAATGGCCTCCACAGTCACCAGATCTCAATCCAATAGAGCATCTTTGGGATGTGGTGGAACGGGAGATTCGCATCATGGATGTGCAGCTGACAAATCTGCGGCAACTGTGTGATGCCATCATGTCAATATGGACCAAAATCTCTGAGGAATGCTTCCAGCACCTTGTTAAATCTATGCCACGAAGAATTGAGGCAGTTCTGAAGGCAAAAGGGGGTCCAACCCGTTACTAGCATGGTGTACCTAATAAAGTGGCCGGTGAGTGTATATGTTGGTTTAATTGTAATACAAGACAGAATCAAGGAGCGGTCTCATACAACACGACTGCAATTAACTGGGCATAATAAATACTATATCATTAAAATTTTATAGATGTCTTGCAAGGAGGTACAGTAGTCACAGAATAATAGCGTACCGCCCATCTTAGATATGTGCCCATGAACAGCAAAATATTACCCAAATATCTCCAAGTTCAAGGGTTCAAATGATATCATACTATAGTATGCTGGGCTGCTTCTACTGGAAACTGATAGCAAAAGGATGAATTATGTTTAGTATCTGAAGTGATGTAGGATACCTAACAAGGCAGCCACAAGGGTTCATACGTATGGGTCCAAATGATCCGGATTGGACATTTCTAGAAAGATGAATGTTCAATCACTGGTCACTCTGTCTCTGCATATACATGAGCCTTTGTCGCTGCTCTATGTGGTTACACAAATCATTCAACACCAAAGTTTGTATTTTTTAGCAGCACCTGCCGCGGGCAAAAGGGATCAACCACAGATAGCACATAGGTTAGAGTGCAGTTTGTGAATACTAAGGACATCACAGGTCTGCAATGTGCCATCATATGAATATGGCCTAAACCTGCAACACTGTCTCCAGAACAGAATGAACCTACAACAGTGCACATGCAACAATGCCAGCATGACAAAACCAACTTCCAACAACGCCCTGATAACAAAAGCATCCAGTGACAGTCAAAGAGAGGAGTACTGCACTAAAAGTCTGCGAGATGGTGATGGCTGGAGGACAGCGTGGACCATAGTATTATTATTAGACATTATCTTACTAAATACATCTTGCCAAGCATAATGCTAAACATTTCTGCTGACAAATGCCATGCACATTACTACATTTCAGCAAAAATTGTGAAAGTTTACACTTCTAAATAGAATTCAGCATCATCTACTACCAATAATAACAAAACCAAACCCATATGAAAATTAGTCAACTTGAATTTCTCATGCTAGTGGATCAATATATACACCCTGCAATTGCCACAAAGGATTTCAGGATGAAATCAAAGCAAATTCAGCCGTAGATTAGAAAACTTCACCATGTACAAATAGACAATAAAGAGCCATATTCTTCCCGAGTCTGCAGTAGACACTTTACTGTACATAGGATTATTGATCATTGTTCATTAGGGATGACCTCAGATGATGTCTAAGGAAGTAAAGGCAACTCAATCCTCAATCTTCTATATAATATGAATCTATCTTATACTGAGCTGGAAGAGAAAACCAAAAGTGTGTAATGAATTATGAATAAGACAATTCTCTTATGAGCTAAATCCCCCCTCTAGGTCTGCATGGCTGCCAACTTACTCTTTATTCAGTGCAGTGACTCAGACTATTAATACCCCCCAGAGAAGATTGTTCTGCAAGTCAGATCCTGAAAACCCAATGGGGGGAATTTATTAACCCTTATACACCAGTTTTATGGCATAAATGGGTGTAATTCTATGGCATCTTCGGCACACAGCCTTTTTTTGTGTGTTAAAGATGTATCACATCCTTTGAGCTGCACCTCACCAAAGTGGTCAGATTGGGAAGAAAACTGGTTTGAGTGATATAGGAAATGTACATCTGTTACTGACTGGCTCCTTTTTGGCTCACAGGAGCATGTATTTGGGTGCATTCACACGGAGGAAAATGGCGCTGTATTTAGTGTGGAATCCGCGTCAAATTCAGCGCTGAAAAAAAGCCTAGCAGACAAGGGAGCCTATTGAAGTCAATGGGAGGCTTTTTTTTCAGCGCTGAATCTGACGCGGATTCCACACCAAATTCAGCACCATTTTCCTCCGTGTGAATGCAACCTTAAGAAGACAGTGTCAGTCTTAATACATTTCTCCATGTGTATTTACTATATTTTATATAGTATACAGGTCATATCTGGGCTTCCATAGAAGCTCATGAGGCGTCTACTGTGCCTCTGTGTGCCGAGACATAGAGAGGTTTCTATCAGATTCAATTAAATTTATAAGGTAAAGAATAATAAATTGTAGTTGGGGCCTCAGAATTTAGGTTTCTTTATCTTAGGTGTTATTGCTGATTATTCTTTATTTTCACAGTTTTGTTTGTTTGCATTCTGGAATTCTTTCTTTGGATCTCCGTTCAGTTTACATTACATCTTGTGGTATAAGCTTACATTTAATACCGTCACTCCCCACCTTTATCAACAGGACTCATTACAAAATCTCTGTTTACCGGTTTTGGTGCGTTTTTTTTATTCAGCTTGCGATTTAGAGCTAGCAGCTCTCTTTCTATGCATTCTTCAAATATATCCAGGGTAGAAGCGCAAGCTTGAATGGGATAAAAATATGGATTTCTTGTTTTAGATCTGTTACTCAAACTACAGATTTCTTCCATGGATTCTGCTCCCAACAGGCTTAAAAGGAGGTTTGTCACCAGAACCTAGCATACCAAACTAGCCTGGCAGATGGGTTAGGGGCATCTGAATCAAACAGTTTTTCCCCTTGTGAATCCTCGCCTCCATTGCTCAGATATTGCTGTTTTTGACAATATGCAAATTAACTAAAGCAGTGATATCCCAGCAACATTGGTACCAACTCAGAATTTTTGGACTCCATGCTGTGTAGTAAATAGGATCATTTTTTAAATCCGATCTTTGATTATTAAAAAAAATCCCATTGACTTGCATTAGGATTGGAATTGGGATCGGGATCAGGTTCGAATGGAAAATGATCGGAAATCGGATTTTAAAAACAATCCTGAAATCTCAAGATCGGCTAAACCCTAACAATAGCCCAACTTTTAATGACATACAACAATAAGAACCTGAATCATTATATTGATGGCTACAGACTAATATTAGCAAGTTTAATAACAGGATGCAGTTATGCCATTTACCCTATGCTTTTCATGACTTGACATTGCCCTTTCATCAAAGGGGGAATAAGGTATAAAACTTTTTAGGAGTCAGTTACACCTGTCTAGGAACCAAAAAGTTAGAAACCAGAAAAGAAATCTAGACCGCTTTTTAAATGGATTAGGTTTCCGTTCTTCGGGTCCGCAAGCGGACCCAAACATCAGAGACCCAGGCGCAGGTGTGAACCGAACGTAATACTGTCTGTTAGTAAGGCCGGTTGCAGACGACTAAGCTGCAATGGACCTGCCATGAATTAAAAGCACTGCATGCACATGGTGGACAAGAGGATGTCCCCATGTGCCGCCCATCCATGGGCCATACTTCTGTGGGTCCTTTCATTAAATGAATAGGAGCCACAGAAGCGTAGGCCACAAAATAGTACAGGAATAGGACATGTGCTATGTGATGCGGCTCAGACTGTCGGCAGGCACACGGAACCATGAAAGTCATTGTCATCTCTATGGCCCATAGAAAAGAATGGGTCAGTCTGCTATCCGTGAAATACACAGATAGCACACTGACACACACCATGGTTGTCTGCAAGGGGCCTTAGCTGAAGTAAACATAGATTAGACAGTCTGTGTCAGTGCTGCTGCTGCTATATAATAAATTTGGTACATCTTTATAATGTCTAGTCTAACTTTACACCACCTGTATGATGGTTTTGTTACTAACAATAAATGTGCCAATATTTGGGCATAATCTTTTGGCACACAGCATTGCATCTTAAGGTTCACCCCCTTTATGCTAAACCCAATGATCCACCAGGCTTATATAATCACTAAAAAATTGGAATATTAGACCTATCTCACAGACAGAAGTGTTACATAACATTACGTAACCCCTGTATGCACCGGACGCCATAATCAACAATTGTCAGAATATTGAATCCAACAAACCATATTACTGCTAGTATGCCCTGGAAGAATTTTGCAATGCTTTTAACGTCATAATAAAAAAAAACCTATAATTACATGTTACGCCTTGTTTTCACTGGCACAGACAAACCTAGCGGTAGACGATGTAATGAGCTCCTTCTATGCTGAAGTCTATCAGTGCGCTACAATTATACAGAACAGTAGGAGACAATAATTAACTGCAATCCCCCTTATTGATTCCTGTGCACATTACACTTTTATGTTTCTAACGTGATCAGTCAGCCTTTTTCTAGCTTTTTACAATTCAGAAAAGTGGTTGCACATGCAGAGACTGGATAAGTTGCAATATAATGTATACAACAACTCATGTGTGCATTCATACATATATATAAGATTATGTACTATTTCCATATTGTAAACATAACATATGGGGTGTGTGATTTGGGGTCTAATAGTCTTTGGGGTCTCATCTTCCCCTTAGTAGCAGGTGGACACATATTGGGCAGCAATCTCCACAGTCGACTCCTCTTCTGCCGGTAGGATGTAGGATTTCCTCTTCTCATCCAATCAAATTAAAACAAGTCAGAAGAGCTTTATTGGAGCCAGAGGGAATGGTTGGTATGGCGGGGAGGGGGTGTTGGGTTGGGACATGTGGGGGTGGGTAATTAGAGGGGGCAGAAATGGGACTTCCGGGGGTGAATGGGTGATTATAGGGGGTGGTAATGGGGTATAGCAATCCATGGGGTTTCATCTTCCCCTCATTTGGTGACAGCTGGACACATATTGGGCGGCGATCTCCACAGTGGACTCCTCTTCTCCCAGTAGGATGTAGAGTTTCCTCTTCTCGTCTGCTGATGTGAAGTCTGGGATGTGGGCAGAGAGTCTTTGGAAGTAGACAGCCCTCAAAGCTGAGTATTTGGTGCAGTGTCGCAGGAAGTGGGCCTCGTCTTCTAGGGCCCCCTGGTCACAGGGTTGGCACAGTCTGTTCTCCCATGGCTTGTGCCTGTGTCACCCTGTTTCCTTCTCCAGGCTGTGGGCACTCAGTCTGTACAGGCTCAGAGTCTGTCTGTGTTTGGGGTGGTGTATTTTCTCCAGGTAGGTGGCCATGGTGTAGTCCCTTTGCAGTGACTGGTACACGGTGAATTTCTTGGAGTTCAGGGCATGTTGGGGGTTTTGGCTTGGCAGACGGCTGATGCTTGGTTGGGGGGCGTCGGGTTTGTTCAGGGCTCTGTGGCTTAGCCAGGCTTGGCAGTGGTAAGAGCTGAGGCTGGTCCTCTGTTATAAGTGGTGTACTCTAGTGTTCAGTGTTGGGTCCTCTGTTATAAGTGGTGTACCCCAGGGTTCAGTGCTGGGTCCTCTGTTATAAGTGGTGTACAACAGGGTTCAGTGCTGGGTCCTCTGTTATAAGTGGTATACCCCAGGGTTCAGTGCTGGGTCCTCTGTTATAAGTGGTGTACCCCAGGGTTCAGTGCTGGGTCCTCTGTTATAAGTGGTGTGCCCCAGGGTTCAGTGCTGTGTCCATGTGTTATAAGTGGTGTACTCCAGGGTTCAGTGCTGGGTCCTCTGTTATAAGTGGTGTACCCCAGGGTTCAGTGCTGGGTCCTTTGTTACAAGTGGTGTACCCCAGGGTTCAGTGCTGGGTCCTCTGTTATAAGTGGTGTACCCCAGGGTCCAATGCTAGGTCCTCTGTTATAAGTGGTGTACACCAGGTTTCAGTGCTGGATCCCCTGTTATAAGTGGTGTACCCCAGGGTTCAGTGCTGGGTGCTCTGTTATAAGTGGTGTACCCCAGGGTTCAGTGCTGGGTGCTCTGTTATAAGTGGTGTACCCCAGGTTTCAGTGCTGGATCCCCTGTTATAAGTGTTGTACCTCAGAGTTCAGTTATGAAAATGTATAGACTGTCATGACTTTTCCCATCCCCTGGTTGAACTTGATGGAAATATGTCTTTTTTCAACCATACTAGCTATATAACTATGTAACTGTTCTCTCTGCAGCTTCACTGCCTGTGTCCTGTTTGGGCTAAACTGTTGGGTACTTGACTTAAAAGTCAAGCAGGAGCCAGCCAAAAACAATTAGGGGATTGGAGTTAAATTTCATCCAAGGACGTAACTAACAGGGTAACATACATAGAAGCTGCCATGGTGCCGAACAATAATGAGGCCTATTTCCACTGAGACCTAGGGTGCAATAAATGATACCAAGAATGATGGAAGATTATGTGGAAAACTGAATGCACTTCCACTACTTTACAAAGTCATCATAATGTGACATGACTGTGTGTTTTGTTACTGTGACATCACTGGAGCAGATTTATGAACACTGGTGTACAAGGCATAATAAATCTACCTCACTGTCTTTATTATGTCTTTACTGTGCTAAAACTGTGTGTATTAATCCTGATACTGTGTCATCACTTTGTGTATTATCTCTGTACTGCGACATCATTGTATGTATTATTTCTGTACTATGAAATCACTATATGCATTATCTCTGTACTCTGACATCACTGGGTTCATTATCTCTGTACTGTGACATCATTGTGCGCAATATCTCTGTACTGTGATATCACTGTGTGCAGTATCTCACGCTGTGACATCATTGTATGTATTATCACTGTACTGTGATATCACTATATGCATTATCTCTGTACTGTTGTGAAGGTTATAATCAAGTAATGTATGAAAAACATTGTTATCCTTTAAAGCTGAATGCTAGATATACACTCACCGGCCACTTTATTGGGTACACCTGTCCAACTGCTCGTTAACACTTAATTTCTTATCAGCCAATCACATGGCGGCAACTCAGTGCATTTAGGCATGTAGACATGGTCAAGACAATCTCCTGCAGTTCAAACCGAGCATCAGTATGAGGAAGAAAGGTGATTTGAGTGCCTTTGAATGTGGCATGGTTGTTGGTGCCAGAAGGGCTGGTCTGAGTATTTCAGAAACTGCTGATCTACTGGGATTTTCACGCACAACCATCTCTAGGGTTTACAGAGAATGGTCCGAAAAAGAAAAAACATCCAGTGAGCGGCAGTTCTGTGGGCGGAAATGCGTTGTTGATGCCAGAGGTCAGAGGAGAATGGCCAGACTGGTTCGAGCTGATAGAAAGGCAACAGTGACTCAAATAGCCACCCGTTACAACCAAGGTAGCCAGAAGAGCATCTCTGAACGCACAGTACGTCGAACTTTGAGGCAGATGGGCTACAGCAGCAGAAGACCACACCGGGTGCCACTCCTTTCAGCTAAGAACAGGAAACTGAGGCTACAATTTGCACAAGCTCATCGAAATTGGACAATTGAAGATTGGAAAAACGTTGCCTGGTCTGATGAGTCTCGATTTCTGCTGCGACATTCGGATGGTAGGGTCAGAATTTGGCGTCAACAACATGAAAGCATGGATCCATCCTGCCTTGTATCAACGGTTCAGGCTGGTGGTGGTGGTGTCATGGTGTGGGGAATATTTTCTTGGCACTCTTTGGGCCCCTTGGCACCAATTGAGCATCGTTGCAACGCCAAAGCCTACCTGAGTATTGTTGCTGACCATGTCCATCCCTTTATGACCACAATGTACCCAACATCTGATGGCTACTTTCAGCAGGATAATGCACCATGTCATAAAGCTGGAATCATCTCAGACTGGTTTCTTGAACATGACAATGAGTTCACTGTACTCCAATGGCCTCCACAGTCACCAGATCTCAATCCAATAGAGCATCTTTGGGATGTGGTGGAACGGGAGATTCGCATCATGGATGTGCAGCCGACAAATCTGCGGCAACTGTGTGATGCCATCATGTCAATATGGACCAAAATCTCTGAGGAATGCTTCCAGCACCTTGTTGAATCTATGCCACGAAGAATTGAGGCAGTTCTGAAGGCAAAAGGGGGTCCAACCCGTTACTAGCATGGTGTACCTAATAAAGTGGCCGGTGAGTGTAGTTGCTTATGCTTGAAACTGATATAATGTTATATGATAAGATGGCGCCTGCATCCAGGATGGGTGCAAGAAAAACAAATTCCTGGCTTGCTAACAGAAGACAGCTCCCCAAGGTTACCATGCAGGACCAGGAGTAGCTGGCTATATATGGCACTGCTTAAACTTTTTCTGTTTGATTGAGATGTACCATACTAATCAGGAATGAATATGAAAATTTACATTGTCTCTACCTTTCTCTGCTACTATTTAACCCCACATTGCTTTAATAAAAGTGCATTAGCACACATTCCTTAAGCTGAGAAAGGAACTAATACCAACATATAGAGTGGTATGATTTCTTTACCGCCTGGCACTCAGTCTAATTAATTAGGAGGACGACAGTTACCCAGAATTATTGGTCAATTAGTCATAAACATGACTCTGACATTATTGCTGTAACATCACTGGGTTCATTATCTCTGTACTGTGATATTACTATGTGCATTATCTCTATACTGTGTCATCACTGTGTGTATTATCTCTGTTCTGTAATATCACTATTATCATCATTCCGATACTGTGGCATTACTGTGTGCATTATCCCTGAATACATAGTAGAACAAAATAATTTTATATTTTCTGAACTTGCTGGATAAGGCGTTCATGGCTGTTGCCCTATTACAGGCTTTGCTATGGGACCCCGTGGTTACTTGTTATACCCCTGATTTCATCCGCAGGAAACCTAGAGTCTAAAATTTTATCAAATGTCTCACAACTAAAACTATACGTCTTCTGACCTGTTTCATCTTCTTAAGTCTTGACGTATTTCTGCAAAGACGACAGAGCAGCACATTACTGTGTTCTGATCTCTGGATTAGGCTGAGCCTCTCCGGGCACTTCTGTGATTATCTGTACACATATGCACAAGGATTTCTTACAGCAAGACCTAACTGACCTGGCTAGACAAATCTCATCAGTGCACTGACCCCCTGGGCACGCTGATTTACGAGCACGTCCTGTAGATGGGGGAGCTGGCAGCACAGAAGCACGCTCATGATCTGATGTCATAAATATGTCAGGAAGCAATGGCAGCATTTATATAGAGCACACCAATAAATCAGTATTTGTACACCAACAGCTAAATAATTTGCAGAGAACTGTTCCCTCTTGTATACTATTGCTATTATACACATACTTTACATAGCATTACAATAGTTGGGTAAAGACAGGTAGCTAGTAGGGGGGCAGAAAGGACGGCGGCCCCGGCTCACCTACTCTATTGGCACAAGCCGCGGGATTACGTCATAGCCTCATGTCTCCTGCACCGAGACGCAGACGTCCTATGTGTGGACCATGACAACAGAGTGTGGGTCAAGAAGAGGAGGAAGCAGCGGCTCCATTCACCAAAGGATTGCAGGTAGGTGAGTATAACTTATTTTTTTTTAGCACAGTTGTGGGTGTTTTAACAGTATAAGGCTGCATTCACACGGAGTAAACGCTGGCGTTTTTTGTGTGTTTTTTGCACATAGCGCCGCGTTTACGCCGCGTAGCGTCGCGTTAACGCCGCGTATACGCCGCGTTAACGCCGCGCTATTTAGCGGTGGCGTTGCCCGGCGTTAACGCGGCGTATACGCGGCGTTAACGCGGCGCTACGCGGCGTAAACGCGGCGCTATGTGCAAAAAACACACAAAAAACGCCAGCGTTTACTCCGTGTGAATGCAGCCTAAGGGGTTGTTAGGAGGGGGAATTATAAGGGAGGATTCATTAGGGGACATTATGATGATAGGGGGTTCATTTATATAAGCGCCATTAGGGGGCCTTACAAGTGAGGGAGATCATTTATATCAGGAGTCATTGGTGGGTATTATTTATGTAAGGGGTCATTAGGGGCACAGTATTTGTGTGAGGGGGAATCAGGGGCATAATAATAAAAGAGCAACTCATTTAATTAAGGTAGCACTTGGGCTTTATTAAGGCTAAGGCCCCAATTAGTGGGTCACAGCAAAAAAGCGCTGCAGGAAAAATCACGGCGTTAACGAATCACGGTTTTTCCTGCAGTGCTTTTCACAGAAAGTCCGCAGAGGTTTCCTCTGGGGACTTTCTGATACCATTATACCTATAGGAAAACCACCAGAGTTTCCATAGGTGTAACTGACATGCTGCAAAACTGCAATAGTTTTAGGCTGAATTCACACGGAGTAAACTGGCGCACAATCTGGCACATATACATGTGTCAGAGTTTGCGCGCTCAAAAAAGATCCCATTGATTTCAATCGGGATTACGATCATATAATGCGCAAAATTATGCGCCGTATACGATCGTAACTCCCATTGAAATCAATGGGATCTTTTTTGAGCGCACAAACTTCTGACATGCATATACGTGCCAGATTGCGCACCACTTTACTCCGTGTGAATTCCCCCTTAGAAATCTCAGCATTTTCAATGCGTGTATTTTGCCATAACGTGTGAATGGAATTCACTAGAATCCTTTGCAGGAACGGTAAAATGCTGCATTTTCTCCGCGACGTTTACAACTTGGCCACACCACGGCATTTATGCTACGTGAGGCCCGGCCTTAAAGAGTTTTCCAGCTTATATTTATTCATGATCTATCCTCATACTAAAACATCAATAAGAGATCAGTGAAACCCCGCTGATCAGCTGTATGAAGGGGCTATGGAGTATGTTTATATCACACACTGTTTATAGTGACCTTGTGATTTAATTCCAGTCTTGTCACATAGACGTGTATAGGACGAGGCTGTAGTTACATGGCCACTATGAGATGAATGACACTGACATGAATGACACTATATAAAAAGGGTTAAGGGGATATTGTCACTCCTTAGGGAGAGACCACCATTTAGGTGTGTGGAGTCTTATTAAGCCATAGACGCTCCACTGTGAAGAGGCTCATGGGAAGAATACGCAAATCTGACTTCCATGATGTAAAGTCAAGTCTTCTCTGCGCCGGTCTGATGAGATTCAATCAAATCGAAACAGCTGTCCTCGGCTGAGAAGACTGGCTTGGTAAAATCCCACATCATTTGCAGCAAAGGCCTCTGGGAAGGTCAGGAATGATGTTAAAGGGAGCACCCTCTATTGGGCTACATGACTGAGGCACTGTCTTCCTATTTACATCAAGGAAGACAGATTTGCATATTCTTCCCATTATATAAAAAGAGAAGAAGTCACAGCGCTTACGCAGATACCACAGTTCATTCAAACAGCTAATCCTGTGGGTCCCAGATATTGGAACCTCGCTATTTTTTTTTTCCTTTTTGATAAGTAAATGCTTGGGGCATTAATAATAAGGGGCACATTATTTATAGGGCGTACACAGGGAAGCTATTATTTTAAAGATGCACTTGGGAGTATTATTCATTATGGGGGGGGGGCTATATTATATATTTTATAATTGGAATAGCAGCAAGATCGGTCTGCAGGTAAGGACAATATGGGTCAGGTGCCTGGAAAAGTGAGGCGCCAAAGATGTCTGTGCTGCAAATGTTACAGAGATTGAAAGAAGTGGTCATGGCGGTCCTAATGGAAGAGAAATGGAATAGAAATGTGAATGATTAATCAGAGACGTCACCTGTAAGTCACTAAATGATACTGCACTGTATTTACCTAAATGGTCTGCAGAGCCCTGTGTAGAGCCGATCTGTACCACCATATGGTCCCTATATAGTGATAATATGGGTATACCTAAATTGGGGGCCAACTTGGACACGTTCGGACCCCCTGTGCTCAACCCCTAGCTACACCTCTGGTTGGGAAACATGAAATATTATTTGCTATTTTTACCTTGAAAATATACATTATACAAAATGCAGTGCCCTTTCCTTTGTCCTAGTTACTCTGTCACAGACAGTTACTCACTGTGGGGAAAAGAATCCATAAGATGTCTTTTCAGGTGAATTACATTTATCTGAAGCAAGGAAGAATGTAGCAAGAGGTTGAAGAAATACCGCAGAGATCATATTAGCCCCGAGGATAAACATGATGATAACCGCAGAATCATTAATAACAGCGGGCAATAAGGTTGTAACATGGCTCTTTACGTATAAGGGACCAAAGGTTTGACTTTGTCATAAGGAACAAATATATTGTAACATCTTTGCTTTTGCGGGTCTATGCACCACCCTCTGCTTTCTGCGGCGCAGGAGGCGCGTTCAGTTATGATTCCTTTATTTTGGTTCTTGTTGCTCTGTCTGAACTCTGCTCTATTTTCTCATCCCTATATTGATTTTCCACCACATCCATCTCTTACACTTTTGTTTTCCTCTGGTCCTCAAATAGTTAATCCTGGCCTTACCTGTGTGATTGACAGCCTATATGTCTATCAAGCTTGGGGCGGGTTCTGGACTTCCTTAAATAGGTCATCAGCTCACACATGCTGGCTGGCTATTGTGACTCTGTCCATGCTAAGCGGTTCTCTTGCTATTGTATTGAATTCACTGACTTCTGACCTTTGGCACTCCTTGTTACTACTCTTTTGGATTTCGATTTGGTACTGTTCGTCTCTCTGGTTTCACCTTGGCTTGCTGACTCTGCTTCTGTGTTGTTTTGTCTTGTCCTGATCTGTGTAAATACTTATCCATAGAAAGGATTGCCGCCTAGTTGCCTGCTATCACCTAGTGTAGTTGAGGCAGGCAGGCAGGGACAAGGGCTGAGTCAAATTTAGGACGCACTGTCTCTGTCATTCTCTTCCTTCCTGGTTTCAGCATCAGCTACTGGGGAATTGCTGAACAGTCAATTTCTTGACATATAAGTTGAGCTTATGGGTTACACAAATATTTCATCACAATAGTTATGTCACTAAAGAAATTGTCAGCTCAGTATGTGACATCACTGTTTAGCTATATATGTGACATCAGAGGAACTTAGCTTGTTATGTGACATCATGAACAGTCATCACTAGTGGTTAGATTGATATTTAACATCACAGTTAGCTTAGTGTGTGAACTGCCTTACAGTTATCTTTCTAAATGACATCATAAGCAGTCTGACAGTTACCTTAAAATCTGACATCACTAATACGTTTACATATATCATCATAGGCAGTGCTGTTTAGTTTTGTCATGTTACATTACTGACACTGACGCTAGGTTCACACTAGAGTCAGGCAGTCCGTTCTGTGGTTTCCGTCTTCTGCATGCAGATCGGGTCCGGACGTGAGCAGTGGTTTTTTATGCTCTCCGCTGCAAAACCGTTTTTTTTAAATCGGACACAGAGTACTGCATGTCCGACTCTGTATCCGGTTTAAAAAACACGGTTTTGCGGCAGAGAGCATAAAACGCTCACGGCCGGACATCTTTCAAACCCATTCAAATGAATGGGTTTGAAAGATGCCTGCAGGTTTCCGTCTCCTGCTCTGTTTTGTGCAGGAAACGGAAACCTGCAGAATGGAGACCGGGCGCAGATATGAACGAGCCCTTACCTTGGCATGTGATAACAATGTTGGTTAGTATGCTAGTTAACACCATCAGCAATCAGCATGGTCTGTGGCATTACTAGAGGTTAGCTTGTGTAACACTGACATTTATCTTGTGACATCACTGACAACTTGCTTTGTATGGGAAACCTGATATGTGACATCATTGGTGATTTGCATGTTATGTATTATCATCGAACGCTAAGCGTTTACATAATAGCGTGACATCATTATAATTTACTATGTAATTATTTTAAATATAATATATATTGATACAGTCAGGGCTCCAGTAAGAATGCAGAAGTGCAAGTGGAGCCAGTCATCTGAGAAGACAGGATTCATAAAAGGGCAGAATATCTTTATACAGATGACTGGATGAATCATGACACTGCTGTCCTGAAGAGTCAAGATTTTTGGAAGTAAAAAAATCTCTAAACTGTGTTGCTTGATACTCAGCATTTCACATACAAACTCCTAGTCCCACAAGAAAAGCCTTCCATTAGGACAGTGCACAGACTGGATCTCACAGAAGCAATAAGCAGATAAACCTGAAATCTCAGTAGCTATGACATCACTTTCCCTTCACATATAAATCACAGTACATTGGAGTGCATTCTTGTATAAGTGAAGCATGGTACAGGACAGAGATATTTATTCATACCCATTCATTCTCAATAAGCAGACTATCGATGATGAATGAAGGTTTTATGTTACCTCTTTATGTGTGTAAATGTTATTAAAGTGCATTATAGCGCTGTGAGACATTTCTCCACTGATAGTCCTCCTACTGATCCCAAATTCCATTCAGCAACTTGGAAAGGCAACACAATCTGCTCCTGCCAAGAAAACTACAGTGGAATTCTACTGTACCTCCTGCTCAGCCAGCTCCCTGGCATATTGCATTAGATGCTGATAATGTGAAATGACAAGACCTTCCAGTTTTGTGCTCAACGTGAAAAATGCAAAATGATACAAGAAAGAGCAGGCTGTAAACTATGGGATAAATATCCTGTCTACATCAACCAGACAAGGCTGTAACACATAGACAAGTGAACATGTCATAATAATGGAAATTATGTCAAAGAGAAATAAACATATTTTTATTTTTTAAGTACAGCAAAAGAAAAATCACAATTACCTAGTAAACAGCTCTTAAAGTGTATCTGTCATCATTTTACAAGGAGCATCTAGTTGATACACTGTTTCCATGACTCCCATTAATCTGTACATATGTAGTGTTAGTTCACATGATCAATCCATACAGTCTAGTCCATACAATCACCTCCTTTTTGAGGTCATGGAAATAGGTAAACAGGATACTCATCTCCCAATCTTACTGTTAGGGAATTGCTAGATGAGCAATTCCTGGGTAGCTGCTGGTGAAACCTGTGAAGAAGGGAACAACAAGACAGTGTGTCCTAATGCTGAACCTGCCCGCAGTCCCTGCCTATTTGCCTCAACTACCCTAAGCGGAGGACAACTGGGCAACAGTTCCTTTCTAAGATGCAAGTGACAACACAGAATGTAGACAAGACAAACTACAACAAAAGGGTGGTCAGCTAACCAAGGGGTCGGAACCAGTCAAGCAACGAGGTACAGAATCAGAATCCAAAAAGAGTAGTCAGAAATATGAATATAGATAGCAACAGTATAGAGCCAGCACGCACAAGGCAATAGCAAACATCAGGGAGTGGCCTGGAAAAGTATATACAGGAATCCACCCTAGACTTGATTGGCAAGGAAGAATGTCAATAAAAAGCAACTAAATTAACTTCATAGTAACCAAAGAAAGTAAAGCACTGGCTGGACTCACACACAGCAACGAATCCTCAGCTGTGCTCCAACAAGTGAAAAGGGTCACAACTGAACATGCCTTCTGCACCAAAGCGGAGGACCAGAGGATGGTGCCGAGGCCCAAACAGGCAAAGATGTTACGCTTACAGTCTCAGCAGGACAACTTCCATCAATCTGACATATGATTAGCACATATCACAAAGACACTGGAGAAATATTTCCACTGGAATACTCCTGAAGGGCATGATCACTTGGCAGGTGGAAAATCTTTAGGGTATTACAGTAATAGCAGTGAATCACATTCTAATAAATCTGTTAATAAATGCACAATTTGATGTATTTTCTGCTGCAGTAATTGAGTCCCATGGTCACATGCCCTCAGACAACCCCATTCAAAAATAAGTTGAGTTCCACAAAGTCCTTTTCCAGTTAGACAAAATAAAATATCAAATGATTTGAGCTCACCATCAGGCTATGGATGCTGTAGTCTACAATCTGTAGTAAGTTTAAAGCCTTCGTCCACCGTCACCACCATTTCTGTGTTTCCATGGTAATAGACATCACACAATTCCTTACATATGGTCTCTAATTTTTACTGACACACATTCAGTAGGTTAGAAGAAGCAGAGCGGTGTAATATGATTGCAGTAACAGACTACATAGGACTTGTTTGCAGTCTATTACCATAACTACTGTTTAACCATAAAATCACAATCTAAAGTTGGTGCATCTTGGCGACATACTGCCTATGCTGGCTTGTGCTACAATTTCATGCACAATTACAACACAAATTCACATATATTCTGTGCATTCTCTATGCTGGCACTTGGGGAACTGAAAAGATGCCAGACTCACTCACGTAACATCTGATCCAACATTGAAGAGGGCCGAAAGTAACAGGGAGTGCACAGGAGCCAGGGAGAGGTAAGTAACAGTGTTTATGTTTGTATCCTCCCCTGGGTCTCCGATCATTATACTTTGGGGTCTGAAAAGATCCCAGAGTATGATAATTGTTTATGGTTGGTCCACTATGGGGCATAATAGTGTGTGTAGTGGTCACTATGGGGCATAATAGTGTGTAGGGGCCACTATGAGGCATAATACTGTGTGCAGGGACTACCCTGGGGCATAATACTGTGTGTAGGGGCCACTATGAGGCATAATAGTGATTGCAGGTGTCACTATGGAGGAAAATAGTGTGTGCAGGGGCCACTATGGGGCATTATAGTGTGTGCGCAGGGGCCACTATGGGGCATTCACCTCAGCCCCCTGTTCTTCATCAGCTGCTCCCCTCTGCCAATCCCTTCACTGGCTACCCATTGCCCAGCATATTGAGTTCAAGCTACTAACGTTAACATACAAACCCATTTACAACCTGTCCCCTCCATATATCTCTGACCTAATCTCCCGCTACCTGCCCACACGTAACCTCAGATCCTCCAAAGACCTCCTACTCCGCTCTACTCTCATCCGCTCCTCACACAACCATCTCCAAGATTTCTCCTGTGCTTCCCCCATACTCTGGAACTCCTTACCAAGACACATAAGACTGACCCATGCAATCACAGGATTCAAGAAGGCCCTGAAGACTCACCTATTCAGGAAGGCCTACAACCTCCAATAACACTATCACCTCACCGCCATCTGTACAGTCTCCTCCTCTCCTTCTTCTCTACCCCCCCTTCCCTCATAGATTGTAAGCCCTCGCGGGCAGGGCCCTCTATCCCACTGTGCCAGTCGGTCATTGTTAGTATTATATCTACCTGTATATTTTGTGTACTGTATGTAACCCACAAATGTAAAGCACCATGGAATTAATGGTGCTATATAAATAAATAATAACAATAATAATACTGTGTGTAGGGGCCATGGTGGGAAATTATACTGTGTGGAGGGGCGCTATTGCCATTATACTGTCTGGAGGCCAATTTGGGACATTTTAGTGTGTGTATACTGTGTGTGTGTGTGTGTGTGGGGGGGGGGGCGCTATGCCCCCAAGTCAAAAGTTTGTTGGGGACCCAGTTTTTGCTAGTTACTGCTATCTCTGGCAGAGACACAGAATCGGGTAGCGTGGCAGACAATTCTTGTATTTGGTGAGGGGCCCCCATGGTTATTCCCTCATGATCAGTGACTTACCTCAATGTGCATAGGTGATACATTGTAACCTTAGCAGAAGTCTTAATAGTAATGTCTGCAGTTTTTTGCAATCATAGATGCATCTACACATGCAATATCGTGAAATTCCATATGCTAATACTGCATGCTAAATCACAATGCAATGTAACATGCATGTACAATATCATACATGCTTAAACACTGTAGGGCCCTTGTCTAAAAACAAAAGTGTACAGCAGTACAGACACTTGTGGGAATGTTTTTCTAAGCCATGATGTGTCATTGAAATAACATTGTGTAATTTTAAAAACATACATACTGTGGGAAATTGGTAAAAATTGCTGGTTAGTTTATCGTGCCATGAAATCTCATGGCATGTCAAGTCAGCATGGCCTTCTGTTTTCATTCTATATAATGAGGGCCGTCAGCTGTGGAGTGCGGCTGGAGCACAGACAACACCCTCTTCTCCCTTTCTCTTCAAGGCAGCCCTGATCCATTCACTCTTTTAACAAAACCATTTAAACTATTCATAAGAAATCCCTGTGCAGCTGCTACCCTGCATCTAATCCTGCGGGAGCTTTGTGCTCTTCAGCAGGGTTACCCCAACACCATGTGAAGCCCAGCCAGGCAACTGTCTGAAGCTTTCTTAGCAGTATAAACAGCATGAGGCCTACACAAAAGACACAGAGTAACTTCTAGCAGCTGCGGATCACTGGAAGATAATACTATTTTTTAATGTCTTGCTAGGAAAAGTCTGGGCTATAAATTTTCTCTACTTCCTATTGATAACCAGACAACTCTTTGATATAATGCAGTGGCTGAATGCTTGCTTTATCTTCTCTGTATGTAGGCACAGACATAATGATAGTTATTCTGTATAAACCAAGTCATAATGAAAATGTTCCAGCACGCTGGCAATGGAACTCCATGGGGAACGTTATATAAGCTTATTGCCCCTATTTTCTTCTAATTCTGCCCCTATTTAAGTTTTATGCTCCGTAAATAAGATTTATCATGTATTCGTGCCTACATTGAAGGCTTTTAACCAAGGTGCGTCACTTTGCTTTTTTGTGGGGTGACCTTATACGATGCACTTGTGACCTGTCCCTCTTTTTTATTCCTCAGCTCCAATACATTGGTAACGCAAAAAACCCACTGAAATATCTGACAGCACTGGAATCACAATTTTCATTAAGTGACTTGCGCAAGATTTATGACGCAATTTCACCTTTTTAGTAAATTAGGTGCATGCCAATAAAAGGAGCAAAAAGCCCAAATCATAAATGACTCCAAAGGTTTCCCATCAGATACGATGGGACTTCTGACTCTAAACAGAAATGTGAACAGATACTAACAATCACTCCTGATATTATAAGTCATATCACTTAAGAGATTAATTCTTTTACCATATTAATAATATTAGTACACAAGGTCTTTAGTAATACTCTTTATTATCAAAGTTCCCTTGTGGAAAAGATAGATGCAGGTGATTGTAAAAATCCAAAGCGATCTGAGATGAAATGTGACTTTTTTTTTCCATTTTGCCATGATAAAGATACCATTTAAGAGTTAATTGAGGCCATTTATTCCAACTATTCTAGAAAATAGATAATAATATTTTTTACAATAAAGAATGATTTGTAGAAGTGACCAACTCGCTTCATTTAATGTTTCCCATTAGGATCCATGTCATTAATACATGTTGATCAATTCCACCTACTGTGCTGTATTCAAGGTCTGGCTACAGCACTTTCTCATGGACATTTGGTATAGCAGCAGCTGCAAGATACAACCATTGATAACCTCCTGTCACCTACTTTGTGTGGTTGCAATCTGGCACTGCTACATAATAACCTCATGCTGACTGGCAGGAGAAGGAATGGGCAAAATTCAGTAATCCCCTAATAGGGGGTCGTCTGGGAATAGAATTGCTAAAGAGCAGGTAATGGTATAAGATAAAAAAAATAACCATTACTTAGTGAATTCTTCTGGTGGTCCCTGACAGTCCTATAGTGATTGCATCACATATATCAGTCACCAGAAAAGCTGTAGCGACACTGGTTTAGGCAGCGATACCTTCATGAATAGCACATGGATATCCCATGAACTATATACTGTATGTGAGATCATTGTTGGGAGCACCAAAGCTGCAAGATGAGAACCAGTATGGCAGCTGTCAATAAAGCAAAAATGGCCGTCAAAGCTGAATGAAAGAAATGGAGAATCTCTATTTGTATTTGCGTTTGCTCTTCTTTTTCACTAATATAATTTCGTTTTTATATTTTTGTCCTTTCCAATGCTCTCCAGCCACCTAGGAATAATTCTAGTTGTGGCGTCCAGTACAGCACCTGGTCTCAGCACTGGAGCTCTTACCTCTTTTGCCCTCTCCAGCTCATTGTGTAATGCCTGCTTGGTCACCTCCATTTCAATGATTTGCTGGCGCAACATTTCATTTTCATCTTCTGCTTTAATTCGCTTCTCTTCCACATTTTCCAGCTCGTGGTGCAATCTGACAGATACATCTTTGGCTACCTGTTTAGACAGATACAGAGGTGATAAGTAAAGGAATGAAATGCCTACAGCATATTCAGCAGTCTCTGGTCTTATGTGCAATGAACACCCCAATGCGGTGTATTTTATTTCTGCCCATCAGTACGATAGTATATGATTTCAGACCAAAATGAGGGTATATTGAACTTTCACATAAAATAATTTTCTGCATAGTCAAGGTCTTAGCACTTGAGCCTAATTCTGGAAGCAGTGCCTACTGACATACAATGCTGTACAATATGCCACCAGTTCCTAAGAAGCGGACAGTTCGCACTCCAGTGTTTCTATGCTGGAGAGTCCTTACTAAAGTAATTAAGCATCCAGTACAGGATCCTAACATGGTCAGCCTAGGCCAGAACGCACGCCTTTGTTTAGCTGTGGGAATTTTTCAGTTGCCATTTTAATTAATAGAAGAGTAAATGACTGTAATGAAAAGGGAAATTCAGAAGAACCATACAATGGTGAGCCCCTTTCATCACCTAGCCAAAATATTCCAAATATGTTTTTCATGCCCCCCTATTAAGGGGTTAATAAAAATCTATTCTCATTTTCTTTATTTAGTAAAGAAAGATTCTTTCTGAGAAAGCGACTTACATAAGCAGCAGTGAGAGGTCACTTCATACGTTTGTACTTAACCAAGAAGAATTACTGGATACAATTTTGGACTTATTTAGTAAAAGGCTGAAAGAGAACTCTAAATATTCTTCTTCAACATGAATAAGGCCAATACTTTACAATAGTGCTTTTACCTTTAAGTCTTGCTCCAGACTCCTGATCAGCTCTCCATCCACTTGACCTGTCTGTGCAACTTTTAAGCTTTTTTGCTCTGCTTTCCTGAGGCGGTATTGCAATATACGGCAGTTCTTATTGGCTCGGTCAAGCTCCCTTCGGAGCTCCTGCAACTGGTAAACATCTTCTTCTAGATAGCTGTCACGCATCTCCTCCATTTCAGCCCGCAGCTCATCCAGCTCATCCTGTTGAAAATCATAGCAAGGCTTATGATAAAGGCATACATCCTGAAATCAAAGTGTGCAAAATGTAACATAACCAATACTAAATCAGATTGTTAGGGATTAATATGCATTTTAACTTCAAAGTAAAAATAGCATTATTTGACAGTCACCTCTAGGGGGAGCTGATTACATATCTACTTATTATGTCAGCATTGTGTCATCAGTGATGTCCTTACAATATGTGGTCACTGTAGCATCCTGAAAGTAAATGCAGTACTACATGGTAGCCTTTCAGAATGACTGTCCTTGTAAGAAAAGGTGGCTTGGTTGGTGGTTTTCCACCATAAACTAGTCCCATTATTTCGCCTCTATTGGCACCCCTCTGTTATCTCTCAGTTGTAATAAAGTAACATTTTAATGTCGGAAAGCATAAAAAGTTATATCCAAATTAACTGAGGTAGTCACAGGGGCGGGGAGCAGTTACAGACTTTACACTCCCTGGACATGATTGACATTAACCTCATGATGTGACGAACTGTAAGGCTGAGGCCCCTTGTTGCGGAAACGCAGCTTTTTTTTTTTGTTGCAGATTGTGCTGTGGTTTTTTGAGCCAAAGCCAAGAATGGCTACAATAAGAATGGTAAATACAGTATATATGAAACTCTTATACTTCTTCCTTCTGCTCAATCCACTCCTGGCTTTGACTCAAAAAAATGCAGCAAAATCTGCAAGAAAAAAAGCTGCATTTTCACAACATGGGGCTTTAGCCTAAGGCAGAAGTACTTCATCTTGCATGTAACAGGACAGTTTATGGTGGAAAAGCACCTAACAAGTTCTCTTTAACTGAGCTGTTATAATACAATGTGCAAGGCTACAAGTTATTCTGAGCAATTTTGGTTTTAGGAACACTACCTATGAGCTTTCCAGACTGCTAACGCTCTGTGCTGGGATTTCATCAAGAAACCTGAGGATTTGTAGCAGAGTCTGGGAAATCTGGGGATAAGAATGTGTATGGAAGCAAAAGTAAAAAGCACGAGTCTGATTTATCATGTTTTGTACACTAGTTTTCTGGTTTACAAAGCACAAAAAAAGTCATTTTTTAAGATCACACTATTTCTGTGCAAAATGTAAAACTTTTGGGCATTTTGTAAAAAGTGAGTGGAAGTGGGCAGGAATCAAGTTGGGTCGGGGGGATACCTAGAAGAGATTAGCTGAAATCTACATCAGTCCCTGGTTGGTGCAGATTTCAGTTCCGGCACATGGAACCTCGTGAGATGTGCCATTGGAGGAAAGGATTAAGAAATTGACCCCATGACGCGATATTCCTGCTATTAGTTTTGTATCACTTCTCAGTAAATCCATAACCTAATTGATTTAATCTAGGCATAAGGAGGTAAAATAGGTGGCTAGTACTGTTCTATATACTCAACCATGGATATTCACTACACTGTGTATCTTCCTAAAGATTCTTTGTACTATACACATCAGTACTGTTAATACAATCTAATCTCCAATGCAGAGAACAACAATCACTGCTACATTTGTCTCTGTAATGCAAGGCCACACATCTATAATAGGGGTTAGGAAATTTGCAGAATAATAATATTTACAGTTATGTTGATGGCAACTAAGTGAGAATATAAAGTTTCAAATGTATCTCCTAAGATAGAACTGTGTCTCAGAGAACCACTCATTCCATTACCAGCCTGCTGCCCTTGGGATATGAAGACACTATTATTAGGTTTGCGCTCAATTTAAGGCAGGAAGGAGGTACAGTACAGTATGCCAAGGCAAATTCACAGAAGGAAAAGCTTCAGTTTCACTCCTCTGTATTTACATAGACACCGTATCCTATTAGCAAAACAATAGAAAGACAAATAAAAATAAAATAAAGACCACTTTAAATAGAATTTGGAGTGCCACATTACATGCGGGAAAGGAACCGAGGCAAGGTATACAACAGATATAAGATAATCAAGAGTAAAGGAAAGTCATGGAAATTCTAAAGCAGCAACACCATCTTCTTGCCTTCAATTTCCAAATAATTCATTCATGTCTAGAAAAAGCATAACTGTCTTTGTGGCCTGTAGCAACCAATCACAGCTTGTATTCTGCATTTTGCCTTTGAGAAAGGCAGCTGTGCTGAGATTGGTTGCTATGGATAACAAAGACTGTCTTTTAGATATTACAAGGAACGTAACATAAAAAATGGAATGCTGTGTAATAATAAGAAATGAAATAATAAAGTATCAATTCTAAAATGCAAGGTAGGCTAAACTGAATTCTGAGGCCTTATTCACATGGGCAGTATTTAGTCAGTGATTTGCATTAGTGATTGTGAGACAAAATCAGTAGTGGAGACAATACAGAGATATAGCATAGTGATAAGATTTGCCCCTGTTCTGGATTTTCTACCCTAAACTGATTTTGGCTCACAAAATCACTGACCAAACATGAACCATGAGAATAAGTTCTGAGGCTACATGCACATGATAAATCAGACATTGAGGCTAAGGCCCCATGTAGCAAGCCACAGCCAAAAATTGCTACAGAATAGACTGTTGTGGAAATGCATGACGTTTTTCTTCTGCTGATTTTCTGCCCCTATTATACCAATATGGCAGTGGCAGCATTTTTTTTTACCCATCCCACTAATCCGTTTTTAATAGCCGTAATATGGAGAGACACATTAAGGCTGAGGCCCTACGTTGCAAAAATACAGCATTTTTTGTCGCAGTGGAAACGTTGCGTCAAACAATTCAGCGTTTTACAGTAACTGCATAGTGAAAGGGATTCTGGCTAATAACATCCACACATTGCAGAAAAATATCAGCAGCAGAAAAGCTGCGCTTTCAAAAACACCGACATTTTAGTAACTCGCAGCATGTTAAGTATACTTGCACAAATGCTGGCTTTTCATGTACAAGTATAATAATGGTAGAAAGTCCTCAGAGACTGCAAAAATGCAAAAAAAACTTTTTTCCACAGTGTTTTTTGCTGTGTTTCGCTACGGGGGCATTCGTTTAAAAACTGATCAATTGCAAATAGACAAAAATGTAATGTTTTATTTGATAAAAATAGGTAAGTGGGGGGTGTCCTGGAAAACGTAGATAAGACTACATTCACGCCATATGTATGTGTGTTTGTATTATTAGACCAAAACATTTGATCCATTCTCTTTCAATAATCCTTCAAAGTTGCACATGTTGGAAAGCACTATTAGAAATACATTTTTTAATACATTACATCACTTAAGTGCATTTTCTTTGATAACTATGTCCCACAGTGTTTCTATGCAAACATACATTGTGGAGAAGCAGAAAGGGGATCAGGAGTGGGGAGATATCTCAGTTTTGTGCCCAGCACTATGAGATGTGTGGCTAGCCAGTAACTACAACAAAATAAGGGAAAAACTTTATTTATTTTTTTTAAACCATTCATGGTTGATAAACAGGCTCAACGCCAAAACCTCTATCCCTCATCACCATGGTAACGTTCCAATTTATTTACAAGTAACTGACATAAAAAGCATCACAATACTCATTAACCTATTTAACCTGAAGGTTAACAAACAGACAATTAACAAAGACAAAAATGAATGAGAAAGTAACAAAGAAGATAAACAAACAAAGATAAGAATAAACAACAAGAACACAAGAGCTTCAAACAAAAGCCAAAACAAACAGGGCAAACACCCCAGGGAGGATCTGCCCATTCCGAAAGCATTTGGGAAATACTACATTTATAAAAGCCATGTAAAGGTATAGGAGATGCAGGGCTGATACAAAAATGTCTGCACTACATCTTATTTGCATTAAGGGCCCATGCACACGGTGTAAATGCATGCTCATTTTTGCATAATACACGTGTAAAGAATACATGTATAAAAATAAGACTCCCATTGACTTCAATGACATTTTTTACACGTGTAAAAAAACGCACCAAAAAACGTGCAAAAAAACTGTTCGTTTTTGGCGCTTTTTTACACGTGTAAAAAATGTCATTGGAGTTAATGGGAGTCTGACTTTTACACGTGTATTCTTTACATGTGTATTATGCAAAAATGAGCACGCATTTACTCCGTGTGCACGGGCCCTTACAGTTGTTGCAGAATAAGCGAGTCAAATCCATCTCCCTATAAGGCAAAGTTCACATCTTCTTAGGAGAACAGGCAGAAAAAAAGTCCTGCATAGAGAACTTTTTTCTTCATCACTTTCAGTTTAAAAAACAGGGACACCCAACAGACTCATTATAGATAATGGGGTTCGCCGGGCTCTGTGTGTCACTGCCTCCCATTGTTGGGATCCCCAAGTGACTCGAAAGATGGAAAGCCACAAGAAAATGGCCACTTACAATACTGTGTAAGCAGCCATTATCTTTTAGCCGGCGGGCATGCGCAGTCGGCTTTGCCCTAGGCCTAGAAGTTTGAAGCGACCGTCGGAAGAAGACGCAAAGAGAGGCCGTTCCTGAAGAAGATGGAAGCGGTGCTGGAGAGTTCTCTCGCAGCATTGGGGACATCCCCAGTGCTGTTTGGGCGCTGGGGACCGCCCCCAGTGCTGCGAGAAAACTCATTTGCATGGAGAAGACATCTAAAGGTAGGAGAAGAATAGCCTTTCTTAAGGCTATTCCTACATGTTAGTCACAAAAATTGAGTTCTAATGATAGAATCCCTTTAAGGACATGAAAAACGGGCTGTCACAAAATAACTATGGGAATTCATACAATGCGTTCAATATGCTGCGAAAACGGCTCGTAAACACCCATTTTTCACGATCATGTGAATAAGCCCTAAGGCTTGTAAAATTTCAACTAGCCATATCTTTTAGATCAGACGGGATAAAAATCACCACCAATGGTGTCAGACAGCGGCATCTTCCCCTCTCACTATTGAGCCAAAAATGTATAGGAAGGGGCCAGAGATAATCCGTGGAGAGAAAAGTCTCATGTGCATGAATTTTCTTTCTGTCGATTTTGTTTGTCTCTGCGGCAGAGTCTCCATCCTTATATGAAATATCATATAATATATAAGAATTCTGCAATCAAGTATTTGATTTTTTGTCATTGAACAATGAAATCAAACTGTGCTGGGATCAATGCGGAACGGAAGAAACAACGGAAACCACAACTCCCTGAAATGTTGCTCTAAAGTATCACATTTTGTGTGGTTTAGCTGAATTCAGGGTTATAAATCTTCCTGGTAACTGTATCACATGCTCAGTAGGGCCAAACTGTCCCTCCATACTGGGTGTGTAGAATGGGTCTAGTCACATGGCACTATCTATGTCCGCTTTGACAGACAATCCCTAGATTCATACGTCCAAGTTTCATCTGTGAAACTGTCTGTGTGTTGGCCCGGAGAGTCTACAGGAGCGTCTCCTAGGATAATAGTTATCTATAATGTTAGGAGTCCCTGTCTACCAACAATATACTGTCCCATACCAACTACACGGATGAAAATCAATTGTATGAGTGCGGGGTTATCCTTTACAACTCAGAAATCCCTAAATTTTATGTGACTGGGGCCCTGAGGGGCTCTCGTGATCTGAGTCCACCTAGAACTGATACGTTCAGCTATCTGTATGGAGCTTGCTCTTTATATGCTCTTTTATACCTATGCAAATGTTTATTAGTAGTACTTGTCCGAAATTACTATTAAATATTCTTTTCACTGAATATTTGCTGTTACAGTTTGGAGAATGGTGACTGCGCATTATAGGTAAGATGTAATACGGACAAACATCAGCCACCTCCATTGTCAGCCGACAACTGTATAAATGGTACAGCAATAATTGGCCTTAACAAACAACCATACAACAAATGAAAAACAAGTGTCAGGAGATTAACCATCAAGTGCAGGTGGAAGACAGATGGAGGATCACAGATGGGCTCTTAGCAAAGGAAATGGACCATAAGAAAAGATCTGTAACAGGATGTAGGGAGATGGCAGCTTATATTATACTTACATTACAGTTAACAAGCTTATCAGACAAGTGTTTAAAAGTGTCTCAAAGAGCTCCTCCAAGACTGGAGCTAAGGAAATAAGACTATTTACACTGCACATACACCTTTACCTTCCTGATGGAAGGCTGCAATATATGCCACTGTATAGATATATAGTGGCATAGGCCCGGTTCACATCAGCGTTCAGGTTTCCGTTTTGGGACCCCGTGAAGAGAAACCTATATTAAAAAGTCATTGCCTAACAATAGACCATAATGGGGTCCGTGTGGTTTCCGCACGAAACGTGCAGAGAAAAGTGCTGGTGATGTGAACCAGGCCTGAAACCGCTAGTCCACTTCCATTGTTACAGATGGTTTGCCGCATGATATACGTTTTGTTCACTGGAGAAAATATATAAGTCTATTCATATTCAGTGGCAGGATAACACACACTGCTCGCAGTCAAATCCACGGTTGTTGAGTCAGAATTAGAAAAATTTGACGTTTGCAACCCTGACTTCATAAAATGATTATTTATTATTTTTAGTTATAATACACAATTATTCATGTGGTATAATTAATTAGATTCATTGTTTTTTGCATATTTACTTTAATCGGAATTCAATCACTATCTTTATTCCTGAAATAGAGGAACTTTAATTGTTTCTTTGTGACAATGACAGCATTTTATGAAGGACTTGGAGTAGGAGTCAGTGTTGGCCTGTGGAACAATAAAGAAGTCAGAGTCGGTTTGCTTTCCTGACCCCACAGCCCCGATTAAAACGAAGAGCACTGGAATGAGATGACAAATGTTGCAAATTTGTGGACACATTTTAGACAATTTCTCAGGCAACAGTTGTTGCCTACACTCATTTCTTGTGGGCAATAAGCAGAATTTTTCGGTTGGAAAGGGCTAATCCAGCCATAAAAGGGATTTATGGGGCATCTACTACACCAGTAATTTCATATAGAGGGTTTATGGAAGGTTATTCTGTAGGTGTCTGTACAAATTCAGTAAAATAATCTTGTCATGTTCAGACTCCTTATATTTATCAATCTATTCTCCACTATAAGCATTATTTCTATGGTAGGAGGGGATAAGTCTGTACATACTGCATGGCACTCAACGGCGCACACCTATGCGCAACTTATCCTTCGCTCACATTATATACATATGTGTGTCTGT
Source organism: Leptodactylus fuscus (assembly GCF_031893055.1). Taxonomy (NCBI): domain Eukaryota; kingdom Metazoa; phylum Chordata; class Amphibia; order Anura; family Leptodactylidae; genus Leptodactylus; species Leptodactylus fuscus. The sequence goes on along the minus strand of NC_134268.1, from coordinate 74,430,421 downwards.
ATATACTCTACAAAGACGATATTTTGTAACCCACAGCTCTAAACGGACAGAAAATGTGAACATGCTACAGTGAACTGTGGGATAATTTATAGACAAGGCCCTCAATTGCTATTAGAGACACAACTAGGCACTGGCGTAAACATGGAGCATCTTTGGCGCAGTGTAGCATATCTCTGGAGCAATGTAGTGCATCTTGGTGAATCTAGGTTGGAATAAAACTTTTCAACATGCTCGACATGTGGTGTGAAATCCTATAAAAAAGGGGCAAGGCTTAAGTAAGCCATGATGTGCCAAAATAGTGCCGAAAAAATCTGGCACAAAGTAAGCCAACTAAAGGGTGGTATAAATGTAGTCAATCTAAAGATATGTCAGATTTATCATCCAGCACCACTCACTTTGAGAAATCTGGTGTATTTTCTGACTGATCTAGTTTGCACTGTCTAATAGTAAATCTGGGCCATTGATTCTGCGGAGAGGGGCAAGTTTATCCAAACAAACCTATCATGTAAAAATAGTAAAAGTTTCGAAGAAGTGATATTTAGGTATTTAGTAACTGTAATTGAGGAAGTCGCATTCAGCATTTAGGTACAGAGCAGGAGTCATCCATGGTAATGAGAATCAGTTAGAAGTAATGGCAGGACAATGACCTGTAATATCTTTTGTTATACCATCTGGTGGGCTCCAGTCATGTCACAGCTTGTATTAGAGATTAATAAGACTTGTGCAGGGAAAGTCACAGCCTAAAACCCCAAACAATGGATCTAAATGAGGAGTTTCAGACAAACTGAGAGTATTTCATGAAATGTGTGCATCCATTCATCTGCTTTATATAGGTATGTGTAAAGATACACAGCTAGTATACCTTTGAAAACATTGATGCTTTAATAGCCCCCACACCCTTTCAGAGGCTTTTCTGACTGCACAGGTATTACACTTTTTGTGCTTTCTCCCCTTACTCAATCGAGAGGTCTTGCCCACTAGCTTTGAGAGATTGTGCTTGTTTAGAGCGGATGATAAGGGCTTCCGTTCTTTTATATATGGCTTGCTCAACGCCCCAACCCCTTGACAGCAAGCGTGACTTTATGATGGCTTGGGAGCGAAACCTTGACACTGGCCCAATGGATTGACTGTACATCGATTAGCGAAGGAAGTGGCTGCTCACCCTCATGGAGTCCTCCTTAATAGTGATTCATAGCTGCCCGGATTCACATCGCCTCAACTGGAGAAAATTATTTCTCTCAGTAGCTGAAGTAATGCAACAGGCTGATACCATTATGTTCCATGAGAAGATCAATTACATTATATCTGATACCCAACCAATTTTTGATAATGTCTGTGCACCTTGGGTCCACAGAGCTCACATCCGGGGTCTTCCATACTGTCTCCAGCTTTAGCGATTGGAATGAGCCCCCACTTCCCTCACCCCTCCCTCAGGCAGACCCTTAGTTGTCACCTTGCTGCCTGAGTTTACTGTAGCACTACTTATTCCTCCCTTTTTCTCCTGATTCAGATTGATTTTTATGTTTTTATTTTCTCATTGTTATCTTTACATGTAACCTTTTGACATATGACTGTCGTGTTTTTGATCAGACAGCAAAAACACCAGTGGGTGGCCTGGAGGATGTGCGTAACTCCCCTCCTCATGAAGTAAACATACCCTCCACTAGCGTGATAAAATTCCCCCACAGTTGGGATTGCAAATTTTTTATGTAGCAGTTCATGCTGCATACGAAAAAAAAATAAAAAAATATCACATTTCTGATGGTATTTGTTTTGTTTTTTAAAGCTAGCACTTGGTACCATATAAAAGGCTAGACCCTCAGATAGAACCGCTCTACATAGTGGAGATACAGCTACTGGAAACGACACCCCCTACTATACTGTACATACTGGTAATATACAGTGTGCAGGGATTCACACTGGCAAAGCTTATATAGAGTGCTGTTTGGGAGAACTTTAGGGCCTGTTTTCTACTATAGGAAAGCAGAATTGGATAATAAAGTATTTTACAAAAATATCCATCAAAATCCCCCTCTGAATGCCATAGAAAAACAAAAGTGAGATGGCACTTATATTTATTGTGTAAGACTCTGATATCTATATGCCTGAATGCTTATTATCCCCATAGATTGTAAGCCCTCGCGGGCAGGGCCCTCTACCCCGCCGTGCCAGTCGGTCACTGTTAGGGAGCGTTCACACTACCGTCGGTGTCCGACATGTAGTGTCCGCTCCTAGTGTCCGCTCAAAATCTGTCACGGACACTAGGAGTGGACACTAGATGTGTCCGTGACACCTGTCATTCAAATGAATGGGCATCGGGTGCGTTCTTTTGCACTCCGTGCCCGTCCTTCCCTGTCCGCAAGAGAAGATGTCCGACTTCTCAAGCGGACAGAGGAACCCTGCATGCAGGGCTTTTCTGTCCGCTTGAGAAGTCGGACATCTTCTCTTGCGGACAGGGAAGGACGGGCACGGAGTGCAAAAGAACGCACCCGATGCCCATTCATTTGAATGACAGGTGTCACGGACACATCTAGTGTCCGCTCCTAGTGTCCGTGACAGATTTTGAGCGGACACTAGGAGCGGACACTACATGTCGGACACCGACGGTAGTGTGAACGCCCCCTTAGTATTATATCTACCTGTATATTTTGTGCACTGTATGTAAACCCCCAAATGTAAAGCACCATGGAATTAATGGTGCTATATAAATAAACAATAATAATAAACAATAATAATAATAATCCCATGTAATTTCTATGTACTAGTTATATTATGTCGGTGCTAGAGTGTTTTTGCAGCTGGCTGTGCTATATCATAATGTGATATTATTAGTAATAAGGATAAAGAAAGAAGGTCTAGGGACATTGGAGATGATAACGTGTAGTTCTCATTATCAAGACATCACCAATCATTTTGCCCGTGAAAAAGACACCATATTGGATGTTTTCAGATGCCATAGCAGTGCTGATTCATGCTGCACCACTACATGTGAACATACCCTTACTGTGTAGGTTGTAACCATAACTCTCAATTCCAAACATTGGTGCCATGACAGTTCAGAAGGGGGTAGTTATGTGATTTTTTACCTATAACTGTGCAACAAAAGCACAAACATCGCCAAGGATCAAAACCTGTAATGTTCAATTTGTATAAATGTAAAGTGAGATGTCTGACACAAGAGTCCATTGTAACACTCCAAGTGCTGCCTGGTATCACAGCATCCTGAGAGCCACACAAGATACTAAAGAGCTGTGACAGCGTGGAAATGAAGCTCACAAGAAACATGTAGAACGATTCTTTGTCAATTAGAATGACTTTGGCCGGTACATCACATCTTATACCCATTCTGATGCCTGATGTACAACTTAATATCATTTAGCACCAAGATGGCAAATGATCCACAATAAACAAAAGTAGTTTGGGAAATCCTCTTGTGTGTGGACATGTGCACACAGAATAAATTCACAGAAATAAATATATACTGGAAAATAAAAAAAATCACAGAGCAGATTTACTAATCTCTAAAATACATGGACAAGACAGAAGAGCTTGATTAACATGGTACATGATATATGATAAATCTGGTGAATCCGGGGCAATCCACTTTTTTTTAAAGAGGACCTTTCTCCATCTTGCTGAAGTTGGTATTTTTCTCTAGCCCCCAGTGTTTCCCAGCAATCATTTCTATTAGTTTCAGCACCCAGGAAAAGTAGCGGATAGAGAAAAAAATTCCCCTGTGCTAGAATTAGTGGGGCAAACACTTAGTCTTCCTTCACACAACTGTAGTGGGTTTTACTGTCTGCAAACACTGATCCGCACTCTGCAAAAAGTATGCCCACATGTCATGCACAACCTTCGATCTGCAAAAAGGCCTGTACGATCCTCTACACTTGTATGTGCAAAAATAGGACATGCCTCAAAATTTACAGTCCTTGGATAAGGCACAGACACACGGACGCAAAAAATGCGGTTGTGTGTCTGGGTCCATAGAAATGCATGTGTCCGTACTTTGATCTGCAATTGTAGATGTGTGAAGGAGGCCTTTTCAGAGATTACTGGAGAAAGGTCCTCTTTAAGATATATGGCCTATAGTCAAAGGGGTTGTCCAGGATCTGAAGATATTTGACGCTGATGTCCTATTCACATATAGATCTGTCTGGGTCCAACGACTGAAACAATCAGTTGGTGCTGCCGGGAGAAGCCACATACAGTACAATGTAGCGGTAGCACTTGGGAACTGCAGCCCCACTACAATTCCCTTAAATAGGAGTAGGGCTCATTCCAGCTGTACACATGGTATATGGCTTATGGCGGTCACATCAGCAGTTTGGTTCAGATGTTGGAACTAAACCAATCTATACTGCGGCTGGGTCATCAGTACCAAATAGCTTCAGACCTTGGTCAACCCTATTAACACTCAGTGCCATGCTATTAGCATATAGTTAGCATTAAACCCCATAATAGTGTAGGGCTGTCATGGCACAGACTCCAGCATCTTTACCCTTTAGATCCCATATTCAGTAGCAATCACAATCTGGGTGGTTAAAAGTATAAGACACTGGAGTCATTGAATAAGCTCCTGTCTTTCCCTGCAACACATATGCAATGTCTTTCAAATCAAATCAAATCAAATCAAATCAAATCAACTGGTCCAACTAGCAGAGAAAGCAAAGCAACAGTTCCCAGACTGTAGTATCATCCTGTCATCTCTGCTCCCACAAGAAGACATCTCTGAAGATATCATCATGGGGATCAACAAAGAGCTGGCGACCAGAATCAGACAAACACCAGGCATCACCCTGGCACAACACCCCTCCATAGATAAGCGTCACCTATATGATGACAAACACCTCAATAAACATGGAGTCAGCCTCCTAGCGAAGGAATTCAAAGACTTAGTGCTCAACAGAGACCCCGGGCCTAGACACCAAACAAGACAAAGAGTTATGGAAATAATACCCGACAACCGCCAATATCCAAGACAGAACCCCCCAAAGATGCCACCTATCAAGAAAAAGCCAACCAGAGCAACCCAGAGCACCGACATAGAGACAATAAAGAGAATAGAGCATGCAGTCACTACAATGGCCACAACAGCAATGCACATAAACCAATACCTGGCCACACTGCAACCAACCAAGAACCCAGCCCGTCCTCTGCAGGACAGCTCATTACAAGGTTTACCCACTGAAGATGAAATCACTAACTATTAGTAGTTGGAACATACAAGGGCTGAACGCCTCAGCCTTTGGATCTAAATCAAAAGATCCAGACTTTATAGACAGACTAAAAAACATAGACATTCAAATCCTCCTAGAGACATGGACCCGGGCAGATGACGAGTCCCTAACGCCCATGGGCTACAAGGAATTCTCAGTGCCCGCCCAGAAAAATAAGACCACCAAACATGGCCGCCACTCAGGAGGCATACTAATATGGTACAAGGAGGAGCTCAAAGAACACGTAAAAGCTACCAAACGTGGAACCAATCACATATGGATAAAAATAAGTAGCTCCATCCTCAGCGGCCAGCAGGACTACTATCTCTGTGCAGTATATATGCCCCCACCAGGGTCCCCCTACCACGACCCCGACACTTACGAGGTCCTACAAAGGGAAGCCATCCATTTCCAACCCAAAGACACGCTGTGATTTCCAAAACTGGCGCTAATTCTACCTGTATTTGGGTAATGTAGGATTTGATATAATTACTTAACATTCTTAACTTCAATTCAATGCAATATTCTGAGGGGTTGTCTAGTAAAAACAATAATCTTCAAATACGTTTAGAATAAGGAGTTTAAGGCTGAAGCCCAACATTGCAAAGATACAGTTGTGTTTTACAGTACCTGCAAAGTGAATGGGATCCTGGCTAATCACATCCCATGCAGAAAAGATTATGCAGCAGAAAAGCTTCGTTTTTGAAAATTGCAGCAGGTCAGCAGAAACACTGGCGTATTCCCTATAGGTATAATATGGGCATAAAGTCTGCAGAAAAAAACTCTGTGCAAACGCAGTGAAAACTCTGTGGAAAAAAAAACACGGTCACGTCCACTGCATTTCTTCCCAGCATTGTTTTCTGTTGCGTTTTGCTACATTGGACCTTTAGCCTAAAAGGGCTTTCCAGGATAGGCCATAAAAAGCTTAACCCAGAACAAGTATTTTAATGCATTACAAAGCACATTACAGTGATAAACATCATATCTTTGTCAGATATGTCACATTTGTAGATTTGAAGTGAAACAGCTTTGAAATCCTAAGCAAATAAGGTTATTGGTTAAAAGGGAGCAGAGCTTAGGCCCGTGATGGCTAACCTATGGCACGGGTGCCAGAGGTGGCACTCAGAGCCATCTCTGTGGGCACCCATCTGTGGAACATTTTATACTGTGTGTGGGCAGATTGTACACTGTGGAGCAGATTGTACTGCATTGGGTCCATTGTAGAGCAGATTGTACTGTGTGGGGGACACTGTGGGGAAGATTGTACTTTGTGGGGGCCACTGTGGGGCATATTGTACTGCATGGGTGTCACTGTGGGGCAGATTGTACTGTGTGGGGGCCACTGTGGAGCAGATTGGACTGTGTCGAGGCCCTTTCACTATTTATATCACACAGTATCTCTTTTATAGCAGACATGTGTCAATATTATAGATCATAACAACATTGCATGGTCACTATAAAACATATCTGTGCGATGTAGATAGTGAACATTAATTGTTCTAAATTATACCAAATGCAGTACAAAGTTTTTTGTATCATTTTTTTGTATCATTATCTCTGTAAAGTCCCATTCAAACGACCGTATTTTGCGAGTCCATAACTGCCCACAATTGTGGATCCACACAATATTAAAGTTTAGAGATGAGCGAGTACTGTTCGGATCAGCCAATCCGAACAGCACACTCACATAGAAATGAATGAACGTAGCCGGCACGCGGGGGGTTAAGTGCGCCGGCTACGTCCAAGCGTAAGTACCAGGTGCATCAATTCATTTCTATGGAGCGTGCTGTTCGGATTGGCTGATCCGAACAGTACTCGCTCATCTCTATTAAAGTTAAATTGGCGTGTTGGCACTTTGTGATAAATTAGTGGGTTTTGGGTTGCAGTTTGGGCACTCTGTCTCTAAAAGGTTCACCATCATTGGCTTAGGCAATTGGAGCTTGGCTCTTGCTGCTCAAGTAAGATGGGTGATATCATAATCAACTGTCATTGCAAGGGGTGGTACAGGCAGAAGATGGTAGGAATCTCCAGGGATAAGAAAGTTGTTTTTCTCCAAATCTCCATAAGTGACATTCTCAACGAAGGAAAGTTCTTATCACTGTAATGTGCTCTGTATAGTGGTGGCAGGAGTTGAATATGCTTGGTGGAGATAGTAAACCTATATAAGGTATGAACACAGGTTGTAGCACTATGACGGAGCCTTTGAAGGAGTTCCCCCATAGCTTTTTCTTTTGTATAGTGCATAGTGACTGCAGTTGTATATTACAGTTCTTTGCACCATACAGTCACAGGAGAGGCCGAGACTCAATTTTATTGAAAAGCAGGATCTAATTGAAAATAATAGTAAAATCCTCTTCAGAATGTTTTCTGGTCAGAAATGACAAAGCAAATTAACAAATAAATTGGAGCTGCAGTAACAAAACCTAAGCCTACTTTATGTGGTGACACAAGAACCCTGTGATGATGGTTGGGGGTGGTATAAACAAACAGATGTACAGCTGGTGAAGACCACCCCTTCCAGCCCAGGGATTGTTTCACACAATGTCTACCCCCTACCCAAAGTGTTCCACTGCCCCTACCTAACCTATATAAAAAAAAAAAAGAAATAAAACAGCAATATGCCTTTCACAAAGGAATCCTCTTTTGTCTTGTTTGGAAGGCTGAAATAAAGAAAGAGAGCATACCCTCCCCCATTATGTTCTCAGAATAAAAGACTAACCAGTCTTTTATTTCTCTCCTCCCATCTGTCTCCCGATCTCTTGTACAGGGTATTAACAGGTAAAGGGCAGACTGGAGGCTTTCACTACCAAATAAGTCTTGGTTTTCTTCAAGCAATTGAAGCAAGCAGTTTCAGACAAATATTGAGAGCTAAATATTTTTGCTTGTATAATAAAAATCTATTTTCCAATATACTTTCAGCAACAATTTCTCACAGTTTTCTAGATCTCTGCTTGCAGTCGTTCACTCTGCTTACTGACAGTGGCTAAAAATCAGTCCATGGTCATGTGATGTACACAGGTATACAGCTATTTATACCCACAGCACCGTAATATTACAGTCCTATGAAAAAGTTTGGGCACCCCTATTAATCTTAATCATTTTTAGTTCTAAATATTTTGGTGTTTGCACCAGCCATTTCAGTTTGATATATCTAATAACTGATGGACACAGTAATATTTCAGGATTGAAATGAAGTTTATTGTACTAACTTAAAATGTGCAATATGCATTAAACCAAAATTTAACCGGTGCAAAAGTATGGGCACCTCAACAGAAAAGTGACATTAATATTTAGTAGATCCTCCTTTTGCAAAGATAACAGCCTCTAGTCGCTTCCTGTAGCTTTTAATCAGTTCCTGGATCCTGGATGAAGGGATTTTGGACCATTCCTCTTTACAAAACAATTCAAGTTCAGTTAAGTTTGATGGTGGCCGAGCATGGACAGTCCGCTTCAAATCATCCAACAGATGTTCAATGATATTCAGGTCTGGGGACTGGGATGGCCATTCCAGAACATTATAATTGTTCCTCTGCATGAATGCCTGAGTCGATTTGGAGCAGTGTTTTGGATCATTGTCTTGCTGAAATATCCATCCCCGGCGTAACTTCAACTTCGTCACTGATTCTTGAACATTATTCTCAAGAATCTGCTGATACTGAGTGGAATCCATGCGACCCTCAACTTTAAGAAGATTCCCGGTGCCAGCATTGGCCACACAGCCCCAAAGCATGATGGAACCTCCACCAAATTTTACAGTGGGTAGCAAGTGTTTTTCTTGGAATGCTGTTTTTTTTGGACGCCATGCATAACACCTTTTTGTATGACCAAACAACTCAATCTTTGTTTCATCAGTCCACAAAATCTTCCAAAATGAAGCTGGCTTGTCCAAATGTGCTTTTGCAAACCTCAGGCGACTGTTTGTGGTGTGCTTGCAGAAACGGCTTCTTTCTCATCAATCTCCCATACAGCTTCTCCTTGTGCAAAGTGAGCTGTATTGTTACCGATGCACAGTGACACCATCTGCAGCAAGATGATGCTGCAGCTCTTTGGAGGTGGTCTGTGGATTGTCCTTGACTGTTCTCACCATTCTTCTTCTCTGTCTTTCTGATATTTTTCTTGGCCTGCCACTTCTGGGCTTAACAAGAACGGTCCCTGTGGTCTTCCATTTCCTTACTATGTTCCTCACAGTGGAAACTGACAGGTTAAATCTCTGAGACAACTTTTTGTATCCTTCCCCTGAACAACTATGTTGAACAATCTTTGTTTTCAGATCATTTGAGAGCGGGCTGTCCATGCTCGGTGACCATCAAACTTAACTGAACTTGAATTGTTTTGTAAAGAGGAATGGTCCAAAATACCTTCATCCAGAAACTGATTGAAAGCTACAGGAAGCGACTAGAGGCTGTTATCTTTGCAAAAGGAGGATCTACTAAATATTAATGTCACTTTTCTGTTGAGGTGCCTATACTTTTGCACCAGTCAAATTTTGGTTTAATGCATATTGCACATTTTCTGTTAGTACAATAAACCTCATTTCAATCCAGAAATATTACAGTGTCCATCAGTTATTAGATATATCAAAATGAAATGGCTGTTGCAAACACCAAAATATTTAGAACTAAAAATGATTAAGATTAATAGGGGTGCCCAAACATTTTCATAGGACTGTACATCTGCCTGGTAATACTGTATATCACATGACCTTGGACTGATTTTTATCCACCGTCTGTAAGCAGAGTGAACGACAGCAAGCAGAGATCTAGAAAACTGTGAGGAATAGATAAAGAAAGTATATTGGGAACTTGTACAACTTTTTGTCATACAAACAATAACATTACTCTCTCAATATTTATCTGAAGCTGGAAACTCATTAAAAGACCCTTCATGTCCTCATGAATGTGCGGTTTTAGGGTCAATTCACACGTGAACTGCCCGCGCGGGTTTTGACACGGAAAGAGACGCGGTGAGCCGCGTCTCTCTCTTGTCAAAACCCGCCTGCCGCGACCATCACAGTCGCGGCTTTCCCCTCCGCTGTCGGCTCAAATGAATGAGCCGACATAGGAGGGAGCTGCCGGGGGCGGAAGCCGCGCGGCTGAGCCCGCGTGGCTTCCGCCTGAAGAAAGGACATGAAGAAAGGACATGAAAAAAAAAGCCCGGTGGTCTACATAGACCACCATTGTAAAGGAGCGGATTTTGAAGCGAAATCCGCTGTCAAAATCCGCCCCTTTGTTCACGTGTGAACTAGCCCTTACATACCACAAGAAAGCTGTCAGCTTTCCTGTTATGTGCCCGGTTTCAGCACCTATATTTCCCCACTGTCATAAGGGCTTTCCTCACAGCCTGGTGTCATCGCTGGGCTGGGAGGGACGCCACCTATATTCTAACGTAGCCCTGTACTGTCAGAGGGGCTGTTCCTTACTGCTCAGTGATGACGCTAAGCTATGAGGAATGCCCTTCTGACAATGGTGAGAGATCGGTGCCAAAACTGACAGAACCAATATATCCACCACCGGGTCACATACTGGGAAAGCCATCATTGCGCTGAATTCGGCGTACTGTCAGCTTTCTAGAGGTATATAGCTCAAAGTTCATGAGGACATGAAAGGTCCTCTTAAAGTATAAATAAAGAAAACAGGAGACAAGTTTACTTATAACATTATATGTACTACTAGCTATTATCATGCTGTTCATATATAATAGCACATGCCATTTCTACTACTAGTACAATTATGATTACAATTACTATTATAATAATAACATATGCTTTGTATCTCCTTCTAGCAAAACTATCATCTGTTGTGTATGCTAAAAAATGACGGCTTGAAGTGAGAGGTACAAAGCCTGTGGCTGCACTACTGAGATATTTAGATGACCACGTTTCCTTGTCTTGATTCAATCAGTGTTGTCAGCGAGACATTATATATATTCAAATGATTATCCACTACAATATCTAAACCTAAACACACATTTTCCATAATTCATGCCAAGTCGGATGTTGATCCACCAAAGGTCTCATTTTTCTTTTATGAGATTCTGCAGTGCAGCCTCAGGCTCTCAGCCCATTTCTTCAGGTAGTCCTATATCATTATAGTATTAAGATATTACAGTTTTTATATTTTTAATGTGCATGAAATTTCATTTGAGGCCCAGGACCCCACGTGGTATTAACACTGCAGTTTTAATGTGGTGAAAACTTCACAGAAAACCCGCTGCGTTTTACAGTCCCAGCAAGTGCAGAAAACTATGTGCAGCAGACACGCTGCAACTTCCATAACCATCGCAGTTTTGGAAATCGCAGCATGCCAATTATACCGACGGAAACGCCGGCAGTTTCCCTATAGGTATAATGGAAGCAGAAAGTCTGCAGAGGAAACCTCTGTGGACTTTGTGTGAAAAGCGCTGCGGAAAAAAAACGCAATGAGTTGTCACCACAGATTTTCCCGCATTGCTTTTTTGCTGCAACCTACTACATGGGGCCTTAGCCTTAAACAATTTTTATTGCAGGTCTTTTTATCAAAAGGCCATGTTGACCTGGTCCAATGAAGTCAACTCTGCATAGTGGATTAGTGGATAAATCTAAATAAGAATATAGACAATGCCCCAGATTTCCAATTGTGGTTACTGCTAGACACTGACAAAAACGTAGCACATCTTTGGTGCAATGTGACACATCTAGTTCAGGTTAAAATAGCTCACATTGCTAAAAATGTGGATGCTGGTGCTCAGAAAAAGGGGGCTTGGTTTAAATGTGGCAAAAGTGTGCCAAGATAGTGTAGTAAAATTCTCACTTAAAGAGGACCTTTCATGATTTGGGGCACAGGCAGTTCTATATACAGCTGGAAAGCCGACAGTGAATTCAGCGCACTGTTAGCTTTCCCGATCTGTGCCCCGGGTAAAGCGCTTTCGGTCCCGGTACCGTGGCTCTTTACAGTCAGAAGGGCTTTCCTGGCAGTCAGTCAGGTAGGTCCTTCTTCAAAGCAGCGCCTATCGTGCTGTGCTGTGTGAGTGGAGAGGAATGCCCCCTCCCCTCCTGATAATACTCGTCTATGGATGAGCACTGTGAGCAGAGGGAGGGGGCGTTCCTCCCGGCTCACACTGTACAGCAGGATAGGCGCTGCTTTAAAGAAGGACGTACCTGACTGACTGTTAGGAACGCCCTTCTGACTGTAAACAGCTACGGTATCGGCACTGATAGCTCTTTACCCAGGGCACAGATCGGGAAAGCCAACAGTGCACTGAATTCAGCACACTGTCATCTTTCCAGCAGTACATGGAACTGCTTGTGCCCCAAACCATGAAAGGTCCTCTTTAAAGGTAGGCCATACTAGACAGTCTAAAGATAAGCCAGAATTCACACCCAGAATCAGCCACTATCATAAATCTAGCAAACTTTCAGATTAAGTTTACGCTGTCTAATGATTAGTATATCTGGACCACTGTGCCTCCTGTACAGCAAATACCAGAAATTACAGAAATCTGTAAAATTGTTTTATTATTAATATTGTATTAAGATAAGGCTGTATTCTTAAAGTTCAATCTGCATTTTTATCAGGCCACACATGAAAAATACAGCAATAAATAGAAACATAATACACAAAGATATCTGCAAAATTATATACAAAAAGGTCAATGGTGTTTAATATTGACAGACAGCAATCAATGGGAAGTACAAGGAACATAAAAAAAAAGCTTGTGTGACAGGGGCATGAATGTGCATGCTTGTGTGACAGGGTTGCCTGGCTGGAAAATATCTCAAACACAACGTCTCCCCCAAAAAACTGGAAATGGGGACTACTATAAGCCAGGGCGGAAGCCACCTGTGCCATACAGAAAAGGCAGAGCACAGACATGGAGGAGATAAGAACCATGTTCAGCACCCTGTGCAACACACTGCTCCAGACTGGAATCCACAACATAGCCACCAATCAGGAACCCAGCCCGTCCTCTGCAGGACAGCTCATTACAAGGTATACCCACCAAAGATGACACCACTGACTATCAGTAGCTGGAATATCCAAGGGCTGAACGCCTCAGCCTTTGGATCCAAACCAAACGATCCAGAATTTATAGACAGACTAAAAAACATAGACATCCAAATCCTCCTAGAGACATGGACCCGGGCAGAAGATGAATCCCTAACACCCATGGGCTACAAGGAATTCTCTGTCGCTGCCTGGAAAAGCAAGACCACCAAACATGGCCGCCACTCAGGAGGCATACTAATATGGTTCAAGGAGGAGCTCAAAGAACCCGTGAAAGCCATCAAACGCGGTGACAACCACATGTGGATAAAAATAAGCAACTCCATCCTCAACGGCCAACACGACATCTATCTCTGTGCAGTATACATCCCCCCATCTGAGTCCACCTACCACAACCCAGACATCTATGAGGTCCTACAAAGGGAATCTGCCCAGTTCCAGTCCCAAGGCAGAGTGCTGATCTGCGGCGACCTAAACGCCAGGACTGGAACAGAGATAGACTACCTGTCCTCTGATGGAAACCTGCACATCCCGGTAGGCGAGGTCCACCACCTGGAGTCTGCACAGAGAAGAAGAAATAGCTATGACATAGTCGTCAACAAGAGCGGGAGACAGCTGCTGAACCTGTGCCGGAGTCTGGGACTGTACATAATGAACGGGCGTACCAGAGGGGACACTCAGGGACGCTTCACACTAAACTCCCATGTGGGCAACAGCATGGTGGACTATGTCATCACAGACGCAGACCCAGCAGACATAGATGCTCTCATAGTCACCCCTGAGACACACCTGTCAGACCACAATCAGATCCTGCTGTACATGAGATCCACTGACAAGCCACTCACACAGCAGCCCCACCAGATTGGTCTCTACAACCTGCCACCACTCTTTAAATGGGCCAGTCACCGGGCCACCGAATACACCAATGCGGCTAACCGACCCGAAATCAAGGAACTGCTCACAAACTTCTATATGAGTACCTACCAGCCAGACCAACAAGGGGTCACCCGAGCAGTGAAGGACTTCAGTAACATCCTGTACACCACGGCAGAACTAGCAGGCCTGAAACAGACAAAGCCCAAGAGACCGACTAACAAACAGTCTCACAAATGGTTTGACAGTGACTGCAAGGCTCTACGCCGTTCTCTAAGGGCAGCCTCCAACCAAAAACACAGAGACCCCAACAACAGAGAGTCGAGGGAAGCCTACAACAATCTATGCAAGCAATACAAGGGCACCCTCAGAGAGAAGAAACAGAGGTACCTCTCCCACAAAATAGAGCAACTAGAGGACTCCCTCCAGGACAGCTCATTCTGGGAGACCTGGCACCACATGGGCACAAAGCCCAAGAAAAACTCTCTCCACATTCAAAATGGCAATATCTGGCTCAACTACTTCAGAGGTCTCTACAAAAACATCCCAGAAGAAGAACTAATTCCAGAACAGCAACAGATAATCACCAAACTGAGGGACATGGAGAAAGTCATCAAAGACTTCCAGAACCCTCTGGACTCACCAATCACCATAAAAGATATACAGGAAAGAATTGTCCTGCTGAAAGGCAAAAAGGCCAGTGGCCCTGACGGCATCCTACCAGAGATGATCAAATACAGCCCTCCAGCAATACACGCGGCACTGGCAAAGCTATTCACCCTTGGGCTCAATGCTGGACACTTCCCCGAAGACTGGAACAAAGGGCTCATAACCCCCATCTACAAAAATGGGGACCATTATGACCCCAACAACTACAGAGGGATCTGCGTCAGCAGCATGCTGGGGAAACTGTTCAACAGTATCATCAATAACAGAATCCTCACCTTCCTCACACAACATGGGGTCCTCAGCAAGAGCCAAGCAGGGTTCATGCCAAACCACCGCACCACAGACCATATCTACACCCAGCACAGCCTCATCAAGACGCACGTCCACAACACCAGAAGAAGCAAGATATTCGCCTGCTTCGTGGACTTTAAGAAGGCGTTCGACTCAGTATGGCACCCAGGCCTGCTCCTGAAACTCCTAGAGAGTGGAATAGGAGGAAGAACGTACGACGTCATCAAGAGCTCCTACACCGGAAACCAGTGCAGTGTGAAGGTGAATGGGAAAAGGACAGCATACTTCCAACAGGCCCGAGGGGTCAGACAAGGCTGTAGCCTGAGCCCAACACTCTTCAACATCTATATCAATGAACTGGCTACAGCCCTAGGGCTCACCCTGAACAATCGAGAGGTGAAGTTCCTGCTGTATGCCGATGACCTCCTACTCCTGGCCCCCACTGAGAAAGACCTCTAAGAAAGCCTGTCAGTGCTGGAAAAATTCAGCACCACATGGGCCCTACCCATCAACCAGAAGAAGACCAAAGTCATGGTATTTCAGAAGAAGGGCCACAATAAAGCCTCCACCACCCCACAATTCACACTGAACGGCTCCACACTGGAGAAAACCAACAGCTACACCTGCCTGGGGCTGGAGCTCAGCCAATCAGGAAGCTTCAAAGCAGCAATAGAAACCCTGAAAGCAAAAGCCTGCAGAACCTTCTACGCCATCAGAAGACAACTGTACCACCTCAAACCACCAGTGAGGGTCTGGATTAAGATATTTGACGTTGTCATCTCCCCGATCCTTCTCTATGGCAGTGAGGTTTGGGGCCCAGCCACCTACCCAGACCAGTCAAAGTGGGATTCCAGCCCAACAGAGAACTTCCACCTGGAGTTCTGCAAATACCTGCTCCATGTCCATCGCAACACCACCAACATGGCCTGCAGGGCAGAGCTAGGCAGACTCCCCCTATGGCTCACCATACAGAAGAGGGCGCTAGCTTTCCAGGCACACATCCAGGGGAGCAAGCTCGACTCCTACCACCACCAAGCATGGCTAAGCCACCTGAGCAAACCAGACACTCACCAACCAAACAACCGTATATACAGTAAAAAGATCATGACAGTTGCAGGGCAGAAGTTATATGAGTCAAGTGTCATACGTCTTGTTTTCTAACACATACTTCCTTACATCCAGAAAATTACTTTTTTTATATACGTAAACAACAACAGCCAACCACCAAACCAAAAACACCAACAGACGATAACCAAGGCCGAAATAAAGGCGGCCACAGAGGCAAACAGAGAGCGGTACATTGAAGAATGGAGAAACGAAATAAATAACTCCAAGAAACTCACCGTGTACCAATCCCTACGAAGGGACTACACCTTGACCACCTACCTGGAGAGAATACGCCACCCCAAGCACAGACAGACCCTGAGCCGGTACAGACTGAGCGCCCACAACCTAGAGATAGAGACGGGGCGATACAGGCAGACGTACAAGCCACGGGAGAACAGACTGTGCCAGCACTGTGACCAGGGGGCCCTAGAAGACGAGACCCACTTCCTGCTACACTGCACCAAATACTCAGCTGTGAGGGCCGTCTACTACCAAAGACTCTCTGCCCACATCCCAGACTTCATATCTGCAGACGAGAAGAGGAAACTCTACATCCTACTGGGAGAAGAAGAGGCCACTGTGGAGATCGCTGCCTAATACGTGTCCAGCTGTCACCAAACAAGAGGAAGATGAGACTCCACGGACTGTTATATTTATCCCAAAATATTGCATTGGTCCTGGCTAAGTTACCCATGCATATATCCTACAATGTCCTCCACCTGCTTTAGAGGTTGTCAGGATAATGAGGATACTCTCCACATATGGTGGACATGACCTCTCGTCTGACGCTTTTGGCAGTCACTACAGACCACCGTGCTTACAATATACTCCTGACAAATTATTTCAATGTACTTTGATGTCCGCGAGAATTTATGTAACATCGGAATAGAGGACCTCAACCTTTCTCCTGTCAGAGGTCAACAGAAGAGATGACACCGTTATGCTGTATAAGAAGATTAACGCTGCCATAACTGATACATTTCGATAGGGAGCGTGCCCCATGGGTTAACAAGTCACAGGCTCCTGGCCTGTCAGATTGTTTGCAGTTATAACCCCCAGGATGGGTAACTTTACTATTACTGTCCCCTCCATGGTATAACTCCATTTGTAACTGTTTATTGCTGGTTTAGTTTCTTCTCTCTGTATCTTGTCTTTACACTTGCTCTGTGGTGTATTTAGTTTTATTTTACCTGTGTGTTCAGTGGGTAACTTCTTCATGTACGTTGGCATCTCTGCTGATATAGAGACTACTGTGTGATTCTCGAATGTTACACTATATTCTATTCTCTTTTGTACTCAATGACGCTCTATATTGTGATACGCTGTAGAAATGATTTATGTTTCCATTCAATAAATACTTTGGATACTAAACATTAGAGCTCAATAGTAAATTTATTTTACATTTGGACATTCACTGGTCATATTTTGTGGTGTCAACCTCTTTAAGTGGGCATTCACACTATCACCGCTGTCCGCCCAGGGGTTTCCATCTTAAACCCTGGAGAAACTGGACAGGGGATAACTTGCCGGCGGTTAGCTTTAAAATCCATTCATTTGAATGGGTTTTTAAAGGTGTCCGCTGATGTCTGTATGCCGCCTCTCCGTCTGGCATCCAGTTTTTTTGCATGGACACAGTTGTACATGCAGCACTTTGTGTCCGTGCAAAAAATTGGTTTCCAGGTAGAGAGGCCGCATACGGATACCAGCAGTTACCTTTAAAAACCCATTCAAATGAATGGGTTTTAAAGCTGACCACCGGCAAGCCGTCCCCTTTCCAGGTCCCCTGGGGTTTAGGATGGAAAACTCTGGGCGGACAGTGGCGGTAGTGTGAATGCTCCCTAAGACTATGTCTATACACAGAGTGAACCATTTGTTTCTGCCGCCAGAAGCAGACATCAGAAAGGCCCCCCCCCCCCGAAGAGGGGGCGGGGCCAAGCGGAAGGGGGCGGGGGCGAGCGGAGCGATCGTCGTTAGCAGGCAGAGAGCAGGCACGGAGAGGACCTGCTCTCTGCCTGAGCGTAAGGGGCGGCCGCTGGAGCAGCGCTGCTCCAGTGACCTCCCCAATCCACCGCTCAGTGACGGTGACCCTAAGCCAGTCCAGGACAGCTTGTCGTGGACTGGCTTAGGTCAGCAAAAATGCCGCCCTCCCTGGGGCCCTGGCATAGCGCCGCCTGAAGCGGTCACTTCAGGTCGCCTCATGGGAGGTGCGGCACTGTCTATACAGCATGGTTCACAGCCAATAGTAAAATCACTTTGGTGCCTTTAAGAGCCAGGTGATATTGTTCGGTTGCCTTTATGACCATTTATGATGTCATTTGGAGCCCTGCAAACAACAGCATATGCCATTTATGGTGCTTGGTCACATATAATAATGTAACCAGATAATATATATATGCTTTTCCACTGAGAGATAAACACGCACATTAGTAGCTAATACATTTACAGAGAAATACTAAGATCAGCAGAGGAAGAAAACAGAAAACAGAACAATTCAATTACAAAGTTTCTGCCTGGCCATTTCAGTATCTTCCTGTCTCATAGACTGTATTTACTATGTGAAAACAGGAAGAGACCTATCAGTAAGGTGGAAGATAATGGTGCTGTAATGAGATAATAAAGCCTGCGGGGGAGGTAAGAGCACACGGTCAATACAGTAAATGTATCCATACAAGTTAACTCCCTATAGATTGGTTACCTATACCGAATAATCATTTCTGCTGACTACACATACGTTACTACAAATTATCTGGATATTTGTGCAGCCGCATCAATCCTTACTACAATTTTTAATGCAGTGCGACTACCTTACTATACATTTATTTATAGATTCTGGCATACGTATATACAAAATAGGTGACCTACTTTTTATCAGAATATAGCCCATCCAGATGTGTGGGGCTGTAGCAAAAGGGAGAGACTCCATCATAGTCAATAATTTGGTTCATCTGTTGCACCATGAATACAGCCAGGATACACACAGTACATGTATCGACCATAGCCTATTTGTGATATCACTTTCACCCCATAGTAAAGGGTTAATCTTTAATTTTAACATAGAATGAAGCATGACCTAGTATCCAGACAGACCCTCCCCCTGCTGCTCCCTGAGCTTGATGAGAAATGGATATCCTCAATGAGGGGAGGTACACTATGGGGATTTAGCCTACTGTTAGTCAATTTATCTCTGACATAGTGCCCATTATACTACAACCATTGCTTTTAAGTCAACCCCCTACAAGGGAGGAGGAACCACAAAACAGGCAAAACAGAAAAGAAGAGATGTTCTCCAGGGGACTTGTCTCTCCCATCAGGACTATAGCAGTGAAAGTGGAAATATAGTGTTGAAAATTAACCCTTTGTAGCCAAGCACAGCAGAATATTATCGAGAAGCACAGCTCTGCTTCAGTGACAAGGTTTGACTTTTGGCGTTGGAAACTGCATAATAATAGTAATTCTGGCAGTATAGTACATGCAGCTCCTGGAAAGGATTGCCTGACCCATTTTAGCCTGGAAACTAGCACTGACATGGCAAATGAAAGAAGTATTCCTATTCAGGAATATGGCATATTGCTTGAATATGGCCTAGCATTCTGATCAGTAGGGTCAGACTCCATGGAAGCCCCCTGATCCTGAAAAGAGGAGGGTCAAGCTGTTTTGTAGTGTACAGCCGCGGGGATACGTGTGAGTATCGCACTGCAAGTAAACTATATGGATTAGTAGCGATATGAACAGTCAAAACCCCATAAAGTAGGAAGTGATGGCATATTTTGGTATTCCATGGTATTAGGCTTAAAGGGGTTATTTCATGTCCACCTTACACGTCTCCCAAGCATTATAATGAAAAATATCACCCTCTTCAATGAGAACAGGGATTAAGGAACTAAATAGGGGTCTCACAAGTCAGACCTCCAATGGTGAAAATATTAGGTAAATCCTATTAGATTGCCATAACTGGTTTTCTTTTTAGATATTATGTATTTTTTAGAAGCAGCATTAAGCTAGCAGTACTCTACACATTATATGGTCTTTGTGTGGGTGTAGAAATGTGCTATAGGTCATTGTCAATACTGGAATAGGAGTATGAAAATTAAATAAATCTGTCAAGCATCAAACTATTGTGATGTGGGAAGATATGGTCGCTCAGGACTGGATAAATTATAATTATTAAATGTAACTGTAATTCTAAAATATAACATACTCTCACTTCCTAATACTTAAAGGAGTTGTCCAGGGATTGGTACTTAACTTACCTGTCCCAAGATATTTTAGATGATGGACCTGGGGGTTCTGGCCATGTCACAACCCGCCGGTCATGTGATCTGAAACGTCACTCCACCCCCCAAGTTGTTCAGTCCCCTCATTCCTTACAATAGGTCACCAATATGGAATTGGTAGAAGTCTGAAACCCAGCAGCCCTACCGATCAGTAGCTGTGGTGCTGTTAAAACACGGTGCACAGAGCTGGAAGCAGACTGCTAAAATAGCGGAGCTCAACAGAGACCTCTATTGACTATAATCGAGTCCGTTGGATGACCAGTCTTTTTTGTCTGGTGATTTGGGATCTGCATCAGGCAGGCACCTGGCACAGATGGCAACCCAACCTTAGTGATTACTACTGCTCAAGTCTCATTCAAATCAATAGAAGTTGAGCTGCGGTAACCACTAACTGCCACTACACAGTGGACGGTGCTTTCTGCTTCCAGCTCTGTGCACTGTGTTTTAACTAATATTAGCATCAATAGGGCTGTTTGGTGTCAGACCCTGACCAATCTATTATGATCTATTCTAAGGATGGGTCATCAAAACCTTTTGCTTGGAATAACCCCTTATTTCTAAAGTTACATTCACACAACTGATTAATGGCGGTGTGATGTATTTTTAATTTTTTTTAATGGATATCATTCTACAACATTAAATTCAATGTCAGTGAATGGGGATTATTCAAGTGAATGTTATTTTGAAGGTTCATTTTCACAGACCGTCAAACTATAGGTCATGTCCTGTTTTGGGCTGTGTTCACAAATCCCTCCATACACTCAGTTGCATGGGGGATCCTTGGAAAAGGGCGCCCCTCGGATGTTTTTCAGAACCATTTTGCACCTAGTTCACCTGAATGTAGCCTAAGGGTTTCCCCACATCCCACCTTCTCCATGGTTGAGGTTTCCTTTGAGGGTTTTTCCAGGAATTAAATATTAACAGCTTATTGTTATTAGCATGTCAAAGGGTGAAATCCACCATATATTGGGTAATCTGTAACTGTAAATTCTGCACTGACTTTTTCTGCTATGTGTGACTCAGGTTTTGTAAAACACCATTCACTAGAAGTGTACTATACTTTCTTGTAGAGTGTTGGTGCAGCGATTACACTGAAATTCCACAGAAATTCAACCATGTCTATTATGGTGGACTGTGGCTTGCCATGTTATGGAGGACACAGCAACATATGCCTCTTTGCACACCTTTCTGACAGCCACTTAAATGACATAGAAACAAATAATTGGGGGTGAATCATTACAACCCATACATATTAGATAGACTATGAGTTTGGCTAGGTCTTCCATCACTAAAGGTCAGGGTCCTTTCAAATATATTTACTATTTTTGCCCATCACAGATTGTACACCAAAATAAGTTTATGCAAATACAGTAAAAGTCAATTGATATAGCAAAGTCAAATATCTCCCAAGTATCCTACAGACAAACATGATTTCTCTCCATTGTCACGTCTTGAGCAGGGATCTCCATAAATGTCACTGCCATTACACAGAGCTCAACAATTGTTTGCTCATTCTGATTAACATAAGGCTATAATAAAACCAAGCCAGACTCGGTACAAGTCCAGACTTAACAAATATGTACTGCAGGATGCTATCACCTGGGACTGGGTAAAATTATTATTATATGTGAGATGAAGTCAACAGATCCATATAATGTTCACTTATATGCTAACCTAACCAGAGGTGCAAGGCCCCAACTTCCCTGTGCTTTCCCTTCCCCGGATTCATCAGACTAGCCTCCATAATGGCAGTCTCATGTTAAATCCCATCAATAGATTAGGATCATAATCACACTCATGGAAGGGTTCTGTGATGGTGAATTGAATTTTGGTGAAACCCAAAGACCAATGGGCTGATTCATCATGGCTTGCACATCAGAAAATTGGTATATATGCCAAAAAAGTTACAATTGTTTTGGTTTAAGTCACAACTTTGTGCAAAAAATGTGACTTTTTAAATTTTGCACCCCACACACCACTTTCCTCAAAATGAGTGTGACATGGTGGTTGGCTGGGCCATGTGCATCATCAGATTTAGGTTACGTGTGAAAGTGTGCACGGCACAGATGGCACATGGATGATACCTGTGTGCCATACATGCCTTCCACAAACCCATTAATTTAATTAATGAACTTGAGCCACAAAGCAGACAAAAGTTTTGCTCCTGGTCTTATCGGCCCTACATGAACATGTGATAATACATGGACATGTATGGGGTCATAGGAAAATAATGTGTTCAAGGCTAAAGTCCCACATAGCAGGCTGCAGCTAAAACTGTAGTTACTAGGGATTCATAATGTAGCTTTCTTTCTCTTAGGTGTTACTGCTGATAACATTACTCCTTCTTTCAGCCCCATATAGTGAGCTGCCTCCAAAAAGCGCTGCAAGAAAAACCATGGCATAAACGTATTGAGGTTTTTCCTGCAGCACTTTCACAGAAAGTCAAAACAGGGTTTCCTCTGCAGACTTTATACATCAGTTATACCTATAGGAAAGCTGTCAGCATTTCTGTAAGTATAATTGACATGCTGTGATTTCCAAAAATGCAACAGTTTTGGAAATCGGAGCATTACCACCGTTTGTATTTTCTTGCAATGTGTGGTTGGGATTCACTAGCATCCCATCCACTTTGTAAGGACTAAAAAATGCTGAGGTTCTTGCTGTGGCCCAGCCAAAAACACGGCTAGAAGACTGATATCAGTTTTCTGGCAAAAATGATGCCAGAAATTTGCACCAGCAAGAAATTGGCGTAGATTCCTGTTTAGGTGCATGGACCCTTGAGAATGCACTTAATGTATGCACCAGCAGGCCAGGAATTATCGAATGGTATGGAAAATTCTTGTCTAGATAAATCAGTCAGGGGCGGATCCAGGGCAGGGCGATCCAGGCAACCGCCCGGGGCCCCGCGGCGCAGCCGGGACCTAACAAAATGGTCCCGGTCGGCATGTCCCGACTCCAACTGAGCTCAGCGTTAAAGCAGGAGCTGAGCTCACAGCTCCTGCTTTAAACGCCTATGTATTCGGCTCATCGGCGGTAGGACGCCGATGAGCCGAATGCATAGGCGTTTAAGGCCGGAGCTGTCACAGCTCAGCTCCTGCTTTAACGCTGAGCTCCGGCCTCCGGCATTTGTAGCCCCGATGTGATGACGTCATCACATCGCGGCTACAATATGTGTATGAGGGAGAGAGCTGCGAGGGAACAAGGAATGGTGAGTGTGTGTGTGAGTGTGTGAGAACGTGAGAACGGCATGACACTGGGGCAGATGGAGGGGGAGAACGGCATGACACTGGGGCAGATGAAGGGGGAGAACGGCATGGCACTGGGGCAGATGGAGGGGGGAGAGAACAGCATGACACTGGGGCAGATGGAGGGGGGAGAATGGCATGACACTGGGGCAGATGAAGGTGGGAAGAACAGCATGACACTGGGGCAGATGGAGGGGGGAGAATGGCATGACACTGGGGCAGATGGAGGGGGGAGAGAACAGCATGACACTGGGGCAGATGGAGGGGGGAGAATGGCATGACACTGGGGCAGATGAAGGTGGGAAGAACAGCATGACACTGGGGCAGATGGAGGGGGGAGAATGGCATGACACTGGGGCAGATGGAGGGGGGAAGAACAGAATGACACTAGGGCAGATGGAGGGGGAGAATGGCATGGCACTGGGGCAGATGAAGGGGGGAAGAACAGCATGACACTGGGGCAGATGGAGGGGGGAGAACGGCATGACACTGGGGTAGATGGAGGGGGGAGAACGGCATGACACTGGGGCAGATGGAGGGGGGAGAACAGCATGACACTGGGGCAGATGGAGGGGGGGAGAACAGCATGACACTGGGGCAGATGAAGGGGGGGAGAACAGCATGACACTGGGGCAGATGGAGGGGGAGAACAGCATGACACTAGGGCAGATGAAGGGGGGGAATGGCATGACACTGGGGCAGATGAAGGGGGGAGAACGGCATGACACTGGGGCAGATGAAGGGGGGAGAACGGCATGACACTGGGGCAGAGACGGGGGGGAAATGAAACTGTGGGCAGATAAAGGGGGAGAATGGCATGAAACTGGGGACAGAGATAGAGGGGGGGACATGAAACTAGGGGTAGATGAAGGGTGTATATGAAAATGGGGGGGAGATATAATTTACGGGTGACTGTAGGAGGATTATACTGTGTGGAATCACATGAAAATTGAATGAGAATGGGTGGAGTCAACATAAAAGTGGGCGGGGCCTAATCTGCTGTGGCGCGCTGCGCGCGCCGCACGTTTTGTTCCCTCTTTCTAGTCTTCAACAGTTGGGAAGTACAGGTTAGAAGTGCGAGACCCCCAGTAAGTAGGGCCCCGCCAAAGTCAATTGCCCAGGGCCCCGCAAACCCTGGATCCGCCACTGAAATCAGTCACTATGTGCCAACTTCACATTGGCTTTGCTGTGGTTTTAACCTACATTACATTGTGCTTTAGGTGTAATGAGGTTACTTTTACTTCCCTCTTGGCTTCAGATGAGGAATCTATGATCAACACCATGTATGTGTGCCAGAAAACCCTGATCATAACATGTCTTCGACAGAGTTAGTACTTCTAACATTTCCCTAGTTTTGCTTAGACTCTGTTCACAACTGTGTTCTGGCTTTCATCGATAACAGAAGCTGCACACCAGACTCTACAGACTCCAACATCACCCAGATGACCCCTTAGAAAGGGGTATGTCAGTTTCTGACATGCTACTGTATTTATTCCATCGAATGTGAAGACATCTGTCACATACATTGCCTACACAGCCCCCAAGAATACGTATATGCAATTTGTCGGTTGTGCTATGTAGTAGGAAACAGCAAGCAGTAAACATTAGGTACATGGTGTCTTCATTCTACTGACTGGTTTTTCGTATTAGGACAGGAACTTCTGTAGTTTAGGGTTAAGATCAATTATAGTTTGTAGGTTTTTGGTGGCAAATTCCACATCTAAAACTTGTATCAAAGCACAGTATAGTGCAAGAGAATGGGACTGTACCAAACACTGCTCACATGTCAAGGGCAATATCTCTGGGCATAAGAGCACATACAATCTGGAGGTGGGCACCTAGGGCAATGTTAGGGGAGCAGTTCTGAGACTTCTGCATGTGACATGAAGAGAGTATATGCACATTACATTACCTCATATTGCTTTTCACATTGCTAATGTAATATCTGCAGTCAGATGTGACTCAGTCATTTGGCTATGGTGACAGTAAGTGAGTTAGTCATTAAGTTGTAATAATGTAAATAAATCACTTAATGTACTGTATGTTCTCTTATAGTATAATACTCATAATGAAAAGATTTTATTATGTTTGTAAATATGATGTAGGGACATTCCGTATTACCAGGGTGAGAATTTGCAAAAGCAAACTCCTCTGTGGATTTCAGTGAAATCTGCTGCAAAAATCCACAGTTCATGCGGATTCACACACAGATGAGCTATATGAAATACTGCACCAAAAATTTAATGATTATAGGGTTTATGCATGAAAAAAAATAAAGCTGACCAGTGATCACTCGAAGTCTCATTCCTCTGCCTTCCCTGCACACGGTCCAACTCTCAGTCACATTACTGACTCTGCTCTACTCTATGGACCTGCTGCAGAAGTAGAGCAGAGATAGTGATGTCACAGATACAGAATGGCAGCGCACACAGACTAATAGCACACAGCTGAGCTCAAAATGTAATATCTGGGCTCTGGGAAACCAGCAAATATATATTTTAGTAATAAAGCTTATCATGAACGTGTTAATATGAACTAATATTAGGGCTGTATGTCTAAGGGCCCGTGCACACGGAGTAAACGCGCGCTCATTTTTGCATAATACACGTGTAAAGAATACACGTGTAAAAATCAGACTTCCATTTACATTTTTTACACGTGTAAAAAAACGCGGCAAAAAAACGGATACATAACTAAAATTCAGTGATGACATGGCAAATAAATAGGGGTGTGTCATGTAAAAAGGGGAGTGTTCTAAACTAATCGTTCAATCAAGGTAAAACATTCATTTAATTGCGATTTAGGACTGGGCCTACCTAATATTATGGCTCTCAGCTGCTGTACAATGGTCCCATAATCTTCGCAGATTAGAACGGTTTATTGTTTATGGTGATTTACTGCTTACTGGACCCTCAGGAACTATTCAGGTCATGTTGGGCCTTATGTCTAACAAATACACCTACACAAAGGTTTCTATGGGATAAATGTATGCCTACACGATTCCTACTAGTTTCTATCTTGAAGATACTGAATAGAAAGGCTTGCCATAATGAATGACCCAGGTCACCCCAGATGAGTGCTGCTTCCGCATCACAGGCCAGTGATGTCACATTCATTCACCACATGGCCTGTTTGCAGCTCAGTCCATTCTCTGTAACTGCAATACCAAGAACAGACCCTACACAATATACAGCGCTGTGATAGGATTCAGTGAAGAGGGTTTCATCATGTCACTGCTACTGTAAACTGTAACTAACCGGCTGACAGACAGATATGATGCGGTGATGTTACTGATCCATAATGACATCACATAATGACAACATAGTAAATTCACACATGGCACACTTGTTGCAGATCACCTTTTTCACATCTGTTTAGCAGACCTATTCAATGGATGCAAAAAGCGTGGACAACAAAACGGACGCCAATGGATGCATTGTTAAAAAAACGGATCAGTTTCCGTCCATTTTCTTTTTATGTCACTATAACTTACTATACCATACTTTTGTGTTGGTCTAATAGAACAGAACGAAACTGATCCATTTTTTTTTTTTTAACAGTAATGTATAAGTAAACGGTCGGCCATTGCAGTCTGTTTTTTTGCATCCATTAAACATATTTGCTAAACGCATGTAAGACATGATGTGGATGGAGCCTGTGAGTGAATATCAGCTCCACTTGTCTGCATGGGGTTGTTTTGCCATTATGTACACTGAGGTTTACAAGCACCATCAATTGATGGAACAATCACAGAAATTTCTGCCACAAACATGCCTGCCATGTGTGGACATAGCCATAGAGCTCTAAAATATAGACCTGTTTACTATGTTGTACATCTATACACGAGTGCTAATACAGTAAAGGTAAGCCAATGGTGATACACACCAAAAAGCCCATATAGTGTAATTGGTAGAGAACGGTCCCATAATGGGGCAGCATTTCTACTGTAGTTACCACATGACTGTGATGTAAAATGCCCCCAAGTGTGGGGCAATTTGGTGCCTTTAGAGTGTGATCACTTATTCTGACTTGCTCAATAAATGGATGTGTGATAAAAGAGGGAGGGGCTTAAATGCATTAATTTGTGTCAAAATTGTGTTGTAAACCTCTGGCCCAAAGTATAGGATGTATAAACTAAGACTAGACAGTGTAACCATGTACCACATGTATAATCCAGCATCAGCCACTGTGATAAATCTGGCACATTTTCAGGCTGCCTAAATTTGCACAGGAGGTAATTTATTAGGATTGCTGATTCTTATGCCATTCTTAATTCATTCCTATACAGCCACGAGGGGCAACAGAATTACTGAAGTGGTTCTTGGACATATAGATGCACTAGGATTAGTCAGGAATTGGGTAGATTTGTGCACTTTTCTGGAATGAGTTATAGTAAATCTGACTTACTGAGGCCTCAATGCTCTGCCCCTCTAGATTCTCAATGAGCTTTACCCATTGTCTAAAATAGTTCTGAGCAGTGAGATCCATCATGTGCCAAATTGAGGGACATTTTGACCTCTTTTTGGTCATATCACAAATAGTAAATGAAGCCAATATATTTTCACAATATTGCAGCAGTAGTGCAGCCCACGTGAGATCTCAGGAGCTGTTATAATACAGGCCCCTCTCACACAGCCCCTCCATGAGATTCTGGACACGTCATGCACTAAAGTTTATGGCTGACACCCATAAAGAGGTTCATCTCTTTGGCCAATCATTTCCACTTGAGTTTTAGACTTTTGTATACTGATATCTAAATTTATTCTACATTTATAGCCAAAATATTGTGATCCATCTAACTCCATTCATGGACCAAAGCAAACATGTGTACCCATGGCTAAGGGCTTTGAAAAGAAGTGTAAAGTGCTGTTGAATACATTGGCACTATCTAAATAGAAATAATTACGAGTGCCAAATCTGGTACATATGAACGTCAATATTCTGTCTACTAAAGGGCCCTGGGTGGGAGCCCAATAATCAGACAATGTACCTGTCCTTGTAATGCTGCCTACAGATGTATTGCTGACTAGTGCCACCTCTGCATTGTGGGGGACGTTGGAGGTAACACCACCACCACCATAGTCACCCAGCACGCTCACCTTGAGATAGTCATTCTCTGAGCGCAGCTCCTCCAGCTCCCTGAGCAGCTCCTCATCTTGTCCAGGATTTGGGGGTGCAGGGCTCTTACTTGCGGTGCTGCTCCCAGTTCCCTTGGGCTCCTCGTTCCTCGAGTAGTCATTTTTGGGCTCCACAGTCAGGATGATTTCCGGCAATGTCTGCACCACCCGCTCACTGCATCCCGATTCGTTGTCACTGCTGTGCGCGGGCAGGGGGCGCTGTTCATCGGAGAGGGGCTCAGAAGGACAGTCAGACAAGTCGGAACTGCTATCCGTGTGGCTAACCCTGGCAAGACCCGGTGATGGGGGCTCCAGCCTCTGCACCCTCCTGCGCCCACCACCTGCGGCCGTCAGAGGAGAGGATGGGGCACCCAAGGTCTCCCTCCTGTTGCCTGCTCCGCTGCTTGGTTCTGTAGCTCCATGGCCTGGCCTGGATGCCCTTTTGCTGTTCAGTGATGCCTTGGCACTGGCAGGTTTCGTGGGGTTTGGTTTGTCTTTGGCCGGGGCACTGCGCCTGGATAAGCGGTTCTGGGTAACAAGGAGCCCAGAGGAGTGGTGCCTGATTCCAGGACTGGGGGACTTGGGTGGTAGCACTGACGGCTTAGCAGGGGGCGCCCTGGGGTGGGAGTCTTTCAGGAAGGGTCTGGCCGGGGAAGGTGCCCTGTTCAGTCGCTTCTTCTCGGCGAGGCTCTGCAGCAGCCTGGGCTCAGGGTTGACAGTCTCCATATGATGCTGCAGGACAGGACCCCCTCCTGCCCACTGGCTATCCTGGCTGGGCCACAACAACAGCACTACAGCTTCCGAGCACAGTCCCAGCGCAGCTTCTCATCACTTCTCCTGCAGCTCACTGCCACCTGCAACCATTCTACTGCATGCACTGCTCCTCACAGCCCCCAGCCTGCCGCACTCTCTGCCCGCCCCTAATCCAGCCACCCTGTGTCACCCGCACGGTTAGCCCGGCTCAGCACTCACGTACAATATCCACCGCAAGCAACATCCCTGTATCCATCAGCTCCTCAGCCGGCTCCTTCCTGACACCTCCTCGCCCTAATGTTCCTGCAAATCTGCAAACGCTGCTGTCTGTCACCCAGCCTGACGTGTGCCAGCTGCCACACCAGTGCCCCCTTGTGTCTGCTCCTGGTAGCACAGCTGTGCTGCATACATAGCACGTAATCTACTGTATAGAAATCCGGAGAGAAGAGTAATGTAATCCGATTGGTAACTCCCTCCTTTACTCCATACATGACATTTCACTACAGGAATACACAGGGCCATACGCGCTTATTGAATGTGTATTGGGAGGCGCTCCTGAATGGCCACAGATAGCAGATGTTGGGGAGATAACGATTGAGCAGTTGGGGATAACTTGACTGATTCCTTTTTTTGGAGAATAACCTATAAAAAAAATTGGGCTACCAATACATATACTGTACAGTATATAAGCAAAACTTCAATCATAAATATATACCATAGACACACACAAAAATTGTAGAAGAGATGAATATTTTATTATAATATATATATAGGTACTATTCCGTTATCGGGCCAGCAGCAGCGCATTTCAGCACCAGCTTTCGGGACAGCAGTTCAGTTCAGCAGCGGGAATTACAATGACATCCGAGGACTGCTGGCCCGATGCTTGTGCCCAGTAGCCAGTACATCAATGACCCCCCCTCCATCTCCTCCTCCTTCCAGTGCTGCCCCCCAGCTCTCCTTACATCTACCCCGTACCCTCTCCCCGCCACATGACTAAGCCGATGCTGGCCCGATGATAGAGGCTGTGCTTGTGTGTAGTAGGCAGTACATCGATCGATGCCCTCATCCTCCTCTTCCTTCCAGTGCTGCCCCCCAGCTCTTCTTACATCTGCCCCGTACCCTCTCCCTGTAATAGGCCTCACCGTAAATCTTGAGCAATGAATGCTACTAGATAGCCGCCGGACGCTGCAGAAAGTTTGTCCCTCCGGCTCGCTGTAGCTCACCGTTCCTATAGTCGGCGTGTTTCTTGTCAGGGCCTGGATTGAGCCCCGGTGTCTTTCCTTTCGGTCTCGGTACTAGCGCTGAGGTGAGGCCTAGTCGTGTGGCGGGGAGAGGGTACGGGGAAGATGTAAGGAGAGCTGGGGGGCAGCACTGGCAGGAGGAGAAGGATGGGGGAGGGGGGTCATCGATGTACTGGTTACTGGGCACAAGCATCGGGCCAGCAGTCCTCGGATGTCATTGTAATTCCCGCTGCTGAACTGCTGTCCCGAAAGCTGCTGCTGAACTGCGCTGCTGCTGGCCCGATAACGGAATAGTACCTATATATATATATATATATATATATATATATATATATATATAAAAGATAAAAAATTAATACAACATACACATGGAAGGATAACCATATGATCCACAGCAGTGCACAAAAGACTACAAGAAAATGGTCGGTGTAAGGAATATGCGCAGAATGACCTTGTAGACGCTGAAAAATGGCCAAAACCAGCATGTTAAATCCTAATATCAGCCTAATATGTGTACAAATGCATAAAAACCAGTCCCATTTAACCACCTTAAAGTATGAACTAAGTGTACCACATATATATATAGGGAAGAATTACTTGTATATCCTATTAATATTATAAAGGTGAAAGTTTGTGAGTTTGTGGGTTTGTGTGTTTGGATGTTTGTTCCTCAAACACAGCCAAACGGCTGAATGGATTTTGGGGAAATTTCACACACACACACACACACACACACACACACACACACACACACACACACACACACACACACACACATATTTGCCAGGAAAAGGTAGTAGGCTACTTTAAATTTGGGTCACTCACCCCAAATCGCCACCGTGACCCTCCAAACAATCCTCCGGGCTCGGCTGTAGATGCTGGCATTCTGCCAGCGCTGGTCTGTGCAAGCACCTCCTATTGGTGCATGGCAGGCTGTGGGCGGGCTCTGGAGCCAGGGCTGCGGCACCATAGGTTGGGGCTGAAGGTGGGCGTGCCGATTCAGCAGGGAAACACTAAGGAAGATGGCGACAGCCCACATGGTCCCGGCACCGCAGCTGTCCCAGCCCACCTACACAGCTCTCGGACGGAGGAGGCTGCTGCACCCGACATACTACAGGTAAGAGCAGCGGGTACAGGGGGTTGGGGTGTCCTGGGGAGGGGGTGTCCGGGGGGGGGGGGGGGCAACCACATTCCCCAGCTTCATTGGCCCCAGTGTAGTTCAACTCACCTTGCCACGATCCCCCGACGCGCTCTCCGCTCGCTCGCTGCACAAAGGTGTCCGGCGCGATACAGGCGCCGGTATTCGGCAATGCACTCTATGATACCGGCGCCTGGATTGCAGTCTACTAGGCTGCAATACAAGCGCACGCCTGACAGGCCAGGGAGGCTGAGCGAGGCTCCGGCTGTCATAGCAACCTGACACCCTCGTTCTGCCTCCTATATGCCGCACGCAGCCAGCCGCTCGACACTGATGAACAGCAAGCGAGTGGAGAGAGCAGCGGTGGAGCGTGGCAAGGTAAGTCCAACTACACTTGGGACGATGGGGGGGGCTGAGGCTGGGAGCAGAGATGGGGGGGGCCTGAGGCTGGGAGCAGAGATGGGGGGGGGCCTGGGGCTTGGAGCAGAGATGGGGGGGCCTGAGGCTGGGAGCAGAGATGGGGGGACAAGAAACTGGGGGCAGATGAAGGGGGGACAAGCAACTGGTGGCAGATGAAGGGGGGACAAGCACCTGGAGGCACAGATGGGGGGACAACAAACTGGGGGCAGAGATATGGGGGGAACAACAAACTGGAGGCAGAGATGGGGGGGCAGCAAACTGGGGGAAGATGAGGGGGAACAAGAAACTGGGGTCAGATGAAACGGGGACAAGAAACTGGGGGCAGAGATGGGGGGACAAGCAACTAGAGGCAGAGATGAGGGGCCAACAAACTGGGGGCAGAGATAGGGGGACAAGAAACTGGGGGCAGATAAAGGGGGGGACATGAAACTGGGGGCAGAGATGGGGGGACAAGAAACTGGGGGAAGACATGGGAGAACAAGAAATATAAGCGGCTCGGTGCCACCGCCAACCCCCGGATGAAGTCGCGGGTAACTGCTAGTTCAATATAAAGTTACAGTGCAACGTAACACATGAGTGAATAAACACAAAACTAAAGGTGTTAATCCTATCCTACTAATACTATGAAAGTTTGAGTGTTTGGATGTTTGTTCCTCAATCACGCAAAAACAGCTGAATGGATTTGCATGAAATTTGCCACATCCTATCCTACTAATCCTATCCTACTAATATCCTATCCTATCCTTCCTACTAATATTCCTATTCCTACTTTCCTATTCCTACTTTCCTACTAATACTATAGATGTGAAAGTTTGTGTGTTTGGATGTTTGTTCCTCAATCATGCAAAAATGGCTGAACAGATTTGCATGAAATTTGCCACATACATAGATAGGAACCCCGATTAAAACATAGGCTACTTTTTATCCCGGTAAATGACGTCATTACACAACCGCAGTGAAGGAATTTAGGTTCACACAACACTAAAGGACCTGTGATGATGTCATCACAGGTCCTTGAGCCATTCTCAGATAGGATCATGCTAGGCAGTGGGCGGAGCTATATAGGATGAAGCTGGACAGTGTGAAAGCTGAAGAAAATGGAGTCTCATAGAAGATCAGGAGACTACAGAACATGCAGGCTGTGTGTGGGCAAGAGGACTATATCGGGTGTAGAGTTTCAGTGAGTACTACAGGGAATGTGTTGTTCTGCCTCTGATGGGGGACGGGGGAGATCTTTGGCACATTTCAGCAACATCCGTTCAGCCTTATGTAACACAAAAGCTGCTCAGACAGTCACATAACCAAACCTCTGTAATCACAATTGCCTGATGTAGCACAGTTTAGGCAGCGCTGTAGCACACCTCTATAGGCTCTCCATATGCAAACATGTACATACAGCTGGGTATCCTATGGATATGCAGCGATGTAGCAGAGCCGAGACGCGGGAGCAGGCTGATCATCCACAACAGCAATTGGCTAAATATAAGCGGCTCAACGCCAACACCAACCTGCAAACGAAGTCGCGGGCAGATGCTAGTCATATATAAATCTAGTAATGGGAAAGTGAAAAGTGTAAATGTAAATATATGAAAAATCCATTAATAATGGAAATGACAATATACTGTGACTAAGTGCACGTCCCTCCATATCTATGTTGTATTCATTTTTTATCTTTTATATATATTCTAATACATTATTCATCTTTTATACAACTTTTGTGTGTCTGTGGTATATACTTTTTCTTGGAGAGATAAACTGCGCCTAGAGGTGACAACATGCCCTATGTTTCATTCACATAACACCCGCATAAACATAAAGGCCCACAAATGAAAAGTTGTTCCGAGTGTGCATGTGTATGTAGATGTCAGGGAAAATAGCTGTCTACATGGGCCACAATATTTCATTGGCAGGGGCTAGTATATTAAGTGGAGTTTCCCATCACAGCAAGTTATCCCCAAACCATAGAATAGGGAATAACTTGCAGATCAGTGGGGATCCAACCTCTCAGACCCCATTGATCAGGAGAACTGTTCTGAATGGAGCAGTGGTGGGGCAGTGTGCGCACTACTCTATTCACTGAAAGTCCTGGATATAGCCAAAAGTTGTGCGGTGAATTGACCATTCAGAACAGGGAACAAAAGATTCCCATTCTCCTGATCAGTGGGAGTCTGAGCAGTCATACCCCAAACATCTGTAAACCATTCATTGAATAGGGGACAACTTGATTGGTAGGTGCATTCCCAGTGAAGACAATGAGAGTGTTCATATGAGAGAGTAATATTTAGTGAGAAGAGAGACTGACAATGCTGACTTTACAAAGTTACTGTCTGATATCAGAAACTATCTAGCATCTAACATACATACACCCCCCCACACAGCTTGCAATTTACAATCTCAGCCAAAGCTCATACTATGTCCTACAATGTTGCTTCCAATGTTACACCAATGTCTCTCTTCTCACTAAATATTACTTTCTCATATGAACACTCATTGTCTTCATTGGGAATGCACCTATCTGCCAAATTAGTTCCAAATCCCCCCCTTTCCCCCTAGAGTCCCTCAACGGCAAATATTACATATCACATAGCCTGACCAATCACCATGATGGAGCCTTGACCTACTAAAGGTTGTCAGTATGCCAATCCAATGAGCAAAGAACAAAGGGCAGGTGAGAGCATTGTTTAGCAAAAGGTGAGCCTGCCTGGTAATAACTGTGAACATTAAAGGAGTTTTCTGACTTTTTTTTTTAAATTATTTTAATTGTGCTGCTCAGGGGGCCATAATCATAAGAAACATAGAACCATTACTCGCCTCTCTCTGGACCACTTCCAGCAGCATCAGGTCTGATCTTCTGTTTTATGTTTGTGGCCCCCTTTGCCACACAAACAAAAAAGAGTCAGAACGTCTCTTTAAACTATGGAACAGCTGGAGGGGACATTTTTGCCTGGACAACCCCTTTAACATGCAAACTCAAGAGCAGAATTGTTATCTCACATTCCTCTCCTCCTTAAAAAGAGTTAATAATAAATGATCAGATAGTAATATGTATTTTATCCTAAAACTAACAAATCCTCATACAGCATTATATATAGAAAAATAAATAAGGCCTTAATGCTGAAAAAGTATTGGCAATTACGGGGTTAAATACTCAGCTGCATCTGTCACCGCGGTAACTAGAACCAGCAGCAACCAATGGGATTGCTGCATATAGATTTGAAAAATCAGTTGGTTGCAGTCAGTTAGTAGTCAGTGTGGACAGAAGATGGAGGTCCGTGTGCTCAGCTCTGCTGCGGTGATGACGTTCTGGCAACCTGTACAGGTACAGGGGTAGATGAAAGAGGTATAAGGTTCACTGGAGAGGTGGGAAGCTCAGAGAGAGGTATAGAGGGGTGCAGGAGGGAGTCACAAGGTGAGGTGAGAGTTAGAGGAGAGAGCACAGAAGGAAGGAGGCGAGAGGAGAGAGTCATGAGGTGCACTGGCACAGAAGACAGTGTAGAGAGTTGTGAGACTTGGAGAGAGGCATGGGTGCTATAGAGGGGTGCAGGAGAGAGTAACAAGGCATGGAATAAAGGAGACAGGTACAAGATGTAGAAGTCTAGAGTAGAGAAGCACAAAGCATGGGGGGGGTAGAGTAAAGGGGTGTGGGGCATGGTGGGGTAAAGGATAGAGGCACTAGGGACTAATGGCTAAAGGAGAGAGGCACAAGGTATAGAGGGGTTGAGGAGAGAGGCAAAAGACGTGGAGGCACAATTGAGTAGAACAGAGACAAAAGTGTATGGCATCCAAAACAGTAAAGATAGGCATGGAAAAGAGGACAGCAATGAGGAGGGGTAGAAGAAAGTGGAGAGAGGTGTGGTAGAGTAGAGAAAATGAGTCAAGGGTTGGGCTCATGGAGGGAGATTAGTAATAGGTTCGTTAGTCTGGAGGAAAGAATAGAAGTGGCAATATTGTAATAACTATTAGATAGTGTAATAACTATCTAAACTAGGGGTAGAGGAGTGAGAGAGATGTGGAGGAGTAGACGAGAAAGGAGACTAGCAATTGACACGGGGAGAGATGCAAGAGGGGTAGAAGAGAAAGAGGATAGTAGCAAATAGTGATTCAGGAGAGAAGCATGAGACATGGGGGGTAAAGAAAAGTGGAGAGTGGTGGGTAGAATAGAAAGGGAAGAGAAGAGGAGTGGTGGAGAAGAGAAGACAGAGGCAAGTAGGGTAGGCAAGAGAGGCATTAGCCATGGTGGGGTAGAAGATAGTTGAGAAATGCTTGGAGGGGTAGAGGAGAGAGGACAGAATTGAGTATGGGTAAGGATGAGGAGCGTGTAGAGATACAGGAGAGAGTTAAGAAGTAAGGAGGGGAAGAGAAGAGGTGTGAGGCATAGTGAAGTAGAGGAGAGAGGACAGAAGAGAGAAGGGATAGAGAAAACAGGTGTGGGGGTAGAGGAGAGATGCTAGAAGCACAGGGGTGGAGGGGCAGAAGAGAGAAGTATGAGGGACAGATGAGTAGAGGAAAGAGGCATGAAGGGAAGATAAGAGCAGTGTGAAGTGTGGAAAGGTAGATAAAAAAGGCAAGTGAAGTGAGAAAGGAGAGCGGGTTTAGAGGATGCAAGAGAGAGGTAGATGAAAGAGGCTAGTTGAGTGGGAAAGGAGAGAGGCAGAGGGGTAGAGGAGAGAGCACAGAAGCAAGGGGGTAGAGGAGAGAGGTGTAGGCGCACTGTGACAGAAGACAATATAGAAAGTTGGAAAGAAGTAAAAGAGGAAAGATGTGTGAGGCTTGGAGAGAGGCAAGAGATATGGAGGGGTGCATGGAGGCATGGAGAACTAGAGGAGAGATGTGAGAGGCACAGAAGGATGGAGAAGATGGTGTTAGAGGGGAAAGCTATAACCCTCTTATTCCTTAATATAATATCTATAGTATAAAGATTGTATGCATGGTAGAATAGAGAAGAGAGAAGCACAGAAAAGGTGAGGTGAGAGGTGTGGAGGGGTAGAGGACAGAGCACAGAAGCAAGGGGGATAAAGGAGAGAGGTGTGGGGCGCACTGGGACAGAAGACAATATAGAAAGTTGGAAAGAAGTAAAAGAGGAAAGATGTGTGAGGCTTGGAGAGAGGCAAGAGGTATGGAGGGGTGCATGGAGGCAGGGAGAACTAGAGGAGAGATGTGAGAGGCACAGAAGGATGGAGAAGATGGTGTTAGAGGGGAAAGCTATAACCCTCTTATTCCTTAATATAATATCTATAGTATAAAGATTGTATGCATGGTAGAATAGAGAAGAGAGAAGCACAGAAAAGGTGAGGTTAGAGGTGTGGAGGGGTAGAGGAGAGAGCACAGAAGCAAGGGGGATAATGGAGAGAGGTGTGGGGCGCACTGGGACAGAGGACAATATAGAAAAGTTGCAGAAAGGTAAAAGACAGAGGATAAAGGTTGGAGGCTCGGAGAAAGGCTAGAGGTATAGACGGTGCAGGAGAGAGTCACAAGACGTAGAGGTGAGAGGCAAGATACACTTTGGAGAGAGGCATGGAGGGGAGAGTTGAGCGGTATAGAAGAGGTGTCCAAAGCGAGTAGGGGTAGAAGTGAGAGGATTCTGTGTAAAAAGTGTATGTATATTTGTTTGTACTATATTTACAATATGTGTCAGGTGTCTGTATTGTATATATGTATATATAAATATGTATATTTATAAGTATTGTCTACTTACATAATAGTGTAATAACTATATAAACTAGGGGTAGAATGAACTGCAGTGGTGGACTCCAGTGAGAGAGATGCGAAGGAGTAGACGAGAAACAAGACTAATGATCGGCACAATGGGGGAGATGCAATAGGTGCAGAGGGGTAGAAGAGAAAGAGGATGGTAGTGAATTGTGATAGAGGACAGAGGCATGAGCCACAGTGGAGTATGAAAGGAGAGAAGTGAGAGGAGTAGAGGAGAGAGGACAGAAGCAAGAGAGGTATGAGCCATGGTGGGGTACATGAGAGAGGCGTAGACAGTAGAGCTTTAGAGGTGCAAAGGAGTAGAATAAAGAAGACAAAAGTGGGTGGCACACAAGACAGTAAAGTGAGGCAGAGAGAAGAGAGGACAGAAATGAGGAGGGATAACAGAAAGAGGAGAGCTGTGTGGTGGAGTAGAGAAGATGAGTCGAGAAGTGGAAGAGGAAAGGGGCATGGAGGGAGATTGCTGCTAGGTTTGGAATTCTAGAGGAAAGAAGAGTCAAGAGGCAAGGAGGGTAGAAGATAAAGGATAGAGGATCCAGGCACTGAGGGGTAGAATAGAAAAGAGAGAGGCACAGAGTGAGCGAGTAGAGAGGTGTAGAGGAGAGAGAGTACAGAAGTCAGAAAGGGTAGAGGAGAGAAGCAAGTCGGTGTCTGCCTTTAGCCTCTTCCCAGGGAAACCGTTTGTTTTGGCCAGACACAAAGTCCTGCATGTCCGACTTTGTGTCCGGTCAAAAAACCGGTTTTCCGGCACAGAAGGAAGGGGGGTAGAGGAGAGAGTCATGAGGGGCACTTTGGACATAAGACAGTGTAGAAAGTTGTGGGGAAAGAGTTGTGAGACTTGGAGAGAGGCATGGGTGCTATAGAGGGGTGCAGGAGTAACAAGGCATGGAATAAAGGAGACAGGTACAAGATGTAGAAGTCTAGAGTAGAGAAGCACAAAGCATGGAGGGGTAGAGTAAAGGGGTGTGGGGCATGGTGGAGTAAAGGATAGAGGCACTAGGGACTAATGGCTAAAGGAGAGAGGCACAAGGTGTAGAGGGGTTGAGGAGAGAGGCAAAAGACCTGGAGGCACAATCGAGTAGAACAGAGACAAAAGTGTATGGCATCCAAAACAGTAAAGATAGGCATGGAAAAGAGGACAGCAATGAGGAGGGGTAGAAGAAAGTGGAGAGAGGTGTGGTAGAGTAGAGAAAATGAGTCAAGGGCTGGGCTCATGGAGGGAGATTGCTAATAGGTTCATTAGTCTGGAGGAAAGAATAGAAGTGGCAATATTGTAATAACTATTAGATAGTGTAATAACTATCTAAACTAGGGGTAGAGGAGTGAGAGAGATTTGGAGGAGTAGACGAGAAAGGAGACTAGCAATTGACACGGGGAGAGATGCAAGAGGGGTAGAAGAGAAAGAGGATAGTAGCAAATAGTGATTCAGGAGAGAAGCATGAGACATGGGGGGTAAAGAAAAGTGGAGAGTGGTGGGTAGAATAGAAAGGGAAGAGAAGAGGAGTGGTGGAGAAGAGAAGACAGAGGCAAGTAGGGTAGGCAAGAGAGGCATTAGCCATGGTGGAGTAGAAGATAGTTGAGAAATGCTTGGAGGGGTAGAGGAGAGAGGACAGAATTGAGTATGGGTAAGGATGAGGAGCGTGTAGAGATACAGGAGAGAGTTAAGAAGTAAGGAGGGGAAGAGAAGAGGTGTGAGGCATAGTGAAGTAGAGGAGAGAGGACAGAAGAGAGAAGGGATAGAGAAAAGAGGTGTGAGGGGTAGAGGAGAGATGCTAGAAGCACAGGGGTGGAAGGGGAGAAGAGAGAAGTATGATGGACTGATGAGTAGAGGAAAGAGGCAT
Source organism: Leptodactylus fuscus (assembly GCF_031893055.1). Lineage (NCBI taxonomy): Eukaryota > Metazoa > Chordata > Amphibia > Anura > Leptodactylidae > Leptodactylus > Leptodactylus fuscus. Next base: position 74,390,536 of record NC_134268.1, on the reverse strand, counting down.
GAAGGGAAGATAAGAGCAGTGGAAAGTGTGGAAAGGTAGATGAAAAAGGCAAGTGAAGTGAGAAAGGAGAGCGGGTTTAGAGGATGCAAGAGAGAGGTAGATGAAAGAGGCGAGTTGAATAGGAAAGGAGAGAGGCAGAGGAGAGAGCACAGAAGCAAGGGGGTAGAGGAGAGAGGCAGAGGGGTAGAGGAGAGAGCACAGAAGCAAGGGGGTAGAGAGGAGAGAGGTGTAGGCGCACTGGGACAGAAGACAATATAGAAAGTTGGAAAGAAGTAAAAGAGGAAAGATATGTGAGGCTTGGAGAGAGGCAAGAGGTATGGAGGGGTGCATGGAGGCATGGAGAACTAGAGGAGAGATGTGAGAGGCACAGAAGGATGGAGAAGATGGTGTTAGAGGGGAAAGCTATAACCCTCTTATTCCTTAATATAATATCTATAGTATAAAGATTGTATGCATGGTAGAATAGAGAAGAGAGAAGCACAGAAAAGGTGAGGTGAGAGGTGTGGAGGGGTAGAGGACAGAGCACAGAAGCAAGGGGGATAAAGGAGAGAGGTGTGGGGCGCACTGGGACAGAGGACAATATAGAGAGTTGCAGAAAAGTAAAAGACAGAGGATAGAGGTTGGAGGCTCGGAGAAAGGAAAGAGGTATAGACGGTGCGGGAGAGAGTCATAAGACGTAGAGGTGAGAGGCAAGAGGCACTTAAGAGAGAGGCATGGAGGGGAGAGTTGAGCGGTATAGAAGAGGTGTCCAAAGCGAGTAGGGGTGGAAGCGAGAGGATTCTATGTAAAAAGTGTATGTACATTTGTTTGTGCTATATTTACAATATGTGTCAGGTGTCTGTATTGTATATATGTATATATAAATATGTATATTTATAAGTATTGTCTACTTACATAATAGTGTAATAACTATATAAACTAGGGGTTGAATGAACTGCAGTGGTGGACTCCAGTGAGAGAGATGAGAAGGAGTAGACGAGAAACAAGACTAATGATCGGCACAATGGGGGAGATGCAATAGGTGCAGAGGGGTAGAAGAGAAAGAGGATGGTAGTGAATTGTGATAGAGGACAGAGGCATGAGCCACAGTGGAGTATGAAAGGAGAGAAGTGAGAGGAGTAGAGGAGAGAGGACAGAAGCAAGAGAGGCATGAGTCATGGTGGGGTACATGAGAGAGGCGTAGACAGTAGAGCTTTAGAGGTGCAAAGGAGTAGAATAAAGAAGACAAAAGTGGGTGGCACACAAGACAGTAAAGTGAGGCAGAGAGAAGAGAGGGCAGAAATGAGGAGGGATAACAGAAAGAGGAGAGCTGTGTGGTGGAGTAGAGAAGATGAGTCGAGAAGTGGAAGAGGAAAGGGGCATGGAGGGAGATTGCTGCTAGGTTTGGAATTCTAGAGGAAAGAAGAGTCAAGAGGCAAGGAGGGTAGAAGATAAAGGATAGAGGATCCAGGCACTGAGGGGTAGAATAGAAAAGAGAGAGGCACAGAGTGAGCGAGTAGAGAGGTGTGGAGGAGAGAGAGTACAGAAGTGAGGAGGGGTAGAGGAGAGAAGAAAGAGGCATGAAGAACTAGAGGAGAGATGCGAGGCACAGAAGGATGGAGAAGATGGTGGTAGAGAGGAAGGCTATAACCCCCCTATTCCTTAATATAATATTTTTAGGTATTAATATAAAGATTGTATGTATGGTTGTATATACCGTATATGTATATATTTGTGCGTTTATGTATAAACTTACTAAGGATTTCTCTTGTTTCTGTTTACTGTATTTGAAAGATGGGTATTGTATGTATATATTTCTACAATTACATACTGTGTATGTGTATATATTTTGACCTGTTTTTGGGGTTGCAAATTACCTGATAAGTATTTCTATATATAAGAAGTGTAAGGTTTGCTGTGTGTGTTTAAAATATATACAATATATTTGTAATACAGATAGATAGATAGATAGATAGATAGATAGATAGATAATATGTTGTAGTACATTACTATTACTAATATACTATAGTATATTACGATGTTTTTTAAAAAATTTGAATGACATGTTTAATCCCATCGACCACTTAATGGCCTTATTAAGATGGGTCCCTACACTAACACTTTACATATAGGTCAGGAGATAACCTTTCTAAAGACTCTCTGCTACATTACAGTTAGTACAAGTAAAGTCTTAGGGTAGGGACCCATCTGAATGAGGTCGCCGTGACGTGGCAGATGGGCTCGCACAATTTTCCAAATTGTGTGCCAAGAACCTCACATTTTTAACCATAGTAAATGATACATGAAAGTGTAGTCCTAGAATTTTATCAGTTAAAACTCCGCACCAGATGTATCAGCTTCCCTGGAACTAGTTTGTGTGTCTACAACTATCTAGTCTCTAGTCCCTGGTTCCTCTACAGCCTCTTCTGGGTGCATCAGTTCCCATCTAATCTACCCGATCATTTACATTTACAAAGTACACTCATATACACTGCTCAAAAAAATAACGGGAACACTCAAATAACACATCCTAAATCTGAATGAATTAAATATTGTCATTGAATACTTTGTTCTGTACAAAGTTGAATGTGATAACAACAAAATCACACAAAAATCATCAAAGGAAATAAAATTTATTAACCAATGGAGGCCTAGATTTTTAGAGTCACCCCCAAAATCAAAGTTGAAAAACACACTACAGGCTGATCCAACTTTGATGTAATGTTCTTAGAATATGTCAAAATGAGGCTCAGTAGTGTGTGTGGCCTCCACGTGCCTGTATGACCTCCCTACAACACCTGATGAGGTTGAGGATGGTCTCCTGAGGGATCTCCTCCCAGACCTGGACTAAAGCATCTGCCAACTCCTGCCAACATCTGCCAACTCCTGGACGGTCTGTGGTGATCTGTTGGTGGATGGAGCGAGACATGATGTCCGAGATGTGCTGAATCGGATTCAGGCCTGGGGAAGGGGCGGTCAAGTCCATAGCTTCATTGCCTTCATCTTGGAAGAACTGCTGACACACTCCAGCCACATGAGGTCTGACATTGTCCTGCATTAGGAAGAACCCAGGGCCAACTGCAGCAGTATATGGTCTCACAAGGGGTCTGAGGATCTCATCTTGGTACCTAATGGCAGTCAGGCTACCTCTGGAAAGCACATGGAGGGCTGTGCGGCTCTCCAAAGAAATGCCACTCTACACCAACTACTGACCAACTACCAAACCGGTCATGCTGAAGGATGTTGCAGACAGTAGATCACTCTCCATGGTGTCTCTAGGCTCTGTCACATCTGTCACATGTGCTCAGTGTGGACCTGCTTTCATCTGTAAAGAGCACAGGGTGTCAGTGGCAAAGTTGCCAATCCTGGTGTTCTGTGGCAAATACCAAGTGTCCTGCACGGTGTTGGGCTGTGAGCACAACCCCCATCTGTGGACGTTGAGCCCTTATACCATCCTCATGGAGTTGGTTTCTAACAGTTTGTGCAGACACATGCACATTTGTGGCCTGATGGAGGTCATTTTGCAGGGCTCTGGCAGTGTGCCTCCTGTTCCTCCTTGCACAAAGGCGGAGGTAGCGGTCCTGCTGCTGAGTTGTTGCCCTACTACAGCCCCCCCTCCACGTCTCCTAGTGTACTGGCCTGTCTCCTTGTAGCGCCTCAAGCCTCTGGACACTACACTGACAGACACAGCAAACCTTCTTGCCACAGCTCGCATTGATGTGCCATCCTAGATGAGCTGCACTACCTGAGCCACTTTTGTGGGTTGTAGATTCCGTCTTGTGCTACCACGAGTGTGAAAGCACAACCAACATTCAAAAGTGACCAAAACATCAGCCAGAAAGCATTGGTACTGAGATATGGTCTGTGGTCCCCACCTGCAGAACCACTCCTTTATTGAGTGTCTCGATAATTGGCAATAATTTCCATCTGTTGTCTATTCCATTTGCAAAACAGCATGTGAAATTGGAGTTACATTTTGTTACTTAAGTGTTCCCTTTTTTTTTTTTTTTTGAGCAGTGTACTTTTAGCAGTGTTTCTGTGAGCTCCTGGCATCTTCTGCATCTGTTTACTTGGTGTTAGCTTCCTGCTATGTAACTTCCTTTGCACCTTCCACACTACCTCCCTGTCACTGCTCTCCCCCATCCTCTCTCACTTTGATGCACCTCCCTCTCTTTCTCCCTATCTAAGCTACACTAAGCTATTCCCCCTTACCCCCATCGCATCATACTTACCTAGCTTCTGATCTCTGAGATGGCTTCTCCTTTCTTCTTCACTGTGTGCATTGCTGGAGATGCTGTGCACAGACCGAAAGTACCTGTGAGGCCTGTGCAGTAGAAATGGAGTGACATCTCTACTACGCATGTCTTGCAGTGACCTCCAGACTGCACAAGTGCTTCAATAAGTTGTCCCCTTATTAATGTCCCCCTCTAGTTGTCCCCTTATTAATGTCCCCCTCTAGTTGTCCCCTTATTAATGTCATTCTCTAGTTGTCCCCTTATTAATGTCCCCCTTTAATTGTCCCCTTATTAATGTCACCCTCTAGTTGTCCCCTTATTAATGTCACCATCTACTTGTCCCCTTATTAATGTTACCCTCTACTTGTCCCCTTATTAATGTCACCCTCTAGTTGTTCCCTTATTAATGTCCCCCTCTAGTTGTCCCCTTATTAATGTCACCTTCTAGTTGTCCCCTTATTAATGTCCCCCTTTAGTTGTCCCCTTATTAATGTCACCCTCTAGTTGTCCCCATAGTAATGTCACCCTCTACTTGTCCCCTTATTAATGTCCCCCTCTAGTTGTCCCCTTATTAATGTTACCCTCTACTTGTCCCCTTATTAATGTTACCCTCTACTTGTCCCCTTATTAATGTCACCCTCTAGTTGTCCCCTTATTAATGTCCCCCTCTAGTTGTCCCCTTATTAATGTCACCCTCTAGTTGTCCCCTTATTAATGTCACCCTCTAGTTGTCCCCATAGTAATGTCACCCTCTAGTTGTCCCCTTATTAATGTCACTGTCTACTTGTCCCCTTATTAATGTCCCCCAGTAGTTGTCCCCTTATTAATGTCACCCTCTACTTCTCCCCTTATTAATGTCCCCCTCTAGTTGTCCCCTTATTAATGTCACCGTCTACTTGTCCCCTTATTAATGTCCCCCTCTAGTTGTCCCCTTATTAATGTCACCCTCTAGTTGTCCCCATATTGATGTCACCCTCTACTTGTCCCCTTATTAATGTCACCCTCTAGTTGTCCCCTTATTAATGTCACCGTCTACTTGTCCCCTTATTAATGTCACCGTCTACTTGTCCCCTTATTAATGTCACCCTCTAGTTGCCCCCAGTTTAAAGCTAGAGCTATATGGCAACTTTGGTGTGATTCCTGACGGGCAACCTCAGATCACAGTGTCACCCTGGGACTTCTTGGCTTATGAAACTGAATGGCGGCCAAGAAATATACAGTATTCATGCAGGGAGTTGTCACCAGCGTTTACTGGGGTAGATGGCATTTAGCACAACAAAGGTTGATGACAGTCGACACATTGAGCATAAGCACAGTAGTCCCATGGTGCACACAGCGACATCTCAGTTCTCACAGGGGTTTGCACTCAACATTCTTGGTAACCAATTCTCAGGCTCACTGTGAGTTGCCATACTAGCCTTCATATACAAAGGACATTGCGCACTGCACAGCCAATGGGCACAACTAAGTTAAACCCAGTCAGAAAACAATTATGCCACCATCCTTCCAGAAAATACCAGACTGAGGTAAACATGGTGACTAAGCAGGAAAAGAGAAAGAGTAACTACTGTATAACATTATATAGTGCAATAAGTCACCAGCATTTTCCATACAATACACATTATAAAATACACAATGTCACACACAGAGCACAAATAAACATACAAAGCAGTTACAGGCCAGTCTTGGGTAAGGACCTAAGAATTTAGCCCAACCAAGCACATTTTGTGGCTTTAACCACTTAAACTTACATTATTGACAGAGTTGCAGGGCAACATGGCAATCTTTGGTTTGCGTGATAGGAATAGCAGTCAAAGTCGCTAACCGAAACACAGTGAGAGTTACAAGAGAAAACAGAAACCTAAGTGCTTGGCAGTCAATGGGGGCCCTACATGCTGAATGGTATAGAAGCACAATCCAAACTGGAAATTTATGGATAAAGAGATTTCCTAATAATTGCTATATCTTCCCTATATGAGCACTCTTATCCTCACTGTGACTGCACTATCCATTACTGCTTTCTTAATGCCACATAAGCCACATACAGACCCACAACAGCTCTAATTACAGAGGCACAAATTCTGACCAATCTCAAGCATGCTGGAAGCTGCAACCCAAGGGCAGGTGAGAGCAAGGCTGAACAAAGCTCAACATCCCTGGTTGTAATTGTGAACATGCAGCAAGGATTAAGGCTGAGGCCCCATGTTGCAGAAGCGCAGCTTTTTTTGTTGCAGATTTTATTGTGGTTTTTCGAGCCAAAGCCAAGAATGGCTACAAAAGGAATGGGAACTTTATTTTAAGCTTTCATACGTCTTCCTTCTGCTCAATCCACTCCTGACTTTGGCTGAAAAAAAATCAACAAAATCTGCAACAAAAAAAGTTGTGTTTCCGCAACGTGGAGAGTTAGGATAAGGCCCCACTAGGCGGAAATGCAGCACAAAAACGCAGCGTAAAAAGAACGCAGAGAAAACGCTGCATTTTATGTTGCGGAAAAATATGCACATGAACGTGCAGTTTTCATTGCGTTTTCCAGTTTTGTGCTGCGGAAATTCATGAGTTTTCTGTTGAGTTTTTCATCGCATTTTTGCTTGAGTTGGCCTTCGCCTCAACCAAGCAAAACAGTGAGTTTTTGTCTGCGGATTTTGATGCTTTTCGCAACACATTTATCATGCTGCGTTTTTGCTGTGTTTTTCACACTCTCCATACAAATCTATGGAGGAAAAATTCAGCATTTCTGCAACTATAATTGACATGCTGAGTTTTTGAAAAACGCAGCTTTTCTGCAAATTTTTTTTTTTCCGCAGTGTGGGGCTAGGATTAGACAAAATTACATTCACTATGCTGGTACTGTACAACGCAGCATTTTTTTCCACTGCGTTTCCGCAATGCCCAAAAATGCTTCATTTCTGCCCAGTGAGGCCTTAACCTAAGGCCCTATGGTGCGGAAACGCAGCTTTTTTGTTGCAGATTTTGTTGCGTTTTTTTGAGCCAAAGCCAAGAATGGCTATAAAAGGAATGGGAATTATATAGTTAGTTCTTATATGTCTCCTTTTAGCTTAATCCACTTCTGGCTTTGGCTCAAAAAACTGCAATAAAATCTGCAACAAAAAAAGCTGCATTTCCGCAACGTGGGGCTTTAGCCTAAATGTGGTTGCTATCCTCAGAACAAACCAAAACTCTTTTATGAGTAGAATACAATAGGGGAAATATTTCAATCATGAAAACTGAAATAAGATGGTGCCTTTATTCAACTAAGCAACAACGTTTCAGCTCAGTATTAGAGCCTTTCTCAAGCAGTGTATGAAGAGCCCCACGTAGCGAATCACAGCTAAAAAACGCTGCAGAAAAAACCCAGCTAATCCTCATTCTTTCTATTTTCTCTCCCCTATAACACTTACCACATTTAATGTTCACAGATTGGTGATGGAAAATGGTAAGAAAATTGGAAATATTCTAGTAACATCTGTAGTGACAGTGAATAACCTAAATTGTATCATATACATGGATTCCACACGATATCCTCTTCTCTGCCACAAATACAGACTTTCTATTATATGCTTTGATCTGTGCTTAATCCGTTAGAAAATGTGTGCAAACCAATAAATACAATTCATTCCTCTTATAAAAGAAGATAACCTAAAGCTTCATCTTTTATGTATTTAATAGCAGGTGAAAAGTGGTGTTCATAACATGTTTGGTCAGAATAATGTACCAGCATCCTGAGAGAACTGGCTTGGAACCATACTGTATGTCATAAAGGTAATAACTAGAAAGAACATATACAATTAAAGGGGTTCTCCAGCAATTATATATTAATGGCCTATGTGGCCTCCACACAGATCACTTGTTCCGGGCTGCGCCCAACCCGCTTACTATACAGGGCATAGATCTGCAAGCAGGGTCACCTGAATCAACAGAGCAATCTTCAACCTTCTTCAGAGTTTCTAATAGGCATCACATATAAGAACTGGGTTGGCACTTCAAGCTAAAAAGCATTTAAGATGGCCAGTCACTTGTAATAGCTGCTGGAAAATATATGATATTTTGCTCACCAAATATTATATTTGGCCAGTAGCTATCTAGTATGAACACCCCATTGCTGCCAGGCACTTCTAGTGTTGGCTTTTGTCCCTTGAGATTTTTTTTTATTTTTTAAATGCAATATTAACATTTTTATCCCACAGCATATCCCAGTTGCTAGCTGAACATTTCGTACACATTAGGCTCCATGCACATGACTGAGCGTGCAGCAGAATGCACTCGGATAACACTAATAAGAGTGACATCCAAGTGCATTCTGGGATTCACAATCCATGCCATTCTGACACAGATGATTGTAGAGCAAGTCCTATCCTGCTCTGTGACATCAGAAGAGAATGGATTGAAAGCTCCCATAGATGTGAATGTATAATGGAATCCACTTGGATGTCACTTTGAGCATCATCCAACTTGGCCCCACATCAAAAGCACGCTTGGTTATGTGCATGGGGCCTTAGGTTGTCGGCTGGGTCCATTGAGATCAACAAATTCAGCAGACTTCATGATCATTGGGACATTGTGAAGTTTGATGTGGTGGAAAGCAATCCAAAATGGCCATTTACTACACTCATAACACCCAGAAGGGATTTATTAGGCTGGGTGTTAGGCTACGTGCACATAACTTTCTGTATGTGCTGGGTCTGTGGTTGAACGTACAGTACATGGATGATGCGCGTGTGCCTCCCATCTCTCCAGGGACCCATTCACTTTCTTCAGGTTCACAGCCTCATACCTGGACCATTGATAATATATGGGCATATGTATGAAGCTGTTACAATATAATGAGTCAGAGCAATAGCCGTGATAAACATAAAATACAGTCTTGTGCCTGACACTAGATTCACACTGACCTTGACTGTCCGTTGTTATGGTCCATCAGAGGACCAGAACAATGGCAGCCGGACCTACAACATTGTGAATGTAGCCTAAGTCTGAATAGTAATAATCATTGGAGAAGTTACACAAGACCCTCTGTGTATGTGGTATACATGGTCGCATACCTTGCACACATCAGCAGAAGCATATTAGAATAGAGAAGACGGATGGTACAGGTTTTTAGTGTTTTATGTTTTACATTACGCATTACAGACCAGCATGCAAACATTATAAATTTATGGCACTCTAATAGGAGAGATCTGAGAATTAAGTGCAAGTGCCTGGTCCTGGAATGTCCCCAGAAGCAAATTACATATAAATAATGAAGAGGAATGAATCAATGGCAATGTATTATAGCAAGAGTAGGAATGCCATGCGAGCCATTTTACTGCCAAGCCATGGCAACACATAAATGATATATCTACTATACAGTAAGGCTGCAAACATAAATATTTCCTTAGGCACAGTTGTGCGCCGTTCTTGCTGTACGTAGATATTTGTGCGTAAAACTGTTGCTATGGATACATTAAACATTTTACTATTATGCAACGCTGAGCGTGTGCTGCAGTCATGATCACTGAGTACGGATAACACAAATAGCTGAAACTACTCCAAATTGTCATAAGAATGGTATAAATGGCGAGGAATTCAAGAGGATGTCATCGAGCTTAAAGGCACATGTTGTTATGTAGACTTCTTTCCTACCATTATGCCTGCATTTTATATAGCTATTCTGTTTGTTTTGAATTTCTAGAACTAAAGGTTCTAAAGAAAAAGTAAGTGAACCCTTTGGCATCACCTGGATTTCTGCATTGATTATTAATAAAATGTGTAATCTAACTCAGGTAATAGGGCACAAAGAGCTGCACCAGTCATATGCTTTATAAAACACAATGAGTAAACATCCACAGTAAAGGTAAAAGTAAGTAAGGCTACGTTCACATCTGCGTTGGAGTCTCCCTTCAGTCTCTGGTACATATCCGGCAGAAATCACTGGATGACAAAGTCCTGTAAGCCAAACATTTTATCCAGTTATTTCATTTAAAAAGAATAAACATCCATCGGACTCCAAACTAGTCATTGGGGCCTGTCGGACTCCGTTTGTGTCAGTCATGACAGACCAGAAAAAAATGGAGACACTGACGCAAGTGTGAACCAGCATCTACCCTTGAATGTAACAACCTGCTCCCTTTAGCAGCAATCCCCTTCATCAAATATTTACTGTAGCTGCAAATAGGATTTTCAGAGCATTGAAGAGGGATTTTGGACTATTCCTTTCTGCAAATGTGTGTAGCAACAGAATTTTCTCCATTTGTAGATAATTTTTTTTGTAACTGAATTGAAGAACATCCTGGTGATCAGCAGTTTTTATAACATTTTACACAACTTCTGAAGGTCTTATGAAAATTGTGTGCATCAAGTTATTCCTCATACAAATTAATCTTTCTTAAGAAGAACAGATTTGTGAATAACCTCGCGCTGTGTGCCTCAATATTAATGGGCAAAGCACCTATGAAACCTGTACATCTAGTGTCAGCTTCTTAAAGAGGACCTTTCACCATATCCGGGCACAGGCAGTGTTATATACTGCCAGAAAGCTGACAGTGCGCTGAATTCAGCGCACTGTCGGCTTTCCCGATCTGTGCCCGGTGTGAAGAGCTTACGGCCCGGTACCGTAGCTCTTCTATGGTCAGAAGGGCGTTTCTGACCATTAGCCAGAGACGTCCTTCTGCCTCGCGGCGCCTATCGCGCTGTGCTGTGGAGCCGGGAAGAACGCCCCCCTCCCTCTGCTCACACAGCTTGTCCATAGACGAGCATTATCAGGAGCAGGAGGGGGGAGTTCCTCCCCGCTCCACAGTACAGCGCGATTGGCGCCGCGAGGCAGAAGGACGTCTCTGGCTAATGGTCAGAAACGCCCTTCTGACCATAGAGCACTACGGTACCGGCACCGTAAGCTCTTTACACCGGGCACAGATCGGGAAAGCCGACAGTGCGCTGAATTCAGCGCACTGTCAGCTTTCTGGCAGTGTATAACACTGCATGTGCCCAGATATGGTGAAAGGTCCTCTTTAAAAGGGTTGTCCAGGAAATACTAGTACTTTTTATGGTCTGTACTTAGGAGAGGCTATAAATATATGTATGGTGGGGCAAACAGGTGGCTCACCGCACCATCAACTGTATGGACCATTTCCAAAGCCCCTACTATGCACAACACAGGGCTGGAAACAGCCCAATATAGGAGATGGGCGTGTGGGACACCTATCATCCCCCTACTGATCATATATTTATGGCCTATCTTAGGGATAGGTCATAAAAATGTAATTCCTGGACAATCTCTTTAATTAAGGCACCTCTTGCTAAAGAAATGATTAACACAGAGGTTCACATATTTTTTCTCACTGCTATGTCAATGTAATTAGTATGAAGAATACATGTGTTTGTGTGCTATGTGCTATTAGTTTAGTTAGATTGTGTTTGCCTATAACTGTGACTTAGATAACAATCCAACCACATTCCTAAAGTTTCATTTACTTTTTTCTTGCAACACTATATGTGTGAGAAATGTGTAATAGAAAACTCAAGATGATCTTTTTTACTTTCCCATGAGGCTGTGTTTTCCATATGCATTTGAAACACAAATTGCTATATATACCTATTCCCCAGAATATCCTACTGGCACAATCTAGCTCACAGTTGCACCATAAAACAGTATGACACTATGTAATTATAGCAATATGCATGTTATATTCCACAACATTAGCCAATTCTATTAAGGGATGTTTAGCTACTAGAGATGAGCGAACACTAAAATGTTCGAGGTTCGAAATTCGATTCGAACAGCCGCTCAATGTTCGTGTGTTCGAACGGGTTTCAAACCCCATTATAGTCTATGGGGAACAGATACTCGTTAAGGGGGAAACCCAAATCCGTGTCTGGAGGGTCACCAAGTCCACTATGACACCCCAGGAAATGATGCCAACACCTCTGGAATGACACTGGGACAGCAGGGGAAGCATGTCTGGGGGCATCTAACACACCAAAGACCCTCTATTACCCCAACATCACTGCCTAACAACTACACACTTTCCACATTCAAAAAAACCTCTATCAAAGTGGGAAAATACCTGGAAACCTTCTTTACTCCCCAAATGGATGGACACAAACCCCAATTTAAGCTCAACAAACAGTAACAACCACCCCTTTAAATCACGTTCCCCATGACAACCACAAATGGAATAGGCAATGGGAATTCCAAAAGCCCTCACCCTTAACTGTCATTTTGAGTGTGTGTGTGTGTGTGTGTGTGTGTGTGATGTGGTAAGACCTTCCAAAATTCACTTTTCTAGCCCTTAACATGAGCCCTTCCAAACAAAGTTACATGACCTTAAGCTGAGCTACCAGCAGAGATTGAGGCCCTTGGCATGAGTAGAGCCTTGCACCAGCAGTGTTTTTGGCACTTAGGGTGAGTTGAGCCTTGTACCAGCGTGTGTCCCTTAACATCAGGCGGGCCCTAAGTTCTGCGCTTTGCACAAAAGTTCCACATTAACTAGGCTGAATGGTACAAAGATTAGTAGGCCCGAGAACCAGGAACAGGTCTTGCAATGGCTGTCGGATAACGCTTAAAGCACATTGTCCACCAGCCAGTCAGCCTCTACCTCCTCTTACCCAACAGTCTTGTCCTCCTTCCACCCAAAATTCCCAATCTTCCCAGAACAATAACCCCAACTGTCCCTGCTCCCCAGAGCTGTTCACCCTTCCTTTGACTGTACCGCAACCTGCCCCTCCATTTCGCGATTCCACGGACCTAACAGACGAGTATCTGTGTCCAGATGCTCAAACACTAGAGTCTCCTCCATTCCATCTCCGGTCGATTTGGTGGCGGATGACCAGCAACCCACCCTCATCGACGACGATGAGACGCAGTTGCTGTCAGGGCAGCCAGTTGACATGCGCATTGTGCAGGAGGAGGAGGCGAGACAGGAGTTGGAAGAGGAGGTGGTGGACGACGAGGACACCGACCCCACCTGGACAAGGCAGATGTCAAGCTGGGAAAGTAGTGTGGATGTTGAGGCAGGTGCAGCACCAAAAAGGGTAGCTAGAGGCAGAGACATGTCCAGAGGCAGAGGTCAGCTGCTTTGCCGAAGCCAGGCCAGACCCGGAATGTCCGAAGATGTTCCCTTTTGTACCCAGCCCAGAAAAACTCCCCCATCGAGGGCACGTTTCTTGAAGGTGTAGAGTTTTTTCAAGGAATGCGCTGAGGACAGATATAGTGTCGTCTACACAATTTGCCTCTCGAAATCGAGTAGGGGCCCTGAGAAGAGCAACCTGTCCACCACTTCAATGCACCGTCATTTGGAATCCAAGCAATGGAATCAGTGGCAGGCAGCAACGGCAGGACAAACGTCGCCCGCCGTTCATGCCACTGCCTCTGCTCACAGTGCTGGCGATGCACTCCAGAGGACGAGCCAGGACATCACTTCATCTGCCTCCGCCACTTTGTTGACTTCTCCCTCATCCTCCCCTGTTTCTGTCTTATCTCCTTCTCCTGCACCATCAAAGGCACCATCAGGCGCTTCTTTACAACAACCCACCATCTCTCAGACATTGGAGCGCCGGCAGAAATACACCGCTAACCACCCACCCACGCAAGCCTAGAACGCCAACATCGCTAAACTGCTGGCCCAGGAGAGGTTGGCGTTCCGGCTTGTTGAAACTCCCGCCTTCCCGGACCTGATGGCAACTGTGGCACCTCACTATGCCGTCCCTAGCCGTCTCAACTTCTCCCGGTGTGGCGTCCCCGCCTTGCACCAGCACGTGTCACTCAACATCAGGTGGGCCCTTAGTTCCGCGCTTTGCTGCAAGGTCCACTTGACCACCGACACTTGGACAAGCGCCTGTGGTCAGGGATGCTGCAGTGCTTATCTTTAATGACAGGCAGGGTGAATGTGGTGGAGTCTGTTCCCCGGGTGCAAACTGGGGTGGCCTATCTCCTCTCCCAGGCCAAAATTCATGGCAGGAGTAGACTGAAACCCTACGACGTTGCAACCTCCACCACAGCTACTAGCGGCAAACGCTAAAACACTGGTGTGGGGAGACGTCAGCAGGCGGTGCTGAAGCTCATCAGCTTGGGGGACAGACAGCACAGTGCCTCCGAGGTCAGGGATGCCATCCTGGCTGAGATGGCATTTTTTTTTCCCTGCTACACCTGGGGCCTGGCATTTTTACGCCTGTGATAATGGCTGGAACCTGGTAGCGGCTCTGGAGCTTGCCAGCCTCCAACACGTTCCATGTTTGGCCCACGTCTAACCTAGTGGTGCAAAGTTTTTTAAAAACATACCCAAATGTACCGAAGCTACTGTTGAAAATGCGGCGCTTGTGCGCCCACTTTTGCAAGTGCACAGGAGTCGCTGCTAGCCTAAAAACACTCTAGCAAGGCCTACATCTGTCCAAACACAGGCTGTTGTCCGTCATTCACACACGCTGAAACCCTACAATACCATATCTTGAGCAGGGTGTGTGAGCTGCACAGACCTTTGATGGAGTTCCATCTACAAAACCCAAGGGTTCCTCAAAGTCAGCAACCAAAGTTTCTGCACCATGAGTTTCCAGGGGTGGCAGAGTTATGGCTAGGGGAAGAGGCATGGATAGGGATGATGTCTAGGGGCAAAAGCAGTGTGGATGTGGAGGCAAGCTAAGCAGGAAAAACTGGGGGTACAAGCTAAGGCATGGACTGGGGTGATGTCTAGGGGCAAAAGCAGTGTGGATGTGGAGGCAAGCTAAGCAGGAAAAACTGGGGGTACAAGCTAAGGCATGGACTGGGGTGATGTCTAGGGGCAAAAGCAGTGTGGATGTGGAGGCAAGCAAAGCAGGGAAAATGGTGGCTAGAGGCAAAGGGATGTCCATAGGCAGCAAGGGCAAAGATGCAAAACTCTCCCGTTTCAAGAATTTTCCTGACTTGTTTCCCCACAAAACATTCCTGGGAGGAGGGCTGAAACACCACCCTCCTCCTCCTCCGCTGTTAGATTGACCCCAGCTACGAGCTGAAAACGCTGCAACACTGGTGTGGGGAGACGTCAGCAGGCTGGGCTGAAGCTCATCAGCTTGGGAGACGGACAGCACATTGCCTCTGAGGTCAGGGATGCCATCCTGGATGAGATGGCAATTTGTTTATCCCCGCTGCCCCTGGGGCCAGGTTTTTTAGCTTGTTGGAGGGCTCTGGAGCTTGCCAGCCTCCAACACGTTCCATGCCTGGCCCACATGTTCAATGTAGTGGTGCAATGATTTTTAAAAACATACCCCAAATTAGCTGAGCTAAGGGTGAAAGTGCGGCACTTGGACACCCACTTTCCCAAGTCTACAGTACCTGGAGCTAGCCGCAATACACTCCAGCAAGGCCTACATCTGCCTGAAGCACCTACTGTTGTGCGAGGTCACCACACGCTCTAACCCTAGATACCGTATGTTCAGCAGGGTGTGTGAGCAGCAGAGACCTTTGATGGAGTACCAGCTACAAAACCCAAGGGTTCCTCAGAGTCAGCTCCCTCACTTTCTGCACCATGAGTTTCCATGGGTGGCAGACTTATGGCTAGAGGCACAGGCATGGATAGGGGTGATGTGTAGGGGCAAAAGCAGTGTGGATGTGGAGGCAAGCTAAGCAGCAAAAACTGGGGGTACAAGCAGCCGGTGACATCATCACTGACAAGCACAGCTGTCTGTCAGCTGACAGGCTGACTTTCACCAAAATGAACAGACAATGGATAGACTCATCATATACATGTCAGTTACATGACAAATTTAGTGCAATTTGCAAGTCCAAGATGGTTTGGAGATCTGCGGAGAGGAATCTCACCACCTCTTGCGGGTGCCATCATTTGGAAGGCAAGCCCTGGGCTCAGTGGGTGAGAGCAAGCGCAGGATAATCGTCGTTTGGCCTGGCGGCCACTGCCTCTTCCACTGTTGACAGGGCTGGCGCTGCAGTCCAGACCAGGAGCCAGGACACCTCCACATCTGCCTCTGACACTTTGGGGAGTTCACCCTTATCCTCACCTTTTCCTGCCATTTCTCCTTTTGCCCGCGCCATCATGCGCCTCTTCCCAGCAACTCCCCATCTCCCAAGCCTTTCATTTCATGCTAAAGTACAGCGCAACCCACCCACATGCCCAAGGCTTCAACGGCCTCATCTCAAGAAATCTGGCCCAGGAGATGTTGGAATCCCGGCTGGGGGACACTCTGCCCTTTTTGGGCAGAGTGTCTACTGCGCCACCGCACTGTGCCGTCCACACCAGCACTTTCCCCCAAACATGAGGCGGTCCCTAAATTCAGCGCTTAGCCCTAAAGTTCCATGTGACCAGTTACGAATGGACAAGTGCATGCGGACAGGGACGCTAACTTTCAATTTGGGCAAAGTGGTTGAATGTAGTTGAGGCGTGGACCGGGTCGCAAAATGTGGTGGCCTGACTTGTCTCCCCACACAACATTCCTGGGAGGAGGGCTGAAACACCACCCTCCTCCGCTGTTAAATTGACCCCAGCTACGAGCTGGAAACGCTGCAACACTGGTGTGGGGAGACGTCAGCGGGCCGTGCTGAAGCTCATCAGCTTGGGGGCCAGACAGCACACTGCCTACAAAGTGAGTCATGCCATCCTCGATGAGACGGCAATGTGGTTTTTGCCACTGCACCTGGGCCCAGGCATGTTGTCATGTGTGATAATGGCTGTAACCTGGGATTGGCTCTGTAGCTTGGCAGCCTGCAACATATTCCATGCCTGGGCCACGTTTTTAACTCATTGCTGCTAATCTTTTGAAAAAGGTACCCCAATGTTCCTGAGCTACTGGTGAAAGTGTGGTGCTTGTGCGGATAGTTTTTAAAGTGTATAGTTGCCGCTGCTAGCCTCTATGCACTCCTACAACGCCTGTACCTGCTGGAACAACGGCTGTTGTGCGACGTCTCCACACTGCTGGCACTAAACATATCATGTGTTGAGCAGAGTGTGTGAGCAGCACAGACCTTTGATGTAGTTCCAACTCCAAAACCCTCGGGTTCATCAAAGTCAACTCCCTCAGTTGCTCAACCATGAGTGGCCATGGGTGGCAGACTTATGTGAAATCCCATCCCATCCATTGCACTGGACACGAAACATTAGCATGCGCTCAGCACAACTTCGGATATGGCAGATGCGTTAAGCAGGGTGCAGGGTACAACACAGACCAGGCCCGAGCACCAGGAACAGGTGTTAGAAATACTGCAGCATCTGCCATTTCCTTCCAATTTTGGGGTTTTGGACCCGCCACCGACTTGTCTGGACCTAAGTGGGGATCATGAGACACAGTTGCCATCAAGGCAAGCTGTGGTCATGTGCGGTTTGCAGTAAGGGGGCAGTGCGCAATTGGAAGAGGAGTTGGTGGATGACGAGGCCACCGACCCCACATGGACAGGGGTGATGTCTAGGGGCTAAAGCAGTGTAGATGTAGAGGGAAGCTAAATCAACAAAAAACCTGGGTAGAAGCAAAGGCATAAACTGGGGTGATGTTTAGGGGTGAAAGCAGAGTAGATGTGGAGGGAAGCTAAGCAGCAAAAACAGTGGGTAGAAGCAAAGGCATGCAAAACTCTACCCTGTTGGAAGACTTATTCCTAGGTCTGGAACACGTTAATGGCCCCCCTGGACAAATTACTGCCACTCAGGGGCCTAGTGTCACCAGGAGGGACAAGTATAGGCGCATGTTGTGGGAATACCTGGCCGACACCAGCTCTGTCCTCTCCGATCCCTCTGTGCTCTACAGCCTAAACTTATTTTCTCATCTTTTTTTCTGAACTGCACATCTCTTGCCTGCTTCCTTTGGGATCTTAGAAATGGTGGTCCACTTCCACAGATGGTAACTTCAATAGACAGTGTAACGGGAGTAGCTGAGGGATCGCTGTCTTAACCACTTTTTGGCACAAAATTAACTTCCAAAGCCAAATATGGTGCAAGTATATGATGCAAGGACACCTACACACCTATCTCTGACACATTGGGGAGTTCACCCTCATGCGCCCTTTTGGCCTGCACCATCATGCGCCTCTTCCCAGCCACTCCACATTTCCCAAGCTTTTCATTGCAGGCAGAAGTACAATACAACCCACCCCCATGCCCAAGCCTGTAACAGCCTCATCGATAAACTGCTGGCCCTGGAGATGTTGGTGTTTGTTTATGCTTCTGGAGACCCAGGCCTTCCGTCAGCAGATGGCAGCTGGGGCACCTCCCTATGCTGGGCCTAGCCGTTACTACTTCTCTTGGTGTGCTGTCTCTGCCTTGCGCCTGCATGTGTCCCATAACATCAGTCGGGCCCAGAGCTCTGCGCTTTGCTGCAAGGTCCACTTGACCACCGACACATGGACAAGCGCCTGTGGTCAGGGATGCTGCAGTGCTTATCTTTAATGACAGGCAGGGTGAATGTGGTGGAGTCTGTTCCCCGGGTGCAAACTGGGGTGGCCTATCTCCTCTCCCAGGCCAAAATTCATGGCAGGAGTAGACTGAAACCCTACGAAGCTGCAACCTCCACCCCAGCTACTAGCGGAAAACACTGTAACACTGGCATGGGGAGATGTCAGCAGGCCGTGCTGAAACTGATCAGCTTGGGGGACAGACAGCACAGTGCCTCCAAGGTCAGAGATGCCATCCTGGCTGAGATGGCATTTTTTTTTCCCTGCTACACCTGGGGCCTGGCATTTTTGCGCCTGTGATAATGGCTGGAACCTGGTAGCAGATCTGGAGCTTGCCAGACTCAAACACGGTCCACGCATGGCCCACGTTTTCCAACTTGTTGGTGCCATGTTTCTTTGAAACCTACACCATTGTGCCTGATATACAGGTCAAAGTGGGGCCATTTTCGTAAGTGAGAACTAGCCTCTGCTAGGCAGAAAACATTCAGAGCACACTCCTCTCATCTTCGCACCGTTGGCTGGCGGAGGAAGACGAGGGGGTTGGAGTGGCATCTGATGTCCCTATCCCACACGAGGCTAGAGGGTGCACTTCAGTGCATCCCATTGCTTCACCACAAATGGTGTGAAGGGGAGTGGAAAATGGAGGAAATGGAGAGTGACCCTTACAGTTGGGGCCAGCAAAGGCATGCCAAGTAACACACTGGCACACATGGCTGACTTCATCTTGGGTTGCTTTTCAACACATATTTCACATCATGAAGAACAAATAATACTGGATTTTTTCAAGCCTCGAACCCCGGTCTAGGTCTAATGTCTGTTCCTTTCTTATATTAGGGGAGAGGGAAAAAAAATTACTTCAGTGATACGTTTAGCGTACATAGACTGACTATTAATGTGTATCCCACTTAGTGTTGTTAGGGTTACACACCGTCACAACCTGGCTAAAGCTTCTATAACTGTTAATAAAGTCAACATAACTTTACGGTATCCAAAAAGACAGCTGGTACCGACAGAGAGCAAGACAAATGTCACCCAAAGCTGTGAGCTCTGAACACCCACAGTGACTTTGGCGTCATCATCATTATAAGGGAGCGGGTGGTAATAAATAACTTGGCAGTGCCTAAAACCCAAAAAGCTTATACAACTATATTTACATTAAGATACACAAATGAAACTTTTCAGTAGCATGTCATGAGACAAGCTGATAAGCTCTTCCTTTGTGCAGTGCTATTTGAAAGTTAAACGCTGCCTTTATTTTAATTCTGGAGAAGGTGCAGACATTAGATTTAGAACATGTTGTCTTCATTGTCCAAATCCTCTATATAGGTAACATGTTTTTCGGGCCGAGCTGTCTGGGAACGAGCTGGTGCAGCACTGACAACCTGGGTGAATATGGCAAGAGCCTGAGATGTAGGGTGAATGAATCCCCAAATTATTTGTGGAATTCCCAGTGAGACAATGGCACTGTATACCAGTAGCAAAAATTGTGGGTGCACGTAACCCCCATATATTCTTTGAATTCCCAGTCAGACAATGGCACTGTATACCAGTATTAAAAATTGTGGGTGCACATAACCCCCATATATTCTTTGAATTCCCAGTCAGACAATGGCACTGTATACCAGTATTAAAAATTGTGGGTGCACATAACCCCCATATATTCTTTGAATTCCCAGTCAGACAATGGAACTGTATAGCAGTATTAAAAATTGTGGGTGCACGTAACCCCCATATATTCTTTGAATTCCCAGTCAGACAATGGCACTGTATACCAGTATTAAAAATTGTGGGTGCACATAACCCCCATATATTCTTTGAATTCCCAGTCAGACAATGGCACTGTATACCAGTAGTAAAAATTGTGGGTGCACATAACCCCCATATATTCTTTGAATTCCCAGTCAGACAATGGCACTGTATACCAGTATTAAAAATTGTGGGTGCACATAACCCCCATATATTCTTTGAATTCCCAGTCAGACAATGGCACTGTATACCAGTAGTAAAAATTGTGGGTGCACATAACCCCCATATATTCTTTGAATTCCCAGTCAGACAATGGCACTGTATACCAGTATTAAAAATTGTGGGTGCACATAACCCCCATATATTCTTTGAATTCCCAGTCAGACAATGGCACTGTATACCAGTATTAAAAATTGTGGGTGCACATAACCCCCATATATTCTTTGAATTCCCAGTCAGACAATGGCACTGTATACCAGTAGTAAAAATTGTGGGTGCACATAACCCCCATATATTCTTTGAATTCCCAGTCAGACAATGGCACTGTATACCAGTATTAAAAATTGTGGGTGCACATAACCCCCATATATTCTTTGAATTCCCAGTCAGACAATGGCACTATATACCAGTAGCAAAAATTGTGGGTGTATGTAGCCCCAATTCTATTGCTAGGGGACTTGCAGGGTATTTCTGAGGTGAAGGTGGGGGGGCACACCGTTGGAACGGGGATTTGGGGTGTATATATGGGGTATACGGGAATACACTGTCAGTGTGTTCCATTCAGGATCCTGGGAAAGCTGGGTTGCGGCGATTGAGCCCGTCAGTGCCACGTTACACTGACAAGCTTCTCCCTGGAATTGAAGTTATATGTAAGCCCAATATATTCTTTGAATTCCCAGTGAGACAATGGCACTATATGGCAGTAGCAAAAATAGTGGGTGTATATAGCCCCAATCCTATTGCTAGGGGACTTGCAGGGTATTTCTGGGGTGAAGGTGGGGGGGCACACCGTTGGAACGGGTATCGGGGGTATATATCGGGTATACGGGAATACACTGACAGTGTATTCCATTCAGGATCCTAGGAAAGCTGGGTTGCGGCGATTGAGCCCGTCAGTGCCACGTTACACTGACAAGCTTCTCCCTGGAATTTAGCTCTTGCTACCCAGAATCTAACCCCTAGCTAACTGGACGGAAACCTCCGTCCCCGGTGAATTGCAAGCTCAGAATGACGCGAAGCTGGGCGGCGCTGTTCTTTTAAATTAGAGGTCACATGTTTTCGGCAGCCAATGGGTTTTGCCTACTTTTTTCAACGTCACCGGTGTCGTAGTTCCTGTCCCACCTACCCTGCGCTGTTATTGGAGCAAAAAAGGCGCCAGGGAAGGTGGGAGGGGAATCGAGTAATGGTGCACTTTACCACGCGGTGTTCGATTCGATTCGAACATGCCGAACAGCCTAATATCCGATCGAACATGAGTTCGATAGAACACTGTTCGCTCATCTCTATTAGCTACCTCTGAACTGTATCAGCTCTAGTCCCTATTTATCGGACACCTGGGAGTGTTGTGGTTGTCAGCCCATATGATGGAGATACATGATAAATATGGTGTGCGTTATAAATCCATCATATAAATGCAAATGCTTTTGAATGCACATTGGAAAACTGGAGGAAATATCAACTATTATCCTCTCCAGCGACTCTGTTGTCCCTCCTTATGTGAGCACTTAACTAACAAGTTGAGCACAGTGGTCCCTCAAGTCACAATGGCCTTGGCCTCAGGATTTTTTGAACATACAATAGTGTTTTCTGTAGCATTGTAACTGGAAACCAGACTCTACATACAAAACTTAGCTGGAGGTTCCAACAAATCAATGTCCAATGGAAGTGCATGCACGGACTGGTTGACTAGTAGTGCTACTCTATAGTATAGTACAGTGATCTGCGCCTTTGGACACCAGATACTTTTCAGAATCTAAAAAATAGATCTTGTCACCATAATGGAAAGTGATTTATAGCTTCCAACAGCCTTTTCTGACTTTTATGTGTAAGGATTTTCTAGGTCTACAGTATATTAGTTATCTGATGATTTTTCTTAATCAATTTATTTTTTAATTTTGGTAATGCTTTGGGGTTTTCGAGACCAATTGGAAGTTCCCCCCGAGTTATGGTCTCATGTTACAGTGGCATCTCCGGTACCAATTAGTATTGTAATTTGAGGAACCTTTGAACACATAGATACACAATGTACGTGTATGTTTTCTTATGTCAAAACTGCCTACAGACACATGCCTATTTTGTCTACAGGTGAAACCATGTCTGGGTAAGATGAATATATAATATGTAATACAGTGTATATAATTTATATGAATATAATTACCAACAAGAAGCCATTTATAAAAGAAGTAGAACTCTAACATATTAAAGGGTAAAAGAGATTCTGTCAACAGAAATTAGCCCTGCAGATAGATATGTTAAGGTTACCTGAATCAAACATTATTTTCCCCTTCCCTTTAAATGAACTTCTAAGATGGCTAGTGCTCTTATAGAGCTTTATGAAGTTCTGGGGGGTGGGTTATCCCACAAAAAAAGCGCTTAACATGTGGATACATGAAAAATGTATGATTGCCTGGAACAACATTAGTGGGAGACCTGCAATTCTTAGAATGAGGATTCTGAGCCCCTTGTTTGAATGGAGAAGTGTTCAGACATAAATTTCAAAAGTAAAAAAGATCCAGCAAAAGCCAAGGTAGATGGTTCAATATAGAAAAATTCCTTCTTTATTGTAAATCGCACATACTCAATAAAAACCGCAACGGTACAAACATTACTAGCAAAAAATAGCGTCAGACATACACTCTGTCACTCCTAAACTGCCTAGAGTATAGCATTCAGTTAGACCAACCTCAATGGACACTTAAAAAACACCCCCTCCCTCCAGTACCAACACCTTAACTTAGTAATCAATAGAACACAGATACCGATCTTGTGGGTAAAATGTGGTCACAGCTTTATTAAATAAACTATAACATATCAGCAGAAACTTGTTACCCCATGATGACCTAACTGATGTGTCACCGGATGCCAGCCACTGCGTCCACGGTGGGCATGTATTCAATGTTTTCCCAGGTGACACATCCGTGATCCTCCTTACAGATGAAAAAGGGCAAGATCCTGCTGTATGCCACCAGAGCTCGGTGTAAACCTTCACCGGGGTCCAACCTCCCCCCCTCCCTAGCAGCAGGAACAGGGCCCTTTCAACCACGTCCTGAATTCCCAACAGAAAAATGTCCAAGCCAATTTCGTTCAGGTGAACCTCGTCCCTGCGGAGCAGACTCCGGTTATCCCCCTCCAGGTGGCAGTGTCAAACCACCATAACGACTCGAGACCTCACATTATGTGACACCTGCATGTTCAGCATCCACCATGCCCTTTCCAATGCTGATGGGTCACGGGCGTCAAGACAATGTGCCCTTGGGATGATCTCCAACCACACCACCATGGCAGAGAAAAATACTAGGAACCTGTCAAAGTCCGAATGAATTTGCGAAATCTTCTTGGACAACTGGACTGACCAGATATCATTACCCCTAGCGTGGATCACCAGCACCACTGGGGCCCGGTAGGAACTGCTTGTCGACACAGCATCCGGCAACACCTGCATCCACTGCATGCTCGGCGGAACTGCTGCACATCTTGCCACCCAATAGATATACAAATTATATATATATATATATATATATATATATATATATATATATATATATATAAATATATATACGGAGCCACCAATTCGCCCACCCACAAAGCACCAAAGAAGGAGGAGGAAGGAAATGGCCTGCGAAAATCTACCTTCTTAGCAGCCTTCCACCAACCCTTAGCACTAACTGCAAAGTGAATTATTTTGTGACATCAGGCAAGCCCAGCAACTTCAATCCGAAAGCCATTCCCGCTATACGCTTAGCCGCAGTGATCACCGATATGCCCATCGGGGTAACTACCGAAGGCACAATGCCTTCCAGTGTGTGTAACATAGTCTTCAAAACATCTAAAACATCACCGACAATGGTGGCAGACTGTGCGAAACAGGCTTGAGAGCAAACCAACTCACGAGTTGGGATGAGGGCTGGCTGCACTGGCAGGGCAAAGGCTGAAGGCTGCATAGCTGGTTCAGGCACCATTGCAACAGGCACAGTCTTTATGTCCTGGGTGGTCCTGGATTCTCTCCTCTCACTCCACCTTCTAGACTTCCTGTGTCCATGCGACCGTTGGGACCTGTATGAGTCCTTTGATGAAGAAGAGGAGCGCGACACCGACAGCTCCCAGTTGGAGCTACGGGAGTGCTTCCTTCTGCATTTCTTGGACCATGAACTATGACGGCTGTGCTGACTCTGGGACCTAGATCTACTGCGGGACCTATGATGTCTGGAGTGTGAACGCCTGGGGCTATGCGTACATCTACTGGACCTGAGGGACCCTGGATGAGCCTCTGACTTCCTGTAGGAGAGAGCCGCAGAAACTTGACAACCGTGTGACCAGGAAAGCAACTAAAGCCTTGACAAGAAAATGCAACAGAAACTGCATCATATAAAAAATGCATCCAAAAATTGTTTCCTAATTCCTGAAGCAGATTTTTTTTCAGCCTACAAAAAACTCAGTGTTCCCATACCCTTAGTGTACATTGTTAACATTTTATAAAGGATGCAATGGACACAACTAACAGACTTCTTCACACATTGTGAAGTTGGGAAGATGGGTTGAGGTTCAGGCCTGCAGCATCAACACTCCCAAAATGTCAGCTAAACCCTTTGTTCAATGTGTTTCTTGCTGAGATTGTCAAGACAACTCTTTATAGGAAAGATATTTCTAAGAAATGTTCTTCAACCTGACCCTATACAAATGTGCACACTTGGAGAATGTGTTTTTGGCCCTCCATAGTGTAAAAAAGATATGTCCATATGGCCTAACATGGACGTTTATAAAGGTATGTTCACACTACCATTATTATTTCTGCTGCAATCACCCAGCAATGATAGTAGAGTAATAGACAGAGCGCCCTCTGCCTGTGTCACTTCATAGTGACTATAATGTAAAAACTTAATGGATGCTTTTTTCCGTTATGATTGTTTACTTTTGTTAGGGTGCATGCACACTACGTAACGCCGGGCGTGTATGAGAGCCGTACACGCCGGCGTTACAGCAGGGCTGCCGAACACTTCCCATTCACTTCAATGGGAGCGCTCGTAACAGCGGCGTTTACGAGCGCTCCCATTGAAGTGAATGGAAAGTGTTCGGCAGTCTGCTGTAATGCCGGCGTGTACGGCTCTCATACACGCCCGGCATTACTCAGTGTGCATGCACCCTAAAGGAAGAAAAAGTCCTGTTGGCAGAACGCTTTCTTCTGTCAGAAAAGTAAAAAATATGATGAAAGAAATCTTTCGTGTTTAGTACATTGGAGTGAATGCAGGCGGAGTCTCGCTTCATCTGCATCTGCATCTGTTGTATAATGTTCTTTGCTCTCATCCTGCGATGGGTGAGAGCAACAGACATTAAATAAAGTTTGTGTGAACTCACTCTAAGTTTTTCATTTGTTCTTGAATTTATGCAAGGATTGTTTATGGCGCCACTGGAACCTTGTTCACTGGTTAGGCCCCTGCTGAAATTTATTACCTGAAGCAATGCTATAGAGTAGTTAGGATACATGTCCGTCCCTAAGTGTGGGCTTTGATCACACAGCAGGTTGAGAGTTGTGAAGAAAACTAGCCAATTCCAGCAGTTTTGTTTTTTTTTTCTTTAGCGCGGATCGGGTCTGCTTTGGGATGTCTGATGCAGCCTGACGTTAGCCTAAAGTTATCCCTGATCTACTCAGACACTTATTTCCTCTCTTGTAGACTCCCACTTCTCATCTGCAGTGAGTGGAGAGTAGGGCGCGCTGTGCAGTCATTCCCAAGTGGAACCCGCATCCAGTGGATATGCCATAAATACCTCAGATGGGAATACCCATGGAAATAGCAGTTTTTTCATGTATAGACCAGTCTCTGTAGAATATTTTACAAAGTTTTTACTGAATTACGTTCCAGCTTCTACCTGTATAGATGTTTAGTAAGCACTGATTCTCTATGGAGATGAAAATATCTCTCTTATATGCAGAGACTAAAATGTTCTCTGACTGTAATGTGCTTTGTGGGAATTGTAGCAAAGTTGAAATTGTATTACTGCGGGAGATAACATTCGTTCTCCTACTAAAGCCCTGTGAGTAATCCTGTTCCTGGCAGCCTCATACACATAAGGGAGACTGACAATGCAACAGCTGCTGTAAACCCCTGGGTCAAGTTTGCAAGCTCATGCAAGCAGTCTCTGCCTTTATTTCAAGTCATCCTGGCTCCTAGCCACACAATAGATAAATGAGGTCATTCCTGCAACTTGACAGAATAATAGGATTTTAAAATGGCTGCAATTATATACAGCTTGTGGCAAAAAAACTTTATGTAGTTGCTTATTTATTACGCACAACCGAAAGCGCCATACAGCTCAGTTACCATGCATTTTAGGTTAGCCTACAAGCATAGGACTGAGCGGCAAAACCCAAAGCCCTTCCTACCCCTTCTGTCATATGCTATGAAAAGTGATCTCTACAAATATCCTGTCTGCATGATACCTTGCATGACCATATTGATATACTGTAACCATGATTATAATATTGTGAATGAATTCTCCAAATAAATGTCCAAATAGATTCAGAAATCGATTGGAATACAGGGCAAATTCTCTGCTGTAGCACCAGTTCCCGTTGGGAGCCTGCACACGGAGTTTACGCTCGCTCATTCTGAACGTGAAACTCGTTCAGAGTGAGCTGCGTAAAAAACAGATCCCATTGACTTGAATGGGTGCCGGCATACGCGCATATCACATTGAAAGCAATAGGTAAAAAAGTCTCCCATTTATTTCAATGGGTAGCGCTTGTATGCCGGCACCCACTCAAATCAATGAGATCTGTTTTTTTACGCCGCTCACTATGAACGAGTTTACGTTTACGTTCAGAATGAGCGAGCGTTTACTCCGTGTGCAGGCTCCCTTACAAAGGTCAGTCCAATTATCACCCCATCATCCTTATAATTGTCCAGTTGATTTAATCCCTGGAACTTCTCCTCCTAATGGACGGTGCATGTATTTATTTTATCAGTAGTCAAGTGTAAGCAAGTTTGGTGTTCATAGATGTTCTGTATTGAGTGTATGGCTGTCTCTATAGTGGAGTCCATGTGGTTTCTGCTCGATGTCCACACAAATCATGCGGAGAGAAAAGTACTTCAAGCAGAAACTGAGCAGAAACCACACAGACCCCATTATAATCTATGGGGTCCATGTGGTTTATTAGCTAACCGCTTTTTAATGCATATAGTTTTCCGTTCAGGGGGTCCCTAAGCAGACTCACCGAACGGAATACCGAACACAGATGTGAACTGGGCCTTAGTGATCACATATCTGCCCCTGCTCATCTGTATGGCAGAATCCTTGCACTCTGGCCAACCTACTTGTGGACCACTTGTGGACAGTGCTGGAGCTTGAGAAGGTAAGTAAGTTTATGGATATTACCATTTATTTACCTTCTGTAGATCATGACTCCTGTTACATGTGTGTATACATGGCAAACTTTAAGCACTTTATAAGTAATATTGTATAATTACTATCCACTGCTTGTTTCTGGGTATTTCATACTCATGGAACTCCCCATTCTAACTATACGGGGTGTGTTATTTGGATTTATATGTTAAATTTGTTTTGATTGATTTTTATAGAAGTTATATATTAACCCCTTAGCGACCCTTGACGTAACTGTACGTCATGGGTCGCATGGGGATGTATGGAGCGAGCTCACACGCTGAGCTCGCTCCATACACGGCAGATGCCGGCTGTATAATACAGCCAGGACCTGCCAATAACAGCAGCGGTCGGTGCCCGAGCCGATCGCTGCTGTTAACCCTTTACACACTGCGGTCAAACGTGACCGCAGTGTGTAAACGGCGCCGGCGGCATGGGCGCCGCCATGTTTTGCCGATCGCCGCCCTCCTGAACGTCACAAGAGGGCGGTGATCAGTTGCTATGACAGCCGGAAGCCTATTGAAGGCTTCCAGGCTTGTCTCTGCACTAGATCTATTAGACGATGCCAGAGGCATCGTCTAATAGAAGTGCTGCGATTTTCCTATTCACTGCAATACTGTAGTATTGCAGTGAATAGTATGAGCGATCAGACTCCCTAGGTTTCAAGGTACCTAAGGGGTCTGATCATAAATGTAACAGAAGAAAAAAAAAAGTTTTTAAAAGTATTAAAAAAATAAAAAAAATATAAAAGTTCAAATCACCCCCCTTTCCCTAGATCAGCTATAAAAGTAATTAAAGAACATTAAACATAAACATATTAGGTATCCCTGCGCTCCAAAATGCCTGAACTATTAGAATATTAAAACATTTATCCCGTACTGCGAACGGCGTAGCGGCAAAAAAAATAAAAACAGCCAAAAAGCGTTTTTTTCAACACTTTGCCTCCTATAAAAAATTGAATAAAAAGTGATCAAACCATCGGATCTTTCCCCAAATGGTATCAATAGAAACGTCATCTTGTCCCGCATAAAAAGACACCACAACCAGCTCCATACATGGAAATATGAAAAAGTTACAGGTGTTAGAACATGATGACACAAATTTTTTTTTCTATTTTGCAAAGTTTATCATTTTTTTAAAAGTATCAAAAAATTTCAAATACTATATAAATTTGGTATCACCGCGTTTGTACTGACATGTAGAACACAGGTAACATGTCATTTGTACCAAACAGTGAATGCTGTAAAAATTAAACCCATAAGAAAATGGCGCAAATGCATTTTTTCTCCAATTGCGCCTCATTCTGAATTTTTTCCAGCTTCCCAGTACATTGCACAGCATATTGAATGGTGCCATTACAAAGTACAATTTGTCCCGCAAACAATAAGCTATCATGTGACTCTGTGAACTGAAAAATGAAAAAGTTATGGCTCTTGAAATGTGAGGAGGGAAAAACGAAAATGCGAAACCAAAAAATGGCCTGGTCCTTAAGGGGTTAAAAGTTATATTTTCTATATACGTTTTATATATTACTGCTGAGACTCTCTTGAATAAGTTGTTGTATATATAGATCTAGATCTGTCATCTGTATGTGAGTTCACTCTGCAGTAACCCTCGTAAAAAATAACAAAAAAAACCATGAAGGAACTTTTTTCGTCACGTTTTTTACTTTTCTGATGGATGAAAAGGTCCTGCATGCAGGACTTTTTCTTCTGTTAAAATTTGAAACAATCATGACAAGAAAGCTTCCGTCATGTTGTTTACATTAAAGGCATTGCGTCTCGATCTGTGTTCGTCTCTCTATGGCTGTTAAAAGTCTGTTGCTCTCATCCTATGATGTTCACAATTGTAGTGTGAATGCGTAGTAACTCTTTACTACCAGTAACATAATCACTAACATTCTGAATTTATTCTATCACCAAAATAGAAGATGCACAACATTTATCAGCTTAGGGCACCAAAATGGCTTGTCTCAGCCTTATCACAATTCATATGAAAATCTACATAAAAGTCCAACTGTAACACGTAGCAGCAAATTCGAGGTCACATGCTCAATGAAACCATAAACAATAGAGTAATAACTTAAAATGTTATTGAAAGTTTCTACAAATAGATAAATAGTAATAGTGTTAGGGAATTGCTGTTGGAAACCCTGGAGAAAGGGGCACAAGAGACAGTGAGCCCTAAGCTGAAGCCCCCCACTGTCCCTTCATCTTGCCGGTCCTATCCTAGGTAATAGGTGGCAACTTGGAGACGATCCCTTCCTATGTACGTGAGACATAAAATACAGACAAGACAAACAACAACAAAGGGAGGTCAGCTAGCCAGGGTTTGGTAATAGTCAAGCAATGCAGTGTCAAATCGAAGTCCAAAAGAATAGTCAATAGGGAAAGCCATGGTCAGGATAAAGAATACAAGTAAATTAACAGCAAGAGAAGCCAGCAAGCATGAGGCAATAGCAAGCACCAGTGTGAAAGTGAGCCAAGCATAAATAGGGAGGAAGAACCTGCCCTGGAGTTAATAGGTAGACAGGCTGTCAATCACAAGGCAAGACCAGAATTAACCACTTCATAAACAGCAGCAAACAAGGCAGAAGATGGGTGTGGTGGAAATTCAATCACAGAACTAGAGCCGAGTTCACACAGTGCAACCAAAAACTTTAAGCAAGGAACTAAACTGCACACGCCTCCCTCACCGTCGCATGCGAGCAGAGGGTGGCGCAGTGGCCCAAATAGGCATAGACGTAACATATAGACATATAGTTACTATCCTAAAACATTTAGCTACTGGCAACACAACACTTATGGAAAATATTTATAGATTTGTGCTTCCATCTGTCAGGCAACCAAACTGGGATTCACGTCACGGAACACCACTAGTAATGAACTTAGGCTAGGTTCACATGTGCGTCCAGGCCATTCTGTTCCCCTCTTTGCAGACCCTTTATGGGGTCTGTGGGTTTCCTTAGGTATGCGGATAGTTTTCCTTTCAAGAGGTCCCCAAGCGGATTCACCGAACGGAGATCTGAACGCAGATGTGAATCGGGCCTTACTGTGATATACCTTGCTTGATTCCTCTATAGCAGCTGGACACTGACACTGTGGCTAATATCACTTTTAGACTGAGGCCCCACATTGCGGAAATGCAGCTTTTTTTGTTGGAAATTTTGTTGCGTTTTTTTGAGCCAAAGCCAAGAATGACTACATAATCTAAACAAAATCTACAACAAAAAAAAAGCTGCGTTTCTGCAATGTGGGGCCCCAGCCTTAAAAGGGTTGTTTGTCCACTTTGGACAAAATTTGAAGGGTTTCTGGAACATAAACTGACCCTAATGTTCCCCCCTTGTGATGGGCCACCCAGTAATTATACTCGAGTATAAGCCGAATTTTTTAGCCCAGTTTTTGTGCTGAAAAAGCCTCCCTCGGCTTATACACGAGTCAGCAAAAAAAAATAAAAAATATTTATTTATTTATTTATTTATTTTTAGGATGGTGACGAGGGTCTATGACCAGCCACAATATCAATGTATAGAATCTCCCATAAAATAGTGCAGAAAAAAAAATCAAAATAATAAAAGTTCTAAATCACTCCTTTCCCTAGAATACATACAAAAATAGAAAATTAGTGTGAAACACATACACATTAGGTATCCCTGTGTCTGACAATGCCCGGTCTATTGAATGTAGGGGATCTGCAGTGCTCCTGTTCTGTCGGGATGGGGATAATAGGAGCACTACAGATACCCTATATTCAGCCAGGCTAAATTCCAAGTGGGGGAAGAAAAAAACAGTCCTCAAGCTCCAGGAAGGGGCAGACAGACAACCAAAACACCCCCTCCCCTTCCCCAGCATCTACTTCACCCAAAAACTCCGACCATTTTCATTTTTTAAATTTTCCAGTAGCTGCTGCATTTCCCCCCCTCGGCTTATACTCGAGTCAATAAGTTTTCCCAGTTTTTTGTGGTAAAATTAGGGGCGTCGGCTTATATTCGGGTCAGCTTATACTCGAGTATATACGGTAACTGCAATTGCGAATGTGCTTAACAACCTGCATTTACAAAGAGTGGGCCAATAAAAGCATACAGCATTATAGATGGAAGACACAGACAAATGTTGCATTTTTATTCAGTTGGACTAACTTTTCTTTGTGGAAGTAGATGAAGTGCATGAAAAGAGAATGGCTCACAATAATTCATGTTCTAAGTAGCTCATCAATAGTGAATTAGTCCTAGGAGGACCATACCATAAGCAACATGAAATGAATAATAATCTATATGCTGGATATCTACGGTGTACCGTGAAGCTTTAAATTTCCAACCTGGTGATATTTTATAAAATCATATATACTGCCCTTTAAAAGAGTCTCTATATGTGTATTTAAAGATGCAAGACAGCATGTAGCATGTATTTTACATATTGTTTATCTGTATCAAAAATGTGCAAGAGTGGATGATTCCTTTAACCTCAAAAATTGGCCATGTATCATCTTGCGTGACTAGATGAGAATGTCAGAGTTTAGATCAGGACAGAGTGGGCATTAGCTATAGCATACAAGCCGGAGGAAGAGATTATACATTTACACAGCCAATGACTTGGGCTTCCTAATAAAACAGAACCAAAGGTATTACTATAATAAAGGAAACAATATACTTTTACTAAAGTATACTGATATATGACAGAGGACTCGGGCACAGCGTAGCTGTCATGTGCTTCATGCTCTATAATATAATGCAATTATTTGTAACTGTATAATAGCTTTATGTTCATGTGATAGAAATGCATTAGCAATGTTTATTTTTAGCCTCCTCCTAATAAATGTGATATTATTTCCAGGCAAACAGGAAATTGCAATAACTGAAACATTAATGTTCATTGTTTTCCTAGCTGCAGACTGATGACATCTAGGATTGCTTTACATGAGGTTGCCATTGATTATGCAATAGGGTTCCACTAAAGCGCCCACTGTCACCCTGGCTTCATGCCAACAAATTTACAGGTGGTTATCTTTATGTGCCAGGTTACACAAAAAGATGTTGATGAAAAGCACCAGTCACTGGCTGATTTATTAGGTGCCATCTTAGCCATGGGAATAGATCCGGGAATGAACTGCAGAATATGGTCATATATTAAGACAGGTTGATATGGTTTTATTCTTAATAAGGTCATCTAGAGAACCGACCGCTGAATCCTTGTTTGCCAAACTCCTTACTGAGGGTTGTAAGGAGGCAGGCTATATATGTAAAATAGCATGGCTTTAGATGGATTGGCTGAGAAGGTTCCCCTCCACAGAATAGAGGGTGATACATTGTAAAATATGCATGGATATTAACAATAAATAATAGCTGATTCATTCAATGCAATCTGCCCGCAACTTCGTCTGTATGTTGTTGGCATTGATGATCTGCCTATATACAGAAAATTGCTGCCGTCAATGGTTCACCTGCTCCAGTGTTTCGGCAGCTCTCAAGCTGGCCTGAAGTTGAACTTGTTCCTTGCACTTTTCCCGAGGTTGTTACGGCATCTCAGCAGCTCGCTGGGATACCATATAATGAGTGTGTTGTTGGCGTCGATGATCTGCCTGCTCCGGCGTTTCGGCAGTTCTAAGAGCCGCTTGACGCCTAGCTTGTTCAATCCTCCTCAGCTCTGCTTGAGGAGAAGTCTGTTGACTTCTGGCTACTTTCATAGCTCTTGTTTTTTGAGAATTTTGTGACAAATTAGA
Organism: Leptodactylus fuscus; assembly: GCF_031893055.1. Lineage (NCBI taxonomy): Eukaryota > Metazoa > Chordata > Amphibia > Anura > Leptodactylidae > Leptodactylus > Leptodactylus fuscus. The sequence goes on along the minus strand of NC_134268.1, from coordinate 74,356,924 downwards.
TTTTCTTTTTTACGGCATGTTTAAAATAGGGAAATTGCCAATTTGGATTAAAGGGGTTTCCGATCTCAGTATGTCAGCACACTGCCTAGAGTGTATTTGTCTTCGCCCCTCCTCCCTCTGGCTGAACAGAACACTTATGCAGATCAGATAATAAGAATGGACTGAGTGTTATCTGTCTGTTTACATAGAGAGATAACAGACCAGGTTTTATCAGCAAATTGTAATTAGCTGATAGTCCTGCAGGTAAGAGCACTTTAATATAGTATATGAACAAAAATTCATAACAGTCATGAAGCCATGTCATTTACCGTGATAAAAGCTTATGTGTTAATCCAGGTTACAAACTATCTATGCGCCAAATTTCATCCAAATCCATTTCACATTTATAATATTAGTAGAATTTATTGAGCACCATTAATTCACAAAACAAGAGCAATACTAACAGTAACCAACTGGCAAAGTGGGATTGAGCGCCTTGCCCACAAGGGCTTACAATCTATGAGGAAGAGGGATAGAGACAATAGGTAAGAGTAGAGACTGTTCAGATGCCGTTGTGGGGGCAGAAGTGTTATTGGAGGTTGTAGTCCTTAGGATTTCTTAAAAAGCACAATTGTCCGCATATTGGAATGAACTGCTAATGCCCATTTTAGCAATCTTTATAATTTCATTGAAATCTGTCACTGTGACAGCTAAAAAATACCTGTAATGATAATGCTTCAAATCTCTTCACCTCTGCACCTACAATCCCCTCCAAGCCAACCAAAATATCATGGGGAGACAAACAGTATGATGATGTGAAGAACTATAAGCAATGACAGAGTCAGTGGCGTAACTGGCAATGGCGGGGCCCCGTGGCAAACTTTTGATATGACCCCCCCCCCCAACCGACAGCGACGACCTCGACCGACCCCCTCCTCCACACTCTATTATGTCTCTTAGTAAGCCCTGCACACAGTATTATGTCCCATAGTGACCCCTGCACACAGTATTATGTCCATTAGTGGCCCCTGCACACTGTATTATGTCCCATAGTGGCCCCTGCACACAGTATTATGTCCATTAGTGGCCCCTGCACACAGTATTATACCTCATAGTGGCCCCTGCACACAGTATTATGTCCCTTAGTGGCCCCTGCACACAGTATTATGTCCCTTAGTGGCCCCAGTACACAATATCATCCCCCGTAGTGGCTCCTGCACACAGTATTATAGCCCATAGTGGACACCCATAAACAATTATTATACTCTGGGGTCTTTTTAGACCCCAGAGTATAATAATCGGAGACCTGGGGGAATAAAAACAGAAAAAATTACTGTTTCTTACCTGTCCCCCGGCTCCTACGCTGTCTTCTCCGCTACCATCCTTCTTCTATGATGTCGGACGTCACATGACCTGGCATGGAAGCAGGCCGGGTTCATATGATGTCAGAGATGTCAGACAAGTAGGAAGGAGGCCTGGCAGGATCGTGGAGAGGTAAGTAACAGTGTTTGTTACGTTCCCTTACCTCTCCCGGTCCGCCGATCATTATACTCGGGGGTCTGCAAAGACCCCCGAGTATAATGATAGTATTTGTGGGGCCCACGCCGTCACTTACCGATCCAGGATGGGTAAGGAAATAGGGCCCGTAACGGCCTATTAAAAAAAACCGCAGAGGTAGCGGCTGTCGCCGGGCCCCCTAATGTCCTGGGCCCTGTGGCAGCTGCCTCTGCTGCCTCCATGGTAGTTACGCCCCTGGACAGAGTCACTGACATATTTGGACATTTAGTGAAGTGACTGAATCATTAAAGTCTCTCAGTAAGAGTCTCTCATTGTAATTAAGTAACATAGCCTCTTACTTTACACCTTAGCTGCGGTGTTTCTCCAGGTGCCTTCTGATCCAGTCTCCTTGCTGATGTGTCTCTGACTACCTTACAGAACTAATACACTTGGAGGCATTGTTATAAGTTGTTATAACACTGACTGGACACTAGACATCAGAATTACACTTCAACTATAGAATTTGCCATTCCCAGGTAAAAGCAATATGTCCCAGTACTCAGTGGGAAAAATCGCGGCGTTGTACAGTGCAGGCAAAGTGGATGGGATTCATGCGAACCCCATCCCCACTTTGTGGAAAAGATCGCAGTGCGGACACGCTGCGATTTGCAAAGCCGTTGCGGCTTTGCAAATTGCAGCATGTCACTTATATCTACAGAAACGCTGGCGGCTTTCTCGTATATATAATGGTAAGAGAAAGTCTGCAGAGGAAAACTCTGTGAACTTTCTCTTAAAAGCGCTGCGGTAAGAACCGCAATGCGTTCACGCAGCGGTTCTTCTTGCAGTGCTTTAGTGCTGCGGATACGGCCCGTGGGAACTTAGCCTTAAAGAGTATTTAATAGTGTTATAGTGTGTTCCTCATTGCTTCACCTTGCTACTGATTTAAGCTAACTTGAAATTGAAAGAATTACACATAATTGATCACATTACAAGAATGTACTCATATAATGTGCTCATATAAGCATTGGCTGTGCTTATTGGGCTGCATTATTTATGAGGCAGCCACAATTTTCAGATTTGTCTGATGCATGTTTCCAGACACATAATGGACCCAGGTCATATTCTTCTCCATTACAATTCATTAGCTCATACATTCAAGACAAAATGTGCGTTTTATTTGTGTTAAAGTTCACTACATTGGAGTCTGGCACGCACATCAGTCTTACAGTCTGTACATAAATAACATTGCTGGGGAGGTTTAGTACTTTCCAAAAGTTTTATATTCAGTGCTCAGTGTATTAAATTCAGAATGATGTCAGTGGTTGTCATACTATGAAATATTAATTATTGGTCTCGTGTTTTTTCTAATTGGATACAGACTTACATCATTGGCATCCATTATGATGTCATACAGCTAGGAAATAAATTGTAGTGTATGGCATTGGTAGTCTGTTGGAAATACTCATTAGGATCCATTCACGTCACATTTTACAACCATTTAAGATATAACAAAATAGATGCAAATGAGGTAAAAAAAACAAATTCCCTGCCCTGGTTCAGAAAAGCCTTTCCCTCATCAGCAAACCACTCCCATCTGTAAAATGTCAGGAGATGGAGGGTCGTGTGATTCTACATGTCTATGAGCAATCTGCACAATAGCTTCCTGGATGTTATGGCTACAGTAGTCAGATTCATTATATGGTGCCCCTTCACTCCCCTATACTATAGACAAGGAGCATCCAGTCAACCCCTTTAAGACAGTCATGCATATTGGCTAACATTTAATAATGTATGGGGGTAAATCAACATTAATGAAATGGAAAATGCTGGGGAAACTAGTTTACTAGTAAAGACATACAATCCACTAGGCTGATACAGATTTGGCTTTCAGCTAAACCCAGGAGCAGGGTCTAAGGGATTACCTGTGGTCACGCTTTAACCGCATTACAGGAGTCAGGACTTCACTGCTGGGGTAGTGACCTGGGAGTCTCCTGCAGTAGTCTATGGCAGCAACAGCTGATGTCAACTGAGCAGATGATACTAGGAATAAAATCAGCAGGCAGAAGATGCAGGCAGACGGGCAGTGGTCAGTAGATAGGCCTAGGTCAGAAATGGCAGCTTTCTGGCCACAGTAGCAGATAGGTAGACATGGTCAGAGAACTTGGTTAAATGGCAAGAATATGTAACCATAAAACACCTTAGCAGCTACCGATAGCTATTGAACCTATTTGCTATACCACAGAAGGATGGGAGAATGGTCATGATAAACCCTGTTACAGCTGGAGAGGTGTACTGGTGAATGCTGGACCTTTAAATGGAACCTGTTAGGTGGTTTGGGGCCACTAAACAGGCAGCATGCTGTTATGCAGCTGGGCTTTACAGTTCTATACCACAGATAAATCCAGGATTTTGTCTGAATGGATGGACTCGCATTGTGCAGGGCATGTGCAGTGATGTGTGGTGTACTGACCCTCTTTCTGAGGGCAATGGGCCTGCACCATTGTGAACCTCTGTGCTCATCGGCTGGTATGTTGTACATACCTCCCAACTTTCAAAGGACAGAAAGAGGGACAAAATGTGCGCCATGGCAAATTTAGCTCCTTCTAAATTGACCCCACCCATTTGTCCTTGTGTACCACACATGGTATAATTCTCCAAGAGTCACCCACATTAAAATGTTCTATTCAAATTGACCCTACAGTATAAAGTCTTTTCCCAGCTGCTCTATAGTTTAATGTCGCCCTCTAGTTGAAACCAATTTAATGCCCCCTCTAATTCCCCCCCCCCAGTTTAATGTTCTCCTCCAGATACCTCCCTCGGTTTAACACCCCCCTCCAGTTGCCCCCAGTTTAATGTCCTTCTTAGTCTGCCCCCACAGTTTAATGCCCCCTCTATCTGCCCCCAAAGTTTAATGTCCTCCTCATCTGCCCCCACAGTTTAATGTCGATCTTGAGCTGCAAACGTTTAACATAAAAAACACTGATATCCTAGCTAGTTGGGAGGTATGAAGTTGTGGCTTGATTTTCTACACCTTGTGGGGATGAGCAGCTCTAATGTACATAGATTTAGGATCCTGAACCCCAGCTACACAATGGAATTCTGGTAGTGTACTGGCCCCAAACCATCTGAGAGTCAACGCTGGTGTGAGACTGTAGCACAGAGACCCAGGAGAGTAGTAGCTGGATGGAGGATATTGAAAGCCTGAACACCAGACACAGCAGTCAGAAACTGGGGATTTACAAATATACAGGGGCTCCCTACCGTATAGTGGTGGCACTGAGGTCCCTTTACTTGAATACGAGCAGAGCTTTGTGCATTGCTGTAGATTCTGGCGTAAGAAAGAAGACTGGCCTGGAAAAAGTTTATACTGTCTGGTAAAGCATACACTTTTTGTGTAGTGTCTTTCACACAGTGATTGAAACCAAAGAATCTGATGACACTTCCTTTATTGTTAAAAAAATTGTACCAATTTGGTCTGTTCTAACGTTGAGGGTGAGGGTGGGGAATACGACTGGAAACAACCTACTAATAAAATCACTCTATTGTAATGGATGTCAAACACAAAGGAAGCTTATTTGGAGAAAGAGCAATATGAAGATAATAATTTTCGGTGAAAGTTTCTTTAACCCCTTCCCGCCAATGGCATTTTTTGATTTTCGTTTTTCGTTTTTGACTCCCCTCCTTCTAAACCCCATAACTTTTTTATTTCTCCGCTCCCAGAGTCATATGAGGTCTTAATTTTTGCGGGACAATTTTTTCTTCATGATGCCACCATTAATTATTCTATATAATGTACTGGGAAGCAGGAAAAAAATTCAGAATGGGGTGGATTTGAAGAAAAAATGCATTTCTGCTACTTTCTTACGGGCTTTGGTTTTACGGCGTTCACTGTGCAGCCAAAATGACATGTCCCCTATATTCTGTGTTTCGGTACGGTTCCAGGGATACCAAATTTATATGGTTTTATTTACATTTTGACCCCTAAAAAAAATTCCAAAACGGTGTTAAAATTTTTTTTTTCTAAAAGTCGCCATATTCCGACGGCCGTAACTTTTTTATACATAGGTGTAAGGGGATGCATAGGGCGTCTTTTTTTGCGGGGCCGGGTGTACTTTTTAGTTCTACCATTTTCGGGAAATGTTATTGCTTTGATCACTTTTTATTCAAATTTTTATCAGAATTAAAACAGTGAAAAAACGGCGGTTTGGCACTTTTGACTATTTTTCCTGCTACGGCGTTTACCGAACAGGAAAAATATTTTTATAGATTTGTAGAGCGGGCGATTTCGGACGCGGGGATACCTAACATGTATATGTTTCACAGTTTTTAACTACTTTTATATTTGTTCTAGGGAAAGGGGGGTGATTTGAACTTTTAATACTTTTTATATTTTTTTTTACTTTTTTTTAATTTTTTTTTTGCATTTATTAGACCCCCTAGGGGTGTTGAACCCCAGGGGGTCTGATCACTAATGCAATGCATTACAATGCTAATGCATTGCAATGCATTGCAAAAAAGCATCATCTCTTTTGCAGGCTGTATACACCAGCCTGCAAAAGAGAGAATTTGCAGACCGGCTGGGAGCCTTTAACAAGGCTCCCGGCTGTCACTGCAACATGACGTCGGCCCTGGAGCATGCTCCAGGAGCCGGCGATCCTTGCCAAAATGGCGGCGCCCATGCGCCGCCGGGAAAATGGCGCCTCCGGCGCCTTTGACAGCAGCACCGGAGGGGTTAATGCCTCCGATCGGTCCGGGGACCGATCGGAGGCATCAGAGCCGGTTGTCTACTGCTTAAAGCAGTAGACACCCGGCGGCTATGACGGCCGCCCGGCTCCCGGGTGGTCGCCATAGTTACAGACCCAACACGCGCCGTACTATTACGGCGCATGTCAGGAAGGGGTTAAGGATACAGGGCACAGTGTACCATCCCCCTGCTGTTAGGCATAATAATACTAACAATTGCTGTGACTCACCAGCACACACAATTTTATTATGTTAGTACGTGAGTTCCTTATGATGCCAAGGAAAAATTATAAGCAATGTTCCCTTTCAGCAAGATGTTTAGTTAAAAGAAGAGGAAAGAATCGCACGCAATGTTTTTGATCACAGTGATCTACAGTCCAAAGAAATAATTTAATTAAAAATATAGAACAGAGAACACAAATAGATATATAACCTTACCAATAGAGATGAGCGAGTACTGTTCGGATCAGCCGATCCGAACAGCACGCACGCATTAAAATGAATGGACGTAGCCGGCACGCCCCCCGCGGCCGGCCGGCGTCAAAGCAGAAGTACCAAGTGCTTCCATTCATTTCAATGCGTGCGTGCTGTTCGGATCAGCTGATCCGAACAGTACTCGCTCATCTTTACTTACCAACATTCATGAAGATAAAAACTAGTAGCTCAGTATTTCTCTTCTGGGACAGATTTGACTATGCTGATATCCTTTGACTCTTCTCATACTTATGGATCACATTGTTCTTGAAAGAATCCTCCATGTATTTTATAAAGGTGTCCCACAATGGACCTTTATGACAGGCAACTGGTGGGTTAAAAGAGTCAGATCAGTGAAAAACCTATATACGGTATAGTGAGGAAAAAGCATTTTCTTCATTCATTGGCAGCAATGTTAGTATACTAATTCCTTCATTAAAATAAAGGAACACTAGCAAATATACCTGTCAGTGTCCTCATCTTCTATAGCATAGAACAGCTCTGCATACACATCAGTTTGACACTACAACTAGGAACTGGAGAGACTTGTTTTTATGACATCTAATAAACAGTGCCTGACATATGGCTGATCATAAAGTGTCTCCTTACTTGGAAAACCTGGCACTAAGTGTTTGAATTCCCTGCAGTGCCACCACATGGGGACAGTAAGTATTACACAATGTACATCCCGGAGAATAGATTTGCATATTTTTTTTACCCAGAATCCCTAGCACAGCAGGAATGACTTGTACGTCTCCGTACTGCCTATGTAGGCACACACTCTCCCTGATGTGTACGATTATCCCCTGACAATGTACATTCAAATAAAAGAGTTTCCTGACTAATTCAAGACCGAAAAAGTCCTTTAGGCTGAGGGCCAATGTTGTGGAAATGCAGCTTTTTTTGTTGCACATTTTGCTGCGTTTTTTTTAGCCAAAGCCAAGAGTGGCTACAAAAGGAATAGGAAACATGTAGGCAGTTCTTAGATTTCTACCTTCCGCTCAATCCACTCCTGGCTTTGGCTAAAAAAAACAAAGAAAAATCTGCAACAAAAAAACCCTGCTTTTCCGCAAAGTGGGGCCTCAGCCTTAAGCTAAATCCCCATTTAGTGAAGCACACACAAAAAAAACACTGCAGAAAATGCATTTTTCCCACAGCTTTTTTTTCTTTGTGATTTTGCAGAATTTTCTTTGGCAGACTCTCTCCCCCTATGGCTGCATTCACACAGTTTTTTGGGCAGGAATTTGGTCAGGAAACTGACTCAAATTCCTCCTCCAAAAAACACCTCACCATACAGTCCTATGGTGAGGCGTTTTTAGGAGGAAGAATTTCCGTCAGTTTCCTGACCAAAAAATGCAGTTTTGCTGTGCATTTTCCTTGAACAAAATGAAGACATACCTTTAGGCTGAGGCCCCACGTTGCAGAAACGCAACTTTTTTGTTGTAGATTTTGATGCGTTTTTATGAGCCAAGCCAGGAGTGGATTGAGCAGAAGGGAGAAGTATATGTCCCCGGTATGTACCGTATTTTTCGGACTATAAGACGCACTTTTTTCCCCCAAATTTCGGAGGAAAATGAGGGTGCGTCTTATAGTCTGAATGTGGGTTTGCAGCATGGCCGCGCTACTGCCACCGCTGGTTTTCTTCAGCGGCAGTAGCGTGGCAATCCGCAGGCCCCGGCAGCTAAGACAGTCCCCGGCATCTGCTGTAATAGACCGGCGGATGCCGGGGAGTGTCTTAGCTGCCGGGGCCTGCAGATTGCCGCGCTACTGCCACCGCTGGTTTTCTTCAGCGGCAGGAGTGTGACAATACTGCAGGCCCCGGCAGCTAAGACACTCCCCGGCATCCGCCGGTCTATTACAGCAGATGCCGGGGACTGTCTTAGCTGCCGGGGCCTGCGGATTGGCAGGAGGTGGCTCCGTCATGGCCTGGACTGTGTTCACATGGTAGCAATTGGACCCATTGTCCGGATGCAGGGATCAATGACCGGTGCTCAATACATGTAACTTATGACAGACCATCTGCATCCCTTTCTGGCATTGGAGTTCCCTGATGGGGATGCTGTGTACCAACAGGACAATGCAACATGTCATCGCTTGTTGGTGGAAAATGCAGTGCTATGATGGTGCAACAATTGCTTTATTAGTGCATAATTTTATTTTTTTAGAAATGTAGCACTAGTGACAATTACTTTAGCTTCACACAGGACAATTCATCACATGTAACAATGCTCTGCCATCAGTACACTTTCATAATACCACTCTGTGAGACCAATGACATTACCTCTGCATTGGTTTGGCCATTTCAACAGCCACATTAAAGCACTTGTAACCTGTAACAACTCCAGGACATGGACACAAGGAGCAACTGGTCTTGTCACACACACAGCTACACTGAGTCAAAAAATGATGCTATTAACTGCTGTGGAGAAGACCCTGCCCTCTTCCATTGCATCTATGAAAACAGGTCTGTTGGCTCCATTAAGCTGGCGCGCCCAGTCCAGATTGGGAGCATGGTCTACCAGCTATGACCCCCCAGGTCTGTTGTTATACGACCACATTGCATGAATCCCATACTATTTATAAAGGAGTAAATTACAATTCCAAGGATATGGAACTGACCAGTAACTGTACAGCAAGCTGGAAGAAAAGTAACACAGTGGCAATATGGCACAGAATGCTCTGGACCTTGGCGACAAGGAGAACAAAAATCAATAAGGATTATTCTATTAGTGGCAACTCCATAAACAAAGTTGCTAGTGACAGCCCAGTGTCTGTTACATCTTGCAAACTCTGACATGTTTTTGTCCTTGGTTTATTTTTTATGTTGAAGGCCGGTTGTTTGAAAATTGAAATGCCAGTAAGTTGTAAGGTAGATAGCAAACATATTGAAAATGAAGATGATAAAAACATTCCTCCAAAGTGACCCAGATAAGCCTTGACATCATTATAAATGCCAAAAAGGGTTATCTGGGACATAGAGGGAATCTATCACCTCCCCCACCCTACCACTGCATTATAGAGAACATTACCTTGTTTTATCGCTGGACCTGTGTGCCAAGGAAGAACTTTCACCTCTTCTGTCCCCCTCTTTCCCCATAGACTGGAAGCTGTTGTAAACAAGGCCCTCACTCCTATTGTGGGAACTGATTCATTTATTGCTGTGCAATAGTTTTTGTCTATTGTTGTCTGCACATGTAACCTCTGATTTATAAAGTGCTGTAGAATATGTTGGTACTATAGAAATGTAAAAAAGGATTATAATCGAAATAACTCACAAGCATCTTTTCTAATAACACTACATTGCAGGGTTGCTAGCCTCAACTTCAATTTTTTCTGAGCCAAAAATAATGAGAAACCCAAAGTTTTTAGGACACATGCTCCACCCCTTAAACGGCTATGGGTCGGTTGACACTAGCGTTTGGGGACTCGGTCTCTCCGTCAATTTCAGATGGAAACATGGCGGACCTTATTATAGTCTATAGGGTCTGTGGGTTTCCACGGGTAACCACTTTTTAAGCAGATAGGGTTTTCATTTTTTGGGTCCCCAAGCGGATCCAAAGAATGGAAACGGAACACTAGTGTTAAGTGTGCTTAGGCTGGGCTCACACTACCATTCTTAATATACGTTGCTGTCTTCCGCAATGTTCACTAAACTGTTGCAGAGAATTGACAGATTGATTCTGTGTCCGTTCCCATTGAAGCTAAGGTAAACAACTTGACAGATGCCATCTTCCTTTCTTTTTGTTTACTTTTGTAATGATAGATAGTGTCCTGCATGCAGACATATTTTTTATGAGGGCAATACAATTTTAATTTTTTTTTTTTTTTTTTTGGTGGTGGTGGGGGGGGATATTTCCATGGAAAACACTGTGTAGCTGGCATGGACATTGATTCTAGCGCAATAAACCTCCCCCTAGTTTCCGCTTCGGCAATAAACAATAGGATAGCAACAGTTTGTGATTCATAGTTTCCTTTTGTCCTAACATTTAACTTATATTTACAAAGTTAATATCTTTAGATACATATTTTCGATAGATGGTGATCAGTCCTATTCGCTGTTTAAGAGTAACAAGCAAAATTTTTAGCACTGTAGTGACCCCTAGTGGTAGTGTGTAGCTATAAAAGAACAACGTGCAAATCTCAGGATTTTACAGGACTACTTTTTCACATCATTATTCCAGGCCAATATTTAGTCACACATTTACATACAAATAATAATTTACTAGATTTTATCAGATAAATATTACATTTAGGCGACATGCACATGAGCTAAGCCATGTATAGGTCTATGAAAAGCATAACAGAAAGTAAATGGATGGCTTCCCTGAGCCATTCATGTTTTCCAAGGACCCATACCCTTGAATGAATTAGCCTGGACTGCAAAACGGACAGTAACAGGACCTGTGCTGAGTTTTGCAGCCGGAGTTCACAGTCCCCATACAGACATGGAGTGAGAAACATGGTCATGTACATTGGACACAGCACACGGACAAAAAAGTTGTGTACAGATGTTTACAGGGAGCCTAAGCAGTATAAGGAACCAGTTGAATAAACAATTGAAGAAATTGACAATGTATCTATGGTGAAGCAAAGCAGATTGTTTTTCTCTTTGATCTTTACTAGAGATGAACGAGTAGTGAAATATTCGAGATTCGTTTTGAGTAGATCCTCAATATTCGACTACTGGATCGAATCCCATTAGAGTCTATGGGAAAAAAAATGCTTGTTTCAGGGGAAACCACTATTTGACTAAAGGAGAGTCACCAAGTCCACAAGTTTCAGGCCCTTAACTTGTCCTGCAGAACCAGCATTGATTGGCCAAGTGCTATACAGTGTACAGCATTCGGCAAATCAGCACTGGTTCTGCCGGAGGCTCGTCTGTGAAGAGGCAGAGTCTAAGATTGGACCACAGTAGTCTCCATTGTGGTCCAATCTTAGACTCCGCCTCCTCACAGACAAGCCTCCGGCAGAACCAGTGCTGATTAGCCGAATGCTGTGCACTGTATGGCATTCGGCCAATCAAAACTGGTCAATGCATTCCTATGAGAAAAAGTCAGCTCCTGCATAACCGCAAGCTGTCAGCTCTCCTGACTAGCAAGGACGAGCCTGCTGCAGAACCAACGTTGATTTGCCGAATGCTATACACTGTACACTGTATAGCATTCGGCAAATCAACGCTGGTTCTGAATCGAATCTTTACTGCGAATAGCAATAGTATTTGAATGAGTACGAGTATTTCGAATACCGTAGTATTCGTTTGAATACTTACTCGATCGAATACTACTCGTTCATCTCTAATCTTTACACAATGCTCCATATAAAATGATATCAGGTTTGTCAGACATACATGGGTTTTCAAACCCTTTGATGAGACATCTTTCGCAGTTATTACAACCTGTATTCCAATATGACCCTACAAGCTTAGTACACCCAGATTTGTTGGTTTGCTCGCACTGTCAGGTTACATGAAGGACAGCAAAACTGCTAGGTATAATGTTGTTATATAACTTAGTGACAGCTTATTGTGCAGTTATGTGCTCCCATTCCAGAGCACTGAGCCCCTCTCTGCTCTGCTGATCCACATAAGTGTTACCTGTATGAACAGGGGGGCAAACTTACACCGCATTCACAGAATCAAGTCTGCCCTGAGGAACTTCGTCTGTGTGTTTGCAGGATTTACAGGCCTAAACATCATGCTGGGAGCGGGACTCCTAGCAGTATAGTTATCTATGAGGTTAGGAGTCATCCAGCTATGGAAGGGGGGTTGGGCCTGCTTAAATGCTTACACGGTATATAACTTAGCAAATAAAGGTGCTTTTTTGCCAGAAATATACAATATGTGAGCATTTAGGTCTGTCTGTTTAAGTTTACCCGTTCCATAGCTAGATGACTTAGGGAAAAACCAAACCCTCCATGTTTTTTCTCTTTATAAACTGCCCCCTTTTTACACTTTTCACTCTTCCAATTTTTTTTCATTGTCATATATTAACATTCATGTACTTCATTGTGTACTTATTATGCATAACTATATATCAGAGATTGCAATAGAGGCCTCTCACCTGGACCCTTCCCTGGCCCAGCAAGGGTAGTCTCACCCGATACATTGCGCTATAATGATTATCTCTATACACGCCCCAACTTCTGAATTGGATGTTCTGTATCTGATTCTATTACTACATGTACAAACTATACGTATAATATTTTTTGGTTACTTAAACAAAACAAACTTTGTGTTGCTGCTCCATTTCTTCCAGTCTCTTCTTCCCGTCACTTCCAGGTTTCCAGCTCAATACAGCAGGAGCTCCTGCTTGCTCTAAGCATCACAGTTATCTCTGGATTTACATACATAGATAGATAACAGGAGCGCTGATAAGGAAACTTATCAGTGATCAAAAACTGAAAGCCATATTCAGTGAGAGAAGAGACTCTAGATGATCAGGAGATATTATCCAGATTTGTGAGCAGGACTATAACCTAGGCAACCAGCTGTAAACCATGAGAAAAGAAATGTAGCTGTATATGGCAAACAGAACGAAATCGATAAAGCAATGTATTGGGTTAGCTTCAGCTACAAGTGTGAATATGATCCTTGAGATGGATCATATGGAGCATAAAAGCCAAATAGAAGAAATTGATGATGGTGCTGATACATAAAACACAACACAACCATTCATAAATAAAAAAGGTTTATTTTCACTTCATTAGTTAGAAATACTATGTTGTTTCAAATACCACAAAGACACACATTTATCCAAATGCATATCCGTCACTGCTTTGTCCATAACGGACTATACAGTGCATTTTTTGAGATATCAAATACGTAATTCACAAAACCACCATCATTAAAACAGTATGTGCCATTTAAGTGTAATGTCATACTTTTCCACCCCCCTCCCCCCAAAAAAAATCAATGTGGCAAGGTTAAATGCACAGATTAGTAAGTGAATACTAATAATAGAAAAATGTCAGTCTCATCTCTACTCCCAAAAGGGACAGTAGTGCTGCTTTCTTTGCAGCCTATTCAGTCATAACTTCCAAGTCAGCCCATTAAATGCTGTGCGCAATGAAGTCTCATTGAGTTCATAGACCACGTACTTTGTTTTGCTTCTTCAGTGTGCCTCAAATCCACACAAATCCTGTGCAAGGAGCATTAGAGAGAACAGAAGGGGGCATTGACAGCTCATGTTGTAACTCTATTAGCACAAAAGAAAAAAAGAACACAAAAACAAATGTCCTTCAAGCTATTTCGACGTTAATAAATACTACTGGAGCAAACATTAATACTCGTGGCAGGTCCAGTAATGAACTATTGCTACAATTAAAAAATAAAATAAAATTGCACTGTTTAATAAACTAAATATAATACTGTATATGGAAGCATTTTTTTTTTTTTTATCGGAAACCTTAAATAGTTAAATATTTTGGAGTGATAATACAATTAGCAAAGCACCATATATGTGTCTAGATACAATAAAAAAAATACAAAAGAGATTGGTAACTGAGAAACCAAACTTCTGAGCTGAAAACGCTATGATTTCAACACTAGATACTACACAACTAGTGGAGCCTGAAATAAAGTGCTTTGCAGGAACCACTGCGGTACAGCGCTTAGAAGGAAGGGCCAATCCGTATGATCCAGAGCCCATTCAGATTAGAGTGCAAACTCTGGATTATCGCTCCACGGAGCAGAAGAGAGAATTCCAAACGTAAAACCTTTGCTTGTTGAATACATATTTACATATTGTACTGAGAAAGAAGTGCAAAATGGGACCTTTCTAATGATTGTATCACAGGACAAGGGGACTGAATGTCACTGTCCTGCTGTGTCGGCAGAAAATCAACAGCAACGGACTGGAGGTCGTGGTGGAGGCAGCTCTGGGGGGACTTCTGGCTCTGGCTGAAGAGATAAGATGCTGTTGGATAACTCATTCCGCATGATATCCAGGGGCATCTGCACAAGACATAAAGGGGTTACCATATCAAAAAATTAATTAATGCTGAAAATATGAAGAAAGTACATTTTAGCTTTTCTATCAAATGTACCAAAATCCAGATAAACTTACAAATCTGTAAAGTAACTTTGCTAGCTTTTTGCAACTATGTTAAAACAAATCACAGAACACTACTGGTTAGCTTTCATATCACCTACAGAACAGACAAAGCTTAGGCTATGTTCACACAGTGAGAATTTACACTATAATATTTTTTCTTTCTATAGTGCCTACATATTCTACAGCACTTTACAAATAAGAAGGTTCATGTACAGACAAAATTAGACATTACAAAGTAATAAATGAATGATTAATTCATACAATATGAGTATATAAAAAAAAACAAAAAAACTTGATAGTCTTCAGTAGTTGAAACCTTTTTAATGGCTAACTAATAATGATGACAGATTACAACGTTTCGTAACGTCTAGGCTCCTTTCTCAAGTAAATTTACTTCTGAAGGATGCATATTTACCATTTCTGAAGGATGCATATTTATGTACAAAAGGACACAGGGATAGAATTCCAGGAGGAAGGGGGGGGGGGGGGTAGAGGGTTATTAGTATTGGTAGAAACAATGTATAAGGAAAATGTTTGTTTTGGTACCGTGTTAGCCAGTGGTTATGGAATATAAAAAAAACTAAAAACTTGCAAGTCTTCAGTAG
Source organism: Leptodactylus fuscus (assembly GCF_031893055.1). Taxonomy (NCBI): domain Eukaryota; kingdom Metazoa; phylum Chordata; class Amphibia; order Anura; family Leptodactylidae; genus Leptodactylus; species Leptodactylus fuscus. Next base: position 74,341,575 of record NC_134268.1, on the reverse strand, counting down.
GTGATACCTTTTTTAATGGCTAACTCATAATGATGACAGAATATGACGTTTCGAAGCTTACTATGAGCTTCTTCTTCAGATATATCTGAAGAAGAAGCTCATAGTAAGCTTCGAAACGTCATACTCTGTCATCATTATGAGTTAGCCATTAAAAAAGGTATCACCTACTGAAGACTTGCAAGTTTTTAGTTTTTTTATATTTTAGAAACAATGTAAACAATTCCAGGTTCTTATCAGTTCTCAGGTCAGTGATTTCTGTAAGATGCCATAAATCCATGTGACAGATTTAACCCCTTCTCCAGTGTTTGAAGCAGGGTCATAAGTTTATACGCATAAATCCGTCACTCTTTCTTTGATTTAAAATTCCCTCTTAAAACCAAAATTTTCATGTGATTGGTGATATTATGATCCTCATTGCAGAAATGTTTTGATATGGGAAGGTCCATTCTTCGTTCTCTAATTGTATGGCGATGTTAATTCATACGCATTCTACTCAAAAGAGCTTACAATCTATGGAGAAGAATGAGGTACTTGTACAATGGTCCAGCCATCTGGGTAAAATGAGTATGCTATATGAGCTGGCCATCAATAGGTATCCATATATGTATAGATACAAAGCATTTAGGGTTACTGTTATATGAGGGCATTACAGGCTGTGAAATAATGTAGAACGGAAGATTAAGAAGAAGAGTTACTTATGTGGGCACAAGTGTAGAAATGTCAGATTAGAGAATATGATAAACCAGCACAAAAAATGTATTTTGGAATTCACATTTGTGAAAACTGGGCAATAATCTGAATACCTGGGGTTAACCATTCCAGAGAACTGATGCAACTTGGAAGACGTCTTGGAGATGGGAGTGGGAGACACAAATTATTGAGGATGTTATTCTTAGATCACTGACAGAATGGGTAGGGTGGTAGATAGAGGAGAATATATGGGGGAGGAGGAGAATAGTGGTGCAGTGCCACAGAGAGCTTTGTAGATAAGAGTGAGAAGTTTAAACTGTATTAGAGAAACAGGTGCAATTTTTTAGGACAATCCACTGCAGAAATCCCAACATTGGCACCTATGTTTCTTACAGCATTTGAATGGAGCATAAAATATTCCATGCACTCACATTGCATTGTCTTTGATGCCATCCAGATTTAAAAGCAGTATTTGCACTTAAAGGGTTATCCAGTTTCTAGGATCGATGAGCTACCCTTAGAATAGTGCATCATTAGATCTGTGAGGGTCCAACGCCCAGCACCCCATAGATCACCTGTACCTAGACAGCGTGGCTTTCTGTAACATTTATATACCGTAAGCTGCACTTCTCACTCACCATACAAACAGTAGTGGCAAGTGAAGGTACTGCAAATGCTGTCCTAGAGAAAAAAAAAAGGGCTGGAATTGGTGCAGCAGTATCTACTAAAGGATGCTAAAAGTTGAAGATTGTGGAGGTGGCAAAGGGTTTTCTCGAAATCCTGAAAAAAGCATAACATGAGGAGACTGCCTATGACTGACTAGAACATACTAACAAATCAGTCTTATGCCTATAGCTTTTTGACAACCACCAGATGGAGAGAACATGATCTGGATATTCATACTGCACATAACAAAAGTTAGCAAAAGTGAAAAAAGTCAACCGTAATTTTTATAACTGCTTTTTATACAGCTTCAGTGGCTGGGTCATCAACAACAAAGCAATGCCCATTTTGCCCCAGTGCCCCCACTGTATAATGCTGTGCAGTGGCTGGAATCCTTGGGCAACCTCAACAACAAAGATGGCGAACCCCCCTCAGGACTGTTTTGATGAATTATTGTACTCTGTGGTCTCCCACAGACCTCAGAGTATAATAAGTGGAGGCAAAGAAAAATAAAGCACAGTTATACTCACTCTGCCTCACTTCTCCTTGACATCCTCCCATCTTCCAGCAGTGTCCTGCCGTCATAATCTTAAGGCCTCTTGGTGACGTCAGAAGGGGAAGGGGGGAGTCACTGCTGAGGACTGTATTTGGGCCTCTGTGGGCACGTGGAGCACAATGATGGCATGACACACTGACATAGCGTTAGGACATCAAAGCACCCCATGTGCCCCCGTGGGAGTGTGAAGTCAGTTAAAGGCTAGTCTTACACAACCGTAGTTTTCCACCGCAAATGGTCCGCAATTGCGGGTTTAAAATTGCGGACCATTTACGGTACCATAGTTGTCTATGAGGCCTCTTATACGACCGTAGATTTTGACAGTGCTGTGGCGCGCCGCAACCGTGGTGCGGACAGTATACCGCATGTCCGTAATGGCCGTGCTTTTACGGCACGGCATGGCAGGTCCAATACAAGTCTATGGGCGCGTGCATTTTTGCAGATACACACAACACATGTTCAGTGTGTATCCGTAATTGCGGATGTCAAGACTGGACGCTGCCGGAACTACATCAGCGCGCAGGGCAGTGAAGAAGACGGCAGCCGAGGAGCCATTTGAGACAGCAAGATGAAACGCCAGTTCGTGGAGCAGCTCCTGATCATGGTCCAGGTAAGTTACATGGGGGGGAATGTTATGGCTACTAGGGACCCTTGCCAGGTGGGGGGAGGGGGTTAGTTATGGCTACTAGGGACCCTTGCCAGGTGGGGGGGGGGGGGTTAGTTATGGCTACTAGGGACCCTTGCCAGGTGGGGGGGGGGGGGGGGGTTAGTTATGGCTACTAGGGACCCTTGCCAGGTGGGGGGAGGGGGTTAGTTATGGCTACTAGGGACCCTTGCCAGGTGGGGGGGGGGGGGTTAGTTATGGCTACTAGGGACCCTTGCCAGGTGGGGGGGGGGTTTAGTTATGGCTACTAGGGACCCTTGCCAGGTGGGGGGGGGGGGTTAGTTATGGCTACTAGGGACCCTTGCCAGGTGGGGGGGTTAGTTATGGCTACTAGGGACCCTTGCCAGGTGGGGGGGTTAGTTATGGCTACTAGGGACCCTTGCCAGGTGGGGGGGGGTTAGTTATGGCTACTAGGGACCCTTGCAAGGTGGGGGGGGGTTTAGTTAAGGCTACTAGCGAATGAGCCACAGGGTAACACAATACTGTAATACTTCATAATGTTTTATTGGTCGTAATCAAACAAATGACAATATGTACATTTACAATATTTTTACAGGAACGCCCATTACTGTGGGATAAAAGATGCGAGGACTACCTCGACAAAATTGCAAAAGACCGCGCCTGGGAGGATGTATGCAAGACAATGCACCCTGACAAATGGGATATGGCCTCTATTGTGAAATGCAAAAAATTACGTAAGTACGAAAGGGAAAACACTACAAAATCAGCAAACAGTTCACATTTTCATACATGGTGAGTCAATATTAATTGTTTTAATTTTTCTCTGTGGAACACATGTAGAGACCAATTTCGGCGCGAGTTGAATGCGCAAAAGGGCAAGAGTGGATCCGGCCACCGAACGAAGAAACCGTACATGTACACGCAATAACTGATGTTTTTGAAAGACACGATGGACATTGGAGAGTGAGTATATATTTGAAATATAGTGTACAGTGAAATTGTTCAGTCTGCCAGTAAAAAAAACAAACATTCTTTTGGGTTTTTGCAGAACTGTTGACAACCTGGAAGGTGAGCCTGAGGAGCAGCATGAGGACCAAAGCACACTGGAAAGTTCTCACGTGTCATCTCCATCGCAAACCCCTTCATCACCGAGTTTGCTCGAGCCTCCAAGTCCAAAAAGAATTGCCGGACGTGGGAAAAAAAGAAAACAACCAGAAGGTACAGGCATGGAGTACAGGCATGGATACGCGTTCCATGCTGGATGCACAAGTGCTGTCTTTCATGCAAAAACGGTCAGAATGGAGTGCTAATGAACATTTCGGCATGATGGTGGCAAGGCACATGGAGAAAATCCCTACTGAACACCAGCTCTTGTGCCAGTCGACAATTATCAACATTTTGAACCAGTTCCAGGGTGAGCAGGATCCGAAATATCTTGCCAGTCTTGTACAGTCCGGTCCAATGCCAGCACAACAACAGTTTAGGCCATTTGAACAACAGCGCCAGTATTCCCAGGAAGGTGCGTTGTACTGCGGTCAGGGTCAGTATCCACAGCAAGGTGTACAGTACCAGCCTTCTCTTCAGGGGTAAGGGCATGTTAGACAAACAGCTGACACTCGGGCATCCACTAGCCATACAACTGGCTCCTTTACCCAAGAGCTGTTCACCCTGTAAAATGTTCTTATTGTGTCAAAAACTTCTAAAAAGTTTTTATCTTTGCAAAAAATATTTTATATAAATAATATTTTTAAAATATTTTATAACAGTTTGAAACAGTTATTTAACAAAGTATTTTACTGTGTTGGCTTTTTTTATTTAATAAAAAACTTGATAAACCCAGGAGTCCTGAATGTTTTTTACAAACACGAAATTCTTGGAACATAGCAACCCAGAAGAATTGAGCATGGGTTGTAACTATTCGGTAACTATGCAGTGACTTCCATTTTTTTTTTTTTTGGCAGGGGGTGTGTTTGTTTTTTTTTTGCGGATCCGCAGAAGAACAGATGCACACGTGTACACTTTGCGGTTGAGTACGGTCGTCTGCGGAATGAGTTTGTCTTTTTTTTTGTGAATTTTGCGGTTGCGGATCCGCAAATTGCAGACTGCAAAAACACTACGGTCGTGTAAGACCAGCCAAAGGCTGGAAGATTATGCGGGGCAATGCCAGACATCCAGGTGGGGCAAGTATAACCGTTTGTTATTTTGGGCCCACTGTTGAAGACTGTGTAGTACTCGATCCTTATCAGCAGCCATATTGAGACTGCAGGGCAGTGCTACATAGCCTAAGTATCACTGATGGCTCATGACCCCTGAGCAGTCTTTACACGATTTCCCCCAGGGGGTTACGACCCACAGTTTTAAACAGTGTAGCAGAGACCAATGTTGTCCAACATCGGGGTCAGAATTTCAGTATTATTAAATCTCTATTAAGATTGTTTTACAACAAGTAGAAAGGCATGAACATACTAACCTTTTTCAATATGTCATCAACCAGCTTTAAAAAGATTTCATCTACATTAAAGTTGTCCTTGGCACTTGCTTCGCAGAAACGCATCCCAGTTATCTGTTGTGAAAACTTAATCATAGAAATATAGGAAAATAATCAGTACATTGTCCATTATCCAACTAACATGTCACAATGAGCTAAGTGCCATTAACTAAATACAGTGGTTCCCAAACTTTCTGACTTTTGTTTGGGATCACCAACAACTGTACAAAAGTCCCTGTAAAGTGAAAAGCTACAACTGATTTTATTCTCCTATTCCACTTTTCACCAATGTATTCTATTATTCTGCTGCATTCTGGTTTTCAGCACTGTGCATTCGGCCATCCACAGTTGTGTACTTCTGCTGCCTCTACATCAGCAGCGCTAGCGATCACACTTATGTGTAGGACAAGCCATTCTGCACAGACATTGTATTGTCCCTCTGGGAAATAGATTTCAGTTCAGCAGAGGCTTCACTATTAAGGAATAGAGATGAGTGAGTAGTATTCGATCGAATACTACTATTCGATCAAATACTCGTATCGGTCGAATTCCATTGAATTCAATGCAAAAACTTCCTCGTGCTCCTCATCCTGCTACTTCCGGAATTTGGAGGATCCAAGGTGTCGAACTTTGGTTTCCATGGAAACCGGAACAACATTCCCGTTTTTTTCCCATAGATTATAATAGGATTAGATATTCGAACGAATACTACTCGTTCATCTCTATTAAGGAACACTGCCTGGATGACAATTCCCAGATGGAGTTGAAGCCATCAATGGGATCTAAGATGAAGTAACACTGCCTGACCAGTGTATAGAGCCCATCTGCTATACTGTATAGTACTGGGATTGGACTGCCAGCCCTCCACCAAGCAGGGATTTCTGGTCTATCCTAAGGATAGGCCATCCCCCCCCCCCAAAAAAAAAATAAAAAAAAATTATATTATAATATATATATATATATATATATATATATATATATATATATATATATATATATATATTAAATTTCCCTTAGAGTTTGTTCACATGGGGGAATTTGTTCAAGCAGAACAAAAATCATCCAGGAAGAATCTGTCTCAAAATGATCTTCAAATTCCTCTGTCTATGTATACCCATAAAAGGTAAGTAAGGCAAACACCTGATTCCATGTTAAATACATAGGAAATTCCTTTACTCGGTCATGAATAATATTTTAGACTAGTAAACTGCCATGAAAAAAATATATAAAACTCACTTCTAAGAGTTGGGCCCTACAGGAAAAAAAAGTCATAAAAGAAAGGTTAACACAAAATCTGCTGCTTATACTTTGTTGAGAATTAGAGAAATATCCGATTGTCTATCTGCGCTCAGTCTACTGCTTCCGGTCTGCCATGCAACATTACAATTACCAGACTGTCTCATTTATCAGATGCCAGACTAAAGAAAATTTACTACAGACATTCCTGCCACCGGTTTATATGAGATATGCATACGAACCAATCCACAATTTGTTTCTTCAACTGAGTACCCAATAGAACCGGCCACTGTCAGAGAACGGCATCACTATTTCAGGCCAAATTGGCAGCACAGAAAGGACAGTTTCTTATATGTATAATGTATGGGAGAATATGTAACACATAGATAGATATCTAATCCTAACACACTGGAATCCTCACCTTTTCTCCCTGTTGCCGAGTAATTTCTCTATCAATTTCACAGTCCAGCTTGTTTCCAACCAGAAGGAGTTCTGCATCCTCAGACGCATACTACATTAACACAGAGAATAAAAAACATTTTTTTTATTATTTTTTTTGAACGATTTTGTTGACAATCACCATGAAACTGTCATTCAACCATTTTCCTACAAATACAATAGTCAAATGTAGTCATTTTATGTGAAATGACATAAAAACAGTTCTTTTATCATATAGCTATATGTGAGGAGTGTGAATAGTTACATCCCCACTATATGAGAGTACACAGCAGATATATTTGCTGTTATACTGATGTGTTCATATATAAGCGTAGGTAAATGCATAGACCTGTAACATGTAGTGTAGTATAAATAGCAGTGTACATGAAGGTCTGAATGAAGAATACCATATAAACAGCTGGAAATCAGTGTACAGGAGTATACATATTTTGGTGACTCAGGAATCTTATGATAAAAGACTGGCTGTCAGAAACAATATAACCAGTTTCTATAATGTCCACCTTATCAATCATCTTCATCCATTTTGGTAAATCATCAAAAGTCTCTTTCTTGGTGATATCATAGACTAATATGATACCCTTGGCACTTCTGTAATAGGCTGAAGTAATACTGTTGAAGCGCTCCTGGCCAGCTGTGTCCCTACAAGAGACAAGGAGAGGATGGTAGAAAACAGAAAAAGATGCAGGACAAATGCCACATAAAGAGAAGCCATTAGCATTCAGCTTCACACCTACTCACACTGAGAAACACAAAGCCCGATTTGTAAGAGCGTGAAAGGAGCTCAAGCATCTTGGCCCTGACTTCAGAAAATGCCTAATTACTGGGAGATTTCTCTTTATTAATCGCAAAATTAGGGCTTATCAAACCCCAGTGGGGCACCTGCTTCTTCTAGTAGTTACTAATGTCGCTTTAAGAGCTAAAATTCAAAGACAATATATACACGTTATATCTAATGAAAAAGAAATCAATGCTGACAGCAAGAAACGTCACAAGAATGTCCACACAAGGTAGATTATCCACCTGGAAAATCCACTGCAAGAAAAGCACAGAAAAAACATCCATGTGAAATTTATTACTGACCATAGTGTTTTGCCTGGGATTTTAAGAAATTTGCAGGACATGGTAAAAAACAAAAAAAACAACCCAAAAACCCAAAATAAAACCTATTATTTACTCTTTACACCCCTACCTCTCTGGCTTTGAGGACATCACCTACATCACTCATGTGACTCCTGCAGCCAATCAGCTGCAGACACTGAGGCTATAGCAACCTCTTCAATGATGTATGTGACAATGGGGGGGATAATAGGATTTAACAGGTAACCCCCTTTTTTTTTTATATTGTAGATCGCTGCCTGCTCCACAAATCTTTTAGCACAGAAAACAGTAAAAGACACTTCACATTAGGAGAGGAGACGAGAGAAAATCAGTAAAAAGTAATGTGTTACCTCGTGATGTGCCCGCGGACCTTCTCTCTAACAAGTGCTGCTACACAACCAGACATGCGGCAACAGCATTCCAGACAGGAACACACAGATGAAGGACCAAGACATGGTACATATACATTCAAGCATTAGTTGACCGCTGTAGCCACTGAGAAAGCAGCAGTGTAGTCAGTAGAAAGTAAAATAAGCAAATGGTGAGATTAATGAAATGGTGAACAAATGGAGAAAAAAAAGTTAGAACACAGTGTGTGAGGCTTATACACAGACATTAATAACAAGGTGCAATAATTAGTCACATGACTACACGTAATGGTCAAACAAATGTATGGACAAGCACATTTTGTGAAAAATGAGTAACATTGTAACTTATTAGCCTGTACGCAGCAATAACAAGCACACAAACACAAAGAAAAAGCAAAACCTTTTTTGTGGCAGTTGGGGTTAAAAAGCAAACTAAAAACCCTGCAGAAAATGGCTATATTCCTGTGATTTTTTTTTTTTCACGTTAAGAAATTTACCACCAAGTAGAAACTTTGTTTATTACCTGAACATGCTAAGTCCAAGTTATAACAAACGTATCTGTGCTGGACTAATATATGTCAATGTTAGGCCTCCTGCACATGACCGTGTGCAGTGTATGGCTCTGTAAATAAGGCATGGATGACATGGATTGGCATCAGTATTTCATCCGGGGTTTTCACTGGCCCCTACTTCCAAAATGGATTGATAGAGTTGAACGGGTTGGTATATTTTGCAGCTCTATAATTCGGCTGTGTGTATGGGCCTATTGAAAAATATGGGTTCATATGTTTATCTACATTTGCAGTTTAAATGCACAATCATGTGCATGAGGCCTAAGAAGCATGAACGTCTCACTGTCCTAGTATTACAATACTAAGATGATGACTATGGCTATGGTGACTATGGCACAGAGGATCATGTACACATAATAGACCTCGCTGCTTAGCCTGTGCTTTACACACACCTTATCTAGTGTTATAAACTACTAATAGCAGGCAATGGTGAAACACTTCTACAAAGAGTTAATGATAGAGAAGACCTTACTATTAGAGATGAGTGAGTACTGTTCGGATCAGCCGATCCGAATAGCACGCTCGCATAGAAATGAATGGACGTAGCCGGCACGCGGGGGGTTAAGCGGCCGGCTGCTGTCAAAGCGGAAGTACCAGGTGCATCCATTCATTTCTATGGAGCGTGCTGTTGCACCATGCATAGATTGAAGTCATGCATGCAACACAAAACTATGACTATTATCCAACTTTTATAAATGGGTGAGCGGGCACACAGAAGAGAGCTTATCCCATACATATAGACATACTGTGACTTACCAAATCTGTAACCTGATTTTCTTTCCTCGTAACTCTACAGTTTTGATTTTAAAGTCAACGCCTATAACGGAAAAGAAATAAAACATAAATGAATAAATACAAAGTACCAGGCATCTTTCCTATAATAAAGCAATGACTGTATGATGCATTCTCCACAGAACTAGGTAAGTTCCTGACTAGAGATGAGCGAACAGTGTTCGGATCAGCCCTTCCGAACAGCACGCTCCCATAGAAATGAATGGAAGCACCTGGCATGGCGAGCGGCCACCGGCAAAGTGTATGTGCCAGGTGCTTCCATTCATTTCTATGGGAGCGTGCTGTTCGGAACGGCTGATACGAACAGTGTTCGCTCATCTCTATTCCTGACAAGTCATTTACCTGTAATAACATCTATTCTGGTTTTTGGCCACTTATAGTTGTTTCCAGATTGGCAGCCAAAACCAAAAATGCATAGAAACAAGGCAGAAGTCACACAATGGTAACATGGCTGCATTTAGCATTTGTTACTGAATAAGGTGGATACAGGGGTCAGTAGCTGCACACGGCTGAGCTTTATTATCTTCTACAGATCGGAAACTAGGTCACAATGTGCAACCACTTCGGTAATGAGAGCTGGAGATGAACGTGGCCACTAACAACATCCAGAAACCGGGGATGGCAGCCTAGAGTTGAATGCAGGAGACAAAAACTTGTGTCTGACTTTTGTCCAGCTCTTATGCGATCACTACATGCAACAAAAAAAAAAAAAAAAAAAAAAAAAAAAAACAACCCACACCCATTTGTAAAGGCTTATAGATGAGGTCTGATCAAAAATTGGGTCTAGCCATAAGAGGACATGAAAGTACTTCCCCGTGGTCTTCTAAGAAACTCTCAGAGGTTACTTTTGGGTAGTGTACCTCTTGGTGAGAGATTATTGACTGCTAGACATGCCTCTACACGGCATTTGAAGAAATTTTGACCAGTTGGCAGACTTTGAGAGGAGGCGCATCACTAGACTGAGAATTGCAGGATGGTCGTTTTGACTGTCTGTTATCTAGGCCATTTTGGGCTGTTAGGGGTTGTTGGGAGCAGTGACTTCATGAAGGAACATACATGGCGAACATGCAATGAATAGCCCAGAGAGACCACCAGTAGAAAGGATTGTATGCTCTGCCAACAAGGACAAGCAGCTCCCACATTGTTCCAGGCCACCATCCAAGCACAGATGGCACATGCAGTACACCTCTGTCTGTTCAGACAATTTCCAGGCATTTAGGGCACTTAGCAGAAGGAAATTTGTTGTCCTGGTGCCCACAATGTATCCTAGCATTGACAGCCACCATCGCCCTCATTTGCAATGGTGTTTTGAACAAGAAACCTGGACCACTGCGGACTGGACCAAAATCATCTTTAGCAATGAATCCAGGTTCTGTTTGGGATCTGACGAGAGTTTGGTTCAAGGCTCCTTCCAAGTGTGTAGTTCTCCTAATAAACTTATCCTTTTGCTCTAATATTGGAATCACTTACATATATCAGCTCTGCATTCACAGATAAAGTTTCAATCAATTCTAACATCTTGGTGGATTATTTATTTATTTTTAACCAATGAGTGTATACCCAATTCTGAAGCTAATCCCAACAGAATATCCTATTAGTTACTTTCAGGCGCACTTTAGAAGCCCTACATATTATAGGATACTGCTTTCTGTGGGAGACAGACAAACCATTATTGCTTTTGGTTGTCCTCAAGTGAACTATGGCTTGCACATTGTAGGAGTCCTAATCCATGTGCCAATTACCAAAGGGAAATATAGGCTGAAGCCCAAGTAGTGGAAATGTAGCTTTTTTTTGTTGCAGAATTTGCTGCGGTTTTTATAGCCAAAGCTAAGGATGGCTACAAAATCAATGTAAATATGTAGCAGGCACTTATACTTCTACCTTCTACTCAAAACACACCTGACTTTAGCTTTAAAAAAAAAAAAAAAAAAAAAGCTGCATTTTTTGGGCAAACAAAGGTCCACCATAGCAAAGTGTTACTCATGTCAGCAGAAATGGCCCAAATCATCAAGCTTTAGTTACAAGCAGTCTATACAGATCCTGTCTGAGCGGCTACTCCTATCTTTAGTCCCCTGACACTACAAAGCAGAGAACAGTGAGGTCTTGTGAGGGCCAACAGGCTAACATAGAAGGGAGTGAATTTCTCCATTCTTCTCTGCATTATAAAGAAGAACAGTAGTAGAGGTATTAGAGAACATGCAAGGTCTAGATGGGATAAGTATAGAGGCAACTACAACAGGACACCAGATTTTATCATTCTACAACAAAAATGAACTCCTGGCTCAAAAAAAGAACGTTTTTTTTTTTTTTTTTTTTAAAACCTTCACATTTCAGATCAGCCCCCCTGCCATCCCACAACATATACAGTTAGGGCCAGAAATATTTGGACAGTGACACAATTTTCACGAGTTGGGCTCTGCATGCCACCACATTGGTTTTGAAATGAAACCTCTACAACAGAATTCAAGTGCAGATTGTAACGTTTAATTTGAAGGGTTGAACAAAAATATCTGATAGAAAATGTAGGAATTGTACACATTTCTTTACAAACACTCCACATTTTAGGAGCTCAAAAGTAATTGGACAAATAAACATAACCCAAACAAAATATTTTTTTTTTTCAATATTTTGTTGCGAATCCTTTGGAGGCAATCACTGCCTTAAGTCTGGAACCCATGGACATCACCAAACGCTGGGTTTCCTCCTTCTTAATGCTTTGCCAGGCCTTTACAGCCGCAGCCTTCAGGTCTTGCTTGTTTGTGGGTCTTTCCGTCTTAAGTCTGGATTTGAGCAAGTGAAATGCATGCTCAATTGGGTTAAGATCTGGTGATTGACTTGGCCATTGCAGAATGTTCCACTTTTTTGCACTCATGAACTCCAGGGTAGCTTTGGCTGTATGCTTGGGGTCATTGTCCATCTGTACTATGAAGCGCCGTCCGATCAACTTGGCAGCATTTGGCTGAATCTGGGCTGAAAGTATATCCCGGTACACTTCAGAATTCATCCGGCTACTCTTGTCTGCTGTTATGTCATCAATAAACACAAGTGACCCAGTGCCATTGAAAGCCATGCATGCCCATGCCATCACGTTGCCTCCACCATGTTTTACAGAGGATGTGGTGTGCCTTGGATCATGTGCCGTTCCCTTTCTTCTCCAAACCTTTTTCTTCCCATCATTCTGGTACAGGTTGATCTTTGTCTCATCTGTCCATAGAATACTTTTCCAGAACTGAGCTGGCTTCTTGAGGTGTTTTTCAGAAAATTTAACTCTGGCCTGTCTATTTTTGGAATTGATGAATGGTTTGCATCTAGATGTGAACCCTTTGTATTTACTTTCATGGAGTCTTCTCTTTACTGTTGACTTAGAGACAGATACACCTACTTCACTGAGAGTGTTCTGGACTTCAGTTGATGTTGTGAACGGGTTCTTCTTGACCAAAGAAAGTATGTGGCGATCATCCACCACTGTTGTCATCCGTGGACGCCCAGGCCTTTTTGAGTTCCCAAGCTCACCAGTCAATTCCTTTTTTCTTAGAATGTACCCGACTGTTGATTTTACTACTCCAAGCATGTCTGCTATCTCTCTGATGGATTTTTTCTTTTTTTTCAGCCTCAGGATGCTCTGCTTCACCTCAATTGAGAGTTCCTTTGACCGCATGTTGTCTGGTCACAGCAACAGCTTCCAAATGCAAAACCACACACCTGGAATCAACCCCAGACCTTTTAACTACTTCATTGATTACAGGTTTACGAGGGAGATGCCTTCAGAGTTAATTGCAGCCCTTAGAGTCCATTGTCCAATTACTTTTGGTCCCTTGAAAAAGAGGAGGCTATGCATTACAGAGCTATGATTCCTAAACCCTTTCTCCGATTTGGATGTGGAAACTCTCATATTGCAGCTGGGAGTGTGCACTTTGAGCCCATATTATATATATATATATATATATATATATATATATATATATATATATATATATAATTGTATTTCTGAACATGTTTTAGTAAACAGCTAAAATAACAAAACTTGTGTCACTGTCCAAATATTTCTGGCCCTAACTGTAACCAAATGAAAGGGCCTGTTTCACCAACAAGACTGCCTGAATGCTGACAGTCTCACCAATAGGGCTCCTACCGATAACAAGAACAGGAGTTCCATTTCCCCAAGTCTGTATAAAGTACCAGTCTTACCAGATCACTGCTGCTACATTTATATATATATATATATATATATATATATATATATATATATATATATATATATATATATATATACACACATCGTATATACTCGAGTATAAGCCGAGGCCCCTAATTTTACCACAAAAAAAACGTATAAGTCTAGGAGGGGAAATGCAGCAGATACTGGAATATTTCAAAAATTAAAATGGTGGGAGTTTTTGGGTGCAGTAGTTGCTGGGTGCTGGGTTGTCTGTCTGCCCCTTCTCTGAGCTTGAGGACTGTCCCCCCCCCCCCCCCTTGGAATTCAGCCTGGCTGAATATAGGGTATCTGCAGTGCTCCTATTAACCCCTTCCTGATGGAACAGGAGCACTGCAGATACCCTATATTCAGTTGACTGGGCACTGTCAGACACAGGGATATCTAATGTGTTTATGCTCACAGTCATTTTACACTTTCATATGTATTCTAGGGAAAGAAGTGATTTATAACTTTTTTTTTTTTTAAAGCTTCCTTACCACCCCCCTTCCCCCCCCCCCCCCCACACACTATTTTATGGGAGATTCTATACATTGATATTGCGGCTGGTCATAGACCCCCCCTCCTAAAAAAAAAAATAAAAAATTGCTGACTCAAGTATAAGCCGAGGGGGGCTTTTTCAGCACAAAAACTGTGCTGAAAAAGTCGGCTTATACGGTATATATAGGACTGTCAAAGAGAAGACAAGAGCAACGCTCACAACCCACCGACACCCACACGCCCCAAACAAGAATACTCAAATCTGCTTCTGTTTGACAATGTTTGTCAGTCATTTAAACGGGCTCCATCATTGGGAAAAGTCATTTTTAACTAATCACATCCTTGCATGGCCTTTAGAAAGGCTATTACACATGTACTTTTAGTATGTAAATTGTCTCAGTAGTTTTTGAATGAGCCCGTTTTTATCCATATGCTAATTAGCCTTCTCCATGCACCCCGGAAGTCTCATGGTGCACTGTTTGCAGTGTATACAGCACAGGCTGCTGCTGCTGATGACTCCTCCTCCCTGCTCTCACACAGCACATAGCAGGGAGAGGAGAGCTCACAGACTTCCTGTGCATGGAGGAGGCTAATTAGCATATGAATAAAAATAGACTTATTCAAAAACTACAGAGTCAATTTACATACAAAAGGTAGGTGTGGAATAGCCTTTCTAAAGGCTATGCAAGGATGGGATTAATTAAAAATGACTTTTCCCAAAGATATAGCCCCTTTAAGAAGAACTATGAGTTGGGCTGTGTAAAAAGAATCCTGGTCAGTGATTTGGCCTACAGATTCCACAGCCTGGGTGTAACTAGAGGATAAGTTTTTCTTATGAGATAACCCAGTTAGGGTTCAGATGATGGAAAATAAGGATGTGCTTTCCATTACAGCTTTCACCCGCTCATCAGCTTTAGTGTCTCTTGAAACGGTTTGTGCAGATGATCAGCCCTAGAATGACATGACAAGATCAAGCAGGATGCTTGTTTTTTCAATGTCCTGCTTTGATCCCTACCTTCCATTGAAAACTATGAGAGGCAGATTCATCGCAATATTGGGCTTCATTTTATGGTGGAATCCACCTCAAAATCAACAGCAATTTCCTATGTGAGAATATTGTTAACCCCTTCCTACCGCAGGCATTTTTATTATTTTTTTAACCATTTTATTAGCCCCCCCTAGGGGACTTCAACCCGCAATCTTTTAATTGCAGGCCTCATAAACTGCAATGCAACTGTACTGCAGTCATTGGGACTTTCACTCTATAGCTCATAGACTGGCCTCAATAGATATATTACTAAGACAAGCCTGAGAGCCTTGTCTCTTCCAGGAGTCATAGTAACAGGATGGCTCCCATGTTCTTGCCGTGCGGGAGCCGTCCTGCACCAATAAAGGAACGGGGCCAATGAGAACCAGCAATTTTACACTTTGGGAAGGGGAGTCCTGGCTTGCAATGCCCACTATCAGAGTTCACTACAGCAGAGACCAGGTAGCTATGGTGGCCACTCTGCATACATCATAAGACTACATGCATACAATCAGATTTTTCATTCAATGTGCGATCAGATTTTTAAAAACATATAGTACACAGACCCATTACCTTCTATGGCCCTACACAAGGTCTATGGGGGAAACATGAGCCCAGTGACAAAGCTCAGGACATGTCTTATTCATCATACAGATGTCATCTGTGTGCTGTCTGTTCCGCTTTCCTACAAACCCGTACCTCCACACCTTTGTGTGTACATAGCCTAAGATTCAGCATGCTGCTACAGGTTGTTTCTAGACAGATATATTATTAGCGAACAAATACAATGTCATGTGCCTGCCTTGTACAATGTCACAGGCTGTGAAGCTTTCACTAGGTAACACTATATTCACAATATAGCAGTGAAATATAGTATGCTGCCCCCTCCCCCAGTCATAAGGCAGTGAACAGGTGCTGACACCAGAACATAGCCGCCTGGTAAGGAACATCAAGTCAGTGACATTAGTAAACAGGATAGGCTAATGCAGAGATCTGCAGCCGGCTTATGAACATATGTTCTGCACTTGTTCGGTCTGTTCCCTCGTCCTCCACCTTTATTTGTTGGGTCACAAAGACAGGATGGGCCTGGACTACAGAAAACATTTCCCAAAACACTGCTATAAGGGAATAGTTCCCTTATAGTAAAAGTCCTCAGACTCTACAAATTTCCCTAAATGCTCTTATTTTCCCATAGTCCTATGATCAGTGAGAAGATCCAGAATTGGGATAGGGAATCGGGATGTATTTTACGCAGTTACATCTCATCTGAATTCCAATGTCTACAGGCAGTATAAACCTCCTAGGCCACTGACACAAGAAGTAGCGAGTGTTTATTATGTGCCTATATAACAACCCACCCACCAGGTTATCACACTTCATAGATGAGGCGACGCACATATTGCTGCCATCGTGATCTGTCATTCGCACCTTCTATACACATTCACCGCTGACTAAGTGCATTAATATGCAAGTGCTGCATATACCAGGATACACTTGTATATATGGATGACTTGGGGTTACTGTACATATAAATCATGCCTCTCATGTTGCTGACAGTGGGCGATGGGGGTATCATGCCAGCTGACATCCCATCAAAACCCTGTTTGTGTTGGCATTAATAGAGGGCTCAGTTTATTGTACAGTACCACAAGTAGGAACAGTCTGTGACCGTGAAAGTGACGCTTCATAGCAGCTTCAAGCCAGCAATTCCCCGCTATGTATCCCCTAGGATGAAATCACACGGAATTTAGGTGACAATTTAATGTAACTTTTTCTATTCTGAACAAGTCTATAGCAAAATATTGAAACATTTACATGCAGTATACAGGGTTCTGATATGGTGTTTTTCATAAAAAGGAAATTATGTTTTTTTTTCTGGGATATTTATTTAGGCTCTTTAAAACTTCAGCAAAGACAAAAAAAACCAAAAGTATGTACAAAATAAAGAAAAACACCATTGTAAACACTTGTCTATGGATGCCTTCACGTCACATTTTCATTTAACGGGTGCAAATTTTTGAAAAAGAACCCCACATCAGTTGCCATACACTTTGTGTATGATAAAATGGACAGCTACTGATATTTTACAAATGAATAACCTTCTATTTGCATGTTTTTAGTGGTCCTGTAAAGGTAAGGTCACACTGAAGAATTTGCCCCAGATTTGGGGACGGATATCACCTACTATTGTTTTCAATGTGAGGCAATGATCGCAGCAGTACGCAGAAAATATCAGTGCCCTACTCGTTCTTGCCGCAGATTCCACAGCTCCCGACTCCCTGAAGATTAGGCCCATTCATCTCGGAGTGATTGGCAGCGAAAAGCTGAAAAGGAATGCTGATACCCGGGAATGGCACCTCATAGTAAGGGGGCGTTGGAGAGCGTCCATAGTATCCGTTGCTATTGTCAGTTACAAGATTTTAGCAACAGATACTAGCAGAACCGGCAGAAATCCGTTAAAATTTCCGAAAGCAGAAACAAAAAGAACGGACAGTAGAAAAGTGGACACTAAGGGGGCGTTCACACTACAGTCGGTGTCTGACAGCTAGTGTCCACTGCTAGTGTCCGTTCAAAATCTTGTAAGGACATTAGCAGCGGACACTAGCTGTGTCCGTGACACTTTGCATTCATTTAACTGGACATTGGGTGCGTTCTTTTACTGTCCGTGCCTGTCCTTAACTGTCCGTTCACAAAGATGTCTGACTTTTCAAGCGGACAGCAAAACCAGACATGCAGGTTTTTGCTGTCCGCTGGAAAAATCGGACATCTTTGGGAACGGACAGTTAAGGACAGACACAGACATAGAAGAGAAAAACATGCTCTGCTTTTTAGTTTTAAAGGTAAAACATGTTAAATTGTGTTATTTCACCTTCTTTTTGATATTGGGGTGTTTGGTGAACAATTAACCGTTTTTCTTCCTTTCAATAGAAAACAAGTATTGCTAGTAAGAGTCCGTCCTGTCCTACACCCTACGTATTGCCAGTATGTACAGATGTAGAGGTTGCCCTATAAAAAAAAACAAAAAAAAAAACCCCATACCTCCAGTACCGTGATATTTTTATGTGTCTAAATAAGTGAATTAGTAATCTGGAACACCAATGACGGCTCCAGCACCTCAGACTAGGATTGGCCTCCTTCCTGCTGCCTTCCATGAGTGACAGGGCTGGTGTAAGCTGAAGTCTCCCCTGGCCCTGTATTATCTCCTTTACACGTGTACTGCATCATCAGTCAATGGTGTAGTGAGCATGTACCAACTGTGTCACAGGACCCCGCACCTTTACGCCATGATCCCATGGCTCCAGGATGTATTGTGATGCAAGGTAAACCCATTCTGGCCTGCCATCTTCTCAATGGTGCTCTGCATGTGCTGATGATGCAATACATGGTGTGAACACAATAATACAGGGCCAGGCGAGTCTTTAGATTGGCTCCCTCTGCATGTCACTCATACAAGGCAGGGGACAGGAGGCCAATCATAGTGCAGCGGGTAATACTAGTCTGGGGCACAGGAGTCACCCTCGGTGCTCCCTATAGATAATTTGCATATTTTGGGAATGGAGGCATGAATTGTTTAGGAGCAAAAAGTGCTCTATTCAGGTCAGCTTCACCTATGTAACTGTGTTCTTGTTTTATGTGAATAACCCTGGTAATAGATTCCCTTTCAATAAGACTTTCTATGCCTCTGTATACACTCTAATAGTGAAGACGACAACAAATTTCTTAAAATGTGCCAATACCCCTCAGTGCATCAGTGTTACGGCACCTCATAAAATTAAGTAATACTGGAAAACCTGGTAAAACTCAATTCACAGGACATCTACCACCAGTATCAATATTTCCTTTGGTGCCAGGAATAAGAAATGGGTTATAGGCCATGTTCACATGTGTAGTAGAACCTCCTTAATAGTTTCTGATGGTAGAAATAGCGCGGCATTCAAGTGCTTTGTTTTCCAGTAAAATAACAGACACCTTAGAGGAACCTGCCAGCCCCCACAATAAGTCACTGGGGTCCATCAGGCCGCATTGGAATTATTCATACAACCTTTTCCATAATAAACAGAGACCACAACATAAATCTTGATAGAGCCTTAAATATGTCGCAAGTAAGTGGTAGCGTACATTGTACATTCACAGCAACAGTGTCATAGAGTAAGATGTGTGTGGTGCAATCTATGTAAGTCACAGTAATGATACACGACACCCACACATTTCTGCAATTCCTTTGGCAGCACACATCTTGAAACACACAGGAACAGGTAAACCTAGGGCAGCCTTCTAGCGTCACACAGCTCCATTTCTCCTTCTGCACCAAATCTGGTAAACATCCCCCTCCCCAGTAAGCTGTCCTCAAATGTCTTATTCCTGGTAGGTGTGATCTTAGTTACATCTATTTTCTTGGAAAACTGTGTGACAAGCAGCAAGTGAACTCTCACAGCTCCAATGATCCTAGGATTGGTGCGAGAATGAAAACTACTTACTGTTTGATACATATGGACTAAAAATGCTTAAAGGGATTCTACCACTAAAACGCTGTTTTTTCTGCTTTAGACGTCGGAATAGCCTTTAAAAAAGGCTATTCGTCTCTTACCTTTAGACGTGGTCTCCGTCGCGCCGTTCCTTAGAAATATCGGTTTTTATAGGTATGCTAATGAGTTCTACACAGCAATGAGGGCGGGCCCCAATGCTCAAACGGCGATGGGGGCGTCCCCACTGCTGCCCGAGACCCTCTCTCCAGCGATGCCTTCTTCTTCACCTGCATCCTCCCCTTCTCTGTCGTCTTCCTTTTTCGTCAGCTCTGACGCCTGCGCAGTCGGCTCTGCCAGCGAGACACTGGTAGAGCTGACTGCGCAGCCCGGCCAGCGGCCATATTTTCGAGGCCGCAAAGCAAGACTGCGCAGGCGTCAGAGCTGACGAAGAAGGAATACGACAGAGAAGGGGAGGATGCAGGTGAAGAAGAAGGCATCGCTGGAGAGAGGGTCTCAGGCAGCAGTGGGGACGCCACCATCGCCGTTTGAGCGCTGGGGCCCGCCCTCATTGCTGTGGAGAACTCATTAGCATACCTATAAAAACCGGTATTTCTGAGGAACGGCGTGGTGGAGACCACGTCTAAGGGTAAGAGACGAATAGCCTTTCTAAAGGCTATTCCAATGTCTAAAGCAGAATAAAAGCGGAGTTTTAGTGGTAGAATTCCTTTAATGTTTAATCAAACACTTCGATGGGTATAAAAAGGCAAGACTTGTACAATAAAGTACGCTTCTGCCCAGATTCAGTTTGTCTCTGTGTTGAAAGCATCACTGTCTCAAGTCCTTATCTCTAAATCTGACTATCATCCAATATCCTTAGGGCTAGTTCACACGGGGGCAAAGAGGCGGATTTTGACAGCGGATTTCGCCTCCATACAATGGTGGTCTATGGAGACCACTAGCGTTCTTTTTTCCGCTAGCAGCATGTTGCCTCTAGCAGAAAAAAGAAGCGGGCTGCCCTTTCTTCAGGCAGATTTGGCTTCCGCCTGGCAGCAACAACCTCCGGATTCGTCCCATTCAGTTGAGCCGACTCCGGAGGGGGAAGCCGTGGCAGGCGGGTTTTGACATGAGTGATGCAGCTCCCCGCGTCACTCTCAGTGCCAAAATCCATCCCCATGTGAACGAGCCCTTAGTGATCCCCCTGAAGCCACCCTAACAGTTGGTTAAATAAGGCTGTCGCTCCCCTAGCATAGATCCAATAGGGGGCACTCCCTTGGCTCTAGGGTTTTAGCTATGCTTTGACAAGTTGGGTTGCAGCGTATAAGTAGTAAATAAATAGGGATCTCCTAAATGGAACTGTAAGGGGACGTTCACACTAGCATCGGAGTTCGACAGCTAGTGTCCGATGCTAATGTCCGTGCAAAATCTCATGTGCGCTGTCGGACACCGACGCTAGTGTGAACCCTGCCTAACCTACGCTGCCTGACATGGCACCACCTACCGGATCTACACAAGACAAGGGAATGCCTTCTTTAGACCACTTTATTCTACCATCTACCTTAGTGGTTGCCGCCTACTTTTTCCAGGCTTGAGCAAATGATAAGTGTATCACTGAAGGTGCAGAGGAGTTGAATGCAAAGGTGAAGCAGGGTCACCATTGGGCCCCTTCCTCTTGCTCCCAGTGTCTTGGGAAGAATAGGTATAATGTAGTGACGCCACTAACATTGCACCTGCTGTTCCCTGAAGCCTCAAGGACAAAAGACAGAAGAGAACAAGGAAGGAGTGGGGCCACTAAGGAGGCATTATACTCTGAGTTCCACAAAGGGGCATTATACTAAGTGAGGGCCCCTGATCAGGCCTTACAATTTGTGCAGGCTAGGTATGCCTAAGTGGAGGTGACAGGGGTGGCTACTTACGAAACTTTTGCACTGGGCCCACCAATGTGTTAAAACGGCATTAACACCAGCCTGATTGAGGCCTTACGCTAGGTTCACACCTGTGTTCGGGTTTCCACTTGGGGACCCCCAAACAGAAACCTTATCTGCTTAAAAAAAAAAGCGGTTACCCTCTGAAACCAGCGGACCACATAGACTATAATGGGATCCACCAAATTTCTGCCCAAAAAGGGCGGAAAAATGTGGAAAGAAAAGCGCTGCTTGTAGTATTGGGAATCCCTAAGATCAGGCGCAGGTGTGAATCTAGCCTTAGAATTAGCAGAATACAACTTTCCAAGGACTCTGATTACATCTATTCTATAGCCTGTTGCAGAGACAAACAGACCCATCGCACCCCCTAAATATAATGGGGTCCATCCCCTTCCACCTAGAGGTCTGTCATTTTGATGGGATAGTTACAGTGTACTCACATCACACGTCAGAGACCCCATAGAGTCCATGGAGCGCTGGAAGTGTCCGCCATGTCAGGTAGCCGCCACTTCTCTTATTATTAATGCTACACTACATTAGTAACCAGAAGCCATGTCTGTCCCATCACAGCTGACAATGTGACGGATATGACACATGTGAGCAGTGACTAAGCTCTCAGTACACAGCAGTGACTATGGGGAATGTGAGTGTCCCACAAGCTGCAGCCACTACCGAGCACCCTGACCTCGTAGCACTACAACGCCCAGCATAGCCCCGGCCGGCTCTTACCCACGGTGGACTTGCACGCCTCACAGAAGGTGTCGTCCGTGAACCTCTCCATCAGGCTGGTCTTCCCCACTCCCCTGGAGCCGATAATAATAACCTGCAGCTTAAAGTCCGCCGGCCGAGGAGGCTGCTTTCTCCTGCGGCCCTGGGCGCCAGTCAGCGCCGGGGAGTTGGAGGCCGAGCCGCCGTACGAGATGTTATAGCTGTTCCCACCGCCGCCCCCGAGTCCCCTGTGGTATCCGGGCCTTGAATCCATTAACACATCCGAACCGTGTTCACCCAAGGCGACGTCACGTCAGAACGGAGCCGGGCACGTCAGGTCCTGCCCGGTGATGGGGATAGGAGAAGGCCGGTGTGTCCTAGCGGCGGTCACAGGGGGGGATCCTGCGCTCCACACGGAAATGTCTGAGAGGAAACGGGATGGGGAAGTGCATAGCTGTGTGCCAGATAGTAAGCTCCCTCTATGGATGTGGAAGACTCCAGGCACGGCTATGACATGGGCATGGGAGGAGGAGGAGGGCGGCATTCCAGGCTGGGACTGTGCTGAGAGCCCGGGAGCTGCCCACTGTGGCCTAGCACATCTCACAGAGTATGTAGTGCAATTCTAGTAATATTATTTACATTTATTATTAAACTTTTCATTTATACTAGTGTGTGAGTGTATGTATCTCCCTATATTATAAAAATGAATTTCTGTCTGTCTGTCTGTCTGTCTGTGCTCTAATGCGAACCAAACGACTGGACCAGTTGTACACGCCATAGGATTAGATACGCGCGTCTACACACAGTACCACATGCCTTAGAATTAGATAAACGGGTCTGCACACAGTCCCACACACCAGAGGATTAAATACGCACTTCTGCACACAGTCCCACACACCAGAGGATTAAATACGCACTTCTGCACACAGTTCCACACACTGAAGGATTTGATACGCGCGTCTGCACATGTTCCACATGCCAAAGGATTAGATATGCGCATCTACACATAGTTCCACAAGCCGAAGGATTAGATACGCGCCTCTTCACACAATATCACACAGGGGAGGATTAGATACGTGTGTGTGCACACAGTGCCACACTTTGGAGGATTAGATACATGCCTCTGCAAACAGTACCACAAGTCAGAGAATTAGATACGCGTCTCCGCACACAATACCACACGGGGGAGGATTAGATACGCGCATCTGCACACAGTACCATACGGGGGAGGATTAGATACACGCATCTGCACACAGTACCACACGGGGGAGGATTAGATACGCGCGTCTGCACACGGGGGAGGATTAGATACGCGCGTCTACACACAGTACCACATGCCATAGGATTAGATACGCGCGTCTACACACAGTTCCACACGCCGTAGGATTAGATACACGCCTCATCACACAATACCACACAGGGGAGGATTAGATACACGTGTCTTCACACAGTTGTACACGCCATAGGATTAGATACACACGTCTGCACACAGTACCACATGCGGTAGGATTAGATACTTGCATCTAAACACAGTACTACACGGGGAAGGATTAGATACAGCTTTACTCCAGGTATCCATAACAACTAATCACAGGTTTTTCACTGACATCCAAAATGAGATACACATAATCACATGACGCTTATAGACATACACACAAACCACATACAAAATACACCAATGCAAAATTGGCCAATTCTTATGGGGCCACTACACAAACATAAAATGTAATATACCCGTGCGAAGCTGGGTCCTCCCTCTAGTATATATATAAAATCCCGCTAGTGGAAAAAAAAGCTAGCAGAACCCATTAGAATCAATGGGAGGCTTCTTTTTCAGCGTTGAAAATTCCACACCAAATTTCTCACCATTTTCCTCCTGCGTTCACACGGAATTGTTTGGGTCAGGACATTGACTCAAATTCCTCCTCCAAAAAACGCCTCACCTTACAGTCCTACGGTGAGGAGGAATTTGAGACAGTTTCCTGACCAAATTTCTGAGCCAAACAACTCCGTGTGAACGCACTTCCTATTCCACAACCTATTCTTGATGGCCAAGCCATTTAAAGAGGTTGCCCAAGCTAAAACCAAATTTTCTAAGTAGGCCAGGGAAAGTAAAAACAAACAAACAAACCCATAGTCACCTGTCCCTAGCAGTATGGTGTCCCGCCAGGGCAGACTGGTCCTGCAGCTCAGCTGTCTTATTGCTTTGGGATTTGGCCCACACTGAAATAAACTTCTTGGACACAGTCATCAAGATACAGAGCAACAAAGTCGAGACATCGCTGTATCAAAAGCCAATTGACTGCCCCAACCTACCCGAGATGGGATAGTTTTCATCCAAAACACATAAAGAACTCCATTGTCTACAGCCAGGCTATCAGATACCATTGCATATGTTCAGACCCTGCAGATAGAGACAAACACCTTGGGGGCCTCAAAAACACATTCTCGAGACACGGTTATCATCCAAGAACAGTTGAAAACCAAATCACCAGGGCCACGAGAATACCAAGATCGGAGTTATTAAAATACAATACCAAACAGCCCCTGATCGTCACATATAACCCACACCTGGAGACGTTGAGAGGAGTCACACGCAAATTACATCCACTACTGCAAAAAGAAAACCTGTTAAAATCCATTTTTCCAGACCCCCCTCTCCTGTGTTATAGACAGCCACCAAACCTCAGGAATATGGTTATTAACAGCTCAATGTCACATCCTACCACAACAGGAACGTTTCTGTGCAGACAGAAAAAGTGCAAGACAGCACAGCACATGCTGACTACCGACAAGATAAAGATCCCCAACTCTAATCAGGACTACCAGAACCCAGGTAGCACACCTAATGTGGTGTGCTTAATATTGTGTACCAAGTGCCCTACTGGGGGGCCTTTATGTAGGGGAGACAGAGCAGAAACTCAGAATGCGGATTAAGTCACACCGTCACATGATTACTGAGCAGAGAATGGACCTCCCTGTGCCAAAACACTTCTGCAATCAAAATCATAATATCGTCAATGACATGAAGACTTTGGTTTAATGGGGTAATTTCAAATCTAAGAGATAGGAGACTATGAGAATATACAGTAAACTCATGACAATTTTTGACACATTCCAGAGGGATATAAATCTGTCACATGGATTTATGTCCTTTTTCAAGAGTTAGGCATCTCATCACTAATCAAAGGGACCATAAAACTCAGAGGGCCATCCTTTGAACTGATAATTTGTTTTTTAACTTCTCTATCTATTTGTGTGTATACTGCTTTCCATCACCTGTCGCACTGAACACTTCATTCCTGTGTATAAATATGCATACCTTCAGATATTGTGTTATACCATGCCTGATGAAGAGACCTGAGTAGTCTCAAAAGCTTGCAATCTGTCATCATTTTTGTTAGCCATTAAAAAGGTATCAAGTACTGAAGACTCTCAATCTTTATATTTCATATCCACTGGCTAATACAATACAAAGATATACTTTTCCTTATACAAAATATAATACCCTATAGTGTCCCATTGTGGTCCATAAGGTTTTCTTTATGAATTTTCCAAATATTTTAGATTTGCCACCTGGATGCCCATATCAGATGATTAAACATATTAAACATTGTTAATCACCTTTCCTGGGCTCCAGTTCTTGTCCTTGGGCCTCATCTGGTCATAGAGACATCATGAATGACGTCAGAGACCTCTGAGGCCTGTGATTGGAACTCAGCGGTCAATTCGCTGCCATGACGCAAAATGATGCTGGTTTATCATCACGTGGGTTGAGGCCAATGTGACCTCTGAGGCCCAAACACGGTCCTCAGTGGTCTCTGATGTCATTCATGACATCTCTATGATGTAATACTGTTTATTATGTTTGTTCACCTCCCCTGAGCCTCCGATCATTATACTCTGGGGTCTGAAGAGTTTCTTAGATGGTCAGAGTAAGGGGCCTCCTGGCAGGAAGCCTAATGACCCAACCGCCCACCAGGAATTTTCCCAGTGATATACATGGATAATCTTCCCCGATTAAGGGGTTATCCAGGGAAGTAAAATGACCATGGATGGCCATGTGACAGATATCTTCCATTGTCGATGAAATGAGGAATGGGGCCAGTGCCAGGCCCAGGTAAATAACCATGCCAGCCTCTTTCTCCATGATTGTTGATCCACCTGAGAATAGTGCTGTCTTGGCTGTTTATCTAAGCCTGAAAAAAATAGAGAAAGCTGATAATGTCAGAACCAGACAGGAACAGGATGTGATAGGTCTGCAAGACCTCGTATGGAAGTGGGCCATTGACAGTGAAAACCGCACCCTTTCTGACCTTGAGGCTAAGTTCACATCTGTGTCAGAGTCTCCTAAAGTCGGTGGACAAAAAAATCCTGCATGGACAAGGTACTATGATTAGTTTATATCCTATAGTACTGGGCATGCCCCAATAGCTCTACAGCTGGTTCATGCACAGTACTGTGTAGCAAATGGCATGGCTATGAAACACTACATGTATGTGCAAGATTACAGTGAGGGAGCTGTGATACAGACATAGCACACAGGGCTGCCAGCATTAATTTTTAGCCGCCTCCCACATTATAATACTCCATATGATAGATCATGCTCCACAGTGCCCTTCACAACATATAATGCTCCCCTGAGCCCCCAGTATTGGACCCACATGCTATATAACTCTACACAGTATAATATGTTCCCCAGAACCCCAACACAGTATAATGGTCCACAGAGGCCCCACACAGTATAATATGCTCCTTAATGCTCCCCCCAGTATAATATCCCTTAGTGACCCCACACAGATAATATGCTCCCCAGCAGCCCCACAAAATATAATATGCCCCACACAGTATAAAAAGGCCCACCCCCACCACAGTATAATGCTCTACAGTGACCCTCACACAATATAATATGGCCAACACATTATAATAGACTCGCTGCAGTGCAGAAGAATAAATCTCACAATATAATAGGGTTCCCTAATCTGCTCCACAGTGGTTCCAGATAATATAATATGCTCCCCAGAACCACCCAGTATAATGCTCCAGTGGCCCCACACAATATAATGTGGTACACATAGCTCCCCCCAGTATAATATACTCCTAACAGTGGCCCAACATACTATGATATTCTCCCCAGATGGCCCCCCAGCATAATGCTCCACAGTGGCCCCACACAATATAATATATTCCCCAGGGTGCACCCCGTATAATGCTCCACAGTGGCACCATACAAGGGCCCCCCACACAGTATAATATACTCCTCTGAGCCTTGAGCCACTGCAGGCGAAAGGCAAAATTGCTATGATTATACTCTGGGTCTTTTCAGACCCCAGAGTATAATAGTCAGAGACCCAGGGTAGGTGAGGGAAAATGACAAACAGTAAACTCATCTTATCTAACCTCTCCTGGGCAGTTTCTTGTACCCAAAATCTCAAGGATTTGTCACACAGCCACTTGCTAGTCATTTTTACCTTGTGACATGGTGTTCCATCATGTTGATAAAATTTCTCACTAAGGGCTCGTTCACATCTGCGCCCAGGTGTCTGTTCTGCAGGTTTCCGTTTCCTGCATAAAACAGAGCAGGAGACGGAAGCCTGCAGGATTCTTTGTCACCCATTCATTTGAATGGGTGAGAAAGCTGTCCGGCCGTGAGCGGCAGTGAGCGTTTTGCGCTCTGACGCAAAACTGTTTTTTTTAATCCGGACACAGAGTCGGACATGCAGTACTCTGTGTCCGGATTAAAAAATCTGGTTTCGCGGCGGAGAGCATAAAACGCTCACTACCGCTCACGGCCGGACCCGGTCTGTGCTTTTCTGGTATGCAGAAGACTGAAAGCACAGAATGGAGACCAGAACGCAGGTGTGAACCTAGCGTCAGTTGCTCTTGGATGTTTGTGGCAAGTTGCTATTTACTCATGGCAGTGTTCTTAGGCAAAAGTGTGAGTAAGCTCACTGCCTTGGATGAAATACAACCCCACACGTGAATGGTCTCAGGATGCTTTACTTCTGTGGTCAGTTTGCAGATGTATATATTTTCGTCCATTTTTTTGCAGTACAGAAGAGAAGTCTGCCACACTTTTCTATACTGCATTAAACAAACAAACAAACACTGGACTGAGTTGTTTATTTTTTTATTATTACTATTGAATGGATGTCCTTTCTACACTTTTTGGCATACCTAAACCGAGACAGAATGTACACGAGCAGGCATAAGTAACTGAAAATCAGCCGTTACCTTCTGGAGTAGCCTACTACTTGGCATCCTAAAGTACCTCTGTGGGTTTCTGTATGGGGGGGGGGGGGGCAATATATTGTGTGGGGGCATTTACTCTATGGGGGCCTGTAATGTTTAGAGTATACTGTATGGGGAACAATGAGGAGGCAATAGATTGTATATGGTCCTAATAAAGGGAACATATACTGTGTGGGAGAATCACTAAAGGGAGTGTTATACCATGTGGGAGCCAGCAAATGGAGTGGTATGTTGTATGAGGACTAGTAAAGTGGGCATTATACCATGTGGAGGTGGGGGGGGCACCAATTTTGGTATGGGAGCCCATCTTTCCTAGTGATGCATCTGGCCCCCACATGTGACATAATGATCCTCACAGTGCCTAAAAGTGTATCTTAATGCCCCTCATGTGCCCCTATATGTAACATAATGGCCCTCACAGTTCCCCCACATGTAACATAATGGCCCCCAAACCCAGAGATGTCTATGTTATATACTGCACCTCATACTTTAAGTGGGGTTGTGTCTACTTTACTGCCAATTCAGGGGTTCTGCAGTGGCATGTCTAAAAACCAAACTGTGCTTCAAAAACCAAAATAGTGCTCTTTCCCTTCTGTGCCTGGCTTTGTCAAACATCATGTTATACCCGCATAAGGCATTGTTAAATACGCTATCATGGGTACACCAGTGTCATATACTGTATGTGGGCATAACCTGCCGCTTAGGAACACAGGAGGGCACAAATATCAAAGAGTGCTATTTGCTTTTGGACAACTGATTTAGAATGTTGGTTTTGAACACCATGTCACACTGTAGACACTCTAAAATTGCCCCTACAAAATGGGGTCACTTCTTGAAGAATTCCAATTTAATGTCACCTCCAGGGCTTTGCAAAAAATAACAGTGTCTAGAAAATCCCTCTAAATCTGTATTCCAAAAGGTAAAAAGCAGAAAACTCCTTCTCTTCTGAGCTCTACTGTGCGCCTAAGCAGCGGTTTACACCTAAATATACTTCTTTCTACACCCCACTTAATAGTTTTAGGAGTGCATGTCTCTGATGACTCAAAAGCAATGTATTGGGCACTGAAATGACATTTTTTCATAAAAATTTCAATTTTCACTTTGTACATTTCATTTTGGGAAGCACTCTTGGACTCAAAATGAAAATACCCCTTGATAAATTCCTTGAGGGGTGTAGTTTCTAAAATTGGGTGACTTTGAGGATTTCCATTGTATTAGTACTTTTGGGACTCTGCAAATGTGACATGGCACCTGAAAACTATTCCAGCAAAATCTGCCCACCAAAAGCCAAATAGCACTCATTCCATTTTGAGCCCCACCATATACCCATACAGCAGTTTAAAATCACATATGGGGTTTTGCCGTGTTCAGGAGAACTTTTGTAACAAACTTTGGGGAGCTTTTTCTCCTTTATTCTCTTGTGAAAAAAAAAAAAAAAAAAAGGCACTATATTGATAATCTATTGGAAAAAAAATATTTCATTTTCATGTCCCATCCTATTCTATCTTATCCTATCCTATCCTCCTACTAATATTATAAATGTGAAAGTTTGGATGTTTGTTAGTCAATCACGCAAAAACGGCTGAATGGATTTGAATGAAATTTGACACAGATAGTTTGTAACCTTGATTAAAACATAGGCTACTTTTTATCCCAGTAAATGACATGGTTTTCACGACTGTTATGAATTTATGTTCACATACTATATTACACTACTCCTGCACCAGCTTTATCTCAGTTTCTAGGGCTGTTATTTCTCTGAGTAAACACATGCTAACCCTCAGTGAATTATGTACATTTGCATATTATCTGATCTGATCCATGCAGTGCTGACACATTGGATGGGCAAACACCTTTCATCCAAATTGGCAGCTTGTCAATTTTAAACATGTCTGGAAAAAGAAAATCTAATTTGTCGCAAACAACAAATGCTACGAAGGTATCCAGAAGACAACAAAGTTCTCCTGAAGCAGAGCTGAAGGGGGATCATCAGCACCAACAACACGCTCATTATATGGTGTCTCAGCGAGCTGCTGAGATACCGGAACAATCACAGGCATGGTGCGAAGAACATCTTCAGTGCCAGGCCAACTTGAGACCTGCTGAAACGCCGGAGCATGCGGATCATCAATGCCAACAATACGCTCATTATATGGCTTCCCAGCGAGCTGTTGAGATGCCAGAACAATCATGGGCACAGCGCGATAAACGCATTCAGTGACAGGCCAGCTTGACAGCTGTTGAAACGCCTGAGCAGGTGGATCATCAACACCAACAACATGCTCATTATATGGTGTCCCAGCGAGCTGCTGAGATGCTGGAACAATCACAGGCATGATACGAGGAACAAGTTCAGCAGCAGGACAGCTTAAGCGCTGCCAAAACTTCGAAGCAGGCGAACTATCGACGACAGCAATTTGCTGAATATAGGCGGATCATCCACTCCCAACAACCCGCAGAGATAGTTGCAGGCAGAGACTAGTGGTTAATAAAACCTGTGAAACAGCTGTAGGGTCAAACTGCTCATTATATCCCTTGATATGTACTGGGGGGGGGGGGGTCGTGTAGTTTCCACAACGGGGTAACTTTTGGAGGGTTTCCATTGTATTGGTACTGTAGGGGCTCTGAAAATGCTCACTACATCACTTGAGGTCCACTCAGCAATACAGCATATCTGCATGTGTAACGTGTATACCTGTGTATAATATGTATAGCTTTATGTGTAGTGTGCAGACATATTTGTAACGTGTGTATGTATGTATGTATGTAATTCTTATTGCGATGTGTATATGTGAGTCCATATATGTTTGTGGAGAGAAACTGGGCTGTAAGTGACAGCCATGCATGTTTTACAGTGTGTGTGTGTGTGTGTGTGTGTGTGTGTGTGTGTGTGTGTGTGTGTGTGTGTGTGTGTGTGTGTGTATGTATCTGGGTACATATGTGTGCCCCATGCAAGTGTGTACTATATTTGCCCCCGAAAATTTAACTTACATCCACTTTTATCTGAATACATATACAGGCAAAGGACAAAGAAAGACACAGATAATGATTAGAGCAGAAAAATCTATAAGAACACTTATTTTTGTGTATTTTATATAATTATTTTAATAAGTACTTTAAGATAGACATCTAATATAAATGGAATGCAAGCAATGGACCGTGTAAGTTAGCTGAAATATACCATCAACCCTTCTGGGTCATAAGACTTATAAATGTAATGCAATGCTGGTAGAATCCATCAGCGCAGCTACTTTATATGTATATTCTGCTAAGTGCAATTTTTTGAGCATGAAAAGGTAAAATGTTTCTTTTCTTCAACAAATTGAAGCATTTAAAAGAAACTCAGCCAGATGGAAAAAGAAAGGAAATTTTCTTATACTGAAAGCATAAATCTATCTACCAGGAGATTAAAATGTCATATTTTACATTGTGTTATAATCCGTGTTACTGTGACACAAAGATCAGAAGTGTTAATGAAATATCCGTGTTTTATTAGATATACCTACCTAGTTGTATTGCATCCCCATTTGACTTCAGTGTTGTCGATGCAATGTTTCTTAGATTCTACAGGAGTCATAGAAAAAAAGGGTTAGCCTAAATGTAGAAAGTAGGCTACAATTCTTTATCGGTAAACCTGTCTATGTGTCCAAAATACCATGAAACATGTCTTTTAATGTTAAAAAGTGGGGATAGTTAGAAGCCTATCATGTATGTAGCCAAAATCTACGTGCCTGATAGATGCAGGTACCACTGCTAGGATCTCTAGTGTTGGTCTGCTAAAAATACACTTTCAGTATCTAAATTTAAAGTGAATCAATCATGGAGCGTATCAATACACATCCAATATATTGTTAGAAAGTGGACCAATCATGGAGCGTATCAATACACATCCAATATATTGCTATAAAGTGGACCAATCATGGGGTGTATCAATACACATTCAATATACAGTATATTTGGGGCAACACGGTGGCTCAGTGGTTAGCATTGCAGCCTTGCAGCACTGGGGTCCTGAGCTCCAATCCCGCCAGGAACAACATCTGCAAGAAGTTTGTATGTTTTCCCTTTCTACAAAGACACACTGTCGG
This sequence comes from Leptodactylus fuscus, assembly GCF_031893055.1. NCBI lineage: Eukaryota > Metazoa > Chordata > Amphibia > Anura > Leptodactylidae > Leptodactylus > Leptodactylus fuscus. The sequence continues at coordinate 74,308,869 of NC_134268.1, read as the reverse complement.
AGGGAAAAAAGTGTACATTGGGATCCCTATGTAGGACTCACAATCTACATAAAATTTAATTAAATGTATATATATATATATATATATATATATATATATATATATATATATATATATATATATATATATACATACACACACACACACACACACTATATCTATAAAGTGTACCAATCATGGAGCATATCAATACACATTCAATATATAGCTATATAGTATGCAAACTAAGGAGTTTATCAGTACACATTCCATATAGCTATAAAGTGCACCAATCACGGGGCGTATCAATACACATTAAATAAAAAAGCATTGGGATCCCTATGTAGGACTCACAATCTACATAAAATTTTATTAAATATATATATATATATATATATATATATATATATATATATATACACACACACACACACTGTATACACACACACACACACACACACTATATCTATAAAGTGTACAAATCATGGGGTGTATCAGTACACATTCCATATATAGTTATAAAGTGTGCAAACTAAGGAGTGTATCAGTACATATTCCATATATAGCTATAAAGTGTACAAATCATGGGGTGTATCAATGCACATTCAATATATAGTTATAAAGTGTGCAAACTAAGGAGTGTATCAGTACACATTCCATATAGCTATAAAGTGCACCAATCACGGGGCGTATCAATACACATTAAATAAAAAGCTATAAAGTGCACCAATCATGGAGTGTATCAATACACATACAGTGGGGCAAAAAAGTATTTAGTCAGTCACCAATAGTGCAAGTTCCACCACTTAAAAAGATGAGAGGCGTCTGTAATTTATATCATAGGAAGACCTCAACTATGAGAGACAAAATGAGAAAACAAATCCAGAAAATCACATTGTCTGATTTTGTAAGAATTTTTTTTCAAATTATGGTGGAAAATAAGTATTTGGTCACCTACAAACAATCAAGATTTCTGGCTCTCACAGACCTGTAACTTCTTCTTTAAGAGTCTCCTCTTTCCTCCTCTCATTACCTGTAGTAATGGCACCTGTTTAAACTTGTTATCAGTATAAAAAAACACCTGTGCACACCCTCAAACAGTCAGACTCCAAACTCCACTATGGTGAAGACCAAAGAGCTGTCAAAGGACACCAGAAACAAAATTGTAGCCCTGCACCAGGCTGGGAAGACTGAATCTGCAATAGGCAACCAGCTTGGATTGAAGAAATCAACTGTGGGAGCAATAATTAGAAAATGGAAGACATACAAGACCACTGATAATCTCCCTCGATCTGGGGCTCCACGCAAAATCTCACCCCGTGGGGTCAAAATGATCACAAGAACGGTGAGCAAAAATCCCAGAACCACGGGGGGGGGGGGGGGGGGGGGGGACCTAGTGAATGAACTGCAGAGAGCTGGGACCAATGTAACAAAGCCTACCATCAGTAACACACTACGCCGCTAGGGACTCAGATCCTGCAGTGCCAGACGTGTCCCACTGCTTAAGCCAGTACATGTCCAGGCCCGTCTGAAGTTTGCTAGAGAGCATTTGGATGATCCAGAAGAGTATTGGGAGAATGTCCTATGGTCTGAGGAAACCAAACTGGAACTGTTTGGTAGAAACACAACTTTTCATGTTTGGAGGAAAAAGAATACTAAGTTGCATCCATCAAACACCATACCTACTGTAAAGCATGGGGGTGGAAACATCATGCTTTGGGGCTGTTTCTCTGCAAAGGGGCCAGGACGACTGATCCGGGTACATGAAAGAATGAATGGGGCCATGTATCGTGAGATTTTGAGTGCAAACTTCCTTCTATCAGCAAGGGCATTGAAGATGAAACGTGGCTGGGTCTTTCAACATGACAATGATCCAAAGCACACCGCCAGGGCAACGAAGGAGTAGCTTTGCAAGAAGCATTTCAATGTCCTGGAGTGGCCTAGCCAGTCTCCAGATCTCAACCCTATAGAAAACCTTTGGAGGGAGTGGAAAGTCCGTGTTGCCAAGCGACAGCCCCAAAACATCACTGCTCTAGAGGAGATCTGCATGGAGGAATGGGCCAACATACCAACAACAGTGTGTGCCAACCTTGTGAAGACTTACAGAAAACGTTTGACCTCTGTCATTGCCAACAAAGGATATATAACAAAGTATTGAGATGAAATTTTGTTACTGACCAAATACTTATTTTCCACCATAATTTGCAAATAAATTCTTACAAAATCAGACAATGTGATTTTCTGGATTTGTTTTCTCATTTTGTCTCTCATAGTTGAGGTCTACCTATGATGTAAATTACAGACGCCTCTCATCTTTTTAAGTGGTGGCACTATTGGTGACTGACTAAATACTTTTTTGCCCCACTGTATAATATACAGTGTGGGCTAGTTCACATGGGGGGTGGTATGGCGTATTTTGGTCCTGATTGTGCCGCGGGAAGCCGCGTCACAATAGGGCCAAAATGTACCTGCCACGACTGTCGTGACTTCTGACAGTCGCAGCTTCCCCCTCTAAGTAGGCCCAAATGAATGGGCCTAGTCCAGAGGGTGCTGCCGCGAGGCGGACGCCGGGGCTGAATCAACCGCAGAATCCGCCTGAAGAAAGGGCAGCTCGCTTCTTTTTTGTTGCCGCTCACAGAAAAAGCTAGCGTTCTACATAGACCGCTATTGTTAGGGGGCGGATTCTGACGTGGATTCAGCGCCAAAATCCGCTCCCTCTTGCCCCGTGTGAACGAGCCCTAAATCTATAAAGGGCACAAATCGTGGAGCTTATCAATACACGTTCAATATATTGCTATAAAGTGCAATGATCTCAATTAATATTATTAACAGCAACTCTAGGTCAACTATAGTAAGTATTCATTGGAGAACTATAGGATGGCATGGTCATGTGAATACTGCTACTAAGCCTACATTCACACAAAGGTAAAAACAGCTATGAAAAACATCTATTTTTCATGGGCGTTTTGCACCCGAGGGTACAAAAGGTCACATGGGTATGTGTTTTGTAGTGAATTGTGGGGATCAGCGAAAACCAATAAAAATAGGAGTGTCAAAACCATCATTGATGTGAATATCCCCCATGAAATGAATGCTGCTGTGTGACGGCCGTTAACAAAAATATACCATTTTATCAGTTAAAATATGATTTTGTTCTCAAATCACGGAGAGAAATCAAAGAACTCACATGAAGTCTAAGCATCATGTCCCAGCCAGGATGAAAGATTTCCCTCTAGTTAGTGCTGCAGACAGATAGGGCTTTAGAGACTTGTGCAAACAGCGCAGAATTCTCATCCTTAGTAATTTCCCATTTGCCCTTTCTATAACTGTCCCGGTTATGTGAATGATCACTGATAATGGAATAATAACAACAACAAAAATTATTGAAGTCAGACGTTATGTTAATAAATGAAATGTTGATTTATAGAATATCGAATGATTAAAGAATTATTGAGCAGGACAATGTTCATTGTGGCGCTAACCTTGTCATGTTCTGTGAAGGTGGCCAGGCTGTCATCTCCTTCAAGTTACTCTTGTCTGAATGTAACACATATCAACATGTGTGTGCACCAAATCCCCACAAGGTGGCGCTCTCACAACACAAACCATACACTTTCCTAAACTAGACAAGAATTCACTAATGCTTTCTGGATACTGCCTATGTGCAAAGCTAAAACAAGGCTGAAATGTTATTTTGTTTCCTAGTAATAATATCATGGTGGAATTAGGCAAGCATTTCTTTACATACTTCACAAGGTTAGGATTCATGGGTAATGACAAACGTTGTAGTATTTATATGAAACAAATCTTTTGAGCTATTTCATATAGGACAGAACAAGGTTTGCTTCAGAAAAGTCAGTGAGACTCATTCAGGGCATTAGTTATAAATCTGCCTGAACATATGTAAAGCCGGCCACTTCATATGATATCCGGTTATGTAACATTATTCTTTCTGAAGTGCCATTTTACTACTGCAGAGATACCTGATATATACCATTGACACTCAGGTATATAGGCCCAGCCAGTTAAGCTGTCGACATGTGGTGACTGTTTCTAATGGCAACCAGAAGAGCTGTGAATGCAGAAGGAAAATCAAGACTGAGCATGTGTGTCCATCTTGGCACATTGTCTGAGGTGGACACAGTAAAGACTATTCACAGTACCAGCAGGTGGAGCTATTCTAACAGTATTCCCAGAACTGTAGTGTTATAAGAAGTGTAAAAACAGAAAGGTTTCTCATTATGGGCTGGATTAAACTAGAAGCTGTATTCTTCATGGTGAAATTTTGTCAAGATAACTTGTATTGATTATATAAGAAATGTAAAGGGCCTATACAGTACAATGCACTAGGCATTGTGAACACGAATGGAAGTCAGATTTCACAGAACACTAGGGCGTCTCCTCACATTCTGGAGAATGTAATACCATTTTACTACGCATATGGCTTGGATTGTTCATCTGTCTCTAGTGCCAAATTCATGTGTGGAAATGAATAAGCAATATATGGTTTTCCTGTCTCCAGGCTTGTATAACTGTTAAAGAAACCCTTCTTAAAGAGACATAGATCTTTTCTGTAATTCTGAAGTAGTGTGTGTTTAATGTGAAGGATTGAATGGGAAACTTGATTTTATAGTGCCAAATCCATAGTTATAAAAACTTTCACAAAAATGTTATTTGGATGGATCTGTTTTAGCTAGACATAAAGCATGGAGTCTGAATATGCTGCATCAAATAACTAGAACACACTATATACTGTATATATATATATATATATATATATATATATATATATATACACATATATATATATATATATATATATATATATATATATATATATATATATACACATACACACATACATACACACACACACACACACACACACACACACACACACACACAGTACAGACCGAAAGATTGGACACCTTCTCAAGAGTATGAAAATTGTAGATTTACACTGAAGTCATCGAAACTATGAAATAACACATGTGGAATTATATACTTAAAAAGGTGTGATACAACTGAAAATATGTCTTATATTCTAGGTTCTTCAATATAGCCACCTTTTGCTTTGATTACTGCTTTGCATACTCTTGGCATTCTCTTGATAAGCTTCAAGAGGTAGTCACCTGAAATGGTCTTCCAACAGTCTTGAAGGAGTTCCCAGAGATGCTTAGCACTTGTTGGCCCTTTTGCCTTCACTCTGCGATCCAGCTCACCCCAAACCATCTCGATTGGGTTCAGGTCTGGTGGCTGTGGAGGCCAGGTCATCTGGCGTAGCACCCCATCACTCTCCTTCTTGGTCAAATAGCCCTTACACAGCCTGGAGGTGTTTGGGGTCATTGTCCTGTTGAAAAATAAATGGTCCAACTAAATGCAAACCGGATGGAATAGCATGCCGCTGCAAGATGCTGTGGTAGCCATGCTGGTTCAGTATGCTTTCAATTTTGAATAAATCCCCAACAGTGTCACCAGCAAAGCACCCCCACACCATCACATCTCCTCCTCCATGCTTCACGGTGGGAACCAGGCATGTAGAGTCCATCTGTTCACCTTTTCTGCATCACACAAAGACACGTTGGTTGGAACCAAAGATCTCAAATTTGGACACATCAGACCAAAGCACAGATTTCCACTGGTCTAATGTCCATTCCATGTGTTCTTTAGCCTAAACAAGTCTCTGCTTGTTGCCTGTCCTTAGCAGTGGTTTTCTAGCTGCTATTTTACCATGAAGTCCTGCTGCACAAAGTCTCCTCTTAACAGTTGTTGTAGAGATGTGTCTGCTGCTAGAACTCTGTGTGGCATTGACCTGGTCTCTAATCTGAGCTGCTGTTAACCTGCGATTTCTGAGCTGGTGACTCGGATGAACTTATCCTCCGCAGCAGAGGTGACTCTTGGTCTTCCTTTCCTGGGGAGCCAGTTTCTTGGTAGCGCTTGATTTTTGCAACTGCACTTGGGGACACTTTCAAAGTTTTCCCAATTTTTCAGACTGACTGACCTTCATTTCTTAAAGTAATGATGGCCACTTGTTTTTCTTTACTTAGCTGCTTTTTTCTTGCCATAATACAAATTCTAACAGTCTGTTCAGTAGGACTATCAGCTGTGTATCCACCTGACTTCATCACAACACAACTGATGGTCCCAACCCCATTTATAAGGCAAGAAACCCCACTTATCAAACCTGACAGGGCACACCTGTGAAGTGAAAACCATTTCAGGTGACTACCTCTTGAAGCTCATCAAGGGAATGCCAAGAGTGTGCAAAGCAGGAATCAAAGCAAAAGGTGGCTACTTTGAATAACCTAGAATATAAGACAGATTTTCAGTTGTTTCACACTTTTTTGTTAAGTATATAATTCCAAATGTGTTAATTTATAGTTTTGATGCCTTCAGTGTGAATCTACAATTTTCATAGCCATGAAAATACAGAGAACTCTTTGAATGAGAAGGTGTGTCCAAACTTTTGGTCTGCACGGTATATATATATATATATATATATATATATATATATATATATATATATATATATTTAGGGTCTGGGGTTGCTAGGTGGGGTGGCGTACACAAACAATTCCAGTTTCTTTAGTCCAAAGCAAAGGTAGAGTTTATTTTCACTCAAAAAGGTAGTGCAGCAATAAAAGGAAACAATACAAAAATATATACCTGCCCGGCTAGGCTCTAACTGAACATAGAATAGGTTACCTCACCTAGAATAACAGAAATCCAAAAGCCAGTAGAATAATTAAGGACACAGCTCCAAACATATGACCTCTCTATTGCCTCTCCAGCCAAGCTCTGCCAAAGACTGCGGCTGGAGCTGACTTCTTAAGCTTCCTTGATGAGGAGACTCTCTGCAGCTGAGTCGCTGCCGGAACATCCCCAAAGTGTGGATTGGAGGGGGGTGGAATGACAGGTCCCACTACCAACCTACCTGTCATTCCTAAACATCCAGCCCAGTAACTGGAACTCTGAAATAACCTTCAGCAGACAATAGTTATCTGCTGAGGAATGTTCTTTCTGGAGTTCTCATCTCACCCACCTTAGTAGTCTGGGTGAGATGTATACCCCCTCCATTACCTGACCAGCCATAGGCTTACAATATATTTTAACAAATAAGTATGTGTTACCAGGGGCATACTGTGAAGATCTTGGCCTCTAATGTGAAATCTGTGTCATGGTCCACACGTACTGTGTGCCATTTATAACCCTGGTGTCTCCTGACATCTTTGGGATCCATTACACATTAGAGCCTGGAAGCAAAGCTATATTACTTCTACACCCTCTATACTTCTGCCTCTAAATGTCCTAGGCAAAGACTGGTTTTAATGAAAGAAACAAATCACACTAGATTTTCCACAATCTTGTACTTAGAACCTATAGTTGCATTTGTTAAAACTCCTAAATAGGAACTTTTTAGGCTAATCTCCATGTTGCTTTCACTGTGAAAAGTGAATATTGAACTTTTTCATGCTGCCATCATGTAATCATCTCATTATGAATAGAGGGCAGGATAAATGAAATGTGCTATCGACTTCCACACAATTGTTAGGTTGAAGCCCCACGTTGCTGAAACATAGCTTTTTTTTTGTTGCAGATGTTGTTGTGGTTTTTTGAGCCAAAGCCAGAAGTGTTTTGAGCAGACGGTAGATGGTATAAGGACTTCCTATATATTAAGCATTCCTTTTGTAGCCACTCCTGGGTTTAGCTAAAAAAAGCGCAGCAAAATCTGCACAAAAGAAGCTGCGTTTCTGCAACGTGGGGCCTTAGCCTTACAAGATTACACAATTCACAATATGTGATGGAGATAGTTCAGCTCCTTTCCCTCCTTGCACGTGACTCAAAGCATGACCACAAAACTTTCCATACAAGCTATTGACTAATTTACCTTCTTTTTTTCCTTTTGTCCAGCTGCCTAATGTACAACAAGAATGGTAGAATGGCTTCTAGGAGGAAGAAATAAGGAAAAATCTAGAATTAGAAGATAGACAGATGAGGAAAGTAGAGCATGTTTCAGTAGATATAATTTAATAAGGTCAAACTTACCATTTAAATCATTTGTAATTATATTAACAAGCAGAATTGTAATCAGAAGTGCCTGAGCCCCAATGCAAAATCTGTAATAGGATCCCACCTACCAAATACCATTTTAATATTGATGTCTTCTTATGTTGCAGATGAAGCCTTCTTGGGCACCAGAGCCCATGTATAACTAAGTGACTGCTACTACTCCTATAACTATGTCCAGTCCACAAACAATAACTCTTATGTAAGTCATTCAACCAATCCATATGTAAATAAAAGCTGTAATATTCAGTAGGTTGCATAAAACCTAAAATTTGGTGTCTGCAATGTCACATTCAAAATGTTCCCTATTCCTCCTAAGTGAGTGTAGCTCTAGTATAGAAATACATACCGGTAACACACACTGTCCTGTACACATGAGGCCCAGCACAGTTATAGAAGTTATCCACTTTCTACTATTATGGCCTATCCTTAGGCCAGGCCATCAATAATAGATCTGTGCAGGATCTGACTCCTGTAGTTCATCTGTTCAAGGACAGCGTGGTTACCAGTAATATATACATGCTGGGATCTGCACTGCTCACTTGCTATATGATGTGTAGCACCAGGTTTAGTTACTGCAGCGATGACCCAAAGTTGGGAGCCATGCTGTTCTAATACTGCTGATGGTCCTGGCTGTTAGAACCTTGCAGATCTAATATTGATAGTCTATCCTAAGGATAGGCCATCAATAATAAAAAGTGGATAATCCTTTTAACATGATTTTGCAAAGGGTAAATGCATAGCAGAACATATAAAAACATGTTTCATTGGTATAGGGGTGGGATTCAAATATGGATCATTTGGTGGACAACCAAACCCATTCCCCTTTAACTCATTCACCTTCTTCACATGGCTACAGGCAAAAAGCTACTGCGAGAATAGTGACATCAATGACCCCACCTGACTGAAATGTAACTATTCGCTTTTGCTTGTGGCACTCACCCTCAATGAAGACACACACATCTCATTATTACTCCTTTCTTCATACCCAGATGGCACTCACCCAATGGCTGTCTGATATTCCCCTATTGTCAGTGTCAATTCTGTTGAGGGCCATCAAAAATGCTGTACAGTACCTACTGTAAATAGTCCTCCAAATATATCATAAGGCATAACTCACACCAAAGAGGGATCATACAATGGGTATATACCCTAGTGACAAATGTTTACTATGTCAACAGGAGGGAGCGGCCTTTATCATTGTTTGATGTTGTGTGCACGGGTACAGGAGTTCTGGGATACATTTTGGGATTTCAGGACCACACATTTTACTACTGTAGTCCCATTTGACCCCATCTGGGCAATATTTGGGTATATGGACAATGATACAACACCAAGCACCCTGGTCATCGGGCGCTTATTACACATGACATCAGCAGTGAAACTCAAAAACCTTATCACAATCCTGGATACACCAGTACCATCCCCATTCAAACTGTTTTTGGAAAAATTATCTTCTATCATGAAAATGAACTGGGTGGAAGCTTTGACCAAAATAGAAACAGCAGTGGGGAAATTTTTTGATTGTTGGGAGAGTTTTCTACCCCCACAAACTAAGAGGTCAATCAGGGACTGTTTCCAATTATCCTCCTGGTATATAAAGCACCTATTGCTGAATGAAAACCCCCCCCCCCCCCCAACTACCTGATAATACATACAAATGGCTCACTTTTTCTTTCTCTGCAGTTACCTTGGGATGACCAGGGGTTCCCAATGAGCGATGTGCCATCCCCTCATTCCCTTTAATACTGTTTATTTCCTTTTTGTTATCACTTGGGTTCATTTTGGTGTTCTATACACCATTGTTTATTCTTACACCTGATATCTATGAGGGGGTAATAAAAACTGTTAAAATAAAAACCATGCACTATGACACCTTTGCCAGTACACTTTGTTTTACAGTAACTGTATGGTATTATTCATATTTTGAAGTACAGTCATTGTCTTTTGATAGCGTCCTAATTGTTCATGTCCTCCTTTCTCCAAATAGAAATTTCATTGTACTTTATGTTTGTTATATTCACACAATACTATTAGAACATCGCTTGAAGAAGAGCTACTTTCACTAGTTAGACATGACTCACTCTCAGTAGTCTATGTAAACCGCCTACTGTGCACTTTTTATGCCACATCAGTCACCAAAGCATCATATAAGTTGTGACAAACCTAATGTGAACATTATTAAGGTACAGTGGTTAAGCTCTTGAGTATGACCCTAAGGAAATGAGGCATGTAATACTGCAAAGTGCACTCAAGAAGACCCTCATTCCTCACTAATGCCTTTACACTGCTCCGAGCAGTTTGTTTTAGGATTTGCCATTTGCTAGGCAAATTGTTCAAATGGTTGAACATCGCAAAGCTCGAAGAAATCCTTTATGTTTGGATTAAAGCTTTCAAGACAAGGAAGGATCAGCACCATAGTTGATAAGCGACTGAGTATCTCCTAAGAGATATTTTTTGTCACTCTCAGACACAGACACAATGAGCGTTCCTTTTCATTGTTTCATTGTTAATTTTTATTTTTTTAATAGGCCGTTACGAGCCCACCAGCACTATCATTGTACTGGGGGGGGGGGGGGTGTCTTGTAGACCCCCGAGTATAATGATCGGAGGCCTGGGAGAGGTAAGAAAAAAAAAAACACTGTTACTTACCTCTCCACGATTCTGCCAGGCCTCCTTCCTGCCTGCGTCCCGGGTCATGTGATGTCCGATGTCATTGAAAAAGGACGGCAACGGAGGCCGACAGCATAGGAGCCGGGGGACAGGTAAGAAACAGTAGTTTTTTATGTTTTTATTCCCCCGTGTCTCCGATTATTATACTCTGGGGTCTGAAAAGACCCCAGAATATAATAATTGTTTATGGGTGTCCACAGTGGGACATAATAGTGTGTACAGGGGTGACTATGGGACATAATACTGTGTGCAGGGGCCACTAAGGGGCATAATACTGTGTGCAGGGGCCACTAAGGGGCATAATACTGTGTGCAGGGGCCACTAAGGGGCATAATACTGTGTGCAAGGGCGACTAAGGGGCATAATAGTGTGTGCAGGGGCCACTAAGGGATGAGCTACAACCTTGAATCCCTTACACAGTATGACCGGTTGCAAATATTTTAAAAATCCTTTTTAGAAGGAAGTACAATAGAAAATATTCCAAACTTGTGGTGTAAAGGTAATGAAGTCGCTCAGTATTTTAGGCATTTCAATGAGGTGAAAAGGACCAAAATAGGCTCCACTGTATAAAAAAAAATAGATAAGGAAGATGAATAAGCCTGATACGTAAGAGATGACTCACTGACATTCCTATGTGAAACTTGCATTATATAAACCCCATTGAGGCTTCTTTAGTTTCAGAGTATAAGCATCCTATTCCTTAGAGATTTCAACCCTGTAAAAAAAAAGCTTTTGATTTTGTTTATTTTAATGTTCGCCTAAACTCTGAGATTTGCATAGCTTAAAGTATTATTCTGAGCAATTTCTGCGGCATTGAATTTGACAAAAACCTTATGTTACCTACTGTGGCATTGTCAGGGATGATTTTACCTCTTATGAATTCTCCAACCCACACAACTTTTTCTGATTGTTGATTATAGTTTCACAATTTACTTTCTGGCACCGGTACAGGAGGCCAGCCGGCCATAAATACAAGCTGACAAACTATTTTTAACTATTGAACTGAAATTTTTATTATACCCTAACATTATAACATCATGGAAGAATACACTGTGTAGTCTCACCCTGTTATTAACCTGTAGAGTAATATATACATATCTCACATCTTTCTGACAGAAATGCTTATGTAAGTGTATGTGGATCAACATGCCGACTGATTTTCATAGTTGCATTTTTTTGTAATATTCGGATAAGGTATGGTAGAAAACAGAAATGTTGCATTTAAAAAGGCAAAAGGTGTTTAAAAAATTCCTACATAAGAGAATAAATTTAGGACAACCACATAACATACTTCCAAAAGACATCATTTTTTTTTTAATTTTCTGCTCACAGAGTTGTATGAGGACTTGAAAGTGTTACTGCTCATTATAGGAGAAGACTCAAATCATGGGTATTACCTCCGGATCTCTGCTGTATGAAACAGTGGAGATCCAGCAGTTATGGTGTCCACTCTGCTATTTGAATGGGCACCATATATACTCCTCGATCAATATGTATAATAAAAACCTCGTGGTCAATTTAGTAGATTTTGCTGAGAAGCATAAGCTCAATGTTTGATCCTGGGATGTGCGGTACATATCTTTTTCTCAAAAAGTTTGGTTGTCTTGCTGCTTAACCCATGTTTTCTTGAGATTCAGCTCGTGTCCTGATGTTTTCCTTTGCAATTTTCTGGTATAATTCAGATTTTATTGTTCCACCATCAATGATGGCAAGCCATCCTGGACCAGATGCCACAAAACAGGTTCAAACCATACTACAGAGGGTACTACAAAGTTTTTTTTTTTTTTTTTTTTATTCTGGCCGGTAGTGTTTACCTTTTCCAAGCAAAAGATCTGTGTAGATGGCAGTGAGGTGATAGTGTTATTGAAGGCCTACAACCTCCAATAACACTATCACCGCACCACCATCTATACAGTCTCCCCCTCTACTTCTGTCTCTACCCCCCCTTCCCCCATAGACTGTAAGCCCTCGCGGGCAGGGCCCTCTACCCCACTGTGCCAGTCATTGTTAGTATTATATCTATTTGTATATTCTGTGTATTGTATGTAACCCCCAAATGTAAAGCACCATGGAATTAATGGTGCTATATAAATAAATAATAATAATAATAATTTCCCATTTAAGCCAAAAAGATCCATTTTGTTCTCATACATCCGCCAAACCTTGGTGGGTCTGAAATAATGAAGCTTAGTGCAATTTGTTTATCTAAAGGTAACTACTAACATATATAAAAAAAATCTATTAATTCTATGTCAAAGCATTTAATTACATTTAACAGCACCTTAATGGAGAGGTACAATGTAAAACACTATTCGTTATATAAAATACAACTAAAGAAACATTTTTAACCCCTTAGTTACTGCCAGTTCTCCCTTTTACAGTACTCATTGGCTTTATTTAAATACATATGCCATTTTATAGCATAAATATCAAAGCCAGGTACAGATGTTCTGTGCCAGGGAAAGTTGTGCACAGCTGTGTACCTCCTCTTAATGTCCAGGATCAGAAAAACGTATTGTCATACAGGGCCTTAAAAAAAAGAATAGTGTAATATAGTGCCTGTCAATTTATCACAGGCATCATAATACATTACACAACATATATAGTGCAACTGATCAAAAGGTGGCAAGCTCAAAGTCCACTAAGGCATACCTCTCAACCGTCCCGTATTCTGCGGGACAGTCCCGAATTGTGGGTCCTGTCCCATGGTCCCGTTCGGCGGAAGGTATATCCTGGATTCAACTCATCTGCGTTGTTCTCCAATCACTCCAACCCAGCCCTGCCACCGAAAAGCCTGTACTCCTACCCCTCTGAGCCATGGGAAAATTGGCTTGCATGATAGTGGTCCTTTGTTGAATATTTTTGTAATATACATAATTAACCTAACTTTCATTGAATAGAAAATAAGCTCTAAAATTCTCCCAACCATCTAACTGAGCTGTTGACAGGGAAATAATGTACACATTTGTATAGCCAATATGTAGAGCTGTAGCGTTTACTAAAGGAGGTATGGTCACTTCTGCAACCTAGTTCTGGTGTCTATAGAACTTGCTTCTGGTGTCATATGAAAGCTGAAATTCTCATCTCTGTAAGCCGATGGCTGGTCAGGTAATGGAGGGGGTGTACATCTCAGCCAGACTGCTAAGGTGGGTGAGATGAGAAAATTCCAGAAGGAATGTTTATTCTCAGCAGCCAACTTTCGTCTGCTGAGCATTTTGGTAAATGTTCAGTATTGGGCTGGATTTTTAGGAATGGCAGGTAGGTTGGTAGTGGGACCTGTCATTCCACCCCCCTCCAGTCCACACTTTGGGGATGTTCCGGCAGCAACTCAGCTGCTGAGAGTTCTCGTCAAGGAGGTTTAAGAAGTTGCTCTAGCAGCAACACTGTGGGCAGAGCTTGGCTGGAGAGCCAAAGAGAGAGGTCATATTTCTGGAGCTGTGTCCTGAGTGATTCAACTGGCTTTTGGATTTCTGTTATTCTAGTTGAGGTAACCTATTCTATGTTTAGTTAGATCCTAGCCGGGCAGGTATTTATTTTTCTATTGTTTCCTATTGTTCCTGCACTATATTTTAGAGTGAAAATAAACTCTACTTTTGTTCTGGACTAAAGAAAATGGACTTGTGTGTCTATGCCACCCCACCTAGCAACCCCAGACCCTGACATCTTTTATATACAGCTGATATTGCAGTTCTAACTATAAACTACTTATGTCTCTAGTTTAAAACACAGTTTGGACCTTTGGTACTTGTTTTCTTTTTAAAGGAAGTTAGATTAAGTATATTACAAAAAAAAAAAAAACAACAACCTCTCATACACAATAGCAAATAAAGACACCATTTAATAAAGTTAAAAAATTAGAAAGCCATGACTTTTGCAACAGAAAACAAATGGCTTGAACAATATGAGATAAAACACATTGATCATTAAGGGGTTAATGCTTTTACCGAGCATAAACAAATTATTTCATGTAATATTGTATATATCCTATAAATAATGTAATTTAATATGCATGTTATAAAAAATGTAAATTAAGTTTTTGTGCAGAGTATATAATTGACAACATATGACCTTATTTATTGCACTCTCTTGACATCCAAACATGTGCATTACCATAAATGCATAGTTAAGAGCTTAATTTACCTTTGCATGCTCATCGTCTATGATGTCCCTTGACAATTTCTACTGAAGGTCACATATAAGAATGAGCAGTTTCTGAAAACTTAATTATGGATTCAAGAGAATATTCTGTTTAGGGACACCTTTGTGGATCTAGCTTCTTAATATCTCAATGTACTCTTTAATCTTTATTACATTGATTCATAAACACGGGACAGTGTCTGCCAGAAGTAATAAATTACTGTAACTCCTCCAGTATAGGTGCAGAACTCTCGAAACTGTTAAAGATGTGATCTAAGGCTGTCTGTGCTTCGGGACTTTGACAGCATTATTATAATTACTTCTAAACCAGGTGCACAGGATTTTGTGTTTGTTCTTATAAAGCAAATCATGATAGATAATGAATTTTTACAGCGTATAATCATAATGAACCCTTGGTCAAGTCTATTTTTCATTCTTTTAGTAGGTAATAGAAGATTACATTGATTACAGATAATCCCTGTGGGTCTCAATCTGGGGAAAATTTGTGATCAGTTTATTATAAGGGGACCCTTGTCCTTCCAACAAGTAGGGATTGTCCAAAGTAGAAGACTCCTTTAAAGGGGCTCTATCATTAGGAAAAGTCATTTTTAGATAAGCACATCCTTACATAGCCTTTAGAAAGGCTATTCCGCACGTACCTTTTGTATGTAAATTGCCTCAGTAGATTTTGAATTAGTCCGTTTTTATCCATATGCTAATGAGCTGCCACCATGCACTGGAGGCGTCTGATCACTGTCTGCTCTACAGTATGTGTATGTACAGGAGAGATGAGGCATCAGCACAGCAGCTTCTGCTATACATACACAGAGCAGACAGTGCACAGTGACACTTCCAGTGCACGGTGCATTACTACTTTACATTATTAGTTGGCTTAATTTCGGCCATTTTGGAGCACAGTATTTCATATTAAGCCGTCCCTATCCTGGTAAGCCCCACCTCTTCCTGATAAGCCCCACCCACGATTTTATGGATGTGCATCAATACTTTGTTTAATGTGATTCTTCAATAAAGCTTGGATACTTTAACAAGATCTCTGGAGTTATACTGATTGTCACGACATAAGTTGTCACAACAAGAGCCGCACATTATTCCCACAGTGATAGATTAAGGCCACAAAAAAATAGAATTTATTATAAAATGCATATAGGTTGATGTCCCAAGATCAGCAGTGCCCAACCTTTGGTTCTCCAGAGGTTACGAAACTACAATCCCAAAAATTCCCTAACAGTGGCATATTCAACATTTTGTTATATTCGGATCTCTTCTTCAATTGCCCTATGGCATTAGTATTAATTGTGTATACTTGTTTTTGAAGTATTTTGAAACCCCCTCTACCTCAGATTGTAAGCTCTTGCGAGCAGGGCTCTCAGTCCCATTGTGTGAAATGACTTTCTTTATAATGTATCTTTGTCTGTATTTGAACCCTACAAATTGTACAGTGCTGCGGAATATGTTGGCGTTATATACATAAAATGTATTATTATTTTTTTTACAATGAGGAAGGAAAGCAGAGCATGACTTCATTAGCCATGACTTGATACAGTATGTTACCTGTGGGTGGCAGCCTTGGGCTTTGTTAGTTCTAATTAACAAATGATTATGGCTAGAGATATTATACAATGAAGCAATAATTGGCAAGATATTACTACTGTTAGGTAGATTGTGGCAGGCTGTTCCAAAATTGTTGTGAGCTGCCATATAATGATTTATGACGTATTTCTAATAAACATATATCTCAGTTTGTATCAGAGTTGCTTATTAAATTGATTAGTGTTTATGCATATGAATATTAATTTCTAGCTAGTGACTGCGATTCAGCAGTAATAGCCAACTCATCGGTTTTCCATATGATAAGTGTTTGAAATATGTTGCATTGAAAGTTATTAGCATATTAGATTTCCAACCTCATCAGTACATTTAAGTGATTTTTTACTTTTGGACAAGTTTTGCCCATTTGGTAGAACTACTGAAATAATATTTATATGTATAATATGCTGCTCAGTTTAATTTGGTTGTTCTTCACCATCCCAATTAGTCATATGTACAATGGGCTTATCCCAAAAATCAATTCAAGTTGTATGAATACTTCATCATGAGATAATTCTTAACCTTTTGGATAACATCATTTCTAAGGTCTGTTCTTTTCAGTCAATTCACATGGACCAAAGACAGTGTAGGTTCTTCTGGATGCTAGACAAGATCAGATGGTCATTATAGATTTTTTTATCCAGTATTCTTTTATTCACTTCATCCCTAGTTCAAGGTGCAAAGGGCTTCCAGAGTGCCTGAAAAACTCTATGGACTGGTAAAACTGTGCAACATCAATTTATAGACTTCATTGACAACTCTGTAATTCTGTTTACCTTATGTGGAATTTTTAGCATTTCAGTTTGAAGGTTGAGATATTTTGGCATAACACTTAAAGGGTACCCGAGTTTTCATCAAACATTGAACTATCTGCAGGGTCTTGTTGGGCAATCTATTTTCTGGCACAGTAACCCTTCATGCTTTGTGTCGTATCAGTTTTTCTGCTGCTAATAGCCCCATTAGGGTTGAAGCACATTCTGCATTTCTCTCTGAGGTGGGTTGTGTACAATGCAGAGCAGTCTTACCCACCATACCCTTCCATTTCTATTACTGGTTTCATTATATGTAATTCTGCGAGAAGTAATTGTGTGAAATAGCAAAAAATAGCTGAGAAAAGCCCTGAAAAGTGAATATAATAATGGGTATTCAAAAACACCAGATTGCAAATACAGGCCAGATGCAGCTACAGAAATCTATGACACAGGAAAATGCAATCCGGTAATCTGCTACCTCTCTATGACTAACATCCCATCAGAAGTATTGCAAGCAGCTAGTCAGAAGTAGATAAAAGCAGATACACTCTCTTTACACTAATTGTCAGAATCTGCAGACTCATGTCTGTGCAGTGTACCAGGAAAGCTGTAGGCATAGGCTGTGAAGAAAGACCTGCTACTCATTACTCTATGCAATAAGTGAAGAGACCTGCCCCTTCTCCACTCACTATGAGAATAGAAACTTAATAGCCCCCCTGCATTCACTGTGTGAAGAGAGGCTTTCTCCTATGTTCACCGTGTGACGAAAAACCTATTATTCCCCTTTTCATAAACTGTTTTGGAAGACCTGTCCCCTTCCACTCATTGTATTCTCATTTTAAGCTTGTTGGTTTCTAAAGACAGAACTTCCATAGTAACAAGGAGTAAACTTCAAATTTAAAAGACACCTAGTGGATACAATTTCACAGATTTTTTTTTCAGTCAGAAAATAGCAACATTTTTAAATAAAGACATTTTGGGCTAGACTCACATGCTCTATTAAACAAGACTAAGCTGACTGAAAAGTTGGTGACCATTTAAGCTGGTCAGTGATTATGAGGGATAGAAGGGTTGAGCAAGTTTAATTTTAACATACCCAATGATTTTGTTCTTAAGGACATAAGCCACCACCAGATCTAACGCGTATATGAAAGACCCTTCCATTATGGGAAGATTTTATTTTAGGAACATCAGAAAACATAATAAAGATGTGGATTGGCTCTATTCTAACAAAATATCTGTTTGTATAAAGCTGGCCATTCATATTAGAGACAAGTCTTCCACAAACCAATTTCAATGGGGCAGATTTATTATGCCTTGTACAGCAGTTTTTGCAACAAAAATTTATGACTTTGCCATCTTCCTGAAAATGGTAATGTTGAAGGCATGCAGGGGTGTGCCAGTGACTCAAAATTTTGCCAGCCATTTGATTTGTGTATGGTATTGCAGCTCAGCTCTATGTTAGAAAGCAGCCATGTTTTTCTTCTTCTGTGCAACCCATTCAATGCCTTGGTATGTAGTACATTACATTTATAGCAATGGCACTATTCTAGTTAGCACAACGCACTGTAAATGTCTATGCCATCCATAATGTGTGGTAACATTACTTACAGCTAACTCTCTTCAACAACAACCTGGATTAGAGACCATTCCAATTCTGGATGTTTACCCAAAGATAGCTGCTGTGACATCTAAATGGTTAAACAGGGGCTCAATCTGTCACTGCATCATTGCCCCCCAGAACTTGATTGCAGGGTGCCATAATGTTACTCTGGGTTTCTATAGCATCCAAGTCCATAAAAAGGTTCCCAGCTCTGCCACCAGTGATTGGATTGGCTCAATAGGACATGATTTATGAGAACTTTTTGAGTTAACTCCTTCTTTAGACCTTATACTTCTGAATGTCTTTTAGATGTGGAATTACTTGTCAATGTACTCAAATAGTATTAATTGCAAAAAATCATTTAGCCTCTAAAGGTTTGACTGAATTTGATGAAAAAAAGCGATTGAGAGGGGGGTTAGGAGAAAGGCAATTTAGATGCTGAAATGCAATTTTTAACATGCAAACCTAAAAACATTAAAACTGGAGTGTGTGTAGATCAATTAAGGATTTTCATTCTTGGTTTGTGTATATAATTGGGTTCTTCTGACTGAATTCTCTGCTTTCTGCTCAGGCAATTATGAAAGTAATTCTCTGTCAAGGTGAATCATGGAATTGTAAAAACAACGTTATTAGATAGTGCTTACTTGCATGCTGCAATTTATAGAAGTTGTTTTCAAAAGCCCTTTATATTCATATCAATCACTATCTTGCCTATACACAGTTATTTACAGCCTCCTTCATTACTGGCTTGTCCTGCAGCTCATTAGTCAATTCTGCCAATTGACTAATTTATTTCTACGTCTACTATATTTCAGATTGGTAAGCGGGAATGTGAATCTGACTGTATCAAGTTATTTCTGTGTTATGAATTACTTTACAGTACTTATGTCTCGAAGAGCAAAAAGTTCTCCTTATTTACTAAGCAATAGACCGATTATGGTGCATGAGTGGTTCAACTGAACAATGTAATCTAATTGACATTTCATCATACCTGACCCCAAACATTGCTCTTTCCTATGGTGGTCCGTCACACTTACAGACCTGCTAACAGGTAGGATTTGGCATGTTGATGTGACCATATTTCTTCCTCTAACAACATCTACATGAGGTCCACAATATTAGACATTCTTGCTCATCTAGTTTGACCAATTGACTTTTTGATCACTTTACTGACTGGCTCCTTATTTTGTGAAATACCCGCAGCCACAGAGGTATAGCTAGGGGGTCAAGCGCAGCTGGCGGGCGGGTGAACACATCTTGGTGGCCCCCAACTCAGGCATACCGATATTATAATTACGTCTCTCACTGTGATCATTCACATTTCTCATCTCTCCAATCTGACCATGACTACTTCTTCCAGCTGTGACTTGTCCTCACCTACACAAAGTCCCCATCCTGCTGCTACCCCAGTTATAAAATTTGTAATATAAAAATCCCCAGAATATGAATAATACCCCCATGTGCCAGCTTTACATAATAGTGCCCCTCAATGAATAATGACCCTAATTAATAATGCCCTGTGTACCCCCCTCAAATCATTAGTGACACCTAAAATTAAAGAGGTTGTCTGGGATAACCAGTTTTTTAATATGAGGCTGCGGAAGGTGAAAAAAAAACAACCCATTCACCTGTCCCCCATGCTCCGGTGTTTCCCACCATGGACTGGTTCTGCTGCTCCAGCTTTTCTTCCAATGGAAGTCCCTGCCACACATGACCAATGAGGTCAATCAGCGGCCCCAGCAGCTTAAAGAAAGAGACACAGGACATCACAGTGTAGTGGGGACCTCGGCGAGAATAAAACACTGGAGCAGCAGGACCGGACTGCGTTGAATGACACAAGAGCATCTGGAACAGGTGAGTATTTTATCTTTTCAACTTCCCAAGCCTCATATTAAAAAAGTGTCTATCCCGAGCAACCACTTTAAGTTTAGCTGACACTCAGGCATTAATGATTTAACAGGAGACACAGGGCATTATTAATTATAGTCATTATTAATTGAGGGCCACATTTATTTATTAGTTATACTCTCCATATGTCTCCTTGTATAGCTTATACCCTGACGTGCTCTTACATAAACATTACTCCCCTAAATAAAACCTGTCCCCTGTGCTCTGTTGTCTGCCACCATTGTCCGTTTGACCACTGCCCTTCTTTATAACTTATACTCCCTTTGATTAAGGCCCCCTAATACCCAAAGGTCCTTTTTTTATATATAAAGCCCCTAGTTCTACTCTTATATGTATTATCCCACCCTCTATATAATGTCCCAAGTGTGTAAAAATAAATAAACATGATACTCACCTAACTCTGATCCCCCGAGAAGAAGCCTCCGCTGCTGCTTAATGGAGAGTACCAGGACCTTCTGGCGCAGGACAATGATGTCATCGAGCCGACATCTGCAGCAGGATGCAGACTTCTTAGGGTAGATCGTAGGCTATAGGCCTGTTGTGGCTTGTATCTTATGAGTACTTACTAGTATAGACGGAAGGGAGAGTCTTCCTCCTCTACTTTGCACTCCAACTGCATTGGTGTCATGCAGACGCCGTGCAGTTAATATGTAACTTGTGTTGTGGCAGTCCTCGAGGTGGCCCCCTCGGTGTCACTTCGTCCAGGGCTTCCACCCCCTCTGTCCCCTCACCAGCTAAGCCTCTGTGCACTCATCATGGGTTGCTTTCATTATCATCATCATCGATGAAACATCTCTTCAATTTTAGAGGTCCTTTCTTACTATATGTTCTTCAGATGTTCAAAATTTACTAACTTACATTGAGGTGGGTATTCGGTTGGTCTTACCTTCACTTGTCTTTGGTTTTCTTTTGTTAACAATACTTTTACCATTTTGGAGCACCATCATTTTCTCTGATATAAATGACCAAAAATCTAGGGGTATTCCCATGAACATAATCACATCTATATTTGTAGATAATTAAAAGTTAAACATTGTTGCAAATATAAGTAATTAAAAATTCTACAGTGTTTTAACGATTTTAACTCTAACTTTCTTAGTGGTAACAGTGTTATCTTGATCGGTTGCCAATGGTTTACGACCACTAATGCAGAAACTTTGTGGTCTGGAACTTGTCAGGAACCCAGCTATGATTTTCCTATTGTAGCTGGGTTATCAGGCAGGGACACTACATGTATCAGAAGATATTCCAGCCACAATAAAGAAATCATG
Organism: Leptodactylus fuscus; assembly: GCF_031893055.1. Classification (NCBI taxonomy): domain Eukaryota; kingdom Metazoa; phylum Chordata; class Amphibia; order Anura; family Leptodactylidae; genus Leptodactylus; species Leptodactylus fuscus. Next base: position 74,286,871 of record NC_134268.1, on the reverse strand, counting down.
GCTGATTTTCTGACCTTAGAAAATTCCTGCAATCATGGTTGTATTCAATGGCAACCGATCAAGACAACAGAGTGTGACCACAAGATATTTAGAGAAAATCTTTAAAACTCTGCAAAATGTTTAATTACTTATTTACAAAAATGATTAACTTAATTATCTACAAATTTAAAAAAATCTATGTACATGGGAATACCCCTTTAAAAACTGTCCAACCCTTCTTTAAACTCATATGATGCGCCATGATAAGTTCAACTTTTTGCTCGCAGAGTTTGAAATAAATATTGTAAAATATTTTCAAATTGTAATATGTTAACTCCTTTCCTCAGGTGACGATTTTCGATTTTCATTTTTTTTAAAGATTTTTTTCTAACCATTTTAACGATGACAGTCTTTTATTTTCAGTGTTTACAACCATGAATGCAGGAACTTTCTATGCTCTGGCACTTGTCAGAAACCCAGCTATGATTTTCTTATTTCTTACACAGAAATAAGCAAGTATAGTACATGAAAGAAAAGATAACTCAGCCATGATAGAAAAATATGTGTTTCAGAGCATAGAAAATGCATTTATGGTTATATCTAATGATAACCAATAATTATAATATAGAAATAATAATACGTTTTATTTTGATTTTGCCAACATGTTGTAGGGTTCAAGTATAGACAAACTGATAAATCACAAGTAATAGTAATAGTCAATTCACACAATGGGACTGAGGGCCCTGTTCACAAGAGCTTACAATCTATGAGGTAGAGGGGGGTGACAAGAGTTAGCAGGGGCAGCATTGGAGGCAACATTGCTTATGCAGTGGTCTAGCCGTTTATGTGATAGAGGTTACTTTTATTACACATATATAAAGCTGTGTGAGCCATCACCAGTCATGTCCTTTAAATTTATATGTCAAGGCACTATCTGCATATTAGAGTGCGATACAACATCATATCCTGTAGGGCAATGTGGGAGGGTTCGCTTTAGGGATTTTAACTACAGAAGGGTTTACATTAGGGATTATGATAGGCCTGTCTGAAAAGATGTGTCTTTAGTTAGTGCTTGAAGCTGCAGAAATTGGGAGTTAATCTGATTGTTCGGGGTAGAGCATTCCAGAGAAGTGGTGCAACTCGGGAGAAGTTTGGTATACGAGCGTGGGAGGTTCTGATAATAGAGGATGTAAGTCTTAGGTCAGTGAGTGAACAGAGAGCACAGGTTGGGCGGTAGAGAGATATAAGGAGGAAATGTAGGGAGGTGCAGTATTATGGAGAGCCTTGTGGGTGAGGGTGATAAGTTTATATTGTATTCTGTAATGAATAGGCAGCCAATGTAGTGACTGGCACAGACCGGAGGTATTGCTGTAGCGTCTAGATGAGCCTGGCCGCTGCATTCAGAATAGATTGTAGAGGGGAGAGTTTAGTAAGGGCAAGACCGATTAGTAAGGAGTTACAGTAGTCAAGGCGAGAATGAATCAGAGCAACAAGTGTCTTTAATGTATCTCTGGTAAGGAAAGGGAGGATTCTGTAAATGTCTTTGAGGTGAAGATGACACAAGCGTGTGAGTGATTGGATATGGGGGATGAAGGAAAGGTCTGCGTCAAACATTACTCCGAGGCAGCGGGCATGCTGCCTAGGGGTTATGGTAAGGCCGGAGACTGAAATGGAGATATCAGGGTTAGGTCTGTTAGATCAATCAAAATAAAAGACTGTTACCACTAAGATGATTAGTGAAAACCTTTAAAAAGTTGCAAAATTGTTAATTATTTATATTTGCAAAAATGTTTAACTTTTTAATTGTCTACATCGGGTGTGTCAATCTAATATTCGCCAAGGGCCTTATGGTTGTCTTCATAGGGCCGTTAATTCGTATAAATTTAGCTATGACAGTTATTTGTAGTTCCATTTATAATCCATTAAGGCAATGCTAAGGCTGATATTAACATATTGTTACTACACATAGGTAATGTCCTAATTATCAACCCCTATAGGTAAAAGTCCCGCATACATAGGTAATAGTAACACATAGATATTGGTGATGCTATAAGTAAGGCATTTTCCTCTGGCGGCTGCATTTATTTTTTATGAATCATTGGTTACATAGGCCCTGAGTTTAAAGGGAGTCAAAAATTGGGATGAAATGGAACTGATCCACACAATGGCTTATGGTCTTCGTAACATGTCAGTGAGCTGTGACCCCCACAGGTAATAGTTCTCTTCACCATACCCCAAATTACATCACATATATTTCAGGCCGCACAGTTCAGGTTAATTGAATACTGACTTCTTTTTCCTGCAAAGCGTTGATGTGACGCTCGACTGTACACCTTTTCTATTACCTGCACTAAGATTCTGCAAGTGATCCCATAAAGCGGAGATAGCATGGCCAGAAGCTGGACACCACAAGTGCTTTGCAGGAAAAATACGGAATTATTCAATAGTGTGGTGAGACCCCTTGGTTTAGGAGCCCAGTTGGAAGGGCAAAAGCATCAACACAGCATATGGCCCTTTTTTTGCCCTCACACATTATATGGCTCCCTTTCTTGCCCCTAAACAGTATATGGCCTCCACACAGTATATGAACCCCTTTTTTTTGCCTCCACACAGTATATGGTCCCCTTTGATTTGAACCCCATACATTGATTATGAATCCCAAGCAGTAAATAACCCCACGCAGTATATGACTCCCTTTTTTTCCAGCCAAACATATGATTAGTGGTTAATGATTTACTCATCTATCCACAGACCTGTCCAGGCTGGCCTCCACTGCCACCACCAGGGCATGCTATACCCAATGCTGAAGAATTCCAGGACATAACTTAATGTCTTGACATTCTTCAGCGTCGTGACACAACACGCACCGCTGCCTAGAGGCAGCAGAGGCTGGTCTGAACAGTAGCATAGATACGTACTGTAAATAAATTGTTAGCCTCTATTACAATAATTCAATAGATAGCGGCTATTTCATCCTTTACACATCCATTGCTGCTTCCCTTATGCAAACAGTTAAAAGGGGTTGTCTGATGGATCATTTCTATTTTTGAGAACGCTGTTATTAAGTAAATGAAGTCATCCTCACAACCGCTGATATTCTGACACTTTCTGTATCCCCACCAGCCCCTGCTTCCTGGCCCCTCCCAACATAGACAATGACCACGGAGCCAACCATTGACTGTTCTGTTATTGGCTGAATAGTTGCTAGTAATTGTATTATAGTAACATATATAGTAAAAGTAAAATGTAGAAAAAAAAATACATGAAACACTGCACTAGGTATACAATAGTACAAAACTTGTGCTAGCAAGCTGGTGATAATATCAGCTTGCTAGCACAAGTTTTGTACTACTGTATACCTAGTACAGTGTTTTCTCAACGGATCTGTATGAAGATTTCTTGGTAGGTCCATGATACCCCCAATTCCACCAATAAATCTATCTAATTATTATTATGTCCTCTGGCAACGGCGTTATTATATACCTATAGAAAGCTTTCCTGCATTGCTGTTACTATCGTGGTCACAGGGAGTGCAACTGTGACTGGGCCCGGAGGGTGGTCCAAGAAAGCCTTGTTCCCCGACCACTATACATATTGTTAATGGAAAGGGGACTGACTGGGCCCCATTCCATTAAATGCCAGCCCAGGAGAGGTGTATAAAAATAAAAAAATACTTACACTCACCTGTCCTTGGCTGAGCATCTGCTCCGGGGCTCTGCCTGCGGTAGATGCTAAATCCTAGTGGGCTAAAGCACCCTTGATGGCGTCATCAAAGGTCCATTATCCCAGTTGGATATGATCAGATTCTTGTGTGGGTGGAGCTATTCTGGATTGTACTGGACAGTGTGGAAGCTGATGGGACCTAGACTGATGGAAGGTAAGGAGGAGAGAAGATAACATGTGTGAGAAAGATGGGGGAATGGGGGTGCAGGCTGTGTGTGGTGTAAGCCAATGGCTAGTCAGGTAATGGAGGGGGTGTACATATCACCCAGACTACTAAGGTGGGTGAGATGAGAAAACTCCAGAAAGAATGTTTCTCAGCAGATAATTTCATCTGCTGAGTGTTATTTCAAAGTTCCGGTTACTGGGCTGGATTTTTAGGAATGGCAAGTAGGTTGGTAGTAGGACCTGTCATTCCATCCCCTCCAGTCCACACTTTAGGGATGTTCCGGCAGCGACTCAGCTGTTGAGAGTGGAGTTTGACATCCCTCCCACCTCCTGGAGGGAGTGGTTTATAACCTGTCATGTGATTCTTATATATGTTTACCTTTACCCCGGAACTTGTTGTATTAAAGTCCAGATGACGGAGATGGAGGATTATGTATTCGCATTTGTATTGTTCAAAGTGATAGGAGGGTTAGCGGAGAGAGTAATACAGATACGACATTTTTATCCTTTTCAAAAGAAAAGGTAAGCTCATTTGTTAGATCGTCAAAGTTTCCTGGGTTGTCAAGGTTACGTGCTGAAACGTCATAATTGATATAATATGAAATATATAGTATATGAATACTGGTGGACGAGGCGACATATGCATATTTATTTTTTATATGTCTTTTATTATTAATGTGATATAAATGTATCATATATGTTTTAAGTATATGTTACGGAGGTCATGGGGCATCACACATGTGATCCCAATCAACATAATGGTATATATGGAGAACAGCAACATTTGTGTAATGTCTATGCCATGATTAAGAGGTCTCTGCCTCGAAACGCGTTGGCGTTTTTTATTGCCATGGGCATTTAATTTTTTGTTCTTGTCTGTTTGTGGAGTATGTCTTTTTTTGTTTGCTGAGACATGTTTTTTTTTTAAAAACGAACCATTAAAAGTTAATTTTTATTGAAAAAACGAGCCGTGGACGTTGCGGATCAACTTTATTACATTGTTCAGACTGGAAGCCAGACCCCCCTGGACTCGGGATCTATGTGATCGTGCACACCTTGGGACTCGTACACATTGGTGAGTCTACAGCTTTAAATTTTTCTTATATACAGTTGAATTTATTTTTGTATTGTTTCCTTTTGTTGCTGCGCTGCCTTTTTGAGTGAAAATAAACTCTACCTTTGTTTTGGACTAAAGAAACTGGACTTGTGTCTATGTCACCCCACCTAGCAACACCAGACCCTGACAGTGGGCAAGAGGGGTATATGAGGGAGTTAGTTGTGTGTGAGCAAGAGGGGGAAATGGGAGGTTCAGGCTTTGATGGTGTGTGGGCACTTTCAGCACATAATACTTAGTGGGGGCCACTGTGAGCATATAACACTGTGTGGGGCCACTGTGAGCATATAATACTGTGTGGGGACCACTGTGGAGCATGTAATCTGTCCCAGTATTGTTTACATGCCAAGCGCTGTGCTGGTCACTCACAATATTCTTGATAACTACAGTTGTGGGTACTAAAGCTGTACCCCTTTCAAGTATCAAGAGATATTGCTTCAGTGCCCGTAATTAGCACCATCAAGAATTTGCTCTATGAAGGGGTTAGGGGGTCCCGGACATAAGTTTGCACCCAGGCCCACTAAACTTTAGTTACACCACTGCTTTCTTGGTTTGTACCAGTGTTCGAGATATCAGTGCTGTTAGTTTCAGTACAGATATCTCTCCACTGTCAGAAGACTGGGTCTTACAGTCTAGCATCATCGCTGGGTGGTAACGAATGCCCCCCCTTGACAGTACACTTCCATAGCCTTATACTCTCAGAGGGGGCGTTCCTTACTGCCTAGTGATGATGCTGAGCTTTAAGGTCTTCCCTTTTGACATTGAAGGGATATCAGTGATGAAGCTAACATCACCAATACTTCGGCACCCAAGTGCGTACCGTCAAAATTGACTGTGCATTAAATTTAGTGCACTGTCAGCTTTCCAGCAGTATATAAAACCGCTGGTGCTAGAGGACATGAAAGGTCCTATTTAATTCAGTAACAGTGGTAGCTTGTTCCAGTGTCTAGTTGAGTAGTCCATATATGGCGAAATCAGTCCCATATTTTGGCTCTTGATTGTCATGGCAGTGTGAACTACCGAATATGTAAAATGGTCGAATGCAACAGTTCTGTACATATATATATATATATATATATATATATATATATATATATATATATATATTATATATACACATATATATATACACACACACACATTATAAGCAGTTCGTGCCCTTGCGATTTTTAAGAGGTTAAGCCTTATTACAATTGCTGAATCAAAAATCACTGCTGTTTAATAATTTTACCATACAAATGAGGATTTCTTTTACATTTTTCACATGGCTAGGCTCAGAAATGGACAAACAAGACAGACATGCATAAAAGCCCAGCAGAATTGAAGTGAATGCAGTGATATAGCTATTGTGACTATGTAGAGCACTTAGAAAATATCTCTCAAATGATTTCCAATCGATTATAAAAACACTCACAAGGCTATGTGCACCGTATTTTAATAGCTGCAATAATCATGTTTTATTTTTCAGGTGAGACATTGAAAAGCTTTGGAACTGTTTTTAGCATAACAAAGAATGACATTACATCATACATCATTCAGGGACAGATTTGTATAACGCTTAGAAATAGGAACACCCAGCAATGTCGTCCAACTTCACTATATGCCATAGAAAACTCTTACAATGCTACTTTTGTAAGGTTCTTGTGCTTTTAAATCTATTTCTAAACAAATAGTGTATTCACAATTTGTTTGAATGGATGTCAAATGCGTATTCCAGAACCATCAAACAAAAAGGCAAAGCCTTTCTAAGACAGTGTATACATTCATTTTAGCGCATTTTTTGTACATGAATAAAAGTCAAATCACGTAATCGGTTACATAGTAGGGAAGAGCAAAGCTAAAAGCATGGTAGATGCATTGTCTATTCTAGATACATTAGCAGGCACAATACCTACTGTATAATATCTATACTGGTAGCAGTCAACTAGTGTGGCTGGTTGAGATGCACAAACACACAGAAAGATAACACATGCAAAACCTTGTGAAGTTTAAGCTAAAGTTTTCATCCATTGCATTGCTGCTACCAGTGGCATAACTAGGAATGCCTAGGCTCCGTGGCAAACTTTTGACATGGCTTTTCCCCCCCTTCAACTGACCCCACCAAAGACCCGGATCAACTACCCCCCAAAGACCCTAACTGACCGCCCCCCCCCACACATTCCTGAATGCACTATTATGCCCCATAGTGGCCCCCTTACACTGTATTATGCCCCATAGTGGCCCCTGCTCACAGTATTATGCCCCTAAGTGGCCCCTGCACACGGTTTTATGCCCCATAGTGGCCCTTGCACACAGCTTTATTTCCCATAGTGGCCCCTGCACATGGTATTATGCCCCATAGTGGCCCCTGCACATAATATGATGCCCCATAGTGGCCCTTGCACACAGTGTTATGCCCCACTGTGTACATCCATGAGCAAACCCCAGAGTATAATAATTGGAGACCCTGGGGAAGATACAAACATAAAAAACAATGTTACTTACCTCTCCCTGGCTCAGGTACAGTCCCTGCTGATGTCGGCCATCTTCAATGATGTATGGTATCACTTGAGCCGGGGCTTGCAATGCGATGCATAAGGATGCAAGTCCAGCCCATGTGACATCAGGGACATTACACAAACAGGCCGGAAGCCTGCCTGGAGCCAGGAGAGGTATGTAACAGTTTTTTTTTATGTTCCCTCACCTTCCCTGGGCCTCCGATCATTATACTCGGGGGTCTGAAAAGCTGCTGCTCTCTACACTGCAGACCTGCCAGTAATGCCTGTGATCAGAGTTCTTATATCAGAGTAAGTCCCCTTGCAGACGACCATATGAATGGACAGTATGCAACTGACTTAATTATTGAAGTTTACCTGTGGCAGGTCTCAATAGTTACATTGTAATTTTCTTATGCATGTTTTTTTGTATTAGCAATCTTGATTAAAGGTTGTTTAATCTTGTTTAAAACGTTTAAACAAAAACTATATTTGGTATAACTGTGATCATGCTCACCCAAAAAATATAAGGAACATGTCATTTATACCAAACAGTGAACACCGTAAAAAAAAAAGAAAATCATAGGAAACATTAAATGGCATCAATATGAAATACAGTTTGTCCCATAAAAAACACAAGCCCTGATATCGCACTGTGAATAGAGCATTGAAAAAGTTTTGGAAGGTTGGGAGTAAAAAACAAAAATGAAAAGATAAAAATGGGCAAACCCCTTCTTTACTGCATACTATGGATTTGAAAATTCTAGAATTCATTGTAGATTTTTTATGCAAGTAAATAGAGTCTGTTAAAACCACATTAATTTACACTGTATTGTAATTTGTTGTAGAATTTCAGTATGGATCCAAAGCCAATGTTTTATAAAAATATGTTCTGTATGAACTAGGCCTTGCATCAGAATTCTATCATTTATCCGTTAAGGCCCATTCACATGTTAATAAAAAGAAGAGGAATTTAAGGCAGTCTAGATTGGCGGCAGTGGTGATGTGGCATAGATGGGACTGCTTTAGGGGGCGCTCACACTTGCGTGCACCCGCACGGTCTCCGTTCTATTCCCTAGGAAACTGCATAGGGTACAGCTTGCTGGCAGGCAGTTTTAAAACCCATTCATTTGAATGGGTCTTTAAAGCAAACCGCTGGTGTCCGTATGCAGCCTCTCCGTGGGGAAACTGTTTTCTTTGGGTGGACACAAAATTCTGCATGTCCGACTTTGTGTCCTTGCAAAAAAACAAAAACAAATGTGTTTTAAAACTGTCCGTCCGAAATAGGATGGAGACCCGGCAGGCGGACACGGGCGCAAGTGTGAACTCCCCCTTAGTCAAACACCACTCAACTGTGTACTGCAGAGAGCCGTAGTCGGCCCAGCATCACCACTGCAGCCAATTTGTATACAAACAGAGCAGCGGAGGCAGGGTCGGACTGGGGTGTCTAGGGCCCACCAGTGGAATTGTTTCTAGGGGCCCACCATCAGGACCCCTGCAGACCAACGATACCGAGACAGGGTGGTTAAAGGTAATAACATGTCGGGAGCCATGCAGCTCACCTGCCATACAATGTGCAACAACATACTACCTAAACCCACTGCTACGCACTGTATGGAAAGTGATCAGCATGGCTCCTAGAAATGTTACCATTACCTGTAGCCACACTGTCCTGGAAGAGCTGATCTGCAGAGGTCCTGGCTGTTGTATCATCACAGATGTAATATTGATGGCCTATCCTAAGGACAGACCATCAATATTATAAAGTTGGATAAATCCTTTAAAGATTTGTCCAGGAATTGGAGCAACTCATGTGCTGGGAGGGAGGTGTAAAATAAAAAATAAATCAATAAAAAGCGCCTTCACCTGTCCCCATTGCTCCATTGTCTGCCGCCAGTGTCCATTTAGTCTCATGCCGCCGCCTCCTTGCTGGGAGTTCTGCACCTCATGTGACCACTGAAACCAATCAGATACAGGATTTCCAGAAATAAGGCCATGAGACTGAACAGACACAGGCAGGAGGATAACGGGGCGCTGGGGACAAAAGCTCAATGAAAAACACTGCGTCTCACTGTTGCACCTAATCCTTAAAGAGGACCTTTCACCATTTGGGGCACAGGCGGATTAATACACCGCTAGAAAGCCGACAGTGCACTCAATTCAGCTTTCCCATTCTGTGCCACCGGTGAAGAGCTATCGGTGCCATTACCGTAGCTATTCAGTGTCAGAAGGGCGTTTCTGACAGTCAGGAACGCCCCTTCCTCACAGTAGCGTCTATTGCGCTGTACTCTGAGAGGGGGCTTTCCTTACCGCCCAGCCATGAAGCTGAGTGGTGAGGAATGCTCCCCCCCCCCCCCCAGTACTTGTCTATCGACGAGCACCGCAAGGGAAGGCGGGACATGGGCACAGGCAGACGTAAGGGCGGGGAAAGGCGCATGGGTGCGGAAGCGCATGTATGGGGGGGGGGGGGGGAGAGCGCTGGTGCGTGGGGGGCAAGCCGTAAATAGGGAGGGGGTCCGATGGCGTAAGGAGTGCGGTGGATCATAGCCACCATGAGTTCGCTACATATAAGCGGCTCACTCATATACATTATTATAGCATATATACACATTCATATATAAGCCATATATACACATATATGAATACTATATATACTTACCTATATACATACACTCACACATTATTATAACATACTGTGTATACACACACATACCTGTATACAAACATAGTCCTCACACAGTATACAAGACACATGCTTTAACCCTTAAGTACTATCATGGTGTCTATCATAATGATATGTGTATGGTAGCGGTGTATGATAGACACCATGATAGGACTTAAGGGTTAAACAAATGTACACATATACATATTAAACATTACATTTTACCAAAAAATGGAAAAAAAAAATATACTCACATTTTTGAAGTAGAAAGGTGATGCTCTGATCGCAGTAGCAGCAGCAGACTTCTCTCTGTCCCCTCACAGTACGATGTGAGCGATGACTCACTGCTGGGAGGGGGAGGGGGAATTCCGGGCAGAGAGTTCTACATAGGAAGGTAGCAATAGCTACTGCAGCTGCTGTCCCGGAGTCTTCAGTTCTCCCTGGCAGGAGGCCCCTCGGTGTAAGTGTCGGGCCCTGGGAAACTGCCTGCAGCCGGGCATCTTTAACCATTACAGTGCTGCTGGCAGCCGGGGCCCCGAGCTTACAGATCCGGCCACTGCCACTATCAAGTGCTCAGTTTGCCAGTGCAAATGCATTGGTTCAGGGGCCCAACCCGGCCACTGAAAATCCCGATCGGGCCCCTGACCAATGCTTCTGCATTGGGGAAATGAGCACTACGGTAATAGTCAAGGCTGGGGCCCACCGGGGGATCCCCCGGCACCCCGGCGGGCCAGTCCGACCCTGAGCGGAGGTGACGGCCAGCCCAACACAGGGTAGAATGCAGGTAAGTATCAGTGTAAATTTATTTTATAATTTGGATATAAGCTCACTTATATTCAGTTTCATATTTCATGACTGTAAACTGGAGCCATTTTTTAATTTGGATGTAAATAATTTTTGTGGTGCCTGAGTCAGGGATACTGATGTTTGGCACATACGCAGAGCAGTATAGTTCTGCACTAGAATATCAACTGTTCATGCACATGAAAGCACCAACTTTCTCACTTATTTGTATCATTTAATATAGCTTAGTGGCCTCAATACTTGACAGTTATTAGAGAATTTTAAGGGAGTCCATCTATCCGAAACTATGGCTATGCAAAGTAGTCTGTAAGCACACTGAGGGCATTGTCTGATTTACCAAATTTGCGTACAGACATCTTTGATACAGGCAGAGGCTGAAAATGTCATTCACTTCTAAAGGAGTGACAGGGCAGCAGTTTCAGAAGACATTCAGAGCACTAGTCACTATCGGTAGGTAAATCAGTTCCACCCCCACTTTGCATATCTATAATAAGATCATAATCTCTTTGGCATCTGACCACGAAAGTATGTTTCTGCTTCTATTAAAGCCACGATTATTATTAAGTGTGCTTATTGTGTCATGACCAAATGTCAGTGTACCAATGTTTCTTCATCTCACAAGGAAGCCAGTAACCAAACATAGTACATTTGCTGTGTATGTGTGGCTAGTGTCTGCTACTAGGTCTACAAGCAGGGGCGTAACTACTGGGGTAGCAGCGGAAGCAGACATTAGGGGGCCTGGCAATAGCCACTATTGCATGTTTTTTTTTTTCTTACATAGGCTGTAGTAACTCCAGCAGGTAATGGACCCTATTTACTTAGGCCGCCTTCGCTTCTCCTTCTGCGGAGGCTGTGAGCAGGAGCCTGGATCCGTGAGCGAGGCTGCAGGCACTACAACGACTATTATTATACTCGGGGGTCTTTTCAGACCCCCCCTGAATATAGCGATCGGAGGGCTAGGGGAGGTGAGGGAACATAAAAAACACTGCTACTTACTTCTCCTGGCTCCAGACAGGTTTCAGGCCTTCTTGTGTGATGTTCCTGAAGTCATGTGACTATGGGAAGAATATGCAAATCCGCCTTCCATGATGTAATTAGGAAGACAGTTGCTGCCTCATTGTTGCAAACCAATAGAGGGCGCTCACTGGAATGTGCAAGCCTGTCTTAAGACAGGATTCCAGTGAAATAACCCAATGTCATGTGGGCTGGGCTTGCGTCCTTATGCATCACGACGCCAGCCCTGACTCAAGTGACGTCCCATACATCATTGAAGATGGTCGACATCACCAGGTAGTGTGTCGGAGCCCAGGGAGAGGTAAGTAACTTTCTTATGTTTGTATCCTTCCCTGGGTCTCCGTTTATTATACTCTGGGATCTGAAAAGACCCCAGAGTATAATAATTGTTCATGGGTGTCCACAATGGGGCATGATACTATATGCAAAGACCACTATGGAGAATGATACTGTGTGCAGGGGCCACTATAGGGCATAATACTGTGTGTAGGGGACACTATGGGGCAAAATAGTGTGTGCAGGGGCCACTTTGGGGCAGGATCTTTGGCGGGGGTCCGTCGGGGAGTGGGGCCCCATATCAAAAGTTCACCACGAGGCCCCGCCATTCCTAGTTATGCCACTGTCTACAGGGGTTAAAGGGGTTGGCCACTTTCAGAACAATATTGACCAACAAATGTACAATAAAAGGACATACAATTTTTCAATATACTTTCTGTATCAATCCCTCATGGTTTTCTACATCTCTGCTTGCTGTCATTCATTGTGTTACTTCTAGAGCAGGGGTCCTCAAACTGCGGCCCGCGGGCCACATGCAGCCCACCAAGCACTTCTGTCTGGCCCCGCCGACAACGCTGGCAGGCGTGCATTTATAATGAAGCTCCTGGGGAGCTCGGGCCAGGCCATGGAGCGCACTTCACTTTACCTATTGGAGGGCACCGATCCCAATGTCTGTGCGATTCGCTCTGCCTCCGGCCCACTGTTTAAAAAGTTTGAGGACCCCTGTTCTAGAGCATAAAACTCTGACCATGGTCATGTGATATACAGTCCATGGTCATGTGATGAGCACACAGGTGTACAGCTGATTACCAGGCAGATGTCTGATTATTGTGCTGTGACTGTAACGAGCGGCACCTGTGTACTCATCACATGACCATGGACCGTAAATCATGACCATGGTCAGAGTTTTATCCACTAGAAGTAACAGAATGGATGACAGCAAGCCGAGATCTAGAAAACTGTGAAGAATTGATACAGGAAGTATATTGGAAAAATGTATATCTTTCTATTGCACATTTGTTTGTCAATATTGGTCTGAAAGTGGGCAACCCCTTTAAGCACCATGATGTTGCATTACGTTTGCTACCATTTAATTGGTTAGCAGGGTGTAAACTTTGTGTAGATTCATAGGACATGATATTTTACTGTGCCAACCATTTTGTTTGTAAATGTGTTACAGATAATTATACTATTTTGGGCACAATGTCCCATTCCAATCAGGTAACAGAGATGGATATACTATTGCAGACAAGTACAGCAGATTTCCCTGGCACAATAGAAAAAACAACTACATTTTTCTAGTTTGTCGGAATTTTCGCTTTTGCTCACACATAACATCCTTTGAGGGTGTGCTTCATGAAGTAGAGAAACAAAAACTCAGCCAAGCTTCCAATTTTAGGCCCATGAGATAAAAGCTTTTCAAAAATGTTCTGTTAAGTAATGGAGAATTTACCTGAAATGGAAAGCTGAAAACACGGACTGTAAAGCCAGTTTAATTGGCCGATGCCGAGTCTTTCTGTTCCTGTAAAATCCATCTTTAGACAAAGTGAGACCTTCACATTGGAATTCTTTCTCATTTAACATCCTTGGAAAAGTCTTATTTGTCTTCTTGTCCTTACAGATGGTTTACTTTCTGAAAATGTCTTCATAATCCTAAAAAACCTCCAGTGCTATATTTGTAGGCTGGTTGTACATACATTGTCAGAGTTCAAGTATAACATTGTTTGTATTGTTGTATACAATTTTATTTTATGATGCTTCAATAATGTTTCATCACATTGATAAAAATATTATTTCTTTGCTAAGCAACTAAGACAGAATGTAAATACTTTATAGGATATTATTGGAATATATAATAATATGATTGTAGTGTGTGTTTATGTTTAGACTTTGGTGCATTAAAATAAAGTTTAAGTGAAAGGTGTAAATTATACAGATCTAGCAAACCTTAAAGGGGTTGTCCCATCACAAGGATCCTATCTATACTGCTTGTTAATGTGGATGTAAGACTTTTCCTAAATACAATGCTTCAGCAAAACTGCTTTGTTTGTCCACTATCTTACTTTATTCAATTCTTTGTGGCCACAGCCCTTATCTGCTCAAAAGTCAAGTGATGTATCTGCCTGCTCTCAGGGGGAGGGAGGAGGGGCTAAGTGCACGGGAGCGAGCCTGTGTTTCTGGCTATTCCTGTGTCTACACCACGTGACCTAGCTTCCTGCTCTCAGATAAGGGAGAAGAGTTGCTTTCATTTCTGAACTCGTCTTCTGTTCTCCCAGTTATCAGGCTAGCTAATTCAATTGTGTTCATTATGGCAGAGACAGGCAGTCTCTGTATGTAACACAGAATGGAGTTGCTCCTGCCTGTACTTCATAGTCCAATATTGTGCATACAGTGTTGTTTGAGGACCTTTGATGGCATCACAGGCCCTTCAGCTGCCCCATAGGATCACGCTATGCGGTGGGCGGAGCTACATTCAAATTTGGGGGCAGAGCTAAACGGCAGGTTGTATGTGAAACCCCGCCCACCAAATGACGCAAGAAACCAGGAAGAAAGAAGATTTTACAGCAGTGAAGACTGGTGAGTATGCAACGTGGGAATACCCCTTTAACTTGACACTTCAAATGTTATATATACATCTTAAGAAACGTCATCTGTGTGCTTGGCTCTGATGTGATAATATCACAAATATATGTCTGTGCATTTATATGCTTTAGTGTAATAAAAACAGTAATGTGATCTTGCATATAATAATTTCTAAGCATAACTATAGCACAGGACGACCAGATATCGGGAAACTGATGAGTTACGAACCACATTTTCTCTTAGCATTTTTTAAGTGGATTGAGGGACCGAAACACTGAACAGAAAACAGGCGGAGGTGTGAACCTAGCCATAGTCAGATTTACTCAATTATAGGCATATAAATCAAAGAAATCATAGATAACAGTTAGGGAGTATATATTTGTGCTGTGTGAGCCTGACTGCAGCTTTAATACAGACAGTCAAAGGACAGGTTATTAGATTATTGCCAATAATCTAATTTTGTCTAAATCTGTTTTAGAGCAGATTGACCTGTCCACAGATTAACAGATTTTGCTGACAAAGTCAGTCCTGTTAGAGAAAAATCTTTTCTTAAGGTTTTATGGCCAAAGCTTAAATTTTTTTTTCGTTACATACATACAAACTGCTGCGCTAACAGCAAAATTGCTGATTCCACCTGCAGTAATTTGTTTTTTTTTGCCTTTATCCAATATACAGTGTGATAGAGCCTGCTAATATGAAAAAACTTTGTTTCCTAGGAATTTTTGTTGTTGTTGTTGTTGTTGTTGTTAGCCCAGTACATAGTATCACAGCCTGTGCTAATCTGAAAAAATGTCCGTTATTTAAGGGGAAGTTATACTGCCACTTATATTGCCATAGCTAACACCACTGCCACCATTCAGCTAGACATGTCCTATGGCCTGGTCCATCATATTATACCATGCTATACTGCCACTCATATTGCTGTAGCTAACACCACTGCCACTTCTCAGCCAGACATGTCCCGAAACAAAATCTTGAGAGGATTGCGCATGTCTACTAACAATATGTATCACTATATACTGACACACATATAGTGATACAATATGTATCACTATATATGACACTATTTTATTGTTATATAGAGTTTATAACTGAGCACTGTGCTATGATGATTTCAAGCATTTAGAAGTTGTGTTTAGCAATTGTACACCATCTACAGTATTTCAATAGTTTAGGCCATACACACTATATATCCAGATACAATCTGTACGGTATATACTATACATTATCTAATATTCCTTATTATCTATTTATCCCACAAGGAACCTTAAACATAATTTTTTATTTTCCAACTATTTCCATATTTTGGTATATAGTATTTATATATTTCGGTAACATTACCTTTAACATGTAAGTTTTATTTTCTAACCATTTCCATAATTCAGTATGCTATATTTATATATGCCAGTAACATTATGTCTGAATATTATAATAAGATCCATTAGAGATTACACCGTGTGAAGGGGCCCTAAGGCTGAGGCCCCACATTGCAGAAATGCAGCTTTTTTTGTTGCAGATTTTGTTGAGGTTTTTTGAGCCAAAGCCAAGAATGGCTGCAGAAGAAATAGGAAACATAGCAGGATCTTATACTTCTAGCCCCTGCTCAATCCACTCCTGCATTTGGCTCAAAAAGACGCCGCAAAATCTGCAACAAAAAAAGTAGCTTTTCCATAATGTGGGACAACAGTATACAAGAAGTAGCTCAAACTCAAAATCTGCACTGCCAGTCATAAAATAATGGTGGGCAGATATAAAGAGTTTAATGATATTTTGGTAATATTATAGAATAAGCTTTATGGTGATGATGTCAAAGTATTATACAGCATGCGTAAATTTTCTATTTGTCACTCATACTCTGTTGGTATTTTGCATTTGAGCTATTGTAGAAACATTTTTTGTAAATTTTAATCTATTATGTAGCTTTAAAGAACCATTCGAGGCAAAAGTAGTAAACTATGTCATGCGAGGCTTCAATCAGCTGTCATGACAGATACTCTCAGTCTTTCCTGGTGTTCTTTGAATACCTGTGTAATACACAACCTCTTTATGCCCTGCACAGTGGGGAGGTTTTGCCCGATGGGTTAGCAACCTGTTCCCAGACATGAATAATTCTGTTGATAGCTATAACATAGATTTGGGAAGGATACATTATTTTTTTACTCCAACCTAAAGACAAATTAGGGAAAGTGCTATTTCAATTCCCTTCCCTATTGTTTTCCTAATAGAGTTTTTCAGCGTTGGACCAGTAGGTGGTGTTGTTTTTCTTGTTCATGAGAATTACATCAGTGCTTTATCCACATTTTTGCAGTATAGAAGTTGGAAACAAAAGTTTCTTTTTAAAAGAGTTTCATTCAAGTTGCATAGCTCCTGTGACAGATTTGTCTGATATGAGGACGAAAGATGCTATAAAACTGCAAGGCATATGAGGCTTTAGTCAATGTAAACTATTACTTAGCACATAGTTGTATATATAGGATTATTGATTTTTTGCTAATATTTACCAGTTTACTGATAGTCTCTATATGGATATTAAAAAAAAAAAAAAAAAAAAGCTAAATGGGTAAAAATTATTGCTAAGATTTGGACCAAAAAATTAGCATGCATGCCTTGTACCAGATTTACATGTTTTGCAAACATTTGGGGTTCACTAGACACAGTCGAAATATTGCCCATGCTCTATTTTTATGTTAAAAGGAGTGCCACTTAGATACACAATGGCTATGCAAAATGTTTTCAGCCCACGGACCTCTGAATGGAGGCTCATGCCCGGTTCACATTAGCGTTCGGCTTCCGTCTGGAATTATGGCATTGTGAGACGATAACACAAGTAAATACAGTTTTGAAATGGGATGTCTAGGACCCACCAGTGGAATTGTTTCTACAGGACCCTTGCAGATATGCTGTACCAAGACAGCGCGACTACAGGTAATAACATGCTGCTCACCCACCATACAATGTGCACCACTGCACTAACTAAACTCACTGCTACACTCTGTATGGCATGAAAGTCGTGTCGCTCCTGGAATTGTTATTATGTGTACCCACACTGTCCTGGAAAAGATCTGCAGAGGTCCTGGCTGTTGGACCCCTGCAGATGTAATATTGGATCCTTTAAGCGCTTGTCCATTAAGTCTCGTGTCGGCACCTTCTTGCTGGGAGTTCTGTGCCTAATGTGACTGCTGAGAACAATTAGATAAAGAAGATACAGGATTTCCTGAAATGAGGCGCCACCATGAAATAAAATGGTGACTGGCAAGGGATAAGAGAGTGCTAGGGACAGGAGAGTATGTTGTTTTTTTTTAAAAAAAATAAAATTTACACTTCCTTGACCATCACAGGGTTCACTCCAATTTACGGACAACCTCTTTGTCTAGGCCTAATTTTTTTGTGGCTACTTCACTTGTTCCCCCATACAGTGGCCACTTCACTGATCACCAACGCATATGGAGACCAGTGATGGGGCAATTTTATAGTGTGAAGTGATGGGGGATAATATCCTATAGGGCGGACAATATAGTGTGAGGGCATTGAGGGGGATATAAAAGGAGTTGACGTGGTTAATTTTTTTATGGTCTATAAAATACCTGCAACCTCTATTACAAAATTGTCTGAACACTGTATAAGCAATGCCGCCCCTCCTACCTCTTGTGTCATCCTCTCTACCTCATAGATTGTAAGCTCTTGTGAGCAGGGCCCTCAGTCCCATTGTGTGAAATGACGTTCTTTGTTTTGTATCTGTCTGTATCTGAACCCTACAAATTGTACAGCGCTGCGGAATATGTTGGCGCTATATAAATAAAATGTATTATTATTATTATATTATTATTACCTGGTAGGGGGCTGCAAGCAGAAAGATCAGTTCATTGCATAGCAGCCATCACTGCAGCTCAGTACTGGGTGGTTGCTGAAAGTGGCTCTGTACAGCTGATTGGTACAGGGGCCAAGTGTTGCTCCCCTACCAATCAGGTATTTACAGCCTATCCTCAGGATACACCATAAAATTAAGCCTGGATAACTCCTTTAGGGCTAGTTCACACGTGAACTGCCCGCGCGGGTTTTGACACAGAGAGAGCCGCGGCGAGCCGCGTCTCTCTCTTGTCAAAACCCGCCCGCCGCGACCATCGCTGTCGCGGCTTAACCCTCTGCTGTCGGCTCAAATGAATGAGCCGACATAGGAGGGAGCTGCCGGGGGCGGAAGCCGCGCGGCTGAGCCTGCGCAGCTTCCGCCTGAAGAAAGGACATGTCCTTTCTTTTATCCGCTAGCGGCAGCCCGCCGCTAGCAGAGAAAAGAAGCCCGGCGGTCTCCATAGACCACCATTATAAGGGGAAGTTTTGGACGCGAAATCCGCTGTCAAAAACCTCCCCTTATACTCACGTGTGAACTAGCCCTTACTATTGCTAACTAATGCCCCACACACTTTATTGAAAAAAAAATTCAAGTTCTAAACAAGTTTAAAAGGTTCACCTGCAGTGCAAAGTGGGAACAGGTGGGGAAGAGAGGAAGGATGGGAGAGGGAGGAGAGGAAGGGTGGGAGAGGGAGGAGAGGAAGGGTGGGAGAGGGAGGAGAGGAAGGGTGGGAGAGGGAGGAGAGGAAGGGTGGGAGAGGAAGGGTGGGAGAGGAAGGGTGGGAGAGGAAGGGAAGGGTGGGAGAGGAAGGGACATAGGAAAAATAAAGGATAATTCATTGTCAGCATCAACAGTAAACGGTAACCATTCCTGCCTAAAAAATCATGCTAAACCAAGAAGCAAGATATATTGGTAGTCCAGTACATGCACATTTGGAGTCATGCCCTACCAGACAAAGGGGATCTCTCCTTAGCGAACATACATAATTATTAATACGCAAAACCTGACCATGACAACTTCTTCCCGCTTTTGATCTTAAAAGAGGAAACATTATCCAATCTACAAGAGTTCCATGATACAATTAAAAGATACCCCCTTTTCTATCTCTGGCATGGCAGAAATAGTTGTACTATTACGATGCTCACCAATTCTTGTCCTAGTGACAATTAAAGTGTGGAAAATTATACAATGATCTTTAAGTGGCAGAGAACTTAATTACAGCAGTAACAAAGCAACCTGAGGACTTCGTGACTTCCTGCATTTTGGACTGGAACCTGAGGCGGCCTCGTGTGTTTCTGACTGCATCCACTTACCGATGCCTGCTCCTGCTTGTGGCCTCCTGCTCTTCCTTCTTCAGCCTTCAATGGGCCCTGTGTGCCACACATCATATTTGCGATAGCATAATGTGTGGCACACTGCAGCCATCTGGAGGCTGAAGAGGAAGACTTCAGTGAGCAGGAGCGGGAACAGGTAAGTTAATAGGAGCTGTTACTAGACCTCCACTGCTTATTGAATATAGCAGTGGTCCGATGGGCCACTCTGACCCTGGGTTCTATGAAGAAATTCTGTTCTTCATTGTAGTAATTTAGAGGGCCCACTGTTTGTTTTATAGATAAACTTAGATGCATTAATAAACATAACCTCCAATCTATTGAAAGGCAGAGATATGACATGTTTTATTTTTTGTCAGTCCATTAAAACAGTTTGCCAAAAAAATTAACATGCGAATAGCCACAATAATACCAATAGGGCTGATTTAGAGAAAAATGACTTAAGGAAAAACTTGCTCATTGTTTGCCCATAGTAACCATTTGCACAGCTTTCATTTAAAAATAAGAGCTGTTCTATGACTGATTGCTATGAGCGACTAAGACAGCTTTTCTTTGAGAAAGTTTTCTTAAATCTGTCCCATGTGTGTTAAAAATAAATGTGTAACGATGCTAGTTATCAGATCTGGAGTCCAAATGGTGAGGCAAATGGTACAGTACTTAAATAGTAATAAATGCAGGATAAGTACCTCAGGAGTAGAAGAAACTGTGGTCAGAGGTTTGCAGAGATCAGTAAACAGGAGCAGTAGATTAGCCGTAGTCAGCCATTTGTAAAGTTCGGTACACAGGAGCAGTAACGTAGTGGTGAGGCCCAGTGTAAACAGGGATCAAACAGCCAGAATAATTAGACACAGGATGGAGTAAACTGTGGGTTTATATAGGACTAACTAAACTGTGACTGGCTACAGAACAGGTGATCTCCACAAACCAATTATTCTAATAGAAGAGACCAGACCGGGCAAGGCACAGAACAAACAGGATTCTAAATAATAGGTCAAGGCTACAGAACATAACCAGGAAGCCATGGTTTTAAGACCCAGTGAACTAAGGTTGTGACAGACTGTGTGATGGCCATTAAAGTACTATCCGTCACACGTCCGTTTTTCCCTTTCTTGTGTATAAGGCCATAAACTAGAGATACACAGTGATTTTCTACTTGTCTGAGTGGGGCATGGTTAATTTCCAGCTAAAATAGCACCACACCTGACTACGGGTTGTGTGTGGTGTTAGAGCTCAGGCTAGTGGTGTAACTAAAGTCTTGTAGGCCACGGTGCCAATGTCATACCTCCCAACTTTTGAAGAACCGAAAAAGGGACAAAATGTGCGGCGCGCATAGCGCACCGTGGCAAGTTTAGCCCCGCCCACTTTTGTGTTGACCCCGCCCACTCGTTAATTTTTCATGTGCCCGCACACAGTATAATCCTCCTACAGTCACCCGTAAATTATATGTCACCCCTCTATCTCTCCCCCAGTTTCATATACACCCTTCATCTGCCCCCAGTTTCATGTCCCTCTTCCATCTCTGCCCCCAGATTCATGTCCCTCCATCTCTGCCCCCAGATTCATGTCCTCTCCATCTCTGCCCCCAGATTCATGTCCCTCCATCTCTGCCCCCAGATTCATGTCCTCTCCATCTCTGCCCCCAGATTCATGTCCCCACATCTCTGCCCCCAGATTCATGTCCCCACATCTCTGCCCCCAGATTCATGTCCCCTCCATCTCTGCCCCCAGATTCATGTCCCACATCTCTGCCCCCAGATTCATGTCCCTCCATCTCTGCCCCCAGATTCATGTCTCCCATCTCTGCCCCCAGATTCATGTCCCCACATCTCTGCCCCCAGATTCATGTCCCCCATCTCTGCCCCCAGTTTCATGTCCCCTCCATCTCTGCCCCCAGATTCATGTCCCACATCTCTGCCCCCACTTTCATGTCCCCTCCATCTCTGCCCCCAGTTTCATGTCCCACATCTCTGCCCCCAGATTCCTGTCCCTCCACCTCTGCCCCCAGATTCATGTCCTCTCCATCTCTGCCCCCAGTGTCATGCCGTCCTCTCCTTCATCAGCCCCCAGATTCACGTTCCACCTCCACATTAAACTTACCTTCTCCTCCGCTCCCTCGCCGCTCTCTGCCCGCCTCTCTCCCTGACACATGCGGCTGAAGCTGCTCGCGTGCTCGCTTCGCCGCTGCGTCTCTCTCTCTCGCTGACACATGCGGCTGAAGCGAGGAGCTGACCTGTGTCAGCTCCTCGCTTCGCCGCTGCCGCCGGCTCCTGGCTTGTACATCGCGTCTACAAGCCAGGAGCCGACGGCAGCGGCGAAGCGAGGAGCTGACACAGGTCAGCTCCTCACTTCAGCCGCATGTGTCAGCGAGAGAGAGAGACGCAGCGGCGAAGCGAGCACGCGAGCAGCTTCAGCCGCATGTGTCAGGGAGAGAGGCGGGCAGCGGCGAAGCGAGGAGCTGACCTGTGTCAGCTCCTTACTTCAGCCGCATATGTGTTCAACTCAGATCTGCGTCCTCTGGACGCAGATCTGAGTTGAAATCGGGACATACCTCCCTCCAACCGGGACCGCGGGACATGTCACCCAAATCGTGACTGTCCCGCGGAAATCGGGACGGTTGGGAGGTATGCCAATGTTTGCCCACGGCTCCCTACCCCCTCCTTACAGCAAACTTTTGATTGTGACGGTTATGGGGTTCCAAACAGTATAATATGCCCGACAGTGGCCCACAGATAGTATTATATGCTCAACAATGGCCCCCACAAAGCATGATATTCTCCAGAGTGGTCCCCATACAGCATTATATGCTCCACAGTGCCCACAACACAGTATAATATGCTCCAGAGTGTGGCCCCCACTAGGTATTATATTCTCCCCACAGTGGCCCCCACCCAGTATTATATGCTCCACAGTGGCCCCAACACAGTATTATATGCTCCCAATGGCCCCTCTCCGCTTCAATGCTATTATTATAGCCTAGTGTCTCCTCAGAGTCCCAGGAAAGGTGATTAAAAATAACAAACACTCATACTCACCTTGCCTCACCTTTCCAGGACATCCTTGATCCATCCTGCTCCCATCAGCGTCTTCGACCCTCTTCAGACGTCACTGCTGAGGCCTGTGATTGGGCCACAGCAGTCATGTGGGGTGCACTGATGTCATTACGCCACTGCGCCCCATATGATGGCTGGGGCCAAATCACAGGCCTCAGCGTGGCCTTAGTCACATCATGCAAGAGAGCCAGAGACAAACATGAGCGCCGGAAGAGGTAAGTATACGTATTTATTATTTTCAGTCACCTTCCCTGGGCTTCCATCTATTGGAAAGAGGCCTCGCAATATGCCAGGGCCCGTTTCCAATAATAGTATGTATAGCGGTCTTGGAACCAGGCTTTCCCCAGCTGTTATTATAGTGGTCTGGGGCCTCGGACATCTCCAGCTGGTTTCAGGCCCTGTACCCCGCCAGTCTCGGTCACACCCACTGCGCCCCACTTTGGGGATTTGGAAGTGGATATGTGAGTGAATTTAAATTCATAGTGTTGAACCTTAGGGTTTCCTTATTCCTCACATAATTGACGCTTTGCCTCGCCACTTGTAGGCTTATCTAAGCTGAAAACCTGGGAGTGTTTTAACTTTCTTAGGTTGTTAGGTAGTGCTCAGTATACATATTTATGCTTTTTATCAGAGTGTCCTTTATCAATGCCCTATGGGACCATAATGGCCAATATAGGGTGTTTTTGTAGTATTAACTCCTCATCTCTCAGTGTGATACTGAAAACTGATATATATATGATTTTAAATATTTTTAATAAAGAATTGGAGTTTTATCTCACTATTTTTTGCCACAAAATTGGTTGTTTACAGATGAAAGCAGTCATGGTTTTAACTAGAGATGAGCGAACAGTGTTCTATCGAACTCATGTTCGATCGGATATTAGGCTGTTCGGCATGTTCGAATCGAATCGAACACCGCGTGGTAAAGTGCGCCATTACTCGATTCCCCTCCCACCTTCCCTGGCGCCTTTTTTGCTCCAATAACAGCGCAGGGTAGGTGGGACAGGAACTACGACACCGGTGACGTTGAAAAAAGTAGGCAAAACCCATTGGCTGCCGAAAACATGTGACCTCTAATTTAAAAGAACAGCGCCGCCCAGGTTCGCGTCATTCTGAGCTTGCAATTCACCGAGGACGGAGGTTTCCGTCCAGCTAGCTAGGGCTTAGATTCTGGGTAGGCAGGGACAGGCTAGGATAGGAAGGAGAAGACAACCAACAGCTCTTGTAAGAGCTAAATTCCAGGGAGAAGCTTGTCAGTGTAACGTGGCACTGACGGGCTCAATCGCCGCAACCCAGCTTTCCCAGGATCCTGAATGGAATACACTGTCAGTGTATTCCCGTATACCCGATATATACCCCGATACCCGTTCCAACGGTGTGCCCCCCCCCCTTCACCCCAGAAATACCCTGCAAGTCCCCTAGCAATAGAATTGGGGCTATATACACCCACAATTTTTACTACTGGTATACAGTGCCATTGTCTGACTGGGAATTCAAAGAATATATTGGGAATACAAATACCCTCATTTCTTGCTACTGCCATATAGTGCCAGTTTCTGACTGGTAATTCAAAGAATATATTGGGGTTACGTGCACCCACAATTTTTACTACTGGTATACAGTGCCATTGTCTGACTGGGAATTCAAAGAATATATTGGGAATACAAATACCCTCATTTCTTGCTACTGCCATATAGTGCCAGTGTCTGACTGGGAATTCAAAGAATATATTGGGGTTACGTGCACCCACAATTTTTACTACTGGTATACAGTGCCATTGTCTGACTGGGAATTCAAAGAATATATTGGGAATACAAATACCCTCATTTCTTGCTACTGCCATATAGTGCCAGTGTCTGACTGGTAATTCAAAGAATATATTGGGGTTACGTGCACCCACAATTTTTACTACTGGTATACAGTGCCATTGTCTGACTGGGAATTCAAAGAATATATTGGGAATACAAATACCCTCATTTCTTGCTACTGCCATATAGTGCCAGTGTCTGACTGGGAATTCAAAGAATATATTGGGGTTACGTGCACCCACAATTTTTACTACTGGTATACAGTGCCATTGTCTGACTGGGAATTCAAAGAATATATTGGGGTTATAAATACCCTCATTTCTTGCTACTGCCATATAGTGCCAGTTTCTGACTGGTAATTCAAAGAATATATTGGGGTTACGTGCACCCACAATTTTTACTACTGGTATACAGTGCCATTGTCTGACTGGGAATTCAAAGAATATATTGGGGTTATAAATACCCTCATTTCTTGCTACTGCCATATAGTGCCAGTTTCTGACTGGTAATTCAAAGAATATATTGGGGTTACGTGCACCCACAATTTTTACTACTGGTATACAGTGCCATTGTTTGACTGGGAATTCAAAGAGTATATTGGGAATACAAATACCCTCATTTCTTGCTACTGCCATATAGTGCCAGTTTCTGACTGGGAATTCAAAGAATATATTGGGGTTACGTGCACCCACAATTTTTACTACTGGTATACAGTGCCATTGTCTGACTGGGAATTCAAAGAATATATTGGGGTTATAAATACCCTCATTTCTTGCTACTGCCATATAGTGCCAGTTTCTGACTGGTAATTCAAAGAATATATTGGGGTTACGTGCACCCACAATTTTTACTACTGGTATACAGTGCCATTGTCTGACTGGGAATTCAAAGAATATATTGGGGTTATAAATACCCTCATTTCTTGCTACTGCCATATAGTGCCAGTTTCTGACTGGTAATTCAAAGAATATATTGGGGTTACGTGCACCCACAATTTTTACTACTGGTATACAGTGCCATTGTCTGACTGGGAATTCAAAGAGTATATTGGGAATACAAATACCCTCATTTCTTGCTACTGCCATATAGTGCCAGTTTCTGACTGGTAATTCAAAGAATATATTGGGGTTACGTGCACCCACAATTTTTACTACTGGTATACAGTGCCATTGTCTGACTGGGAATTCAAAGAATATATTGGGGTTATAAATACCCTCATTTCTTGCTACTGCCATATAGTGCCAGTTTCTGACTGGTAATTCAAAGAATATATTGGGGTTACGTGCACCCACAATTTTTACTACTGGTATACAGTGCCATTGTTTGACTGGGAATTCAAAGAGTATATTGGGAATACAAATACCCTCATTTCTTGCTACTGCCATATAGTGCCAGTTTCTGACTGGGAATTCAAAGAATATATTGGGGTTACGTGCACCCACAATTTTTACTACTGGTATACAGTGCCATTGTCTGACTGGGAATTCAAAGAATATATTGGGGTTATAAATACCCTCATTTCTTGCTACTGCCATATAGTGCCAGTTTCTGACTGGTAATTCAAAGAATATATTGGGGTTACGTGCACCCACAATTTTTACTACTGGTATACAGTGCCATTGTCTGACTGGGAATTCAAAGAGTATATTGGGAATACAAATACCCTCATTTCTTGCTACTGCCATATAGTGCCAGTTTCTGACTGGGAATTCAAAGAATATATTGGGGTTACGTGCACCCACAATTTTTACTACTGGTATACAGTGCCATTGTCTGACTGGGAATTCAAAGAATATATTGGGGTTATAAATACCCTCATTTCTTGCTACTGCCATATAGTGCCAGTTTCTGACTGGTAATTCAAAGAATATATTGGGGTTACGTGCACCCACAATTTTTACTACTGGTATACAGTGCCATTGTCTGACTGGGAATTCAAAGAGTATATTGGGAATACAAATACCCTCATTTCTTGCTACTGCCATATAGTGCCAGTGTCTGACTGGGAATTCAAAGAATATATTGGGGTTACGTGCACCCACAATTTTTACTACTGGTATACAGTGCCAATTTCTAACTAGGAATTCAAAATGCGCAAGGCTCCCGGAAAGGGACGTGGACGAGGCCGTGGGCGAGGTCGGGGGAATGGTTCTGGGGAGCAAGGTAGCAGTGAAGCCACAGGGCGTCCCGTGCCTACTCCTGTGGGGCAGCAAGCATTGCGCCACTCCACAGTGCCAGGGTTGCTTGCCACATTAACTAAACTGCAGGGTACAAACCTTAGTAGGCCCGAGAACCAGGAACAGGTCTTGCAATGGCTGTCAGAGAACGCTTACAGCACATTGTCCAGCAGCCAGTCAGACTCTGCCTCCTCTCCTCCTATTACCCAACAGTCTTGTCTTCCTTCCTCCCAAAATTCCGAAGCTTTACAGAACAATAACCCAAACTGTCCCTGCTCCCCAGAGCTGTTCTCCGCTCCTTTCATTGTCCCTCAACCTGCCTCTCCACGTCACGATTCCACGAACCTAACAGAGGAGCATCTGTGTCCAGATGCTCAAACACTAGAGTCTCCTCCATCTCCGTTCGATTTGGTGGTGGATGACCAGCAACCCACCCTCATCGACGATGATGTGACGCAGTTGCCGTCAGGGCATCCAGTTGACCGGCGCATTGTGCGGGAGGAGGAGATGAGACAGGAGTTGGAAGAGGAAGTGGTGGATGATGAGGACACTGACCCGACCTGGACAGGGGGGATGTCAAGCGGGGAAAGTAGTGTGGATGTTGAGGCAGGTGCAGCACCAAAAAGGGTAGCTAGAGGCAGAGGTCAGCAGCTTAGGCGAAGCCAGGCCACACCCGGAATCTCCCAAGATGTTCCAGTTCGTACCCAGCCCCGAAAAACTCCCACCTCGAGGGCACGTTTCTCGAAGGTGTGGAGTTTTTTCAAGGAATGCGCCGAGGACAGATATAGTGTTGTCTGCACAATTTGCCTCTCGAAATTGATTAGGGGCTCTGAGAAGAGCAACCTGTCCACCACTTCAATGCGCCGTCATTTGGAATCCAAGCACTGGAATCAGTGGCAGGCAGCAACGGCAGGACAAAGGCCGCCTGCCGTTCACGCCACTGCCACTGCCTCTGCCACTGCCTCTGCCTCTGCCACTGCCACTGCTGACTGTGCTGGCGATGCACTCCAGAGGACGAGCCAGGACACCACTTCATCTGCCTCCGCCACTTTGTTGACTTCTACCTCATCCTCCCCTGGTCCTGTCTTATCTCCTTCTCCTGCACCATCAAAGGCACCATCAGGCGTTTCTTTACAACAACCCACCATCTCTCAGACATTGGAGCGGCGGCAGAAATACACTGCTAACCACCCACACGCGCAAGCCTTGAACGCCAACATCGCTAAACTGCTGGCCCAGGAGATGTTGGCGTTCCGGCTTGTTGAAACTCCCGCCTTCCTGGACCTGATGGCAACTGCGGCACCTCGCTATGCCGTCCCTAGCCGTCACTACTTCTCCCGGTGTGCCGTCCCCGCCTTGCACCAGCACGTGTCACTCAACATCAGGCGGGCCCTTAGTTCCGCGCTTTGCACAAAGGTCCACTTGACCACCGACGCGTGGACAAGTGCATGCGGACAGGGACGCTACATTTCACTGACGGCACACTGGGTGAATGTAGTTGAGGCTGGGACTGCTTCCCAAACTGGCCCGGTGTACCTCGTCTCCCCGCCTAACATTCCTGGCAGGGACACGAGAAGAACACCCCCCTCCTCCTCCTCCTCTACCGCCTCCTCCTCCGCCACCGCCTCCTCCTCCGCCACCGCCTCCTCCTCCGCTGTTAGATTGACCCCAGCTACGAGTTGGAAACGTTGCAGCACTGGCGTTGGTAGACGTCAGCAGGCTGTGCTGAAGCTGATCAGCTTGGGGGACAGACAGCACACTGCCTCCGAGGTGAGGGATGCCCTCCTCGATGAGACGGCAATATGGTTTGAGCCGCTGCACCTGGGCCCAGGCATGGTCGTTTGTGATAACGGCCGGAACCTGGTAGCAGCTCTGGAGCTTGCCGGACTCCAACATGTTCCATGCCTGGCCCACGTCTTCAACCTAGTGGTGCAACGTTTCCTAAAGAGCTACCCCAATGTTCCAGAGCTACTGGTGAAAGTGCGGCGCATGTGCGCCCACTTTCGCAAGTCGACAGTAGCCGCTGCTAGCTTAAAATCTCTCCAGCAACGCCTGCATGTGCCACAACACCGGCTTTTGTGCGACGTCCCCACACGCTGGAACTCAACGTTTCAGATGTTGAATAGAGTGGTTGAGCAGCAGAGACCTTTGATGGAATACCAGCTACAAAACCCTAGGGTGCCACAAAGTCAGCTGCCTCAGTTTCACATCCATGAGTGGCCATGGATGAGAGACCTTTGTGACATCCTACGGGTCTTTGAGGAGTCCACAAGGAGGGTGAGCTCTGAGGATGCGATGGTGAGCCTTACAATCCCGCTCTTGTGTGTTCTGAGAGAATCCCTGATTGACATCAGGGATAACTCAGATCACACAGAGGAGTTAGGGATAGCATCCGATCCGTCACAGCTGGAGAGTAGGTCCACACATCTGTCCGCTTCACTGCGTTTAATGGAGGAGGAGGAGGAGGAGGAGGAGGAAGAAGAGTTGTCCGATGATGTGATGGTGATACAGGAGGCTTCCGGGCAACTTCGAATCGTCCCATTGTTGCAGCGCGGATGGGTAGACATGGAGGATGAGGAGGAAATGGAGATTGAACTTTCCGGTGGGGCCAGAGGAGTCATGCCAACTAACACTGTGGCAGACATGGCTGAGTTCATGTTGGGGTGCTTTACAACCGACAAGCGTATTGTCAAAATCATGGAGGACAACCAGTACTGGATCTTTGCTATCCTTGACCCCCGGTATAAAAACAACATCTCGTCTTTTATTCCGGTAGAGGGGAGGGCCAATCGCATCAATGCTTGCCACAGGCAATTGGTGCAGAATATGATGGAGATGTTTCCAGCATGTGACGTTGGCGGCAGGGAGGGCAGTTCCTCCAGTAGGCAACCAAGTTCTCACCGGTCCACACAAACGAGGGGCACACTGTCTAAGGTCTGGGACACCTTGATGGCACCCCCTCGCCAAAGTGCCGCCACGGAGGGTCCTAGTGTCACCAGGCGTGAGAAGTATAGGCGCATGTTGCGGGAATACCTTTCCGACCACAGCCCTGTCCTCTCCGACCCCTCTGCGCCCTACACGTATTGGGTGTCGAAGTTGGACCTGTGGCTTGAACTTGCCCTATATGCCTTGGAGGTGCTGTCCTGTCCTGCCGCCAGCGTCCTATCTGAGAGGGTGTTCAGTGCAGCCGGTGGCATCATCACTGACAAGCGCACCCGTCTGTCAGCTGAGAGTGCCGACCGGCTCACTTTGATAAAAATGAACCACCACTGGATAGAGCCTTCATTTTTGTGCCCACCTGTGTAAAGCACCCCAACATGAAACTCCATGTCTGTACTCAACCTCTCCAATTCCTCCGCATCCTCATACTCATCCACCATAAGCGTTGCACAATTCTGCTAATACTAGGCTCCCTCCAACATGATTTCCCCCAACTCTGCTGGTTAGAGGCTCCCTCCACCCTGATTTCCACCAACTCTGCTGGTTAGAGGCTCCCTCCACCCTGCTTTCCCACAACTCTGCTGGTTAGAGGCTCCTTCCACCATGAATTTGCCCAAACTGGGCTGTTTAGAGGCTCCCTCCACCATGAATTGGTCCAAACTGGGCTGGTTAGAGGCTCCCTCCACCATTAATTGGTCCAAACTGGGCTGGTTAGAGGCTCCCTCCACCATGAATTTGCCCAAACTGGGCTGTTTAGAGGCTCCCTCCACCATGAATTTGCCCAAACTGGGCTGTTTAGAGGCTCCCTCCACCATGAATTGGTCCAAACTGGGTTTTTTAGAGGCTCCCTCCACCATGAATTGGTCCAAACTGGGCTGGTTAGAGGCTCCCTCCACCATGAATTGGTCCAAACTGGGGTGGTTAGAGGCTCCCTCCACCATTAATTGGTCCAAACTGGGCTGGTTAGAGGCTCCCTCCACCATTAATTGGTCCAAACTGGGCTGGTTAGAGGCTCCCTCCACCATGAATTTGCCCAAACTGGGCTGTTTAGAGGCTCCCTCCACCATGAATTGGTCCAAACTGGGTTTTTTAGAGGCTCCCTCCACCATGAATTGGTCCAAACTGGGCTGGTTAGAGGCTCCCTCCACCATGAATTGGTCCAAACTGGGGTGGTTAGAGGCTCCCTCCACCATGAATTGGTCCAAACTGGGGTTTTTAGAGGCTCCCTCCACCATGAATTTGCCCAAACTGGGCTGTTTAGAGGCTCCCTCCACCATGAATTGGTCCAAACTGGGCTGGTTAGAGGCTCCCTCCACCATGAATTTCCCAAAACTTGGCTGTTTAGAGGCTCCTTCCACCATTAATTGGTCCAAACTGGGCTGGTTAGAGGCTCCCTCCACCATGAATTGGTCCAAACTGGGGTTTTTAGAGGCTCCCTCCACCATGAATTGGTCCAAACTTGGCTGTTTAGAGGCTCCCTCCACCATGAATTGGTCCAAACTGGGGTGGTTAGAGGCTCCCTCCACCATTAATTGGTCCAAACTGGGCTGGTTAGAGGCTCCCTCCACCATTAATTGGTCCAAACTGGGCTGGTTAGAGGCTCCCTCCACCATGAATTTGCCCAAACTGGGCTGTTTAGAGGCTCCCTCCACCATGAATTTGCCCAAACTGGGCTGGTTAGAGGCTCCCTCCACCATGAATTGGTCCAAACGGGTTTTTAGAGGCTCCCTTCACCATGAATTGGTCCAAACTTGGCTGTTTAGAGGCTCCCTCCACCATGAATTGGTCCAAACTGGGTTTTTTAGAGGCTCCCTCCACCATGAATTTGCCCAAACTGGGCTGTTTAGAGGCTCCCTCCACCATGAATTTGCCCAAACTGGGCTGGTTAGAGGCTCCCTCCACCATGAATTGGTCCAAACTGGGGTTTTTAGAGGCTCCCTCCACCATGAATTGGTCCAAACTTGGCTGTTTAGAGGCTCCCTCCACCATGAATTGGTCCAAACTGGGGTGGTTAGAGGCTCCCTCCACCATTAATTGGTCCAAACTGGGCTGGTTAGAGGCTCCCTCCACCATTAATTGGTCCAAACTGGGCTGGTTAGAGGCTCCCTCCACCATGAATTGGTCCAAACTGGGTTTTTTAGAGGCTCCCTCCACCATGAATTTGCCCAAACTGGGCTGTTTAGAGGCTCCCTCCACCATGAATTGGTCCAAACTGGGCTGGTTAGAGGCTCCCTCCACCATGAATTTCCCAAAACTTGGCTGTTTAGAGGCTCCCTCCACCATTAATTGGTCCAAACTGGGCTGGTTAGAGGCTCCCTCCACCATGAATTGGTCCAAACTGGGGTTTTTAGAGGCTCCCTCCACCATGAATTGGTCCAAACTTGGCTGTTTAGAGGCTCCCTCCACCATGAATTGGTCCAAACTGGGGTGGTTAGAGGCTCCCTCCACCATTAATTGGTCCAAACTGGGCTGGTTAGAGGCTCCCTCCACCATTAATTGGTCCAAACTGGGCTGGTTAGAGGCTCCCTCCACCATGAATTTGCCCAAACTGGGCTGTTTAGAGGCTCCCTCCACCATGAATTTGCCCAAACTGGGCTGGTTAGAGGCTCCCTCCACCATGAATTGGTCCAAACGGGTTTTTAGAGGCTCCCTTCACCATGAATTGGTCCAAACTTGGCTGTTTAGAGGCTCCCTCCACCATGAATTGGTCCAAACTGGGGTGGTTAGAGGCTCCCTCCACCATTAATTGGTCCAAACTGGGCTGGTTAGAGGCTCCCTCCACCATTAATTGGTCCAAACTGGGCTGGTTAGAGGCTCCCTCCACCATGAATTGGTCCAAACTGGGGTTTTTAGAGGCTCCCTCCACCATGAATTGGTCTAAACTTGGCTGTTTAGAGGCTCCCTCCACCATTAATTGGTCCAAACTGGGCTGGTTAGAGGCTCCCTCCACCATGAATTGGTCCAAACTGGGTTTTTTAGAGGCTCCCTCCACCATGAATTTGCCCAAACTGGGCTGTTTAGAGGCTCCCTCCACCATGAATTGGTCCAAACTGGGTTTTTTAGAGGCTCCCTCCACCATGAATTGGTCCAAACTGGGCTGGTTAGAGGCTCCCTCCACCATGAATTGGTCCAAACTGGGGTGGTTAGAGGCTCCCTCCACCATTAATTGGTCCAAACTGGGCTGGTTAGAGGCTCCCTCCACCATTAATTGGTCCAAACTGGGCTGGTTAGAGGCTCCCTCCACCATTAATTGGTCCAAACTGGGCTGGTTAGAGGCTCCCTCCACCATGAATTTGCCCAAACTGGGCTGTTTAGAGGCTCCCTCCACCATGAATTTGCCCAAACTGGGCTGGTTAGAGGCTCCCTCCACCATGAATTGGTCCAAACTGGGGTTTTTAGAGGCTCCCTCCACCATGAATTGGTCCAAACTTGGCTGTTTAGAGGCTCCCTCCACCATTAATTGGTCCAAACTGGGCTGGTTAGAGGCTCCCTCCACCATGAATTGGTCCAAACTGGGTTTTTTAGAGGCTCCCTCCACCATGAATTTGCCCAAACTGGGCTGTTTAGAGGCTCCCTCCACCATGAATTGGTCCAAACTGGGGTGGTTAGAGGCTCCCTCCACCATTAATTGGTCCAAACTGGGCTGGTTAGAGGCTCCCTCCACCATTAATTGGTCCAAACTGGGCTGGTTAGAGGCTCCCTCCACCATGAATTTGCCCAAACTGGGCTGGTTAGAGGCTCCCTCCACCATGAATTGGTCCAAACTGGGTTTTTTAGAGGCTCCCTCCACCATGAATTTGCCCAAACTGGGCTGGTTAGAGGCTCCCTCCACCATGAATTGGTCCAAACTGGGGTTTTTAGAGGCTCCCTCCACCATGAATTTGCCCAAACTCTGCTGGTTAGAGGCTCAATCCACCCTGATTTTCAAAACAAATGTTGGTGCCAACCTCAACTTACTACAAGGGCCAAATTCACTGCTGGTGACAAGCTCTCCTCACTGCAAGTGCCAAATACACATGTTTCAAGGTGTTTTCCTACTGTCAGAGAGGTGGTATTGAGTGTGTAAAGTGTGTAGTTGTTAGGCTGTGATGTTGGGGTAATAGAGGGTCTTTGGTGTGTTAGATGCCCCCAGACATGCTTCCCCTGCTGTCCCAGTGTCATTCCAGAGGTGTTGGCATCATTTCCTGGGGTGTCATAGTGGACTTGGTGACCCTCCAGACACGGATTTGGGTTTCCCCCTTAACGAGTATCTGTTCCCCATAGACTATAATGGGGTTCGAAACCCGTTCGAACACACGAACATTGAGCGGCTGTTCGAATCGAATTTCGAACCTCGAACATTTTAGTGTTCGCTCATCTCTAGTTTTAACTATTATAATATCTATACATCAGAAATTTGGACAACAGCAGATACAATGGGGGTTACTTTCTTGTTAACTGTTATGCACGTGTGTTCGTTAATTTAGGTTCCCCTTTTTTGGACATGTCTGCTTTGCACCTATTTTTCTAAAAAGAAGCACTTGCGTAATAAATATTGAGTAAAATGTACCACATAGACGTGTAATTCCAATGCTGTCTGATATGATTAATTTTATTTATGCTGCGCATGTGCCGAAGGGCATTTGTACTTTTTTTTGCATCTTTTTAAAAAGCTGCAAGTTGTAAACACAGCAAAAAAAAGAAACTACTTTGACCATGCTCCCCTTACCTAAAGACATCAAAATTGACAAGGACAGCATAACATCTGCAAAAAAAGGCACAAATGAGTCAGAAATAAAGAGCATTGCAATAAAAAAAAACAACTTTTAAAGGCCAGAAAGAGAGACAGATGTATGTTGCGCTATGTGCATGTTGGAAAATTTACCTCCACCTAGGGGCCACACGGTGGCTCAGTGGGGTCCTGGTGTTCAAATCCCACCAAGGGCAAAAAACCGTCTGCAAGGAGTTTGTATGTTCTCCCTGTGTTTGCATGGATTTCCATCCCATATTCCAAAAAGACATACTGATAGGGAAAAATGTACATTGTGGGCTCACAATCTACATTTAAAAATAAAAAAAAATTACCTCCACCTACTTCCACTTTGACTCATCTCTTTGTGCCCCCACACAGTATAAGGGGGCATTCACACAGAGTAACGCCGGGCGTGTATCACAGCCGTACACGCCGGCGTTACGGCAGACTGCCGAACATTTCTCATTCACTTCAATGGGAGCGCTCGTAAACTCCGCTGTTACGAGCGCTCCCATTGAAGTGAATGGGAAGTGTTCGGCAGTCTGCCGTAATGCCGGCGTGTGCGGCTGTGATACACGCCAGGCGTTACTCCGTGTGAATGCCCCCTAACACTCCTATGATCAAACTAACATTATATGCCCCCACATTATAATGTCCCCGTGCACTTGCACCCAAAGTATAAAGTCCCTCTCTTGGTGCATCCACAGTTTAACGTTCACCTCTAGTTGCCCCCAGTTTAATGTCTCCCTCCAGCTACCCTAACAGTTTAATGTCGCCCTCCAGTTGCCCACATTTTAATGTCCCCCTCCAGCTGCCTCCTAGTTTAATGTCCCTCTCCAGCTACTCCCACAATATAATGCCCCCTTCACCTACCTCCACAGTTTAATGTCCTCCTCCAGCTGCCCTCACAGTTTAATTCCCCTCTTCATTTGCCACCACAGTATAAAGTTCCCCTGCACTTGCACCCAAAGTATAAAGTCCCTCTCTTGGTGCATCCACAGTATACAGTTCCCCTCTGACTACCACACAGTTTAATGTCCCACTCCTGCTGTCCCCACAGTTTAATGTTTTCTTCATCTTCCCCCACAGTTTGATACCCCCCTCAAACTGCCCCCTCAGTTTATTGTCCCCATCAGTTTAATGCCCTCCATCCAGTTGCCTCTAACGTATTCAGCTATTCATATTATTTACCATTCCCAGTTTCAACTCCTCTGCGTCCTCTCAGGATGCAGATGAGATGAAACCAAGACATACCTCCTGCAGACCGGGACAGAAGGACAGGACCCAGAATCTGGGACTGTACTGCTTAAACCAGGGTCGTTGGGAGGTATGGGTGCAAATTATATCAAAACAGGTCAAACAACTTAATAAATGTGCCCTAATAAATGTTCTCTTTCTTGCTACAAAGATCTTCTATTCCTCTAGGTTTTGCTTCATAGTTTTTGATGCACCTATTTTTTTAAGGAATGTATTTTTAAGAAATGTAAAGCAAAATTATAAAAAACAGTTAACTGTTTCATGTACATTTTACCTCCACTTAAGATGTACCACTGAATTTGGCAACCCCCCCCCCAAAAAAAAACAAAAAACTGCACCAACTGTATTAGCTTACAATGTGTGAACCTAGCATTAAAATGCTTTAAGCCTCAAAGTTCTTAGCAATGCTTGTTTTAACCATGAGCTCCGCCGCACTACACAAGTAAATGGGATATTTTCACCCTGCAGTTTTCTGCTCTGTAAAAAAACAAGGTAATGTTTTGTCATATAGGGACCCTGCAGGGACAATAGGCTAGGTTAGAGAAAACATTACGGAGCTCAGCCCTGTGCTCTCAGCCAATAATAGCTACAAGTGTGACCCACATTATGCCTAGTCATTTGGTGGTTTGTGGTGGAAATCAGAACGTCATCCTTCTCCTACCTCAGTCACACGAGAAAAATCATTTACAGCCATCTGATAACTACATGAAAAAACAGTTATGTTTTATTTTTAATTTTTTTTTTGCTGTAAAGAAGAAAAAGAAAGCCAATGGAAAGGGCTTTGCATTTTTATTTTTAACATTGTACAGATACAAAAGTGATTGAAGCATATCGGACACCACTGCAATGCCCAGAACTATAAAAAAGATGGTTTGTGAGTACGCCAGGAGCTGCGGTCCTGTAAAAACAGCTCATCAATGAGGAACCCAACAGTGAACCCCCACCAATCTAAATTGATGGCCTGCTATCAGTTTCTAAAAAGCTGATAACCCTTTATAGAACCAAACCACTACACTGTAGTAACTGACACAGGGCATAAAGACGTGGTAACGGATGCCATTAGATTAAGGGCCCTTTCACACTAACAAATTTTGTGTCCATGTGTGATCAATGAAAAAATTGAACGGCACACAGACCGATTATAGTCAATGGGGCCTTTCACATGTCAGTTGTTTTTCACCAACGTAGAAACCGTTCAATACCGTATGCACTATTGTTTTCGCATTTCTCTACTTCTCTGGACCATTCATGTTAATAGGGCTGTGAAAAAAATGAACATTGTCTGTATGCTTTCTGTTTTTTACACATACATGCCTACAGATGTGAAACAACACAGGCACAATATTTTGTGCCCAGATCTCTTACCCCTTGCAGGAGATACCTATCATCTCACATTAATTGCCGAGCAGTGCCTGCTGTGAATGCAGGATCCATCTGGCAAATCCTATGAATAGCAGGACACCTCCTTCTTCCCTTGCCCCCCAACCCTACTTACTGTTAGTTATATGTGTTCAGCTTACTCCTTTTCACTTTGACAGTAGGTCACTTCAGTAACCCTGGTCTCATTGCTAGTAAAGTAAAGGGACTCTTATGTATCTTAAGAGTCCCATCACTAACTCATCCTGGTGCATGGACCTTTGAGATTTGTCTCATCCTCAGGGCCTCTGTGCCAGAATAAAACCAAGGGTTAATTAAAGTTTGGTTTCTATTAACTCATCACATAAGACAGAGGTCATAAGATAGCTGTAGGTGAGTATAAGTTTTAACATTTTTTTATATTTTATATTTATTTTTCATCTGTTTTCTGTCAGTTTGTTTTTCATGTCCATTTTGTATCAGTTTGTCATCCGTCGTTAGCAGAGTTGCACACAACCATGTGTTAGCTGCTGGCAGTGAATGAACGGCTTGGCCAGCACATGGGCAACACATGGATGTCATCAATGAATAGGAACCATGGAAGCATGACCACAAAATTGGACAAGAATAGGACCTGTTCAATATTTTACGGCCCAAACTGTTGGCTCGCACACTGATCTATAGAAATGAAAGGGCCAATGTGCTATCCAGGAAAAAACCCAGATAGCCTTGGGCCATATGCGTTTTATAGGCATATATTTTTAAAATATGGGCTTATCAGTAACGCCATGAGTTGGGATGAATGTTCATATCATGAATGTTTTTGTTTAATGGACATTCATCACAATGTTCTTTGCTGTTTAGACATCTGTACAAATAGTGAACATCTAAAATCTCACATTTATGGCCAGCCAAATACAGCGGCGTACACGATAGAAGAGTGTGTAGAGTGGTGACCACACGTGGGCACGTCTGTCCATTCGAGTTATGAGACCAATGGTAACAAACAACTTTATCCTTTACTCTCATAGACTTCAACTGAGAGAATAGCAAACCCATGTTTCCTTCTCTTCGCTTTGTCTCCTCTTATATGTGGCTGCTTTAACTTCCAGAATTGGGTCAGCTCTGCCTATCAGTCATTTATGGTATATCCTGTGGCTATGTCATAGATATCTATGCTACATATAACTTTTTAAGTGTGCAAATGATTATTCTTCTAAATTTATTCCAATTCTTTTTTTTTTCCCCAAAGCTTAATGACATTGGGGAACAAGGTCCTGACTCCAAGCTAGCTTCTATTACACTGTATTCCTTCTATATGAGCCTGCATTAGTATAGAGTTTATGCTAAAGAAAGTTTTTACTTCTGCTAGCTAGAGTTCTGTTGCTTTTCTCTGCTATTATAATGCATCATTTTCTTAATGAGGAAACAGCCATAGTAATTGTCACTAGTATATTCCTTGTAATATCTTTGTACTGACCTGCTCTGTGACTCATTTATATTTAATATGCACAGTCATCCAATAAGAGCAGTTATGTAGTGCAGGCACGTGGCGGCAGTCACCAGGGTGCTCTATCCCACTGCAAATGAGTTTAATTAAGCAAACAGTATAAACACAAATAAAGTAATATATTCACAATTAACTAAAACCAGGAAAGAAAAGATTGCAGATTAACGGAGACTTTCTTATGTTTCTATCACTTTATTAATCAGGAGATGATGAGGCAGTAATTCATTTATTGACATGCTGGCCGCATGTTATTTAGTCTGGTGCAAACTCTGTAGGTGACTCAGATGAATATTATTAGACAACTTTTGCTCCCTGGAGGAAGCATCGCAGATAAACAATTAGCAGCAATTATTGTCAGAACGGAAATGAAGACTTTTGTGATGATCTGACAAATAGATACAGAAAATCTCCTGCTGTGTCAAGACCCTCAAAACCTCTTCACTCTCGGCCGTTATTTTTTCATACCACTTCTCCATTGTTGGCAACTTTCATGGGACATTCCCAAAGTAAAGCCGTTTGCAGACGACCGTGGGTGAGATCAGTGTACTATCCGTGTTTTTCCCACATGGCATACTGACCCATTCATTTCTATGGGCCCATGCATTGTGATTTACATAGATCAGTGTGCGGGCCATGAGTCCGTGCCGCAAAATATAGAGCAAGTCCTATTCTGTTCAGTGTTTGCAGAACAGACTCCTATGATCAGAAGCCTATGGGAGGCTAAAAACCAAGGACAGTACACGTATGTACTCCATGTGTCATCAGTATGCCGTCCGTATTTGCAGACAAGCTGGGGACATCAGTAGATGTCTCCTGTGGGTTTTTTTTTTTTTTGCAGATCTGCAAACTCTGATCTCACAATGATCACACACTGTCTGTTTTTGCAGATATACTGAACTGATGCTGAAGACACACAGATGACACACTGATCATTTCTCTCCAGAAAAAAGGAACAGCGATTAGTTTGTGGATCACAATATACACACGGACATCTGCAACTAGGCTAAAGATGTATTAAAACTGGTACAAGGCGGAGTAACGACCTATTACATGCCATCTCTCACTTTTTCAGAAGCTCTTTAAGGATAAGGCCCCATCAGGGGCGTAACTACCGTAGAGGCAGCGGAGGCGGCTGCCACAGGGCCCGGGCCATTAGGGGGCCCGCTGACAGCCGTTACTGCTGCGATTTTTTTTTAAAATAGGCCGTTACGGGATCGGCAAGTGACACCGCGGGCCCCACAAAGACTATCATTATACTCGGGGGTCTTTGCAGACCCCCGAGTATAATGATCGGCAGACCGGAGAGGTAAGAAACATAACAAACACTGTTACTTACCCCTCCGCGATCCTGCCAGACCTCCGTCCTATTTTGTCTGAAGTCTCTGACGTCACATGAACCCGGCATGCTTCCCGGGTCATGTGACGTCCGACGTCATTAAAGAAGGACGGCAGCGGAGGCCGACAGCGTAGGAGCCAGGGAACAGGTAAGCAACAGTGTTTTTTTTAAAAATGTTTTTATCCCCCCTGGGTCTCTGATTATTATACTCTGTGGTCTGAAAAGACCCCAGAGTATAATAATTGTTTATGGGTGTCCACAGTGGGACATAATAGTGTGTGCAGGGGACACTATGGGGGATAATACTGTGTGCAGGGGCCAGTAAGGGACATAATACGGTGTGCAGGGGACACTATTGGGGATAATGTGTGCAGGGAACACTTGGGGATAATACTGTGTGCAGGGGACACTATTGGGGATAATACTGTGTGCAGGGGACACTATTGGGGATAATGTGTGCAGGGAACACTTGGGGATAATACTGTGTGCAGGGGACACTATTGGGGATACTACTGTGTGCAGGGGCCAGTAAGGGACATAATACTGTGTGCAGGGGCAACTAAGGGACATAATACTGTGTGCAGGGGCCACTAAGGGACATAATACTGTGTGCAGGGGCAACTAAGGGACATAATACTGTGTGCAGGGGCCACTAAGGGACATAATACTGTGTGCAGGAGACACTAAGGGACATAATACTGTGTGCGGGGGCCACTAAGGGACATAATACTGTGTGCAGGGCTTACTAAGGGACATAATAGAGTGCGGAGGAGGGGGTCGGTCGAGGGCGTCGGTTGGGGGGGGGGGCCATGTCAAAAGTTCACCACGGGGCCCCGCCATTCCTAGTTACGCCAC
Organism: Leptodactylus fuscus; assembly: GCF_031893055.1. Taxonomy (NCBI): domain Eukaryota; kingdom Metazoa; phylum Chordata; class Amphibia; order Anura; family Leptodactylidae; genus Leptodactylus; species Leptodactylus fuscus. The sequence goes on along the minus strand of NC_134268.1, from coordinate 74,245,878 downwards.
TGGGCCCCTTGTAGCAGGCGCTGCAAAACAGCGCTGTGGGAAAAATTGTGGCGGCAGTGCATCACATTTTTTCCCTGCAGCGCTTTTCACAGAAAGTGCTTTCTACTTCCATTATATCTATAGCAAAACCTCCAGAGTTTCCATAGGTATACATGACATGCTGCTATTTACAAAACCGCAGCAGTTTTGGAAACCCCATTGTGTCTGCTACATGTATTTGTGTGTGGAAATGCCACATTTTTTTCTGTGGCATTTCTACTGCGGTTTAGTGTTTACGCCACATGAGGTCCCCTGCCAATATAAAATAATTCAATATCCTGGGCAAATGTTTTATGTCTCTTTTGTAAAAGGTTTGATATACATCTCCAATTGTTTGTCCTGAATTACTTCCTATTTTATTTTTTTATTATACTGTAATAAAGCCCGAGTATAATAATAGCAGTGTTTGTTGGGGTTTGCAGGCCCTATTTACTTACTTATCTCTGGCACTGTTCATAGCCGCCTCTGCTTTTACAGAGCAAGCAGCTGTGAGTAGGATCTGGTAAGTAAATAGGGCCCGTTACCTGCTGGGGTTACTCAAGCAAGCAAGAGCCTATTAAAAAAAAAACATAAAAAAAAATAAATCAGGGGCCTGAAAAGCCCCCTAATGTCTCGGGCCCTGTGGCAGCCACTACCACGGTATATACAACACTGCCCAGGTTTCTCAATGATAAGGACGGGAGTCTGAGAGTCCACCTAAAGTCTGCTTGTTCCCATCCTCCTGATCACTGGAGGACCTAGGTCAGGGGTAGGGAACGTACGGCTCTCCAGCTGTTGCAAAACTACAACTCCCAGGATGCATACTGGCTCTGCTGTTCTGGGAACTCCCATGGAAGTGAATGGAGCATGCTGGGAGTTGTAGTTTCGCAGCAGCTGGAGAGCCAAAGGTTCCCTACCCCTGACCTAGGTTGTCAGGCCCCATGTGAATAGACTCTTATCCACTGTCCTGTGAATGGTGGAAAAGTGTCTATAATGGCACAACCCATGTAACTCAACTCTTTCAGTGGCTTTTGTTGTCTACTGTGATAGAATAGTATCAGGCGCCACCATGAGTATTGTGTTATAACAACATAAAAGCATCCTGAGTCTTACCTCTTGTGTCTTCCTGTTTCCTCATAGATTGTAAGCTCTTGCAAGCAGAGTCCAAACTCCTATTATTTAATATGCTAATTTATTTGTCACATTGTAATGTCTAATACCGTTTGTTCATGTTTGATTTTTAAAGTGCTTCGGAATATGTTGGCGCTATGTAAAAAAGTTCACCATGGCAGGGTGAATGGCAGAAGTCTTGAAAAATAATGGTCAACACTGTAAATATTGAGTATTTCTTATAAACTTGATATTTTTGTCAATACAAGTTCAAGTCATATACATATCATTGTAATTCAGTAAGCCATGGAAACATCTACTAAAAGACCTAAAAGATTGAAGCAGCAAACTTTGTGAAAATCCAAATTTGTGTCAGTTTCAAAATGTTTGGCCACAGCTGACAATGTCTGTAAAGCGCTGTGGAATAGGTTGGCGATATAAGAGTAACAGAAATAAGTAATACATTATATTATATGAAAATATTGAGGGGCATTTGATGTCTACTACAGATTCCTTTCTATCTACTGGATTGATCAATAACTGATGAATGGTGGTCTGACCAGCAATAACAAGAACATTGCCCCCATGTGCCCAGCAGGTTGTACATCCGCGCTGTAGTTCCATTTACCTCTAAGGAACTACAGAAGAAATGCCAAGTACACTGCCCAGATGTCTCAAGGAATCCCATGTGCAACCTGCCTCTCCATTCATATAGGGCACATGGGACCCCCATTCTCATGATGGGTGGGATTCTAAGCAGTCTGACAAGTCCCATCCACATACACTGGAGATTCTCCTTATACTTTCATAACATGCTCATTCTGTCGGGATTTTTGCAGATTTTTACTATGCAGCACATGGGATTTTTCTGTAGATTCTCTGCATCTTGACATATTGTAAGACAATAACATTTGTGTACATTCCCAGTGCTGCATGAACAGATTCAGGTTTTCTTGTCTCACAGATTTCTTCCCCCATACAGTTTTAGAGGGAGGTATATGTGCATTATTGCATTATTTTTTTGTTTCAGATGCATAGGAAACATTCCTTACACGTAACATGAGAAATATTGCAAATGCTGAGACTTATTCATTGTGTTTTCCTATTGTAAATTAATAAGTCTATGTGGCAATAAGTCACCTGTTTACACAAGTATTACTAGGCTTGGTACAATTTTACTTTTGCCTGCCAATCTTATAATTGCATTTACAATTACATTTCATTTCAATTATAGGTTTTCTCCAAGTGTGAGCTGTAACCTTCCTCAAAGGTTTTTTATTAGCTTACACCGTTCCATTTCACAGCATCTACAGCTCCAGTGGAACCTGTCTACCTCTGTGATGAAATAAAAGCTACTGTACTTTCACTGAGATTTGCTATATAAAATGTGATAGTTTTTGAATTTTTAGTTGCATTGGAAAATTCTGTGCCCGAACCATTATTATATGTCCTGCATGCTAACAAATAGACTTATTAATAGAACATGCATCATTTTCCTTTTTGTTACTCTTTCACTCACAAGTTACATTGTTCAACAACAGTATACCTTTCTATATTATAGTGTATAAAAGCCAAGTATTATACCTAGCTATATTATATAAAGCTAGGAAAAAACTTTGAAAAAAAACCCTTTAGGATTACAGTGATTTCTTCATGTACAAAACCGATAAAAATAAGTTTGGGTTGCTTCCCTTTTTTTTTAGAATATCAACTTTTTTTCAAATCAGTTACTTTGATGCTGAGTTTCAGACTTTCCTACTCTTAAAGGGGATATGCCAGCAAGAAAATCAGTATCAAACTGTGAAGGATCTTGCCTTGCCAAGCCGCTTGGCACACCTGCGATCACCCTTCTTAACCTTCCACTCACACCCTGTGAATGCATAAGTTCATAGGATAATATGAAACGAGCTTTATGATTTAAGTTTAAATTTTATATATTTATTAACCCCAGTGGGTCGGTACTAGCGACTAACATATACAGAGTATACGTCAGAGGATTGTCAAGAAAATACAGCTAAAATCAAAATACAGTACAGAAAATAAAATTACAAGAATAGAAAAGAATAATACCAAAGTTGTGGTCAGGTTCACTGGGGCCTCATTCCTAGGCCTCATAGCACTTGCTTAAGTCAGTAATAGAGCATGTGTCCCCTACATGCTGTCCAGGAATCAGAACAAGTGTAGAGGGTCTTCTTGTACAGAAGGGACAACCTAGCTGCCTGGTTGCTGAGTGACCGAGAATCTCGGTCTTCTTCCCAGTATAAGGTTAATGTGCAGCCACACCTCCCTTCAAAGTAGCCCCCTCCTCAGGATCTTGAGAAAGAGGGATGTTTCCTGGCTGGAGAAAGATGTGTGTTTGGGGTTGAATTCAGGGTCATTAGTCCTCTCCCCCTCCTTTAACATCTGTTGTCCAGAGCTAGTAAACTGGCTGGCCAGAAAGGGCAATCTCCCATGGTATACACATAAAACCACTGAAGCGAATTGACCACCAATATAAACACAGCTTAAACACAACATTAAGACTAACATTAATAAGGAATAATACATTTCAAAGGAAGATACATAACTGAGGGTCTCTCATCATCACGTAAACTAATGACAGTACCTTGTAGGGGGGCTTTTACACTTTCCAAAGATGCCTTTCTTATTCTACCATGCAGCTCCATTTTCATGAAAATCATAAATTTGCATATGAATAAAAAAAAAATAGGTTTTTATGAAAATGGAGCTACAAGGCAGAATAAGAAAGACATACTTGGAAAGTGTGGAAATGGTTCTACAAGGTACTGTCATTAGTTTGTTACTGATTTTCCTGCTGGCGACCTCCCTTTAAGACATGCACATGGCTAAAACAGAGTGAAGTGCAGGTGATCACCTAGATCAGCAACAAGAATTGGGGTCTGGTTCTAAGAGAGAATTAAATCTAATCCATCTGTTGGTGGTACTCAAAAGCTAAGGCTAAGGACATTGAAAAACTGGAGGGGTAAAATTGGATAGCATTATCATTGCTTCTAGCCAATTACATTTTAACTTACTTCTATATTCATCCCACCAGTGAATATCTATTTGCCTGAACTAATAACAGTTGAAATGAGAGAAATTGATCAGACAGGCAGGGTTTTGCCTGTATAATTCTATTTTTGTAAGATATAAAAGTAATAATGTTAAAGGGGTTGTGTTTAATATTTTACTTAGCTCTCATATTCATTAAGAATAAAATGACTTTCCAAAAACTTAAAAAGTGCTGTATGAAAATCTAAGACATATCCACCTACCACACTACCCCCCCCCCCACTCCCCCATTGCTGATAGGGGCAGCTGGAATGGTGGAACATAGAAGCCTGGGAAGCATGGTGGGGATCCAGTACGCTGACTTTACATATATTCTGTCATATATAGTCAGAATTTTAGTTAGACTGGACGGTTAATTTTATAGTACAGTGCAGTTCATTGTGGACTCTTACCCCATGCCATACAATTACTATTAGCATATAGTCCAAGATATTCAAGTTATGCTGTAAATGCTTGGCTGTAAAGCTGGAGAAATTTGGTACGCAATGACAAGACTTAGGGTTGGTTCACACTAGCGCTTGTACTCCATCCGGGAGGAGTCCGCATGGACACCCCCAGACAGAATACAATCACAATTTGAAGCTATGTGCTGTCAAAGTACACGGACCCCATAGACTATAATGGACTCTGAATCATTCGTGTGGGCAGTGCGTGGCAAGCACATGGAGCCCATTATAGTCTATGGGGTCCATGTGCTTTGACAGCACATTACTTCCAATTGCGATTGTATTCCGTCTGGGGGGTTTCCATGCAGACTCCTCCCGGATGGAGTAAAGCGCTAGTATCAACCAACACTTAGACTGCCAATATGAGAGCCATTGTTCATTTACAGTTCTGGCTAGTAGAGGAAGCTTCCATGTGAGGAGCACATGCTCTATGGCTTCCATATGCTTGAATAAGACGTGTGGCCAGAGGTTGACTTATTAAGACCAGGGGCATAGCTATAGGAGGTGTAGAGGTAGCAATCACTATTGGACCTTGAAGCCTCAGTGGGTTCAAAGGCCTCTCAACAACATAAGAAGACACCAGTATTATAGATTGTACAATGTAAGTGGAGACTCCATTGCATATTATACTTTACACCTCTGATTAAGACGGCATCTTTATTTTATTATTATCCTGACAACCTATGTTTTGCTGATCAGGAAAAAAAAGAATGAAAGAAATATAATATGTATATTTATAAAATATAATATATATAAAATTCTAATAATGTGGAAGAACCATGCCCATAACTTCAATATGTAAGGTTCAGCTCAGCTCTGCTACATGTGAATGTTTGTATAGTTTACTGTCAATGTAACTACACATTACACATACAATAACCGGAGGTGCGTGAGCCTCACTTATATTTATAACTATAAGGCATTACTATGTCATTAGAAATCACCACCTGCTAAGAGGTAACGGGCTGGGAAACAATATAGGTTATTGCTATGCACAATAAACTGTTATTATTAAAGCGAGTCCCAACTGTGCCATAATCCTTTATTAAAGTGTAAGGGCTGATGTCTTCCGCACATACATTACTCCTGACTTCTGTAACTTCACCAGAGGAGCACATAAGCCCCTGGTTATTTAACAGGGAAAGAAAATCTCATTTTATCCTTTGAATTTAAAGGGAACCCCTACCCTTATAAGATACATGAGCTAAGCAACTTAAAGGCGATTTTCTACCATTACCTTTTATGGTAAGTTGTCTGTATAAGGGAAAGGTCACATGGCAGATTTTGTGGTGCCCTGGATACCATTGTATTCAATGTAGCTGATTCGGCCACAGAACCCAAGGAGCTCGCTCCGCTAAATAGACCCATTTCTTTCAGCCTGATGGAAAAGCAGAAGGGAGGAAAGTAGAGAGGAATTTGTGATGGAAGTCTACCTCAATTTGTTCTTCTTTTCCATGGTGTGAACAGTTACAGATTAACTGATGAGACGCCAACTGATCCTGAGAATGACGGCACCTTGATGAAACTGACTGTTTCTCTATCCCCCTCATTAAAAGGATAAAGAGATAAAGCACACCTCAGGAATAGGGGCTAGTGCCCCCCCCCCCTCAATTTATGATAAGTGGGGATTTATGGCATGTTTTCTGACTAGTATTATTTAGTGTTTTATTGATTTTAAAGGAAACAATGTAATTCTTTATTTAACCTGTGGTGGCGCTGCAGGAGAATTGAACACTTAGGCCCAGATTTACTAATATGATTACAATTAGACATCTTTGGTGGTACATCTTTTTTTTACTTTCTAGAGACATGTGCATTCTCATAAAAATGGGTGTGGCTTAAAAGTGCAATGAACCAAACATATGCCAAAGTTGTATTGTAAAGACAGTCTATAGACCGGATGATCTTAGCTTCTCTGTTGCCTGAAGTGTCCTATAGAAAGATGCTCCCTCCTAAAATAAGACTTGCAGACCACGGTACTCCATTTGAAGAACAAAAAATCCCTTTATTTTTCCCACACACATTATTTTAGCCCCTTTGCTGACCCCCTCACAGCATAAAACCACCTTTATTGGCCCCCACATTATATTATCCCCTTTTGGTATAAAACGTTTGGGGTTCTTCACCCACAAAACCACAATTATTTTCAGGGGTCTCTCCAGACCCTAGAGTATAATAAGTGGAGGCCTGGGGGAGGTGAGGAAAAATAAGAAACACTTATACTCACCTTGCACATCTCCTGGACATCTTTGTGGTCTCCCATGGCGTCTGACGTTCTCTTCAGACCGCCGCCTGATGGGCATGCCATGTATTCTGACATCATGTTTGGTGCACCCCTTGTGCCCGCTAAGGCTCAATCACAGGCCTCAACAGTAACCCCAAGGTGCATGACATCAGATACAAGCTGGAAGAGGCCCGCTGGATGCCCAGGAAGGGTGAGTATAACAGTTTGTTGTTTTTACGTACCTTCCCTGGTGCTGTACAAGTTTGACTGCTACCTATTTGATTATTTTAACCGGTAGCAGCCAATGTTTTAGTCACCAATCCCTGCTCCTGTTGCATCTGGTGTTCAAGTGACGCTGAAGTACGCTGCAGCACCCTCTGAGGTAAGAAGCAGAGGCCAGACTGGAGCAGAGAGTAAAATATCAGCTTCTACCTATTGGAATAAACCAATAGATGGTGCCTGTTTGTGCCAGGAGGTGCTGCCTGATGCCGAAGCCTTGGGTAGCCTCATGACAGGTCTATACATATGCCAGATTTATCATCCAGCATCAGCCATTGTGATACATCTGTATATTTTCAGACTAAGTCTGCACTGTGTAACTATTCCAGATCTCCCACAGATGGGGGTACCAGCAGTAATACCACCCTGTCAAATCTTCCCATGCAACAGATGCGACTCTGCACACTGACAAACCACACCAGGTACGTTGAGCAGACCCGTCCTCACATCTGTTTTGTGTCTAACAGGACTGCTGAGTGACTCATGCCTTTCTGCAATGATGGAGTCTGAATAATGCATAGCCAGACAGTTGTGATTCTCATCATTTACACTTTCATATTGCGCAGGAAATATATTGCCCTTTTGAATGTATTATCAGGAAAATCATAAATTTAAGAAACGCACATTTTTAAAACATTCCCCTGCATTAACAATAGTATATTGAGCACATGAATCTATCAGCGAGACTGCTGCTCAGCATTTATCAGACTACTAACCATTTTCCTACGTGCTTATGTTTCCCATCAGGTACACCTTCCAAAACATCATTTTTCAAACTTTCATTACATTGTAAATTATGTTCACATAGTGTATATTGCGCATTTCATAGCTCCCAAGTTCCATTTTTCAAAAGCCTTAGCTGTATTTAGGAGAAAGTATTTTTCAAGACTTATTGTCATTCACCTGGTGCTTCCTCTGGTTTGAAGCAGAACATATTTATTGGTAATTCAATTGATCGTCATCTCATCCTGTAACAAATGTGATTGACTGCATTTTATTTAGAGCAGCTCATCCATGTTACTGAAATACATTAATGCAAAAACTTTAGACTTTCGAAAAGTTCAGCAGTTCTTCATTGCTTCGTAGCTCTCACCAAGGACTTGCTGGGTACTGGTGTGTTGTACATACTTGACAACTGATTTCTTAGATGCTATTTGCAAGTTTGCAGTGCAGTGCACCATTTACTGTGTCCTCTTATAGTGTCAAATTCAGAGGTGGAACCTTACTGGGATAAAAAGAATAGCAGAAAGCCATTATTATAGTATCAGTCAGAACAGTAGGAGGTAGAGTAGTTACATAAATCCAGTTCATCTTACAGAAGTTACAGAACCAAGGCCTGCAGATGTCATGTGTCAAATCTACGTATGAATCCCATAGGCTATAGGAGGAGGAAATGATATAGCTTAGTTCCTGTGATGCAAAATGAGTAGGGACCATCTTGCTGATGAGTCCCTACAATAAGCTGATTTATAAATCAATATTCCTAAAAAAGAAAAAAATCTTATAAATTGCTTTCTCCCCGTTTAAATTCTTAAGCTAAATCTGTCTTGGGAGATAAGACTGACTGTCAGCTCACACTGGATCAGGTTACTTGCTGCCTTTAGAGGTCTATGGAGGGGGAAAGATGGCTGAAAGACTATATTCATATGACCATGTCTGTTTCATGGTCATGAACAGCTGTTTTATCTCTGTTCCATATTTGTTTATCCTTTTTGATGGCCAAATATAATGCACCATTAAACAAATTGATGAATTTCATTGGTCTGTTTTCATCTATGTCATTTTAAAATTTCAAACAGACCCATTGATTTCTATTTGTTTTGTGTGTCCATAAAATCAGACAAATATAGAATGTCCATTTTTAAACTGACCATTTTTTTTTGTCCCTTAAAAGAAAACAGAGATGTGACTTCTCTCATTCACTCTCTGTTCTTACAATAGTCGTGTGATGCGCTGCTGGAGTTAGGCCTCATGCACACCCATAGACAGTAAAAATGGATGCAACATTAGTTTTTTTTCACAGCCATTTTGCATCCATAGGGCGTCAGTTTTCATAAATCTCTCATAAATTTGAGGCTGTTGACTATTTTTTGAAAAGAGTCTATAATAGGACGTCAGGCCAGACAAAGTGGACCGTCAAAAAAACGGACGTGAATAGCCCCACTGAAATCAATGACTGTGTGATGGCCATTACTAAAACAGCTTTCACTGTCATTTGCATTAGGCTTAAAGAGTCTGTCAGTAGGGTGAAGCATATAAATCAGCTATACAGTTAGATAGGTCAAGCTCACCAAGTGCGGCTCCGCTGCTACAAACTTCTACACCTGACATTGCCAGGAATGTCCTCCTTTCGCCTTCCTTTCTTTAAGTGACAGCACCAAGAATCTAAGCAGAAAACTTCCTTGGTCCAGCTATTCAAAGAAGGGAGGATGGAAGGAGAGCATAGCAGTGCAGTGTGGGGCACAGCACTCGGGGAGGGGGAGGGGGGGTGGAGCTACTGTTGGTGTTCTTGATTGCTCAGTTGCATATTCCAAAATAAGTAAATATCTCAGTAATGTAGGCACAAATGTTCATGGGGAAAAAGTCTTACAATGAGATGAACCTGATCTATCTAGTTGAGGTTGGTGATTTAATATGTGTCACACTTGTGACAAACTCCTTTGAACAGTAAGTTTAATTTTTCACGTTATTCACATCAGTTCTGTTCAGTACTACGGTTTAATGTCCTCCATTCTGCTTCTGAGGGAGTGAGAGAGTTAGGGAGATCAGAACGTCCTATATTCTCCATGACATGCGTAAGGGCTAGTTCACATGGCGGAAACCTTCTCCGCCATGTGATTTCTCCGCATGGCTAGCTGAAACGGGATGCTGATACAGTGCATCAGCATCCCACTCCTGATAAGGACCAAATGAATGGGTCTAATCAGGAGTGAGTCTCCCGCCGCGGATGCTGCAGCTGAGTCTGTTGCGGAATATGCGTGGGAAGATAGGGCATGTCGCTTCTTTTTACCACTATCTGAAAAAAATCACTAGCGGGGAAAAAAAAGCTAAATGAAATGGGAGCTTTTTTTGCAGACGGATATTGAGGCAGATTCCGTGTCAAAATCTGCCTGCAAAAAACTCCGTATGAACAGACCCTAAGAGAGGCAACACAGCAGATAGACTCACCCACTAACTAATGGGAAACTGAACTAGAGATAAAGGCAGAGTACTAGCTGTATAATGGTCAGAAGTTTTAGTATTCCTCATGTACCTTTACTTATGACATCTGAGGGAGGGTTCACACGGTGTAACGTGCCGCGTGATGTGGCACGTCTACGCCGCGGGACCCCTTGATTTCAATGGGAGCGGGGATCGTATGCGCCACGCTAGTTTGCGGCCGTGATGTTGCGGCCGCAAAATCACGGCTGCAAACTATCGCGGCGCATACGATCCCCGCTCCCATTTAAATCAATGGGAGCGTGTACAGCCCGCAAAGGGTCCCGCGGCATAGACGTGCCACATCACGCGGCACGTTACACCGTGTGAACCCTCCCTTATTCTGAAAAGTCATCTAAAAGGAGAGATGCAAGTTAAGCCCTGGTCCCCACTCACTTCTTGCTTTCTTGCTTACTAAGGAATGAAATGAAGTCATGGTTATTCCTGAAAACTAATAAAGCTTGCCTTCAAGAGCAATACTACTATCTAATTCTTATAATACATGTGAGTGTATTTTTACTAGTTACGTGTATATTATATTGATATTATTAATGCATTTAGACATAAAAACCATCAATTCTACAAAGATGGGCAGCAGTACCATATACATGCCACTTGTGTCTTTTTTTCAGAAATCTATGTTATCTCAAGTCATAGAAGGTAGCTATGAACAGGCTTAAAGGGGTTGGCCACTTTCAGACCAATATTAACAAACAAATGTACAATAATAAGATATACAATTTTCCAATATACTTTCTGTATCAATTCCTCACAGCTTTCTAGATCTCTGCTTGCTGTCATTCATTCTGTTACTTCTAGAGGATAAAACTCTGACCATGGTCATGTGATTTACGGTCCATGGTCATGTGATAAGCACACAGGTGCACAGCTGATTACCAGGCAGATGTCCGATTATTGTGCACATCACATGACCATGGTCAGAGTTTTATCCACTAGAAGTAACAGAATGAATGACAGTAAGCAGAGATCTAGAAAACCGTGAGGAAGTGATACAGAAAGTATATTGGAAAATTGGATATCTTTTTATTGTACATTTGTTTGTCAATATTGGTCTGAAAGTGGCCAACACCTTTAATGTAATGTTGAGGTGGTGAGTAGACAGTGGTTGTAATGTTATATCACATTGTAGTTGTCATTGCTATAGGGCAACATTGTGGCTCGGTAGTTCACACTGTTGCCTTGCAGGGCTGAAGTCATGGGTTTGTATCCAACAATTGCTAGGATGTTCTCCCTGTGTTTGCAGGTACTCTGATTTCTTCCAACCCTCCAATGATATATTGGTAGGAAATATCTGTAAAGTGAGTTGGAATATGATGGAGCTGTATAAGCAAGCAAAATAAATTGAGGCAAAGAAGCTGACACTATGTGAGCAATTGTTAGGTGGCACTGTATGGATCATTTGTGAATGCCATTATTTAGGAGCCACTGGCACTGTTTTTCTAACAAAGACCTTTCACCACTGCCATCAATTAAAGTTCTTAGCATCTGTTAAAACAGGGGTGGGCAATTAATTTTCCCATGGGGCCGTATAAGAAATTGAAAGTATGCTAGAGGGCCGTGCCACAGCAAATTTAGCTCCACCCACTTCTATGTTGACTCCGCCCATTCCCAATCATCTTTCCATGTGCCCCCACAAAGTATAATCCTCCTACAGTCACCCGTACACTGTATGTCCCCACATTATAATGCTCCCTTCCAACTGCCCCACAGTATTAAGTCCCTCTCCTGGTGCCCCAGTATAAACTGGGGGAAACTAGAGGGGACACAAAACTGGAGCAGCTGGAGGGGGACATTAAACAGTGGGGGTAGTTGGAGGGGGGCAATAAATTGACAGCTGGAGCGGGACATGAAACTGGGGGCAACTAGAGGGGGACATTAAACTCGGGAAGCTGGAAGCAGACAGTAAACCGTAGGGGTAGCTGGAGGGTGACATTAAACTGGGGGCAACTACAGGCAGACAGGTCCCCCTACAGCTTCCTCCACGGTTTAATGTCCCCCCAGTTTAAGTGCCCTCTTCATCTACCCACAGTTTCATGCCCCCCCCCTCCATTTCTCCCTCAGTTTCATATCCTCCTTTATTTTCCCCATTTCATGTCCCCCCCCTCCATCTCTCCCCCAGTTTCATGTCCCCCCTTACATCTGCCATCTCTGCCCTAGTATAACATTCCCCTTCCATCTCTGCCCCTAGGTTGCTAAGACACACACACACACACACACACACACACACACACACACATATACAGAGAGACAGACAGGCACACATATAGACACACACACACACACACACACATACAGACACACATATAGACACGCACATACAGACACACATATAGACACACACTCTCTCTCTCTCTCTCCACCCTGCAGCTCACCTTACATCTCTCAGTACTTTATGACACGCTCCACATCTCCATCTTCGGCCGGCACTAAGACACGCCCCCTAGACACGCCTCCCTACTCAAAGCTGTGTGGGCCGGACTGAACAAGTCAGAGGGCCGGATATGGCCCGGGGGCCGGACATTGCCCAGGTCTGTGTTAAAAGGTACCAGCCCACTGTTTTCTGTTCCATTTGAATGTTCTCTCTAGCCCCCCCCCACCATTCCTGAGTAACAAGTAAATTTCTTTTTAGTGTCTGATGCACTATTTAAGCCCTGTAATGTCAGAAGGGCGGTGTCAAGCTGGGGGTGTGATTCAGAGCTCCAATCAGAGGCAGCCAGTGTCAGAGCTCAGAATCACACACCTTGTCTGCTCCTGCCTGACACCGCCCTCTTAACAGTACAGAGCCTATAGAAGCACTGATTGCTCCAGAATGGTGGGGGCTAGTGAAAAAATTCCAAAAGTGGAACAGCGGCTATTAACAGATACTAGGAACTGGAGTTGGTGCAGGTGGTGAAAGGTCCTCTTTAAAGAGTGCCATGGCTGGTACTGTGATACAGGCCGATATGGATTCTGAAGCACCGTTTGGGGTACCTACACCTTTATATGTTCATGGAGCTGTGTGATGACAACTAATTTTCATTTAGTGTACAGGATACATTATCCAATACTTATAGAAAACCCAAACCGCAGTAGCTATACAGTACCTTCACACGTAGTGCTATGTAATGCTTATAAAGTACAGCCATAATACAAGGCCCACATGCCATATTCTCCCTCCTCACTCTGCTCATGCTCTACACATTAAGTAAGTACACAAGGAAACTGTGGATATATATTTTTTTTATTTATCCTTTCCTCTTTTTTTGCAAATTAATTATTTAGTTCTTTTCAAATGATACAAATAAAGTAATAATAATCCAACAAAGGGCGACCTGTTAAAATGCAGTTTAAAAACAGATAAATACATAGGTCATGTTCTCTTGTAACACATTGCGGTACAAATGTAACAAAAACTGTGTGTTGTCATAGTGCCGATCTCCATGTTCCACAGAACAAAAACATAATAATAATAATAATAATAATAATAATATAATAATATAAAAAAACAACACTATTGTAGGTAGGACAATAACAGAAAAGTCAGTCAAACAAAAAACATGGATCCTTCATAAGAATGGAATTGTGCTCATTCATTTGCCAAAATCTGCTGCTTCTATCAGGCGACTTGGTAGCTGTGGATAACTGATCCATAAACTTCAAGATGCGTCCGTGTCAGGAAAGCAGCAAGACAGTGGGGAAAAAGGCAGTGCAGACAGCTTCCAGATCACTATTCTCCAGCTCCTCAAAGAGCCAATTATAAGAAAGCAAAATAAGCAGAACACTGAAGTCCTCATTGTATATACACAAATATCAAGGAACAATTTACATTGTTCATGGGGGAGATGGAGATGAACAGTTTCTATGTTTCTGTTGTCTCATCAATGCAATCAGACAGAATTTAGATATTCCAGCGCCACCTCATAGCAGAACTTGTATTGATCCTGGAAGAGGGCAGAGAATACAAATATTCTGATTAGAACAATGAACACACAGTAGGCAGCAGACGGCTTGAAATCATGCCACGCTACGAATAATTTCCATTGCTCTTGAGCTAGGTCGATTTTTTTTTGTTTCAATAAGAATAAATTCTTTTATAATGTTTTAAAGTGTATTTCACAAAAGAAACTTCTAGCATCATTGTTCTGATTTATAATACAATACTTCTAAACTTGGATAAAGGCATAAATGATTGGCATGAAATTCACATAATGTATCTTTTAGAAGCAAAAACCACAATCCGATAGCAATATGGTACTCTAAGGCCAAACCAAAAGGCTACTCCAGCCAATAACATTCCCCACCTGTCCAAGGGGTGAATAAAAACCGCTAAATCTGACACTGGGACCACATCAATTGCTATAACTCTTCCTTTATCTTAAAAGGGGTTTCCAGCTCTCAGTCATTTTTCATACTCATAACTTATTCACAGTATTTGATTGATGGGGGTCCAACACTAGTGATCTGATTTGGCTCCCTTTGGACTCCAGAAGCTATAGGCAAGGATGGGCCAGAAATTCAAGTAATAGGAGAAGAGTTATACCAGAATTACCATTATATGGTGGACGGGCCCTATTACTTCAAGAGGAGCAGAGCTAATTCTGGCGCTATTTGGAGATGGGTCAGCTGATCAGTGTGGGGCCTAAGTGATAGACCCCCACAGATCAGATAATGATGACTTATCCAGTGGATAGGTAATCAATATGAAAAGTGCCTTGGGGTCAGAAAAACTCTAGCCTAAAGGACGCCCCACAGCCAAAAAGCAGTGTGGAAAAACCTGCGGCAGCAACGCATTGCGGTTCTTCTTTCAGCGCTTTAAACAAAAAGTTCTCATCCACAGATTTTCTATTACAATGACATTTATGGGTAAACTGCAAGAGTTTCCATAGATATAATTGACACGCTGCGTTTTCCAAAACCACGCTGGATTTTTACTGCAAGGCGGGCATGGGATTTGCTAGAATCTCATCCACTTTGCACTTACTGTAAAATGCTACAATTTTTCCAGTGCTGTTTCTGCCGCGGGCAAATTGCAGCGTTTCCAACCCATGGGGCCCTGGTCTTATGAGGTGGAGCAATTGACAAGGGTCCCAGTGGTTGGAGCTCCACCATTAAAATCTTTTCCAAAGTAATATTCAGTGAATAGGTGAAAACTATTTCTCATGTAACATTTGGTTAAGAGATAGAATCATCCTTTTTAGATAACAGATTATTATATTCACAATTCTTTTCACATATTTTTAATCATACTGTTATTTTATTTGCCATTTTGCTATTTTCCAAACAAAGAAATTAAATGAAAAGATAGGCAAAGCGAAGAGGGAATGGACTGAATGATGTTATGCCAATGTAATCCAATGTAATGCTTTAGATATTTCTATTTATTTGATCCATTGTGCCGCACTTTTACCATACTTACCAACTAAAATCCAGGAAATTTCAGGCCCTCCTCAGCCCCCACCCACAACCCTACTGGGAACACCTCCAGCCCCACCCATAACTCTATTGAGAACACCTCTTTCACATCCAGGAACGCTCAAAATCTGCTACTTTGGTGGTTTCTTTTACACAAACCCTGTCCCTATTTGTTTGGCCAAGTCCCTTTCCCTCCATATGCCTTTACACATGTGAATGAAATAATGTTAATATTTTCATGTTGTCAGTTTTACAATTTTTTTTTGTGTTTTTTTTCCTACAATAATGAAGGTCTGGTGAAAGTGGGCAAGTAAGGATATTATTGAAGAGTTGGTTCCAATGCTCTAAACTCAAGTTTTGGATCTTGTTTCAGTCCCTTGGCCAAACAATTGTACGAATACTCACAGATTGGACGGGGGGGACACAGGCCATTATATTCCACATGTCCCTAGACTGTACAAGTTGTTATCAGTGGACAACACACAATATTTTTGTAAATTCTGATATATGGTTTGCTCTTTTTCCATGGCCACTGACCTCTCCTGTATATATTTCTATTTGCATAGGATTCTACAGCCTCACAGGTGAAATATAAAGTAATAAGTGACTTCGATTTCTTACAGGATACATATATATATATATATATATATATATATACATATACATATATATATATATATATATATATATATATATATATATAGCACTCATTACTTTTGCTTCTGTTGTTATTTCCCATAGATGCAAGATGTTTTATTCCCTGATTTTCATCTCACTGGGCAAACATGATATAAAAATGCAATCTGTCCATGTTCGGCTGAAGTTTGCTCTAGCTGAAGCTTTTTATTGCTTAAAGAACTCAAGAATCAAAATCAGAATATTAATGCAGTTTTTATTACCAGGCAAAAATGTGTACAGTATGAAGAGAAAAACTCTGGAAATCAGATGTGCATGGAAAGTCAGCTTTATATGGGCAAAAACACAGGCAAGTGAGTTGTTTGGGGTAACCAAGGTATGGCCGCATCTCCCAAAACATTCATTTTTGCTTGTGGTTACCATGCAGCAACCCCAGGAACATAAAGATTGGCATATCTTGATGTGCGGCAACCCCAGGCATAAACAGGTGCTCCCCCGAACATGGAAAACACCTCATTTGCATACAGATTAAGGGGGCATTCACACTACGTAACGCCAGCGTGTATCACAGCTGTACACGCCGGCGTTACAGCAGGGCTGCAGAACACTTCCCATTCACTTCAATGGGACTGCTCGCAGTGAAAGAAACAGCCCATTCATTTCTATGGGGAGCGCTCGCATGCCGGCTCCCATAGAAATGAATGGGAAGTGTTCTGCAGCCCTGCTGTAACGCCGGCGTGTACGGCTGTGATACACGCTGGCGTTACGTAGTGTGAATTCCCCCTAAGGTTGAGGCCCCACATTGTGGAAATGCAGCTTTTTTTGATGCAGACTTTTCTGCAGTTTTTTGAGTCAAACTCAGTTATGGATTGAGCAGAAGTTATAAGTATAAGAACTTCCTATATATTTCCCATTGCTGTAGTAGCCATTCTTGGTTTTGGCTCCAAAAACTGAAACAAAATCTGCAACAACAAAAAATCTGCGTTTCCGCAAAGTGGGGCCTCAGCCTAAAAGTTTATTGTATCGGCATTAACATTCCACACAAAAAAAATAAAAAAGACACAAAAAAAAGATAAGTTTCCTCCAGCACCATGTAAGAAGTTGTTGGTGGTAGACTCCTTAAGGCTATGGCAGTAAAAAAAAACAAAAAACAAAAAAAAAAACAGTGGAGAGAAAGAAAAAGCAACGGAAGCACTGTGTCACTGGGGAAGAGTTGGAAATTGTGATGTGGGCATGGTAGTGACATTCGTTTGATATAACTTTACTTTATTTTTTTACTTATTTCTTTAGACCTTGGGGTAGATTTATTAAACTGTCCAAGAGAAAAACTGTCTTTGTTACCCATAGCAACCAATCACATAACAGCTTTCATTTGTCAGCGCAGAGTAAAAAAAAAAGCCACATGGTAATTGGTTGCTAAGGGCAACTAAGACAGTTTTGCTTTTAGACTGGTTTAATAAATCTGCCCCATTATTGTGCCTCCCTAGGTTCTGGGGAATTTTAACATACCATTTTGTTTACTTATTTCCCACGTTATTAGCCCCAGTTACAGGAGGAAGACTTACATCCTCTATTATCAGAACCTCCCACGCTCATATACCAGACTTCTCCCGAGTTGCACCACTTCTCTGGAATGCTCTACCCCGGACAATCAGATTAACTCCCAACTTCTACAGCTTCAAACGCAAACTAAAGACACATCTTTTCAGACAAGCCTATCGCAAGTAATAATGTTAAACCTTCCGTATCATAATTAGAATCCCTAAAATTAACCCTCCTCTGTTCCCGCTCCCATATTACCCCACATGATATGATGTTGTTTCAGGCTAACACCATCTGCACATTAAAGGACACGACTGGTGATGGTCAAACAGTTTTATGTTTGTGTAATGACAGTAACCTCTATTACAAAATTGTCTGACCATTGTATATGCATTGTTACTAGAGTTGAGCGAGTACTGTTCGGATCAGCCGATCTGAACAGCACGCACGCATTGAAATGAATGGAAGCACCTGGTGTTTCCGGTTTGACGGCGGCCGGCCGCTTAACCCGCCGCGTGCCGGCTGCGTGCATTGATTTCAATGCGTGCGTGCTGTTTGGATCGGCTGATCCGAACAGTACTCGCTCAACTCTAATTGTTACCTCTGATGCTGCCGCTGCTACCTCTTGTGTCCTGCATCTTATAGATTGTAAGCTCTTGTGAGCAGGGACCTCAGTCTCATTCTGTGATATGACTATTTCTTTATAATGTATCTTTTTGTCTGTAGTAGAACCCTACAATTTGTACAGTACTGCGGAATAAGTTGGTGCTATATAAATAAAATGTATTATTATTATTGTATCATGTAGAACCAACAACTCCGGCAGTTCCCAGGACATGGCGGATGACATGACCAGCTCTCATTGAGTGCTGTGTATGCAGTGATCAAGAAAGCAGAGATGGTCACCGCCCTAACGTATAAAGTCAATCGGTTCTCGGCTAGTAGTTAAAAGGGTTGTACGGAAATATAGCTGCTCTTCTTCAAAATAAGTGGTTTATGCCTGGTATTGCAGTTACGCTCCAAAGGGGTGAAAGCAACAGTTGTGGTGCTATTGCTGGGAGAAAGTGGCCATGATTTTGTACAATTTCTTAAAGGGGTTGTCAGGTCACAAGAAGTTCAAAAACAAGTTTCCACTAGCATAAGACATCATAAACCCCAAACTAATAGCTCTAAGATGAAAAATAAAGGGAAACTATTAATATGTCTGTGTAGAAGAGCCTTCTATCTACAACCATGTGTGTTCATTGCATGACAAGGACAGATTTTAACCCTCTACGCAGAAATGAGTGCAAGAAGAAAGGATTGATACAGAAATAACATAGACAATTTGTCTAACCTTTTACTGCACAATGAATAATCTTTATCTGGTGAAATTGTAAGGCTCCTTTAAATATTCAATGGCGGGAACAAACAATGAAACCTACCATGTAAATATCCGACACTCCGTTTCCTCGTGTTCCCTTTTGTGTTCTCTACAAGATCCACAATTGAAACTTTAAAACTAATTAGAAAAATACTGAGCTGGGAACTTTTTGGATAAAGCAGCCATACAAAATCTGAGAATGTGAAGTGTTCCTGTGCTGAGATAAACAGATGCCAGGTTCATGGTTCAGGATCAGAACACAATCCATTGTCTGCTCATACAAGCTGCCTCTGGCGTCATGGAAATAGAATTAGTGCCCCCCTTCCCTCCTGGAGCAGTGCCAGCAATTTACACTGGTATTATACTTGGTGGCACTATGTTATGACTGTGTTCTTGTTATCACATATTAATTAAATAGCAGGCTTATACTATGAACAAGAATGTGGCGCATTATGAGTCCTAGTCAGGGAAAATAAAGAGGATTGCATTTACATTGCAGGAATTTTTCCCTTTCAGCTCCATCCAGCTCGCTTCACCTGCTGCAAATATGTATTTGGTAGACAAAGGCTCCGCTGCTGGATTGAGAAATCAATGATCTTTAGAATCGGATTAAAAAGAGACTTGTGAAGTTACCCACGCCTAAGAGCGGCATCAGCTTTTGGCTCAGAAGGTCATTTTAACACTTGAGAAACAGACCTGACTAAATGTAGCTGAACTAATGATAACTGTAATGCTTATTGCAATGTATGATTAGAATGGACGTGGACATGGACTGGCTGGACAGAGGGCTTATAACCTAATATACAGCTAAATGGGCATAAAGTACTTGTGCAGAATAAGCTGAGAGTGGGAAACGTCCCTTCACCTTTGTATAAGAACCTGTATTAAAGGGATTCTATCATTGCGATTTTTTGATTTTAACTAAGCCTATGCTCAAGTAACCTTTAGAAAGGCTATTGTAGGCATACATATTATTTGCACATTGTTGCAGCCGTTTGCCCGAAAAAATGTAGATTATTGTTATGCAAATTAGCCTTCTCAGAGCACAGGGGGGCATTCCTCCTATGCTCCGAGCACACCCGTGTCATCAGCAGGACCTGCATCATCCCACCCCCTTCTTGATAGAATTTGATTCCTTCTGCTCCTCTTCTTAGCTTCCTCCTCCTGTAGGCGTGAATAAAATCTTGCATGGCAGAGCATACAGCACATGCGTAAGATTTTGCTCGCGCTGATGGGAGTAGGAAGCTAAGAAGAGGAGCTGAAACAGTCAACTTCTATCAAGAGGGAGGGAGGTGATGCAAGTTCTGCTGATGACGTGGGTGTGCTCAGAGCACAGGGCGAACATCCCCTGAGCTACGAGAAGACTAATTTGCATAGAAATAATCCGGATGACATGTGGCTGACACTTCTAGATCTAGTGTTACACCAATAAAATAATAATCTTTCCACAACCGATATATAACCTTCAACCACTTTCAGCTGCTGATGTCACAAATAACTTGTCCTATAGAGTTTTCTTTCCCTATTTAGGAACTCTTCTGAATTCCACAAATAACAGTATTTGCAGTGTGAACTATGTGCAGTGAAGAAGCCCAGATGATAATGATCGGAACAATATAAATGATATATCTAGTTGTATAAAAGGTCCACATGTTCCTTTTAATACAGCGGACGTGATATGAAGTTTTTGTTCTGCTAGAATGCTGGATTCCTGCTTTATATCCTATAGCTCGAAGTTCATTCTACAATGCCTTAGGATCTGTCTTTCGATTTGGATACGCCATCCCCGTGGTGAGAAAATGCTCATTGTGTTGTCAGGCATTTCTGCTCCGTACACGAATGTCTGCTGCAGCTGCGATAATGAGACATTTCTATTCAGTGACATAATTAGACAAACTTACCAAAAGGTCCACCATGTTAGGCTTATTGTTCCTAAGCGTCTTCACAGCATGGAAAACATCCACTGCCCTCTGGTGCTGAAGCATTTCACAGACGATACTAATTGCACAAAATGTACCACTGCGACCTCCTCCATTCCTGGGAAAGGAAGAGTTAAAGGTGATTCAGCCTGTATACCCAGAGTGTGTATATATTACTGCCATACCAGAGTCATTTATACACCACATGAGCCCTGCGGCCCCTATACTAAAAGTAACACCTAGAAATGGAACGTAAGTGGGGTCACAGACACGAATAATGGGATGTGACATCAATGTCTGTTCATAGGAGAATATATTTATATACAACTCTGTTTTGCGAGTAGAGTAACATTTGTGGATTATAACTTGCCAACCGTCTCTTTGGGTTAGGAAATGTGTTTTATTGGTTTCAAGGGAAACTGTCAGTAAAATGTAATTGTCATATGTCGTCAAATGTTTATCGCTGCAATTGAGATAACTGGTGACAATTAAAAGAAATGGCGCTTCATATTTTATAATCTACACTTATTACTAGTATTACCAGGACAGAGGATTTCCTACATTATCAGATCTATAATACCCAGAGGAAGACTCTGAGATACATTCACTAGCAACAGGTACATGCAGGTTATTGTATGTAGGTTATAGGATTCTCTGCTCATCTGGTTTATAGTCTTATCTATATGATGTAGACCAGTGGTTCTCAACCTGCCCTGCTCAAGAAGCCTCCTCTCCTTCACACTGTGCCGCCCACTCCTGAGAATGCTCATCGGTTATACAAGGTGGACTATTCTGGCGTCCGCAGAGCATGCCCTATTGTGATTCATATGCTATTGGTTGGTGATGCGTCCTATAAATCTGCAAGTCATAATGCAGTGTCGGATCCATTACTTGGCAGAAACCAATTGCACCCGCAAAGACCCCCTTAACTCCTCAAAGTTCATTCATAGCTTTGACAGGTAGAATAAATCTGAGGGAGCTAATAACAGAGGCGTCAAAGGGAACATATTCATATTTTGTAGACCTTTATAGCTGTTCATCTCCTTGTGGGTACTCAGTTGGCCTGTTTTGTCACTCAGGGGTGCTTGGCTTGTAGAGTCTGAAAAAATGATCCAGAACATCTGGTATATAGAAGCTATAAGTGGTACTTGACATGAAGCATTTGCTATCTCTTCAGAAGGAGAGTTTTCAGATTTTGGCTACCATAAACTATACAAGACATATCTCAAAATCTGAATGACTGAAGCTTGGACTTTTTAAGTGTTGGATTTTCTTGTATTCCTTGCCCTCCATTCTTTACAAATACCATACACACTTGGTCATGCTAAATGTGCCTGTGAGTTGTGGACTCTGTTGTGATATTAGGAGACATTTAACATCTACGGCCAATGTTCTTTACTGTGACATCTCTGATCTGAATACTTTATTGGTGACTCCATGAATAGATGATAGATGTTACTATTCCAGTACATGTCAGATCGCACAGAACAGATGTAGAAAATACAATTCCTGACAGACTATATCTTCCATGTCTTATGTTCTACAGATAGATATGAGTAGCTGTCACAATGATGGTCATCATGGTAGCCACTTTACAAATCCTAACACCAGGTAACATGACACATGTGGCTAGACTGTACGGCACGTGACATGGGCTACCATGGTCAGTGGAGTTCAGAGTAACAAAAGGGGATGCATATAGGGTTAATGATGGCCTTTGGAATGAATATCAGTGCTTACATATGTCAGTCTGATAGCCCCTTTACAAAGGTAAAGAGGACCTGTCATCTTTTCTTATAACTCTCAGTTATCAGTCTGACGCTTTCCCATCACTTCTAATTCCAGGCTATGTCGAAACACATCCTTTTGACTGATATTACCCAGTTGTCTGTCAGGATAAGGAGTCGCCGCGGTCTCCTTGCTGCACGGCGCCTCCCCGGGAGACGTATTAAGAGTTCTATTGGTTGTGCTTAGGTGATTAAGGGTTAATCTTTTCCTTGCTCTCAGTTCTCCATGCCATTAGTCATCACAGGTGTTGTGGGTGGTTTTCTCTGCTGCTATTTAAACCCCACCCAGGCATGGATCCTTGCCAGCCATTCACTTTGTGTTTTCCTGGTCTCCTGCTCTGTCAGTTTTCCTGTCTGAGAGTCTTTCAGTCTGTGTTTTGGTTATTGTATACTTGGCTTGTATTTTGACTATTCCTTGTCTTCTGATTCGGTACTTTACTCTTATCTCCTGGCTTAACCTCTGGCTCGTCTGACCTCGCTTTCGCTACTGTGTTTTTGCTGGGACTTGTGGTCCTCCCTCGTTCCATGCTGTTTTGTCTTTTGTTTTGCATTGCATGTTACACTGTGCTTTCTGCTTAGGTGTGACCCTCATGACTCCAGTCCCTAGCACTTTCAGGGCCTCCTCTTCCCTGACCCTAGCCGCCTGGACAGTAGCATAGGAGCCGTGGCAGGCGCACTTCAATTAGGAAGTGCATTGGTCTGCCTCATCTCAGATCTACAGTATAGTTATAGCCGCAGGGCCTACGACCCCTTTTGTCATTAGTTGCACAGTGTTGCTTGCCCAGCTGTGTCACTTTGCACTGCCTGACCCTGACTCCGGTCCTTACATTGTCTATTTACTTCTAAATGTTCAGGAGGAACAACAGAGGGACGGCACAATACAGACTTTGAGGAAAAACCTTCAGCTTTGTTCCTAGAATAGTTGTGGCAGGGGAGGTGACAGGTCCTCTTAAAAGACTGACAACAAATAAGGAGTTCTTTACCATTTGCCGTCATCCTACAAGCCTACCTGGAAATTTTCTTAAAAGAAAGTCTTATATCGGGCATGAATCCACTGAATATTGTAAGTATTGATGTAGGAGTTGGCCTGCGACCTTATTCAGTGATATTAACTATAACTGCGAGGACACACAAACAGTTTAATACCAGGTCCCCGTCTTTATAGCCAGACCTCTATTTCATTCTCCTTTAAAATCTCTCTTTTTAAAGGTTACTTCAGTCATCCTCAACAAACCAGAACATACTTCAATCTTACTAGAAGGTTAGTCACTTACATGAAAGGGATTTCAAGCATATTCACTGCTTGTTTCAAAGCTTTCAATGCTACTAAAAGGTCACGTCTGACCTTAAGGGATACAAACTTGATGGAGCCTTCTCAAATGTAAAATCACTTTTATAATCCATGAGATTTACATGGAACAATAAGAGATGCTGAAGGGGCTTCCTGCTGCTAGGCAAACAGAGTGGAAGGAAATAGTCTGCAGGCAGCGGCTCGGGTGCATCTGACTTGTGTAAAGCAGCCGAACATCTTAACGGTTAAAAATATCAAACTGCTGGTTACCAAATATATTGAAATAGTTATTTATATTCTGTAAACTTTGTAAAATGATAAAATCCTACACTATAAAGCATTAGCAAATGGTAAAATAGTGATAGAAGAGCAGCTGTTTAAAGGGATGTACACCATACCTGACATGTGCAGATACAGAGAGGCATGGAGGGGTCGGTAAACCATATCTGACATGTGCAGATACAGAGAGGACATAGAGGGGTCGGTAAACCATACCTGACATGTGCATATACAGAGAGGGGTCAGTACACCATACCTGACATGTGCAGATACAGAGAGGACAGAACGGGGCTGTAAATCATACCTGACATGTGCAGATACAGAGAGGACAGAGAGGGGTAGGTAAATCATACCTGACGTGCAGATACAGAGATAACTGAGAGGGATAAGTAGACCATACCTGACATGTGCAGATACAGAGAGGCATGGAGGGGTCGATACACCATAACTGATTTATTATAACTCACTAGAGTTTTCTGGCATAAGTTACAATGGAATTTTATGCCAGTAGACTGGTGTAGATTTCCACTCTGATATAGGGACAGCAGACAGATTTATGAGGAGGCTGCAGCCTTCATAAATGCTCCTCATTGTGCTCATAGGGGATGTTCATCAGAAATTCAGTTAGGAGATTGTGCCCAAAATCACGAGCAAAAAAAAACTGTTTATGCACAACTTTTTCATCCAGCAGTGACCCCCATTATAGTCATCCATTTGGATCTGTTTCTGTCCACCATATGATGGCTTCATCACCATTAAGATTTCTGTTTTTCTATCAGCATATAATAGAAATTCAGACAGAGGTGTATACATCCCCTTGATACAAATCTGCACCACTTACAAGCAGTGTACGACTGTTCGGCCTTCTCCTCCATTGTATTCTTCCTGCCACTTGTCTACTTGGCGAATGAGCTTTAGAAAAGACCTTTTTGATACTGGAGTGTCTCTATACATTGGCCAGCCCAAGAACTGGAATTGCTGAACCATTCTGTAACCATCCTGAGGCTGTAAAAGAAAAAGCCATGTAAATATCAGATTATTCTTACCAACAAAACCACATAGGGGTCATGTGTAAAAAATGTTCTGAGCGGTCAGAAAAAGAGAATAAGCAAGATAAACATCCATTCCAGACGGTTTATCACATTCGCTAAACCAAGAAACTCCTTCCCTGAATATTTGTGACCAGGGTGATTTTGTTTTGATAATAAAATAGCGAATAGTGAATCCCATGCACACATTACAGAAAAATAAGCGCAGTGGACATGCTACAATTTTCGAAACCATCGCGGTTTTGGAAATCGCAGCACTTCAATTATACCTATAGAAACAGAAGCAGAAAGCCTGCAGTTGCTGCCGTGTTTTTTTCCACAGTGCTTTTTTTGCTGTGACCTGCTACGTGGGGCCTTAACTTTATACTTATTTTTCAAAATTTAGAATATACTTTTTTTTCCTTGTGATGTAAATCAAGTTTTATTCTTATACAAATGACATAAGAGTGCATAGGAGGTGTGTTGGAGGTTGTGGTGTAGCTGAGTATCACTGCTAGCTCTTCCCCTCCGAGCAGCAACTACATCAGAGGAGCTTTCCCCCTCCTCCTCTGGAGTTTCGGAGCTCTAAAGTTTGAAGTGCATATGCTTGCCTTACATCACCTACACCCAGAACAGAAGGACTGCAGCTTCAGCTGGCTTACATCGGATCTCAATATTATACAGGTAAAAGACCTCTCTCACTGCCTTACATTGCCTAAAATCACAATAACAGGCAATATAATCACAGGCAATTTTAGGCAACGGGAGCGGTCTTTAACCTCCATCACATTGGATCCATTGTCGGCCAGCTGAAGCTGTAACCCTTTTTGTTCTGGGTGTAGGTGTTGTGGTTTAACACCTCTGATGTATGTCATTGCTGCTGGGAGGGGAATAAGAGAGTCAAGAATTGTTTTATGACCCCGCAAAAAGCACTCTACCAAACAGCACTCTAGAATATTATGTATTAGGAAAAATTCATACATATAGTATAACATTAAATACATATAAAATATTTAACATGTTTGTAAATTTTTACCCTTGCTGCATTATAAATCCTAAATATTCGGCTTATAATGTCTTCTTCTAAATCCGCTGATACAAATTCCACTTGAATGGGCCCGTGCCTGTGTACTCCATTCTCCGGCCAGTACTGCGGACAAAGCTGAATAAAAAGAAAGGAACTTTACAAATATCCCATTGTAAGTGATATATAATGTTCACTTTTTTACACAGATTTTGCTTAGAAGTTATGTTAGTACTTGGATATACATAAGATTGTAATTTAGATCCTTCAGTCCAGTCCTACACTACAGTTATGCCCTGGAAAAGTCTCTAGACTATGCGTTTTCCATATCGTTCAGTATAGTTGAAGTACTGTTCTTGCGGTTTACTAGCAGTCCCTATATGTTTGAGGATTAAAGTAGTAAGACCGAGTTCACATCACTTTGGGCTTTCCATATTTCTGTTCTGTTACAGGAGCAGACAAATAGAAGGCTAGGCAGGAAGAGATCCGTCATATAACAGCACAAACAGATCTCATTAGACCCACTGACTATAATGCCATCCGTCAGGTGTCCATTGTAGTGTCGGAACAACATTTTAGACTGGACCTTTCTAAATCGGAGTTCGCTGTGGTCTCACTAAATTCTTAGTCTAATTGTAACCTTCCTTTCAACCCTTAAAGCATGCCTCTAAAATGTCTGTCTGACCACTTAGACTATTTTGTGCCATGATGGATAATCCTAATAGGATATATAATGTAACATCTGCCTTTGTCTGTAATTATAAGGCCATTTGTTACATAGGAATTCATGCATGAGGAACTCACAGATCCAAAACAAAGTAGTTTTCGTTTTTGTACGGAGGTTAAATTGTGCAGAACAAATAACCCCGTACATGGATACAGTCACTGTACTGGAAGTTACACATGCTCCTATGTACTCATTTATTGCACACTAAAAAGGTCAACTTCTTAACTTTGGAAAAGCTGCAGATGTGTGTCTGCTCAGCCATGCACTTATATGTAAGTTTGATTCAATCTATAAAATGGCAGCATGTTAAATGCTTGCTCCGGCACATTGACGTCTCCAGGGCCCTCGCCTAACACAGAGTAAACAATTCCGGCTCTTAGCTTGTTTGTCTCTCTCTATATTCAACATCGCAGAGAGGAAATATGTAATCGCTTGGATCATCTGGAAGGTCTTTTGCCAGAAGTGATAAAACGTTTAGTAACATTTACAGGTACTGCTATCCGCGCCATATATAGTCACAGAGCTCTTTATATTAAAGGGTCTACCGCTGAGCACACACAAGCAATGACACAGAAGAACTAATACAACCAAGGTGAATGAAGACCATACAAACTATTTTAAGAAATCTTCTCTTTTATGTATCTATCTGTTGTACAGTATCTCACACAAAAAGGATATAGAAATGGAAAGAGCGCTCAGGGCTGGAACATTTGTAGCTCTTAACTTTTGACATTTACCTAACTCAATACACGTCATAAATGGTTGTGGGATAATAATCTTGTAAAAAGTTATTAGGAAGTAATAAGAAGCATAATAAAGTAATAACATGTCGATACACTGGGAGTCTAAATGGATCGCTATCCATATCTTGCCCTAAAATTTTCCGTCTGTTATATATCAGCAGGTATCACTGCAGGATGACCAGCTATGTAATATATAACAGAGGCTGTACACTATGTAATAGGAACCAAGGGGCAACCTATAACTGAGCAAAGTACAATGTATGATGTGGTACTGGGTCAGTAACAGCATAAGCTTACTGCAGTAGGTAAATACCATAGGTGGCATGGTGGCTCAGTGGTTATCATCATAGCCTTGCTGTACTGTATTCCTGGGACTGAAATTAAAGAGGGTCTTTTACCACCTCCTCCAATTCTAGTTCTTAGCATCTCTTAATAATTACAGTTCCACTAATTCCAGTGCAGTTGGAATTTTCTCTTTAGCCCTCACCATTCCTGAGCAACAAGCGCAGATAATTTTGATGCCTGATGTGATATCTAACCTCTGTAATGTCAGAAGGGCGGAGTCAGGCAGGGGGTGACTCAGAGCTCCAATCAGAGGCAACCAATGTCAGAGCTCAGAGTCACACCCCTTGTCTGCTCCTGCCTGACACTGCCCTCCTGACAGTACAGAGAATAAATAGTGTATCAGGCAGCAAAACTAACAGCACTGATTGCTTGGGAACAGTGGGGGCTAGAGAAAAAAATCCAACTCATTGGAGCAGCAGCTACGGTATTAAATGATGTAAAGAACTGGACTTGTTGGAGGTAGCAAAAAATTCTCTTTAACAGAGGTCAACATCTGCATTAAGTCTTGTATATGCCACAAGGCAAGGTTTCCCACATTCTTGGCATCTTAGGGTTAGTTCACACCTTTTCTGCCATGTGGCTTTTTCACACAGCTAGCTGCGATGGGATGCCGATGCAGTGCATCCGCATGAATTTGCAAGAAGATAGGGCATGTCACATTTTTTCAGCTAGATGAAAAAAAAAAATTGCTAGCGAAAAAAAAACTTTGAGGGACTCCCATTGAAATGAATGGGAGGGGTTTTTGCAGGCGAATTTTGAGGCGGATCTGTGACCAGTTCTCCAAGATATGTGGAACAACTGCGCTCTGAGTTCCTTAAAGTGTTCCCAGAAGAATAGATGCCTTTTGTAAAAGGTAAAGGGGGTTCACACAAAATGTTGATCTGAATTACATTTCTCTTTTGTTCTTTTTTTCATTTTGCTACATAACAAGTAATTATTAACACTATTTCTGAAAGCATTCCTATTTTCTTCTGTCATGCCTAAAACTTTTACACAACACTGAAATTAGATTTTCTTAACTGGACAACCCTTTTAATTGATAGATTTTTTTAATTGTACGTTACAATGTTCAACAGTTGTTGTGAAGTAAAGAAATACAATAGTGATTCTGGCAGTTCGTATGAGAACTAGAATACCTCCTTTCCAGGGACATTAATATGGAATATATAAAGATAGAGCAATATACCATACACTTTTACAAATCTTTGTGCTAGGAGTTTAATTTTCTAGCGCATAGCCGGCTATTATAATAACTATCAAATAATATGAATAGCTGCTCAAAAACATTTGTAGAAAATGACTGGTTGTCACCAGCAATGCACATTTGACAAGTAGGTTTGAAGAACCAAAAATCTATTATGTACAATAGTAAAAAAAATATATTTTTCTTGCATAAAATACATTTCTTTTCTTTGGCCATGTGACTTTATAGTTACTTTCATCCAGTTGACACAAAGGCTTATCACGTGCCTTATCAGAAAATAGGCTGACCTTTCCTCCTGGCCTATGGGTAGCTTTGCTGGAAAAGTGAAATGCTCTGAATTAATTCCTGATTTCGGCTGACATACCTGTGCGGGGTCTACATCATTTAACATTACTATTGATGTACAGTGATAGTCAAGGACCAGCCTCCAGAAGTCTTTTACTGTGTTCGGTAAGGGATGTTGTGTAACGATGAAAGCTGAGGGCTGCACATAGCTCTAAAGAAAGGAGAAGAAATTATAATGATAGCCGAGAATCAGGAAATCAAGTATGTTCAAAAGCAGAATGTCACAAACCAAGACATTGTTAAGATTAACAAAACCGCCAGGGCCCCTTTGGAGGTTTTTCCTTTTTTCTTGTAAGAAATGCCACCACTTTATAACATTTTCATCTTCAAGTGGTAACAATATAGACTTTTTTTTTTTAACAAAGGATTGGACAAGAAATTGATTTGTGAGGTCAGTATGGTATTTCTTACAGTTTTATTTTTAGTGGAGATATTCACATTCTAAAAGGAAGGTGAAGGTTAACTTTTGACATTTGTACTTATTAAATGGTTGACACAGCAGAAAGTTTTCCATCTGAGTTTAAAAAGATGTGATAATTTACTGTAAGTCTGTAAATGAGAAGACTGCGGCCACCAGGACCATAGTAATAGATAGGATTCCTATAAAAGGAGAGATTTGCTGCTCTAGCTCTCTGACTATCCTGACCAAGACAGAATGACTGGATGGCAACCTGGGACACACAGCCCACCACTCCTCCTCTAGATATACTCTTGACCAGGACAGGGAATTTAGGTCAAGATATTGTAAGTGTTCTTACAGTTCTTTGTGCACCGTTCAGTGTAATGCCTTTACAATGTGTGTGTTATATATCTATGTTAGGGAGTAACATGAAATGATTTTAGGTATTCTGTGAAAGCCATCGGCACATAATATTTTCTATGTTTATAAACTTCACTAGATGTTTAATATTTATTCTCAATAATCTAGTCACCTAGTCTCAATTTATTAAAAACTTTACACCACTCTTACTGCAGTCCACATCTGTGTCGGGCTCTCTGTTATTCGGGTCCGCCAGGGGAGCCCCAACAACAGATGGAGCCGGACGGCTTAAAACAGCGGTTATATAAGTACACCAGTGGATCTCATTGACTATAATGGGGTTCTCCATGCAGGACTTTTCTCTCCACTGTTTTTCAGTGGTTTCTACAACAAAATCTCCAATGGTGAGTCCAGTGAAGATGTGAATCTAACCTTATCGTGTAGTAAAGTCACTAAATTTGTGCCTTTAATCTTTTTGCCATTTTTCAATAGTGTCAAAAAGTGGATGTTGTTTAAAAAGAGGGTGAAAGACCTTCTGCAGACCTGAAGTCTCCCTAAGCCAAAAAGTGGCACAGTTCCAATTTACACTGGCTATTTCTGGCACAAGGACAGCCAAAGATGTGAAAATATATCAAGAGGATACACTATATCCCAGTCAAGAATGTATTAAGACTAATAAAAGAAAAATAAATAAATACCCCTCTCCCTATGTGTTCATATAATATCAGCTATGGAAGAATGTATGGATTTAAGCTAGGGCTACACACTAACTATGGCTGCAAGACGCGATGAGCTGCCAGAAACCTTCCTAGTGATGCAAGTTTCCTCAACCATGAAAAGGCAGCAGCAAAAAGAGAGTCAAAAGACAACCTCATTCATCTTCATTATCTGTGATGCAGGACCATACAATCTTTGGGCATGCGATGTGTGTTGCAGCCAGAGTTGCCATGTGGAGAGAGTAGTTGTTTAAAATTTTAAATATTATCATTCAGAACGTAAAACAGGAAGAGATCCCAAGTATGAAGACCTAAACGTGAATACATGAGTGTGAAGACTTAAGCATGAAGATCTACATGTGAACACCTAGGTGTGAAGACCTAAATCTGAAGACCTAAGCATGAAGACCAAAATATTAAAACCTAAGTGTGAAGACCTAAATCTGAATACCTAAGTGTGAAGACCTAAATGTGAAGACCTAAGCGTGAAGACCTAAGCATAAAGTTCTAAATGTGAAGACCAAAGAGTGCGCACCTAACCATGAAGTCCTAAGTGTGAAAACCTTAGCATGAAGTACTGTACTGCTACAAAAATGAACGTCTCTACTAAGTCCATTAGAGCACAGACAACTTAGTATCAAGGAAAATAATGCAGAGATGGTGTTCTGTCCTGCACTTTATCAATGTCTTTATATTATACTGACATTGTAGAACTTTAGATGACATTACGGTACTTTCTTCTCTAATACCTGTGACTATTGTTTGAGTGTACCCTGATGGGTGCTCCAGACTTTTTTCTCTTATTTGGTAGATCTTATTTTGTGGAATTATAGATTTATATTCTCATTAGTATGGACTAAAAATGTTCTTACGTCCATCAAGGCTGCATTGATGTAGTTGCTGCTTTCTCCATCTATGGTTATGAGAAAAGGGAGGCAACGGTCTGGAGGTAAGACGTCCATACAGCGGTTCTTTTCATGGTTCCTAGGCAAGAGTGCTATACTGCAGTCTTCTACCCGTAGTGTTGGAGTCACCATGTTCAATGTCTGCACACATAATACCATAAAATTAAAGGGTCACGGTTATTTTATAACAACAATAATAAACTTTGACATTGTTTTAAACTATATATTAGCAAGAGTGAATATTTATGCTGTTAAAACTAGTTTTTCTATAACAGAAAGAGATGGCATGTAGCTAGCAAATGCCACATATTTCTGATCTGTGTGAGTCAATGTGCACATACACCTGAAGTCGGCTCTCTTTACAATGTAAACTATGCTGAAAACACTGCAGTTATTTTTGCTGTATTCTAGGAATGGCCATTACCTATACACTAAAGCTGGCCATACGCTCTAGATAGCTTTCAGCTGATTGCTTGTTTAGCCAACATCTATCTCAATGACTCCACCATGTGTTGGCAAGTGCATGTGGGAGAAAGTATCTGGCAGCGGCTTGTTTTCTTGAGAACAAAGTGATCAGGCATTCCAGAAATCCAGCTGCCAATTCTTCTCTCTCCCAACATCTGTTATCAGAGGTGAGTTAGGAGGCGCCTATACACATTATAGGGTCAACCAAGCTAAATGTAATGTGTATGGCCTTAGTGCGGAAGGTGGAGACCAACACTACAAAATCAGGTCCTATTTAGGTTAATATAGACTTACTCTAAATTCCTCTTTAATTTGACTGGAGTTTGTCTGAGGGTCCACTTTATTCATTTCATAGTATACTGATCGGACCTGAGATGCAGAGATAGATGTGTCCCCACATAAACAGGCTTCTAATATGGCATCATGAATGAACACATACTGTTCCTAAAAGGATAAGAAAAACAAATATTACACAAAAATATACAGTTTGTCTTTTTGGTTTTTTTTGCAGTTTTCCCCTCTGCAGGCTGTATTTGCTGTATGCATTTCTCTCTGAACTAGTGAGAAGAGACTAGCTGTCATACAATACACACAGTAAGTAGAGGAGAATCTGTGCACTAATATTCTCTCACTAAGAAATAACCCAAGGAACATGGATGTGAATAAAGTACTTGGGCATAAAAGAAACTTCCTAATTAGCTTCAACCTCAATCTAAGCCTTTGCTGCTATTCTTTCTTCAGTTTTTCCTGTTCACTCTTATCCGACCATAGACTTCGATAGATATGTAATATTATGCATGCGGCCTATGTGTGTAACATTGACACGGCTTTGTGCTGTTTTTAAATTAGTACTATATTCTTGATTTAATACATTACTT
Source organism: Leptodactylus fuscus (assembly GCF_031893055.1). Lineage (NCBI taxonomy): Eukaryota > Metazoa > Chordata > Amphibia > Anura > Leptodactylidae > Leptodactylus > Leptodactylus fuscus. The sequence continues at coordinate 74,212,162 of NC_134268.1, read as the reverse complement.
TCTGTCCCACAATGTTTTCTTTTATTTTTGCACATATATAAAGTGAATGTACCTCTGTCTGTACCATGTTCACTCTACGAGAGCGAAGTTCTCTCACACAGTTGTAAATATCTACAACTCCTTCCCTTTCAGCCATGTCCAGCATGATGTCTATGACAATAAAGCAACCTGTTCTGCCAGCTCCAGCGCTGAAATAGAAAAAAAGATAAAGAGAAATGAAACAGCAACAAAACCTTTGGAAAGCAACATATTCCCTCCTGGATTGGTATAGACTAGGCCAGTTCCTGACGTTGCTGGATTTACTGTATATATGTATTAATATTATTTAGGAAATGTAGATGTTCTTACATATTCAATAGGCAATGGGCAATATGATTTAATATTTTAAGCAGATGTTGGCTCACAGGATACATACGGTAACTTGTGAGTCACTTGTGTTATTGCTTGCCTGTTATTAAGTATCTTCAGTTTTAGGAGAGATGTTAGATCAGCAGCTCCATCTTAGCTACAGTGATCAATGTGGTCTGCTGGAGTTACAATCCTCCTCTTATCTCACCGCAGATGACTGATACATATAGTAAGTTATCTGACTGATAGTTTAGCACAGTTAGAGATCAACTCTTTTAACATGATGCTGAAGTTGTTATAGCCTTTTTGCCTTTGCTATCACAATCTATGTACAAGCCACTGCCATCACATGTCACAATCCATAGCGGAGAGTCCACCCGATACCTGCCACACATATAGTAAGGGAATTGACTGCCAATATAGATATAATATATATATATATATATATATATATATATATATATATATATATATTATATATATATATATATATATATATATATATATATATATATATATATAATGAATGGCGGCTTTTCAACATAGATTGTTACTACAGTACATAGAACATTCTAGGAATATGCTGCAAGGTTTGTGAACAGAACAAGCACAGGGAAATCTAAAATACTGTAATCTATATTAGACAAGTATCTTACATGGTTTTTGTAATGAAATGTCAGAGCCTTGCAGGGGAAACTGTTTCAGAAGTCCTTGCACCTTTGTGTTTATAAAAACATTTCTGTACATTATACATTCACAGATTTCTTTTCCTAACTCATGCACAGCCTGCCCCTGGGAATTTACAAATTGGACCATCATGCAGTCAATGCACGCATTCTGCTATGCCAGAACCAAGGCTAGCCTGCAAGCATTGTTATTTTACACTGATCAATACTACACAACAACATAATACAATATTCCATGACATGTTATACATTTATTAATAGCCTATTTATGGGGTTTCTAGTTTCAACTTATAAAGCTTATGTATTGAACAATGAAACATTATGCAGTATTTGTCATTTACATTCTGCATCATTTTTCAAGGTTTTCAGGATTTCTATTTGCTGCTATTATATGTTATATTTTATTGTTTACCTCCAGAAGGTAAGGATGGATTCACACAGGCATTTGAACTCCGTTCAGGGGTTCTGTCCCAGAATCCTCTTGAAAAATGCAGAGAGAAAAGATCTGCAAGGTGGACTTTTCTCTTTGCATTTTTTGGGCGGAAACCCATCAGACTCCATTATAGTTTCTGTGGGTAATAGTTTTTAAGCAGATTAGGTTTCCGTTTTTTTCGGGTCTGCAAGTGGACCCAAAGAAGGGAAAGCCAAACGCTAGTGTGACCTAGCGTAACAATGTCTTCTGATCATGTGATAGATGCACAGGTGAAAGACTCACTACAGGAGAGAGCTCTGACTATGGTACCATGACTGTAACCAAACATGTGATCATCTCATGATCAGAACAGGTTCTCATCCTTATTAAAGCTTAGTATCAAAATCGACATTTTGAGAACCATGAAAAGTTTTAGGTAACTATTTAATTTTTGTATATATAAAAAAACAATGTTTCTATTATGCTATGTGTTCTTCCTAGTCCTCCTTTATATTGGCATATTAGGCTAGCTTCACACCAGTTTAACTTCAGACTGTTGCTCTAATTCAAAATAGGGTCAGAACAAAAGTACAGTAATATAATAATGGATGCAGACAGAGGACATTCTGTGCATATCCATTATCTTTCATTGTCATGTAAAAAATAAGATGACAACTTTCTTCTGTCTCACATGTTTACCCTTCAAACTGATAAAGTTGTGTCTGCAGGATGTGTCTGCAAGACAGAAGAAAGCTTCCATCTTGTTTTTACCATTACGGTGAATGATGACAGATGAAGAGAATATACTCCGCTTGTATTTGTCATTCTATAAGTTTTCAGTCCATTGTTCTGATCCTGATTCGCCAATCTGAACTTAGCTTATTCTGTTTATGTTATCCTATTTTTTCTATTCAGTATGACGCCAGAAAATATTTTGTAAAAACATATTACCTAGATTTGTGGAACAAGTGATTTAACACCATTTCTGAATTCAATGTTATCTTACCTGCAATGCACAACCAGTGGGCCTGCATTGGCCGGACTCTTTGATTTGACTTGTCGTACAAATCCTAGAAGTCCTGTTGCATGGTATGGCACACCATGATCGGGCCAGCCTGTAAAGTGGAACTGGCGGATTTCCCGTATTTCATGTATACCCCTCTGTACACAACAAAGTAAGGACATTGATATTAATTTATGCCCATTAAACTCATTCTCATAAAGTAACTATAAAAGTATTATAAAAATGGATCCATCACAAAGCTAAAGGGGTTGTCTATGTGTATAACACTGATGACTTATCCATAGGACAGGTCAACAAAAGCAAATCAATGGAATTCCAACACCAGGTACCAGACTCAGTATACTGGGTACACTATGCATCAGCTGGGGATTTTCTGCCACCTCAGTGCTACAAAGCAACCCGCTGATCGGTGAGGCAATTCTATATATACTCATGGACAAGCCCTTCAAATCAGTGTGTAAATGAAGAAATATGCAGATTATTTAATTAATGTAAATATATATGTAAGTTAATAGGCAATATCTGCATAAATGCTAAATGAAAAAAAAATACATGAATATATTGTACATGGTGAGTAGTGCTATAAAACAGTAAAGTTCCTAACTATATGCTCATCAATATAATCCAAATGTAACAATGGAACCATCCTACAAAGTCTTATTCTTTTCATAACCAGTATATGTGAAGTCTACAAAGCCACCTTGAAATATCTGCTTCACCATAATAATAAAAATCTATTCTCCGTAGGAAGAACCTATTTAATATTAGAAAAATAAGAAAGACACAATACAAATCACAAAGACAACAAGTCAAAACATTTTTGATATGAACTGAATTCACCCCACTTCTTGCAGTTTCTTATACTCTGCCAGAAAGATAATATTCTAGAAAGTCTTCATAAATCTCAATAAATACGACATTTTAATACAGTGCTACCATTTCTAATGGGATTGAATGGGGACTCCATCTGTTCGGCAGATGAATCGAGTCTATACAAGATTTAATAAGAAACATCTCCAACTGGAGGTCTTCACACTTCCCTCATCAATGCAAACATATGCTATTCAGTGCAATTTGCAAACTTCACAGGGCTGGGATAGAACTTTGAGTTTCAGTTCACAAAAAAAGTTAGCTAAGAATCCGTGGGAAGCGGGGTGGTCAGGAAAACGCGACGTTCCTTTTATTATATACAGTAAAAGAATGTACTGGCGATGAGAAGTGAACAATTTAATAGTACGTGTCATGTGAAGCGAGATAGAAATATTGGGCTGTCAAGGGATAAAAGAAGATAATGTTGGAAAACTGTTGGGACCGACATAGAAAAGAATTTCTGAACTAGTCACAGACAGTGACAATAATTCATTGTATGCAAATGTTCTATAATAGTCCACCTTATGCATAGTACATTACATTCCTTCACAGCCATGAGTTGCAAGTACAGATTATGCAAAATTCATCTTGACACTTAAAGCATTAACTACACAGTGTCAAGACTTAACTTGACTATTTCAATGGTTCTTGGTGTATTCAATGTTAAGAATCGCCCCAGCAAGTTATCCGTGTCAGGTTAAACTTAACTATATCTGTACATGTACTTAAAACACCAAGTACAACATTATGCGAATTCCAGGCCATAGATTTGGTTAATAAAACACAAAATGTGTTAAATACTATACAGTTAGTTATGGTATAAAACCACATAGGCACTATACCACTGTGACTATAGCCCTAGAACATTACAAATGTTAACCTGCTGTATATAAATTCAATCTCTTTTTATTAGAATAGACCCTCAGCTATCAGGTAATCCATGGGGGTACAGGTCAGCAAGTGTTCAGTTTCCCTGCAGCGCCACCACAGGAGAAATGAAGTACTGACCTGTTCAAAATCAATGGGCTGTCTGTGTAACACATGTGTGTGCCAAGTGTTTTGTACCTGCTCTCTAGTAGGGTATATGTCTAAACCAGATAGACCCCCTTTTATGACGTCTTAACCAGTATATTTAGTAAAAGTACATCATCTTAAAACTTACAATGCAAGACTCTTTAGGACTTACCTTTTCTACTGCAAAAGTTCGTATTACATATTCAGCAAGTAATTCTGTTTCAATAAGTGTGACTTTAATATCTTTATATATCTCCGTGTCATCTGGCCAGTATTTACAGCATTTCACCTAAGGAAAAAATGGATGAAAGACATGATGAATTTCTAAGACTAACTTTATGAAGAATCACTAGACACATCCCTATAAAAGAAAGCACTTACATAGATTAGAAAACTTAAGGATCAAAGGTTACAAAATCTACTAACCAAAAATAACTACATCTAGAAAAAGGTAACCGTAGGTGGTTTACAAAAACCAAACAACCCAGATTAAGGGTGAGTTCACACTGAGTATACGCCAGCTTATTCTGAACGTGTTTTACGTTCAGAATAAGCTGGCGTATACTCAGTGTGAACTCACCCTAACACTGCCATTTATGACCCTTCTAAACAGGGCCAATCCATGGCCATGTTCACCTAGTGGAATATTTATAGAATACTTCCTTACTGCCAATAAGAAAAATCCTGAACCGAATCTGTCAGAAGTCCAATGGACCCATTATAGTGAAATGGATCCACTAATGTCCTCGTGTAACCGCTGTTTTAGTGGTCCAGCACTCCATCATTTGGGTGAAAGAATCAGTTCTGCAGCTAATATTGTTACAAATGTGCCAAAAGTTTTGAATTTTGGAAAATGTTAAACTTTTGGAATTCACCCCCATGAATTGCTCAAAACATTGGCTGCCGTATTACAGATCAGAAGAAGACTGAGAAGAAGGATCAATTTTACATTTAAACCCCTTTTGACATATATCATTATACTTAATAGCATTTAAATATGACACAGTTTTTCTACAATTCTACCCCATTATGAATTTTTTTCAAGCTTTCCAATACAATGTATGGAACATTAAATGCACCCTCACAAAGTACAATTTGATCCACAAAAATTAAGCCCTCATATGGCTCTGTGAAAGGAAAAATAAAAAGTTATTGGAGTAAAAATTGAAAATCAAAAAATGAAAAATGTCTGAGGCAGAAAGGAGTATTCATGTGTTTCTTTTTTTTCCCTATCAGTATGTCTTTCTAGAAAGGGAGGAAATCCACGCAAACACGGGGAGAACATACAAACTCCTTGCAGAGGTTGTTCCTGGCGGGATCCGAACCCAGGACTCCAGTGCTAACCACTGAGTTCACCGTGTTGCCCCTCTTTATCTATGTGTTTCTAAACTTTCTGTTTGCCACCACCTGCTACGATTTCTTTACCCATAGCCATTTATGCTTTGACACTACTAATGTTGTCTTGGTGTTAAAGAGCTTGAAAGGGGTTGGGTCCCGTCCTGGGAGACCTTGTGTCATACACAACTATCAGGACAAGCCGGGCACTTCTGATTTGAAGCAAATTTCATCAGATAAAACTGAATCCGTAGGCTGATTCTACTGAAACAGACCTGAAATGGATTTAGAGAAATTCACTCATTCCTAATATATAACACTTCACTACTTCCGAATATGGTTAGCTTTATCGTGACAGCATGCCTGTTACATGCACATAGCATATTATGTTTTCCTGTATATACTGGCATGTCTGGAATGACAGTACGCCTAAGTGACAGGACCAGGTCTGGAGAACTTCATTGCCAACACTACTAGAATGAGAGAGGTGCTACATAAAAAGATAAGACAAATGATCAAGCTGGTGTCATATACTGAGACCTGATTTATATAAGAATGACAGTACATATACAGATGCATGATAATATGTTACCATTCAGTTATAGCATCACACCATATACTATTGACAATAGTATATGGCGTGATGTTATATCTATTACTGTCAGCTTAAAATTCCATATAATGATTTTGAAGATATTGTAGTGCAATTTTGTCTGTATGGGTGCATATGTCTTAGAATGAGAAATTATATTGTTACCCATTGGAGAATAGAACTGATGTGGATGGATAAAACATTTGTACAACCCTTAGTATTGGACTAGGACCTTGAGTACGTAACCTCTAATACCTAATAACAAAATCATGAATATTCCAGCACAATAAGAAAGGTCAGTTATACGTATTATATTATCCCGTACGTCCTCGGGTCTGTGTGCTTGTACGGAAACATTAGGCTCATACTGTAAATAACTTCAAAGAACATAACAGGAAGCAGCTGCAGGAGGATCAAGAACACGGCCGAGGCAAAACAAAGATGTCTGGAGATCGGGACTGCCAACTGTTTACTTTCAGGTTTTGGCAGATATAAATACAGTTTAACAGGCTGAAGATCTGTTACTAAACGTCTATATGGGAATCATTTACTGTGCTCTTTATCCAGAAAATGTAGATCAAAAATACTTTAAAAACTTATCCTGCCTGCTGTGAAAAATTTTTGCGACAATTTTTTCTATTTTTACACACAATGTGTAAAATTTAAAGGCAAACAGTGTGTAGGGCGATGTATTGTAGCTACAAGTATGATTGGTCCAGTATTTTATATCAATGGAGGAAGAAGGGGCTGCTATACTGTGCAAAAGCCATATATGTAAAAAATATATATATATATATATATATATATATATATATATATATATATATTTGATATAAAAAAACAAAAAACAAAATGTGATTTAGCCAACAGATCATTTTTTGGTGTCACATTCCCTTTAACACATTCATTACCAGACTGTCTAGCTTAAAGGAAATAGCTGCTCTTGAGACTGGCGATTACAGACGGCTCGGGCTGTTCCAGTAACATACTCACCAATTACACTGCACACAGTCTGTTGTTTCTGACATAATTTTTCAAGCCAAAAGAACAATCTTAAAATAGCTGCTCTTTAGGTGCTCAAGCCTAGCGATATTTCATACTTAGAATAAAGTAGGTTATGGATGAAACATTCCTGTCAACAAATCTAGGCTAAAGCTACAACAACAAGAAACCCACTTCATCAAAGCAACATAAAATGCCTTAGATGTCCATCATGACGTGGAGAAAGATAGCTCTGTAATGGAAGCGATTTCCCTCCTTCAACACTCTTAAAAAAAGAAGTGAAGTATTTTCCCAGGTTCTTCTCTGCTGTGTACAGCGCTCCTGGAATTACGAAGACAAATATTTGACTTTTCCAATGTTTTTGGTCGTGCGCCAGTCACCACAACACATCATCTTGTTTACCGCTCAGTTATTACATGGGGATCTTAGAAGGATCTCCTTCACTTATGATGATAGATTCATTCAAAGAAAATAAAACTTTGTGTTCCTTGTTTTCTGATCTGGCTCCTGTCATCACGTTCTCCTCAAGCTCTCATGTTTGTAAAGGAGACGTCAGGATGTGTTCTCCGCTTGGACTGAACGTGATAAACAGTTTATAAATTCTGCGCATATGTTGTTGTTGGCCTAAATTCTGTTATGATAATCCAGGACATGGCGGATTCCTAATTATGTTGTTTAATGATTTAATAAACTTAATGAGAAAAAACATCATCGCACCTAAGACAATTTAGTAAGCTCAAAATAATAGATGACGGAAAGCTAAAACTTTAGCAATTACATGAACACTACTAGGTAACTTCTAGTTCTGTCTCAATTCACTGTTGTAGTAATTAAGACTGGGAAAATAATTGTAAAACAATCGAAAGTCAACTCCATCGATCTGATCCTGCTCATCCCAATTATTTCTATTATTTGCCTCCATGCCATCCTGCCTCACACCGCCATTGGGTAACGGATATGTCACTAACTCTACGCTGTCCAATCAGGATTTGTGAATATGTGAATAACTGACACAAAAATTCAGTGGTGTGGTGTTATATATAAATAGGGGGCAAGGAATATAAGAGGGGAGTGTCTGAAAATAATTATTTATTAATTGTAAACCGGGTAAAAATGTTCAGTTATGATCTTGTGATTTTGTTTTTGGTCCTAGTAGAAAACTCTATCCCCGCTGGTTACAATTTTTCATTTTTTACTATACTTTAATATGCCCCATTAGAGGTGCCTGAGAGTCATTTATATTCTTTCTTATTTATATAGCACCATTAATTCCATGGTGCTGTACATTATTATATTAATTCCAAGAGTTATCTAGAGACTGACTAGAAACTCATTTCCTCTTGGGTTCTATTTTGGTTCCAGGTTCGTTCTGACTCTGGGTTCATGTGAGTAGAATCATCACCTGTCACCAGGGCCGCTTTAACCATAGGGACAACAGTGCAACTGCACAGAGCTCTATGGTAGTAAGAGCATCTTCAACCGCCTCAGATCAAGCAGGACAGTAGCACATTTTGGGTGCTGTCACTCTGTTCCAGGCATCAGGTAGCGATTTCAACTTAATAGAGGTTGAGTACAACAGTGGAACACAGAGCTATCAGTTCTTTGATCTATTATTATTATGTGGGGTGGGCCCTTAATGTTTTAAAACAGCCCTGCCCTGTGTCGATCCTTTTCATGCTCCCCTCTCTTCCATTTTCATACATAGTTAGGGGGCGTTTACACTTGCGCCCTTGTCCGCCCTGTGCCATTCCGCTGGGTCTCCATCCTCAGCGAAACTGGACAGGGGACGGCTTCCCGGCAGTCAGCTTTAAAAACCATTCATTTGAATGGGTTTTAAAACCAAATTGCCAATGTCCGCCTGCAGCCTCTCTGCGGGGAAACTGTTTTTTTTTGGGCCGGACACAAAGTCCAAAGAACAATTCCGGTGTTGGGTGCTTGTTCTGATCACGTGACATGGGGTCAGCACCAGCCTGGAAACCCAAGGTCTGGTTGAAATAGAACTTCATAGAAACTGAGTTTTTAAAGAGTCCCTGGATAACCCCTCCACTTACAGTGACAAGGAACAAGTCCAGTTACTGATGCAGCCTTGCTGAGGTGCGATCAGTTCTCATGAGTGATAGTTTGATTGTCTATGGTTTTTGTAAATTTAGACCAAGCAATGATCATAACAATCACTGAAAAAGGGACAAACAATTTTGACTACATAGAAAGAGCTTTTTTGGGGCATCATCCTGAGCCACAATAGATTATTAACATCTACACAACCAGAGAAAATAGCATGTTTTTGTCTGTCAACCTCCTCGTGTTGGCAGTCCAATATGTTTCCTAAAATATGGCACAATCATAACCTTGCACTTTTTTTTCCATTCAGTCCCTTCACTTTGTCACAAGTTTCAGTAGGACATTGCACAAAAGAGAAACAGAATAATATGTATCAGCTGCGAAAAAGAAAACAGTACATGAATGACAAGGCGAGGATCAATACTGTGTCAGGCTCTTCATTCATAAGACGCCACTAATGTGTTTACTCCTTGGAGTATAAGCCTCTGGTATGAATGAAATCATTTTATCACCTCTTATCAGCGCTGTGCAGGGCAAACTAATAATATCTGGAAATGCCTGAAAGGCTCCGTTTAGGTTTTTAATAAACAGTCACAGTTTAATGAGGTCTTTTCAAAACTGACTTAACATGTTTAGAAATCATTAGCCTAAATTACCAGTGCAAAAGTCTCCTGTGGGAGCCATGCCGATCGCACTGCATGCCGTCTGGCGGGCGAATCAGCGGAAAACTACAAAAGACATTTATGTCTTTACATACAAACAAAAAGAAACATTCATAAAACAAAGCTTACAAGATATAAGCACATTCTAAGTCGCTCATGGGTGGATTATTAAAGAGATAAGAGCACACTTTGGTATTAGCTACCAAGCACACATGCATGGCGGCATTACGAGACATATAGCAGCCCTGCAATGATAGTATAGGTAACAGGTTGCCTTTCTGGGCTGCCCTCGCCAAGTTGTGAAACAAATAAATGCTTACAGACATCAACCCATACTTTGCCAGGACGTGCATTACTTTCGTATGCAGCAACAAAGATGATCTGTAAATGGGATTGGGCACAATGCAGACAGGCTGGAAGAGAAAATGAGCTCAGAAATCAATTTAAATCATTATGCAGATTTAAAGACTGATAGCTGGAGTATGAGATGAGAAGCAGCTTCCAGCACAATTATCAGGAGACATATCTGTTTTCATTGCAATGCTATTACATCGTGCTGGAGCAAAGTACTTTAACTTCTTCAATAGCCCGAGGACACAAAGGTGTAGTCAGAAAATTAAAGTGTTTTTCTTTATGTACAGAAAACAGCTCCTGAGCGGAACTTACTGGAGAAGAAACAGAATCACAACTCGACTAGTTTACACTAAGTTTTACCCATTTCAACTTTATCTTATGTAGAGTAGGCAGACACATACCAGTAATACAGATATGTCCTACCTTACCTGTCTTGGCTGGACATGTCCAGATATCTTTGTCATGCAGTGACCAGCTTTTCAAAATAATATAATTTTGTGACATTGTCTATTTAAAAATGTCTATCCTATGTGTGTCTATAAGTGGCCACACAGATGTGAATTGTCGATTGCATCCTTTTAAGCCCTTTTTGGGCTACTTAGAGCTCACAATGTACATTTTTTTCCCTATCAGTATGTCTTTGGAGTATGGGACGGAAATCCACGCAAACACGGGGAGAACATACAAACTCCTTGCAGATGGTTTTTTTTGCCCTTGGCTGGATTTGAACGAAGGACTCCAGCGCTGCAAGGCTGCAGTGCTAACCACTGAGCCAACATGTGGCCTCCTTTGGCAGTGTATTTTGACGCGGAATCCGCCTCAAAATCTGCTTCAATGGGAGCCGCTTGCTTCTTTTTTTCCGCTAGCTAGTAGTGTAAAAAGAAGCGCGATGCCTTATCTTGCCACGGATTCCACAGCTGACTCAGCTGCGGTGTCTGCGGCACGAGACTTCCTCCTGATGAGGCCCATTCATTCGGTCCTAATCCAGTGCGGAATGCCATGACAGGATGTTGGTGCACTGCATCTGCATTCCATCACGGCTAGCTGCATGATATTTTCACACATGGAATCCATTTTCCGCCATGTGAACATACCCTAAGGTGACTAACGTTTGATACTTAATGTGATTTTGGACCAAAATGTAACTTCATTTAAAAATTTAGCTGTTTTGTGCCTGAAAAACTTTTCTAAATTTTCTGTTCTAGGGAAGTTCAGTCTTTAAAAATCAGTAGGATCAAGAAGGTAACATAGTGACTGGAGGGGGGAAGGGCTGGTCTATCTACACAGAAAATGGAGTGGGGGAGGCAAAAGTCTCTCTATATAGGTCTCTACACTGCTTTCTCTGTCTGTACACTGCACAGATAAGTCTGCAGCTTCCCACAGTTCATTATGAGTTTATTTACTTCTGACTAGCTGCTTTTGTTATTGGCAATGAGATGTTAGTCATAGACAGCAAGCAGTTTACTTATTGTGTTTTTTTTTTTCTGTCAGTGATTTTTTAGCTGTATCATAACCTGTATTTGGAGTCCAGTGTCCCTGGATCTCATATAATATGTTCACTTGGACTTTTCTCAGCTATTTGTTTGCCATCTTAGTTACTCCTGGCAAAATTACATGTGAAGAAAACAACAGTAAAAAGGACTGCTTTGTATTGTATACACCCCTTGCCTTAGGAAAAAATGTAAAATTTTTGCTCCTGCCACAATGGGGCTATTAGCAGGAGAAAAAATGGTAGGACTCTAGATATGAAGGTTTATACAGCCATAGAACAGACTGCCCAGATATTTCACCTTTAGATGAAAACTCAGGTAACTTTTAACTAAATTTCATCTAAGTTAAGTGTGGGCACATCTGTATAATCATACAACCTGAATTATAAGGAATACGTGTCTATTACCCTACATCAAACCTTTCCTCTGCCATTGTGTTACCCCATCACCAGACTTACCTCAGACTACAGAATCTGTACAATAATTTAGCGACAATATACCCCCATACCGGTGCTAAAGTTCCAATCAGGATCATAGGGGGTGAGACATTCCAGCTAAACCTACATTAGGTATATATACCAGAAGAAGCTTTCCAAATATATGACATATTTATCCACCTGAAGGAGGCAAAAAGTATCCCTCGTCTCTGCTGGATTAGTATACAATGGTATACCTTTGTGCACTATAGAACTGCACAGTAGAATAAACTATTGCACGCAAAGGTAAATTGAAAAAAGAGATTTACCACTAAAGATGGCAGCTATTCTACCCAACTCCTCCATAAATATCAGCTCGGTAGAGCGTGTGTGTATTCTGAATAGGGAGAGTTGGAAGGCACTGCCATATATCTCCAGTAGTAGCTTATCCTCCTGAGAAAACAAAGGGATCAGGCGATGTAAACCAACTGCCCTATCCTTATCTCCCCCAATATCTGCCAATGGGAGGATCACATACACATCAAATGGTCTGCAGGTCCTGCCATTATATATATAGATCATACAGACAGCTATGGATACTTCCTGGGTCTTATGAACAGTCGAGTGGGTGGTAACTGTATGGATAAAAGGATTTTCTGTTTCTGGTTAGAAGACTGGAAGGAAATTTAGTGGGTGTAATTGCACCAATTACTCCAGAGAATTATAAGAACATGTAATACTTAGATTGTGTTGAATACAAGCTTCTTATATACCAACAATATTAAATACTGAATATAAAGTAATCTGTTAACAGAAGCTGTGCCAAAGTTTACTTTATAGATATGATAATAGGTATGTGACGTCAACCATATGGAGCAACTGGAAGATAAGAAAACAATGAGGGATAAAAATGAGGGCTCTAACAGGCCGGGCACCCCCAAAAGGTACCCCAAATGGCTCATTTATTTAATTCATTTCTTGGCAGAAACATGACACAGGAAAGTGGTTTAGACGCGGCTTTGGTGGTGATAGACTCTACAAGCAATAATTAGAAACAAACATGAAATCACAAGAATCTTCCTTACCCTGCCGACCTCTACTAGATTGGTCACCATGACTATGCTGGCAGTGTTTTCATGCCACACCATCCTCCAGAAATCATAGACTGTTTCTTGCATTGGACCTGTGCAGGAACATAAAAAGGAACAAAAGTTTAGAATGAAAACAATGTAAAAGAAAGTAAGGTTTTTAATATATCATGACATAAAATTTAGAAGGTAGAGAGATGCTAAAAATGTGAAGCTTGAAAGAGAATATATTCATGAACAGGATTCTCGCAGTGTTACCAGCCGTGCACTGTTATTCCTAGCTAGCGTTCTGGTGGAAGATTTCTCTTTGTATTCCCACTAGATGCACTATTAATAAAGACAAGATAAAGGCTACAACAATGAAGACTGTACTTCTGCTTAATTTACCCATTTGGAAGATCTTATCTACAGCGTCGCTCATACTGTCCTCAATAATTCATTTCACTTTGTAGTTTTGTAGCTGGGCACCCTGCATTTCTGACATAAAGCAAGAGGTCTATTCAACTCAAGGAAGATAGCCCTATAGCCAGTGACCCATCTAGCATCTAGGCACATCACACAACTACCATGGAGTGAGGGGCCCGACACTGAACTCCTCCAGCAGCTTTGAAACATAGATCCACAGTATATTCCTACAACAAACACTAGGAGGAGCTCAGGGCAGAAAGATATTTAGCTGTTTCCATTCATTTTGTTGGTAGCTGCAGTAATTTATATACTGAGCTCCCCCTAGTGGTGGCAGCAGTCAGTCAGTTTCATCAACTAAGCAGGAAATTCATAGCTTCATGTCTAGTGAAAACTATAAAATGTATCTATGCCAGTCAATGGATATAAGTACAAGGAAAGGAAGTATGTTTAGAATGAACACCAGCCGATGTACTTATAACCTGACCGTTCCATTTCTTTTGACCCAAAAATCTAAAAAGTGTTGTGTGAAGTTTTCTATTGAAAAATTCTTGGCTTTCAGTAAAAAAAAAAAAAAACCAAAAAACAAAACTGGGAAGGGGAGCAACATACAAAATTTTGTTATATGGCCCTATGATAACTGTATATGGTCCTGAGAGCAGACAAAGCGTCATATTCATAAGGATGCAAGCTCCTAAGATTAGACTAGTCCACTTCACATAAACAGGTGGGTACACAAAGCAGCAGAAAGCAAATCCAAGGAAAATGAATCCATGTAGGAATTGAGAAATTATTATACTCATGTTTCCTCGCAAGCTGTAACTCTCTCTCTCTCTATATATATATTTTATACTCAAATCTCATAATTAAATATAGGAGATGAAAACAGAACAAACTGCACATGTATATTGGTGAATAATCCCAACCCCAGCAATTGTAATGCTCTATACGCATCATGTGGCATATACCAGACATATTGGCTGCATATAAATAACTGTATGCCATACATCAGCTACTGACTTCCATAGTATAAATTTTTTTTCGGATGCCCTTGTATTGAAATTTGGCTAGTTGGCTATGCTTTTCAGTTTTTTCAATGTTGCATAGAGTTTTATAAGAGAACAGCAAAAATTCATATTCAGTGGGGAGTCTACCAATGCTCCAAACTACTACGCCCCACACTGCTCTAATAAATTTCTCTTGAGTGACGGGGCCAGAGAGCCATGCTGAAGTTCTCATCTTTGCACTGACATATTACAGCAGTGTGGATCATGGTAGCTTGCAGCAAGGGAGCCACCCTCGGTGCTCCAGACTGATCGCTTGCATAATGTGAAAAAATGAATATCTCTGCAGCAAAGGCATGAATTTTCATGGGAAAAAAAGGTGTTACATTCAGGTGAGCCTGACCTATCTAACTGTGTTGCTGGTTAGAAATACCGTATTTTTCGGACTATAAGACGCACTGGACTATAAGACACACCTAGGTTTTAGAGGAGAAAAATAGGGAAAAAACAATTTCAAGCAAATATGGGAGTTGTAGTTTTGCAACGGCTGCAAGGCCACATTGACAGGTGACCCTGCAGCTGTATGGAGATGTATAGGGCGTCTTTTATGTGGGGCCAGATGTACTTTTTAATTATACCATTTTGGGAAATGTCTATTGCTTAGATCACCTTTTATTTAAATCAGAGGCAGAACGGTGAGAAAAACCCGGTGGTTTAGCACTTTTGATTTTGACGCTTACCGTACAGGAAAAATATTAGTAGACTGGGCATTTTCGTATATATATATATATATATATATATATATATATATATATATATATATTTTTTTTAAAGTAATGTTATACTTTTATATGTATTCTAGGGAAAGGAGGTGAACTTTTATTTATGTTATTTTTTTATTATATATATATATATTTTTTTTTAACTATTTTATTAGCGCCCCCTAGGGGGCTTGAACCTGCAATCATTTGATTGCAAGTCCCATAGACGGCAATAGTAATATAGCGATGACAGGCCTGGGAGCCTTAGGTAGGCTCCCGGCTGTCACCGGAACAGGTTGGCTCCTGCAAGCTCGCCGCACAGGAGCTGGCTGGCCTGCAACTGTAAAGGTATGGGGCCAGTGGGGACCGGCCCCGGGTATAACTTTTTTTTTTTTTTTTTTTGGGGGGGTGGGCACATCTCCTGAAATCCTTTAATGCTCCATGCACACAACCCTGTACTTTGTCAGTGTGCTGTGTTTTTCATTGCTAGCACTTTGATCCATTCATTTCTATGGCCACATACACACGCCTGAGCTGTTTTGTTTTGTGACCCGGGCTCACTCATAGGAATGGAGCAGCACACAGACGTCATACATGTGCTCTCCATGCTCGATCACAGCCAGGCCACATGCACAATGCACCCACAGTGTAGCATAGCCCTATTCAAGTGAATAGCTTTGGCAGTAGCTGCTGTGTAGAGAATATGTAGAAGGTGGTGCAGTGCTGGATTCACCCTCTTCATTGTCTGTACCAGTGGAGTCCTAGAGGTTAGAACTAGAGATGAGCGAACACTAAAATGTTCGAGGTTCGAAATTCGATTCGAACAGCCGCTCAATGTTCGTGTGTTCGAACGGGTTTCGAACCCCATTATAGTCTATGGGGAACAGATACTCGTTAAGGGGGAAACCCAAATCCGTGTCTGGAGGGTCACCAAGTCCACTATGACACCACAGGAAATGATGCCAACACCTCTGGAATGACACTGGGACAGCAGGGGAAGCATGTCTGGGGGCATCTAACACACCAAAGACCCTCTATTACCCCAACATCACTGCCTAACAACTACACACTTTACACACTCAATACCACCTCTCTGACAGTAGGAAAACACCTTGAAACATGTGTATTTGGCACTTGCAGTGAGGAGAGCTTGTCACCAGCAGTGAATTTGGCCCTTGTAGTAAGTTGAGGTTGGCACCAACATTTGTTTTGAAAATCAGGGTGGATTGAGCCTCTAACCAGCAGAGTTTGGGCAAATTCATGGTGGAGGGAGCCTCTAAAAACCCCAGTTTGGACCAATTCATGGTGGTGGGAGCCTCTAAACAGCCCAGTTTGGGCAAATTCATGGTGGAGGGAGCCTCTAAAAACCCCAGTTTGGACCAATTCATGGTGGAGGGAGCCTGTAAACAGCCCAGTTTGGACCAATTCATGGTGGAGGGAGCCTCTAAAAACCCCAGTTTGGACCAAGTCATGGTGGAGGGAGCCTCTAAACAGCCCAGTTTGGACCAATTCATGGTG
Source organism: Leptodactylus fuscus (assembly GCF_031893055.1). NCBI lineage: Eukaryota > Metazoa > Chordata > Amphibia > Anura > Leptodactylidae > Leptodactylus > Leptodactylus fuscus. Next base: position 74,195,120 of record NC_134268.1, on the reverse strand, counting down.
GAGGGAGCCTCTAAAAACCCCAGTTTGGACCAATTCATGGTGGAGGGAGCCTCTAAACAGCCCAGTTTGGGCAAATTCATGGTGGAGGGAGCCTCTAAAAACCCCCAGTTTGGACCAATTCATGGTGGAGGGAGCCTCTAAAAACCCCAGTTTGGACCAATTCATGGTGGAGGGAGCCTCTAAACAGCCCAGTTTGGGCAAATTCATGGTGGAGGGAGCCTCTAAACAGCCCAGTTTGGGCAAATTCATGGTGGAGGGAGCCTCTAAAAACCCCAGTTTGGACCAATTCATGGTGGAGGGAGCCTCTAAAAACCCCAGTTTGGACCAATTCATGGTGGAGGGAGCCTCTAAAAACCCCAGTTTGGACCAATTCATGATGGAGGGAGCCTCTAAACAGCCCAGTTTGGGCAAATTCATGGTGGAGGGAGCCTCTAAAAAAACCCAGTTTGGACCAATTCATGGTGGAGGGAGCCTCTAAAAACCCCAGTTTGGACCAATTCATGGTGGAGGGAGCCTCTAAAAACCCCAGTTTGGACCAATTCATGGTGGAGGGAGCCTCTAAACAGCTCAGTTTGAACAAATTCATGGTGGAGGGAGCCTCTAAAAACCCCAGTTTGGACCAATTCATGGTGGAGGGAGCCTCTAAACAGCCCAGTTTGGACCAATTCATGGTGGAGGGAGCCTCTAAAAACCCCAGTTTGGACCAATTCATGGTGGAGGGAGCCTCTAAACAGCCCAGTTTGGGCAAATTCATGGTGGAGGGAGCCTCTAAACAGCCCAGTTTGGGCAAATTCATGGTGGAGGGAGCCTCTAAAAACCCCAGTTTGGACCAATTCATGGTGGAGGGACCCTCTAAAAACCCCAGTTTGGACCAATTCATGGTGCAGGGAGCCTCTAAAAACCCCAGTTTGGACCAATTCATGATGGAGGGAGCCTCTAAACAGCCCAGTTTGGGCAAATTCATGGTGGAGGGAGCCTCTAAAAAACCCCAGTCTGGACCAATTCATGGTGGAGGGAGCCTCTAAAAACCCCAGTTTGGACCAATTCATGGTGGAGGGAGCCTCTAAAAACCCCAGTTTGGACCAATTCATGGTGGAGGGAGCCTCTAAACAGCTCAGTTTGAACAAATTCATGGTGGAGGTAGCCTCTAAAAACCCCAGTTTGGACCAATTCATGGTGGAGGGAGCCTCTAAACAGCCCAGTTTGGACCAATTCATGGTGGAGGGAGCCTCTAAAAACCCCAATTTGGACCAATTCATGGTGGAGGGAGCCTCTAAACAGCCCAGTTTGGACCAATTCATGGTGGAGGGAGCCTCTAAAAACCCCAGTTTGGACCAATTCATGGTGGAGGGAGCCTCTAAACAGCCCAGTTTGGGCAAATTCATGGTGGAGGGAGCCTCTAAACAGCCCAGTTTGGGCAAATTCATGGTGGAGGGAGCCTCTAAAAACCCCCAGTTTGGACCAATTCATGGTGGAGGGAGCCTCTAAAAACCCCAGTTTGGACCAATTCATGGTGGAGGGAGCCTCTAAACAGCCCAGTTTGGGCAAATTCATGGTGGAGGGAGCCTCGAAACAGCCCAGTTTGGACCAATTCATGGTGGAGGGAGCCTATAAACTGCCCAGTTTGGACCAATTCATGGTGGAGGGAGCCTCTAAACAGCTCAGTTTGAACAAATTCATGGTGGAGGTAGCCTCTAAACAGCTCAGTTTGAACAAATTCATGGTGGAGGTAGCCTCTAAAAACCCCAGTTTGGACCAATTCATGGTGGAGGGAGCCTCTAAACAGCCCAGTTTGGACCAATTCATGGTGGAGGGAGCCTCTAAAAACCCCAGTTTGGACCAATTCATGGTGGAGGGAGCCTCTAAACAGCCCAGTTTGGGCAAATTCATGGTGGAGGGAGCCTCTAAACAGCCCAGTTTGGGCAAATTCATGGTGGAGGGAGCCTCTAAAAACCCCAGTTTGGACCAATTCATGGTGGAGGGAGCCTCTAAAAACCCCAGTTTGGACCAATTCATGGTGCAGGGAGCCTCTAAAAACCCCAGTTTGGACCAATTCATGATGGAGGGAGCCTCTAAACAGCCCAGTTTGGGCAAATTCATGGTGGAGGGAGCCTCTAAAAAACCCCAGTCTGGACCAATTCATGGTGGAGGGAGCCTCTAAAAACCCCAGTTTGGACCAATTCATGGTGGAGGGAGCCTCTAAAAACCCCAGTTTGGACCAATTCATGGTGGAGGGAGCCTCTAAACAGCTCAGTTTGAACAAATTCATGGTGGAGGTAGCCTCTAAAAACCCCAGTTTGGACCAATTCATGGTGGAGGGAGCCTCTAAACAGCCCAGTTTGGACCAATTCATGGTGGAGGGAGCCTCTAAAAACCCCAATTTGGACCAATTCATGGTGGAGGGAGCCTCTAAACAGCCCAGTTTGGACCAATTCATGGTGGAGGGAGCCTCTAAAAACCCCAGTTTGGACCAATTCATGGTGGAGGGAGCCTCTAAACAGCCCAGTTTGGGCAAATTCATGGTGGAGGGAGCCTCTAAACAGCCCAGTTTGGGCAAATTCATGGTGGAGGGAGCCTCTAAAAACCCCCAGTTTGGACCAATTCATGGTGGAGGGAGCCTCTAAAAACCCCAGTTTGGACCAATTCATGGTGGAGGGAGCCTCTAAACAGCCCAGTTTGGGCAAATTCATGGTGGAGGGAGCCTCGAAACAGCCCAGTTTGGACCAATTCATGGTGGAGGGAGCCTATAAACTGCCCAGTTTGGACCAATTCATGGTGGAGGGAGCCTCTAAACAGCCCAGTTTGGACCAATTCATGGTGGAGGGAGCCTCTAAAACCCCCAGTTTGGACCAATTCATGGTGGAGGGAGCCTCTAAACAGCCCAGTTTGGGCAAATTCATGGTGGAGGGAGCCTCTAACCAGCCCAGTTTGGACCAATTCATGGTGGAGGGAGCCTCTAAAACCCCCAGTTTGGACCAATTCATGGTGGAGGGAGCCTCTAACCAGCAGAGTTGGTGGAAATCAGGGTGGAGGGAGCCTCTAACCAGCAGAGTTGGTGGAAATCAGGGTGGAGGGAGCCTAGTATTAGCAGAATTGTGCAACGCTTATGGTGGATGAGTATGAGGATGCGGAGGAATTGGAGAGGTTGAGTACAGACATGGAGTTTCATGTTGGGGTGCTTTACACAGGTGGGCCCAAAAATGAAGGCTCTATCCAGTGGTGGTTCATTTTTATCAAAGTGAGCCGGTCGGCACTCTCAGCTGACAGATGGGTGCGCTTGTCAGTGATGATGCCACCGGCTGCACTGAACACCCTCTCAGATAGAACGCTGGCGGCAGGACAGGACAGCACCTCCAAGGCATATAGGGCAAGTTCAAGCCACAGGTCCAACTTCGACACCCAATACGTGTAGGGCGCAGAGGGGTCGGAGAGGACAGGGCTGTGGTCGGAAAGGTATTCCCGCAACATGCGCCTATACTTCTCACGCCTGGTGACACTAGGACCCTCCGTGGCGGCACTTTGGCGAGGGGGTGCCATCAAGGTGTCCCAGACCTTAGACAGTGTGCCCCTCGTTTGTGTGGACCGGTGAGAACTTGGTTGCCTACTGGAGGAACTGCCCTCCCTGCCGCAAACGTCACATGCTGGAAACATCTCCATCATATTCTGCACCAATTGCCTGTGGCAAGCATTGATGCGATTGGCCCTCCCGTCTACCGGAATAAAAGACGAGATGTTGTTTTTATACCGGGGGTCAAGGATAGCAAAGATCCAGTACTGGTTGTCCTCCATGATTTTGACAATACGCTTGTCGCTTGTAAAGCACCCCAACATGAACTCAGCCATGTCTGCCACAGTGTTAGTTGGCATGACTCCTCTGGCCCCACCGGAAAGTTCAATCTCCATTTCCTCCTCATCCTCCATGTCTACCCATCCGCGCTGCAACAATGGGACGATTCGAAGTTGCCCGGAAGCCTCCTGTATCACCATCACATCATCGGACAACTCTTCTTCCTCCTCCTCCTCCTCCTCCTCCTCCTCCTCCATTAAACGCAGTGAAGCGGACAGATGTGTGGACCTACTCTCCAGCTGTGACGGATCGGATGCTATCCCTAACTCCTCTGTGTGATCTGAGTTATCCCTGATGTCAATCAGGGATTCTCTCAGAACACACAAGAGAGGGATTGTAAGGCTCACCATCGCATCCTCAGAGCTCACCCTCCTTGTGGACTCCTCAAAGACCCGTAGGATGTCACAAAGGTCTCTCATCCATGGCCACTCATGGATGTGAAACTGAGGCAGCTGACTTTGTGGCACCCTAGGGTTTTGTAGCTGGTATTCCATCAAAGGTCTCTGCTGCTCAACCACTCTATTCAACATCTGAAACGTTGAGTTCCAGCGTGTGGGGACGTCGCACAAAAGCCGGTGTTGTGGCACATGCAGGCGTTGCTGGAGAGATTTTAAGCTAGCAGCGGCTACTGTCGACTTGCGAAAGTGGGCGCACATGCGCCTCACTTTCACCAGTAGCTCTGGAACATTGGGGTAGCTCTTTAGGAAACGTTGCACCACTAGGTTGAAGACGTGGGCCAGGCATGGAACATGTTGGAGTCCAGCAAGCTCCAGAGCTGCTACCAGGTTCCGGCCGTTATCACAAACGACCATGCCTGGGCCCAGGTGCAGCGGCTCAAACCATATTGCCGTCTCATCGAGGAGGGCATCCCTCACCTCGGAGGCAGTGTGCTGTCTGTCCCCCAAGCTGATCAGCTTCAGCACAGCCTGCTGACGTCTACCAACGCCAGTGCTGCAACGTTTCCAACTCGTAGCTGGGGTCAATCTAACAGCGGAGGAGGAGGCGGTGGCGGAGGAGGAGGCGGTAGAGGAGGAGGAGGAGGGGGGTGTTCTTCTCGTGTCCCTGCCAGGAATGTTAGGCGGGGAGACGAGGTACACCGGGCCAGTTTGGGAAGCAGTCCCAGCCTCAACTACATTCACCCAGTGTGCCGTCAGTGAAATGTAGCGTCCCTGTCCGCATGCACTTGTCCACGCGTCGGTGGTCAAGTGGACCTTTGTGCAAAGCGCGGAACTAAGGGCCCGCCTGATGTTGAGTGACACGTGCTGGTGCAAGGCGGGGACGGCACACCGGGAGAAGTAGTGACGGCTAGGGACGGCATAGCGAGGTGCCGCAGTTGCCATCAGGTCCAGGAAGGCGGGAGTTTCAACAAGCCGGAACGCCAACATCTCCTGGGCCAGCAGTTTAGCGATGTTGGCGTTCAAGGCTTGCGCGTGTGGGTGGTTAGCAGTGTATTTCTGCCGCCGCTCCAATGTCTGAGAGATGGTGGGTTGTTGTAAAGAAGCGCCTGATGGTGCCTTTGATGGTGCAGGAGAAGGAGATAAGACAGGAACAGGGGAGGATGAGGGAGAAGTCAACAAAGTGGCGGAGGCAGATGAAGTGGTGTCCTGGCTCGTCCTCTGGAGTGCATCGCCAGCACAGTCAGCAGTGGCAGAGGCAGTGGCAGAGGCAGTGGCGTGAACGGCAGGCGGCCTTTGTCCTGCCGTTGCTGCCTGCCACTGATTCCAGTGCTTGGATTCCAAATGACGGCGCATTGAAGTGGTGGACAGGTTGCTCTTCTCAGAGCCCCTAATCAATTTCGAGAGGCAAATTGTGCAGACAACACTATATCTGTCCTCGGCGCATTCCTTGAAAAAACTCCACACCTTCGAGAAAAGTGCCCTCGAGGTGGGAGTTTTTCGGGGCTGGGTACGAACTGGAACATCTTGGGAGATTCCGGGTGTGGCCTGGCTTCGCCTAAGCTGCTGACCTCTGCCTCTGCCTCTAGCTACCCTTTTTGGTGCTGCACCTGCCTCAACATCCACACAACTTTCCCCGCTTGACATCCCCCCTGTCCAGGTCGGGTCAGTGTCCTCATCATCCACCACTTCCTCTTCCAACTCCTGTCTCATCTCCTCCTCCCGCACAATGCGCCGGTCAACTGGATGCCCTGACGGCAACTGCGTCACATCATCGTCGATGAGGGTGGGTTGCTGGTCATCCACCACCAAATTGAACGGAGATGGAGGAGACTCTAGTGTTTGAGCATCTGGACACAGATGCTCCTCTGTTAGGTTCGTGGAATCGTGACGTGGAGAGGCAGGTTGAGGGACAATGAAAGGAGCGGAGAACAGCTCTGGGGAGCAGGGACAGTTGGGGTTATTGTTCTGTGAAGCTTGGGAATTTTGGGAGGAAGGAGGACAAGACTGTTGGGTAATAGGAGGAGAGGAGGCAGAGTCTGACTGGCTGCTGGACAATGTGCTGTAAGCGTTCTCTGACAGCCATTGCAAGACCTGTTCCTGGTTCTCGGGCCTACTAAGGTTTGTACCCTGCAGTTTAGTTAATGTGGCAAGCAACCCTGGCACTGTGGAGTGGCGCAATGCTTGCTGCCCCACAGGAGTAGGCACGGGACGCCCTGTGGCTTCACTGCTACCTTGCTCCCCAGAACCATTCCCCCGACCTCGCCCACGGCCTCGTCCACGTCCCTTTCCGGGAGCCTTGCGCATTTTGAATTCCCAGTTAGAAATTGGCACTATATACCAGTAGCAAAAATTGTGGGTGCACGTAACCCCAATATATTCTTTGAATTCCCAGTCAGACAATGGCACTATATACCAGTAGCAAGAAATGAGGGTATTTATAACCCCAATATATTCTTTCAATTCCCAGTCAGAAACTGGCACTATATGGCAGTAGAAAGAAATGAGGGTATTTGTAACCCCAATATATTCTTTGAATTCCCAGTCAGACAATGGCACTATATACCAGTATCAAGAAATGAGGGTATTTGTAACCCCAATATATTCTTTGAATTCCCAGTCAGACAATGGCACTATATACCAGTAGCAAAAATTGTGGGTGCACGTAACCCCAATATATTCTTTGAATTCCCAGTCAGAAACTGGCACTATATGGCAGTAGCAAGAAATGAGGGTATTTGTAACCCCAATATATTCTTTGAATTCCCAGTCAGACAATGGCACTATATACCAGTAGCAAGAAATGAGGGTATTTATAACCCCAATATATTCTTTGAATTCCCAGTCAGACAATGGCACTATATACCAGTAGCAAGAAATGAGGGTATTTATAACTCCAATATATTCTTTGAATTACCAGTCAGAAACTGGCACTATATGGCAGTAGCAAGAAATGAGGGTATTTGTAACCCCAATATATTCTTTGAATTCCCAGTCAGACAATGGCACTATATACCAGTAGCAAAAATTGTGGGTGCACGTAACCCCAATATATTCTTTGAATTACCAGTCAGAAACTGGCACTATATGGCAGTAGCAAGAAATGAGGGTATTTGTAACCCCAATATATTCTTTGAATTCCCAGTCAGACAATGGCACTATATACCAGTAGCAAGAAATGAGGGTATTTGTAACCCCAATATATTCTTTGAATTCCCAGTCAGACAATGGCACTATATACCAGTAGCAAAAATTGTGGGTGCACGTAACCCCAATATATTCTTTGAATTCCCAGTTAGACAATGGCACTATATACCAGTAGCAAAAATTGTGGGTGCACGTAACCCCAATATATTCTTTGAATTACCAGTCAGAAACTGGCACTATATGGCAGTAGCAAGAAATGAGGGTATTTGTAACCCCAATATATTCTTTGAATTCCCAGTCAGACAATGGCACTATATACCAGTAGCAAGAAATGAGGGTATTTATAAACCCAATATATTCTTTGAATTCCCAGTCAGACAATGGCACTATATACCAGTAGCAAGAAATGAGGGTATTTATAACCCCAATATATTCTTTGAATTACCAGTCAGAAACTGGCACTATATGGCAGTAGCAAGAAATGAGGGTATTTGTAACCCCAATATATTCTTTGAATTCCCAGTCAGACAATGGCACTATATACCAGTAGCAAAAATTGTGGGTGCACGTAACCCCAATATATTCTTTGAATTACCAGTCAGACAATGGCACTATATACCAGTAGCAAGAAATGAGGGTATTTATAACCCCAATATATTCTTTGAATTCCCAGTCAGACAATGGCACTATATACCAGTAGCAAGAAATGAGGGTATTTGTAACCCCAATATATTCTTTGAATTCCCAGTCAGACAATGGCACTATATACCAGTAGCAAGAAATGAGGGTATTTATAACCCCAATATATTCTTTGAATTCCCAGTCAGACAATGGCACTATATACCAGTAGCAAGAAATGAGGGTATTTATAACCCCAATATATTCTTTGAATTACCAGTCAGAAACTGGCACTATATGGCAGTAGCAAGAAATGAGGGTATTTGTAACCCCAATATATTCTTTGACTTCCCAGTCAGACAATGGAACTATATACCAGTAGCAAGAAATGAGGGTATTTATAACCCCAATATATTCTTTGAATTCCCAGTCAGACAATGGCACTATATGGCAGTAGCAAGAAATGAGGGTATTTATAACCCCAATATATTCTTTGAATTACCAGTCAGAAACTGGCACTATATGGCAGTAGCAAGAAATGAGGGTATTTGTAACCCCAATATATTCTTTGAATTCCCAGTCAGACAATGGAACTATATACCAGTAGCAAGAAATGAGGGTATTTATAACCCCAATATATTCTTTGAATTCCCAGTCAGACAATGGCACTATATGGCAGTAGCAAGAAATGAGGGTATTTGTAACCCCAATATATTCTTTGAATTCCCAGTCAGACAATGGCACTATATACCAGTAGCAAACATTGTGGGTGCACGTAACCCCAATATATTCTTTGAATTCCCAGTCAGACAATGGCACTATATACCAGTAGCAAGAAATGAGGGTATTTATAACCCCAATATATTCTTTGAATTCCCAGTCAGACAATGGCACTATATACCAGTAGCAAGAAATGAGGGTATTTATAACCCCAATATATTCTTTGAATTCCCAGTCAGACAATGGCACTATATACCAGTAGCAAAAATTGTGGGTGCACGTAACCCCAATATATTCTTTGAATTACCAGTCAGAAACTGGCACTATATGGCAGTAGCAAGAAATGAGGGTATTTGTAACCCCAATATATTCTTTGAATTCCCAGTCAGACAATGGCACTATATACCAGTAGCAAGAAATGAGGGTATTTGTAACCCCAATATATTCTTTGAATTCCCAGTCAGACAATGGCACTATATACCAGTAGCAAAAATTGTGGGTGCACGTAACCCCAATATATTCTTTGAATTCCCAGTCAGACAATGGCACTATATACCAGTAGCAAAAATTGTGGGTGCACGTAACCCCAATATATTCTTTGAATTCCCAGTGAGACAATGGCACTATATACCAGTAGCAAAAATTGTGGGTGCACGTAACCCCAATATATTCTTTGAATTCCCAGTCAGACAATGGCACTATATACCAGTAGCAAAAATTGTGGGTGCACGTAACCCCAATATATTCTTTGAATTCCCAGTCAGACAATGGCACTATATGGCAGTAGCAAAAATTGTGGGTGCACGTAACCCCAATATATTCTTTGAATTCCCAGTCAGACAATGGCACTATATGGCAGTAGCAAAAATTGTGGGTGCACGTAACCCCAATATATTCTTTGAATTCCCAGTCAGACAATGGCACTATATACCAGTAGCAAAAATAGTGGGTGTATATAGCCCCAATTCTATTGCTAGGGGACTTGCAGGGTATTTCTGAGGTGAAGGTGGGGGGGCACACCGTTGGAACGGGGATTTGGGGTGTATATATGGGGTATACGGGAATACACTGTCAGTGTGTTCCATTCAGGATCCTGGGAAAGCTGGGTTGCGGCGATTGAGCCCGTCAGTGCCACGTTACACTGACAAGCTTCTCCCTGGAATTGAAGTTATATGTAAGCCCAATATATTCTTTGAATTCCCAGTGAGACAATGGCACTATATAGCAGTAGCAAAAATAGTGGGTGTATATAGCCCCAATTCTATTGCTAGGGGACTTGCAGGGTATTTCTGGGGTGAAGGTGGGGGGGCACACCGTTGGAACGGGTATCGGGGGTATATATCGGGTATACGGGAATACACTGTCAGTGTATTCCATTCAGGATCCGCGGAAAGCTGGGTTGCGGCGATTGAGCCCGTCAGTGCCACGTTACACTGACAAGCTTCTCCCTGGAATTTAGCTCTTATAAGAGCTGTTGGTTGTCTTCTCCTTCCTATCCTAGCCTGTCCCTGCCTACCCAGAATCTAACCCCTAGCTAACTGGACGGAAACCTCCGTCCCCGGTGAATTGCAAGCTCAGAATGACGCGAAGCTGGGCGTCGCTGTTCTTTTAAATTAGAGGTCACATGTTTTCGGCAGCCAATGGGTTTTGCCTACTTTTTTCAACGTCACCGGTGTCGTAGTTCCTGTCCCACCTACCCTACGCTGTTATTGGAGCAAAAAAGGTGCCAGGGAAGGTGGGAGGGGAATCGAGTAATGGCGCACTTTACCACGCGGTGTTCGATTCGATTCGAACATGCCAAACAGCCTAATATCCGATCGAACATGAGTTCGATAGAACACTGTTCGCTCATCTCTAGTTAGAACCCACCGATTCTAAAGTGATGGCATAACCTTAGAATGTTTCCATAAAAAGAAAGCTCTGAAATACTCAGATGTCACATATATAGCACATTTAGTCAGACTATATAGTGATAGAAAAGCATCTTTTATAAGTCTATGTAAAGACTGACCTCAATGAAGATTGGGGGAGCTTCACAATACTTATGTTGGAATATTCGGATGCCATTAGCGGCTCACTCAGTTTGATAGACACTCAGTCTAAACCTTAAACAAGAAGCTTCATCCCAGCAAATGGCTTGTTTCAAACATAATTCTCTTCAAAAGCTTTATCTTCTTTCACATTGATGAATTTCAAATTGTAGTCTGACATTTTAATAAATGATTATAGTGCCACTTGTCTTGGGCATAAATTAAAATGCAATGAAGCCTGGAGGGCAGAGTGGGATTTACAGCTAGTTGGGAGCCCAAGCATAAATACTGTGCCAGTTTGCGGATTGTGGAGAGCTGCACTGTATTTCCATCACACGTCCACAAATCACAGCGCAGTAAATAGGCTTATTCAGGATGTGTGGTAGTTCAGAAATCTAATTTACCTTAATATTATACGATTCTTAGGAATCTGTCACATAACACATGACTGCTGTATTTGTGCTCATGGCTTTTATGGCAATCACTTTTTACAGGTGTACAAGTCATCACAACCTTAATAGGGGTCACCAGCACCCATCCTATGGGTAAATCATTTTTTTCCCCCTGTAAATCGGTGCCTCATATATGACCGTTTTTGTTAATATTCAAATTATCTCTTTAGAGCAATGAGGGTGTTGCTGCTTACCTGTTTGGAGCAATAACAACACCCTCGATGATTCAGAATTTAGGTGAGTGTTGCAACCTCTTCACTGAATACCAAACACAGCGCCATATACACTGTCTGCCAATAAGTATTTGAATACCCATGCAAATGAAGATATCTATAGTCGTGATGTACGTCACGCCTTCCTTGAATCCAGCGCACTGTCAGCTTTCCAGCAGTATATAGAACTGCCTGTGCCCCAAACCATGAAAGGTCCTCTTTAAATAGGAAACAGCATTGACATTAGTGCATTGGCAATAGTCGCATGCCAGATGCCACAAAGTGCAGAGTTGTCAGATTTCGAGAAAGGGGAAATTGTGGGGTACCACAGAAATGGTCGATCCTTAAGGGACATAGCAAGTGAACTGAATAACCCAAAATCTACAGTGGCCTGTGTGATTACGAAGTGGAAGGTGAACAGTGGTTGTTGGAATGTGCCCCGAGTTGGCAGACCCCCGAAACTGGGAGATAGAGGCCGACAGGTGCTGGTCAAAGAAACCGCACCCAACTGATGGCTCATATACACCAGGAGTTTATCTGGGAGTATTGTGTCGATCAATATCATCCATAAGGAAGTATCTGCTGGGTTCTACCAACTACTGAATATGAAGAAATGTTGTTTTTGTATTCTACCACAAGTGTCCAAATACTTAGTGGCAGACAGTGTAATGCGTAGGGGCTGTGCTTGTTATTGCAGAACAGCCCCATTCATTTGAAATAGACCAAAATAGACCAAGAGCACATGATAAATGAATGTGACATCACTGGGCTGTGAAGCAGATGTAGCGGTCACCTACAGCTGAACTGTGGGGCTTCCAGGTTCTGGATCCCAGCAATTAGATATTTATGAATTATCAAAAAGACCCTTTGAGACGGGGCTGCATTTAGCATAAATGCTGCAAGGTGGATGGGATTCTTGCGCATCCCTTCCACACATTGCAGAAAAATAACACCTCCGTCACTTTTTTGGATATCATACCTACAAAAATACTGGCGGTTTCACTATAGGTATAAGTGAAACAGAAAGTCCGCAGAGGAAGACTGCAGACTTTCTATGAAAAGTGCTGTTTGGTTGTAGCCCACTACGTGAGGCCTAAAAGTACACTAAACTAAAAAATGAATGGAAGTTAACAGGAGATAATCTTGCTCCCACTGTTTGTAAGTCTGCAGGATTTTATGCACATTCCTAAAACAAACGGTCTTGTACAAGTTCAGGACAGAACACAGAAATTAGTCTTGTGCTGATCTTTTACAATTTTGGCTGGGAAGTGGCTAAAGGAGTGGACTTCAAGGGTGCGGCGTAATTGTTTTTGTCCTACTGCAGGAAAAGAGGGCAGGGGTGGTTGCTGCTCCAGCCAGTTGTCTTACATCTGCACATTATTATATTTTTGCCTGATTTTCCTAAATAGTCAAGGCAAACGACAGTCTAATGTTCAAATCTTCACCCATTACAATATGCAAATTTTATTGGACAAACCTCCCAATGATAAATAATTTTTTTTTCACAAAGTAAAAAATTGTAATACACATTATCTGTTCCAAATTATACACAACAGAGTTTCTAAACATTTTATAAGTTGTTCTATTGGTTCATTAAGTGTTCACATTTACTAAAATCCAAAACTATTTCAATCAAAACCATCTTATCAGGCCACGTTACACGCCAACATAGGACCCTTCTTTGATATAGCCTTCACAATTCTTGCATTCATTGAGCTTGTGAGTTTTTTGATAGTTTCTGCTTGAATTTCTTTGTAGGATGTCAGAATAGCCTCCCAGAGCTGCCGTTTTGAAGTGAACTGCCTCCTACCTACATAGAGCTTTTGCTTGAGGATACTCCAAGGGTTCTCAATAGGGTTGAGGTCAGGGGAGCATGATGGTCACACCATGAGTTTCTCTCCTTTTATGCCCATAGCAGCTAATGACTCTCAGATATTCTTTGCTGCATGAGATGGTGCATTGTCATACATGATGATGATTTTGTTACAAAGGGCACAGCTCTTCTTTTTATACAATAGAAGAAAGTGGTCGGTTAGAAAAATCTATATACTTTGCAGAGGTAATTTTCACACCTAAAGGGACCTACCAGCTCTCTCCCCATGATTCTGGCCCAAAACATGACTCCGTCACTTTCTTGTTGATGTCAGAGCCTAGATGGGACATGGTGGCCATCCTCTACTCCATCCATGGTTGCTCGACACTCACCAGTAAACAAGACTGTTTCAAAATTAGTCTTTATGTATGTCTCGGCCCACTGCAACTGCTTATGCTTACGGGTGGCGGAATAGTAGCTTTTTTGTTACGGCCTACTTCGTGGGGCCTTACCCTTAGGCCAGGACCCCACGGTCCAGAAATGCTGCGATTTGCCTGTAGCGCAAATGCCGCAGGAAAATCACAGCATTTTACAGTAACTGCAAAGTGGATGGGATTCTTGTGACTCTCACGCCTACTTTGCGGTAAAAACCGCAGCGCAGACATGCTGCGATTTCCAAAACCGGCACGTTTTTGGAAATCGCAACGTCAGTTATATCTATGGAAATGCCGGTGGCTTCTCCATAGATATAATTGTAACAGAAAAGTCAGCAGAGGAAAACTCTGCAAACTTTCTGTTTAAAGCACTGCAGGAAGAACCGCAATGCATTCTTGCCGCGGTTTTTCCCGCAGCGCTTCATAGCTGCGCGTTCTCTCGTTGGGCCTTAGCCTCAAGTAGGTTTCCTTTAATTGGACTCTCCTGCCAAACTAATTATCACAGGTGTTTGAGATTGATTTCTGTGATCCAAAGAGCCCTGAGACACAATATATCCATGAGTTTAATTGAAAAACATAAAATTGAATCTTTATGACACTTAAATCTGATTTGCATAATAATTTGGAATTTGGTATAAACAGAGCACCATAAGAAGGAAGAGAATGCACATGGCTGAACTCCTGAACCAGACAGAGAAGATTTATGTATATCATTTTCAGCTTTAATTATAATATCAGCTAAAGCAAGATCAAAGTGATTTTTTGCTCATTTTGTATGTTTAGTTTTCCATTAACAAAATATGCCTTCTATGCCCACTAGAGTTGCTGCTACATTTCCTCCAGACAGTGCAGACATCTAGTTTGCTGTCCTAGCCTACTCCTTTTGCATAACCTAGCCAAAACAGTGTGGCTAAGGCTGCTTTCACACGGAGTTAACGCTCTGCTCATTCTGACACGTAAACACGTTCAAAGTGAGCAGAGTAAAACAGAATCTAGAGATGAGCGAACACTGTTCGGAACAGCCGTTCCGAACAGCACGCTCCCATAGAAATGAATGGACGTAGCCGGCACGCGGGGGGTTAAGCGACCGGCTGCCGGCAAAGTGTACATGCCAGCTGCTTCCATTCATTTCTATGGGAACGGATGATGCGAACAGTGTTCGCTCATCTCTAACAGAATCCCATTGAGTTCAATGGGTTCAGTCTTACGCTCGCTCCCCATTGAACTCAATGGGAGGCTTTTTTAACTCTTGCTTTCAATGTGATACACACATAAGACCGAACCCATTGAACTCAATGGGATTCTGTTTTACTCTGCTCACTCTGAATGTGTTTACGTTTCAGAATGAGCGGAGCGTTAACTCCGTGTGAAAGCAGCCTTACTAATACTGCCTTGGCAACCACAACACATGGCCAGAAGCCACCTCCAGATACATCCTTGTATTCTAGACATCCAAAACAAAGCAGTAATAGAATAATAAGTAAAATTTAACAGGAGTGTCATAGTAAATAGTGTGAAGGAGATTTATCAAAATGAGTACAAGGGAACATTGGCCAAAACAACCAAGAGTCCAGATCTTATTTTAGAGATGAACCATTGAAATT
Organism: Leptodactylus fuscus; assembly: GCF_031893055.1. NCBI lineage: Eukaryota > Metazoa > Chordata > Amphibia > Anura > Leptodactylidae > Leptodactylus > Leptodactylus fuscus. The sequence continues at coordinate 74,179,848 of NC_134268.1, read as the reverse complement.
ATTCAAGAGACAATTGCTGCCATAATGGAGGAGCCTCATGCTCTTGTTGGGCTTTGATAAGTATAAGGAACCATGTACTTTGGTGCGCTACAATTTAACTAATTCCACATGAACCCTGATGTAACGCGAGGTTCTATAACTTTATTTCATCAATTCCGTAACCCACACCCAACCTATAAACATTCAATTGCAATATACATAAATACTACTATCCCAGGAGACAAGGCTGACCAAAGTCTGTTGTGGTCATGCCCTGGACATGGGGAAAAGTCAACCAATCATAAAGGGGATTGTCTAGGGATTCAGACCAATATTGAGAGGCAAATGTTATTGCTTGTACTAAAATAGTTTAAAAGTATATTTCCAATATACCATCTGCATTAATGCTTCACGGCTTTCTAGATCTCTGCTTGCTGTGTTTCACTCTACTTAGTTTCAGTGGATACAAATCAGTCCATTGTCATGTGATATATAGTCCATGGTCATGTGATATAGAGTTCATGGTCATGTAATATACAAACCATGGTCATGTGATGAGCACAGACGTGCAAAGCTTGTCATAGTTACAGTACAGTAATCAGACATGTGTCTGGTAACAAGTTGTGCACCTGTGTGCTCATCACATGACCATGGACTGTATATCACATGACCATGGACTATATATCACATGATCATGGAATCATTTTTATCAACTGAACCTAAGCAGAATACATGACAGCAAGAACAGATCTAGAAAACTGTGAGGATTTGATACAGAAAGTATATTGGAAAATTGTACAACTTTTTATTACAAAACAATAGCATTTCTCTCTCAGTATTGGTCTGAAACTGGGCAACCCCTTTAATGTTGTAATTGTATGTTCTATCAGGAGCCTAAAGTGCATGGAGTTTTTAATCCTGTAAAATGACAGGCAGTATGATAGATAACATATGGATCCCAATATAGTCAGTGTGATCTCTTAGTCTTCATTGGTGTGTGTCAGTGGACAGAACCATCTTTCCGTCCATTCCATTATTCTGTTCCCATGATGGAAGAGTAAAATTGAATGAATATAATGCTTATGAGAATAAGATCGTATTCACCAGCAGCTTGTGCCTTCACTTTTGAGAATCTGAGATGCAGGGAGATCTCAGCGCTCCTTAAATGGTTTACTTTACCCTACTGAGAACCCATAATGACAATATGTCTGGGTCGGGTTGGTAAGGCTCGGGTCTATGTACCATGATTATTGATACATCACATTGCCCACCACAGATGGTGCACAAAAGAAACCAGCCATGAGGGGACACAACTAAGAGAAACTGATTGAGTTGTATAAAATGTATTAAGCTTTGTGCACTACTTTGATGAACGTTATGCGGTTCAGCCCTACAGAAATATTGATAAATGTGGCCTATTGTGCACAGTATAGCATAGTATAACTGATCAATAAATCAGGTGAATACAGATATTGAAATCAGAATAAATAGTTAATCTTTTAGAGTCACTGGATCAGCTATTGTATATAAGCAGATTTTGATTTCTGCTCAGTGCAAACCTCACCACAATAGGAACAAACTAATATTCTCACAAGGTTAACTAGAAGCAAAGACCATTTTGAGAAGAGGCGCCCTCAGTCTTACATTAAATGTTACAGCAGATGAACATTTTCTACCAGTCATTTTTTTTGCATTTATGCACCTTTCCTTTTATGATGACGATGGGAGGTGTGAACTAAAGCCCATGACAAGTAACGTATGCTTGTGCAAAGCTATTTCACAGTTGACAACACTTGCACATTGTTGCGGAGCAGGTGACCTGCATTTCCCATTCTTCCATCTGCCCTTTCTTCATTTTTACTTCCATAAACCGTTACGATGGCATTACATGTACTCGCGCCATCCCAGCGCCCGCTTCAGCGCTGCTGTCTGTCAACCTTTGACCGAAATAAGTCTTTCTTCATTGAACACGGAGCAGGTTCTTCCCTGAGCTACAAACAAACCCAAGCAGTTTACCATCTGTTAATTTAATAAAATAGTGCAGTTTCAGGTATTCGGGTCAGTGGAAATATCACATTTTTTTCTACATGCTGAGCACAAATAATGGTCTGCAGATACATGTGCAATTGTTGGGTCACAGACCTCAGAGTCTCCTGCTTATTCCTCAATATGTCGTTTTAACTACAAGAGATACCTTTTAGTGAATCATTTCCTCAGTAGACTAGAATTCATTTCTATCTATATCTCCAGAATGACTGTGGAGCTCCTTGGCGTGGCGTTTCTTTGTAGAAGTACTATCAATTTGTTCTTTTCATCTCTACATCTAACCATCCGGTCTTCTCGCTACTTCTTAGTAACAATAGAGCCTTCTCCTTCTGGTATTTAATAGCTATTATTAAACACAGCTCATCTTCACGCACTGTCCAATAACTTTTCCTGACAATGAGCAATCTTTAGAGAAGGTGCAGCTGACTAAACAGATTCAACCTTTCAAAGCATCTTCACTCTAGAGAGCAGGATCCCCAAGAACATTATTATTGTGTCTCACCTGCTGATCCAGTGATCTAGGTACCAAACATGCTCATTACTGCCCCGTCTGCAATATCTGGTTGAGGTCATATCATAGAACTGTTTTATTCAATTAATCTAATATATCGTCGCAGTTGTCAGCAATAAGCCTTTTAGATATACTGTATATGTGTGTGTGTGTGTGTTGTATGCTCTCTGTGCAGGTGAAAGGAAAGGAATGCTGAAAATGTAAATGTATGAACTCATGTTATCCGGGAATGAAACAACTTGCGCTAGGTTCACACCTGCGTTTGGCACTTGGTTCTGTGGTTTCCATCTTCTGCATGCAAGAAGACGGAAACCACAGACTGGGTCCGGCCGTGAGCGTTTTATGCTCTCCGCCACGAAACCGTTTTTTTAAATCCGGACACAGAGTACTGCATGTCCGACTCTGTGTCCGGATTAAAAAAAACGGTTTCGCGGCAGAGAGCATAAAACGCTCACCGCTGCTCACGGCCAGACAGCTTTCAAACCCATTTAAATGAATGGGTGAGAAAGAGTCCTGCAGGTTTCCCTCTCCTGCTCTGTTTTGTGCAGGAAACGGAAACCTGCAGAACGGAGACCAGGGCGCAGATGTGAACGAGCCCTTATTGGGTATTAAGGAGTTATTTTCTAGTATGACAAAATAATTTAACATTTCAAACAATAGAAGTAAGGGCCTGGTTCACAAGAGTTTACAATCTATGAAGAAATAGGGAGACACAGGAGGTAAGAGGGTTTATGGCAACTTTTAATAAATAAGGTCATATAATTGAAGCTATATAAGCCTGCCATCAGCCAGTGTCTGTGAATATACGGATACGAGGTGGATGGAGTGCAGGGTAACATCTAGATGGAGGGGTCAGGTACTGAGCAATAGAGAAGAAAGGATAACTTAGGACAAGAAGCTTATTGTGAGGAGATGTAGAACAATATTATAAGGTCGTGTGATAAGCCTGCCTAAACATATACGATTTTAGGGCATGTCTGAAGCTGCTGTAGTTGGGTATTTATCTGATTGCTCAGGGTAAAGCATTCCAGAGCACCGGTGCAGCTCGAGAAAAGTCTTGGAGATGGAATTGGGATGTTTGGGTAACTGAGCATACGAGTCTAAAGTCATTGGCATAACAGAGACAAGTACGGTGGTAGACAGATAAGAGAAAGGAGATGGAGGGAGGTGCAGCACTGATTGTAGGAGAGTGTGATAAGTTTAAATTGTCTTCTGTGGGCATAGACAATCAATGCAGAGACTGGCACAAGCTAGATGCCTCTGTGTATCGGGTGGACAGAAAGGTGACAGATGATAGAGGGAAGAGTTTAGTAAGTGGAAGACAAATTAGTAGAGAATTGTAATAGTCAAGACGAGTGTGCATCAGAGCGACAATGAGGGTTTTGATGTTTCCATAGTGAAAAAAAGATGAACTCTAGAAAGGTTTTTAATGTGTAGGTTACACAAGTGTGCAAGTGACTGAATATGTGGCGAGGTATGAGTCAAATAGAGCCCCAAGATGGTGGGCATGCTGCCTAGGTGTTATCAGGGCGGCACCTCTAATGAGTCGAGGTAAGGTGGCCACCTCAGGTGGCACTTCGGAGGGAGAAGCGGCGACCACAGGACTTTTTTTTTTTAACTTAAACTAGTCCAGGACAGGACAGGGCCATTCTGAAAACAAACCGAGCGGCCCTATCCTGCGTTAGTTTGGACTTCTGCATCTGAGCGCAGGCAGCATATTTTGCAGAGTGAAGAGAAGGCGGCGCGGGAGCAGTAGCGTCAAGAGACCGCAAAGGTAGGTAAGTAAATACTTTATTTTTTTTTATTTAATAGGCCGCTATCTGCTGGATTGAGGGAGCCCAATAAATTCAATTCTTGAAAGATTCTGTTTCAGATTGTGAGAAGACATGATGTAATCTGTCACCAGTAACCAGCTGTACATGCTAACTTACCAGAAATGGCTGCTCACCATTTTACCAGAAAGTGGTTCTATATTAAGTAGCAATAAAATGGCTGCACATAATCTTACCAGATATGGCTGCACATGGTGCAAATACACTAATCTGTATGTGCCTTAAATTTTGCCAGAGTCCTGGTGCAGATGCTGTGCAGAAAATTAATAACAAGGAATATGATCACAAATGTATCACTATCATCCCGGACTAGTATATTCTAATAAAATGAATTCAACTCCCCCAAAACGCCCCCCTCCCCGCACCCAATCCACATATCGTAATTATCTATGTCATTTGTTTAGTTTCATTTGTATGCTGAGGCGGATGAGACATCAAATGGCGACCGGTGCTATCAAAGCCTTGAATACAATGCTAATTTGTACCTGCAGTAATGATATGGCAAAGGTTACCAGAGTTTTAGTACTCTATAATAAGGCAAATATTGATCTGCCTAATGTGTCACATTTTCTACTGCCACTTAGCATCAGTTAAATGCCTCACAGGAACAAATGGTTCACATTGCAATTTTCTGAGTGTCACAGTTTCGGTGAACATAGAGATGAGAGATGACATTCTTACTATGTTACTTTTCCTATAGTTAAGGCATTATATTTATATTACTAGATGTACAGTACATTATAGCTGGAGACACATTAGTGCTTTATTGGTGTCCTATATCCCTGCTAGCAGTACACATGCAAAGATAAAATAAAGAAGTTCATAATCTTATAGCAGCGGTACAAGGACAATTTGGTTACCGATTGGGTGAATGTAACAGTGTCACAACTTAGGCCTGTCCACTGTCAGTGAGACCAAGCCAAAACCAAATACTAATCCTAATGACTTTCTGATTTACGACACAATGTGTGCACTCTTACGATCATTTACATCATTATATACTGGCTAATCCTACTTGGCTAAAATTATTGCAAATTTGTGTACATGTGAACATTTATATAGATGGTGATAAAATTCCACACATGAAACCTCTGCACATAACAGATATCCATTCATGTCTTGTCATCTCTCCGGGCTGCAGCCTCAGATTTTAGGCCTCTCATTTCAAGAAATAATAAAGGACCAAAGTAATTGGAATTCATTAAATTCACTAAAGTGTCTTCTTAAAGGGATCCTATCATTTAAACACATTATTTTTCTGGTTGACACGTAGGAATAGCCTTAAGAAAGGCTATTCGTCTCCTACCTTTAGATGTCTTCTCCAACCCGCCGTTCGTTTGAAATCCCGGTTTTCACCGGTATGCAAATGAGTTCTCTCGCAGCACTGGGGGCGAACCCCAGCGCTTAAACAGCACTGGGGGCGTCCGCAATGCTGCAAGAGAACTCTCCAGCGCTGTCTACATCTTCAGGAATGGGATCTTGACGCGTCTTCTTCCGGGGGTTGGCTTCAAACGTCTAGGCCTAGGGCAAAGTTGTCTGCGCATGCCCACCAGCCGCTAGAAAATGGCCGCTTACAATACTGTGTAAGTGGCCATTTTCTTGTGGCCAGCGGGCATGTGCAGTTGGCTTTGCCCTAGGCCTAGACGTTTTAAGCCAACCCCTGGAAGAAGACGCGTCAAGATCCCATTCCTGAAGAAGATGGAGGCGGCACTGGAGAGTTCTCTCGCAGCATTGGGGACGCCCCCAGTGCTGTTTGAGCGCTGGGGCCCACCCCAAGTGCTGCGAGAGAACTCATTTGCATACTGGTGAAAACCGGGATTTCAAGCCAACGGCGGAGCAGAGAAGACATCAAAGGTAGGAGACGAATAGCCTTTATTAAGGCTATTCCTACGTGTCAACCCAAAAAAAATGTGTTTAAATGATAGGATCCCTTTAAGAAGACAGGGACTTCTTAAAGGGACTTTTTAGTGGCAAAAGTATACTACAATTGATGGAGAAGGGTATCTGATTTAATGAATTCCATTATCATGTCATCTGATTATTTTATATGATCTGTCTATATCGTTCACAAGCTGAGGATATTAGAACTACTTTACCACTTTTACATCACTATTGTCACATATTTCGCCACCAGCAGAAGATGGCCATACACATTAGATAAAGATCAGCTATCCTTCCTGGCTCTCATGGGGTAAGTGGAGGAGAATGCTGGATGACTTTTATGGCAGCAGCTCTTCTTCTAAGAGAACAAAGGATTATCATACTGAAATCCAACAGCCAGATCAATGGGGGAGCGGGGGGAGTCAGAGGCCCCTTTACACATTAAATAGCGGTTTCCACCCAAATCTGAAGGTTTGCTGATATTAGCCTAATATGTCTTGCCAACTGATGTGAACATGGCATTGTGGTTTGTCACAGCAGGCTGGACCTAATGAAGCGATAATAAAGTTACTTTCCTAAACCACAGTGTATGCACATATTTTACTACTTTGTGATTATATAAGACACTCATCCTGGGGATGTCAGCAGAATTCTCCCCGCCACTCAATAACACCTAGCATAATAAAGAGATAATTGATATTTTAGTGAACAGTTATCTTTTCAGCAGCCTATATATATTAGTAAAAGCATTGTTATATCTGAGCTATCCTGGCATCTATGCTAATGAAACCATAAAAGCAGACATCTCAAGAACTAAGGTGAGCGCACATATTTGCATCAGAATTAATGGAATACATTCACATGAATAGAACCTGATTACAAATCAAAACATTTCCTTTGACAACTAAGAGAAAGGAATATTCAGGATCTGCTGTTTATTTTCTCCCTGCGTTCACCTTGTCTTATTCATTAGTTGACCTACTCACGTTCACATATATCTACATATGACCCTTCTCCTTACCCTGATGACATTTCAATGGTGATATAATCTGCCTCGAACATATTATACACTGACTGCATGATTTTTAGATATGGTGTTCAGTTTGCTGTGTACAGTAATCCATTTCAGCTTAGATTTTTGTGACTATAGCAACATAGATGTATATCCACAGAATACATATATGTTGCAGGTAGGGTTGAGCAATCGGGATGGGAAAAGATCAAATCCCGATCGGCAATCGAGCAAATTTCACGATCGGGATCGGCTGGAAAATGATCGAAAATTGGATTTTGAAATCTCAAGATCGGCTCAACCCTAATTGCAAGATTACCGTATATACTCGAGTATAAGCCGACCTGAATATAAACCGAGGCCCCTAATTTTACCACAAAAAAACTGGGAAAACTTATTGACTCGAGTATAAGCCTAGGGGGGAAATGCAGCAGCTACTGGAAATTTTCAAAAATTAAATGGTCTGAGTTTTTGGGTGCAGTAGATGCTGGGTGCTGGGGAAGGGTATAAGCCGATGGGAGTTTTTTTCGGCACAAAAACTGGGCTGAAAAATTCAGCTTATATTCGAGTGTATACGGTAATATAATCTCAACATTTTCAATATTAACCATACAAATGCTCAACGATTCTGGATTATGTCCAGGGGACATATCGTACCTCTGTACCTTTTGTTACTATTAGGTCATATGGAGTTTTTTTTCATTCATAAGGAATTCAATGGAAAAAAATAGCATCTCATGTCATAATATGGCACCATATTGAAGGACCATACAATACAGGACAATAAGGACTCTGTCTGATGCCATATGGGATCTGTGCTCTAAATCACCATATTGTAGGACCATACAATACAGAATATAAGGACTCCGTCTGGCGCTGTACAGGTTCCATGCTCTAAATCATGATAAATTACCTAACTTGTGGATAATGCATCATAGGTAACACAGACCATTATGGCCAAGACCGAGACACTCACAACTCTTAAAGTAGACATTACATTGAAGTGCTCTTCAATAGAATGCTTGATTATAAGCACAGTAGGATTTTTTCCTATTAATTTAGATGAATGAAATCACTGTGTCTCGACCACATGGCATCTATATTTCTGTTAAATGAAAAATTTGCTACACTTTCCATTCAAGTATCTTCACATTAAATGTCTGATTTAAGTAAATTGACCGAGCATCTTGTATGACACATTAAACAGATATCTAAAGCGACATTAAGTCTTTTCATAACAGGAGCCGTTCTGCTTTTGTGTAATAGTTAAGTAATAGAACGAAAATGAAATGAGAACCAGGCCTTAAATGGCGCTATTGATACCTGTAATTACCAGCCATTGGTCCTGCATGACCTTTTACTTAGCTCCGTCACTTTAATTTCAGCTCTAACAATTGCCATTTTTGGTATTCGGCACTGTAGAAGACCAGTGCAGCACAAATGTTACCACCGAGAGACATAATTCATTACAGAATTAAATACAAGAAATGATCTTTTATATTTAAATCTCAAAAAATGGGACTTAAAGGGTACCTGCGTTTAGAATTACATTCACCTTATGGAGAATTCTTAGCATTTCAACTTGAAGGCCTAGACATTTTGGCATAACAATTAAAGGGTATCTGAGTTTTCATCAAAAGATGAAATATATGCAGATCCTGGCTTGTCAGTCTCTTATATGGCTGTATAATCCTTCATAATGGTTTTCCTGCTGCTAATAGCCCCATTATGGCTGCAGCACATTTTTCTTTTCACCCTGAGGCAGGGAATGTATACAATAACAAACAATCTGCCCCTATCATTACTACTGGTTTCTTTACATGTAATTCTGCCAGGCGTAACTAAAATAGTAAACACGTAGCTCATAAAAGCTCAAAGGAACATAATTTAGAAGATACACAAGTACAGTACATGACTACAAATCCAGGTTATGCTGCAGCTAAACAGATCCTGACACAGAAAGAAAGACTTCAGAGTACAATAAGGAAAACCGCTTGCTGTCTATGACTAACATTTCATTAGCAACAATGTTTTGTCTTGTTGATATGTTAGGATGCTACATCTGGTCAAGTTGATTATAAATGTAGTTTTTGGAGGGCTATGTCTGCAATGAAAGGACAAGTGAGTATGATTTATTTCTTTTAATTTCTAAACTCTTCCTTGCCCTCTGCTAAATTTAGTATGAGCATTGCGTTTGTTCCCAATAGCATTTTACACAGAAAGTGTACAGAGTTTTCCTCTGTGGACTTTCTGCTGCTATTACACCTATACAGGAACCCCAGCGTTTCCATAGGAATAATTGACATGCTGCGATTTACAAAAACGTTTGCGTTTTTTAAATCACAGTATTTCCACTGAGGATTTTTTTACGCAATATGTGGATGGAATTAGCCAGAATCCCATCCACTTTGCAGTTAATGTAAAATGTTGAATTTTTCGTGATGGGGGGCCCGGCCTTAGGACACTACGTTTATTCTGCATTTTTTTATTGAGTTTTTGCTGTGTTTTTTTTTTCCCCAGCTTTTTTCTTCTCTTATGAAATATTTAGGAGAAGTGCTAAACGCCCTGGATTTTTGACGTATCTTGCTATGATCAGTGACTGGCTGTTAGGTTGTGTGTATATTATATTGTATGTATATTATGTATAAATATTACTTATTTTAAAATTTTTATGCATTTCTTGTTATGAATTTTTTTTGTTACCTTTGACAAAATGTCAATGTAATTGCTGATATATATATATATATATATATAAAATTATATATATATTAAATTACTGTGTAATCTGTTCAATCCTCTGCTATAGTGTAAAAGTGTAATACATATTTATTTACTTCACTTCCTTATTCCGCAGCACTTTATAGACAATGTCAATATTGCAGTCGTCTCCTCCATATAGAGAGTCAATTCCCTCTATTACCCTCTGGCACTCTAATGTATCTCCCGATGCTCCAGCAGTCACATAACAGTACAACTGTCAGCTCTGTTAGGGCCAGATTTGTTGTCTATTACAGACTGATTACACTTGCCACATTTTGGCTGCCTACAATTATATTTGCTCATTAACACTTGATAGCTTGAATGCAGATGAAGAAGAGTATGAGAACAATTAAATCTCAATCATAAGAATTCCGCAGAGCTTTGAAGATGACTGCTCAAATGCTATTTCCCTGCAAAGACTAATTATCTCCTTTTGGCTTCTGAAGATTGCTAGAAGATGGATGGATGGCATTTCCAAAGTATTAACATCAAGTTAAACAAAGATATTTCATTATGAAATGTTTTCCTTTTACTGAATGAAAATTAGGCTTCACTCCAGAATTAAAGCATGTTGTCAATATCGGGTTGTCAGGAAATCTTGCAGATGTGTGACTGAGAGGTGTACAACAATGTGAACATGCTGTAACACTATACAAATTACAATGTATTATAAAACAGGAGTAAAAATGTACTCAGTAATGCTTTGTTCATATTGGGAGCCTCCAACTGAGATCCATCAACCATCCCAGTATATTTGATAGCAAAAATAGCAAAGATCTTATGGGCTCCATTAAAGGGGTTATCCCATAACAAGGATCCTATCTATACTGCTAGTTTATGTGGATATAAGACTTTTCCTAAATACATTGTTTTATGAAAACTGCTTTGTTTGGCCGCTATCTTAATTTATTCACTTCATTGTTGACACTGGTGCATGGGATTATCTGCTCATTTGTCAAGTGACATAGCTGCCTGCTTCTGCCTGCTCTCGGGGAAGGGGGGGGAGGGGCTGAGAAGCAACGGAGCTCCTCATATAGGGGATGGGGGAGGTGAGAACTTCGGGATTACTGTGCTGTCTATCTTCAGCTTTTCTACTTATCAGCCAGTTTAATTGAATTTGGCTGATAAGGGCTGAGATAAGGAGTCTGTTACCTCTGTATGTAATGCAAGCTGACTCAAATCCAGCTCTGCTACATCAGTTTCCACATCAGCGTCATACTGTGGGTCATAGCAGAATGCAGAGCAAGTGAAACCCTGCCCACCAATGTGCGAGAAATCCAGGAAGTAAAGATAGTACAGAGCCTTCAGGCTTCAGAACAAGAGTTATGGGAATACCCCTTTAAAGGGATTCTATCATTATAAAATATATATATATATTTTTTTAACTAAAAGCACGTCAGATTAGCCTTTAGAAAAGCTATTGTTCTCCTACCTTTGTTTTTCAGGTCCATGCTGCCGTTTTTGAGTTTTGTCTGTTTTTTTCGTTATGCAAGTTGATCTTCAGAAAACTTAGGAGGCATTCCCCTGTGCTCAAAGCACAGATGTGTCATAGGTTCCATTGCCGCCTCTCTCTTCTGCTCCTGACTCGTCTCCTCCTCTTTTTACACGAGACCACCATAATATGGCGACGGAACATGCGCAGTCAGTTGTTCCGCCGGCCATTTTGCAGTGGTCTCATGAAAGAAGAAGAGGAGACACATTAGGAGCAGAAGACAGAAGTGGTGCTGGAATGGATGACAACGTTGTGCTCTGAGCACAATTAGCATAAAGAAGAAAAGGAGAAAAATTCTGAAACAGCGGCGCAGACCTTCAAAATAAAGGTAATAGATGAATGGCCTTTCTAAAGGCCACTCCTATGTGCTCTCAATTTGAAAACTGTATTTTTAAATGATAGAATCCCTTTAACATCAATGGGGTCTGTTTGTATTGGTATGGATTACAAATGGGAAGCCTTAATAATAGCGTGCACTTAAAAGAAAAGACTGTGTATATTTGTTACGTCTTATAGATAGTTCTGAAATATATCAGAGAAGAAAGACTTCCAAAGCTTAAGTAGACAATTCAGAATCTACTGTAAAGAATCTATGGAGTGAAAACCTTTAATGTCAGATAGGATAAGAAAGTGAATCCAGAGAAAATAAACTTTAGAAAATGAGAGGCAAAGGAGGAGGAAGGAGAAAACTACTTTAGAGGACATTTACACGGAGTTATGCGTGCTGATTCTTATATGATAACTTGTGTAAGGATCAGCGATGCTAAACAGAATCCCACTCACTTCAATGGGTTCCATTTAGCACGTGTAAGGGTCCATTCATACAGAGTTTTCTGGTGATACGCGCGTATCACATTGAAAGCAATAGGGAAAAAAGCAGCCCATTCATTTCAACGGGGAGCGCTCATATGTCGGCTCCCATTGAAATGAATGGGATCTGCTTTGTACGCGCTGATTCTGAACGTGCTTTACGTTCAGAATCAACTCAGCGTATACTTAGTGTGAATGCACCTTTAGGCTGCATTCATACTGAGTAACGCTGGCGTTTTTTTGTGCTTATTTTTGCACATAGCGCCGTGTTAACGCCGCGTATACGCTGCGCTATTTTGCGGTGGCGTTGACCGGTGCAAACGCGGCGTATACGCGGCGTTAACGCGGCGCTATGTGCAAAAATAAGCACAAAAAACGCCAGCGTTACTCAGTGTGAATGCAGCCTTAGAGTGATTCAGAGCTAGCTGTACTTTAAAAGGTGCGGTGTTTGTGAGACATTCACGTTACCCTGGGTTCACTCCAGCTCCTGAACTCCGTTTTCATGTTTCCGTCTTCTGCATGGAGAAGACAGAAACCTGTCATGCCGAGTCCGGCCGTGAGCGCCGGTGAGCGTTTTATACTCTCCGCGGTGAAACAGTTTTTTTTTTTAAACCGGACACAGAGTACTGCATGTCCGACTCTGTGTCTGATTAAAAAAAAAACGGTTTCGCCGGGGAGCGCATAAAACGCTCCGGCGCACAAAGCCGGAGACTTTCAAGGCCATTCAAATGAATGGCATTGAAACATGCCGGCAGGTTTCCGTCTCCTGCCCTGTTTTGTGCAGGAAACGGAAACCTGCACACGGAGTATGGGCGCAGATGTGAACGAGCCCTAAGCTGTACTTAAAAGGTATTCAGCCATTTACGCTTTATGAATTATTTATAAATACTTCAGGTAGTATACAAGTCTAGCGTTTGGGTTTCCATTCTTTGGGTCTGCTTGGGGACCCAAAAAACAAAAACTCTATCCACTTAAAAAGTGGTTGCTGCATTGACTAAAATGGGGTCCACAAGGTTTCTGCCCAAAAATCAGGAAAAGTCTCTGTGGTCTTCCAGTTATTTCAAGTTACCCTATTTCCAGTGGATAAGTGGGATAACTTTTTGATCAAATTTTTCAATACAAATGCAAGTTTTTATGATTGTTTTGGGTATCAGTGGTCAGAACTCCCTGTAATCTCCTATCCTGTGGATAACGGTAACTTGAAATATCTAGAGTGCCCCTTTGTCAAAACACATCTATTCAGTATGGCATTTCATGGCAAATAATAACACTCGCACCATAACAGAATAAGTTTACACTGGAGTGAGAAAAGCGCAATACAAATGTTGTTGTTTTTATATCTTTAGTCCTAAAATTTGCTGTTGGACTACTTGTTACTAGAGATGAGCGAGTAGTGTTCGATCGAGTAGGTGTTCGATCGAATACTACAGGATTCGAAATACTCGTACTCGATCGAACACTACTAGCTGTTTGAAGTTTAAGGTTCGATGCAGAACCAGCGTTGATTGGCCGAATGCTATACATTGCCAATCAACGCTGGTTCTTCTCTTACCTTTAGAAGTCTCCTCCGTGCTGCGTCCCCACGGCGTCTTCCGGCTGGAATTCATGCCGGATGCCTAGGCAGAGCCGACTGCGCATGCGCAGGCATGCCCTCGCATGCACAGTTGGCTCTGCTCAGGCATCGGGCCGGGCAGAGCCGACTGCGCATGTCCACACATGTGCAGTCGGCTCTACCTAGGCCCCGATGCCTAGGCAGAGTGAATTCCAGCCAGAAGAAGACGCGGGGACGCTGCGCCGGGAGAAGACTTCAAGGGGAATCCAGCCTGACCGTCACTCGTGGACTTGGTAAGTATAATTTTATCGAATTTTGCGTACCCCTGAAACGAGCATTTCCCTCCATAGACTATAATGAGGTTCGAAATCCGTTCGAACAGTCGAGCAGTGTGCGGCTGTTCAAATCGGATTTCGAACCTCGGACATTTTAGTGTTCGCTCATCTCTACTTGTTACATTTTGCAAGGTAGCTAAAATGTGCCTGCCTGGATGATTTCTGATTGGTAATAGCTCTTTAGGCTATGGCCACATGTAGCAAGCTGCAGTCAAGAACTGTGGCGGAAATGCATTGCGTTTTTTCCTGTAGTGTTTTTCAGAGAAGGCTTTTCTGCTTCAATCACACCTATGCGTAAAACACCAACGTTTCCATAAGTATATTTGACATGCTGCGATATACAAAAACGCAATGTTTTTTTCAAATAACAGCATGTCTACAGTGGATATTTTTCTGTAACGTATGGATGGGATGAGTCAGAATCCCATCCACTTTGCAGGTACTATAAAACGCTGTGGTTTTACGCTACGAGGGGCCTCAGCTTTAAAGGGTAACTAAATTTTTACTGACTGCTGTGGGCAGACTTGGCACAGCTGCAACTTGTTGATTATAAGATCAGAAGACTTGAAGAGTCAAGCTGAGTTCACACAGCATTGATTACTTGGAAACGGTGGGGGCTAGAGGAAAAAGTCCTACTGTGCTGGAATTAGTAAAACAGCACCTATTAATAGATGTAAAGACCTGGACTTGTAGGAGGAGGTGACATATCCTCTGTAAATTAGCATTACGGCGCACAAAGATTAAGAACTTAAATATTGATAGATTTTACATTCTACTTTGTGGCAGAGGCCTTATGAATATACTTCTGTATATACACATACTGTACATACAGCAATAAATGGCTAATAATTTCCCTATTTTTATTGCATGTCCTTCATCCCTGATCTATATTTCTAAGAGCAAATCTTTTGCACATCTCATGAAGCAAATTCCACTTTGCATTTATCGTACTACAGCATAGTTGCAGATAACAAGGCGGCATGGCGTGTAAAAGTATAATTACATTCCCTGTACTGTACATTGCGATTTGGTTGGCGTATGACTAAGGCCGGCTGAGACCATATCTTTAGACATGCCATCTTGCCCACTAGTCAGGCACAATGTGATCAATTTCCCATGTAAAGAAATAAGTAAGCGTACTGTATTTTGAACACAAGTCACAGGGCTACATTGTGTTCCTTCTGTATCTGCAGGCAAGCAGAGACTTTTATATTATAGAAAAATCTAAGAATAATCCTCTCCTACAGTGATAGGATAATCACATTTTACACATTTGCAATCTCTCAGCCTCTTCTTAGGAAAGGCTGTGTTCTGTCAACATCTCGGCATCCAGTAAATAATCCGCTTGCACTCCAGATACTGCTTGGTGCCAGAATGAAATTATAAATATGTCAAGTGAGATCTCCAACTCAAAAACATGTTTTACTTAATACCGACAATTCGTTTTTCCTTCTTTAAAATCTTTCTGCATACATGACATTTTTTGTGATAGGATATATGGAGATTTTGGTCAACTTGAAGTCTTAAGAAAAACAGACTTTCCTAGATAAATATCACAAATACCAATTTGAAGATGAAACTAAGAGCGCGGACTCTATGCATTACAGACACCCACCATGTAACCATTTACTGGTCTGAACAGAGTCCAAACAGCAGCCATCCACACAGGCGGGGATATAGTTACCTACAGATATTGTACATTAGGCAAGTGGGGGATTCTGGGTATCTAATGACAGGAATGCATACACATGAATGCATGGAACTGTATGTATATATGTCAAAGGTTTATTAGGCACTAACACTGCTGTGAGTGCGGGGCATACAGGGAGGTGCTCGAGAAGCAGTGTGAGCCAATATTAAAACTTAACTTTTAACATAGAAGTATAAAATGACTAAACTGTAGCCAAGTATATAAAATAGTATAGTGCCTACAATATATAGAAACTGGTAGCAATCAACGAAACCGGCAACTAGTGAAGCCAGCCGGAACAAGAAGTGGGCGTAACTTAGACCCCTAACTGAGGTGGACAAAGTCAGAACTCAGAATCACACCCCTTCCCTGAACCTGTCTGACACTGCCCACCTGACAGTACAGAGCATAAATAACATATCAGGCAGCAAAACTAACAGCACTTATTGCTCAGGAATGGTGGAGCAGGAATCAATAGAGCAGCGCCTAATAAATGATGTAAAAAGTCAGACAAGATGGAGGTGGTGAAAGGTTCTCTGTAAGTTGCGGGAAAAAAAACTCATCCAAAATGCATCAGGAAAAGAAACGTGCATTTTTATCATAGCTTTTATGTGCTTGCAGTTTTTACGTGTGAAAAATGTAAAATAACTAGAGATGAGCGAACACTGTTCGCATCAGCCAATCCGAACAGCACGCTCCCATAGAAATGAATGGAAGCACTTGTGATGCCCGCCGGCAAAGTCAGTGTCACAGGTGTTTCCATTCATTTCTATGGGAGCGTGCTGTTCGGATTGGCTGATGCGAACAGTGTTCGCTCATCTCTAAAAATAACCTTTAAAAGCTACAGCCAAATATAATGCCTGTATTTCTGGCACAAATACTTTTCCAGTGCAATTTTGGTGAGTATATCTTATGAATATACCCTTGTGCTATAGTTGTTAAGGGGTTAAACCACTTGACTTAATTGATCTGCTTGCTCACAAACAATACAGGGTGTCATATATTTGTATTAGTGTCTGAGCTGTCTCCTCGCTGAATTACTGCCTCATGCAGCCCCATGTAATGAATCTGTAGCGATGTTACTAGATGCCTAGGGGGAGCCGTCACAGACAGCTAAGCAGCCTGTGACCAAGTGACATCATTACATACTTTTTTAGGTAGCCAGAGATAACCGCTCCTATTATTTTAACTCTTTGTGCACCAAGGCTTATTACTGACATGCTTCTGCACGGTTATAAAATGTTACTAGTAAAGCCTTTGTGAACAGTGGCTTAGTGTATGAGGTGAACTCGGTCTCACACCTAGACATGTTACATGCTGTGCAGAAACAAGAAGCTAGAAGAAGCTGCTAGACTATTTAGCCCCTAGTCTTACTACCAATGTCTTGGACACAGGCAGATGCAATACAGTGATATTACAGGACAGGTTTTACCAAACTCATAGACAACTCGTCTTTCCAGTAAGAGCAGTGAGCCTGACATAGGAGGTGTTGATGGATAAAAACTAGTACCAGAGGGATCGGGATGCCTTTCCTGAAACTACATATATCACGGTTTAGAGGAACCAGAATATTTAGGGTAGGATGTGGATCCAGGGATTTAGTTCAGTTTTAATTTTACGGGGAGGAATTGGCTTCCTCTGGACCGACCTGGTGGCTATCAATCATTACACAGGAGAGCTGAGTACACAACTCTTAAGAGGTGATCCGCAGCTGTCAATCATTACATAGGAGAGCAGAGTACATGATCCTTAACCTTGCTGTTCTGTTCTGTCAAAAATGACCAAATTTGAAATTTGATATTTTTTAAAATTTTCATTATGCAGATCTGAAACTTGTGGTTCATTGACTTTTCCTCATTTGAGAGGTTCTTACTAATAGCAGTTTTTATTTATTTATTTGTTGTTTGCTTTTTGCTCCACGTCTTTTTTTACACTTGTACTGTTCGGTCAAAAATGATCGATAGCTTTTTATACTAATCTCCAGCCATTTTTTGAAAAAAATAAGGGAGTTATAATCTCATTTTGGTCTATATAGTTCATCTACTACTATTTATCAATTTATCTAGGTCCCTTTGGTCCATGCAGAGTTACACATACATACATTTTCAAATTATGATACTGTAGCTGGATTCCTTTCCAGTATAGTTATGTGCTGTTCTTATAGAAATAGTTCAATTCAGTTGTCAACCATTCACATGGTAAATGTGAATTATTTGTCTATCGCTGGGTTCACACTAACGCCCGGACTCCGTTCTCAGCTTTGCATGCAGAAGACGGAAAGCTGTCAGACCGGGTCCGGCCGTGAGCGGCGGTGAGCGTTTTATGCTCTCCGCCGCGAAACCGTTTTTTTTAAACCGGACACACAGTACTGCATGTCCGACTCTGTGTCCGGTATAAAAAAAACGGTTTCACGGCAGAGAGCATAAAACGCTCACCAGTGCTCACAGCCGGACACCTTTCAAACCCATTCAAATGAATGGGTTTGAAGGAGTCCTGCAGCTTTCCATCTCCTGTCCCTGTTTTGTGCAGGAAACGAAAACCTGCAGAACGGAGACCGGGCGCAGATGTGAACGAGCCCTTAGCTGGTTCCTTGTATTAGCTGGTTCTATTATCTAATAATGACCTGAAAAGAGCACTAATAAATTCTGTCTGACAAAATGTGTTTGTTTTACTTTGGGCTGCTAAATGGGGTGTTTTAGCTTATCAGTAGACAAGTATAATACTATTCTATACAGTTACTTCACTTTCAATACAACTTGAGAGAACATAGAGAGCACACATGAGACAGCTCTGACAACTCATCAGAAGCAGAAGAGGAACAGAGAAGGACTTGCCAGCAGCTTCCTGCACACATAGAAGAGGGATGAAGGACCTGACCACATAACCTGCAGGTCCTCAATACTATACCACTGTGTGGAGATCTACCTGACTACAGGAGGAGAAGGAGGGGAAAGACTTAGAGCTGTAAGTGCTATTTCTATGTATGTCAGTATGTCATATGTACAGTATATGTCAGTGTGTGTATGTATGTATCTGTGAGTATATATGTATATGCCAGTGTGTGTATGTATTGTGTATGTATTATTGTTTATGAATACATTTTATTTTTTCATTCCAAAGTATTTTTGCATGATGAGAAAACGGATATTGGCTGAAGCTGATTTGGAGGAGCTTGCAAACGCCTCTGATTCAGATGATGATGTCCCACTTGAAAATGTGTCTGAAGAGGAGGACCACATAAGTGATGGGGAAACTGATGCAGAAAAATCTGATTCTGAAGTGGAATCTGATGAGGAAACCCCGACAACTAGTCAGAAGAATTTTTTTTAGAGGAGTTGGGAAAATCACTGGTTAGCCCATATATTGAACAAAGAAAAGTAACACCCAGAGATGCTGGAGCTGCAGCCATTGTCCACAGGATCCAACAGCATGCTGAAGAAAGTGAACCAAGGGCTTCCGCTAGCACTGCGACGATACCCACGGCCTCCACCAGCACTGCAACCAGCCTAAAACGGAAACAATGCACCTCCTGTCCAACATCAAGTAATCACATATCAAATGTGATATGTTGCAAATGTGCAAAGTACTTATGTAAAAGACATGTAAATTATACTTGTGACGAATTCAAACAGTAAATTTAGCACCTTGAACCTTATTTCACATTTTATATAGAAAAAAACTAGACTTTTTTTTTAAAAAATATATTTACATACAGTTTGATGTTATTAGTTATAGTTTACAGTTTTATAAAGATTTTTTATGTGCAAATGTGCAATATGCATGAATAATGCAATAAGGCCATGTAACATTTTTTGACACAAAAAAAAATAAAAATTAAGTTTTTGATTTCATTTTTCATTTGTTTATGAACAACCATGTTCACATACAGTATAATAATGCAAAAGAAATTCAAATAAAAGACTTAAATTAGTTAAAAATCCAGACTTTAATAGGCCCGGTCAAAAATGACTGGAACATTATATGTGTATAGTAGAACAGAACAGCAGGGTTAAGCAGTGATCAGCAGATGCCAATCATCACACAGGAGGGCTGAGTACATGACTCTTAATAGGTGATTAGCAGATGCCAATCATTACGCAGGAAAGATGAGTACACAACTCTTAAAGGGGCTCTATCACTAGGAAAAGTCATTTTTAACTAATCACATCCTTGCATAGGCTTTAGAAAGGCTATTCCACACATACCTTTAGTATGTAGATTGCCTCAGTGGTGTCTGAATAAGTCCGTTTTTATTCATATGCCAATTAGACTGTTGCATGATACATCGTGCACATCTCTCCTGTTGTTTCCTATGGGAGGATGCTGCTGCTGCTGCTGATGACTCAGCTTCCTGTTTGCGCACACACACATAGGAGAGACGAGTGCTGCTGGGAACTTCCTGAGCTGGCTGGAAGCTCATTAGCATATGAATAAAAACGGACTTATTCAGAGACCACTGAGGCAATCTACATACTAAAAGTAGGTGTGGAATAGACTTTCTAAAGCCTATGCAAGGATGTGATTAGTTAAAAATGACTTTTCCCAGTGATAGAGCCCCTTTGATAGGTGATCAGCAGATACCAATCATTACACAGGAAAGATGAGTACACAACTCTTAAGAGGTGATCAGCAGATGCCAATCATCCCACAGGAGGGCTCAATACATGCCTTTTAATAGGAGATCAGCAGCTGTCAATCATCACACAGGAGAGCTTAGTACACAACTTAAGCGCCCGTTCACACGGAGTAAACGCACGTATATTTTGGCAAAAAATGTTGTTGAAGTCAATGGGAGTCTTATTTTTACATGTGTATTTTTTCATGTGTATTTTGCCAAAATACATGCGCGTTTACTTCATATGAACGGGCCCTTAAGAGGTGATCAGCAGCTGCCAATCATCACATAGGAAAGATGAGTATGCGACTCCTCAGGAAACTTCTAAGTGTAACTTTTCCATAGCATTAGAAGTGATAAGGTGGACCATACCCATTCGATTGTCATTGCTGAATTGGCCAATTGTGGCTGAGAGCTGGTTATAAAAATATCACAAAGAACTATTAACTATGGCTGATGGATTTTTTCTGCCATGCAGGCCGGCCGTGTTGGAAATGTTCTGCTTGTGGTTGGCAGGATCTGTTACTTTATGTTTTTAACTAGACATTTTAATTGTTAATGTTGATGGTGGGATCAGCATCATGGGTGTATAAAATCAAACGTGTGGGCAGCTTTAGGCATATACATATGTAGCAGAGTTAACCCTGCAATTGGTCAAACTGCTGCAGCATGACAACTGGTCACAGTAGGCAAAAAATATAATGAAAAGTGATTGAAAAATATTTTTCCAATAAGTTTTCATTGTTTTGTTATTGTCTTCTGTTATAAGAGAACAGGGGTTTTCTGCCTTGCCATTTCTGGCTATATCCATAGGATATGTCATAAATGCCTGATAGCTGCAGGTTCCACCTAATCTGAGAACAGGGCCCCATCCATATCCACAAGAGAATGAGAGATGGCCAGGAAGGCACAAGTCTCTCTATTTACTTGTATGGGACTTCTGAGAATAGACAAAGCTGCCTTCACTTACAGATGGAGGAGGACCCAGAGGAGGACCTGCATCTACTAAGCATTTATGGCATACCCTATGGAGATAGACATAGAGGCAGAGACTGGAACATCCCTTTAAATAATGATGTGAAGAAGACAATATTCCCTTATACTTATTTCTTGGATGTATGAAACACAAGCGTAGTTATAATATTCTACAATATTACATTTTACAATATTTTTATATGAAATTACAGCTGGCAGCAAATTTTGGCATATTGAAATGACATTGATGGAAACTCACATTCATGTCAGCTGAGCGGTTCTCAGAACAACAAATTTTATCTTGATGTCTAAATTGCTCCCGACTAAGTAAAGTGTTTTACGTACAACAGCTTTACAAAATTTCTGTTACTACAATGTAAAGTGAAACATGTAAAACTTTCCAAAAGCCACTTAGCAGAATGCACTAACCCAAGACAGTGAAGATATCACAGAGCATGAAAAATATACTGTATATATCCAACTCATACTGTACAGACTAAATGTTTTACAACTGTTATATGGTTCCTGAGTTTTCATCGAAAGCTGAATAGGATCTAGCTAGGCAGTCTGCTCTATGGCTGTATAAGCCTTCATACATGGTGTCCTATCAGTTTTTCTGCAGGTAATAGCCTGATAATGGCTTCTGCACAGTTTGCATTTCTCTCTGAGGCAGGAGGCATGTACAATAAAGAGAAACCTGCCATTCTCACTATCCATACTACTACTACTACTGGTTTCTTTGCCTGTAATTCTGACAGGAGTAATTGTAAAATAGCAAATAGCTAATAAAACCTAAGTGAACATAATATAGGAGATCCAGGGACAATAAACTGCAAAAATAGGGCACAATATGGTAAAAAGATCCCTGAAAAAGGAAAAGGGAAATCTACGCATAGCAAGGAAAGCTTCTCACGGTCTATGGCCCCATTCACATCTGTGTTTGGGCCATTCCATTTCCCTCTCCACATGTAAGCAGCACTTTTCTCTCTGCATTCTATGTGTGGAATTGAGCGGAAACCACACAGACCCACATTATAGTTTATAGGGTCCACAGGTTTCCTTAGGTAACCGTTTTTTAATTCAAATTAGGTTTTTGTTCGGGGGGTCCCCAAGCAGATATCCCGAATGGAAACCCATGTGCAGATGTGAACCGGGCCTCTGACTAATATCCCATCAGTAATAACATAAGCAGCTAGTCAGAAGTATATTTAAGCAATTAGACTCTCCTCTCACTCTATGTATGCTGTTTGACGTTGTAGACTTATCTCTGTGCAGTGTATAGCAGGGAAAGCTGTGGAGAAACATGCAAGAGGCTTTGAAAAGACCCCAGAGTATAAAAATTATTCATGGGTGGTCCACTATGGGGTATAACACTGTGTGCTGGGACCACTATAGGACATATTACTGTGTGCAGGGACCACTATGGGACATAATACTACATGTGAAGAAGCCAATATGGGGCATAACACTGTGTGTGCAGGGGCCACTATGTGGTATAATACTGTGTGTGCAAGTGCCATTATGGGGCATAATTGTGTGACCAGGAGCTAAGGTGGGACATTATACTATGTGGAGGGGCCCCTATAGGACATTATACTGTCAGGAGGCCACTTTGGGACCTTATGGGGTGTTTAAAAGGGGCATTATACTGTGTGGGGGCCAGGAAATGGGCCACTATGCTGTGTGGGAGGGCCCCAAGTCAAAAATTTGCTGGGGGTCTAGACTTTGCTAGTTACGCCACTGACCACTATAATAGATTTCGTGCATCTTCTGACTGCTGCACCTACATTTATGATGTCTAACATTAAATGCCAATAGTAAATTTGCCTCACTGTGTCTGTCCAATGTCCAATGAAGAATACAACTCGCTTTGTACACAAAGAAGAATTTTAACGTTGTATTTGTCTACAATTTAGAATCCCCCAAATTCTAACATTACATATAAACATGTAGTTAAATCATTACTCACAAAGAGTAGACTCAGGGGGAATAAACTATTGTGCTCAATCCTACAAGCACTACTGTCCAAGACAACTAGTATTTCTGTACAACTAGTATCTCTGATTTATCAGTACAAGCCTTTCAAATATTCACTAGGTGCAAATCAAAGCCCCATACAATTTCACCAAGTTTCCCCTGTTAACAAAGGGACTGACATAACAGATGCCCGATGGCAAACATAGAAGGTGCTGCATCCTGGTCATAGAGTATTATTTTTAAGGCTTTAGCTAGCTGGATTTTCACATTGCAGTTTGATATGTTTTAACTTTCTGTATGACCAGAAAGTTGTTCATATTTCCTAGAAGAATTCAATTGTGGCGATCAGTAGGATCAGTAGGATCATCGCCTTGTTACCATCAGTTCACTCCCTAATAAGATAAATGAAGGGTCTGAACTGGTATTGGCTGCAACAATGAAATATCAAGTACACCTTGCTCATTTCTAACAAATAACCAATCTGAATAGAGAAAGCAAAAAGTGAGTAAATGTTAATTGATTCCCCATTTATTTGAGCATTTATAGCAGGTGTTATTGGGGCCCCTAATGCAATAATAACTATAAATTTGTATGTGACATTGTCCAAGTTTTTCTCTGCCCTGTAGGAGTCTTAGAAAGACTTTCAACACAACTTTTCATTAGGATCACCCACACTTATTGTCTATCACAATTTGCACTAAACATATTGTAGCTAGGGTTGAGCGATCGGGATCGGAAAAGATCGGATTCCGATCGGTGATCTAGCAAATTTCACGATCGAGATCGGGATCGAGATCGGCTGGAAAATGATTGGAAATCGGATTTTAAAATCGATCTTGAAATCTCAAGATCGGCTCAACCCTAATTGTAGCTATTTCCCTTTCAGTTCAGCCTCCTGTTTGCTTCTTATCAGACACCACTTTTAGCTTCCACACTACTTTTTTGTCCTCTGTGCTATGCTACCAAGTCCCACAACTCAGAAAACATCCTGTGAGCAGCTATAGCCAGAACCATTTCTGCCTGCTGGGAGGACAGTGTATATATCCTCTCCATATTCTCCTATGGAGCCTGTCTCAGCATTAGCTGTATGTGACGGGAGTTTGTGGACAGCGTCAGTATTAAACTCCATGCATTTTTATCATATAGGAAGTTCTGATGCCTGTATAAGTAACATATTCAGATATAGCAAAGTTTATATAAAAAAAACTACTTGACTTTATCAATGACTTTCAGTAACTTCCATGAGAAGACATCTGGCTTAAGTTACAATTTGCTGCCATAGTAGATTTTATAGACTTTAGTAAAATGTCATCAGACAGTTACTATAGTCGGAAATTTAGTTAGAAAAGTTGTAAGAAAAAGAACAGGTGAGAGGGCGACAAGACGAATTCCATAATGGTGTCCATAGAAGCTTTAGCTTTGTCAGATCCCCTATATACTGAGCAGAAGACCCGCAATCCTTGGAGAATACATCTTACATACAGCGCTGTACTTCACAACAGTAATGTGTACCAGTAATTCTAACATTGTCTTTGTTTCTTTAACTCATTTTATGTGCACTTTTTAGAGCTACATGGTCCATTAAATGGGAAATAAAGTACATACTGTGTTTATTAGCACGCACCAGATTTTTCTGTTTCTTCAAGTTGAGGAGCTATCAGCGAGCATTTAAGTAAGCGCACAGGGTTGTAATTATACTATTTTCTACAAACTGCGCTGACAATATAATTGTGCACTGGCTATATTGCAGTGTGGAGTAGTAAACGGTGTTGCACAAATCTCACTGTCAGGAATAATGCTATGTTACTGCTCTTAACACAACCTTGTCTTGTGAAGCTTTACAAGTTGCTGTGTAAATGCAGAATAGACAAAAATGGAAGAAAAAAAAAAGCAAAACAAAAGCAAGCAAAAAATACATTATGGATATAAGGAGTCAAACTTACCCTGTGTGGCAATGTAGTGATTTGGTCTGTGGTAGCCCTAAAATCAGAAGAACAGAAGATCTATGAAATACACAAATGCATTTCCTACGTGACATAGATGTAACAGTCAAAGCAGGAATCATGAAATTAGACTTGCCACAGTGCAAACGAAGACAAGCTGAGGGTCTAGTTGCAGGGGTATAGCTAAAGGGAGATGGTGTCTGGGGCAAAAGGTCCACCCTTACTAACCCCAACTTCCCCCAATGCCCATCTGCCTTGCCCTTCTGAACGGCAAAACAGATAGTGTGGGGCTCATAAGGTTGGAAATGCTATAAGGTTGGGAAAGAACCCAGCAGATCACTTGACAATGCTACTTACACCATCTGTGTTACTAATGTGCCAGCTTATTAAACCTTTAGTGGCATTGCTTCTTTAGGGCAAGGAAAGACATGGCATCGGTGCTGCCAGGATGTGTCTGAAAGCCATACAGTCAAATCAGCTGTACCAATTTCTATCAGATCATGAAGAAGTAATATGGATAACAGCTGCAGGGTTTTGTCGGTGTACATGCCCATATGTTTTATAGCTGCCATTTCTGCTTTAATGTTAAACAATGTTAGAATCAGATGAAAACTCATAAGCATCTCCTATAAATTCTTTCTCATATGCAACTGCAGCATATAAAGCATATATAATCGTAGATCATGGGCGTTATCCCTGGATGAGGGCAGAATGTGGCCTCTGGTGCATGTACTATACTACATATAAACTGAGTAACACTGACTATATACGGTATTTCAACAATGTTACTGTAACAGCAAGTTGCAACTATAATAGTTTACAATATGGGAGATTATAGCTGACCTGCTGGGTTGAAGAGTTGCAAGAGGCTGCATGAATAAGTGTGTGGATTTCTGTGAGGGTAAACCTGGCTACAGGATGCAGCTAGTACTGCTTTAGCATACAGGGTGGTGCTAGGGGGACCCTAAAAGATATGCCACTGTCTAGCTATATTCAAGAAAGTGTAACATTATGTATTAAGAAAATCATATGTACAAGAGGTTTAGCTCTTAAATGGCTTTACCATGACTTTAAAGGGGGTTTTCCAGTTCATTTTTATGGATGATCTATCCTCAGGGGCCAACACTCAGGACTCTCACTGATGAGCTGTTTTATGGGCTCTCAATGTTCATATAAGTGCAATGACATTTTCACTGGCTACACTGCAAGTTGGCTGTTTCATAGTGACCTTACAATGTATACTTCTAGACTTCTATGGGCCAAACATATAATTACCTTGCACAGCTGATATGGGACAGACAATGTGCAGTGTAAATAGTGAAGAGGCCATTGCGTTCATACTAACACTGTGACACCTTCAAGCGGCTGATCTGTAGGAGTCTTGGGTGTCATACGCCTACTAATCAATTACACTAAACAACAAAAAAGAAAACTTTCCACGGATATCTTGGTATACAATAATCGATCTCAGTCAATTTGAACATGCTGATTTCAAATATGCAAACCGTTTTCCTGGATCACTCGCCATTCTTGAAATGTCTACGATTTTAAATTTTATATTTCAATTAATTACTTCAAAACATAAGAAATGTAATTTTTGCACAAAAACTTGTATTTTAAAAATTATTGCTACGTGAATTTTAAACGTAAACATAAACGTGGCTATAGCTACTGAAATTGTATATAACATACATAATTATATGATAAACAAAAATTCTGTTTGAAGTCTAATATCTGTAAAATATGTGCAAAAATTTGTTAAACATGTTCATGACAAATCACGCTGAAGCGTCCAACAGTAGTCTGCCAACATCACTGCACTCCACCAACCCTGATAGTGTGATTCTATCACCAAAATGTCCTGCTGGTGGAAGCGCTCACCATGTTCATTGCTGACTGCACCTAGGTTTTCTAGAAAGGCTATTCCACACATACCTTTTGTATGTAAATTGCCTCAGTAGATTTTGTATAAGTCTGTTTTATTCATATGCTAATAAGCCTTCTCTGTGCACTCTGGAAGTCTCTTTGTGCACAGGCTGCTGCTGACTCCTCCCTGCTCTCATACATACCACACAGCAAGGAGAGGAGAGCTGGCTGACAACGTCCTGTGCACCGAGAAGCTAATTAGCATATGAATAAAAACGGACTTATTCAAACACTGCTGAGGCAATTTACATACAGAAGGTAGGTGTGGAATAGCCTTTCTAAAGGCTATGAAAGGATGTGATTAGTTAAAATGACTTTTGCCAATGATAGAGCATCAGAGATGAAACAGAGCTGGCCGTGCGCTGAGCTCGGATACTCCAGAGATGCAGCCATACGGAGCGCACAGCCAGCACTGCTACATTGGAGATGAAGCAGAGCTGGCTGTGTGCTGAGCTCGGCTACTCCAGAGATGCAGCCCAGCTGAGCGCATGGCTAGCACTGCTACATCGGAGATGCAGCAGAGCTGAGTGTGCAGCGGGGTTCAACACACACTCAGCACTGCTACATCTCAGATGCAGCAGAGCTGAGTGTGCGTTGAACTCTGCTGCACACTCAGCTCTGCTGCATCTCAGATGTAGCAGTGCTAAGTATGTGTTGAACCCTGCTACACACTCAGCTCTGCTGCATCTCAGATGTAGCAGTGCTGAATGTGCGCTGAACCCTGCTGCACACTCAGCTCTGCTGCATCCCTGTGTGTGCTGAGCTCTGCTGCTTCTCCATGTAGCAGAGCTGTGTCAGCACTGCTACATGTGAGATCGGACCACAATGGAAACTGCTGTGGACCGATCTTAGACTCCGTCTCCTCTGGCAGAACCAGCGTTGATTGGCCGAATGCTGTACTCTATATGGCATTCGGCCAATCAATGCTGGTCAATGCATTCCTATGGGAAAAAGTCAGCTCACGCATATCGCAAGCTGACAGGGATCCCGACCAGATAGAGCCCTAAAGAGCTGGGTGAGTGACATTCCCACCTAAATAAAGGTAATCCCTAGCTAACCCTGCCTGTAGATCTATCCCTGTCTCACAGTCACATAGTTCACAGTTTCAAATTAATCGAATGTTAAATCCACCATTCGTATAAATTGGAGGTCACCTGATTTAGCCAGCCAATTACTTTTTCAGATTTTTTTCGATGCCTCCGTTGTCGTAGTTCCTGTCCCACCTCCCCTGCACATTTATTGGTGCAAAAAAAGCGCCAGGGAAGGTGGGAGGGGATACGAATTTTTACTGCATTTGCCTCGTGGTATTCGATTCCAATCGAATACCCCGAATGGCCTGATATTCGATCGAATATGTATTCAATCGAACAGTGTTCGCTCATCTCTATTATCGATGACTTCAATAAAAAAAAAAAAGTTGGAAAACTAGAAAACCCCTTTAATACTGCTGACCAGTAGAACAGTGGGGATATGACTCTTGGAAGCCCCTCTGATGTGGTGAATGCTGCAGACCCTTTATTAATCGAATATTCTGGTAGCCTGGTACTACATATAGCTTTGTCTCATTTACTTGAATGGGACAGAACTGCAGTATCACATATACACTCACCGGCCACTTTATTAGGTACACCTGACCAACTGCTCGTTAACACTTAATTTCTAATCAGCCAATGACATGGCGGCAACTCAGTGCATTTAGGCATGTAGACATGGTCAAGACAATCTCCTGCAGTTCAAACTGAGCATCAGTATGGGGAAGAAAGGTGATTTGTGTGCCTTTGAATGTGGCATGGTTGTTGGTGCCAGAAGGGCTGGTCTGAGTATTTCAGAAACTGCTGATCTACTGGGATTTTCACGCACAACCATCTCTAGGGTTTACAGAGAATGGTCCGAAAAAGAAAAAACATCCAGTGAGCGGCAGTTCTGTGGGCGGAAATGCGTTGTTGATGCCAGAGGTCAGAGGAGAATGGCCAGACTGGTTCGAGCTGATAGAAAGGCAACAGTGACTCAAATAGCCACCCGTTACAACCAAGGTAGCCAGAAGAGCATCTCTGAACGCACAGTACGTCGAACTTTGAGGCAGATGGGCTACAGCAGCAGAAGACCACACCGGGTGCCACTCCTTTCAGCTAAGAACAGGAAACTGAGGCTACAATTTGCACAAGCTCATCGAAATTGGACAATTGAAGATTGGAAAAACGTTGCCTGGTCTGATGAGTCTCGATTTCTGCTGCGACATTCGGATGGTAGGGTCAGAATTTGGCGTCAACAACATGAAAGCATGGATCCATCCTGCCTTGTATCAACGGTTCAGGCTGGTGGTGGTGGTGTCATGGTGTGGGGAATATTTTCTTGGCACTCTTTGGGCCCCTTGGTACCAATTGAGCATCGTTGCAACACCAAAGCCTACCTGAGTATTGTTGCTGACCATGTCCATCCCTTTATGACCACAATGTACCCAACATGTGATGGCTACTTTCAGCAGGATAATGCGCCATGTCATAAAGCTGGAATCATCTCAGACTGGTTTCTTGAACATGACAATGAGTTCACTGTACTCCAATGGCCTCCACAGTCACCAGATCTCAATCCAATAGAGCATGTTTGGGATGTGGTGGAACGGGAGATTCGCATCATGGATGTGCAGCCGACAAATCTGCGGCAACTGTGTGATGCCATCATGTCAATATGGACCAAAATCTCTGAGGAATGCTTCCAGCACCTTGTTGAATCTATGCCACGAAGAATTGAGGCAGTTCTGAAGGCAAAAGGGGGTCCAACCCGTTAATCCCATGGTGTACCTAATAAAGTGGCCGGTGAGTGTATGTGGTAACCAATGAAATATCTGCAGTGTTAGCTAGATTGCAGTGGCCTCCTTAAAGAGCAGATCAGCAGGGTGCTGGGAGCCTGACCTCAATTGATCTGAGAGTGATGGCCTATCCTAAGAACTGGTCATCAATATTTAAGTTCTGGAAAACCCCTTTAATAAGAAACTCCCACCAGGTTTAGCTAAGTAATACTTTTAAAGCCTAAAGCCCTTCATTATGGTATTCCTGTAGCTATTAATCCGATTTACAGAACAAATGAAAGAAGCAGGACCTGTAGGAAGCAGACCACGGAGGTTTTATTATTGTCATCAATAAAAGTAATGCAAGCTGAAGACACAGTTAGACATCACAGAAGTTTTGGAGAGTGCTGATGCTTAAACTCAGAGCCTCATTCCAAATTATAGTCAGAAAAAAACATCAGCACAAGCTGACAAGTATGCCGCTGTAATAAAGCTAATCCTAGCAGGAGACAGAGTTCACAGGAAGAGATCTGGGGAACTGTACATTCATTGCCTGCTTCATGGTTACATCTCTCTCCATGAGATCTCAGGCAGGCAATGTTGGGACATGAGCTGAATGTTAAACGAAACACATCCTTTAGAGACAGAAAATGGGACTAATTTCTGTAGTCTTTGAAGCTATTCACCACCTGCTGTCCTAAAGATACACAGTAATTTGTAGCAAGACGCATTGGCACTAATTAATGGCACGCTGCAGCTCAATGTGCAAAATAATGCACACAAATATTAATAATTCTGAAACAAATAAAGTAATCGGTCCCCGCTGAACATTAAAAGGATGGGAACAAGGCCTGTGAGCCAGCAAGAATTGCTGAGCAAGACAAACCGCTGCCACTGCTGGAAAGGAATTGGATTTTTTTAGACAGGAAAAACAAAATTGCATCTAGGAAATAGTAAGTGTTCAGTGGTGTGTCCCAGTTTAGAGACACTGCAAGGAATGTAGTGCAGGACCGCACAGAGCAGCTGGTATGGAGAAAGAACGGCAATAATTACACTTCCCCTTATTGGAGACTTGTCAGAATTACTCTTAAACTGGGTAAATGAGAATCCTATACCACCATGTAACACCACTGTAATAGGTGCAGATTCGCCCGGGGACTATGTGCATGAGAAATGTGTTTGGAATGCTTTGGCCATGTTAAATTACTGCACGTGCAACCCAGAATGAGCTGACTTCATAAGGTGTAAACTCAATGATAGAAGCGGTGGAGGGATGCATGTAATGACTGGGCAAACTGATAAACTAACAGGAATATCAAAAAGGTAAAATATCAAACTATATACTGGGTCAGGAGGGGTGTATTGTCTCATCGGAAAAATTACTGTATCAGCATAGAGACAGATTAGCCTTATATGTTTCCCTTATATGTATTTGCATACTTATTCCCATAACATATACAAAAGAATATACTGGTATACGGTATGTGACAAGGTGACAGGTAGGGTGCTGGAATCATGTTCTATCTCCCCCAGGTTTTTAAGTTATGTGTGGTCCAGTGCGGGTCTTGAGTAGGCCTCAGCTTCAGATGTGAGTCCTTGGCTCATTACTGGGCTAGAAATAGGCTGCAAATTCTGCACTCCAATGCAGATCCCTGGAGTGAAAGGAGGTGTGTGGGTCTGTCCTGTAATCCTGAGTCCGATGAGACAATATTGTGCTTGTTTTGTTCCTGTGCCTGGTAGTAAGCCACACATTTAGTTAGTTTAACAGTCCTATTTAGTTAATGGCTCAGACGAGCAGGATTTTATTTTGTTTTTGCCTGAAGTTAAAGATGTATTTTATTTTGCCCATTTTGTGCCCGAAGTCAAGGTTTATGTATTTTCCTGTTTTTTCTAAATAAACCTGTTTGCTGCATATTTCGTGTCCCTGTCTTTGACTGTTTGGGTCCGCACCTTTGTTAATACTGAGCTACCTCCCCTACAAGTAGCATAGGTTCATATACTGTAATATGATTCAATAATTCTAAGAAAAAGGAGAAGGATAATATAAAGCTTAAATGGGTTATCTGGAAAGCTCTTGCCATGTATTCACTGCAGTAGATGGTCCTAAGGTATTTACTAATGTACATGCTACTCCAAGCTGGCAACAATTCGACAGCTTTTATAGCATTGCAGGGAAGTTAAGAGTAAAATACTCAGAACTGGCGCGATGTGGGCAGCATTTACATCGATAAGTGGGACCTGCACTAGGAGAAGTTTTAATCCATTAAACCTTTAACCCTTTAGTCTGAATGTATAGCATTGTTTTATGGATTTTTTGTTGTGCAGTGCAGTAGATATATATTTACTGCGATGGATGAGATTGCATCCCATACAGGAAAGTTTTTCCCACAAATATACAGTATGACTCCTGCATATAACCTCTACTATGGTCACATGTACTAGGTGTACTGAAGCTGCAAGGATCTGTGTGAAAGAGAGATACTTATAACACTGTATATGAACGCTTGTGCCTGGAACTATTTGGAATTGGACTGAAAGGTCACCTTTTGTCTTCTACTACACCAATGCCCATGTTTACCTTCAGAAAGGTTTCGGTTTAAAGAGGATCTGTCACCTCTCCCAGCAGGTGAATTTCTGTAGTAATGTACTTGTTTTTCTCTGGAAATACTGTAACAATGCTGGAGAATCTTCTATTTTCTATTTGTATGTTATTTGTCCTAGAAACTTATGGACAAGTGTGCAATTGGGCGTCACTATTCCCCTTGTCAAAGCACAGTGTGACACAGCACTGACTGGACAATGTGAGGGTGTGCGGGGGCAGAAGCCCAACTTGTAACATCTGTCAATATATGTATAAACAGGTGGGCGGTTGCATAGGGAAGGGTTAAAACCCTGTCAAGAATATACCTGTTAGGGTATGTTCATACTGAGTTTTTGCAGGTTTATTTTGAGGTGGAAGTCACCTCAAAAAATGACTCTCAAGGCTTCCCGTCCAGCGCATAGCGCCACCTACGGGCCAATCTAGCCCTCGGCAGTGAGGTGTCTGGAGTCTAAGTCAAGCTTTCGGCCCATTGAGCACGCTCAGACATTTTGGAGCCACTCAGAGGCTAAGTGCCATTCTTTCCCTATTGAGCACGCTCAGACGTTTTGGAGCCGCTCAGAGGCAAAGTCCCATTTTGCCCATACTGAGCATGATCTGTGACGTCATGGCCACCGCCCTGTTGGGCGAGGACTAGCCTTTATATAGTGTGAACCGACGCCCGCCCGCTGCGCACACTTTGACTGGAAACACCTTGAGACAGGAGGTTAGGGCTAGGTTCCAGAGAAAGACAGGAGCTGTCTAGGGACCAAGTTAGGATTCCTTGGCTCTGCCAGTGGGAATCAGTAAAGCCTATTCACTGTCTAATTGCATTGCAGCTCCTAGCAGGTTAAGGAATTCTTTGTGTTACTGACCAGGAGTGAAGTTAACCCCTGGCAGTCTTGATTGTGTAGTAGAGTGAAGCATATGCTAGGGCCTGGTTCCTCTGCTGTAATTAGCAGGTGCTTCTTGCAAGGCTTCATTTGGCTTCACTCAACTGCTATACACAGGCATGCTTTCCCAGTGAAGTTAACTGGTGAGAGTCTGTTGCAGCCTGTTCACATTGGTGCCACACAACATCACTGCCAGTGCAGTTTAACTGGTGGTTCGTATTCAGGCAGACCGCTGCCCTACTGGGGATTGTGGACCTCACTGCAGTGAGGGGGGCATGGCTTGAAAATGGGAAATGGCATACAATGCCGCATAGTGCACCATAAATCTGGTGCACAACTCTAGCACAAGGTGTGACAACATGTAGGTGGTATATTCTTAGACAAGTCATCACATTTATCACTCAGCATCACTCACTGTAATAAATCCGGCACATTAGAAGACTGACTAGCCAAGTTTGTATTGTACATGTTTTGCACTACATGAAAACACTGTCACCGAATATTTCACATCCCATCATTTTCTTGAGGTATAATTCCAAGTTAATGATAACTCTGTATATATCAGCTAATGTATGAGGGTGACAGGTTCATTTTGATAATGTGTCACATGAAGCAATTTGGATTATAAACCTGAAATTATGCAAAATGTCTTTCCTCCAAGGTTCCCGAATAGGTCACTATAATAATACAAGCAGATAAGGATGCTTTTATAACAGAATATAAAGTCTAATTTGAATTGCAATAGGAATTATTGTATAGTATTAGACATTTCCACCCCAGCGTGTAAGTGCTTATTACAGACCGCTGCTTTTCATGCAAAGCAACTGTCTGTAACTACTTGTGCATATTTACACTGAGTTTGCCATTATTTTCAATTAGAATTTCATATTAATTGATTTATCTACAAACTTCCCATTTCTCAGACAGTTCATTCTAATGTAAAACATCCAGTTAACATGATGCAATGTGAACAAAGACGTGGTGCTGAATAATTAAAGGGTTTACATATTTCATGAAATGGCTTGCTTGCATTAGAAGCATTGGTTAACAGCTGCACACTCCTTTGAAGGGAACTTAAAAGTGCCGAGATGACAAGAGATTGCAAATCACAGCATTAGGAATTACATAGTTTTGTCACATTAATATGCAAACAGCTTTCTATTTAATGAAGAATCATGCCAAATTGGTGACAGAAGAGAGACATAACATTTACATTGTCCGCACTTCTGTCTGGAGGTAAGATGGACAGGGCTGCGTCTGCAGACCACCAGACTATGTCGTTCTAAATCTAAAGAAACTGTTATAAAGTACATGGAGTATTGTATTCATAGAATTTACTTTTTTTTTTCTCCCCTAGAAATTAACTATATTTTATTTGCCCTAGCCACAATGTCTGGGCCAGAAAGCTTGGTCCTTGTATTAGCCAGAACTTAGATGGCTGAACTGAACACATTGTGGTACATCCAGCTGATACATGAACAACAAAACAAGGAAGGATTCACTTCAGTAAGCCACAGCCATGTCTGGAGGACCACAGCATTCACTAAAAACAACCAACAGGTCCCTATAAAGCTTCTCTTCAATTATTCAGCAGTTTACCTAAAGGTCTATTCTGACTGCAGACCCTTTTGCATGGGCCGATAACCAGCTGAATGAACGTTTGTACAAACATTTGTTTTTGCTCCTTGCACCATGTAAACATGCCATCGATCAGCCGACAAATGAGCAAATGCTTGTTTGTCATTGATCTCATTTTTTATGCAGGCATGAAAAACATTTTGTCAGTTCATCGCCTCATGTAAACCGGGAATCTACTGCTTGTAAATGCAAATGGTATGTGGATGAACTATGCGATTAAAGAGGACCTTTCACGTCCTCAGGCACATGTGTTTTTATATACCGCTAGAAAGCCTGTTGGCTTTCCCATTATGTGCCCTGGGGGAAGAGATATCAATGCAATTACAGATAGCTCTTCAATGTCAGAAGGGCATCCTGACAGTCTAGCTGGGAGCGTCCCCTCCTGACTGTACTGTCCGCAGTGCTATACTGTCAGAGGGGGCGTTCCCACCACCTAGTCATGACTCAGTGCTGAGGAACGGCCCCCCAGTACTAGTCTATGGATGAGTATGGTCAGGGGGAGGGGGTTGTTCCTCACCACTCAGTGTCATGGCTGGGCCATAAGGAACGCCCCCCTCTGACAGTATAGCGCTACGGACAGTACTGTCAGGAGCAGCATTCCCAGCTAGACTGTCAGGAACGCCCTTCTGACAGTGAAGAGCTATCGGTAATTGCACCAATATCTCTTCCCCCAGGGCACATAACAGGAAAGCCGATAGTGGGTTGAATTCAGCGCACAGTCAGCTTTCTAGCGGTGTAGAAAATCGCATGTACCCGAGGACATGAAAGGTCCTCTTTAACAATCAATTTATGCATTTACAAATGTAGTAAAGTTTAACATGACTTTGCAGAATAATAACTTGCACAGTGTGATGTCACATCACAGAAAGCGACAGAAGCATACTCAATGCCTCAGTCTTATTCACTTGTTATGTGTCAAAGGAAACATTACTACATCTGTGCAGCATATAGAAGCTAAATAAGTATTGATGGATATGTTGTATCAACTGTGACTCATCTTGGGAAGGAAGTCTGCCTGAGTAAAAGGACTCAGACAGTCTCCTATCAACAAGCCTTCCTTCAGACTGCAAGACTCGATCTGAGAAGAGCTTGTCCCTATGATTTACGTTGGTTTGGCTGCAGGGCTGTAGAGTTGGTAGACCAAAACAAAGACTCTGACTTCTCACTTTTTCCACCACCCAACTCCATCTCTTGCTTAGGCTCCTTCATAAATGACTGACAGCCACATCAACACAGAAGCAGTAAAAATCCTCTAATTTGCAACGAAGCTGCCGAGTGAAAGTAAATATGGAACAAACTATATATCTAATTATTATACAATATTGAAAATATTGAATTTTATTTTGATGGATGAGTCAGAATTAGTAACTTTATTTTGACTCAGACACCACCCAAAACTGTCTCCACCTCCGACTCGATTTTGACTCCATCTCCACAGCCCTGATATAGCTATATAGTATGTATCATGCAAAAGAAGCTTCACAAAAATTTAGTATTCATCTATGAGCTATCCTTGCAATTAATTTAGTGCAAATTCTCCCCTATGGATAATCTGCTGTCAGGGTTGCCCATTTATTTCTGGGGTACAGTATCAAACCTACAATCTACAAGACAATGCACTGCAATGTAATATTATAAGCCGGAAATGGAAAAGAATAAAAAAGTGTTCAATATTATTATGTGTACATACATCAATGTAGTTTCCATTGATATAGTCGGAGCTGGATTCATCTTCTATGTTTTGTAGTCTCACGCGGGAATGGTCATCTGAAAAAAAGAGAAGATGTAATATGTTTCAGAACATAAACACTGTCTACTAAAACTGCAAATGTATAAAAAAAATATATTCCTTTCTCTTCCAGGCAAAGCAAATGATAGTTTCTATGGTAATTCCTATATGGTAATTCATTGTGATACACAAATTCTACGACAAGCTGTAAATGGTGACAATCTTTGCACAGGGCTGTGGAATTTGTTGGCATTCGGTATAAGCAATGTGAAATCTAGAAATAAATAACATGTCCATTGTGGGACAAATACTAGAATATGTATTAAAGAGATGATTTTCTCAATCTGTCCCGCGAGCCTCCAAAGAGACATCTCTAAAAGTCTAAATATTGGAAAAATAATTTGATGTGTTTGTTTCCAAAATAAGACCATAGCAGAGAGAGAATAAAATAGTAGAGATGTTGGACTGCGTTCCCATGTGGATTTGCAAGAGCTTGCTTATTTATTAATCCTGCAATACAGTAAAATCCATACAATTCAGATAGAGGGCTTGGATATAGAAGTCTATGATTTGAATCAGAGGATTTGGATATATAACGCGTTGATCTAAAGGTATATAAAGAAACATTTCAAGCTTTTGCGCCCTTCATCAGGCTAAAATTGCAAGTTCAAAAAGGAACAGGTGTGGATGTAGCTCTGGGTCCAAATAGGAGCCTGTCATGGGCGTCAGAATGGAACTACAGGCGTTGCTATTATATTTCTCTAGATCAAAGCCTTATATATCCAAATCACAGACGTCTGATTCAAGTATTGATGTATTTTGATAAGCGGCTATATGAATTGTATGGATTCTAATTGTATTGCAGAACTAATAAATAAGCAAGCTCTTGAAAAACCACTTCGGAGTGCAGTCCAACTTCTCTTTTATTGCATCTATTGTGGAGATGTCCAGTCAGTCCTCCATAGAATTGTGCAACTAGCTAACTAAATGAAAGAGCTGCCTGTCCTTTAAAAGCATCAGTGGAACAAGCCTAAGAATACTGATATAGTTGACACATTTCAATATATATGATCACTGGGTTTGTGACAGCGGCAGAATGACTATATACAGTATACATACAGTGTATATTTATACTGAAAATCACCAGAATAAAAACTGAACACCTTTACATTCAAAAACACTTTACTATAAAATGTTAGAAATAGAAAATGAATAAATATAACAAGTTTAATGATTAGGATTTCCTGGCTTGTACAGAACCGTAGAATGGAATTTGCAAACTTAAATCTTTGCAGACTCCCAAAAGGTCTATCTGTCTGCTGAATTAAATTAAAATGGGTCTTGTCCAGGTGCTCTGTGCGAGCTCCTCTTACTCATTGTAATAAATTACTTTTCTTCCTGATGGCACAGTTCCTTATTGCGTCCTTCCCTTGCACCAAGATAAGATACAAGCTAGTTCCTAATGCACCACAGGGCTTAATTAAGCTCTTGTACCAAAAAGTCAACAATGTCAGCAAGTGACATTTAGTCTAATGTAATACCGAAATCTAAAGATTTGTATTCAAAGTTATGTGCCCGTCAATATAAGCTTACGTTACTGAGAGGTGAATGAATATGAGAGGGGAGAAAAAAAACAGTTGACATACATGCTCCAAGTTATTTAGGTAGAATATATCTGGATACTAAATATTCTAACAGAGGGGCGAGAAGCGATTTATATTCCATTTACACTGGATGGCACATTAATGATACTCCAACGCCAGGAAGACAAATGTAGAGATTGGTTTTATAGAACTATGAATCAGAAACAAATGTATCATATGCGATAAATGACTACAACGTATATATAATGAATAAGTTAAATGTAAAGCAATGGATAGACAGGTAGACACAGATAACTGCATGGGTTAGAAATAAGAACTATTTTTACACAGTCATTTTTAACAGAGATGAGCGAGTAGTACTCGATCGAGTAGGTATTCGATCGAATACTACGGTATTCGAAATACTCGTACCTGATCGAGTACCACTCGCTATTTGAATGTAAAAGTTCGATGCAGAACCAGCATTGATTGGCCGAATACTATACAGTCGGCCAATCAACGCTGGTTCTTCTCCTACCTTTAGAAGTTTTCTCTGTGCAGCTTCCCCGCGGCGTCTTCCGGCTGTGAATTCACTCTGCCAGGCATCGGGACTGGGCAGAGCCGACTGCGCATGTCCGCTTGTAGTGCGGGCATGCGCAGTCAGCTCTGCCCAGGTGCGATGCCTGGCAGAGTGAATTCAGAGCCGGAAGTTGCCGCGGGGACACTGCACGGAGAAGACTGCTCGGAGGATAGACTGTAATAGGGTTCGATATTCGATTCGAGTAGTCGAATATTGAGGGGCTACTCTAAACGAATATCGAACCTCGAACATTTTACTGTTTGCTCATCTCTAATTTTTAACTCTTGTTGACACACTTGCCATCACCAATAGCGTCCACTTTTTTCTCATTCATGTAGTTATATCGCTGTTTATTACTTACTCTTCTAAAAATCTGATTATTTGCTTTAGGGGCATGATACGTCAGACCTTGAAAAGATCTAAAGAGGAATAATTTTTGGTGTGCGCTTGGTAGGGAGTTGAGATGAGGTCTATTAGATATGTGGCCACATCTCAGTATGAAAAGACTGGCAAAACATCTGCAGGCAGATGCAGCCGTGGTCGAAAATCAAAACTTGACATGAGACAGTAGAGAACATTGTGGAAGTGCAACCAAAACTACAGCCCCTCACATTGCTCCAGAGCTGAATGCAAGTTTAAGGGCACCAGTATCAGTGAAAACTGTTAGGCATGTGCTGCACAAAGATGAAATTCATGGTGGTGCTGTAATAACCAAACCAAAGTCAAGTTTTGACTTTTGACCACAGCTACTTCTGTGTATGGATTTTTTGTTAGTCTTCAAATACTGAGATTGATCAAGGAATTAGTAGACCTTGACTCATCCATCAACTCAGCAACTCTTGTCACAGATGACCCTACCAAGTGGACACCACCAATAAGACCCCTTCGTAACTCTGTCAGGTCTGACATACTTTGTACCTAAACAGATTTTTAGAACAGCACAAGAAATAAAGTTTATTAACAGAGATTTAAGGTATGTTACTGGTAAAAAAGGAGGCATTTCTGATGATGGCAGACGTGTCACAAAAGGATAAATCTGAATATGTAAAAAAGGAGTGTTCTAGCTGTTATGTTCAATCTATGTATATAGATAACATAGTTAATAATCAGAACTACATTTGAGCTCTGATGATACTGGCATACCATGGCATGCATAGATGTTTGGCTAGCTTGAAAGAAAGTATATGTAGAAGATGAATAACATCAGCCACAATACAAAGATTTGCTACAATACCTATCAATATCTGAGTGGTGGTCTAGTAGATCTCAAACTTTTTGCACTTGGGCATCATCAGTCCATCTCTTGTGGTTTCTCACCAGCAGAGAAAGACTACCACGGAGGACCAAACACATCACTGTGTTGTACACATAGTACCCTCACCAGTGGCCAAGAAATACCACAGCAAAAAACAAATAATCCATGTAATAACCCCGAATACTACATTGCAGCACAACATACCTCCCCAGCATTCAGTTGAAAATACCTCTCCAGCAGCTAGATATCAGCAACTAGCTTAAAATATCTCCCTTACCATGCCAATGTCCAGTAGAAAATATCTCTCAGAAGAGCCAAACACCAGCGTGGCCCAAAGGTCTTCTCCAAACCCCACAGTGCAGGACTACATCTCACTAACAGCGCCAAACAAATATCACCATGCAGGCCAAATACAGAGTGCATCCAGATTAGAGAATTCAGAATTCATTACAAATCCTTCAGTCTCTCTAGCCACAGAAACTATAAGATTGGTATTATCAGTGCAGTTTCTGCTTTAGAGTCCTACATCTCACCGGGGAGTTTGCCATACCTCACCATTGGAGGCCAGTTCTAGGGTTGAGCCAATCTTGAGATTTCAGGATCGATTTTAAAATCTGATTTCTGATCATTTTCCAGCCGATCCCGATCGTGAAATTTGCTCGATCGCCGATCGGGATCCGATCTTTCCCAATCCCGATCACTCAACCCTAGTCAATGCTTCTCTATGGGAAAAGTCACTTTTAGGGTTGAGCCGATCTTGAGATTTCAAAATCCGATTTCTGATCATTTTCCAGCCGACCCCGTTCGTGAAATTTGCTCGATCACTGATCAGGATCCGATCACTCAACCCTAAGCACTGCACATTGTGAGAAGCACTAGAACCAAACTGTAATACCATATGTTACTATTTATGTCTATATTTGTGTAGCTTACTCATATACCACCAACATATTCCACAGACTTTTAGTGGTCACTGTCCCGCAGCGGGCTCCCAAACACATTCCCTATCAGTCTGTCTTTGGAGTGTGGAAGGAAACCCAGGCAAACATGGGGAGAACATACAAACTCCTTGCAGATGTTGTCCTTGGTTGGATTTAAACCTAGTCCTGGAGCGCTGCAAGGCTGCGTTGCTAACCACTGAGCCCCATGCTGCCCATGACTAGCTCTGGTATTACAGTTTACATCTTAGGTACTAAGCTAGAACCTGACAAATGAGCTACGCCTCTCATTTCATAATAAACAGCTTTGTTATCTATGATTTTCCACTATTTTAACTTCTGTTTGTATCCCCGCTGAGAACATTATAAACTTAAAAGAGGAAATTGACTTGGTTATGCAAGTTGCAGCATAATTGTCTATACGACAGGAAATTCTTAAATATATGCCTGCTCTTTGGACTCAGATGATTTATTTAACAGGCGCAAAATTTGTAACCTTTTCTTATGAACGATCCGCGGATGTTTCACATTTGTAAAGGTTATAAATTTGCCTGCGTAATGAATTATTTAATTTCAGACCTAAATCTCTCCCAGACAAAAAATGGTAACTTTAGATAAATTGAAGCATAATTATCTCGTCCTCACAATAGGAAGATGAAGCAAAACGAAAAAAAAAGCAATAAAAAAAAAAATCTAGCTCCACCTTCGCAGTGCTCAGGGTCAAGGAGGGTTAATATATATTTAATTTGCAGACTTAGACATTCATTAAGCAAACACAATTTTGCTCAGGGGGAACTTTATATATAATTGTCCTCCAAATGCATGCTGGTAAATTTCCCCGGTCATTAGTATCAGAGCTGGCACTGGAAGGGAATGATATGCAGTGCCACTATCATACTGTCAACACTTACATGCTATGATATTCCCATATCTATTCTTCATTCTGTTCTCGTCTTTCTTTGCAGACTCCCACGGTGCTGACTGTCCTTCAAAGAAGCTCTGTAACAAAAAAAAAAAAAAAAAAAGTGTCACTAAACGTTACGCCACATAGAAAAAGGAATATAAAGAAATATATGTAGTCCAAGGTTAGGGGAAGAATTACAGCAATAACATCTTAAAAGAATGGAAATGCCAGTTTGACTGAAGTGATAGAAATGATTGCCTTGGCGGTTCACAATGATTTAATTATCTGGAGATCTATCCCAACAATCATGTCTGCTTCATTTGTGGAACACGCAAGGTACAATTTATGTTGTCAGTATCGCATATGCCTTTCAAAGCAATACCACCCATGCTTCCTCTTTAGATAATGAGACTAGAACAAGCCATAATAGGGAGATAAATGGATATTCACAAAAGAGTATGATCAGCTTCAACAATGTGCATGTAGATCAAGTCATCACAGAAATGGACCGGCTTCCAAGGGCTGGATGAGAACGGAGAAATAATTGGCAAGTATATCGACAATAGAGGCTTAGAATTGTAGGAAAAAAAAGCGTACGTTACATAGTCATACAGTAGCTGCTAATGGCATAAAGAGCAGGGATTGTCCATAACTAACTAATAATTCAGGGGTTATGTATCATTATTCAGTGCACAAGGACCATGCTGACAGTAACTTCACCAGCTACACAGTGTAAGGAGCTGTACTAGTCTGGGTATATCACAGTCAATGCAGTTGATTGGTGGATGTCCCAGGAGCTGGACCCTTCCCAATCTTCCATTGAGAACTTATTTTAAGGATATGCCATTAAAAGCATACGAATAGAACACCCCTTTAAACGATAGGTTATTTAAACAATTTTTTCAACCAACAAATCTACAAAATGTTTTAATTTTTCGTGTTGATTTTTTCATAGGGCTATCCCTATCCAATTTTTTTTTTTTTTTTTTTTAGAAATATTCAAGT
The DNA here is from genome assembly GCF_031893055.1 of Leptodactylus fuscus. Taxonomy (NCBI): domain Eukaryota; kingdom Metazoa; phylum Chordata; class Amphibia; order Anura; family Leptodactylidae; genus Leptodactylus; species Leptodactylus fuscus. Next base: position 74,136,621 of record NC_134268.1, on the reverse strand, counting down.
TTTCAAATAGGCTATTTCTTGTTTTCTCCCATTCATGATCTATTAGATGGGAAAAAAAAAAATTGGCATTTGCGTTCTTGAAAATCGCAGCATGTCAATTATACCTACGGAAATGCTGGCAATTCTCATATAAGTGAAGCAGGAAAGTTCTGCGGACTTTCTGTGAAAAGTTCTGCAGGAAATAACGCAATACGTTTCTGCCATGGTTTGTCCTGCAGCACTTTTTGGCTGTGGCCCACTACATGGGGCCTAAGCCTAAAACCCCTTTTAGAATTATGGCCCTACAATGTGGAAAAGCCATGTTTTAATTGCAGATTTTGCTGTGATTTTTTTGAGCCAAACCCCGGAATGGCTAAATAAGAACTTCCTATATATTTCCCTATTTCTTTTTTAGTCGCTCCTGGGTTTGGCTCAAAAAATCACAGCAAAATCTGCAACAAAAGAAAACAACTTTTCTACAACGTGGGACTTAAGCCTTACACAGGTTGATAATTGACCAAATGAGTGTTTGCCTGTGGCAGGTGATCACATCATTTATGGGGTACTAAAAATCTCCGTTGGCAACTTATGGGGGTCTCCTGCTGATGTAATTAAATTGTATGGTGGGACAAGCCATTATATTACATACTTGTTAACTTTTCTGAGCTTCCTGAAAAAAACGGGGATAACCTCCAAATTTCCACCCTGATGAAATGTATCGGCATCCATCTGGCTGGTGGTCATTTAAAATTTGATGTGGGTATGACAGAACATTAACATGTCCATGTCACAAAAAAGGGGCATATTACATCCCAAAATGGGCCATGGTTTTACCAATAAGGGGCATGGTCTCATTTGCACATAATTCTCCCTCACATCTACCCTGAAATGTTGGCAAGTATGTTATAGCAGCAAATAGTTTCTTTTGCAGCTTAAAGAGTACCTTTGTTTTAAGACAAGGTTAAAAAATGTTCATTTGTGAAGTTATTTGACACCCTCTGACATCCTTTTATTGATCTGTGGGGTGCATGCGCATAGACCCCCATTATTTAAGTCTTTTGAAATGTTAAGACGTTTATAAATTTTACTAAAAATGGAGGTACATTTTAGAACAGAGGTATGCAACCTTTTAATGCCCCATAGTGGCCCCTGCACACAGTATTATGTCCCATAGTGGCCCCTACACACAGTATTACGTTCCATAGTGTCCCCGGCACACAGTATTATGTCCCATAGTGGCCCCTGCACACAGTATTACATTTCATAGTGTCCCCGGCACATGGTATTATGTCCCATAGTGGCCCCTGCACACAGTATTACGTTCCATAGTGGCCCCTGCACACAGTATTATTCCCAACAAAGACCCTTCCACACAGTATTATGTCCCATAGTGGCCCCTACACACAGTATTATGTCCCATAGTGGCCCCTGCACACAGTATTATTCCCAACAACGACCCTTCCACACAGTATTATGTCCCATAGCGGCCCTTGCACACTGTATTATGCCCCACAGTGACCCTTCCACACAGTATTATGTCCCATAGCAGCCCCTGCAAATGGTATTATGTCCTATAGCGGCCCCTGCACACAGTATTATGTCCCGTAGTGGCCCCTACACACAGTATTATGCCCCACAGTGGCCCCTGCACACAGTATTGTGTCCCATAGTGGCCCCTGCACATGGTATTATGTCCCATAGTGGCCCCTACACACAGTATTGTGTCCCATAGTGGCCCCTGCACATGGTATTATGTCCCATAGTGGCCCCTGCACACAGTATAATGTCCCACATCGACCCCTGCACACGGTATTATGTCCCATAGCGGGCCCTGCACATGGTATTATGTCCAACAGTGGCCCCTGAACATGGTATTAAGTCCCATAGTGGCCCCTGTTCACGGTATTCTGTTCCATAGTGGCCCCAGCACACAGTATTATGTCTCATAGCGGCTTCTGTCATGATATTATGTTCCATAGTGGCCCTTGCATATTGTATTATTTTCCAGTAGCGGCCCCTACACACGGTATTATGTTCTATAGTGGCCCCTCCAACAAAATAATATTCCAACTTTAATCAAATTGAAATTTTCACCACTCAATAGCTATAATTATACTGTAGGGTCTCTTCAGACCCCAGAGTATAAAAAGCAGAGAGCCAAGAAACAAACATAAAAAAAACAATGTTACTCACCTTCCCTGCACTCCAGAGCCACTCTGTTCTCTTCGGCGCTTCTACCTGAAGTCAGCAGTCTCAGGGGTTACGTTTGAATTGGTCTCAGGGGTTACGTTTTTATATGTTTGATCACCCCCCCTGGGGCTTTGCTTATTCTAGTGTGGGGTCTTAAGACTTGGTTGCCGACCCCTGCTTTAGAGATAGCTCTATTCCTCAAGAACAGACTTATATATTTTATGATTACTATATTTCCAGAAGAGGGTAGTCATCTAATAAATATTGTTGACAAATTGCAAAAAAACCACATTATGCTACAAGTTACCTTTCAGCAAGGATGTGTATGACCTATAAGTCACGGCTCTAAACTGAATACATCTCTATGCTAGTCCTAGCAATGAATTAATAGCATTCTCCTTCAACACACAAATAAAGCTTTGTATTCTTTCCCCAGATCAAAATGCATAATTTAGCAAAACGTGGGTTAACTTGACAGAATTTTTTTCAGTGATGCCAACTGTTTTGCAAACCACGAACCATTAGATAATGCAATCCAGTGGTAAGCAGGTAACCTTTCTATACACACAAGGTTGGTTGGACGAAGGACTGAACAGATAGAATTGCCTTGACATATGCTAGGAAACAATGAATGGCACATGGTGTTTTGTAGTATCATGAGAAATAAATCTAAACATGTGTTGTATCAAGTCTGTACAAGGCTGTCGGCATCTAGTTTATGGAAGCTATTAGAGCCTGTGCACACTTAAAGCTCTATGGCTGTACACTGGCCTTCAAAATAAACCTAGTTATCAAGCTGGAAAACAGCTAACATAAGAAGACCTTCTCCTTCAAGACTCAGATCATCTAGAAGAAACATATCTTTAGAATCAAAATATATTCCTTCGAGACAACTGGAGAAAATAGAGCAATACTATTTTATACAGGTAATTTATAAGCAGAAAACTTATTAAATCTTATTTTTATTTATCTCATTTTCTTATTTCATGCTCTGGCCTTCAAAACAATGCTATACAGATGAATAGAGTTGCTTTTCAATCACAGAAATTTCTGCAAAAATATTTGCCACATGTAAATGCACACTGATAGGGCGGTATCAACCGTATGGTGACACCTCAGATAGTAGCTTACTCATTCTATGGACAGAGTGCTGTACATACTTCAAAATTTGGTCTGAATCTGGTCTCTGATCTGTGCCCTGTATAGTGGCCCACTGTAGTTAATGTGAGCTGAGCTGCGATACTAGCGCCCGACCACTATAAAGTGTACAGAGCCAACTACTTTCAGCTCTGTGCACTTAATAGTACACAGACCAGACCACCACCAGTTGACTATATGAGGCCATTAGTGGGCTCCTCACTGACCAGTTATTTATGACCTCTACTAAATTTAAAAAAAAACCCACAGACATCTGCTTAAAGTTGCCACTCTAAACTAGCCACTCAAACTTTATTACTTAATATTACTTTGTGAAAATTAGTCTACGAAGAGGGGAGGGGACAGAAGTGTCAACCTATATAATTGCTGCTGTTATATTATGCTACTCTGTGCTCTTTTAACACTCCTAGGTTTGTAGATAAGAAGCAACAGAATGAGGCAATAAATCAATTAACCAGCTTGCAGCAGCCTCCTCCTCCACTCCTCCCTTCTCCATAGAGCTCTGTGTGTAAGGCTGAATATGCAGACAAATCTAATGTAAACAAGCAGTTTGATTGAAGATAAGGAGCAGGAGAACAGCTTAATAAGTGGTGATGAAAACAGATCTCCTTAATAAGATATATTACAATTTTCTTATATTTTGCTGCACTATTCTTTTATGTAAAGTTGCTTATAACCGGAGATACATTTTAAAGCTTTAGAGGTGGAACACTGATACAAAGGAACATAGTAACGTGTACCAATATCTTTCCAATGTTTGGCAGGGAAGCTTTTTAGCCTGTAGATATGCAACTTGTCCGCCATATTGGTAGGAGGCAGGAGATTTGATTTTCTTCCTAGAGTCCATGTAGTCTCCCCTTTTTAATGAAGCCTCCTAAATATTCCTTGACACTTTATCCAAGTTTACATGAATTTAATATTATTGTTTGCATAAAGAAATGTTGCACAATTTTCCAATATGATTTCTATATCCATTACTCATGGTTTTTTTAGATCTATTTGTTGTTATTCTTTGTTTACGTCCAATGGATAAAAATCAGTCCATGGTCAAGTAGTAGTCCATGGCCATGTCAGACACCTGTCTTGTAACAAACTGTGCACCTAAGTGTTTCTCATTAGAACATGAACTGTCCATTACATGACCATGGACTGATTTTTATCCACTTGGAAGTAAACAAAGATTGACACCAAACAAAAATCTAGAAAACCATGGCGAATTGATACAGAAACTATATTGGAAAATTATACTACTTTTCATTACGCAAACAATAACATTTATTATCTGACACCGGACAACCCCTTTAATACTATATTTTCCTGCAACATATATAGCTTCTTCCAACAGTATAAGCTGATTTATGTGGTGTAGAGAATCAGGAATCAATATTAAGAGTTCTCTCCCTGTTGGTTGTATGTAAATTGGCTTAAAAATTTAGGTCAGAAGAGTTTGTGATAATTGTAGGATGATAAAGAAAAGTAAGTAGACTCATGTTATACCTTCTAATTGTTGACTATTAATTTACTTTAAAGTTCCAGTTCTTTTAGCTCACATAGGGAGGCCTAAAATACCAAACACCATATACACACCTGTCCATTCAGCTATCGATCCAATGTAGAGCCTCCAGTTGGATCTCCGGTCTTTGTGTACTTTGTGCCAACACACGAGCGCACCAACCAATGGCAGAGTGCCGATGCACCATGTGAACAGAGCATCGCGGCTCTGGCTGACACATGGACGGAAATCTAGGGACCCCAACGGAGACTCTCTGCTGACTCCCTGGCTCAAAAGACAGGTTTTTGTTATTTTAAGCTTCCCTGTGTTAAAAAAATAAAAAGGACTAGAACACCCCTTTAAAACTTAATTAAATCCTATTTTAATACAAATATATGAGAACTTTATAATCTACATCACCAAGCAAGTATATAAAATTAAAAAAAAACAAACAATTACTCAGCTGTGTATTTTTTGTACTATGAATTATATTTGTGGAACAATTGCGGGCAATAAACTAGAGACTGTCTCTTTTCCAAGTAAACAGAAAAGAATTATAGTTTGCCCATGAAATTGGCAATGAACTAGAATACTTAATTATTCAAATGACATAAATACTATCTATATGAAAATAAAGGCTGTATTTATAATTAACAACGGGTGCATTATAATTACATTCAAAATCATTTGCATAATTTAAGCTGCTACAAATCGAAGAAAGGTTTTTCATGTCCACTTAATGGCAAATAATAAAATATAAAAGGATTGAAGAGGTTATTTAGAGTAAAGTGATGAATATTTTCTCCCCGAGATACCATTTCACTGCTCATTACAGTACAGCGTTAGAATGAAAATCATCAGATACAAAATAAATAAATAAAAACACTCAAGTAGGTTTGTCTGAAAAGCTGATACACGCTCTACAAGGCTTCCAAAAAACATTATAAAATTTGCACTATAAATATTGTTGTAAACTACCAGGCAAAAAGAGATTTTTTTTTTAAACTTAAAGTGCAGATTTAGTTTTTTTTCAGCTGTAGGGTGATTCAAATATTTTTATGTTTTATGTTAAAAAAAAAACCTTGAATTTAAGCAAGTGTATAGTCATCACGTGAAGTTTTGGCTTCAGTTTCATGGGGGATGTGTTCATGTTGTGGATGGGATGTAAGGAATAGTTGTATGAATTTGTATTTGTGACCAGAGGGCCCTAGAAGAGGAGACCCACTTCCTGCTACACTGCACCAAATACTCAGCTGTGAGGGCCGTCTACTACCAAAGACTCTCTGCCCACATCCCAGACTTCATATCTGCAGACGAGAAGAGGAAACTCTACATCCTACTGGGAGAAGAAGAGGCCACTGTGGAGATCGCTGCCTAATACGTGTCCAGCTGTCACCAAACAAGAGGAAGATGAGACTCCACAGACTGTTATATTTATCCCAATATATCCATCCCACCTCCTTTTATAGCGGTCACCAATTAAGAGGAAGATGAGACTCCATGGACTGTTATACTCCAAACCACTCACCCCACCCCCCCATACCCACCACTCACCCATCGGAATCCAACTCCCTCCCCCCCACACACTCTACTAGCTTTGGCAATGCCAAATATCCATTCGGACGTGCCAATAAAGCTTGTTTGATTTGTATTGTATTGTATTGTATCTTAGTGGCTGTCATATCCTTATTGAAAGTCTGAATGATAAGAGCAGATTTGTGACTACATTATCTTATAAGCCCATGGAAAATAATAATTTATTAAAAAGGTATAGTTTTCATGCACCTATACATTTTAGAGGTATTCCGAAAGGGTAGTTTGTCCGGGCTAGGCATATTTGTCACTCTTACCCTGAGAAACATTGAAACTATCACAAAGGGTGAAACCAGGTGAACCTTGGACACTGTGTGTGTCTACGTTGATAGTCTAAGCTTATTAAAAAGTCTATTTCTAAATATTGGGATATGCTCAAGCAGGGCCCTATGGGTTGCAATGTACTTCAGCCCCCCCCCCCCCCCTGAAATTTGTATATAGAAGGGCCAAATACAGTATGTGGCTAACTATGTGGTACGGTCCAAAAAAAAATACCAGTCGTTTATAGCCAAGTGGAAAGAGGGAAAGTTTCTTTGTGTTTTGTGTCAGAATTGCAGTTCTATTATTATCAAATTACTCATCCCACTCAAAAAAGAAAATACTGATTGAAGATTGGGTTACATTTAATACGAGAAATGTTATTTATTGAAGGGCTCGTGTAGTAAGGTTTACATAGGCCAGACATTAAAGTCAATTAAAGTACAAACATTGGTCAGGGATTAGGAATTATGGAAAGATGGCACAACGTCTAGTAGATGAAAGATTTAGATCAGTGGGCCAAAAAGTGAACAAAGTTTTAAGACTGAGAGCCCATCACTTTAAAGATGCAAGTCATAGAGTGAAAAATGGCTGATTCTTGAGTAAGTAAAAGGGGTACTGAACAGACTAGAAAAAAATCTGCTGGACTAGTGTAACATCTCTGCCTGTTCAGGTCTCTGCGCAACCCTCTGCTCCCGTGCTGTGGCGCAGCATGCTTGTGCAGTTTGATAATTTGCTTAAAGTTTTTAGTTGCACGGCTCTAGTCCTGTGTTTGTATTTGTACCACACCCGTCTTCTGCCCTTGTTGCCTCTGTCCATTAAGTGGTTAAATTTTGTCTTGCCTGTGATTGACAGCCTGCCTTTCTGTCAGGTTCAGGGCGGGTTCATCTCCCCTATTTAGTCTTGGCTCTCATTCACACCAGTGCTTGCTATTGCCTTGTGCATACTTGCTCCTTGCTGTCACTATTTTTGCTTGCATTATTATCCTTGACCTTTGGCTTTCCCTACTGACTATTCTTTGGACTCCGATTTGGCACTGCATCGCTCGACTGTTACTGACCCTTGGCTAGCTGACCTCCCTTTGTTGTTGTCCGTCTTGTCTGCGTTTTGTGTGTCACATAAATAGGAAGGGACCGTCTTCGTGGTTGCCGCCTATTACATAGGATAGGGCCTGGCAATAGGAAGGGTCAGTTGGGGGCTTCAGCTTAGGGCTCACTGTCTCTTGTGTCCCATCCCAGGGTTCAAACAGTTACTAGGGAATTGCTGTCCTAGCAATTCCCTAACAACTAGGTTGGAATGAAAAGATCTCGAAGCTATAGTGGTCAGTATAATACACTGAATTACATATGGATTGTCATGTATTATGCCTGTTGTAATTATATTAGGGCCTAACAGAACTATTATGATGGCAGCCTAGCTACCTAAGCATCCCATCAGCACTCACGTTGTAGGAAGCAAATTAATCTGTCAAATCCACTGACCACCACCTTAGATACAGCAGTCTTATTGGTGTTATCACTGTTCCTGCACTGCTTCTGAGCCCATGAGAGTGCATTCCCCAACATACATGGTTTTGCACCAAAGGGTTAATAAACTGAGCACACTTTGCGACTCCACTAAGCCATGCCCTATTCTACTTACTTTTCCAAACTGTCTAGTGAGGCATAAAAGTGTCTAGAACACAAATAAAATTGGTGCACGGTGGGTATGCCATATTTTGCGCCATAAATTGTGCCCGAATTCTTGTGTTTTGCTAAGTAAATCTCCCACAATAGTGACAGATTTGGTAATAGGGATAGATTTTGTGCCAACCATGCATATTTATTGATACCTACATCAACCAGCCAGCTCACTGCTATTGGACATAGATTAGAAGACCGATGGACAGAATATGATATTAATAAATCTTAAAGAAGACAATCTAGAATTTGAGATTTAGCTGATCATTTTCCACATTAATTGTTTTTCACTGTATGAATGTTTTTATTGTGAAGATATCATATTACCGTAGAAGCTAGCAATCCATATGGAATAAAGAGTAATATTGTCTTTTTATAATGAAAGATTACTGTCCTTATGAAAGACCAATGATTTTTTCGGCTGTCATGCTTTCCCTTATAAATTCTCATTTTGGATTCCGCTGTCACATTGAACCCTTTTAATGTATGTCTTTATAAGGTGGCAATCGCAAATATATTATTTAAGAAGGTTTGGAGTGACTGTACCCTTCAATAATTGGATTTAAGGCATAACTAACATATTTCTCTCTAGTGGATAGTTTAGTGACTCATAAATTTTACATTTTCATATTCATTATGGTAGGGTATTTTACCCCAGAGAAAAATCTCAATTTTTTTTAGCATAACTACATTTAGAGTTCGATATAAGCCAAATTCAAAATTTGGAGAGAATGAAATATATATGTATGTCTGCCTAACAGAGCTGATGGGACTGAAATGCCAAAGACGTGTCTGGGAGAGAACTTAATAGTTTCTGTATTTTTATTTCATTTCTTACATTTTTTTTTACAATTTTTGTGGCCATGTTGTTTTCATTGTGTAACAAATGTCATGTGACTATGACATTATGTTTGAATAATTATAACTATTACAGTTATTTATCTATATTAATATGGTGTATGTCACAGCTTAGGAAATTAAAGTCATTACATCTGGTTGTGCCAATGCAAATGGTATCCAAACTAGAAAAAGTGGCCGCACGCCAACAGATCTGGTGTTACGTATGACAGGCCCCTGGCACCAGAGTAAATCTCAGAATACAAACAATAGACTAGACGAGACACCAGATACAAAGGCCTTTAATTATTAATACTGTCTGTCAGGAGGTTTTCATTTATTTTAGAAAGTTAGAAAGTACGTTTGGCATACAGCATGCAGCAAGTGCAAAGTATTTATTGGAAATCATTCCCGTGAACCAACGTGCTGTTACAAAGTATATCGCATTAAAATAGTCTCCCTGAAATGTACAGCAAATATACAGAAAGGTACAGAGAAGAAGAGAAAGATGAAGGCAAGACACAAAACAAGATGGGAACCTCCCTCTACTTCATAGACAACATACCTACAAAACCACCAAATGTGAGCCTTCGTTCTGTATAATGCAATCAATGCGATGCCTGTTCTAATGTATAATATTTATTTATTATTATTATTATTTATTATGCTTACTTATATAGCGCCATCATATTCCGCAGCGCTTTACAGATATTGTCAGTCACTGTCCCATATAGAGCTCACAATCTACATTCCCTATCAGTATGTTTTTGGTGTGTGGGAGGAAACCAGAGTACCCTGGGGAAACCCACGCAAACACGGGGAGAACCTACAAACTCCTTGCAGATGTTACCTTTGTCAGGATTTGAACCTAGGACTCCAGCACTGCAAGGCTGCAGTGCTAACCACTGAGCCACCGTGCTGCCCTATAATATATTCAATATCAAGTGTTTTTACAATATATCAGTAGGTCCTTAGCCTTAAAACCATGACAAGCTGCGGATCTAGAATTTATCTTTATACGGCACATGGGGACATTTCTTCAAATCTCATCTACTTTAAAACTGTGGACAAATCCTGGAACGTTTCAGTCCCGCGGGAACATACGCATGTTTAGAATAAGCTTACATTCACACTAAGGGGCACCAGCTTTCACGCATCCGTCATACACTTGAATGTATTGTGGGTTCCATGAAAACTGCTGTCACACGGCCAATTTTTACTCTCGTGTGAATGTAGGCTTACTAACGTGAAGTCTTACAGAACAATTAATATACTATAGAAGAGAACATTATTAATACTGTATTTTGGGTTGTACACCCTATATAATTTTAAGTTCTTTGTCTATTATCAGAAGTAAAGGGCAGTAGTGACATTTACCCTCTGCGTGCAATATATAATGTAATTGAATCAAGGACTATTCCCCAATATGTACTTTGGATTCCCAATTCTCGAGTGGCCGCCTAATAACAGATTTTGTATGGTTTCCATGTCATCTGCAGGCTGAGGCTATTACACATTGTAAGGGAAGTGGAGGACACATTACATTCCTAATTATATTAACTCCGTATAATTAGAAGCTGATACAAGGGGGAATTTCTAATATATAAAAAGCAGGAGATCAAATTCAGCTATACATATTGATCTAGTAAAGAGCGTAGTAAGAATAGTCTTACTTATATGGCCATTTTCAGCCCTTATGTGACTTATTAGAAAAGTATTTTACTTAATGATTAGAGATCAACGAGTCGTATTCGATCCCCTGCATAGTTATTGGTGTAAAAAAGCACCAGGGAAGGTGGGAAGGGGCATCAAATTTTTACTGCTTTTACCACGTGGTATTCGACTGAGTACACCAATAACTATGCGGGGGAGGTATTTGATCAAATCGGGGAAGACTTATAAAACAGGGGAAAACTTATAAAAATAAATGCTCAGTTTCTGGTGTTAATAACAGAACATTTTGGACCCCAAGAGGCCTAACTTCTACAAAACTTTTCTAAAACAACAATTTGCAAAAATGGACTTGCGACTTTTTTCATCAGTATCCTGATGTATTCTGATAGAGTTCCCCTATAGGGCCTCACTGGAGGCAACATGCAATGGCATAATGACTAGCTGCAATACACACCAACAGGGTCCTAATACACGCCATTGCTGTGTCCTACTCCAATGAACTTTTTATGATCATAACATCTTTCAGCTTCATATTACGGGGATCGCCAGTCATCATGCTGATTCCATGTAATCTCCATGCAACTTTTCTAGTGATTTATGGCTTCAAATAATATTTTTCTGTTACAAACTATTTTTCTGAAGCTGAGAGAAGAGGGAAAAACATAAAATCAAATGAAAAAAAGCCCAGCACTATACCAAACAGAAACTGCATCTTCCAGTTCTGACACAGTTTTCCCTTTGACAGTTGCCTCTCTGATCCTACCTTATCTCTATTCTGCTACAATAGTGCACATAAGATCAAACGCGAGAAAGCAAAAGTAAATCATTTATTCTGTAAAAGCCTGGGGCTTAATTCATTAGTGCTTAGAAATATCTCCTTAGATTCAGACCTGCTCCCATAAAGAATGGTAATGGAACAGGTGTTTAAAGCTCACTTGTAATGAACACTTTAATTATTGAGCAAAAAGAAATATCACAACGATTACCAAAGCAGTAAAAAGAAGCAAAGGAGCCAATTTATCATTTGCTTAAAATATAGAAGATGGGGTTTGGACAAGCAGAGCAATGAAATTTTTGTATTATTACAAATTCATTGGATGGCTGTCTTAGAGAGCGCTAAATAAAATTAAAATATGGATCACAGCTCTTTCATGTAAGTGGAACCAAAGGCGATTGCCTGGGGCTCCAAGGAGAGCATGTATGGAAGGAGCGTATTCACTGTAAAATTTAGGGACTGTAGTCAGGCCAAGAAATATGTTGTGTGTTAGATATGTTCCCCTGGCCCGACAATGGCTCCTGTGAACAGAACTTACATATCATACTCAAGCGTCAGAATAATTGTGGGCCTATGTTCCTGCACTCACAGCATCATGTAAAAGCAGGACAGTAGAACTACATAGTTCTGAAGCTAAAACCATCATAACTTAGTAGGTCAATGCTGTAAGTTAAGATCACAGGAGCTGCGGTTGAGCTCGAAAACAGTGGAGACACGGACATATTTCTCAACCTGAATACAGCCATGTGAAGTGCCCTTAATGTGATCCACTACACCCTTATCTTAAAAGGGTTGATCACTTTCAGACCAATACTCAGAGACCAATGTTATTATTTGTATAATAAAAAGTTGTACAGTTTCCATCAATTTTGTCAATTTTCGCTGTTTCTAGTTTTTTTGTAAAGCTTCACTGGATGCAAGCATTAACCCCCCCCCCCCCCCCCGACGCCTCAGTTGACCGAGGTCCCGGGGAGTGAGGGGAAGTTAATGCCCTGAATCGCTGCCACACAGAGTGAGATCGGTATCCTGTTGGCATGACAGCCGAGAGCCTAATGAAGGTTCCTAGGTTTCTCTGCCATTTACATCTATTGCTGGCTCCTCTAAGGGGCCAACAATAGAAGTGCCGATATTTTGCAATGCATTAGTGATCAGACCTCCTGGGGGTCTAATAAATTCAAAAAACATGCAAAAAAATAAATAAAAAATTCAAATCACCCCCTGTCCTTAGAACTCATATAAAAGTTCTTAAATACTGTGAAACACCTACACAACCTACACATTAGGTATAGAATCACAATAAAAAACGTTTTCAGCACAACAGAACCGATGTCTTATTTCCTTATTTTCTTTAAAAAATAACTTTTATTTTCAAATATTAAAACATCCAAAATGCCTTTGGTATAGCACCAGACACAAAACAAAAATCAGTGGTAAACACAGACACAGAAAAAAACTTACGGCATATGTGTGTACGGCATTAGGAGCTATCCTACGCGTTTCGGGACGCCTGTCCCTTACTCATGGCGATAATTTTTTTCTGTGTCTGTGTTTACCACTTATTTTTGTTTTGTGTCTGGTGCTATACCAAAGGCATTTTGGATGTTTTAATATTTGAAAAATAAAAGTTATTTTTTAAAGAAAATAAGGAAATAAGACATTGGTTCTGTTGTGCTGAAAAAGTTTTTTTATTGTGATTCTGTATCGTGACCTTAACCGGAGGAAGTTTTTTTCGGGCACACAGAACCGCAACTGAGTACAATGAGATAAGATGCATTGAGCTGTGGACTCTTGTTATGTGCTTGTACACATTAGGTATCCCTGTGTCCAAAAATACCCGGTCTACAAATCTATAAAAATATTTTTTCTGTAGCAGGACAAACAATACATAAATCCAGCCAGGAACGTCACAACAGAATCAAGAGGTAAAAGGGAATACAAGGAGCAAGGCAGTAGTCAGAGATCAAGGAGGTACACACAGACAGTCAGAGCCAAACTAGTGAGCAACGAAAGTTAGTCAGCATCTGAACCAAAGAGGAGTGGCCATATAAAGGCCTATTCAGCTGCTGATAGGTCAACGCATGGAAGTATAGAACAGAAAAGCTTCCCTAAGTGGTCACAGCAACCTTAAAGAAGCAGAAGCTTAAGAGACACTCTTGAAAGAACCACATAACATTTTCATAACAGTGTCTCATATTTACAGATTAAACCCGCGGCAGTTTTGAACAAATAAGCCTCGGACTTGAGTTAAGTGCATTACTGTTTACCCTAAATAGAACACATTTATTGACGCTGTAACTTGTACCATGGACTTTTATTCATGATATCACCCCTCCTTTATCAATCAGAATCATACTTGCCATTTAACCCCTTATATTCTGTGGTCAATGCTGAACCGCAAAACCTAAGTAGTTTTACAGAAAAAAGTAAGAATAGACTTTTTTCCCTAAACAATATATATGACCACATGACCACCAATTCCTTTTACATATATCTACCTTAAGTTGAATATGAAAAGTCAAATGCTTATCTTAAAAGGCAGAAAGACTCATTGAGAAGGAAGTGTCCGAGTATATAATCAATATAACGTGAGCGGCCTACCCAACAAATAAACATTTAACAATGAGAGAATTCAGACTTCACACATCCTCAAAGTTCATATCCTGTCAGCTAGAGAGGAGATGAAAGGCAATGGTGTCAACTCTTCAAACCTGTTATGTAGCTATCTACTTGAACTTAAAATATTAATAATGAATGTTCAAAATAAAATATTGAAAGTTCTTTTTAGAAATTACAGAAGATGAAACACGTATTTGAAGATTCTGCTGCATTATACCTGACTCAGGCATCTCCTGCCATGGCACTGTGCTCAAGTTTTATACTTACTTCGTATTCCTCTTTGAATCCGTAGCCTTCAGCACATTTCATCTGTGTGATGTGCTGCAGCAAGTCAGCTACCCGGATAGCTGGGTGAAGCTGGCCTGTCTGATAGGGAACATCAACTGTCTCCCGTTTCTTGTATGTATGGGATTGGGCTAAACTGCTTGTCTCGCTGTTGGTGTGGTTTTCATCTAAAAATAGAAAACATAATAAATGACTGGTTAACACCCAAATCGTACAAGCTTAGTACAAACAGGGCTTCCTCGGTGGAAATGAAATTATGAAAGTAAATAAGGTAGAAAGTTATGAAAAATATAAAGCTCATATCATATAGTTGGATACAATGCATTAATTGCTTATGAGAAAAAAAAAACATCATTAGAGTTCTCCCATAAGAAAAAGGATTTGGTTGAACAATGAATTACAATAATAAGAACGTAATCACATTATAGCATATACATATGGAACACCGTGAAACACAATGGTTGGACACTTGGCATGGCAGACATACGTAGTGAATTTGGAGCTCTACCCCATTAATTCTCATGCAACTAACAAGAACATAAAAGTATTCCAAGGTTGTTACACAACAAATGAAACAGGTCCAAACACAAACCAATGTAAAACAAAATCAGTGGTTGAATAAAGAGTGGTAAGGGTCCCAAAATCCCCTGCCTTTATCCAGTGTTGGGAGAGTATGTAGGAATTGCACTTGGCATTCTCAACCAACCCTGGCAAAATTCAACAACCTCCCCCATAGATGTTTCTTCAGAGGGTAAGAAGGGCGACTTACCATTAATTGGCACTTTAAAGAAGATACATATCAGGAGGGAAAGAGTAGGAAAAAAATGAGACAGGGCATAAGCAATTAAAATGTATTCAGCATCAACAGTCTGGCTCCTGACAGTGGGCAAAATAAACTGAGGAGGAAGGGTATAAGGCCAAAAAATAAAGCCACATAATAGAGGAGCTAGGTTAAAAGGTAGCTATAAATGTTGATGTCGTATACCTAGCGTTACTAGAGATCTATAACAAGCTATATGGTACATACATTCGATTGACTATATATCTAAGGGTAACCTGTCAATAACAGTGCAGCTAATTCAGGAGTAGACTTGGTTCTTTGTCTGATTATGGAGGGTCCATTGCTCTATGTCCCTGCATAGTGTTTTGTTGTTAAGGGCTTAACTATGAGATTATAATCAGAATATTTAATGGATTACCATATCAGTAATGCATTTCATGCATGTGTAAGATGGAGATATACTTCTATGAAGGGAAATTAAATTAAGTTCAGATACTTTGAAACATTCTAGAACATGCCTAAAAATAAGATACGACACAAAGGACAAAAAATCAACGTAATTTAATTTGTTTATTTTTAATTTCAAATAATCCATCAAATTTTTGTATCACAGCATATCCAACCTAACTCCATATCCTCATGAGATTCTGGTCCAGTCCTGGTTTTCAAACTCCCATTCTGGTCCTGGTATTCCAGATTTTCTACAGAAAATTAAAAATGCCATGACCAGAATGCATCGAAAAGACAGAACATTTCGAAACACACACAAAAAAAAAACAGTAACGGAAAATGAAATTGTCCCGAACCCCCCCCCCCCCCCACAAAGCCTTCCGTACAAAATGTAACACTGAAGATACTGAATATTAAAAATATATGTATATATACAATTTTATAACGCATAAAAATCATTTGTCATATTAAGAACTACATATCATGCAACATCTTTAATAAAGGTCTCAAAGCAGCACAAATAGTATTTAAGCTTTCACAATAGTATATACACTCTAAACGGGAAATAACTACAGTGCTCTTTTCCTTCATTGAAAACATTATTAAATCAAATTTACAGATGCGTTTTTGTTCATTCTATGAAACACTTGTTACCACTGTTTTTACTCTATAATTTGCCACTTTTAGCAGCAGAGCCTTTATTTTTTTTACTTTGGATATATGTTTTCTGCTATGAAGAAACAATCTAAAAATTTTCAGTAGCTAAAGTCTTTTACATCTGAGTGAAGAAATATGAAAAGAGAAGAAGAAATCTGATGAATTACAATTATTCTTCAAAGTCTACTAAAATGAAAATCTGCCGAGGACTTATTTTAATCTATGTATATTATAAATCCATTTTTTTGGAATAAGAGCTATTGTCTGCCTGCTTGCAAGAACAAAGGATTTAAAGGGATATTTCTCAAGATAGGGCATAGTGCCCCCTACTGGATTACTGGAATCCCCACCAATCACACCCTGCTGCTTCACTCAATGTCTATTGCTGATGGAACAGGTGAGAGCTGTACTTGGCTGTCTCTGTCAACCCCAAAGACATTGAATAGGGCAGCAAGAATAATAACCAGTTACTATTTTTTTTCGGTGTGGCCTGCTGGAGGGAGCAGTATATCAACCAGGGACAGAAATAGACTTGACAAGCTGATCAGAAGGGCCAGCTCTGACCTGGGAAGCCCCCTGGACGCAGTACAGGTGGTGGGTGACAGAAGGATACTGTCCGTGGTGAGCTCCATGCGGGAGAATAACCCCCATCCCATGTATGAGACCTTGATGGCTCTTGGCAGCACTGTAAGTGACCGACTGCTTCACCCCAAGTGTGAGAAGGAGCGCTATCGCAAGTCCTTCCTTCCAACCACAGTCAGGCTATATAATCAACATCCGGCTAAGTGGAGATCACTCCACACAGAGAACTAAATGATCTTGAATTCTTCCTTCTTCCTTAGCGGCTATGGATTCCTAGTATTTTTTCTCAGGTTATGTGTGTCTACTTCTGTAATATATTACTGTTTATTATCCTGCATCTGTATTACCATGCTACTGTGTAACACACTGAAATTTCCCCATGGTGGGACTATGAAAGGATTATCTTATCTTATATAGAGATGATACACTACTGCCAGTGACTGTCTCAGGATAACACTTCTGCTGCAGGAAATAGGGATTTGTGGTGGACCGGATAGAATCAGAATTGTAGCAGCGAGGGATTGGTGAGTTGACTATGACGTCTTCTATTTTTGTCTGCCATTCTGAGCTACTTTAACCCATTGACTAGAATGGGAAAACCTAGCAAGTCATTTACCTAAGTACCCAAATTGCATGTCTAAACACTGGTATCTAGGTAAAACAATAACTGGATATTGCATTGCTTATCAGTACAGTATAATAGGTTCCCTTCTGAAATGATATTGAATACGTACAGGGTAAAACAATAGAACATTGACACACCACTATATATACAATAAAATACAAAGCAGTGTGCCATGCACAAGAAAAATCTATTGTTTACCCCTCTATGAATTTAATACCCGTCATAATCATACTTTCAATGTCATAAGTGTTGGACGGAGATAAGGGAATGACAAAATAAAATCTAAGATTTTATTTAATAGGCTTAGTATAATCCTGCAATTAAATCACACAGATTTATTCCCCCAAACTCTGTCTTTCTTCCCTCAAGGGACATATATCTGCGAGATAAAACTCCAGACCAAAGACAAATGTGTATAAAAGAAGTATGGATCAGCGCCGTGTAGGTTCTTCTAAGAGGGCTTTAGACTTGCACTATATAATTTTTGTATGATGTGTTCTATGGATAAAGTGAACGTGTAAAACATCAAGGACAAGTGTTATGACCTTGAGGGAAACTGAAGGGGTAACTCTAAATGAAAACTATGATCTCTAAGAGACTTCTCTGGTGAAAGCAACTTTCATTAATAAAGAGCACAGGAATGATAGGAGTGTAAAAAAGATTTGTAAATCCTGAGGGGAAGCTCAGAAAATGTCCTTGGTTTTAATTTTGTTGTATTTAAATTTTAGGATGAAGATTTACTCGCTTCTGTATGCCAAAAATGGAAAAATGGAGGCTGTTCGGTCTTAGCAGTGCACTTTGTGCTCCACACTGGGACCTTCATATAACAGCCAGACTAGGGCTGTATATTAATAATTATCTATATTACAGGGAGTCTGTCACCAGGATAGTCCCTACTGAGCTGTAAGTACGGTCTGATAGACAGGTCTCATGTCAATAAGACACTTTTTTCTGCTTTCTGATCAGTGGCTCCATTGCTGAGATACGATATTAGTTTTTTTTGCTTACATACTACTGAGTTGTTTGGTGCAACAAGGGGGTCATCAGTGCTCTCATCACACCAAATAGCTCCCTCCCTACTATGTCTGATAGGGCCAACAGTGTATGTGTCATAGCAGGGACTAAGGGTAGTATGGAGGGACTGGGTGCTGGAAAGCATAGGTCTTTGGTGCAATGAGAACAACAAAACAGTTTTCCCCAGTTTGTCTTTTCCATGACTCAGTTTCTCACCCCTTTATTTTCCAGCAATGCCTTTCCTCTGGAGAGTGCAGAAATACACTGATTTTCACCACCACTAGCAACAAGCATGGCAAGTAGCTCAGAACCTCTGAAGGGGTTGAAGCCAAAATTGATTGGCTTCAAGGGATTGCCTAGGATTTTGATATCTGAATGGTGGAGAGATAACAGGCAGTCCCTCCAACAATCAGCTGTACGGGACCACTTCTGATGCCCATACTTTAAACAACACAGGGCCAGAAGCAGAGAACTCCGGTTCCTGTATAGTGGCCAGGTGCCATTACTGTAGCTCCGCTTCCACTGAAGTACATGGGAGCTGAGCTGCAGTGCCAGTATCCAGTCACTACACAGGGCATGAAGTGAACTGCTTCCAGCCCCATGTTGTGCATAGTATTGGTGTCTGAAGGAGCCCTGTACAGCTGATTGGTGCCTAGGCCAGTTGTCGGCCTTCACAATCAGATATGGGCCGACAACCGGAGGTCAAACTCTTGGCTCTGATCAACGAACTGAAGGCACAGAAGACCTCCAGAAAGTATCTCCTCCTGTTTCTCCGGCACAGATCCATACTTGTAGTGGTATAGTTTCCGGCATATCTAATGACACCTTCTTCCTTCTTCCCTCCATACTGTACCTGCTGCCTCTTCTAGCAATGATATTTAATTGTATTTTATAGGATTCCTCGTATGCCTATTGACTGGTTGTGACAAGCATGCAGTCGCCTAGAGTCATTACTGTCACAATGTTCCTCGTATACTTTATCTGACCTCTGGCTATTCTGGTAAACATTACTTGAAAACCTTAATAAAACTGCAGGTTATGAATTTATTTATTATCTAGGTTATATCCTAAAACACATCGATAGTGCTACTAACCTTAAAATATTAATTATAGATTGATTCCAACAGCAATGGAATAAAACCTACTCTTAAGTATCACAAGTCATTATTCTAAAAGGCCAAGAGCCCAGAAAAAGGTTACTTCATAGCAGAAAACACACAGTAAATCTCATAAATGATGCTTCCCCTTGGACTGATCCCTTTATAGGACTTCTTGATTATATGGTATTTCCAAATGTCTACAATTTCCAAATTGCCTGATGGCAGGAAAGGCTTGGACAGCAAATCAATCTGGTAAATGAACCTGTGTGTGCAGAATAGGGATGCCCAATTAATATCTGACATCACGTCCAAGCCCCGTGAAATAGTAAGAACCCCGTAGGGTGAGTGGGCTCTCTGACCCTCGGAGGCATCTTAAATCTTTAAGAAAGATTCATATTGATCTGCTGTCTGATAATATATGGACGGATACTTCACAAATGAAGGCTTTTTAGACATTGCAATCTGAATAGTTTATTTGCAGCGTTGATCTGATGTATAAAACAGTTGTATGTGAATAAAGACCGACAGCTCAAGTGTTGTCAATGAAGAGAAAAGCATATACTACAATTTATGACTGAAAGCTGTGGATACACAAGTGTGACGAAATAAGTAGGAGCTAAATACTGACACTGGGCTATCCATGATCAAGGAAGATAAGACAGAGGCATGGCATTTCCAGACAGACATTCCACATCAGGGGGAGCCAGCAAGTGCTGGACTACAGTTCCCATCAACCTTCACAAGTTGATGGGAGTTGTAGTCCGGCATCAGCTAAACAGCGACATGCTGACCTCCTCTGTTACATGTTGAACTTCAGAAGGTATTCATCTCCGACAAGCAGTCACAGTGGAAAAAACAGTGTCCCACAAAAATGTTGTAGTATAAGTCTAAGAAGAAGCCATGTGGGCAAAAGCTGTGATAGGTTTCTATGACCCCGCATGTACAAAACAATTATAGTAGCACCATATTAAACAAAAAATACTTTTCTTCATAACATTTTCAGCACTACAGTCACTGCTTTGTGAAGAGCCAAACACAGGACGCATGGGAAAGTCTCTTCTGCTAGCACTGTCTATCCTAGTCATTTGTACAGATAACTTTTATGAAGGGAAATGATCTCACCTAAAATTGCAGTTGGCACAAATGGATCTGCCATGTACCACAAGCAGGGCCAAGCAGAATGAGAAAAAAAAGAGAACACAAGGAGAGAGAAGGAGAAAATAGAAAATAATTGACACAAAGGCTGGTACTCCCAATAGGTTCACGTTAACACAGACGGCTGTATTGTAAATGGAACAAATTCATTTTTACCTGCAGGTTTTACATTAGGTTAAACAGACACAGAAAATAATGAGAACATTTAGGGAGATTTAGCGGCTAACCTCATGACGGGTCTATACTGTAAATAAGTCATGACATTTTAGGAGCTGTTTCCTCTGCAAGCACCACTGACATTGCGGACCTTTACTGCAACGCTTTAGGGAACTTTACTCGCTGAAAATTCCAAGTGTGACAAGGTCAAGTGATGCTATTCCCAGAAACGACTGCTCCTACAATGGTCGTGCTTATTAAAACAAAATGCTGTCATAAATATACCGCCCGCCATGTACTGTAATAAAGCCCTGAAGTGGAAATCAATACCTGCAAAAATAAACAGGGTTATGGCAGCATAGGATGGAAATATTAAATATTAAAGTAACCCACATATTTACAGCATATTTTACAAGAAGGCATTCCTCTCTTCTCACAGTACATTACTTATAAGCAATATATATAATAAACTACATATGGTTTTCAATGGTGTTTGATCTGCACACAGCATGTTATGTATTCATTCATGTTTGCTCTTTCCACAGTATGCCAAGGAGTCCAGAGGGTGGTCCTACATAAAGATTGTCAGTCTTCCCTGTTTGATAGCGTTTGCTGTAAATCAGCAATTAGGACCGCCCATTAGACTCCTAAGCATAGAAAGAGTAGGGAATCAAATGAAGAATAAGAAGTTATTCTAAAATATAGGTTACACAATACATACTGTACACTGGTACATATTTCCTTCTATTGCAGCTATAAAGTCAAGAGATTATTTAACAATTTCCTCAAAGACTTACAAAACTATAAGGGTTGCTATTCTCAGTTTGGCATCTACTCAATTAAAAGGAGTCTACCACCTCCCCCAAGAATATTCAGTTGCCACCACCATGTTACAGATAAATGGCATGTATGTCACTCTTGAGAATTGACGTGCTAGTGCGCCCACTGGATAAGTCATCTTGTATACCATATAGTGAGGAATTGGCAGGATAGATATGTTTTGTTCCAGCCTGATTATCAGTTGACTACATTAGCACCGAGGAGAGTGGCTGGGAAGTTTGTTTCCCCTGACATCAGTAAGCCAAATGTATGTGGAACAGATGAATGTGCTGCTCCTGCCACCACTGACTGGACACTAATCTGGATGATGTAAGAGTGATGGGAGAGACCTTGGACCAAGTGGTGGAGATACATCACTGCCCTGGACCCCGATTAGTCTAATGTCATCACAGCAGAGGCAGAGGGGGCTCACCGGAGAAGGAGAGGACTTGGCTCCCATCTCTGCTCCTGATAATCATGATGTCTTCTCCCTACCCCTGGCTGGGAGTGGGACGTTTAGTACTTTCTATTTGGCAGCACGGTGGCCACTGCTTTTTCACGATGCCTCTATGACAGTTTGAATGCCGACTCCAATACTGAAGAGCCAATGAACTAGTTGGTGAAAGGGTGAGGACACTGAAAGCCACATAAAGGATCATCCTTAAGGCAATTACCACTAATCTATGCCAGGGTTAAGGCTCACTCAGGAATACCCTAAAGTTTGGAAGGACTAAACTAAACTACACTATGGCTCTGTCGAAGCTTCTATCTATTGGTCAACTTGAGAGGGAAATTCTTCATTTCCATCCTCACCTAAACCAACATCTGACAAATCATCACTTATGTTGGTAAATTCCACTCTTTACATCTTTAGTACTTATTTGCTCAGTGTATCTTTCTGTCTGTCTCGCTTCGCAGACATTTTAGCATAATATAATATAAGCTATGATTTAGGTACAAGGGAGCATATACTTTATATATTTCATGCTTGATATCTAGTCCCCAGGATCACACTTTTTTTTTTTTTTTTTTTTTTTGGGGGGGGGGGAAGATAGACTCCCTTTAAATATGGTAGTTCTACTGTTTTCCTACACAGCACATTCTGGACCAAGACAATTTTTTCAAAAAATAGCTATATTCTATTCAATCTGCTATAGGCAACATAGTGTACCCCATTAAGCAGCCACGGAGGTCACAACCTTCTCAGCCATCACTTAATAGTGTTTGTACCCCATCATAGTGTAAAAGTTTTTATCATTGTAATTCCTGGAAAACTAAACAGTTAATACATTTCAAGTCTATACATTACAAGGTCCTTACAACATCAGAAATCAAGTGATAAATAGTTCTATACAATAGGGCTCTGCTGTAGGTTAAATGTATAAATATCTTATAGTGAACATCAGGGACTATAGTAAATGAAAAGAATTCACCTCCTACCTACAGTAAATCACTGACACAGCTGAGACTTCTGAGCTGCTGGTATGAGGGTACACCTAGACCAGGGGTCAGCAACCTTCGGCCCCCCAGTGGTTGTGATACTACAACTTTCAGCCGCGGCACAATCGCTAGCTGTTCTTGGAAATCCCACTGAAGTGAATAAAACATGCTGGGCATTACGGTTTTACAACAACCGGAGTGTAGAAGGTGGCTGACTCTTGACCTGTCTTACTACAAAAAATGACTTTCATGTTGCTGACCCCAGGAATACATTGACCAGCCTGGAAGTCTTTTCAGAATTGTCAGGTGAGTAGCTAACATTTTTTTCATTGCTACAAGCTGAGATTTCTGAGCAATTTTAAAAAGTAGTATCTACATTTTTCACAGAGTACAATGAAAATCTCTTGGAAATCTCGCTGAAATTGCTTAATAAGGTTTTGATGATTCTTAGTATTATACAAGTCTAGGTGTAGTCCTGATCTTATTGTCCTTGTTTGATGATTATTGGAAATACGAAGCAGAAATCTAGACTGAAATCATAAACCCTGCGCTCGTATCAGGGAAACAGCGCTGTACAAAGAATACTATGCGTTTGCTTACCTGGGTAGTAAGAGTTAGGCACAGTTGTACTTAGTGTGTTTGTTTTCATAGTGAAAGATGAAGGAGAGGACACAGCTGTAGATAAAGACACATGTATAAATTATACACAATGAGCCTCGCTAAAAGTCATCTGTCATGAACATCAAACCATAAAATACTGTCAAATGTGATAGTTCAGCATCTGCTACCCATATAACAAATATATAAAAGTCATAGTAACCTTGTGTATTTGGTCAAAATCACACTTTTACATACAGGGAAATGCAGCTGCTGCCAAGGCAAATAAAATCAAGGGATGCAGAAGAGAAGAATAGATGCTGAGAACAAGGACATAGTGCTGGCTCTGTACAAACCACTGGTCACATCACATATGGAATACTGTGCACAGTCTTAGGTACCTGTATGTAAGAAAGGCATAGCTGAAGAAAGCGGGTGCAGAGGAGGGCGAACAAGGTAACTAAGGGGATGGGTGGATCAGTATAAAGGCAGGACATCAAACCTGAGGATGTTCATTTGTGTAATAAAGTAAATTTACAAGTATATGAATGGAGTACAGAGAGCTTTCCAACAATCTCTTTACACTTAGGTCTGTAACCATGACAAGGGTCATTCTCTGTGTCTAGGTTTAACTACCGTATTTTTCGGACTATAAGACGCACTTTTTTTCCTCCCAATATGGGAGGAAAATGTGTGTGCGTCTTATAGTCCGAATGCAGCGTGTGCAGCGTCTGTGTCCTGTCTATGAGGAGCAGCACGGAGAGCAGCACGGTGCCTGCCTGCTCTGCCCCTCCTTCCCTGTCTGTGTGGCGTGTTTGCAGGAGCGAGATCTGAGAGGCAGGGAAGTAAGGGCGGGCCAGACAGGTGAAGGAAGCGTGGTTTCAAGCTTGCCGAGAAAACCACACCTCTTTCACCCGTCTGGCTCGTCCCTCCTTCACTGCCTCTCAGATCTGGCTCCGGCAATGAAACTACACAGACAGGGAAGGAGGGGCGGGCCAAACGGGAGGAGGAGGTGTGGTTTTCTCGGCAAGCTTGAAACCACGCCTCCTTCACCCGTCTGGCCCGCCCCTACTTCCCTGCCTGGTGTGGCTTTATTGCAGAAGCAAGATCTAAGAGGCAGTGAAGGAGGGGCGGGCCAGACGGGTGAAAGAGGTGTGGTTTCAAGTTTGCTTAGAAAACCACACCTCCTTCACCCGTCTGGCCCGCCCCTTTTTCTCTTCTTACATAGCTTCACTGCAGGGTGTCTCTTTCCATCCATGGATGAGATTAGATAGAATAGATAGATAGATACAGATAGATACAGATAGATAGATAGACAGACAGACAGATAGGAGATAGATACATAGATAGATAGACAGACAGACAGACAGGAGATAGATAGATACATAGATAGATAGATAGACAGACAGACAGATAGGAGATAGATAGATACATAGATAGATAGATAGGATAGATTAGATAGATAGATATGTTCAAATCACCCCCATATCCCTGCAATACATATAAAACAAAAACATTACTGTGAAACACATACACATTTGGTATCCCTGTGTCCGAAAGCCCCCGGTTCTATTTACATTGGTGAAATATTATATTATTAGGTCATTAAATATTTCACCAATTTTTTTTCCTTAAAATTTTTTTTTCCCCTATTTTCCTCCTCTAAAACCTTAGTGCGTCTTATGGTCCGGTGCGTCTTATAGTCCGAAAAATACGGTATATAGCGAAAGAGGGACCGTCATCCTTGTGGAAGATGAAAGGAAAAGCGCGCTCGCCCATGTACAATGAAAAGACTTTATTTTGCACAACGCGTTTCGAGCATACTGCTCTTTCTCAAGTGCATATGATCAACCTTAAAATTAACAACAACATCCAGAACAACAATAAATACTTCAAAATTTAGATAAATAGTTAAAATATCCAGTTATACAAAGGCTAAGGATATCCTGATAAGGTTGTGTCACATTGGTCGGCTCGGTGCCCCTCTCTCTCTGTATTTTGTCCTAGGTTTAACTATAGTCATAGGTGGGGGTTTTTTACAGTAAGAGCAGCCAAACTATAGAAGTCACTGCTTTAGGATGGGGATATGGATGATAACTTGTACAAGTTCAATTAGGGCCTGGGGTGGTTTTTGAAAGTAAAAATATTAGAGGTTAAGGGAACTAGAATTTTTGGGATAGAACATTGATCCAGGGACTAAGTCCGACTGCCATATTTGGAGTTGGGAAGGAATTTTTCCTCTGAAGGAGCCTCATGTGATTTTTTTTTGCCTTCCTCTGAATCAATTTGGTAGTATTATGGGTTTGACTTGGTCAGACTTCTGTCTTTATCCAACAGTATCAACTACTGTATGTTACTATTTATCAATGCAATTGTGTCATTTTCTGAAACAATGTTGTCTATGGGAAATGGGACACGGCCTTATAGTCGCACAAACTATTATTTCTATATAAGAATATCCTGTCTGAAAATCAGCTCCAAACTCCTCCATGTGAATCCAGCCTTAAGATCAGCCATAACTGACCTATTGAGGGATTGTAGAATGTGCGTTAGATATGGAAATCAATAAAAGCTCCAAATTCAGTTTTGGGCTTCTGATTTAAAGGAACACTCAAGAGAAAAAAAAACACTATAAACAATGCACTCATGATCTTAGCACCAGCTTTATGTATAACATAGCGAATCAGCTTTTCCTGGCGTCTTCCTATAACATATGTTGTTTTCCCATCTCAGATTGTTGTTTGCGTAGAGCAGACAGAGGGCAGAATATGACTGACAACTGCCCCGGGCACCACCAGTACACACAATATCAGTCCTATAACCTAAACTTGTTATTGAGAATTGCCATAATAATCCATTTATGCAGATGAATTGAGCAGGTAAGGCTTTTCATTTACTGCGCTTGTACATCTGATTTACTGACTTACGCCTCCGCCGTGTCACACAGTGATCGGCGCTGCTTTACTGTAGTGTTGGGTTGGAGGGCAGCACTATGTTTAGATGACAAGTTTATTTAAGAGGCTGACAGTCTGACGTGGACAAAAATGTCAAATTTTCTAAGTTAGTCCTAAATGAGCAAAATGAAAATAATGCACGCCATATGCTTAAGAACGTACATCAAGCTCCTGGCTATACACTTTCTAACTTGTTATGATTATTTAGAGAAAATCCTGAATGCATCAGCGGCTGTTCACAACGCAAAGTGATTTAAGGCTCAGCATGGGAGACGCTGATTTTCCATAACTGACTATTTTGTCCATTAAATTGATTGGTTAATGAGGTAGAAAAATGTCTTAAAAGTCACTCATATTCACTTCAATTGCTTCCTCCTACTTAGTAAAAATAAAACAGAGTGCTGGAGCAAAAGCATTTACAACTTACATCTGCCATTTAGATTGTGAGTGTCCATAAAAGAGAACGCTTCATCACAGTTAGTGCCTTGCTCTGTGTAGCTTTTATCCATTGAATTCACCATCACTGTCATCTCCTGGCGAGTGTTGCTCAGAGTCTCCTTCCGCTTCTTTGCCAGTTTCCTGGAAAGTAACATTAGACATTATATTTCAGTACAGTTCGGTCACAGCGACATGGTTATAGCAAGGACACATGAACAGTAGCAGGCTCCTCTGTCTTATAGATAGACACCAATATAACCAATGGCACATGGTATCTGAAGAACATTGTCACAAATATTGCATTGTGCTTCAAGACTCCTAAAGGGAATGCAATAAAAATGACCTATTTTATAATTTAAAGATTTTTGGTTAGTTTTTTTAACTATGTTTTTAACATTTTTCATGTTTCTGATGTTATCTATAACTTAACAGAAAAATTAGAAAAATCCTGCAGTTCTGACTTGCGCCACTAAACCATAAAATATTCTGAGACTTCAAGTTTTCTATAGGAGAGTTCTTTTCCAAAGCCACAACACCAGCACTCAGATGATCACAGGTATCATGTATATGTAGAGAAGACACAGAATCCACTAGTCATAGAGGATTTCACAGTTTATCTACTTGTACTTTGCTCTACACATTGATCATAGAGCATGCCCTTAAACCTCTCCCAAGTCAACAGAGTCTACCCCAGACCATTGAGTCTATAGCCCATGGTCCATCTGCAGGAGACAGGAAGTCACAAACTGTTATAGGCTTACAGGTAAGAGATGGAATTGCAAGATTTTTTAGGATTTTTTTTAAAGATATAGATAATAACATGAAAAATAAAAACACCACCAAGCATTCTTTAAAAAATGTTTAATATAAAAACATGATTTAATCCTCATCCTTATTTTCTGGTGAAAATTTCCCTGTAAGGGGGTTGTGTAGTCTTTTAAAATGATGTCCGATTTTCAGCAACCTTGCCAATCTGCTTTTTGAAAAAATAAGCTTGAGCTTATGGTAGGACAGCAGTCTCTTCATTCTTTGTGTCACTCTAGACCCTGCCTGTACTGCCAAATGCTGTATTCGTCCTAGTGGTGGTACAGGGTACTACGGCTTTGAGATAGACCCCCTACTGAACTGATATTTATTGCATTTCCTAAAGATGTGCCATCAAATAGATAGTCACCCCTTTACTTAGAATCAAAACATGAAGAAATGCAGGATCAAAATACATTCCTAATTATATTTTTAGTATTAATAATTCTCCACCATATCAAAACATTGGATACAAAAGTTTATGTGACAACTGATTTTTAGGACATGAATGCTTTTCCATTTACATGCAGATATATTTTACTGAGCACAATACCACAGCAATAAACAAAACCTTAGTCTGATGTCCCAGTTTAATTCATCAGGATCAGTCAAGATCTGTTACAGAACAGATGTATACCATTTTAGTAAAGCAGCCATGATGCCAGTGTAAACTTTAACCCACCATATTAGGAAGAAGATGGGGTACGCAGGTTAGTTTAAAGAGGACCTTTCACCTCCTGGGGCACATGTGGTGTAATACACCACTAGAAAGCTGACAGTGCGCTGAATTCAGCGCACTATTGGTTTTCCCAATCTGTGCCCCTGGTGAAGAGCTATCCTCACAGTAGCGTCTATTGCACTGTACTGTGAGAGGGGGTGTTTCTTACTACCCAGCGATGATGCTGAGCAGCGAGGAACACACTCCCTACTCGTGATAATACTCGAGTACTGGGGGGGGGGGGGGCCTTCCTCAGCGCTTAGCGTCATCACTGGGCAGTAAGAAACGCCCCCTCTCACAGTATAGCGCAGTAGACGCTACTGTGAGGAGGGGCGTTCCTGACTGACTGTTAGAAATGCCCTTCTGACAGTGAGGAGCTACGTTACTGGCACCAATAGCTCTTCACCAGGGCACAGAACGGGAAAGCCGATTATTGTATTACACCACATGTGCCCCGGAGCTGAAAGGTCCTCTTTAAGGCTGAGGCCTCACATTGCAGAAATGCAGCTTCTTTTGTTGCAGATTTTGCTGCGTTTTTTTTTTTTAGCCAAACCTAGGAGTGACCACAAAAAGAATGGGAAATATATAGGAAGTTCCTACACTTCTTCTCAATCCACTCCTGACTTTGGCTGAAAAGAACCACAACAAAACCTGCAACAAAAAAGCTGTGTTTCTGTAATGTGGGGCCTCCACCTAAAAGTGTTTTCACTGAAATAGGTATTGATGACCATTCTTAAAGGGGTTGTCCAGGTTCAGATATTGTGTATATGATGAAAATTATTGTAAGGCAGTGTTAGGGAACCCTGGAACGGGGACACAAGAGACAGTGAGCCCTAGGCTTATGCCCCCTACTGTCCCTTCCTATTGCCAGGCCCTATCCTACGTAATAGGCGGCAACCACAAAGACAGTCCCTCCCTGAGTATGTGACACACAAAACGCAGACAAGACGAACAACAACAATGGGAAGTCAACTTAGCCAAGGGTCAGTAACAGTCGGGCAATACAGTACCAAATCGGAGTCCAAAAAGAGAAGTCAGTGAGGAAAGCCAACGGTCAAGTATAATAGAGTAATCAAAACAGAGACAGTAAGAGCAGGTATGCGCACGGCAATAGCAAGCACTGGTCTGAATGGGAACCAAGGCTATATAGGGAGGAAGAACCCTCCCATGGAGTTGAAAGGAAGGCGGCTGTCAATCACAGGGCACGGCCAGATTAACCCTTAGAGGAGCAGAGCAAACTGAAGGTAAAGGAGATGGGTGTGGTGGAAAATCAATTACCAAGGTAAAGAATAGGGCAGTGTTCAGACATGTGCAAGGAGAAACCAATGGAATACATTACAACCGAACATGTCTCCTGCGCCGCAGCATGCGGCCGGATGATGGCGCCAATGCCCTGATGGGCAAAGATGTTACAA
Organism: Leptodactylus fuscus; assembly: GCF_031893055.1. Lineage (NCBI taxonomy): Eukaryota > Metazoa > Chordata > Amphibia > Anura > Leptodactylidae > Leptodactylus > Leptodactylus fuscus. The sequence continues at coordinate 74,106,380 of NC_134268.1, read as the reverse complement.
TTATACCATTATCCGATATACTTTCTGTACTAATTCCTCCTGCCTTTCCAGATGCTTTCTATCATTCTGTGTTTACTTCTAGTGGATAAAAGTCAGTCCATGGTCTTATGATGGACATCTTGGTACAAGACAGGTCAATGTGCTGTGACTGTAACAAGCTGTGCACCTGTGTATCCATCACATGACCATGGACTGTCCATAACTTGACCATGGACCAATTTCTATGGAAGTAAAGAATGGATCACAGCAAGTAGAGATAATAAAAACTCAGGAGGACTTGATACAGAAAGTATATTGAAAAATGTTATAACGTTTTATTATAGAAACAACAACATTTGTATAGCCTCTTTAAGATCATCAATATGTGATCAGTGAGAGACTAACTCCCAACGCTCCCAATGAACTCATGTTGATTGAAGATTATAAGAAAGACCATCAAACATCTACAAATACACTATATATTGTACTATACTCTATGTAATCATACAATAAACGGCCATGTACATTAGTTCAAGGTTTAACTGGAAGTAAGTTATCTCTGTGATGGATCACTTCTGCTGTTCTCGCTCTTTCTCTAGTTTTCAAACATGTTTCTGAGAACAATGGTTCCTCCAGAGCTGAATATAGCATGTATTGAAATACCTTGAATGCAGCAGCAGGAATAGGCAGGAGATAATTGATTTACATGAAGAAAGAACTTATTAGGAAGTGGTATAATACAAATATGTGTTTTATAAGACTGCACATTGTGCAAACTACTTTGTTCTCCCCTCCAATTTATATTCTGATACACTTTAATCTCAACTAGCATTATTATTATTGAAATGTATAGATAATCCAGTTATGACTTATCAAAGCAAAGCAATTTATCCGCATTGTTCATATTTCCCATCTCTGGAAACAGAATGTCTTGATGTTCACCGATATCCTAGGTATATAGACCGTATCTAAATAGATTTAGTAAGTAGCTTTTCTTTGTGCACATATTTTTGTAATATTATTCTGTCAATCATGTTACATTCATTCCGCATTTCCAACATTTTTCCTCTATGCTAATCAGTGCGATTCGGAGTCACACTGTGCATGTATAATTTATTAGTGAAATATCTCATTACTTTTTTATATTTGCTATTATTTTCGGAAATACTAATAAACATTGGAATTGGAGTAGGTAGTGTATATGTAGAAAGAAGCTCTTCATTAGACAACCATAGGGCTACATGGATGTGGAACGTTTCTTATGGGTTTTATGTGTAGGTTACTTACAGAAGACCTGTGACATTTTACAATGTAGCACACGTGGATGGGGTATATAAAAAAAATGAAATCTTCCAATGATCATAAAAAAGTCCTTCATGAGCCATCTCTAACATAGCCTTATGGCACTAATATTCACCTATAGTGATAACTAGCCCAGTTCCTTCAGTACTAGCCCTCCCATAGTGGTACAGCTAGACTGGAAAATGCAATGCTCTTATTTCCTTCGGCAAATCAAATCTCATTTATATTCTATTGTACATTACTTTAAGTTAAAGCAAAAGCTGCAAATATAGTAATAATGAAAAATAAAACCATATTTTGGATTAGGTACTCAGGGCTAGCCTTAGTGATATGAAACCTACACAGGACAAGTTGTGAAGTTTATATTCATGTAATGTATGAAAAACATTGTTATCCTTAAAAGCTGAGTGCTAGATATAGTTGCTTATGCTTGAAACTAGTATAATGTTATATGATAAGATGGCACCTGTATGCAAGATGCGTGCAAGAAAAACAAATGCTTGGCTTGCTGCCAGAAGACAGCTCCCCAAGGTTACCATGCAGGACCAGGAGTAGCTAGCTATATATGGCACTGCTTTTTCTGTTTGATTGAGATGTACCATAGCAATCAGGAATAAATATGAAAACTTACATTGTTATTATATCACTTCTTTTCTCTGCTACTATTTAACCCCGTGTTTTAATAAAATGTGCATCAGCACACATTCATTTGCTGAGAGAAGAACGAATACCAACATATAGAGTGGTGTGATTTCTTTACCGCCTGGCACTCAGCCTAATTAATTAGGCGACGACAGTTACCCAGGATTATTGGTCATTTAGTCATAAACGTGACTCTGCCCTTATCAACGTCACCTACTACTACTGAAGGTACCCTCACTGGTGTGGTGGCCTGGCCAATTGGAGCTTGGATGTTGTGATATTCCCCCAACAGGATTATTTTGGTTATGGCAGTGGTTTTTGGAAACCATATGGTTATAATACCTTGTCCATTACATACTACGCTATAAGTGGGACATCAACAGGACATATTGTACTAATTCAGGTAAATTTCATAACATTTTTCATGAAATTAATCATAATTACTTTTACATTAGAGAGGCACAGACACATGTAGAGGCTGCTGCTGCTTCTAGGATTTTGCTGTCTCACTTCAGTGCTGTGTTCAAAGCAACACTGACCAGTAAAAAGTCATCCATGCTGATATCACTTCTATGTGAGTGACTGAGATGCAAAAAGTGGCACTGCTGCAGCTTCTAGTAAGTATTCTACTGTCTCATACCAGTGCTGGATTTATAGCAACCCTTGTATATATCCTACATTACTGCTTCTGTGTGGGAGTGTTAGGATTTCAGCATCTTCTCTTCTCTTTGTGCAGTGTATAGACAGACTTCATAGCAGCTAGTCTCTGCGCACTCTGGAGCTAAGTTCAGGAAAACTGACAATTAGAGATGGAGCTTGCAGAGGGAGCAGATGTATAATAACTGTGGGATACATGCCATATAATGATCAGATATACTGTTATCCCTCTTCTATACAAACATTACAGCGTATTCTGTAAAGACAGCTGAAATGACAGGTATACTTTAAACGAGAAAACTTGGTGTGTTTTTTTTTTTTTTAACATAGAACATCTCATTTATTTATTGACTTTCATATTCACCGACTTTACAATAGCATTAAATATAATTAGATTGGTGGATTTAATTTATTTTATATGAAAAAACCACCAGATGATTTACTTGTTGAGCAACAATAATGTAGAAAGAGCAACACAAACTAGAAAAACAAGAAAAATATCTCACAGTAAGGACATTGAGTAGATAACAACATGTGGCAAATAGCTGCAGTAACTTCCCTGTTCCAGCTGACTATTTAACAACAAAGAACAGAAGCTGCACTAGAATACACTTAGATGCTCTCATTTTGGATTTGTGCCCATCATTATTATATGGTGGCAGAAGAACAACAGGTGTTAACGTTATTACGGGACTACCATCAGAGTAATGCCTGCATAGTGGAAACATCTAAAGCCGTATATTGTTGGGGAGGAAGATTCATAGCTGTGCTGTTGACAATGTGTCATTAGTACGATGGGATCATTTTCAATACACAACTAGGCGATTGCTTCCTGGACTGTCATAATAACTGTGGATATGAAGACTATTGTTTAATTAGAATAAAGACACTATGTGTGTTCCTGTACAATTAAGTTCAGTGATAACATTTGTTGCAATGACTGCTTCCGCTTCCCTGCAATGCTTTGCTATGTAATGAATATTGGGTCCCTATGACGGGGAGGGGGTACCACTGCTGTTTATTCAAAGACACCAGCAGAAGTTAATAGACAGTTATAAACTAATTGAGTGTGTCTGTTGTGATATCTTCCCATTCATCTAGCTGTTTCTATTTAGCTCTGGAAGGCTTCCATATGGTGCTGTACCCCGCTGCTGGAAATACTCTACAGAAGTGAGAAAAAAAAAACACCACCAGGAAGTAAACTTTAACTGTTCTTCTAGCGTCTTTGGCACTTCTAATAGCTGTACAGTTTCAAACAGCAAGTAACCTGAAAATTTCTTAGAGCTTGAATGAAACATATAAGAGACCTGTGTAGGCTCCAAAACTTATACGTCTCTGTTCTATTTTAGTGAGCCATAAAAAGACTCTCATTTATTATCCGTTCAACGCCTTACAGCAATTATTATTCGACAAAGCCAAAGCTGAATAAAGAATGATGAAAATAACAAATGTATCAAGGTCTACGGACTCTAGATAATTTAGGAATCAAGGTCCTGACTTGTGGCATTTGGCATATGAATAATGAAGGAGGGCTTAGCTCATTGGCATTAGATGAGAAAATTAGGCTGAAGGTCTTGGTGCTATTTCTCTTTATCTTTCCTTAAAGGGGTTGTATCAACATTCCCAATCATTTCTATATGACAGCCAGATAGGACATTGGTAGATTGCCATTCTGGCTCGTCACATATTTTCACCGTAGCAGTTGTTAAATGGCTGTCCATGTAATACAAAGATGGGTCAAGTCTGCTAATGGCTCTGTAAAAGAGGGGACTGAAGGAGGAAATATGTGTTATGCAGAGAGATGTTGTCCTAATGGATGATATTTTTAGGATTACTGAAATCAGTCTCATTTTTTAGTACCACAAAACCTAAAACCTACATCACATGGACCCTTTGTGGGCTGACTGTGGAAGAAAAAAGTGGATATCAAAATGTCAAAATCACCAATGTTCCATCTATTTTGCTATTACAGCAGTTTGTGGGGGTTAAACCAGTGACAGTGACTGTCGTGTCTACAGCATTTGGGCTACTACTCTTGTGCACATTGTATTGCACTACACTATCCATTCCAGGGCAAACATCACATTTTTTGCACATTACCATTTATGTTAATAAATCGGACTCATTTTAGAACTTGGGTTGCATGGTTATCTTCTGATGTACATGGACGGGAAGGAAAAGCTGGATACATTGAAGTTACAAGAAAGCTAAAACCTGTACAATTAAAGCTGAATAAAGAGCAGTAGATATTACTTTGCTTCCATTACCTCTTTGGAAAATTACTAAATCGCTCTCTAACCACCTTCCTCATATGAGTATTACTTGTGTGATCTATCTGGAAGCATAGGTCATTGCAGCAGAGAAGGGGTTAACAAACAGACTCTTAAGGAATAAGATACTTCTGTCTGTTGCTCACTCTCCATAGAACACGCTGTGTGGCAACCCACTGACTTGCGTGACTCCTGCAGAAGACTTCATTAGTCAATGCCATCTTCAATCTGCTTCAGTTATGTTACTCCTGGATCCCAGAGGAAAGGAGCTCTCCTCAGTGAATGCAGCCTACACTAAAGATAAACTGGCTCATTTTACAACACATCAGGCCAGCACGTCCTTACTCTCAACATCATCTCAAAACACAGGAAAATCTATAAACGCTATTAACCTTGCCAAAGTATTAAATGAAAGAGATGTATGTGTAGGCAGGAGCTCCTACAGCCCTGGCAGTCTAAGTACCGCCACAACAGTAGTGTCACTTCTTTAAGACATCATTTACATAGGACAAATTATGCTGAACGCTATTTGCATCCACATGACTCTTACTACTATTTTATCTTACAGTAATATTATTGTATATCTGTCTTTTTTATATCAAACTGTGAAATCATTGCACCAAAACTACTGTATTAGGTCTCTTCACTAACCCCTATCTCTAGATCATAGTCTCCACTGGAGGAAGAAATGAAGTGAATACAAGTATCAGCATTGTGTAAAGCGCTTGTAAGACAACCTACAGTTCAATAAGTAAAAATAATCTGCATGGTTGTCTTTGAGATGTACCTTTAGGAATTGTCAAGTCTGCACAATAACCACTGCTGCAAACCCGAGTGATCAGCTGTTTTACCAGATGATGGCTCCCCCGCTGCTCATTTACTAACTAACAACGTTGACCCTCTAGAGTAAGAGTGCCTAACTGATGGAAGTGTCGCCTAAAGCGCTCCTTGCTCCATTACATCAAAATGCCATATTACAGCCAAGAAATAACATGGAGGGTTACACAAGTGCATTTGGATCAGTTTGATTTAGAAGAACCTGGAGGAGGGAGGTCTACAGGTTGGTGTCATGTGCTAAAATCCTGCATGAAACTGGCCATAACAGCTTATATTTTCAGGATTGCCAAATTTAGGGCCATTTGGTGTAGCTTCAAAATGACCTGTAATGGTGATTTACTTATCACGAAAGTTTACTGATGTTCACTCTGAGGATCTTCAGTCTAAATTCTGTAGGCATGTCTGGTTAAAGTTCCTACTGGTTATCATACTATAGATACAAGAGGAAATACTACCTGCTTAAATGTAGTATCCTATGCTAGAGCAGTAACATCTCTTACGCTAGGTTCACACTAGCGCCCGGAGTTCATTCTCAGCTTTCCGTCTTCTGCATGCAGAAGACGGAAAGCTGTCAGACGGGGTCCGGCCGTGAGCGCCGGTGAGCGTTTTATTCTCTCCGCCGCGAAATCGGACACAGCGTACTGCATGTCCGACTCTGTGTCCGATTAAAAAAAAATGGTTTTGCGGCGGAGAGCATAAAACGCTCACCGGCGCTCACGGCCAGACATCTTTCAAACCCATTAAAATGAATGGGTATGAAAGAGTCCTGCAGTTTTCCGTCTCCTGCTCAGTTTTGTGCAGGAAACGGAAACCTGAATGAACAGAGACCGGGCGCAGATGTGAACGAGCCCTTACACGTTTATGTGGTTTTTCATTGTTACATCATTGTTAGCATTGTTTCTTTGCAGTCCTAGAATCCTGGTTTTGAAACGACTAAAGGCAACCCCTGCATGCAGATATATATTCTCCCTATGTTGTGGGTTTCTCTGGGTACTCTAGTTTCCTCCCATACTCCAAAAATCGTACTAGTAGGTTAACTGGCTTTCTATCACATTGGCTCTAGTGTGTAGCGTATGTGTGCATCAAAATAGGGGAATTGGCTTGTGAGCTCAATCAAGGCACAGGGACTGGTGAGTATCTTAACAATTTCTGTGCAGTGCTATGGAATATGCTGGTTCTATATATATATAAAAAAATGTTCATATAATGCATTAGTATAAGAAAACAATCCAGTGTGTAACTCTTTAACAAGCCATGAAACAGGATTAGAGATAGTAGATAATCCCATCATCTATCCACAGATCCCCTGCTCCTCCTGTTTTTAGGGTGTTTCCCTCTATTCTGTATAAACAGTGGTGGACTTACCACATGGCTACTACATTGCCTGTAACATTATGCCCCGGTATTATCACTCAGTTCCCAATCTACTGGTCCTTTGTCGTTGCCCCCTCCCACAACCCACTGCCCTGGAGTTCGAAAATTACCAATAAATTATCTCTAATTTTCTAAATTGAGGGGGAAAGAAGAAGGTTTGAGGTTTTCCTAGTTACACCCCTACATAAACAGCAGGATTTTGGTGGTTTGAGTGGAAACCCTTTAATACAGTTTCGGAAAGGTATTGGTTCTACTTAAGGAGAACCTTTCTTCACCTCCAATTCAAGTTCTTAGTATCTATTTGTAGGCCTAACTCCAACAGTAGCACAGTGGGAATTTTCTTCTAGCCCCCACTATTCTAGAACAACCAGTGCAGCTGGTTTTGGTGCCTGATATACTATTAAAACTCTGTAATGTCAGAAGGGCGGTGTCAGGCAGGGGGTGTGATTCAGAGCTCCAATCAGAGATGGACAGTGTCAGAGCTCAGACTCACACCCCCTGTCTGCTCCTGCCTGATACCACCCTCCTGACAGTACAGAGCCTAAATGGAATATCAGGCACCAAAACAACATGGATTGCTTGGGATCTATGAGGGCTAGAGAAAAAATTCCAACTGTGCTGGAATCAGTAGCGCAGCAACTATTAAATAATACAAATAGCAACCATGTTGGATGTGGTAAAAGGTCCTCTTTAAGTAAGCCAATTTATATGGAGACTTAGTGATAATACTGCAGGGGAATTAGGTTTTTCAAAAGGAGCGATCTCACTAGGGACAATGATAGTGCAGAGTGGACCCCAAATGTACTGTCTGCAGATGAGTCTATGGCTTGACTACTATCCATAGTCATGTGCCAGAGCTTGCAAAAGAGTTGATCATTGACTTACAGAGTACTACTGCCAATAAGTGGAACTGGAAGATAGTTCTCTTTTCATGTGAAAGAGTTATATGAATACTTATTTCCCATCAACCATCTTAAAGAAAGACAGAAACTACCTGTTAAAATAAGTCACAAACCATCACACCACAACATTCTCTATCCATTGCATTCTATATCATTTTTCCCCATAAAAACATACCCTGTGTATTTTGTCTCAAGAGTCTACTCCTATTGTCTTCTTCCTTAGCTTTTAATAACCAGGCACAGTTTATGATCATAGCCTTGGGGTACTGTGATGTCATTCGAGTATAGGATGCTTAGAAATATAGAATCAAGTCTAAGATTATTTCTCGAAATTGTTTGTTTAAAGAAAAACGCCCTACATAATGCATAAGGCCTATCATTACCATTATAGTATGCTGAATAATATTGTCTGTTATCACTACAAGGGCTTGAATCATTTATGATGAAACGTGTAATTTCAGGGGAATCTCAGTGACTCTTGTTTACACGGTAACTTTTTTCTTCCTCTATCAGATGAAGCATCGCCTAGTTAAATTGTTCCAGCTTATTTAATTTGCTTGTCAATTAGATAATCATACTAGCTTTAGGGATAAAATATGTTTCTTGCAGAGGGATTGCTAGGAATGTATTGAGACAACCAAGAAAGGCGATGTCTCATAAATTAATGAGCTTTCGCATGGGGGAGAGAGGGCTATGCTTTAGGGCCACTGAGGTAGCTGTAAATTTGTCACTGACATAAATTCTGCCATACTCTGAATTGTTGGGAAATTAAATCTGTAACAGCTGACAATACCGTGCTATTAAATCAGAATTAAACAGTCTAATGATTCATCCATCACCTACACACTTGCATATCCCATAAAATCCTTTGGTTGCCAAATACTTGCCACAAGTGTTTTGTCATAGTCCAGACTGTGTACTAATTAGTAAGTGTTAAAGTGGCTGGAGATCCTTTATTGTCCATCGATTTCATCATACTCTGTCTAATAGGTGTATACTCTCAAGTAGAAACAAATCGGAAAACTCCTGGACCCCATTTATAAGGCTGGGCCTCCTTATGTAGCAAAACACAGGGCCTAAGTGCAACTTCCAATGTAGTTATTTTATTAATAAGTATATAAAACAAAACAATACACTATTACATCTTATACAGCAATGTAAACCAAATGTACAATCATAACCTGCCCACAAAAACCGTAGCCTCACTGCAGCAATGTCCGCATTCCCATGACATCCGGAACCCAATTGTAACAGAAAATAGGCACAGTATCTATCTGTATGAAACAGGTGGGGGTGGTGGGGGATGCAGGTAAATCATGTAAAGTAAGAAATATTTTCCACTGAAAGAGTTGGACTCTCACAACCATAATGGTGCCCTCATTATCAATACAGCCTTGCTGAAAAGTTTCAAAAATACATAGGCAAGAATGAGTTAATGAGGGATTGTGGATAACAAAATACAATAAAAAACAAGCACCTATTAGTTCTATGGCTGCTAGGGATAATACACCCACTTGCCTTACCGACTGTTAAAGTCTTCTGTCTAAATATAGTGGGGCAAATTCATCCATCCCTCTATGCACGCCAATCCCAAACGTGCTCCACAAGCCCCGATTTTCTGGTATATGATACGGCAGTTTTAATAAATTTACCTGACAGTCCATAAACACATGAAGACACTATTAATGACAAAGGACTATATAGTCCTGCTCACACAGTAGAAGTTTTGTGTGTTGAGTGGAATCAATGGAAGTCAATGGGCTTGATGTGTAACCGCTGCTTTAGAGGTCTGTCAGTGCTAGTGTAAACCTAGCATAAGGATCATCCACATGAATGTCAAAAATGACCATGTGACAACTATTAGTAGAATACATTGCGGCATATTTATTCAGATTGGCGTTTCTTATGCCACTTTTAATAAAGGGCCCAAACGTTGCGATGCAGGCCTGCCTTATCAAGAAGCTCAAGCCTCTTATTAAATCAGGTGGATGCCAGTGTGCTGGAATGGAGATCTACACCAGTCAGGTACTGGTGTGAGTTACAAATAAATATGATGGGCCAAGGCGGCCCTGACCCAGTCCACTTCTGCTCCACTCCGCCCACATTTGCTGAAAGTGGCAAGCAAGGTGCTGAATGTCAAATGTGCACCACATTACCCATCTATACCAGAAAACTGGCCTAGAATTGTTCATAAATTCCCCCAATTGATTTCAATGTATCTGTCTGCACCCCATATAAAAAACACATATGCTACAGTTAAATTAAAAGGCTACAATAAATTTATCCAAATACCCAACAATAGACAAACATATGGAGAAATGACAGGCACAGATTTATTCTGCACATGATTACAAACATATTTCTGGCTGCCAAAGTGATATTAAACATTCCAATCTAACTCATATGTGTCAACAGTAGTAGTCTCATGCTGTTACAGTGCCAACCATGCAGCAACGTGTGCACAGTGTAAACCACCAGCATGATACAGCACTAATATTCAGCTGTGGATTTACTTCCAAAACTTAATAAGAGCCATAAACCCCCAGTGACCGTTCCATTCTGAAAAAATAAAAAAATCGGACCTAGACCTACACATGGGTTGTATAACAATACGATATGGTTTCCATAGACTTGTATGAGCACCATGTGGCAGCACATGGGGTCCCTAATGCTCCTACACAGTCTCCATGCACATGGCTATGTCTACTTTAATTAATATGTCGTGTGAAACACAGATGACAAACAGAACACAAAATTAATAGAACATATAAACATTATATTAAATAATTTTGAGTGGTCAAATATCATTTTCATTTCAGGACTAACTAACAAACTACTGAAGTACGTTCTATCACTTAACATTGTTGCCCCATCAGGACGTGTCCTGTCCACCTGCACTAATAGGGAATAAGGGGGGACTCAAAGTCAGGAGAGCTGCTAAGAATCATGGAAAGTAATACTACAATTCCACGCAGAGGATTAAAGCGATTGTCTGCGGAGAGAGAATCCTTTCAAGTATCCTCTCTATACTGACACAGTATACTGCATAGTAGAAAGTAAGGAACATAATAAAACAAACATGACACAGAGAGGCAGATATAGGTAGATGAACTGATTAGACGGTTCATTCACTGAAACAAAAGAGCTTGGTTGGAATGTGTGGCTTGGTTATTTGATTTACAAAGGGTTACAATGACTCCAAATTACTCATCTAAATTGTGAATTGAACAAGAGGAGTTTATTATGATTAGAAAACCTTAATTGTATTAAGAGGATAATGTTCTCAGGAATTCTGTTCCTTCTCATTGTCAGGTATTGTGTGCTGACAACCAAGGATTCCTATGAAGCACTTCTAACAATGGAGCACAATGAATGAAGAATACTTTGCCTACAACTTTTACTTCTCAATACCTTCAAATCTTCAAGGTGAAACGTGGCCCTTTATTTATTTATTATGCTTACTTATATAGCGCCATCATATTTCACAGCGCTTTACAGATATTGTCACTGTCCCATATAGGGCTCACATTCTACATTCCCTGTCAGTATGTCTTTGGTGTGTGGGAGGAAACCGGAGTACCCGGAGGAAACCCATGCAAACAAAGGGAGAACATACAAACTCCTTGCAGATGTTGCTCTTGGCAGGATTTGAACCTAGGACTCCAGTGCTGCAAGGCTGCAGTGCTAACCACTGAGCTACTGTGCGGACCTTTATTCTTATGGACCTTTATTCTTATTGACCTTTCTAGGATTTTGTTGTCTGACAAGTGTAGCTACTACTTTAATGTCACTACCACAGATAGGAAACACCAATAGAAAAAATAGACAAAAATAGAAGACTAAATATGGAAGTTCCCAGGGAGTCTGTCAGCACAAACATCAGTTATAAACTAAACACGTAGTACTTTATTGTGATCTGAGGTTCCAACGCTAAGAACACTTACGAATAGCCAAATGAGCCCCTCCTTGGGCTTTTCCTCATATCCCTCAGATAATTTGGGAACATCAAATTTGAGAGAAAACTGCAAGTTACTAACACAGGTAACTGATGTTTATGCTGACAAACTCACTTTTTCACTATTCTAATATGCTTCTTCTGACAAACAATATTGAAGACTAGAGATGAGCGAACACTGTTCAGATCAGCCGATCCAAACAGCATGCACCCATAGAAATGAATGGAAGCACCTGTGACGCCGGCCGGCCGCCGGCAAAGTCAGCGTCACAGGTGCTTCCATTCATTTCTATGGGTGCATGCTGTTCGGATCGGCTGATCCGAACAGTGTTCGCTCATCTCTATTGAAGACCCATCTTTGGACTGGCAGGGGTCCCGAGTGTAAATCCCCATCAATCAGATGCTGATGACCTATCCTGTAGGTCACAACAGATTCGGAAAGTCTATAGGTTTGTCACTTTCTGTGTGACCCAGGAGGAATAGGATGTATTTCCTTCCCCGATATTGGAATGCTGCAATGAATATAAATTTTGGGATAAAAGAAAAGAATACATGGCGAGCTGAACGGATGTTTTTAAAATAAAACCTGTGATTATCATCAGTGAGCAATTCTACATCAATGACTGCAATTTATGAGACTCCTGGAAGAGCTCATTATCAGAAGTAGTATGTTCAGAGACAGAATGTAAGTTTAAAGTGCAAAAAACTCACACAAAAGCTAAATTTATATAAAGGAATTAAAGGGGTTGTCCATAAATCGGACATAATACACTTCTATTCTCTGTCAATTAGAAAGAGTAGCCAATGGGGTTCAGACCCCTGGGACCTATTTTATGACATATCTAGTGGTGACAGGTTACAAAAAGAAGAAACATGTTCAGTCTCTGGATCACGAAAATAGTAACATTTATAGACCATGGAAACGAGTGAGCGTAAACATACAAAGTAAACTAAATGGCAGGTTTATATTCTGGGTCCGGACATACAACGACAGGGAATCATCCCAGCCATGCTGAAAGGGTTGTATAGGAAAACTGTATGTTACAGTAGTATATATGATAAAATAAAAAATCTCAATACTTACCTGTGACCCCACCGGTTCTTTGGTAACCTTGCAATGAGGTGCTGTATAGCCACGTGAACACTATAGTCAATCACTGGCCCCAGTAGCCACCACTGAGGCCATTTTTTGGCTTCCGCAACCACATTGTTGTATGACATGACATTGACGCAGTAAAAAACACCAACTATTAGCCAACTTTAATTCAAATCTTGGAGAATTCCTTAATAAACCTTTGGACTGGGGATGTGTCACTGCACCATATGGCTTAAGAGAAGGGGTAGAGGGTGGCATTTGACGCCTTTGAACTAAAAAAAATAGTATGGGTGCGTGTTCACTGGGGAACTGACCAACTCCAGAGAAGAAACCATACAAAAATTATGCGACAGTGACATGGTGGCTCAGTGGTTAGCACTACAGCCTTGAAGCACTGGAGTCCTGGGTTCAAACCCTGCCAAGAACAACATCTGCAAGGAGTTAATATGTTCTCCCTGTGTTTGTATGGATTTCCTCCCATACTCCGAAAAGAGTAGGGAAAAAAATGTACATTGTGAGCCCTATATGGGGCTCACAATCTACAAAAAAAGAAAAAAAAAATTGTGATGGCACTCCAATTTTTCTCTTCATAAAGTATTTAGTAGCAATTTGTTGTATGCAACTGTCCCTGGTTACCGTATGACATCACTATTGTGAATTTATTTGCCTCTGGACCAATGCCTGATGAAGGGGCAAGTTCCCGAAATGTTAACATTGCACCTTACAATGAATTGTTAATAAACACTTTACGCAGAGTAAAATTGGAGTGCTGCCTCATAATTTTTGCACTGTATGTCTTGGTCAACAGATGACCATATAGTTGTATGGTATGTAGTGTAACTGTAACAAACCCCACATATATAAGATAAGATAATCCTTTAATAGTCCCACATTGGGGAAATTAACCCCATTAAATTAAATTTAATTAATTAATGACCGGAAACATACCATGTAGGTTCCTATTGAATGACTACATGGTAGAATTAAATAATTGTTTGATAACACAATGAAAAACTTTTGCTTATGATTATACAATTACTTATTAAAATTGTACTAGCGCTTTAAGTGGGCGTGTGGCATATGTCAAATACGTGAATGTTCTTTAGGTAAATGCAAACTGTATGGGCAGCATGAGTCCATTTCAGAGTAGGATATTTTCAATGTAAAACTGACAGTGTGAGTGACATGTATACAGCAGGAACAGTTTTTCAATTCACATTCTATAATTTTGTACATGAGGGCTTTGTATGGCAGAAGGGAGGGGGCTCTCTCACTACTTGTACAGGGGGGGGGCTTTGCTATCAGTGACTGCCCTAAGGCTGACAAAGGTTACAAAGAAATATTTTAATGCAAAAATGTATGTTTATTCACACTAGTAATTATTGTCCATAAATGACTGCCAATAACAACCAATATCGTCGGGCTTTTATACAGCAAACCTGCAAAATGCCCTCTGCGCACATTCCGGGCAGGGAGCAATTTCCCGAGCTGGCTATTAAGCTTGGACAATTGGCTTTCATTTTTAAATGTTTTTCTTTTCTTCGTAAAAGCTGTTACTGACATTGGAGTTCAGTCTTCTTATGTATAAGCTTTTGTATTCTCAACCCATTGTGCCTTTAAAATGATTCTTTTATATATATCTCAGCACAAATTTTTTTTTCCATTGCAGCATTCTGCTAAACAGCTTCAGGGATTTGGGAAAGAAAACAAGCCTATTTCACTTTAAATGTCAAGATGCAATTCACCTCAGCATGCCATTCAAAGCGTACAAAGCGATGGATAAATGCATCCAAAAATGTTGAGAAGGCCTACCAATCAAAGATGTCAGATCGAGGTAGATTGCTATTGATGAAACTGTATAGAACAGTCAGAGGTGGGCTGTAATCATAGTCATTCGACTAGAAGGAGTGAAACTGAACAGAGCAGAGATGTTACAATGGGAAGAATAAACAGCCTACAACACAACATCACGTAAAAGCCATTAATACTAAAACAAAGGAGTCTGCAATCACCGCAATGGAGGAAAGTAACTTTCACTCCACTCCCAGCCACCGGGATGATTCATCTTATATGTCTATGCCCCAGTTCATCCGAGACTTGTACAGTTTAAAGGCTTTCGTATAGCTTCAGGTGACCATGCAAAGTTCTTTCTCCATAGCCTGCATCAGGTAATACTTCAAGGCTATTAGAATTGTAAATTAGACCTAACTTTGCCATTGAAGTCAAGTGTGAAAAATGCAGATAGCTATTGGATGTAATTTAATTAGGGAGATGTAAGGATATGGTCTTTCTCAACCTGGCCATGTATAATTAGTGAAAGGTTTATTGTCTCTGGAACTATAGGAGGCATAGCGCTACGAGCCCTATTACACACAAGTCCTGATACCGCCGTTTATCAGTCTGATAGATACAGTCGCCTAATGAGGGACACTGCTTTATCCAGCCAATATAACAGGGGCAGATATATAACCTGCTAAACCATGGACCGCAATATCACAGCTAATATAAGCCAAATATTGCCAAAATAATCTATTTTATTCACTAAATAAATGAAAAAACATACATGACACACGTACCAGGATGATGTTAAAACTATATAATTGGAGGACAGCAGAAGAACATGCAATACTCATGCAGTAAAACAATCAAAATCACTATAACTATAAAGTACTAATTGCTCAAACCGAGTCACTAATAAATATCCAGGATTATTCATTATTCATACAAAAATCTCCAAAATGAATGATGATTCATACTGGATATTTATTAGAGACCCGCTTGGAGAAATTGGGATTGGGATTTGGATTGTTTTACTGCCTGGGCATTATCTGTCCTTACACGTGTCTTGTATGTTCTTTATCATTGTTGGGGCTGGAAATGATATATTTATTTGCCCATCTTTTCTGGTTGTAGTTGTGTGTATATCCTATGTGCAGAGTGCCCTTAGGGTAAAGGTAACACTACCCTAAAAAAGGACCTTTCACCTCTTCCACCAAGTTCTTAGCATCTGTTAATAGGCGCCATACTATTCACTCTAGTGCACTTGGAAATGTCTCTATAGTCCCCACCGTTCCTGAACAACAAGCAGGGGTAGTTTTGATGCCTGATGTGCTATTTAAGCTCTGTAATGTCAGAAGGGCAGTGTTAGACAGAGGGTCCTAATGCTGATATCCATTCAGAGAAAACCAGTGTCAGAGCTCAGAATCACACCCTTTGCCTGCTCCTGCCTGACACTGCCCTACCGACCACATAGAGTCTAAATAGAGTATCAGGAAAAGGAGTTAACAGCATTGATTGCTCTGGAAAGGTGGGGGATAGAGAAGATATTCCAACTGTGCCAGAATCTCTGGAGAATCGACTATTAATTGAGGTGGACTTGTTGGAGGTGGTGAAAAATCCTCGTTAATGGGATTGTCTTCTGACGATAACCCTTGTTTGTATTTATTCATGTAATGTAATATCACCACCATCTGAATTCTTGCATGCCCAACAAACAACTAGCCTTGCTGTGGGTTATGGGAGCCAGATGAGCTGAGATCATCACTAGGGCTCCAAATGGAAAGAGACTGTTTCTAATCAGGCAACCTCTTTAGAAGAACACTGGCCTAAAGGACTGTAGAGGATTGCCCTATTTTGATTGCTTATGGGTTGTCATATTGGAAAGGAATTTGTAGAGGTCCAAAAAATGGTAATCCTAGAAAATGAGAGCCATAAAACTTTTATTTCATGTGACCCATTTACATGGCTACTTATTCTTAGTTTCATAAAGCTCTATTGTTACATAGTTTGTTACATAATGTGAGAGTTATATATTCTATATGTGATTCTAATTGTTTGCCTGATCACTACCATATATTAAAGTATGTGCCCCCCACAGGTACTATATCATGTCATCAACTGAGACACATGCTTATTACATAATATAACAGCGTGTTACGTACCAATAATGCCAGAATATCACTAGTTATGTGGCTTACAAGGAATGCTATTCTCATTCACATTACTGACTCTAGCATCTAATATACATATGCAAGGAGATTTTACTGTTATACCCTAATATAACAATCTCCAACTGTGACTGCCGTCAGTTCCAAACTATATAAGCCAGTAAACTAAGCCATACCGTGAAAGGAAGTAAACAATTGCAGTACTTTAAATGAGAATGCCATCATGTAGTGCTGTCAATCATAAAGTGGGCCATACGGCAAGGAAACTTATTCTGAGCTTCACAAAGTTTTGCTAATATAATAGAGAAATTGAAAATGCGATGAAACGTGCAAGAGTCTCATACAGAGACAAACTTATCCCCGCAGAGCTGAGAGAAAGTTCCAGAGTATTAAACAATGTCTATTCTAAAAATGTCATGGATGTCACTTAATAGAATAAAAGTTATTGCGGTTACCTCTTAAATTACATCAAGATGAGACTTGAGAATGATTATCGTGATATAGTGACTATCATACATTGTACAGGCCAAAATATCATACAAAACCATAGCCAAACTTCCTGCAGTCTGTGAATTTATATACAAGTCCATGTCAGACTGTTTGGTCAATCACAAACAAGGAGCTCCATAGCAGAATTCGGTTTTTACCGCACATCTACTGCTCTGTATATCTACCTCCTGATGAACACTCTAGTGAAACGCGTAGAGGTGTAATTATTAGCTCAGAGGGCTTTACTTAGTGAGGGTATGTTTGTCTGGCAGCCCTGTCCACTTTGGATTGACAAGACAGGGCATTATTAGCTGAGGCTAGAACACCTAACTCACTGGCCATTTATCTATGCATTTGACATTGCATTTATTTGAATACACGGTGTGCAAGGGCAGGAAGCATTAGTGGAGCTGTTACACAGTAATTCAAGGGTAGTGCATCTGTTTTAGGGATAGTGGTGACTATAAGAAATCTATTGAGGGATGAGTCCCACCTATCGTGCACCCCCTATGTAGCTCCTCTATGTATATGTTATCTCCATGCTACCTTGCATGACCAATTAATAATTTTTACTAAGGGGATTTACGTTTTATTGGCTACTAATAAAAGTTAAATTTTAACAGGGGAACTTTTTGTGCTATTTTGGATCCATAGCAGAATTCACTGCACACACTGAAATCTGATATACGACATGTATATAGTGTATATAGATATATAAATGTAGTGCAAACAAGACTTTCTGCAGCATGATAACTGACAGAGTCAAGTTAACTCTTTGTGCTCTGTGTCAATATGTTATGAGCCTTGTTAACTTTTGCTTTATCTGCTTATCAACAGACCAAATCCATGGATATATTATATTATTCATACTTGTCAATATTTTTTGTTTGTCCCTTGGAATTTGGTAAAGTATAGGCATAGCCACACACCTTTCTCAACAGCCCACACCCATTATGTGACTACACTCCCCTCACATAATTCTGCACTTCCTCCAAAATGTACATTGAGGCTCCAGGGCCTCCTCTAATGGCCTTCAGGATATTTTGGGAAATATATGCAATATTATTATTTAATGTGATTAAAAGCATTTTGCAACAACTCACAATCTAAGAAAGGCTAAAGGTGTTGTCCAGGATATTTTTTTTTTAAGTCGGGGAAGGTGAAAAAAAAAAAGCCATACTCACCCATCCCCATTTCTCCGGTGTCTCCCAAGGCAGTCTGGTCCTGCTGCTCCCGTGTTTTCTTCCATCGGAAGTCCCCACCGCACGCGACCGCTGAGGCCAATCAGCTGCCTAAGGAAAGGAACATGGGATATCACAGCAGGTGAGGACTTCCAAAAGAACACAGTGGAGCAGCAGGACCGGACCGTGCTGGGAGGCTACTTGTGACTTCCCGTGTCCTTTCCGTAGGCCACCGATTGGCCTCAGTGGTCATGTGACCGCTGAGGCCAATCAGCGGCCTAAGGAAAGGGAGACGGGACGTCAAAGCTAGCGAGGACGAACACGGCAAAGCAGCAGGACCGGACCACACTGGGAGACACCAGAGCACCGGGAACAGGTGTGTGTTTCTTCTGCAGGTATCCTGAGATTTAGAATACCCATGTGCTTATTTAAACAAAATTGGTACAGGTGTTAAATCTCCATTGAGTGGTCACATGACCTCTTTATTATAGATGGGCAAACGACTTGTACTGAGCCGTGTTTAACCTGATTACTCCAAACTGTTAATTTTTTTACGAAACTATACAAATGAAGATTCGTCTCGGCTTAACTAAAATGGCCAATACTGGGGTCTCTTCAGAATCCTTAAAGAATTAAAATACAACATAAAATTGTAAGTTACTTAAAAAGTGTGTGGTATTCCTGCAGTTAAGATAATAAATGTCTCATCACCTTCTGTATGGGACCACGATGTTCACTAGAATTGAGAGAAACCTTATTCTTATATATAAAGAAAATGTATGAAAGGATTGATTGATTTCTACTTGAAGTTAATGAAAGTGAAGACTGACAACAAGCAAAGATCTTACAAAATGCCAAAGTATTGAAAGAAAATGTAAATGAAAGAATAGTAGAACATATTATACAATGAAATATCCATATCTGAATTTATAGCCAATTAAAAGATAATTTTTTTTTACAATTTTTAAAAAAATATTCTGAGTTTTAAACATTTCTTTAGTCATCTTAGTTGGTGACAGTCTTTAGTCTTGATCGGTTTCCAATGGATAACAACATGAATTCAGGCCATGATTTCCTTATTGTGGCCAGTGGCCATTTCTTGTGCATGCAGTGTCCCCTGTCTGATAAACTGACCACAATAAGGAAATCATGGCTGGGTTATAACTGCCAGCCCATAGATCGTTCCTGTATTCATGGTCATATCCATTGACAACCAATCAAAACGACTCTGACAACTGAGATGGTTACAGAAAATCTTTAAAGCTTTGCAAAATTTTATTTATATTTGACAAAATATTTGACTTTCAATTGTCTCCAAATCTAAATCTAATTTTGTTCATGGAAAACCCCTTTAAGGTTATCAAATCTAGGTAAGGTAAAAGTAAAACAATCCGCTTCCATTACCAACACAGAATTCACCTTTTCTGCATTTGCATAAATGAAAGAGGTTGTCCTGTAGTTTCCATAATTTATTCTAAGTTTTATACTGGAAAATAATCCAATGTTTAGAACAGACTGACACTGCATAAAAACCATTTTAGGAGAAAGCTTTAGCAAATTGATTTGAGAAAATGTCAGCAGTATTTTTTGTAATATTGGAAAGCGTGCCAATACCCTTCAGAAATACAATATGATAACAAGGTCACTTGCTACAAATAATGTCAAACTTGGAAATTAACTTACCTAACTTTACATTTCCTATGCTAATTCCCTACAGTAAAATGGACTGATTTTTATGCTTTTGCGGTGACATTTCACACAGGTATTAATGCAATGTTCCTCTAAAAGGGTTATTTTCTTTATGTTTTTACCAAGTTGCTCTTTTTTGGACATGTTTTTGTTAAAATTTACTTAATATGGGGAAACAAACTACTCTACACCCAGAATGGCTCTCTCATTCAGACTGAAGAAGATAGTAAAGCTGCTGTATGTGTCCACTTTCAATAATGGTTAGCCAAACTACACACTTTCCATAGCTAGTTCAGGTGCCATTCAGTCTGTCTCCATCTAAATATGTGCCCAACCCAGTCAAGTATGCATGCGTTTTCAATGGGAGGAGGAGAATGTTGTTGCCAGACACCTCTAGCAGCAGTTTATCTTTCCTAAGATCACCCTCCCTCACTTCTTTTGGGCGTCCAGAGCTGTCCCTCAGTGAGGTCATGTGTCCAGGGTCACTGCTGAGGCCCAATTACAGTACATGTCTCAACAGTGACCTTGGGCGTATGATATCTCCAAGGAGACTGGAGATATGCAACAGCTTCAGACCACAAAGAGGCTCAAAAAAGGTGGAGTGTAAATGTTTTTTTTTTTTTTTTTAATGTAGATTGTGAGACCCATATAGGGATCACAATGCACATTTTTTTCCCTATCAATATGTCTTTGTAAAATGGGAAGAAATCCATGCAAACATGTGGAGAACATACAAACTCCTTGCAGATGATGTTCCTGGCGGGACTCGAGCCCAGGACTCCAGCACTGTTGCCCGAGTGTAATTTTTTTTTTTTATTTTGTACCCCCTCTCTGGGCCTCCACCTTTTATACTCTGGGGTCTGAAGAGACTCCAAAGTATAATAAATTATAAAAGTGCATGTTGTGGCGGCCATTTTAGTTCATCCGGGACAAAACCAAAATTTTTAAAAACTTGAACAATTGGAAATATTCAGGTTCAACCTAGCTCATGCTGAAGTGGTTCATCCATCTTTATTGTCACTGTGCCCTTGATCATGTTGGAGTCTTTTTTAGATGACACCTGATAGCTTGTATGTGAAGTAGCTCTAGTTCCTCAATAGGGTGGTAATCTTCTCTTTTCTCTAGGGGTGTGTCACTGGGAAACATAACCTTTTCAAAGTTTATTAATATATAACAAAAACTACAATAAATTTGTATTGTCATAATCTTTATGACCTGCATTGTAAAAACAAATCCCATAAGAAAATGGTGCAGATGCAGTTTTTCTCTAATTCCACCATATTCAGATTTTTTTCCCAGCTTCCCAGTACATTGCATGGATTATGAAATGGTAAACCTACAAAGTGCAAAGTACAACTTTTCTCGCAAAATTAATCCATCATACGGTTCTACAGAAAAAAATTGAAAAAAGTCATGAAGTTTGGAAGGTGCAGAGTAAAAACTAAAACCAAAAAAATGGCAACATCAGGTTGGGGTTAAAGTCATACAGATTTACTAGGTTTTAGATTTCTGGTAAAGACAAGTTGATCCAGGGTTTTATACTGATTTTTTTTTTCTTTGCTTTCCTCTGGATCCAATACTGTAGGGTTAAAGGTTGGACTTGATGGACCTGTTTCTTCATCTAACCCAAACTACTACTCTACTATGTTAAAATCAGAGGAAAGCAAGTAAATACACAATAAAATGCTTCACAGGAAAACACATGCACACAAACAGCACACAGTCAGGCTGTATAATCAACATCAGGCTAAGCGAAGATCACTCCGCACAGAGAACTAAATGATCCTGAAGTCTTCTTTTCTTCCTAGTTATTATGACCCCTAGTATCTTTTCTATCTGCTATGCGCTTGTATGTGTTCTTTCTTGTAATATATTACTGTATTATTCATGCTGCTGTATCACACTGAATTTCCCCATGGAGGGACTATTAAAGGATTATCTTATGATTTCCTTATTGTGGATAGATAATCAGGCAGGAACACTAAATCCATGAGAAAATAACTTGTCCACAATAAGAAAATTATGGGTCTAAGTGTCTAAATACTTTGGTCATATTGTCTATGGAGGCGATAAGAATATTTCTGCCTATCCCAAGTATAATATTAAATACTACCATAGCATCTGCTCTATTAGTACCAAGGACTATCTGACGTAGCTGTCTGCACATAGACATTTCTTACATGTTTTCTTTCTTATAATGATGTACCTCTATGTATGAGACAATAAACAACCTTACTTTTCTTGCAAAACCCAAGTGTTGTTGGACCACAAAGCAGTTTCAGCGATGATAATGGCTATAGTTACACTCACGCTATTTACTATCCCATTTTCTTAGAGTCAATTCAGGCTCATTAGCACAGAATACAGACCTGGCACAGAGCTTTATACATACGATACAAGAAGAACTCAAGGGTGTCATCGCTACCAGAAGAATGTGACAAAGAATTATTGCAGCGGGATAAATAAACTCCAATCTAAAATGACAAGAGCTATTCCCAGTACACAAAAAATATTTCTACCGGACTCCATAGATAAAATGAAGTAAAATCCGCAATCGTTTCACCCTGATTGGGATATAAAATTGTCATACTTATCAAAGACTCATACTTTGCAATTGTTTTCAATTATATATTTATTCCAGTGTGATCTTCATTTCGTAAGCAATTTTCATATCAGGTTGCTATGTACATCTTTCCACAACACGCTAAGCAATCAGGGAAATGGCAATTTATTTCTATGTGGTCTCATTGCATCTAACAAGTAACAATCAAGCTGGAGAAATGTCAAATCAGACAGTGGGAAGCCTAGTGCTAAGCGTGCGGCGCCGCTACTTAGCATGGCATTGTGAAAACACATCCACACGGGAGAACCGCAAAAATGTGTATTCCAGACGATGCAAACAAAATATACTAAAAGATTTTCACCGTTCAGAAACTTCATTGGCTACTTTTTTGCTTTTGGCTTTACTCTCTGTCTGCAATGAAACTTTTTTTTTTTTTTTGTTTGCATTTATAATATTCACTTTCAAAATGCGTTCCCTTTGGCAAAGCTTTATCAATGGGGTCCCAAAATAAATGGTCACGGAATAGGCCAAACAGCAATAACTTTATTGATTTTTCTAAGCTATAGAACGATGTGTGTGACCTCTGATGCCTGACTTTTTCCTACAAGTAAATCTGGATTTATAAAACAATAATAGAGTTGTCTTCATTTTGAACTTAGTCATACACAGGAAATAACTGAGCCGAACATGTGTTTGACCAGTAGATATTTCTCCTGACAGCTCCTTAAACATACAGGTTTTGCTGTGTTTTTCTTACCCTATTAAATAAATAGGGAAAACACTTTGAAAAAAGGAGCAATTCTGCAGCTTTTTATCCTCCAAATGTGTGGATGTAATTAAACAAAATCTCATTCACTTTGCAGGTATGGTAAAACACCAAAAATGACACAAAATCCATAACACAAATGCCTATCTTTATTTAAACATTAGTCATAAAATATGTAGATAAAAAGAGGTAAAATGGTGGAAGGTCACATGACAAAAGGCATACCTCCCAACCGTCCCAGATTCGGCGGGACAGCCCAGGATTCCAGGTCTTGTCCTGCGGTCCCAGTCGGTGTGAGGTGTGTCCTGGATTCAACTCATTTGCATTTCCGGAAAGGACGCAGATGAGTTGAATACAGTGGTGAAGTAGGAGCGAGCAGCCCCTGTCTAACTACTCTGCCCCTGTGTGCTCCGGCTTCAGGAGCTGTAAGCACGATGTAAATTACGCCACCAGGACAAGAGACTGCAGATTGTACAGCAGGGAAGCGAGGAGAGGTGAGTATCAGTGTTTTTTATGTTAAACTTTGGCAGATGAAGAGGAACAATAAACTGTCAGGGCAGATGGAGGTGGACAATTAGCTGGGGGGCATATGAAGAAGGACATTAAATTATGAGGGTAGATATAGGCCGGTCATTAAACTGTATGCGCAGATGAAGGAGGTATTAAACTAGGGGCAGATGGAGGTGGACATTAAACTGGGGAAGCTGGAGGGGGACTTTAAACTGTGGGTGCACCAGGAGATAGAGTTTATACTGTGGGGTCAATCTGAGGAGAACATTGTAATGTGGGAGCACATAATATTAAGGTAACTGTAGGAGCATTATACTGTGTGGGGAGCACAAAAAGAAAAGGATGGGAATGGGTGGAGTCAATTTAGAAGTGGGTTGTAGCTAAATTTGCCACAGCATACATGGCATGTCACATATTTTGTCCCTATTTCTGTCCTCAAAGTTGGGAGGTATGCAAAAGGTAGTGATGCTGTAGTAGGCAGATCTTATTCAAGTAAAAGCAGTGACGCTGCAGTTCTCCAGATCCTGCCTGCACATCATCTCCGGCTACTGCAGCAGCCTCTGACACCTGGAGATTGCCCTTTATCTCTGCGGTGTCACTTTTTGATGATCTGAACTAGCATAAGTGTTTGTTAGCTACAAGCTGGCGCAGATTTTGATGCAGGCGCATGACCTGGTGCACCTAATTTATTATGGGGGCTGGGTTTCCTTATAAATCAGGAACAACCTACACCAATGCAGGAACTTAAAAATGCCAGTCTTCAATCACTACAGTCAGCCATGACAAAACCCTAGAGTAATCCGATTTGAAACATACCTCATAGATACAAGTCTACTGAGTGATCCGTGAACTTGGCCCGAGAAATGAAATGTTCTATTTATTTCTCGGATCTTTCACATGAAACATTAAAACAATGATTGTATGTATAGATCCATTAAAGTCTATTGTAAAGTGTGCTGGCCATTGATACACTGGCTAGAGAACCCTGTGGTGTGAATGAGCCCTTACACAATAGAAGTACCTGCTAATCTATTTGTCCGTGGATTAACCATTTACTGTTTCCAATAAGAATAATACAACGTGAATGGAGTATACTGTAACCCAGGATTGATACAGGATAGATACAGCAGTTATTTAACATACAGATTATTCTGCCACTTCAAGATGGGCTATAATGTGTCTGCTTATAAACTAGTTTGCGCTCTTTATATAAGGGTTGTTACATGCGATTGATTGTCAGTCAATGTACATATTACATTTCTCAGTGAATTACTCTACTGTTATAAATGTCCATTACTGTCATTACGGACAAAGTTACGGACAGGACACAGATGGAGCCACCTCTGTCTGTGTCTGTTTCCACTGACTCTAATGTAAATAACGTGACGGAAGCAGAATTCCGCCATGTTTGTTTTGTAAAGGAAGACAAAGTTCTGCATGCAGGAGTCAGAATTCATGACAGAGGGCTCCGTCTGCATCTGTCAACTAATGTTCATTGTCCTCACCCTGTGATGGATAAGAGCAATGGACATTAAATAATGGTGGTGTGAACCTAGCCTAAGCAAGAATATTGTCTAAAAGGAAACACGCTACTGAAAAAGGATATTGTGGTTACTAACTCACAAAGAGATACAAAGATTTCCTCACTTCCAACCAGGGCAAAAAAGCGGCTTGTCACTGAAACAAATGTGAGACTCTTTTTACAATTAATTCGATTCTTGTTCTTTTAAATAACTACTTGTAGATTTAATTAAAACTTTCATTCAGCAGGCATAGTGCGGAAAAATATTCATATTTAATGGATCCTAAGAATAAAGGAGCAGTGTGCTGCGTGCGTATAACAGTAAAGTGGTATGATGAGTTCAAGCATATTGTATCATTGTATTGTGTAGTTATATACTGTATGGAGTTGTATTTGTCTTTTATAGGGACTCTCTTCTAGGAAAATATGTTTATAATTGTTGCAGGGAATTCATTGTTAAAGGGGATGTTTGATATTAGGTAAAATCTGAGCACAGGCAGGAGATGGTCTAAGGCTAAAGCCCCATATAATGAAAAAGCTAAAAAAATAAATAAAAAAAAAAACGTTGCCGAAAAGACGCAGTGAGAACGCCTTGTCTATTTTCTGTAGTGTTTTTTTTTTTTCATTGAATTTATGCTGTGTTTTCCTTCCATTTTTAAATATATACATGTTTTCGAAACACAGCTCTATAAGAAGCTCTTTTTTTCTGCAAAGTATAGATGAGATTAACCAAAATCCAATTCACTTTGCTGGTACTGTGAAATTCAGAGTTTTTATACAACTGCATTTCCACAGCAGCCAAAACATGGGGTGACTCTAGTTTGAGGCCTAAGGCTGCCTTTACACGAGTAACGCCGGGCTTGTAAAAATCCTCATTCACAGCCGTACACGTGAGCGCTGCGGAAGGCTCCCGAACACTTCCCATTCACTTTAATGGGGGTGCTTGTAACGCCGGCTTTACGAGCGCTCCCATTTAAGTGAATGGGAAGTGTTCGGGAGCCTTCCGCAGCGCTCACGTGTATGGCTGTGAATGAGGATTTTTACAAGCCCGGCATAACTCCGTGTGAAGGCAGCCTTACATTGCACTTTCTGCTGTCAGAAAGCAGTTGTTGAAAACAATGGGGGCAGATTCCAGGTGCTTTTTGGTGAAGAATTTGAGGCACCATCTTACAGTCACAATCTGGTGACCTATATGGTTCCTCATTCAAAACTTTTTTTTCAATAGCTTGATCTCCAAGTAGTAATAAAGATATACAGTAGAGTTATTATATACAATAATGTTATTTTCAGGCCAGGCATTTTCCGTGACAGTGATTAATGCGGCCCGCTTACCAATTGATGTATTTTCATCTAACAGTTTATTAAGAATAAATGAAATTTCATTCCAGAACTCAGGAAAATGAATCAATTCTTAATCAGCTACATTGCTATTATAATGCCTCTGATTTAGCAAATAACGGTTCGGGAGTGCTCCTGCTGCTATGTCATATTTTAGAGGATAATGTTGTAAATCAGTCAATGTACAATTCATGGACAACAAAATATAACTTTTCATTGGTAAGTTAGATAGAAGGGTATTAAAGGTTGTACCAATGCCAACAAAACAGACAGCATCTTTTCAGGCACAATTTACAAAATTATATTGTTAAAATGCAACAATGTTGAATGTTGAACTTTACCCACCCGTTCATTTACTTGCAACTTCCAGACTATATGTTACACATGCATTTCTTCCCCATTTCTGTTCCCAGCGGCCCATACATCTATGAACACTGGTTCACAACATGTCTTTGTACTCAAGCATCCCATCATCTCCCTTTGTGACAGCTTCTCTCACACAATCCCTCCTGACTATTTGCTGCTGACAACTGCCATTGTTGCCAGTGGGAGATTGTGCAACATAAATCTTCTAGTTCCAGGGCACCAGAGTGTAAGGGCAGTAAATTTATAATGCAAAGACTACTGGCCACTATAGACAATCAGTAAGGAAATCTAAGTTTATCCAGTCCTAGTTGTTGAGCGTGAGCTGTGGGACCCCTTGACTTTTGGATCCAGTCGCACCTGTGATCACTATGACCCTTTTAGTTACATCCGTGCATCAAGTACTGGATTGAAACAGTGAAAGCAACAGCAATATCTATTTCTGTACCGCTCCCAATCTGCAGCTGCTCCCATCTCCCTCTCCTCCTTGATATTGTTCATTCACAAAAACTATGAAACGATTAGGGCTTCAATTTCTGAAAGCAATGTCTCCCCATGTGCCTGCACAATACCAAATGTTACATACCTAAACATTAGAAACTTTTTTATTTCATAAATCAATATTGCAGGTGAAGGTGCTAACTTTGTAATATACTTTATCATAGACAAGTGCCTGTTTCTCTAATCATTGTCTACCTTAACAAGAATTGTATATTGATGGGGTTAGAATATTACATACCGTATATACACTCACCGGCCACTTTATTAGGTACACCTGTCCAACTGCTCGTTAACACTTAATTTCTAATCAGCCAATCACATGGCGGCAACTCAGTGCATTTAGGCATGTAGACATGGTCAAGACAATCTCCTGCAGTTCAAACCGAGCATCAGTATGGGGAAGAAAGGTGATTTGAGTGCCTTTGAACGTGACATGGTTGTTGGTGCCAGAAGGGCTGGTCTGAGTATTTCAGAAACTGCTGATCTACTGGGATTTTCACGCACAACCATCTCTAGGGTTTACAGAGAATGGTCCGAAAAAGAAAAAACATCCAGTGAGCGGCAGTTCTGTGGGCGGAAATGCGTTGTTGATGCCAGAGGTCAGAGGAGAATGGCCAGACTGGTTCGAGCTGATAGAAAGGCAACAGTGACTCAAATAGCCACCCGTTACAACCAAGGTAGCCAGAAGAGCATCTCTGAACGCACAGTACGTCGAACTTTGAGGCAGATGGGCTACAGCAGCAGAAGACCACACTGGGTGCCACTCCTTTCAGCTAAGAACAGGAAACTGAGGCTACAATTTGCACAAGCTCATCGAAATTGGACAATTGAAGATTGGAAAAACGTTGCCTGGTCTGATGAGTCTCAATTTCTGCTGCGACATTCAGATGGTAGGGTCAGAATTTGGCGTCAACAATATGAAAGCATGGATCCATCCTGCCTTGTATCAACGGTTCAGGCTGGTGGTGGTGGTGTCATGGTGTGGGGAATATTTTCTTGGCACTCTTTGGGCCCCTTGGTACCAATTGAGCATCGTTGCAACGCCAAAGCCTACCTGAGTATTGTTGCTGACCATGTCCATCCCTTTATGACCACAATGTATCCAACATCTGATGGCTACTTTCAGCAGGATAATGCACCATGTCATAAAGCTGGAATCATCTCAGACTGGTTTCTTGAACATGACAATGAGTTCACTGTACTCCAATGGCCTCCACAGTCACCAGATCTCAATCCAATAGAGCATCTTTGGGATGTGGTAGAATGGGAGATTCGCATCATGGATGTGCAGCCGACAAATCTGCGGCAACTGTGTGATGCCATCATGTCAATATGGACCAAAATCTCTGAGGAATGCTTCCAGCACCTTGTTGAATCTATGCCACGAAGAATTGAGGCAGTTCTGAAGGCAAAAGGGGGTCCAACCCGTTACTAGCATGGTGTACCTAATAAAGTGGCCGGTGAGTGTACTTGAGTATAAGCCGACCCGAATATAAGCCGAGGTCCCTAATTTTACCACAGAAAACTGGGAAAACTTATTGACTCGAGTATAAGCCGGGGGGGGGGGGAATGCAGCAGCTACTGGAAAATTTCAAAAATTAAAATGGTCGGAGTTTTTGGGTGCAGTAGATGCTGGGGAAGGGGAGGAAGTGTTTTGGTTGTCTGTCTGCCCCTTCCCTGAGCTTGAGAACTGGGTTTTTTTCCCCCCACTTGGAATTCAGCCTGGCTGAATATAGGGTATCTGATGTGCTACTATTAACCCCTTTCCGACAGAAGAGGCGCACTGCAGATCCCCTATATTCAGTAAACCGGGCACTGTCAGACACAGGGATACCTAACGTGTTTGTGTCTCACAGTAATTTTCTACTTTTGTATGTATTCTAGGGAAAGGAGTGAACTTTTTTTTTTTTTTTTTTTTTTAAAGCTTCTTTTTTCCCCCCACTATTTTATGGGAGATTCTACACATTGATATTGCAGCTGGTCATAGACACCCCCCTTCCCCCCCCCCCCCCCCCCCCGTAAAAAAAAATAAAATAAAATATTTTTTTTTTCCTGACTCGAGTATAAGCCGAGGGGGGCTTTTTCAGTACAAAAACTGTGCTGAAAAATTTGGCTTATACTCGAGTATACTCAGAATGGATAGATTAAAGTACAATTTACCCATACGGGTATAAGTGTTCCCACTTCCTTATGGCATCTCCAACATACATTAAGCAATGATTCCCAAAGTGTGTGCCGTAACCCCCTGGGGGGCGGGGGTCATGTAATGATCTCAGAGTTGTCATAAGGCACTGTGCAACACTGCAGTCCAAATATGGCCACTATGGATGGGGTGGGAGACATCTGCTAATAGCCATAGGACTTCAGTAATGCACACCAGTATCCGCAGTACCTGACCTCCCATTAGACATCAGCCAATGAGCTTGTATACTGTACATAGTCTACACATTGTGTATTGCTGACTTATACATTAAAGGCATAGACCAGGATATAAAAGATTAACCTTCATGGCATTTTCCATGGACTTCTTAGAATAATATTGGTTTGGTATTACTTTGTCATAAAAGTGTTACTATAACAATATATTGCTAGGGTAACTATAAAAATGTACTCAGTCTCCTTATGATATAAAGACTTTTCACTCTATGAAACTAACAATAAAAATAAAGCTATAAAAAACAAGTTATAACTAGGGTTGAGCCGATCTGGAGATTTCAGGATCGTTTTTAAAATTCAATTTCCGATCATTTTCCATCTGAACCCGATCCCAATCCCAGTTCCGATCCTAATGCAAGTCAATTTTTTTTTTTTTTTTTTTAATGATTGAAGATCGGATTTTAAATACAATCCTATTCACTACACAGCATGGAGTCCAAAAATTGAATGCTTCAATTTTTGGACTCAACGATGTGTAGTGATTGAAAAAATCCCCCGGCTACTTAGTCCCCCCTGGTGTCTGCTTACCTGCACAGATCCGCTGCCACTCCCTGTTCTTCTCGCACCTTTTTTCTCTCATTCACATGCCTTCAGAGCGCCGTGCGTGGCCCCACCTCCGAGGCTAGTGTTAGAGATCCGGGGAGTAGGCGGGGCTTGTTGTGGCTTAGGAGAGTGTGGGCGGGTACAGGGATGGGAGATGTGAGTGCATCACTCATGTCTCCCCTCAAAGTACCTACCCACACTCTCCTAAGCCACAAGCCCCTTCTTCTCCCAGCATCTCTAACAAAAGCGGGGACGGGGAGGCGGGGACATGCACGGCACTCTGAAGGCATGTGAATAAGAGAGAAGAGGAAGGGCCACACAGTGGCTCAGTGGTTAGCACTGCAGCCTTGCAGTGCTGGTTCCTGGTGTTCAAATCCCACCAAGGGCAAAAATCCATTTGCAAGGAGTTTGTATGTTCTCCCCGTGTTTGCATGGATTTCCATCCCATATTCCAAAAAGACATATTGATAGGGAAAAAAATGTACATTGTGAGCTCTATGTGGGGCTCACAATCTACATTAAGAAAAAAAAAAAATAGAGAGAAGAGGAGCGAGAAGAATGAGGAGCGGCAGCAGCAGCGGATCTGTGCAGGTAAGTTGAGCGATCGGGATCGGAATTCCATTCCCGATCTTTTTTTTTTTTTAGGTGGGATAGGAACCCGATCGTGAAATTTACTCGATCATCGATTGAGAGACGATCTTTTCCGATCCCGATCGCTCAACCCTACTTATAACACAATCTATGTTGTATGGGCAATGGAAATCTGGTGAAGAGCCAAACAGGCCTGTCTGTAATCACAGACTATTGCGACTATAGGGGGTGCAGAGGTATCAGCTGCTACTGGGCCCTGGACTCTGAGGTGGCCCCAAATATATCTGCCACAGAAAATAAAGCACAAAGCAGGTAGGGGCTTCATTACAGATTTTGCATTGGGGCCCTAGAGCTTCAAGTTCCACCTCTGCTGACAACTATTGTACATAAATGGATGATTTTATTATTATTACAGGTTTTCTTTATCAATGATAAATGTACATTTACGTCAAGCAACATGGCTTGATTCTAATATTTGCAAAATTTGAGGAACAAGCAACATTTGTATGAATAAATAAATATATATTCTAACCTAAAAATGAATATGATCCGCTAGAACTACTGTATACACCTTTGTGGACAGAAAAACAAGTCGAAGGATTGAATGTTGTAGACTAAAGAATAAGGGTAGGCAGATGCCGTCTTGAGACAGATTACTAGTAATCTTTGATCCAGGGTCAGTAGAACACAGTTCAGTTTAGGCATTTTTAGACACAAGGGATTAAGGATTTAATGTTAAATTAAAATAGAGTCACTTAGAAAGGCTAATACAATGCTAATGCCACAAGTCCTTTGTCTTCGGCAATTCTATTTCAGAACATAGTTCAGACAAATATGGCTAAATGATAGAAAAGACAGGATGGATGCCATTACATCGGACCAGTTTCCCTGGCATTACATCCATCTATTGTAAGAAAGTTCAATATAAAAAAAAATAGGCCTTTCAATTTAAAAAGTAAGCCCCCGATCATAGTCCAATCATAACCAGGGATAATAGGGATTGGGGGACTATTATCAGTCACATTAAACTGAAAACAAAGGAAGGAAGGGAGAAATACTTAATGGATTATGGGATTCCAGGAAGGAGAAAATTGAGAATGGAATCTAGTTGTATAAATTCATGACAGGTTATTGTAAATAGCATGTGACAAATCAATATATATTTAGTATGTAGCACACATTCAGAAACTACCCATCACCCAGTCCTAACTGTACAAGATATATAGCACGAGATTCAAGACAAGCATTGTTATTTCATTGCATATTTACTACACAAATAATATCAGTAGGGTTGAGCCGATCTTGACGTTTCAGGATCGATTTTAAAATCCGATTTCCGATCATTTTTCATTCAAACCCGATCTCGATCCCAATTCCGATCCCAATGCAAGTCAATGGAATTTTTTTTATTAATCGGAGATCGGATTTTAAAAGCAATCCTACCCTCTGGTGTCCACTTACCTCCAGAGATGGCTGGTCCTGTGCCCCGTGCCTTCATTCTTCGCCTCGCTGCTGCTCCACGCTGCTTTTCTTCCTTCGCTGCCCCCTCCCTGCCAGGTTAGGAGAGTGTGGGCGGGTTAGGAGAGTGTGGGCGGGTACTGGGAGGGGAGACATCATGTCTCCCCGCCCTGTACCCGCCCACACTCTAAGCCACAAGCCGCGCCTACCTAGCGCTTTAAACACTAACCTTGGAGGCGGGGCAGCGAGGCAAGAAGAAGGAGGGCACTGGAGCAGCCATCTCTAGAGGTAAGTAGCTGCTAGAGATTTAGTTTAGCCTTCCATTCAAATGAATGGAGGCAGCCGGCGCGCAGGGGGTTAAGGCTGTGTGTCGGCTGCTTCCATTCAGTCCTATGGAACTGCAGTGGAGCCTTCACACTGAATATACATCGTATACTCAGTGTGAAGGCTAAGCAATGCATTGTGGGAAAAATCACCGATCTCGATCCCACATAAAAAGATCGTGTTCGGAATTCCGATGGCGATTGTGAAATTTTCTCGATCGCCGATCGGAATCCAATCTTTTCTGAACACGATTGCTCAACCCTAAATATCAGCAACAAAGTTTTACAATGTTGCATTTGACCACCCAATCTTAAAGAGGACCTTTCATGTCCTCAGGCACATGCGGTTTTATATACCGCTAGAAAGACAACAATGCACTGAATTCAGCGCTGTCTACTTTCCCGTTATGTGCCCCCAGGCTGGAGATATCGGTGCCGTTATAACAGCAACAGGTATAGGACATGCTCCATAATTTGCAGATCTTCAATTCATCCCAGACACACAT
Source organism: Leptodactylus fuscus (assembly GCF_031893055.1). Lineage (NCBI taxonomy): Eukaryota > Metazoa > Chordata > Amphibia > Anura > Leptodactylidae > Leptodactylus > Leptodactylus fuscus. The sequence continues at coordinate 74,072,640 of NC_134268.1, read as the reverse complement.
CCACAAAAACTATGTCTGTGTGTATGGGCTCATTGAAATATATTGGTCCATACTTTTATCCGCAATATGTTTGTGTGCACAAGGTTTTTGTTGTTACCACGTGCATGCACTTTCTGGCCTCTGATTTTTGGATTCATCTAAACCTTGTGTCCCACCTTATATTTGGAGAATCTAGACGTACGGCACAGTTTTTGCTAATACTACAATACTCTGTATATTTATTAGGAGAAAGCACAATCTTAATTTCAGACTTGGACTTGCTTATGAAGCCGCCTTAAATTCATTTCTCACAGTAAACACCTTTGTCTGGCAGGCCACTAGGACGTGGTTCAATATTTCATTACATTGCACTGAAAGAGCATAACTCAATCTATTAAAAAACTGCAGTCTAAGAAATCTAAATTATAGCACAAGCACTATTTATATTATACATTATTGGGAGCTTAATGAAAACTTTTCATTTCTTTTGCAACTGTGAAAATCGGGATTAAAAAGCATATCTTTTCCATAATCACAAAGAACCTAGAAAGAGGTGCTGCAAAATCACAAAATAAAAAAAACAAAAACCTAATATAGTTTCTGTCTCTGATCCTGCATACTGAACTACTGCTGTCCAATGAAACATAATATGGGGGGAAAAAGGGTTTTTATTTTAGTTAAAGGAAAAGTCCAATTTAGGCTTTGTCCATATGGAACATGTTGCATGCTCAGTTTAACCACCGATGGAGCCACCTGTGACTAACTCACTGTGTTGTATGGAACACGCATAGTGAATGAGATCAATGGCCAAATGTCATGTCCATGCTGTGACTAAAACCCACAGTTCACACTGACATGCACTTCAGGTTCTCAATATGCAGTGCATCAATGTCTGCTGCGGGCTGAAAGCAGTGGAAGAGTACTGGCATTTATTGCAGCAATGCTGATACAAAGGACGCCCTTTTTCATGTAAAAATTGACAAAAATTCTGCATTGGAATGATCCTGTGTGGCTGTACTATTATCGTTCACATCTGCGCCCGTACTCCGTTCTATAGGTTTCCGTTTCCTGCACAAAACAGGGGCAGGAGACGGAAACATACCGGCATGTTTCAATCCCATTTATTTGAATGGGCTTGAAAAGTCTCTGGCCGTGTGCACCGGTGAGTGTTTTATTCGCTCCGCAGAGAAACCATTTTTTTTAAACCGGACAAAGAGTTGGACATGCAGTACTCGGTGTCCGGTTTCAAAAAACTGTTTTGCCGTGGAGCGCATAAAACGCTCACCAGCTTTTTTTAAATGGACACAAGATCGGACATGCAGTACTCTGTGTCCGGTTTAAAAAAAAACGTTTTTCGCTGCGGAGAGCAAAAACACTCATGGCCGGACTCGGCTTGACAAGTTTCCGTCTTCTGCATGCAGAAGACAAAAACCTGAGAACGGAGTCCGGGCGCTAGTGTGAACCCAGCGTAAATAAAAATGCATTTTACATACATGTACATATTAATAAGAACATCTATGGATTTAATCTATAGCGCATATAATGTTAAATGGGTAATGCAGAATTGCAGCTTGGTCCTATGCACTTGAATAATGATGGATTGAAATTCCAGGCAAAGTTCAAGGAAAAGTGTGGCGCTGTTTCTGAGAAAAAGCAGACATTTACAAACCCAAAGAATCCCTGTAAGTAACTTTTAACATTACATGTAAACAGAAACGTATAAGTGTTATCTATAAACTCCCCATATCTTTATTGTTTATTTATAGCAGGTTTTGTGCATTTACATGTGGCTTTGGTCAGACTTTTGTCCACAAGCATGAATTTTTATGCATTTAAAAAATAAAAAAGTCACATTTTATAAACATGTTTAATACACAGAATAAGGCTAGGTTCACAATTGCGCCCGGTCTCCTCCTGGGAATTCTGTTCCCCATTCCGTGCCTTTTCGGGCAGAAACTGGGTGGAAACGTGGCAGACTTCATTATAGTCTATGGGGTTCACGGGTTTCCAAAGGTAAGTAGATAGATAGATAGATTAGCTCTAAAGACACCAAACTAGCAATTTGCAGTGGGAGGACTCCAGCAGGATGAATCTCAGGATCTGTACCACATTAGTAATGTAACTATGTAACTAATGTTACAGGTAAGTCAAGCAAGCATGTGTGATGAGGATGGGTCGGTCACCCATCCAGTGGACATCCCGAGGTGTTAAATCTGCCAGTGTTTTATTAGTAGCCCGGACTCCAGCTTCTCATACTCTTACCTGACTCCTTTCTAACCAGATAAAATAATAATGTCTCTCTGGTCTAATTTCTCCATACTATCTGGCATTTTTATATGTTACCTGATGATCTACGACAAAATTGTTTTACCAGAGTGTATGTATCTTATAAAAAGCTTTTCCGGACTGCGAAGAGTTTCAGTAAGATTATGCGTGGCTCCGTTGTGCAGACATACTTTATGTGTGTCATGAGTCCTCTCACTCCATTAAGCACTGAACATTAGTTGGTAATATAAGTGCTTTGTCGCTGCAGAGATATTGGTACAGAGATCTATAAGCAGAAGCCTTTCTAATAGGATACATAATTCACAAGCATCATTTTCATCTTCCATAGTCATCATTGTCTATGATGGGCAGGTGAAATGTGCGGAGCAGCAATTTATAGTCTGTGCTGGAAACATAGTCCCAAATGTAAAAATAATCTGCCCATATTTCAATAAAAAATATTATATTTAATACAACTAAATACTATACTACAGAGGAGAAATACATGCTTCAAGGGGTTATCCACCTCTGTAACATTTATGACCTATCCCTAGGATATGCAATCAATATTTTCAATATATATATATATATATATATATATATATATATATATATACAGTCCTATGAAAAAGTTTGGGCACCCCTATTAATCTTAATCATTTTTAGTTCTAAATATTTTGGTGTTTGCAGCAGCCATTTCAGTTTGATATATCTAATAACTGATGGACACAGTAATATTTCAGGATTGAAATGAGGTTTATTGTACTAACAGAAAATGTGCAATATGCATTAAACCAAAATTTTACCGGTGCAAAAGTATGGGCACCCTTATCATTTTATTGATTTGAATTCCCCTAACTACTTTTTACTGACTTACTGAAGCACAAAATTGGTTTTGTAACCTCAGTGAGCTTTGAACTTCATAGCCAGATGTATCCAATCATAAGAAAAGGTATTTAAGGTGGCCAATTGCAAGTTGATCTCCTATTTGAAGCTTAGGATCCATATGTGGCTCATGACCCCCATCTGTGTGGCTCGACACGGAGGCCCTCAGTTACTGCCTTCAGCACAGGATGTAATATGAAATAAATATTGGCAATATTGAATATGTATCTGGACCTCATAGCAGTGCCACTTTAGATGGTATAATAAACCACCACTAGTATGATAACTGTAAAATATCTGCAAATCTTTTCAACTTCATATTTTTTTCCCCAAGTTTACTTCTTTGATTTAATGTGGCTCTTGACCATCCGTAAAAGTTCAATGTAGCTCACTAGCCCAACAAAATTTTGAGGACCTATGCTCTAAGATAGAGAGTCCTTAAGGAGGACCTTTCACGTCCTCAGGCACATAGGGTATGATATACTGCTAGAAAGCTGACAGGCTTTCCCATTGTGTGCCCCGGATGAAGAGCTACCGGTGCCGGTACCATAGCTCTTCAGTGTCAGAAGGGCATTTCTGACAGTCTGTGAGGAACGCCCATCCTGACAGTACGGTGTGTAGCGCTGTACTGACAGAGGGGGCTTTCCTTACCACCCAACCATGACACTGAGCTGTGAGGAACGTCTCCCCAATATTAGTCTATGAACGAGTACTGTCAGGAGGAGGGTGGCGTTCCTCATTGATCACTGGGCAGTAAGGAACGCCCCCTCTCACAGTACAGCGCTATGGACTCTACTGTCAGGATGGGCGTTCCTGACTGATTGTCATAAATGCCCTTCTGACACTGAAGAGCTACGGTAATGGCACCAATAGCTCTTCAGCCGGAGCACAGAACGGGTAAACCGATAGTGTGCTGGATCCAGCGCACTGTGGGCTTTCTAGCAGTATATAATACCCTACGTGCCTGAGGACATGAAAGGTCCTCTTTAAGGTTCCTTATTATAGTGAAATGGACTCAATAAGATGAGAAAACACGAACTTTTCACAACCTTTGTCTCGTAACCCATTCCGAGTTTCTTAAATGCAATTTCGAGTTTATAAAATGGATTTCATCTGCTTGAGCAATAAGAGAGTACAGTAAGTGAGCAAACATTCTGCTGTTATATTTATTGTGTGGAACAAATGAGTCAATGCAATTTGCAGTTGGTAATTAGTTTTCTCAGCCATATAACCGAAATACTCAAAAGTGGCTTTAAAATGAATATTTCTGCAAACATCACATTTTTCTATCCAATCACGGGGCGTAGCTGTAGCGGAGGGCAAAGATGCCATTCACAGTACAGGTACGTGAAATCATTTACTTCAATTAATGCCCATTTACACAGGTCAGTGGTCGGTCAAACATGTGTAATAATAAATGTTCGTTCCATTAGATTGTCCCATGTGAACCTGTCCAGTGATTACCTGATAAGTGGGCCAATGGTCATTTGTCATTGCGTGGGTATGAAAGTATTTGTCGGCAGCAATTTCCTCGTGTAAACAGGAAGTGTGCCGCCAACAATCCTACAAAATGTGGACAGACGAACAATGGTATTAATGATCATTCGTCCTCATACTTTTCCAACTCAGGAGCAGTTCACACTTGTGCCCGATTGTCCAGTTTGTGCATTCCATCGGGTTTCCGTCTTCAGCTCCGGCGAAACTGGTCAGGGTACGGAAACACGGTGGTCAGTTTTAACACCCATTCACTTGAATGGGTTTGTAAACGTGACTGCACGTGTCCGCAGGGAAAACGTTTTTTTTTTAGCCGGACACAAAGTCCTGCATGTCCGACTTTGTGTCTGGCTAAAAAATCTGGTTTCCCTGCGGACAGGCCGCAGGCGGCCATGGGCAGTCACTTTACAAACCCATTCAAGTGAATGGGTTTTAAAACTGACCGCCGGGTTTTCGCCCCCTGTCCAGTTTCTCCGGGGTTGAAGACGGAAACCCAACAGAACCGAACACCAGACGCAAATGTGAACCGCCCCTCACTATGACTGCAGCATGTGAACAGATGTTAAATGAGCGACAATCAGCTCACTATATTGCAGATCAGTGCTTGCCAAAGGCAGATGATCAACTCATGGGTATGGGCCCAAAAAATGCAGAAAATTCAAAATTCAAAAATATATACATACATATATATACATATATATATATATATATATATATATATATATATATATATATATATATATATATATATACATACACACACATATATATATATTTATATAATATTTAATATATTAGTATATCAGCTGCGCCAGTAGTAGACTTGCCAGACATATGATAAAACAGATCAAAGAGTCCACCAGCTGGGACCACATAGCCTTTGGGAACAAGAGGACGAGGTGGCTACCAACCAGTTATGATATTTTCAATATATCTTTATGCCAACATATCTATTTCCTCGATCAGCTTTTTGACCATATAGCAAGTGATGTTACAAGGGTGATAATGAATGTTATAATATCGAGCTGACATGGACTGTATTACTGACATTCAATATTCATGCATGGATAAACATGGCAGAAAGCATGACACTACTTATGCACAAAAATTTACTTACAGGTAATATGTGTAGGAGTTATAGCTTCTTCTGCCATGATGAAGCAAGGATATAGGCAGTGGTAGAAAAGATGAAATGGAAGGAAAGAAAAGCCAGATATTAATGTATGAAAAATCTGGATGACCGAGAACAGATCAGATGACATGAATGAGATTTCAGAAGCAAATTACATCACAGACACAGCATGCAACACATCAGAGTCAATGACTGACATTGTACCATACGGTCACTTCGCAAATGGTAATCTTTTATATGTTTAGCACCTTCTGTAGCCTAACGGACCCGGTCACATTGGCTTATTATACAAAGGGGTTGAGAGGTCACTTTTCTCATCTTCTGTGATATTTACTCCTAACTCTACAAATGCACAATCTAAAGAAGTGAGGTTCCAGTTTCATTTGTGATGCAATGATATAAGCCAATGGAAGATGCTAGCAATGCTATGGGGCCATTCAGCAAACACTATAACAAAAGTGTATATATAGAAAGAGAATACTGGAATAATTCTGAGATACTACGACCACCTGCAATGTACAGAGGCAGAGTCCTTGCGACCTCACACTACAGTGCTGAAGACAATCCTTGCCGCCTCCTATTATAGGGTTATTCTTACTTGATAGCAATGATAACAGAGATTGTTTTTTGTAATACAGCTCATGCTGAAGCAGGTCATGATATCTTTCCCATACAAAATCACATGAAATGAAATCATAAGCGTGAAGAGGTCCCATAGAAATCTACAACCATTAAATAAGATTATGTGCAAATGGAGCACATTTACAAAAATGTACATTTTTTTCTCTATGAAAATAAAGCAATTTTTATGTGAGATGCGTTATAGCTACAAGAAAGTCTTTCTGAAATACAATATGTCAACTTGACCTAGTACAGCTATTGAGAATGCCTTTGTAAAACATACAAATGGCAGGTCCTGGCCTGCTGCTTACCAAATAATAAAAGGTGAAATGTGATGCACATTTGTATATTGAAAAAATGGCCAAGATATGTGAACCATTCCTGGCAGGTAACCACTGAGGCCAGTGCTTGGATGCATTGGTTACATGACCAGGACATTATCAATGGGGTATGAAGTAGAGAGACTGCCAAGGAAGCATAAAGCGGCAGGAGATGGGAAAGGTGTCTGTGTCTTGGGTTGCACCAAAGAGCAGACAAACAGTTTAGAGGCCGGGTACAGACGAGGTTTTTTGGACAGGATTTTGAGGTGGTGGCCGCCTCAGAATCCAGTCCAAAAAATGGCTATCCGCAACTGGATGCTCCTGATTAAGCCCAAATAAATGGGCCTATTTGGTAGGGAGTGTCGCGAAGCGGACGTACGCGGCTGAATCAGCTGTGGAATCCGCCTGAAGAAAGGGCATGTCGCTGCTTTTTTCCGCAAACAGGAACAAACCGCTCGCGGAAAAAGGAAATGACCGGCTCCCATTGATTTCAATGGGAGGCATTTTTTTGAGCCAGATTCTGACGCAGATTGCAGGTCAAAATCTGCCCCCCCAAAAACCTGTTTGTACCCAGGATAAAGGGTGACTTGATGGGTGAAGTCTAAGGTAGGGTTCACACTACCGTTGGATTTCATTCAGAAGGTATCCGTTTAAGAAAAAAAAACAACGGACACCTATCATAACGGATACAAATGGACAGTAACTGATGGCTATCAGTTACTGTCCATTATGAATCTGTTGTCCACAGACTTCAATGTTCAAAAAAATAACAGACACTTGCTGTCTCCGTTTTTTCAAACAGACAGAAAAGTCCTGCATATAGGATTTTTTTGTCCACTTGAAAAAACGGTCATGGGTGTAAACGGACACTAAAGGACACAAGATAAAATCCCATTGAAATGAATGGAAATGTCAGACGGACCAGCTAGTGTCCATTGCTAAAATGTTGTACGGACAATAGCCACAAACACTGCTGACGGAATCCAATGGTAGTGTGAACGCCCCCTAAAATGGTAGATAAATCATACCAAGTAACTCCAGTACCGTATGTAATTTTTTATTTGCTGTCATTCACCTGACTGTTGTAGCTTTACACTTTCGGGCTGCCGTACATTGACATTGCATTTAAATCAGTGTAAAACCTAAAAGACGGATTCCCATAGAATGAAGAGGAAAGTGTGAAGAGCAGGGACTTGCATTGTCATTGTCTGTGACCCTGCGATAGACATTATAGCTACTGAGAAAGTAACTTGTAGGATGCAGTAGTATATAGATGTATATAGACAACCAGCAGCAAGAAGAGTTCTGAAAGTAGTTTTGATTTTTGTAAAAAGATGTACATTGCTTATGCAAATTGTATGTAAATATATTTGGGCTCATTATGTTCACTGTTCTGATTTTCATCCTGGTTGTTAAGAGCTGTAATAACTTTATCACAGCAAGCCAATGATAAGTTGAGGTTGGGAAGGATTTGGAGGTTGTTTGTGTTTTTTAGGTTTTTTTTCTATTTGCTTATTATAGCATGCTGAGGAATTTGACCCACGTACCTTGCCTTTGGCTACACATTATGTTCATCTCTTTGCAATATCGGCATTCATTGAATTTTCTGTCTTATCTAGTTTCTCTGGGATGGTTTGAGATATACATTCTAGAAGCAATATCTGTTTCCAAGCACCAAATGCAGTTGGGATTTCCTGCAACCATTTTACTTGGTAGCCTTTTCGAGGATCATCACAAGAATGAGTTGCTTGCGTTCTGTACATTGATTTTCTTTCATTATTTTCGTTTAATATGGATTTAATTAAAATGTGACTAAATGTGATTTTCAAAGATGATATTGAACTTAAAAGTCAATCTTGGTAAAATCAAATCAGCGTTTCGAGTAGTCATAAAATGTCATGTCAGATTTAAGTACAGGTAATTAAAATGTTAATGACTTTTTTTCCTCCAGACCTCAGTCACCATGTGCATGCTATCATCTTATGAGCTCCAGGGAACTGCACAACCATGAGATCATGTGCTCAGAGACCATTCAGACTGTACAACAAAACACACTAGGAAAAAATACTGCACTCTCAGGTCCAGTCTCTTATTTACTAAGATAGTCAACTGTATAGACACAGAGACATCCATTATAAGGTATTAAGTAATGCTACCCAAACACTAAAACATCATGAAGTTTAGTTGGCTTTTGTTTATGAATGGTTTTATAATGTATAGTCATATTTTATTCAAAGAATAGAAGATAAGGGTCTGAAGATAAGGGTCTATGCCTACTAGGGCTAAAAGACACACAATCCAGACAGAAAATGCCCCGGGTATTACCAGATAATCACCGATCCACCTGCACTCCTATCCACAATAAGGGAGTATTTTGTGCGGAGCCTTCAGTCTGGTCAGACCAATCTGTCTGTCACTGGTATTAACAATGAATCCTTTGAAAACTCCCAGTGAATCACCACTTATGACTGTGTTGTATCGCTCACCCCTGCCCCCAGACACTAATATTCAAAGAGAGAGAGAGTTAGTTATCCAATTCTTACAGTCCTCTGCAACCATCTACAATTAGACAGGCAGAGATGAGCTTTTCTGATAGGTGTCAAATACTTTAATATCATATGCTCTAGGGCAGGGGTCCTCAAACTTTTTAAACAGTGGGCCGGAGGCAGAGCAGGTCGCACAGACATCGAGAGCGGTGCCCTCCAATAGGTAAAGTGAAGTGCGCTCCATGGCCTGGCCCGAGCTCCCCAGGAGCTTCATTATAAATGCACGCCTGCTGGCGTTGTCGGCGGGGCCAGACAGAAGTGCTTGGCGGGACGCATGTGGCCCGCGGGCCGCAGTTTGAGGACCCCTGCTCTAGGGGATGACCTAGAATATTAGTGTCTTTTAGCCTTAGTAGGCATAGTTTGATGTTTTTACCTGACTTCAAATAAAAGTTATATTTTATGTTAATTTTGTTAGTTTAGTTTAATTGTAGCATTTAGTACCCACAGAAATAGAAAGATAAGGGTCTGATCTGAAGAGGATCAACAGTTGGGACAGCCAATAAACAAGAGGATGGGGGCCTGTAATCTCTCTTAGGTACTCCATTTGATTAGATGATTAGAGAGGTAATGCATATGATCAACCACATATTTAACCACTTTTATGCCAGAGATCACCATCATGGCAATCCCACAGAAGTGGGAGGAGGAGGCCATGCAAGTACAACATCATTCTATTCATATGGAACTTCCAGGAGAATTATGAGGTCTCCGTTTTCCTAATATGATGAGATATTTAAAGAATATCAGTATGAAGCTAATGAAAGTACCTTGGGGGGGTTTCTATACATTCAAAAATGTCTTCCTTATTCTGCATTGCAGCTCTATTTTCATGAAGACTTGTATTTTATTATTATGCAATTTAGTTGAAGAGGGCTTTAGGGGCATTTCTTCTCCTGTCAGGGCTCTGTTGCCTGCTCCAGATCACAGCCCCTATCTGCAGGCAAAGTGTGACAAAAGAGGATGTTGTCACTCAAGCAATAAGGGGAGGAGCTTGGAAACAATTAGACACAACTATCTAGAGCCCTAGCAGGAGAGCAAAGCTTTTCAGCTAATTTGCATACAAAAAAAATCCTGATTTTCATGAAAATGAAGCTGCAAGGCAGACGAAGAAATGCATATTTGGAAAGTATAGAAGCTGCTCTGCAAGGTACTGTCATTAATTTGATACTGATTTTCCTGCAGATAGACTATCTTTAACTCATATCCTGTAAATATGAAAAAAATGCCATTAATAGGAAATTCCCTATTAATAAAAAGTTTAATAAGCTTCAATTTGCACTTTTTATTCAAAAATTCTATCACCAGGTTCTGCCTTATGGTTTAGATACTATTAGACATTATCCAGTTTACACAGTGCTCACTAGAGCTGAAGAAAAGTCAAGTCAGTAAGATAAAACTGATACATTATCTTCTTTCCCAAGTACAATTCACTCAAAATGTTATAATTATACCTAAGATTAACCTACTGTAGTAAATGAAATGTATCATCACTTGTATAAGTCTTTTCCTAATTGCTATAGTTCTGCGCATGCGCTACACAGTACCTGAACTGTCCAGAGCATGTGCAGACAAAGGAAGAATTTCCTGTAACTACATGTACGCTAAACACATTCTGTTACCATTCAACACCTATATTAGTATAAAGGGTGCCAGGGATAATCTAGGAAAGCAATCACATGAATATATCATGTGAGCACTACCTTCTGACCTGTGGACTCTCAAAACTTCAGTTTTAACCTTTAGCATCGCTGGGGGCTTTCTTTGTCACAGTTAGGGAAACAATTAAGTCACTCATAGCTATATTTTCCCAGAATTATAACCCTTCAGAATTTTTGTTATATATAAATAGTCCAACCCTTTTGGGGGAGCTTCTACAGTGATGCTTTCCTCAAAGTTTAAGAAGCACTGGATTAGAATAAAATATACTTTTTGACTATTCCATTACTGCTGTAGCGTGGGAATGGACGTAATAAGGAATATTGGATCGGATTCGGTAAGGTATGACCCACTTAAGTCAGTTGTTGTCAGCGACTGATACACAGAGACTGAAGAGGAAGCTGACAGCTCCGTTCTCTGTGTAGTGGTCAGAGCAGGGTATTGCAGATCAGACTCCATTCACTTGAATGTGAGATAAGCTGCAGTGACCCAGCTCAGCCACTATACAGAGAACAGCGCTATCTGCTTCCTGTTCCATTGTCTGGGCCTCAGCTATTAAGATCATGTGATTCATACTGGTTTCAGGTCTCAGACCCCCCCAGTATGTAAAACCCCTTTAATGAATTACCAATAATAGGAAGTTGGGCTGTATTCTTCCACCGTGGAGGGGCACTTTAAATACTGTCTTTCCGTTTTCTCCATAATTCTCTGGCTTTCTCATGAATACTGTATGAAGTGAGGAAAGAGCTGCAGATGGGAGGGGATCTGTAGGTATCAGCACTTGTAATTAGCCACTGTTATAATTAGCACACGTGTCTGTGTGCGAGCAGGGAAGGCGTTCATTTATACACTTACCGTAAATATCATTTATCAAAATACCCAGTCTGGGGGAATGGAGTTACATTTAATTCCACATATGCAGCTATTGAGATAAATAGCCAGTAAAAAACTGATGAAAAAGCACATAATGTGGAAAGGAAATTTATCACTGCGCTCAAGGCAAAACACACAAAAAAGGGAACATTTTTTTGTTAAGGTATTTTTAAATATTTTAATTGGAATCGCTTTATAACAATGATAGGTACAAGGTATGTTGTAGTTGTAGATAGTATTGTGTCCCCGGACAATTTGTCATACACAGATGGCATGACAAAGCTTGGATGTTTTATTTTTAATATTTCTAGAGAAAGACTTTGTTACAAAGAGAAGATGAAAGGATATAAAGAAGACTAGAGATTTATTCAATCCAAGGTCCAATATAAAAAGCACCTAAACAGATGAAAACCTTCATTGTATTATTCTGCAGGAAGACAATATTAACCCCTTCCCGCCGATGGCATTTTTTTGATTTTCGTTTTTCGTTTTTGACTCCCCTCCTTCTAAACCCCATAACTTTTTTATTTCTCCGCTCCCAGAGTCATATGAGGTCTTAATTTTTGCGGGACAATTTTTTCTTCATGATGCCACCATTAATTATTCTATATAATGTACTGGGAAGCAGGAAAAAAATTCAGAATGGGGTGGATTTGAAGAAAAAATGCATTTCTGCGACTTTCTTACGGGCTTTGGTTTTACGGCGTTCACTGTGCAGCCAAAATGACATGTCCCCTGTATTCTGTGTTTCGGTACGGTTCCAGGGATACCAAATTTATATGGTTTTATTTACATTTTGACCCCTACAAAAAATTCCAAAACGGTGTTAAAAAATTTTTTTCTAAAAGTCGCCATATTGCGACGGCCGTAACGTTTTTATACATAGGTGTACGGGGATGCATAGGGCGTCTTTTTTTGCGGGGCCAGGTGTACTTTTTAGTTCTACCATTTTCGGGAAATGTTATTGCTTTGATCACTTTTTATTCAAATTTTTATCAGAATTAAAACAGTGAAAAAACGGCGGTTTGGCACTTTTGACTATTTTTCCTGCTACGGCGTTTACCGAACAGGAAAAATATTTTTATAGATTTGTAGAGCGGGCGATTTCGGACGCGGGGATACCTAACATGTATATGTTTCACAGTTTTTAACTACTTTTATATTTGTTCTAGGGAAAGGGGGGTGATTTGAACTTTTAATACTTTTTATATTTTTTTATATTTTTTTTTACTTTTTTTTTTTTATTATTTTTTTGCATTTATTAGACCCCCTAGGGGTGTTGAACCCCAGGGGGTCTGATCACTAATGCAATGCATTACAATGCTAATGCATTGCAATGCATTGCAAAAAAGCATCATCTCTTTTGCAGGCTGTATACACCAGCCTGCAAAAGAGAGAATTTGCAGACCGGCTGGGAGCCTTTAACAAGGCTCCCGGCTGTCACTGCAACATGACGTCGGCCCTGGAGCATGCTCCAGGAGCCGGCGATCCTTGCCAAAATGGCGGCGCCCATGCGCCGCCGGGAAAATGGCGCCTCCAGCGCCTTTGACAGCAGCGCCGGAGGGGTTAATGCCTCCGATCGGTCCGGGGACCGATCGGAGGCATTAGAGCCGGTTGTCTACTGCTTAAAGCAGTAGACACCCGGCGGCTATGACGGCCGCCCGGCTCCCGGGCGGTCGCCATAGTTACAGACCCGACACGCGCCGTACTATTACGGCGCATGTCGGGAAGGGGTTAAAGGGGTGTCTCATAAACACAGTCCTTGTCAATAATATCTATTTTAGAACACCCTCTACATAAGTGGGCCCCAGTCATCCAAAACTGGGCCATTCATGTATTACACAGTCAGGCTTTCATCTGAGTGTAGTAAATAAAGAAGTGAATGGAGGTAGTGTCTCTTATTCTGCACGGGGTGCACCCATAAATGAGATGAGCGGAATGCACAAATACATTTTCATGAGAAGTTATAAGAAAACCTTTCTTCAGAAATGCCAATACAGAAATATTAAGAAATCCACCTGCCTCTTTCCCACATAAAAGTCATATACTGGGGTCAAACAATGGCAAAATAGTGCTGACACATATCCTAGGTCCACACTAGTTTTTGGGTCTCTCGATCGTTCGGGTTCACATATGGACCTGAAAGACGGACAGCCTGTTCACTTATAAAGCAGTTACCTGTGGGCAACCACGGACCCTATAGGCTATAATGGGGTCCACTGGTTTTATACTGTAACCAACAGAGAGACAGAGGTCTTCCTTGCAGGACTTTTCTTTCAGACTATTTTAGGTGGAATCTGTATCAGGTGTCAGAGTCTCCTATGATTGTGGACCTAGCCTCAAATACATCATGTGCTAGGTATCCCTGTAGCATTTGCACCAAGTCAAAGTGCAGACAGGGTCTACCTAAATACTACGCTGACCTGGAGATGCCCCATTTTATATACTACAGTGTGCAGCATTAAAATGCTTTTGATTAATTTGACATCTCCTCCATGTCAGCATGGCAGATGTTGTAGTGGGATGAGGTTTTCAAAGGAATGTATAATCAGAAAATAACATATTATTATTATTATACACAGATTTTTTAAATATATATTTATGTGGGAAGCCATACACAATAAATTGCTAAATATTCTAATTCACAATTATAGCACACACTATTAGGCTGAAGCCCCATGTTGCGAAAATGCAGTGCTTTAGCCGCAGTGGAAACACTGCAGCAAAAACTGCAGAAAGTCTGCAATGCATTTTTTTCCAGAGTTGTTTTTGCTGTGTTTTGCTACGTGTTTAGCCTAATCTAAAATTTCACACAGCTGACCAGTGTAGACTGGGTCAGGGTAAACAGAGGGTGAACGATGTAATGACATCTCTGTTGTACTTGTGGAGACCAAGATAAGGCAGAGCAGTAACACTAAACACACAGATAAGGAAGTACATGCAGCATCCCTGCCACTACTGGGCCTCTGGGAAAGTGGGAATAGATCACTAACTCCAGTTATAATAAAATTTTATATAAACAGATAGTACATGTGAATATAATAAACCTTGTAATATATCTTATGAAAGAAATCAGTTTCCTTCTCCACATTGTCAGTGATTTTCTGTATACAAGTGGGGAGGGAGAGGTAGCTGGAAAAGACAAACAAATAATTGCTGTTGCTACACTCTGCTACTCTGTGAGAGATAGCTCTTCTAATACAGCTATATCTTCTAGATAAGACATCAGACAGCACAGAATGAGATAATAAAAGAGAATAACAGCTTCCTCCTCTCCCCATAGAGTTCTGTGTGTGAGCTGGTTACTCATCTCTATGTGAATAAACAGTCTGATAGAAGATAAGGAAGAAGATAGCAGCACAGTAAGTGGAGAAGGAAACAGATTTCTGAAATAAGATATTTTGCAGTTTCTTATATTTGCCTGTACTATTAATTTATGAATTGTTGTTTATAACTGGAGGTAAAGACACAGAGCATACAGTATGATAAGATTACAGATGACCTGAAAAAACAAAACTCTAGAGACAGACCCAATAGCCATGTTATTTAATGTTTTATAGTGAGTGTTTGCAAATTATTAGTTATAGATTATTTTTCCATTCTCTCTTCCCCACCTATACCTTAGAACAATAGCTGTGTATCAATGGGGTACATATTTTGCGAAGGTATTGCACTTCAAACATTGTCTCCCTTGTTGTCCATATGAATCTGATATGGATGTGAGTGACTAGCATTTTGCTTTATAAGTATCTCAATAAACTAATATATATATATATATATATATATATATATATATATATATATATATAGCTATTCATCCTGAACTACATTTTTATCCTCTTCCAGCTTTTCACCCTGAACTACATTTTTCAGCTAGTTTTGTCCATTCTTCTCAAAACACAATGTAACAACATAGGAATAGATCAGCAAACTACCCACCTTTTCTTCATGACCAATACAATGCCCAGGAAGATGATGACAAAAAGCAGAATTCCTGCAATGACTCCAGCTATTTTCACTGTGTGATCTGACTGTTTTTCAGGTTCAGGGTCTGGCTTACGAGTTGCAGAACCTACAAGGATGAAGTATTGAAGAAGAAACAGATACACAAGTTCAGTAAATCATAGATGAAAAATATAACATATCGCTGAACAGCTAGAGCAGAAATGAAAATAGACACAACCTCACTCTCTTGTATTAGTTTGTATAAAGTTCAGAAAAAAAACTTCAAATAAAAACAGACTCAGTAAAGGTAAAACTTTAGTGAACTTCACTAATCCTAAAGTACTCCAACTCTGCAACTTAGGATAATGGAACATCCACTGTAGTTTCAGCTTTGCTATTCTCTACAAGAACTGCTGAATAGTGCCCAAAGTTGTGATCTTGATAACTTTCTACACTTGTGGATTATCCATTAAAACCATCATGGTCAACCAGAGTGAGAAATGAAGGGCATGATATTCTGAAATGCAGGAAATCATGGCAATGACCCCTTGATTTGATAACTGGGTTCCTTATACAAGGGCATACGCACTGACAAAGCTGATGAAGAAGGCGCTCACTTACACCTTCATGCATTTTTTCTCCATTGAACCAGTAAAATATCTACTGAATCTGTCAACCTTGCATTACAAATGCTCGTGCTAATGTAGACGATGAGCTACCAGCAAAAAAAGGAGGAAGGCATGGAAAGGTCACAGGATGTCTTCCTGACAGATATGGTTATTTTCAACTAAAATGTCTTACAGATCAAACACAGACTACTAATAACATAGATTATGCCAAGACAAGCAACATATTGCCCATCACATTTATCCCAATGACGTCATATTTGATGACATCATGCACAAAGCCCTCATCGCTGTTTGAGCACTGGGGCCTGCCCCCATTGCTGCGAGAGAACTCATTTGCATACTGGTAATAAAAACCAGTATTTCTAAGGAACGGTGCAGCGGAGACCACATCTAAAGTTAAGAGACAAATAGCCTTTCTAAAGGCTATTCCGACGTCTTATCCACACAAAAAAAGGTTTTAATGGTAGAATCCCATTAAAGAAATCTAAAAACAAAATGGCAACTATAATATACATTCATGAGAATGTAACCAAAAAGTCACTTTGTAAATTTTTATATAATATTTAAAGGGATTTTCCAAGTTATATAAATACATGAAGGCACGTACAGGGACTGTCTAAAATGAATACACCAAGCTATACTAACACCACCTTCAAACATTGTAAACAAAGAAACCTTAGGCCCTTTTACAGAGAATATCCATAGCCTAGAAACTAAGTCTATAAACAATGTTCTATCTTAGGTACATATAGAAACTACAGTAACGTGCCTCTAAGGTTGATACAACTGTCTCAACCATAAAGCTGGGTTCACACTACCGTAGGTGTCCGATAGCTATAGTCTGTAGCTAATGTCCGCGCAAGATTTTAGCAACAAACACTAGCTGTGTCCGTTTACAATTTCCATTAATTTAAATGGGATATTATGTTGTGTCCTTAAGTGTCCGTTTACAACCATGTCCGATTTTTCAAATGGACAGAAAAGTCCTGCATGTAGGATTTTTCTGTCTGCTTGAAAAATCGGACATGGTTGTAAACGGACACTTAAGGACACAACATAATATCCCATTTAAATTAATGGAAATTGTGAACGGACCAGCTAGTGTCCGATGCTAAAATCTTGCGTGGACATTAGCTGTCAGACACCTACGGTAGTGTGAACCCAGCCTCACAAGCCATCGGTCATTGTAGACAATTGGATACACTGTTGCTGACAGTAAAGAAGTCCGCAGTGTTTGCAATTTTGGTTTGATATTCAGATGTAAGAACTTTTCTTCATAACAAAGAACTTTCATCCACAAATGATTTTTACTTTAAAGAACAGCCCCAGAATTTCCATTGCACGATATTATTAAACACGGATAATCAATATGGAGCAATATATATGACTGCACCAATTATTCACCAATTGTTCAACTACCAACCTAACTAACCCCAAACAACTGTGTGTACTATTTCTTATCAAACCGCTCTGAATATTTAGGTCATGTTCATTTTATTGGGGCAGTTTAACTAATATTGTCTAAAGAATGGCTACAAAAGTTACGGGAAGTTTATAGGAAGTTCTTATACTTCTACCTTCTGCTCAATCCACTCCTGACTTTGGCTCACACAAGTGCAGCAGAATTTGCAACAAAAAAAGCTGCGTTTCCACAACGTGGGGCTTTAAACTTACAGCAGACAGTCTGAAAATACCCGATTTATCACGGAGGCTGATATTGGGTGACGGGTGATATAGGGAGACATATTTAGGAAACGTTTGTCTAATTTCACACTTCCGATTTGTTACCTCCATTTACAAAAACAAAAACGTGCCACCATTTTGGCACACAATGTTACAGTATAAGCAACTAACCTCTTTCTGCTAAGCCACTCCCTCTTTTTGGGTGAGATGCAAAAACAAAACAAATAAATAGATGTGGTCCTGGGCTTTTACACCAGAATTTGCACGAATTGTGAGTTAATTCTAAGCGGTTTTAAAGGAGTAAGTCTGCCACACCGTTTTTTCAAGTTACATCCTTTACCTCTGGCTGTGCACAAGGCATAACATAGTAAACAATTTTGTGCCAATGGCCATTACTTTAGGTGATACGTAACGTGTTATTTATTATTCTGTATATCTTTTGTCTGTCTTGTACTATTATGTTGATCTTTTCAGGACTGAAATACTGCTGACTTATCCATAGGAGAGGTCATCAATACCAGATTGGAAGATGGTCCAACACCCAGGACACCCATAGATCAGCAGATTAAGGAGGCATCTGCTTCACAGGCCAGGTGATGTCATGTTCATTGGTCACATGACCAGCTTGTATCTTAATCCCATTTATAGTCCCAGTTAGCAGAGTTGGTGGCATGCTTGGTAATCTGTAAGAAAGCCATAGCGCTCGTCCAAATAGTGTGGTCTGTTCCAACAACTGATCGATAAGGGTGGATACTGTCAGAGCCCCACTAATCTGATACCAATGACCTATCCTGAAGATGGGTCTTCCATAGTTTAGTGGCAAAATCTCTTTAATTGTACTATAAACTAGTTGCATTGAGAGGGGTGTTCCTGGACCCCAATGCAAAATCTATAACGGATTCTGCTTCAGGTATGCTACCTATACTGATGTCGTCTTATATTATAAAGGGAAGATTTTTGGGCCCCTTCAGACGCAGAACTTGGTAGCAATGACAAATTCTGCACCCCCTATAGCTACATTTGCTTGCGATTGCTTAACATTTCTTTTATGTTTTTAGGTGGGATGGATTTTGCTTTGGATTACGATATGTATTTAACAATCCCAACAATTCTAAAATTGGCACTGAAACAATTGTTTATTAGTTGTCTGATGCCTTGTGACTATTTTCTCATTTTTCTTCTGCATCGTATACAGAGAAAATACAATAAAGCCATTCACATTCTTACGGAATGGTAGTAGGTGTGGGTGGGGGGTATGAGGTCACGAACAGTAGACCACCCTCTATAATGTCCATCTTTATGAAACAGCAATCCAGTAAAAAATCTGATATGAATTATTGAATAGTTATTTTGGAATCCCTAAAGGCTGTTGCATATCTAACCTTAAAGCGACGACATTGATTGCGTGCCAAAACCTTATCAGTGTTATTCCAGGTTGTGGCTGAAATATCAGCAATGGTACAAGGAAAATGAATTCATGTGTGCCTGCCACTCCAACAGAGTTAGGATCCTTATTATAAAAGCATAAAGGTCTTGTGACAAACATTGATTTATTCCACTGCAGTTCTTGATCTCTTCTGTAAGAAGTGCACCAGACGTAGGAAGCACAACTTGTCGTGTGTCTGCAAGTCACATCCTTCCAAGCCCAAAACTTCACATCATCTCATGCATTTCATTTACATCTCATGCTTTCTTGTTTCTGACAAATACACCACATTAACAACATAATAAGTATCTCGTCTTCCTGGACCATTCTCCTTAATTATTTCTCGTAAGTGAAGCTGTAATTCTAGAACATATTAGCTAAAACACCTGGAAATACGCGATAAGCTCATTTACCATGCATTTCACCAGCAATTGTTTTTCAGTACAATAGCCTATTTTTGCCTTTGGAAATTAAAATCTAGGTCACATCTGGTAGTCAAAAGACTCCTTCTAAGCAATTTATTCACAAAGTGGGAAGCAGCTGAGTATCATACCACTGGCACCCACATTTAATATCTGCCTAAATGAGATAACCAGTGCCTTGCAGCGGCTAGTGTCTTCGCTTTCCCCAGCTCCCTGATTCCTAGAGTCCTGTTTACACTGTTTATTGTATAATGTGATGGAATGTCAAATCCCCGTCTGATGGAATATCCATTCTCTTTTCTAAATAAATTTAAGATGAAAAATATAAGAGGCGCAATGTTCAATTCACTAAGTCAATCTGCTCCCTTGCAGTTTTTTTTCACCAAGGCCTCCAATTTTTTAATCAAAGTGTGACAGTATTCATCATGTGAGTTGTCACAAAGAAGAAAGATGGGCTGGAAATTGGAATTTACTTCAGAAAGTCAGAAAATGATGCCTTTTTTACAAGGCATATCCCTAGTGCACTTATTCAGTGGGATTCGGTGATGCTCGGTAGAATAGATGACAATGCAAAACTTTACTTTGGTTTACTTTTCCCTGCATTATATATGGAAGCAAAGCAATTAGGACTGACAACATATAAGGCTATGTTCACACTATACTTGCAATGTATGTTTTCATACAGTATGTGCCAGGAAGTTTCCCAACTGTGTGCGCCAAACTTATGCCAAGACTACAATAGCTAGACATATTGGGGATTATTTATAAATCGCTTTAATGGTCCATTCACACAGAGGAAAACGGTGAGGAATTTTCCACGCTGAAAAAAAGCTTCCCATTGAATTTTTTTTCCACTAGCGGAATTTTTCCTCCATGTGAATGGACCCTAAGGTCTTGTGGATGTGGGCCTACATAATGTGGAAAGGTGGGGCAGGGAACAGGGTGGGGCGGGAATGCCTTAGGCTATGTTCACACTGAGCTATTTGGTCAGGATTTTGAGGCCATATCCGCCTCAAAATTCTGATCAAAAAGACGGCTCCCATTGAAATCAATGGGAGCCGCTCAGGAGTTTTTTCAGCGAGGTGCTCATTCTTCAGGCAGTTTCCCCTTGCGATTCGGCCTGAAGACACACCCTCTTCTGGACTAGGATACAGAGTGGAGTGCGCGGCTGGATGCCGATGCAGTGCATCGGCTTTCAGTTGTGGCTACCTGTCTTTTGGACCGGAACCTGAGGCGGATACGGCCAAAAAAACCCAGTGTGAACTTACCCTTAGCCCAACATAATCAGTATAAGGCTAAGGCCCCATGGGATGTCCCGCTGCAATAATGCACTGTGGGAAAAACTGCTGCGGAAAGTCCTGCAGACTTTCTGTTACAATTATACCTATGGGGAAACCGCCGGCATTTCCGTAGGTATAACTGACATGCTGCGATGGGCAAAACCACGTCGGCTTTGGAAATCGTGGCGCATACACACCACAGTTTTTACCGCAATGCAGGCATGGGATTCGCTAGAACCCCATCCACTTTGCCATTATTGTAAATTACTGTGATTTTTCACGTGGCATTTCCGCTGTGAGCAAATAACAGCGTTTCCGTCCTGCTGGGCCACGGACTTACTCACGGTGTACATTTCTATTCTGGTGCTAGGACACGTGGGTGGTTTATGAAAAGACCAGATCCATTTTATAAATCCCTGGTTCTCTGAGCAAATCGGTGCCTTTAGAAAGTCTGGCATACAATACTCCAGTCTTAATAACTTGCATATTAAAAGTCATATGTCTCTTCGCCATATACTTGGGGAGTAAGTGTACACATACCCTGTTTTTACCACATTGAAAAATGTACCTAACAAATGTATATCACATACACCTCTATGGGATACAGCTACATACATCACAAGTTATGATGTCAGCTAAGTGAAGTGTGAACAGGGCTTAATATTTGACATGCAAATTCTGATGAAAGCGCTGATTTAATACTATACCCCGCAATGACATTATGTAGAGCCAATGGCTTCTAAGTTTAGGAAAGGCAGCAGCGCCTTTTCAGCATCACAATGCCTCTGTGCACAAAGTCTATTTCCACCAGTACATAACCTGTGTTCACATTCTGTCATAATTGAAAGGAAGAATGTTGCAGCATGTAGCATTGCTCATTCTGTCAAAAAGATGGATACCCTGACAGAACTCAGAGAGACACCATTATAAGTCAGCGGGGTCAATCGTGTGCTATTAATGTCCATTGTATGATGGATCCATCGCTGAGTCATGGTTTCTGCTTTTAATGGAACCTAGGATGTAGATGTGAACAGAGCCTTACTTTGTATTATGCAGTTACCTTGAGTTAAGTATGCTCGTGCTACAAACATCTTCATGTATTTCCCAGATAAAGAACATCTAGCACCTTTAATAGGTCACCTGTGTGAATGGGTCCCTATGCACTACGTTTATATTGCTAATACAATACAGTAATAGATAGACACAATAGCAAACACTATGACAGCTGTTGTGTATTTTTCCAGCTTTGGTATATTGCGGCAACTTTTGAAATTATAGTCAGTGGCTGATGCCTGACACATGTAAAACAAATGCACCACCATATGCAATCTACCAAGATGACGGCTGTGTGAATACAGCCTTATAACAGCTATTCTAAATTTAACAAATGCTTCAACAAATTATTAGTAATTTACATAAGACATTCTCTTTTGCATGAAGTAAATGAATGAATCCCTACTTGTCTTGAGTTCTGAGTGAAGAATATAATTCAGAGCTGCAACAGCCAGCGATGCAATGCACTTTGATGTGCGGTAATGTCACTTGTGACTTATTGCCTCTTTATGCATGTAATGTTTATCATTTTTGTGCTGTGACAGTTTCATCCATAAAGCAATATACTAACAAGAAAATGAGCATTCACAAGTTTCATAGCTGCAGATTTTTCTCACCACTCAAAAAACACACAATGTCAAATGTTTTCAAATTTCTGAATTGCTCTTGGTATTGTAAATTAAGGCTGCATACACTATATATATATATATATATATATATATATATATATATATATACACACACACTGTATATATGTATATATACACTCACCGGCCACTTTATTAGGTACACCTGTCCAACTGCTCGTTAACACTTAATTTCTAATCAGCCAATCACATGGCAGCAACTCAGTGCATTTAGGCATGTAGACATGGTCAAGACAATCTCCTGCAGTTCAAACTGAGCATCAGTATGGGGAAGAAAGGTGATTTGAGTGCCTTTGAACGTGGCATGGTTGTTGGTGCCAGAAGGGCTGGTCTGAGTATTTCAGAAACTGCTGATCTACTGGGATTTTCACGCACAACCATCTCTAGGGTTTACAGAGAATGGTCCGAAAAAGAAAAAACATCCAGTGAGCGGCAGTTCTGTGGGCGGAAATGCGTTGTTGATGCCAGAGGTCAGAGGAGAATGGCCAGACTGGTTCGAGCTGATAGAAAGGCAACAGTGACTCAAATAGCCACCCGTTACAACCAAGGTAGCCAGAAGAGCATCTCTGAACGCACAGTACGTCGAACTTTGAGGCAGATGGGCTACAGCAGCAGAAGACCACACCGGGTGCCACTCCTTTCAGCTAAGAACAGGAAACTGAGGCTACAATTTGCACAAGCTCATCGAAATTGGACAATTGAAGATTGGAAAAACGTTGCCTGGTCTGATGAGTCTCGATTTCTGCTGCGACATTCAGATGGTAGGGTCAGAATTTGGCGTCAACAACATGAAAGCATGGATCCATCCTGCCTTGTATCAACGGTTCAGGCTGGTGGTGGTGGTGTCATGGTGTGGGGAATATTTTCTTGGCACTCTTTGGGCCCCTTGGTACCAATTGAGCATCGTTGCAACGCCAAAGCCTACCTGAGTATTGTTGCTGACCATGTCCATCCCTTTATGACCACAATGTACCCAACATCTGATGGCTACTTTCAGCAGGATAATGCGCCATGTCATAAAGCTGGAATCATCTCAGACTGGTTTCTTGAACATGACAATGAGTTCACTGTACTCCAATGGCCTCCACAGTCACCAGATCTCAATCCAATAGAGCATCTTTGGGATGTGGTGGAACGGGAGATTCGCATCATGGATGTGCAGCCGACAAATCTGCGGCAACTGTGTGATGCCATCATGTCAATATGGACCAAAATCTCTGAGGAATGCTTCCAGCACCTTGTTGAATCTATGCCACGAAGAATTGAGGCAGTTCTGAATGCAAAAGGGGGTCCAACCCGTTACCTAATAAAGTGGCCGGTGAGTGTATGTGTATATATATATATATATATATATATATATATATATAT
Source organism: Leptodactylus fuscus (assembly GCF_031893055.1). Classification (NCBI taxonomy): domain Eukaryota; kingdom Metazoa; phylum Chordata; class Amphibia; order Anura; family Leptodactylidae; genus Leptodactylus; species Leptodactylus fuscus. The sequence continues at coordinate 74,048,416 of NC_134268.1, read as the reverse complement.
ATATATATACATACACAGTCCTATGAAAAAGTTTGGGCACCCCTATTAGTCTTAATCATTTTTAGTTCTAAATATTTTGGTGTTTGCAACAGCCATTTCAGTTTGATATATCTAATAACTGATGGACACAGTAATATTTCAGGAGTGAAATGAGGTTTATTGTACTAACAGAAAATGTGCAATATGCATTAAATCAAAATTTGACTGGTGCAAAAGTATGGGCACCCTTATCATTTTATTGATTTGAATACTCCTAACTACTTTTTACTGACTTACTGAAGCACAAAATTGGTTTTGTAACCTCACTGAGCTTTGAATTTCATAGCCAGGTGTATCCAATCATGAGAAAAGGTATTTAAGGTGGCCAATCGCAAGTTGTTCTCCTATTTGAATCTCCTCTGAAGAGTGGCATCATGGGCTACTCAAAACAACTCTCAAATGATCTGAAAACAAAGATTGTCCAACATAGTTGTTCAGGGGAAGGATACAAAAAGTTGTCTCAGAGATTTAACCTGTCAGTTTCCACTGTGAGGATCATAGTAAGGAAATGGAAGACCACAGGGACAGTTCTTGTTAAACCCAGAAGTGGCAGGCCAAGAAAAATATCAGAAAGGCAGAGAAGAAGAATGGTGAGAACAGTCAAGGACAGTCCACAGACCACCTCCAAAGAGCTGCAGCATCATCTTGCTGCAGATGGTGTCACTGTGCATCGGTCAACAATACAGTGCACTTTGCACAAGGAGAAGCTGTATGGGAGAGTGATGAGAAAGAAGCCGTTTCTGCAAGCACACCACAAACAGAGTCGCCTGAGGTATGCAGAAGCACATTTGGACAAGCCAGCTTCATTTTGGAAGAAGTTCCTGTGGACTGATGAAACAAAGATTGAGTTGTTTGGTCATACAAAAAGGCGTTATGCATGGCGTCCAAAAAAAACAGCATTACAAGAAAAACACATGCTACCCACTGTAAAATTTGGTGGAGGTTCCATCATGCTTTGGGGCTGTGTGGCCAATGCCGGCACCGGGAATCTTGTTAAAGTTGAGGGCCGCATGGATTCCACTCAGTAACAGCAGATTCTTCAGAATAATGTTCAAGAATCAGTGACGAAGTTGAAGTTACCCCGAGGATGGATATTTCAGCAAGACAATGATCCAAAACACCGCTCCAAATCGACTCAGGAATTCATGCAGAGGAACAATTACAATGTTCTGGAATGGCCATCCCAGTCCCCAGACCTGAATATCATTGAACATCTGTGGGATGATCTGAAGCGGGCTGTCCATGCTCGGCGACCATCAAACTTAACTGAACTTGAATTGTTTTGTAAAGAGGAATGGTCCAAAATACCTTCATCCAGGATCCAGGAACTGATTAAAAGCTACAGGAAGCGACTAGAGTCTGTTATCTTTGCAAAAGGAGGATCTACTAAATATTAATGTCACTTTTCTGTTGAGGTGTCCATACTTTTGCACCAGTCAAATTTTGGTTTAATGCATATTGCACATTTTCTGTTAGTACAATAAACCTCATTTCAATCCTGAAATATTACTGTGTCCATCAGTTATTAGATATATCAAACTGAAATGGCTGTTGCAAACACCAAAATATTTAGAACTAAAAATGAATAAGATTAATAGGGGTGCCCAAACTTTTTCATAGGACTGTATATATATATATATATATATATATATATATATATATATATATATTGTGGTAAAGTGTACGGTAAGGTGGTGGATGGAGTGTATATCTCGCCTGGTTTCCTCAGCCAGGCGAGATAAAGGAAAGCCAGGGTAATCGTGTTCTAGCAGAGCATAGTCTGCTGGAACTCTTGTTCCATATTATGGGCTGGCTTTTCTGGACTGGAGGGCAGGTTGGTAGTGGGAGCCTTCCAGTCCACACCCTTACTCCACCACGGGTTTTGCCCTGAGTCCGGGGCAGTCACAGGTGAGGCTTCCCTAGGACTATTTACGGGGGAAGGAAGCTCAGTTATGGGCCTGATACACACATGGAGTGCGTGAGCAAAACACTCCTGAGGAAAACAGGTATTGTGTGGACTTTGCCCTGCTAATATGGTGACTCAACCTGCTCTAGTCAGAGAGGTAACCTACTGTATAGGTAGAGCCGGACAAGGCTTAGGTTTTGTTGTTTTTGTTTCTTTGCTGGCACAGTGTTTTATGCCGAAAGCCCAAATAAAACACTCTGGACTTGTTTATCATAATACCTGTCTGCATGGTGTCATTGCTGTTCCCAACCGTGTGAGCTGAACCCCTTACAATATATATACAGTGTGTACATGTATGTGTATGTATATATATATATATATATATATATATATATATATTATACAAATAGAGTACCTGCCCTGACATATCTGGATCATCTTTGTGAGCTAGAGCACATTTTGCCCGTAGGGGTATCATTATGGGTAAAAACAGTCGTCACATGGCTGTTTTACACTATCATGTGAATAAGGCTTTGAAGGAAGAAAATCTCATCTTTCACATGACACCAAAAGAACCTTTCTGGGTTTGAAGTGACACCCTGGCCTCAGTTTCGCTGCAATATACAAGAGTCTGTACAACCCTATACAAGTAAACCTGAAATGAAGCCTGAATGAAAGCAATGTACAACTCTCAATACAGAAACAAGGGAAAGAATAAAGAATTGCAGGATTTCACAGAAAGGAGTCACAAGTAGAGATGAGCGAGTACTGTTCGGATCAGCCGATCCGAACAGCACGCACGCATTGAAATGAATGGACGTAACCGGCACGCGGGGGTTAAGCGGCTGGCCGGCGTCAAAGCGGAAGTACCAGGTGCATCCATTCATTTCAATGCGTGCGTGCTGTTCGGATCGGCTGATCCGAACAGTACTCGCTCATCTCTAGCCACAAGTTGTTAATAAAGTATATTACAAAATTTTGTAATGACACAAACTCTGACAAATCAAAGGTTGTTCAAAAGTTTTAGTTTAGGCTAGGTTTACACTAGCGCTTGGTTTCCTTCCTTCAGGTACGCATGGGGACCAAAAGGACGGAAAGCCTGTCTGCCTAAAAAAGCCATTACCCACGTATATCCGCAAACCCCATAGACTATAATGGACTCCACTCATCTTGGTTTCTGACAATGTTACGTATGCTGAACCTAGTGTAAGCTGTAACCTTATTGTAACTTTTTGCAATGTGATAACTTTCTGCAACGGGATATCAAAACAACAGTGTTATTATTGTATTAAAAGGGTTATCTGGTTTCTGGTACTGATGACCTATCCTTAGGGCCTGTTCACATGGCACAGAGGGGGCGGATTATGTTGCGGAATCCATGTCATAATCCGCCCCCTCACAATGGTGGTCTATGGTGACCACTAGCGTTCTTTTTTCCGCTAGTGACATGTTGCCGCTAGCAGAAAAAAGAAGCGAGCTGCCCTTTCTTCAGGCGGATTCTGCAGCTCGTCGAGCCGTGGCATCCGCCTCGCGGCAGCAACCTCCGGAGTCAGCCCATTCATTTGAGCCTACTCCCGAGGGAGAAGCCGCAACTGTCGGAAGCCGTGACAGTTGTGGCAGGTGGATTTTGGCCTGAGAACTCTCAGTGACAAAATCCACCCTTCCGCTCCCCGTGTGAACTAACCCTTAGGCTAGACCATCAATATTAGATCTGCGTTGTTTTTCAGTCAATTCTCCTTGTGGCTACAGAAGAGATGGGAAATATCTTAAAAGCATTTACACTTCTCCCTTCTGCTCAATCCACTCCTGGTTTGGCTCAAAAAAACGCATCAAAATCTGCAACTAAAAAAAGATGTTTTTTCGCAACGTGGGGCCTTAGCCTTGGATATCTTTTTGACTTTGTTGGACAAGGCACTGCATGGCTAAGCAGGAAAGGGTATGGCTTCCTTTTATCCTTATCCTCAGCCAACAACTGAACTCCATGCTCTATATGATGTGGCAAATTTAATTTATTGAGGGTGCTGATTGCTCCAAATAACATTATAAAAATATTGCATATTGATCATTATAAGGAAGTGCATGCTCCGCCACATCAAGACCTAGAGCCTAAATAGTTAAAAGGTTAATTCCTAAAATGCTAGAATGGAAATAAATCAGTTAATATACTGTATCCCTATCTTATAGCTCTGCATGTGTAAGTGTAATGAATAAAATAATATTAGTTTGCAGCTATTTTCATTTTGGCGGATTTTAAAACGAATGCATTTAGTTGTTCTAAGGAAATATCGCGCATAAATGCGAGCAAGTCTGGATGTTTTTCCATATCATGGTTATAAAATGCACGGTGACCCATTCATGAATGATTTGTCACTGTCCAAAAATGTTGTCTGCAGAAGGCAGATAATACATGAGTTTCACTGAGACAATTTATTTCCTCTGTGCTCGGGCAACAGAAATGTGCTTCAGAAGCAAACTGGCTTTCAGGAAACTTTTGCCCTAATTTTTTCCTGCACAATATTAGATTCTTTAACTATAAATGCAGTGAAAACACTAAGAAAATGGAGCAATTTGTGTATAAAGAGAAGTTTAATTCTCTTCATTGGCACTCGGATGTGGATCCACTAACAATGGCCATCAGCTTGATGAATTGGGACAATTATAGGGAATGGTAATGTTTGCTTTAAAAGGTTAATGCAATTTGCATCCATAATTTTTCTCTGGTTCACATTCCTTAATTGTCTGCAGTGTTCTCAAATAATCTAGAACTTCATTTATAGGGTGTGCACATTTATATGCCTGTATATCGTCTATTCTCTCCCATTATGTTAGTTATGATCACCTATATTCTCTAAATGATACTTGGCAATAAATAGCAATTTAGACTTAGTAATCGTTAAAGACTAAAGAAAAAAGGAAATGTGGGAAAGGTGCTCAAATACAACAAAATCAATATTATTCCTATTCCAAAAAAAGTTAGGATACTGTGTAAAAACCAAAATGCAATTACTTTGAAGGTTTTCACAGACTCAGCCTCTCTAACATGTTACAAAAAGTCATGTGACTTAGTTAAAAAAGGACCCTCCAGCTGTTTTTCACTTGTACCACTTACTTTTTACTACCGCTTACTTGGGAGCATTCAGACGGAGTTTCCATGTGCTGTTTCTGACGCGGAATTCGCAACCCATTGAAGTCAATGGGAGGCTTTTTTCCCGTGCGGATTCCGTGTCAGAATCTGTGGCAAAATACTCCGTGTGAATGCCTCCTTACACAGCCTTTTGTTAACCCTGTCCCAACTTTTTTGGGATATGTTGCTGTTGTCAATTTCTAAATGAGTTCATTTTTTGAGTGTTTTCTTCAAGTGTGTTCTATGTTCTAATAAAATAGGATTATATCATATTTTCAAATCACTGTATTCTTGTTTTCCTTACATTTTACACAGTGCCTCTTTTTTTTGTAACTGGAGTTGTACCTGGTAGATCCAGAATCACTCCAGAGCCTTTGCTCTTATGGTCTTCTTTAGTCTTTACCTACTTGTCTTGCAGTGATGATGATGGACAACACCACTTCAGCCAACATAGGTGAGATCTGCATGTACAGTGCAAGACCTCTGGGGCTGGTGATTGGGAGAACTGTGGGACAAGCAGGTAAAGACCATTGGTACCAGCAAAGTGGTGGCACTGGAGCAGAAGGGGATTTACCAAGTAACATTCATTTTTATATCAGTATCAGTACGTATTGTACTTAATTTTGGAAATGCTGGACAATCTCTTTTAAGTTACATCAGTTACATCATGTTTTTTTTCCAATGGTTTCTATTCTTGTACCATATTAATAGAGGTGTTAGTGATGGGGCCCCTTCTTGCGCGCGTCTTTTTGCGTTCGCAGATAAGCGCGCAAGATGAAGTGCGTTATATGAACATGCCATTGAACTCAATGGCTAACTACATTTCACACAAGTATTTTTACACGTGTGAAATATACAGAATACACCGATCGTATACAGAATACATTGAGCGTAAACTCCATGTGAAGGGTCCCTTAGCCTCATGGACAAATAATGCATATAGAGGGTATCTATGCTGGTTTACATGGTAACATTAGACATAGTATGCATGTATCCATAGAATTACAATCTACTGTCTGCTGTTTTCTACATACAGATACAAGGCTATGAAAAAGTATTTGCCCCTTACAGATTTGTTTTAATTTTGCTTTTTTGTCATAATTAAATTTTTTCAGATTATCAAATTTCAATATCGGACAAAGATAACCTGAGTGAATACAAAATGCAGTTTATCAATAATGATTTATTAGGCTATCCAAACCAACCAGACCCTACATGAAAATGTAATTGCCCCCTGAACCTAATAACTGGTTGGACCACCCCTCGCAGCAACAACTTAAATTGTTTGTGATAACTGGCAATGGGCCTATCACATCTCTGTAGAGGAATGTTGGTCCACTCTACTTTGCAGAATTGATTTAATTCAACCACATTGGAGTTTTAGATGATGAACGGTTCATAATGTCATGGCACAACATCTCCATCAGAATTATGTCTGGACTTTGACTTTGTTTGTGGATAATAGCTCTTACTCTAGTTCGCTGTAGTCCCAAAGCATTGAAATGGATTTGTAACTTTCTCTAGACTGATAAATGTCATTGACTTTATTTCTCATCTTTTCTTGAATTTTTTACATCGGGACATAGTGTGTTGCTTTTTGAGATCTCTTAGGGTGCGTTCACACAATGTAAAATGGAGCGCAAGCTGGCACGTATACGCGTGTCAGCATTTTGCGCGCTCAAAAAGATCCCATTGATTTCAATGGGAGTTACAAGCGTATACGCCGCGTTATTTTGCACCCATAATTTTGCGGGCGCAAAATTACGGGCGCAAAATAACATGGCGTATACGCTCGTAACTCCCATTGAAATCAATGGGATCTTTTGAGAGCTCAAACTCTGACACGCTGTATACGTGCCAGATCACGCTCCATTTTACATTGTGTGAACGCACCCTTAGTCTACCTCTTGGTGCCAGACAGGTTCTATTTAAGGGATTGCCTCTTTCTACAGGTCTGGCAGTAATTAGGCCTGGGCGTGGCTAGTGAAAAAAATGTGGTTAAGTTAATTTATTGGGGGATGGATTATCTTTGCACTTAGGGCCAGGTTTTTTTAGATAGCTTTTTTCCCCCTTAATAAATGAAATCATCATTTAACCATTTCACAACATCTGCTGTACTATTATGGTAGATATAAAAAACAAGTGGGAGGAAAAAAACACAGATACCAGTGCTCTCTTCCATGAACAATACGGTAAACCAACCTGAGCTAGAAAAAACAGACCGCTCCCAAGTACCTGGGATGAGTTGGAGGATATATCAACACAATGGTCAGGTGAGGGTCGCAATCACTCTGGCTACCCGACTGGAGTCAGTATCAAAACTGGTATGTATACACTGATAACAGTGTGCAAGAAGCCTGGTGGCACACAACTCAAGGAATTTCCTTTTGGTAACAGCTACATGTTATCCTAGAGATCCGATGAAGGGGTGTGCTCTCGGTCGCGCGAAGCCCCGAAATGCGTTATCTCATCGAATAAAGCTTCTTCCTGTTTCACATCCAAGTTTGTTACTTGAGGTGTGCGCCTCCAGGCCTCTTTCTCACGGTCATCAGTGTATACATACTATTATGGTAGATATAGGCATTTAAATATGGTGGTTCCCCCCCGGTGCCTTGGTCAAAGTTGGTCGAGCCGTCATTTCCCACCAGCACCACCATTTGAAAGGATCACTAGTCCCGGGAACGAGATCCAGGGCAGATGATATGTTGCCTTGACAGCTGGGAGCCTATTGAAGACTCCAAGTATTGTCTGCCATTACCTTCTATTACAGGCTGCTCTGTGTGTTAGCATTGTATTGCATTGCATAAGTGATCAGACCCCTGGGGGTTTAATAATGTCAGTTTAAAAAAAAAAAGAAAAAGAAAAAGTTTTAAAAAAAGAAAAATATAAAGAATTCAAATTTGTAATCCTCCCCCTTTCCATAGAACACATCTAAAAATAAAACTAATACTGTGAAGCATATACACATTAGATATCCTTATATTTTTTGAGGGGTTAAAATGTACCTAAAACTATATAAGAATAAAGCTCCACAGGAAAAAAGTGCTGTGGGAAAAACAGCCGTGGGGGCAAATACATTTTTACAGCAGTGTATATAAAGTATATAAAAGCATTATTAGCACCGCATTACATGTCTATGTGCCTATAGTTAAGCACTGTCAGATGCTATCACAATAGTAAATACTAGTTACGATGTTACTATTATTAATACTAAGCAAACTCAATCCTTTTTGCTAGATACCACAACATTGGTAGTGTGTGAAAATATACATGCTTTACTTTTATTATTTAGGATTAGGAAGCCAAATAATTGACATGTCCACAAGTTTGCAGTACTGTAGACCAGCAGTCTCCTGTTATACAGCTACACCCTAGCTTATCTGGTGAATAAGGTGTAAGAATAGACAGACATCAGTGATTTCTGCCAGAACATGTACGCTAACTGTAGTGCACACCAACGGCTCGCTCAGATGATGAATCAGAGATAGGTGAAGCATAGAAAGTTCTTTTTCTCCAACTGGGATATCTGTTTTCGTAATAGCCCATGTGCCATGAGTAATGGCAGTGAAATCAATGAAATATGACTCATTGTCCTTCACTTTTTAATCCTCCTGTCCAGGAAGGAAATTAATTTAAAATGGACACAAAAATGATGTACAGATAGTAGAGCCTAGGGCTTAAATAACAGGGCAAAGTACAGCTGGCAGCTTATATAACAGGGCAAAGGACTGATGGGTCAATAACTCTTGACCTTTTAATTTAACATAATTCTTAGCCCCATCACACACAAACATGTATTTTTCGTCAGTGTGCTAGCCATCGTTTTAAGGGCTGGCACACTGTCCCATTATTTTCTATGGCTCCATACACTTCTATGTACTATCATGAGTCTGTGTCCATAGATGCACACAAAGCTGGCCAGGCACTTTATAAATAGTTGTTAGCCACACTACTGATATTTCTTCAGACCCCCTCTTGCACATGTATGTTTGGCTCAGTAAAATGTGCATGTGTTCTCAATAGGGAGAACTGGTGCCAAACATCTCTGGCAGGACCCTATCTCCCTTCAGAATAGAAGATTGGGCATGTTGCAATTCAACATGTCTGACCCTTCTGTCCCCTGACATCTGCCATGTGTATGGCCGTATTCAGTGCATGATCTATACTTCTATGTAAGCAATTAATATAATACAATGTATTGCAGTTACTGCAAACCCCATAATAGTGTGGGATCCTCTGATAATGTCTGGGGTCTCTAAGAATCCCTACTTCTATGTCTATGTTAAACTCATTTGATGAAGCTAAAGCACATTTTACTTTTTCTCCAGTGCCATATTGTGGTCTACATGTGTTAACCACTTCTATTACTATATTCATATTGACCAGAGTCCGAGGAACGCTGAGGATCTAGGGATCTCTGGTTGGGAAATACTAATGTAAGATATCACAATTGTGATAATATTCTAACAATTATGTTTTTTCTCCATATGTGTGAACAACTATAAAATAACAGATCACAAGCTTAAAAAAAGAACATCTTCCACAATACACACATAATAATTGCATGCAGTGAGTAACATTGATTTTATGACACATAAATGGAATGAATTGGTAATACTACATTTCTTATTTGCAAGAGCAAGTGCAAAAGCTAAAAACAGAACAGAAAAAGCAAATGAACAATGACATGTGAAGAAATGGGCAGAAGATTGCAGAATGGTCATGATGATGATAATGATGATGATAAGAGGCAGAAGAAATGAGAAATGAGTCGTGTGTACTTGAATGTCTGACCTGTTAGTTGGTCGTCGCCTGCAGCAGGGGCGATGCGAATGTATGGTGTTGTAAGCTGAGTCACGATTATCGCAGCTAAGGCAAAGGAAGAATTCCGGGTCAGCATGCATGAGGAGGAGAAGAAAAGCCAGACTGAAGCAAGGCCGACAAGAAAACTGTCAATGTTTCACCAACTCTGCAACATCATACTACCAAAACACTACATTTTCTAACTGAAAACAGTATGGAGGGGAGGAAAAGAAAAAGAGTTCACTGTGGAAATGATTCAGAAATTCTCTGGTTAGAAATAGTGAATAATGAAGACATGCAATTTCCCATAGATTCCTATTATGGGCTATGCCTATCCTTACAATGGCTATTGGACCAGTTTTAATATTTGTGGCTCCATTCATAAATTCACAAAGCCAATGAAGTACAAACACACGGCACCCAATGGACAGGGGGCTGCTAACTATTGCTAAAGTCATTGCAAGCAAAGGTAAATCAAACAACTACGGCTTTGTATTGTATATTGTTGTTGTGATCTACTATGGTCTTTTGTCCTTGTTCTTTGGATTTATATTACTTTGAAGTCTTTGCTGTTTTATGGCCTTGTAATATATAGCATAACGTATACTGTATAGTATAGTGGCCTTGCAATATATAGTAAAGTCTTATTCATTGTGCATTGCTTTGTATGAAAATATGGCATGGCAATAAGAAAGTATTAGTATATTCCACAAAATATCTGCCTCCACTAGGAGTAGGCGCTTCTGGTTACTGAAGGAGAAGGGCTGCAGCTCTCTACTTCTAGAACCAGTAAAGACAGGCTGGCATCTTCAATTTGCATTTGACTGCAACAAATAGCCATGACAATGCAGTACGATCTACTAGGTTCATACTACAGGGTAGGAGGAGTTGAATAGTTTGAAATATAGGGGTTTTTTTTGTTTTTTTTTTAGAAATCTATCATTTCCATACTTAGGAGTCGAGTGGGTCGTCTCATTCAATGACTGGCAGTCTTTTATGTGACTGATCATCACTTACCGTGTTTCCCCGAAAGTAGGACACCCCCGAAAGTAAGGCATGCCGGCGGTTTCTGTTGAATTGCCTAATATAAGGCACCCCCCTGAAAATAAGGCATGCCCGACAGTGGTGGGCGGGGCTTAGCTGAGCTTCGTGGGCGGGACTTAGTGGAGCTTTTGTGGGTGGGGCTTAGAGATTCCCACTTCACTGACACAGCAGCCGTGCTCTGTGCTCCGTGTGCAGAAGAGACAGCAGCCGGCTTTCTTGTGCACACGGAGCACAGAGCACGGCTGCTGTGTCAGTGAAGTGGGGATTGCTAAACCCCGCCCACGAAAGCTCCGCTAAGCCCCGCCCCGAAGCCTCGCTAATCCCCGCCCACCACTGCCGGGACAAACAGCAGCACCAGCGCTGCTAGGAAGATGGGAAAGGTAAGTAGGATACCTTGCCCCCCACCCCTCCTCTACACTACCTACAACTGGCAGTCATGCTGACGCTCCACTAAGGAAGTGCCGGCATGACTGCCGGTTGTAATAAGGCGTCCCCCAAAAATAAGACAGGTTCTATATTTAGGGTAACAATTTAATATAAGACACTGTCTTATTTTCGGGGAAACACTGTATTAGATCCACCAACTGGCCCCCTAGTAAAAGTAACGCTCTATCAATAAGTTAGGGGTCATTCACACTGATGGCAGAATCAGCGCTGATAAAAAAAGACTCCCATTGAGTTTAATGGGTTCGTTCTTCCGCGCAGAATACATTGAAATCAATGGGAGGCTTCTTAACCCATTGAATTCAATGTGTTCCGCGCAGAAGACAGAACCCATTGAACGCAACGGGAGTCTTTTTATCAGCACTGATTCTGCCGTGAGTTATCATGCCAGAATCAGCGCCACTTTACTCCGTGTGAATGCCCCCTTATACTGATTTCCCCCCCCCCCCCCAAACGCTGAGCTCCTTCTGTTGTATACTGTGCTGCCTACAGACCAGATCATGTTCAACATGAAAAATTCCCTTTCAGTTAAAGGGGTATTCCCATGTACATAATTATTTTTAAATTTGTAGATAATTAAAAGTGAAACATTTTTGCAAATATAATTAAAAATTCTGCAGAGTTTTAAAGATTTTCTCTAACTTTCTTAGTAGTGACAGTCTGTTATCTTGATCAGTTGACATGGATACGACCACTAATGCAGAAACTTTCTGTGGTCTGGAACTTCTTATTGTAGCCGGGTTATCAGGCAGGGACACTACATGTATCAGAAGATATCCCGGCCACAATAAGGAAATCATGGCTGATTTTCTGACCTTAGAAAGTTTCTACATTAGTGGTCGTATCCACTGGCAACCAATCAAGATAACAGACTGTGACCACTAAGAAAGTTAGAGAAAATCTTTAAAACTTTGCAGAATTTTTAATTACTTATATTTGCAAACTGTTCAACTTTTAATTATCTACAAATATAGATATGATTATGTACATGGGAATACCCCTTTAAATAATATTGTTGCATCCATATTAATTTAAAAAATACAATAACCTTGAGCATACATTTATTCAAAGATAAAAGCTAAAATACTTGGATCAGACTTTTAATTTTCTAGTCTTGAGCATACAAATTTAGAAAATTTGATGTTTGGCAGTTTTTACTGCATTTTACACCAATTTATTGATGTACAAGATATTAAAAAGATTTGCAACTCTTTCCACATCTGTACCACCTTTGAAACTTGAAACTTTCCTGGAAGGGACATGGCAAGGGGATCCACCAACCCCACCAGATATATATTGTAATCATTTAGGCCAGTTCACTGGTGTAAGTCATCCCTAAAATCTATGCCAGCTATAGGCACAGATAAATGACGTACACCCTCCACCGATGATTTTTTTTTTTTTTTTTAGCATTGTACACCTGTTTCAGTATGCACTTTGAGTAAATTAGACTAAGTTTACGTCACTAAAACACAACAATAGACAGTATTACACTATCTGTTAGTTACACTCATCTGTTATTTCCCCTGGGATCCAGCAGCTGTGCTCCAGTTGTCTTTGTATACAGACAACCAACATACTGGCTAGCTGTATGCAAGGACAACAGGAGCACAGGCACTGCCTATAGCGAAAATAAATGGTGAATCCTGCGTACTTCTTTGTTTTAGACCACTTGTATCAGGTTTTTTATTTATTTATTTATTTAAACCTGAACAATTCTTTTAATGTCTCTTAGGGGGTGTTCACAGTTGTGACCCTGTGCGCCCTGTGACAGGGTTAGTTCACATCTGCGTTGGTATTCTGTTCGGTATTCCGCATGGGGACCCCCCGAACGGAATACCAAACGCAATTGCAAGTGCTGTGCAGTAAAATCAGACAAATCCCCATAGACTATAATGGGGTCCGTGTGCTTGCCGCCAGATCGCCTCACAGAACATGCGGACATGAAAGTAGTTCACAATCTACTTTCCTGTCTGCATGATTCGTACGGACAGCGCGCAGCAAGCACACGGACCCCACTATAGTCTATGGGGTCCGTGTGCTTTCATTGCACAGCACTTGCAAATGCATTTGGTATTCTGTTCAGGGGGTCTCCATGTGGACTCCCCAAAAGGATTACCAAACGCAGATGAGAAAGAGGGGTCATTTCACTGGGTTTACGTCCTTTTGCCCCAGAGAAAATGGACAGGGGACGGCTTCCCGGCAATCAGTTTTTAAACCCATTTATTTGAACAGGTTTAAAAAGCAAACCACTGGTGTCCGCATGCAGCCTCTCCACAGGGAAACCAGTTTTTGTTTGTTTTTTTTGCTGGACACAATCGCCTGCATGTCCGGCCCAAAAAAGGTTTTAAAACTGACCACCAGGAAGCCATCCCTTATGCAGTTTCTCCAGGGCTTAGGATGGAAACCCAGCGGAACGACACAGGGCGCATAGGGGCACAAGTGTGAACACCCCCTTAGTAGAGTGATGCCTAGAAATTTGCAGCTACAGTATATGATTTTAGTCCAACTGATCAGAAAATATATATTAACATCCAATTTAGACTGAGTTTATATGTTCTCCCCGTGTTTGCATGGATTTCCTCCGGCTACTCCAGTTTCCTCCCACACCCCAAAGACACACTGATGTGGAATGTAGATTGTGAGCTCTATATGGGACAGTGACTTACAATGTCTGTAAGGTGCTGTGGAATATGTTGGCGCTATATATGTAATCTATAGTAATAAATAATAGTAGCTCATAGATACAGTATAATGTTTTGCCTCTCCGATTCTAAAAACTATTCATAAGAAGGTGAGAGGTCAAAGACAACAGCTGGAAAATGACACGGAGAAGACACAAGAAAATTAAGGACAGACTTTTTCTGAAAGATTTCTAATTTACATGGAACAGCCTGAGTGCTATTAGATTGTGGCAACAAGCGAGAGAAATAGATCATCTACCATCTGCAGACAATTAAACCCAGAACTGCTGCTGCATAATATTTAGAAATATCCCTCTGAAATCTTCAGATAGACTGATGTGACTCCATGCTCCGGCACTAGTGACGTGCCTTAAATATCTTAATAAAATTCTACTCTATTATTGTTCCTCCATGATTTGGAGCCAAAGGCCACAAGATGTCCATGCTGTAAGCCGGTCAAGTGTCCTGGTTAGGTTACAATGCAGATCTAAACTGTGCAATTCACATCTGAGAAGTCTTTTTACTATGACAAACATTTACATTGCTTCCATTTTAATATAGTTCATACAATATTTATAAATCTAAGAGCAGAGCGGTAAATGAATTAGATGTGAACGCCTCGACTCCCAAAAGCAGCACCTTGGGGTTCAATAACAAAAAGTAAGTCATTCTTCAAAGTATGCTGATATGAAGAGCAAGCATATGGCTCCAGGGTATTGAAACATATTGAAGATCTTTGCAGTTTTTAATCCTGGTTTCACATGAAACATAATATTGGGTGAGAAGATTCTGAATGGAAAGCTGTTCTGATTTACAGGTATTCAAGCACCATGTTATGCTGTCTAATGGAATATTGATGCTTGGGTAGGCGATAGGTGTTTAGATATGACACAATGCATATATATAAGAAGTCCGTTCTCATCCGCTACAGCTTCAGTTCAAAGGACTGGGTTGTCTTGGGTTGACAATTGGTCTGTACTATGGCCCACCGCTCTAAGTTCTGTTCTTTAGTTTTGCTTTCTGCAATTGCATACAGTGAAGAAGCTAAGCCGCGCTCCAGACAAGGGCTGGTGGTACTTGTACTAATACATTAAGTAAGTGAAATACTGATTACTTATAGGTAGTGTTGAGTGAGTAGTATTCGTCGAATACTTCGGCGGCATAGGGATAAGTGTAATTGGCCGAACACCAAGGGGTTAAACAAATCGAATCTTCAAAGCGTTTAACCCCTTGATGTCCGGCCGATTACACGCATTCCTATGCAGGCGAGGTATTGGACGAATACTACTCGCTCTACACAACTTATAAGCTATTCCTTATTACTGGACATGCAGTCCTGCTGTAACCACGCAGCCAAGTAGCCTATAAATAACCAGTAATTCACTTACTTCTATGCTGCGGCTGAGAGCACCTTAATAGAAACCCTATTTGCCGATAATTGGGAAAATGTAAATGTGCGGCTGATCAGCTGACAACCGAGCAAATACTCTTTTGTTACTGACTACATCATTCATGCACCATAAAAACCTGAAACATGCAGCATTACACATGTATTTCTGGATCAGGGATACATGCAATACCGTGTAAAAGTTTTAGGCAGATGTGGAAAAAATACTGCAAAGTAAGAATGCTTTCAAAAATAGAAGTGTTATTAGTTGGGGTTTTTTTGTGGTTGCAGTAGTGTGCAGGAGAGGGATTTTAGAAATTAGGAAGAATGTCTTTGATTTGCATTAGATTATCAGTTTGTGAAGCAATCTAATGTTATTTCACAGGGGCACTGCATTGGTTCGGTGTTTAGGACTATTGCCTTGAAGCACTGGTGTCCTGGTGTACTGGATGGAGATGATATCTTCTCCTCGTATTTGTTTGGGTTTCCTCTGAGTGCTCCAGTTTCCTCCCATGTGCCAAGAATATGCTGATAGGTAGATTGGCTTTGTGTAAAAGAAAAACCCAAAAAACTGACCAATAACTTCTTACGCTTTGGTCCGTGTGAGAAAAGCGCATTATATATATCATGTCATTGTCATTAAGGATAGTAAGTAAAGCAATGTGTCTACAGGTTACACAACTTTTATCTGGATTAGACCTGCAGTATATGTAAACTTTAAAATGTTTGCTTTATATATATATATATATATATGTGTGTGTGTGTGTGTGTGTGTGTGTGTGTGTGTGTGTGTGTATATACAGTATATCAGTCATCAACCAGCTTTATAGATGTAAGTTACCCCAAGCTAAAAACACCCAGCCTGCAAGGGTTTACTATTACCTAGAGATGGGTTTAATATCAGGCTGGACTACATCCTGGAGAATTACTACATTATGGGAATTTTTTATCCTATATCTACATAGAGGTACAAATAGAATGTACATAGAAGATATAGAAGTGCAAATAGAATGTACATAGAAGTTACAAAGAAGTGCACAAAGAACTTACATAGAAATTACAAGTATAGAAGTACACATTCAACATACCATAGAAAAAGTAACTACAGCTCAGCTACATATAGTAGATATTTCATCAGCATCACCATATTCTGATCTTCAGTGTTTTTCTCTAACAAGGATGGACTCGAACAACAATGCTCCTGTGGTCACCCCCCAATGTTTGTCTACAGATGGTGTACTGGCCTGTGACCACTGTAGCCAATTGCTAGCCACAGCAGTGATGTCAGTAAGTACGATCAGCAGGAAAAGTGCATCAATACGACTATAAATAGAGACTGGTGGGGAACCATGGGAACGTCAGCGGGAATCTAGCAGTGTGTATGGGCTGCTGTGCGATTTTAGACCATTTTTAACTCACAAAATGTTTTTAAAGCATTGTCGCATTCTCGATGTATGTTTTGTCTGTGCATGTACAGGCCATTTACAGTGAAAGCTATACACAAGTCATCTGCCGTGCCCCCAATGTTTTATGTCTCAGTATTACTAAACCATAAATGTACTAACTTCCTAGAAATGCCTTTCTAAAGAAGGATGAAACGTTCCTCAGGTTCGCAGCATAAATGGGCAGCAGGCATAATTCTCCTGCCTAGCGAGTACCCTGCTGTCACTATCACATTCCTCAATAAATGACACAGGCTGAAGAACAGTGTTTGAGTCAGAAATTGAAGAGGAGGTTTGCGGGTCCCTTGGACATTTCTAGCTGAGAAGTATAAGAATGAAGCAGTTACAAAATAATTCAGGTCGCACAGCAAAAGCAAGTAAAATATATTTTATGTTATTTCTATCAGTTATTCACCAACTTCACTAAAGTATTCAAGAAGTTCCACAAAGACTCCCATGGAGCTACTGAACCTAAAATACTGCACCACAGGGATTTACTAATACGCACATCTGTAATATAGACTGCGATATAATGCACCCATCTGAGTGAGTCTGAAATGTAATAGATTACTGTACATTGTACGCCCCGGAAATTTTACATTCACTGTGACAGGTACAGCTTTTACACAATGTGTGACCTCAACTTCAAAGTGTCCAAACATATAAATGTAATATTTCCCAAACTGTCCTTTTTCACAACTTTCCAATGTGCATGAGAGTGATCTGACAGAATATACTGGGTGAATAAGGACTGAGCATGTTCTGTTCTCAGGGAGAAGAAGATACTACCAGTGACTTATTTCCCTGTTCTCGTATTCTGGTGCTCAAGTCAAGTTTGCATCTGGATGGGGGTCAGGAGGAATCAATGTCAGCTGAATAAGCATACAGCCCACAGTGATTAAAGGTCTATGGACATCCTAAGTAATAAAACCTATGGAATCTCAACACTTAGCAAAGAACTATGGGTATTTGAAAAATGTACAATTGCACCAATGGAAAAGGTGATCTATGTGGTGAGAACATAACAATATAAGTTATACGGATGATGTATTTTCATGATCAAAACCACAAAATGTGTTCTCTGACCTAATTTGCCACTAACTTCTCACACATAACCTCCAATCCCCTCAAGATCTCCTTGTTCGCTCTGCTCTTATACACTCTTCACGCAACCTCCTCCATGATTTCTCCTGTGCATCCCCTATACTCTGAAATGTGCTGTCACAATATATTAGACTGTTACCCACAATCCAAACCTTCAAGAGAACCCTGAAGACTCATCTCTCCAGGACAGCCTACAACCTTCAATAACCTTGTGCCACCACACAGACCACCACCTGAGCAGCTTCTACTTTCACCTACTGTCTTCTTTCCCCTTCTCTTATGGGTTGTAAACCATTATGGGCAGGGCCATCGATCCCCTTGTACCATTTGGTCACTAAATGAGTCTACTGTATTTGTTTGTTTTTTTTGTTTTTTTTATGTAGATTGTGAGCCCCACGTAGAGCTCACAATGTACATTTTTCCCTATCAGTATGTCTTTGGAATATGGGATGGAAATCCATGCGAACACGGGGAGAACATACAAACTCTTTGTAGGTGTTTTTTTGCCCTTGGTGGGATTTGAACACCAGGAATCCAGCGCTGCAAGGCTGCAGTGCTAACCACTGAGCCACCTGTTTTTTTTTTAATGTAGATGCTCCATATAGGGATCACAATGTACATTTTTTTTCCTATCAGTATGTCTTTTGTAGAATGGGAAGAAATCCACGCAAACACAGGGAGAACATACAAACTCCTTGCAGATGTTGTTCCTGGCAGGATTCGAACCCAGGACTCCAGTGCTGCAAGGCTGCAGTGCTAACCACTGAGCCACCGTGTTGCCCCCTACTGCACTTGCTTTTGTATTATGAATGCACGGTCCTCTAAAAACAAGTAATACTATAAAATAATTTGCCTGCATAAATTACAATTAAGCAAATTCAATTTGGCATTTGCTGTATCTGGATTCTATTCTAGAAATGGCACATGTGCTGTAAACCAAAGCACTAGGTATTGGCTTATATGGTTTTGCACACATTTGGGCCATTTGTATGAGATTTAATCTTCAAACTAAGTTGGTATAATACAAATCAAATAAGAGAATGACTTCACTTTAAAATCAGTTTTGTACGGTCAGGATTTAATGAATCTGGCATAACCATTGTGCAGAAACCCCAAAGGGGAGGTTTCATTTCCACATTTTAATCAGTAAAGCTCAGTATCCATGAAGTTTACTTGATATGTCATTTACGTACATCAGTGGCTGATACAAAAATGTTTTCACACCCTGCTTACTTTTCACTTTACTTGTTAAATAGCAAACGCAACAAAGCATAGATATAATTTGTACAAACAATCATGCCGCATCATCTAAAAACAAGCCTGTCAAGCATCTCCTCTTGGGATCCATGTTGCCTCGGGACTACAAATCATTTGGACATCTATCTGAAATATTGCCTTTCTTTACTTTTCTTCCAAACGTGTTTTTTATCTCCTGGTTTGAAATCCTTAACAAGTTACTTAAAACTCAACTTTCAAAACAATAAAAGATACAAGGAGAAAATCAATAGAGAATAGAAAAGCCACAAAGCAGTTTACTGCTGCTATGGTTACCTGCCGTGCAGAGAGATGACTTGACCTATTGCGCACATTTCCATAACAATATCATTTCAATAATATTGTAAGAGTGATCGTGCAGGAAAAAAAAAAGAAATACAACTAATTCTCCGTGTTTGGTCAAGGCCAGACCTTTAGAAAAGCAGTGGAGGCCTAGGGTAAATCTAAGACGGCAGAGTTATAGCTGCGGCATCCTTTTCTTTCCATACCAATGCTTGTATTCATGTCATTATTCCTCTCTGAATGACTGTATGAGTAATTCCCTATCCACGAGCTATATTAGTCTAAGTTATCATTACTATAATTTACTATCAGACAAGATACAAAGTCAGAAAAGAGCACAAAGCAGGCTCCGTAAGTGTCATTATGGAAGCTGGGGCCTGAGAACTAAACGTATACTGGAGAAGGAATAGAAAACCGTATAGAAAGTTTCTGCTATAAGAAAGACGTCTTGTCAACCATTATGTACTTCACACAAAAGCTGCTGAGCAATAAACTGATGCTCAAGATAATTTCTGTGAATTGGAAGATTTCTAGTATAGGGCATGATGTTCTCAACTAGAAGATAGAAGATATAGTATAAATATACCAAATATTGCAGTATCTATAGTGAGGATTATCCATGTAGTGCTACATATATAAAGCAATCTATAGTGATGCAAGGTTTTGTGCTGCTATATGGTATACTCTAGCAATCCACTTACATTTTTAGTAAATATAAATATATATAATATAAATATACAGTTTCCAGTAAAGAAAGTATCCCATAAATTCTAATCAGACTAAAGTCCTGAGAAGCTGTCAATAACTGCTTAAATAGGACCTTTCATCAGATTGGGCACAGGCAGTTCTATATACTGCTGGAAAGCTGACAGTTAGCCAGGGACGCCCTTCTGCCCAGCAGCGCTTATCGCGCTGTACAGTGTGAGCGGGGAGGAACGCCTCCTCCCTCTGCTCAAACAGCTCGTCCATAGACCAGTATTATCAGGAGAGGGAGGGGGCGTTCCTCCCCGCTCACACTGTACAGCGCGATAGGCGCTGCTGGGCAGAAGGGCGTCCCTGGCTAGCTGTCAGAAACGCCCTTCTGACTCTAAATTCGCTACGGTACCGGGACCGATAGCGCTTTACCCAGGGCACAGATCGGGAAAGCCGACAGTGCGCTGAATTCAGCGCACTGTCAGCTTTCCAGCAGTATATAGAACTGCCTGTGCCCAATCTGATGAAAGGTCCTCTTTAAAGGTAAAAGAAAGTGTTTAGCGAAGACAATACCCTTCTTTACATGGTTTACTTCCGTGTGACCCTCTTGTTCGGCTGGCAGAATCAGAATCAGTCTCCTCTCCCTTCTGGCAGCTCACAATATAGTTAAAAAAAAGTCTTGTTAGCTAGACAGCCCTGCAACTGCAAAAGTCAGAAAGATGTTTCTGCAGTAAAAAGAGGATCACTACGCAGGGGCGTGGATGTAGTAGCGCTCAGTACACATTACAGGGACATGCATATTGCTATACACTTTAAACACTAGGTGGTGCCATACTATGCAAGCAATCATCACAAGTCTCCACTGGATCATTTTTTTTTATAGCTACTTGTCTATGCAGGCAAACACAGGTGGGAAGTAGATGACAATTTTGGATTTTACTAGTTCTGTATGCCAGAAATCTGCAGAATTTGGAAAAGACACCCCATCCCTTCCCCAAGGCCATGTAATGTAAGCCTTCTTACAATGGAAATGTTGACAGGAAGTGTAAAGCTATATCATCCAGATCATCACATTAGAATATTAGCCAAGAGCAGCATGTCATTACTGATCTAAGATTTCTTATATTTCCAAAAATAGGTAAAATAAATGCGTTTTTTAATAAGTCTTAAATTGCTCCTAAAAGAAAAGGCCTAGTAAGGTGTGCATACTGCCATCCATTACAAAAGGCTCATCTTCAGATTTCACTTTTGCAGAGGGAAAGGTACAATGCCTATGTCAGTTCTATTAATAAATGTCTGAAACATTCACTCGGAGAAATGTGAAGTTAAAATATTAATTTGGCTATTAGGATATGGATATGAGACTGCATGGGTTTCATTACACATCTTCTTAATAGGATGTACCTGCTATTAACTGGAAGTGTTTTGTGCACTACATCCAAATGACAAATGTTACATTGGGTTAAGGGAAGATGCTGGGAAGACAAGAAATCACTAGCCTATTTTTACGATACAGAGAAACTTCTTTAAGACAAATGGACTTTTAGAAGGATGCTCCTCTCAAAGAAGAGGATCAATATACTGTATGGGGAAATTCCAAATTCCTTAGGGTCGGTTCACACTAGCGTTTGGAATCCGTCTGGAAGGAGTCCGCATGAGGTCCTCCCTGGACGGAATACAATCGCAACTGCATGCGCTGAACAGTTAAAGTACACTGACCCCATAGACTATAATGGGGTCCATGTGCTTGCTGCACACTGCCCACACGGTGATTCCTGCAGGCAGTATCGCGGAAAGCACACGGACCCCATTATAGTCTATGGGATCTGTGTGTTTAACTGCACAGCGCTTGCATTAGCGTTGGTATTCCGCTCGGGGAGGTCCTCATGCGGACTCCTTCTGGATGGAAGCCGAACGCTAATGTGAACCGGCCCTTACAGACAAAGAGGTGTAGGTGGTCTTCTTCAGGTGTTAGTCTTTTAGAGAGATTTTACTCTATCACTTATACAGGATGACTACTCAACTAAGGAAAAGAAACAACTTTAATGGGTTAATTATCTAGACCTTGTGACAGATGTTCTAATGCTGTAGACAGTTTACTATTAGGCTAGATGCACCAACTTTATCACAGTGGCCACATTTTCTCTTATGACCCCATTCTGATAAGATAGACCACTTTACTAGCAAGTGTCTAAAGCAACTACCATGTTTTGCCAGAATTCAGTCTCAATTTGAGCCAGAATGTGGAACATTTTGATTAGCAAATGTGACCCATACAGCTTACCCTACAGATCGATAGCATGGATGTGTGACCAACGGTGGACTACTGGTGGAACTACGGCACACAGACCCCATCATTCATACACTGGTCGCATATCCTACATATAATGTATATCAGTTATTCTTTCTTGGTGTTCTTTCAGTTCTTGTGTAAAACCCTGGACTAGGCATAAATAACTGTGAAGGCTAAGTTTAGTCTAAGTTTTAATTTAATATGAATACAGCTTATTAGTTATTACTTATGTGTGAATAAGGTTGACTGAAATCCACACACAGTGAGATTCTAAATGAACAGTTTTAAGGCCCATGTGTACCAAAGCTTAACTTGACACTTACATGTTACCAACACTGCAGGAGAGATTGCTAGCTCAACTTTAGTGACTTTCATTGGCTTTAGCTGTCCCCTGCTGTAGCAAGTCAAGGTAAACTTTGCTACATCTGTATGCTACTCTCTTTCTGATCTTTTTATATTTCTTTCTTTCCATTATTTGTACTTTGTGTTTCTCAAGTCTTCAAATAAGATCAGAACTAAGCCTAGCCATAACTATATTTATACTACCTAAAATGCAATACACTCACGTGACCATATGGAAATTTAACGAAGATACAATACTGTCCTTGTTGAATTTTAACTAGGGAAAGATACTAAGCCAAAACTTGACAGCAAGTTTATACCACAGAAAGAACATACAGTGTAAAAACTTAAATACACCTAGAACATATCCTAGAAATCAAAAGAAAGCATAGGCTGCTCTGACCTAGTACTAATATACATATAGTCCAGCAATGGTCAACATTGAAGGTTACGGGGGAGTCAAATACAGAAATCCATACAAAGATTGCGATTTTCTATCTGCTAAAAGTTTTCTAAACTTCTATTAAATAATAGACTAAAAGGAATCTTGCCTTGCCACAGTCTCTTGAATGGAGTAAAAGGTGATGAAAAAAAAATAAACAACGTTTTGGCTTTTCTGTCTTCAAAAAGCCTTCTGATGTTCCGTAACTCATAACCCTAATCCCTCCACTTGTGTAATAAGATGTCTGTTGTAGATACTGTATCTGAAAGTATGTAAGGTGTTGTCTTCCAGGGTTCAGGACTGACAGTCAAGGAGAGGTCACTATCTACTTAGCATCACAAACACACACTGTACAGTAGATCACTTTTTGCTTGGATGGAGATGGCTGTAGAAGGTCAAAAGTGAGAAGAGAGAAAGGACTTTGAAGTGAATCCCTAGAACAAAAAGCAAAGCAAACTTCATAGGGAAGACTATACTTCAAACACAGTCCCCCGTGAGAATGGATTATTTCTGACAGAGATGGATGTAAACATGAATTAACCAGTTTCTTGTGAGTTCTTTTGTAACAACTGTAAACTGCATGAACAGATATACAATGTATGTGTGCAATGTAACAACATAACTATGGATGCTTTTATTACTATTACTACTGTTAGTTCATTGGCCACAGCATTTAACAAATGATAACATCTCACTCTAATACTCTTTTACTCCATAAGCGCATGTTCCTGCTGCATGCTAGATCTTAAAGGGAACCTGTCATGCTGAACATGCTGTCAGGAAGAGTCGAGCAGATTAATATATATTTTGCAGAAATATATACATTTGCTCAGCTTCTTCCACTCTACAACATGCTACCTGCAGATACAGTAGTACTGCCTTTATAAATGCGACACATTCCACTTAAAACTAAGCTGCATGGATTCCTATGGGACTGGAAAGTTGGCAACACTTTATAAAGTCTGTTATACTAATAGATCTTTGGAGGGGATACCTAACATGGCAGATGTTATAGAAGATATGGTAAAGTAACTTAGTTTGTCAGGACCTCTATGAGTTTGGGGTTTATACTTTTTCAGATGATTTCTTGTTTTCATGTAAAAAGCTGTTTGAGTGCTGTCAGGACCGATAGATGACAGGGGTCCTGCTTCCCCCACCGGCAAACATACCTGATAAACACACACCAGATATGTGTCCATTTACACTATGTGAGGGGAATGCAGGGCTTGGAATTTGGGAGAATGTAAAATAATTACAAAGTACACTGGAAACAACCAATGTTGCAAAGAATATATGGTGGACAGCAAATTTATTCTGTGCTTTGGTCACTGTTTGTCCATAAAAACCCTCTGGATAAAGGAAAACAAAAACAAGCAAAATGGCTTACGAGCACAGAAGTCAAGAAATGTGTAGCTCACATACCTAGTGAATTTGTTAAATCTGTCATGTGAGCTATTTTGATACATTTGTCAGAACTTGCACTACTTTCACAGTCTGATAAATGTATACACCAGGGGTCCTCAAACTGCGGCCCGCCAAGCACTTCTGTCTGGCCCTGCCGACAACGCCGGCAGGCGTGTTTTTATAATGAAGCTCCTGGGGAGCTCGGGCCAGGCCATGGAGCGCACTTCACTTTATCTATTGGAGGGCACCGCTCCCGATGTCTGTGGGACCTGCTCTGCCTCCGTCCCACTGTTTAAAAAGTTGGAGGACCCCTGGTATACACCATGTTACATCTGTTAGGTGCTTTTTGGCTACTACAGTATGTTAATAACAGTGCTGAGAGGCAGACTTGAAAATGTGTGCAAATTCTGGGGCCACACCTAGACAACAGTGCACAGACTTCAATGCAAATGGGCTCACAAATGCTCTAAGGTTGGTCCCAAACCCAATAAGTGAGTAAGCCCACCAGTGAAGCCTTCAATCAAGACCATGGGGCAAGGCTTACTCGTGAGAACTGAATATTGGAACTGCTCTTAGGGCACTTGTGAGACAATGCAAGATAGGCACTGTTCAGTGATAATTTTGTACATATCTCTAAGTTTCCTACAAGGATTTGTTAATAAATTACTATCCATAATCCATTTGACAGGCTCCTCTTAAATGTATAACCTATATGTAATGTCAAATGGAGTAATACAATATGGCTACAGACACACATTCCAACAACCCACACAGTCATAGCCCTGCCCACCTACAGAGGCCCACGGCCATGTTATTTCAAAGGTAATACCTCAGATTTAGTCCAAAAGTAAGCTTCCATTGGCCACAGTATGTGGTTGGGGCTTTGGCCATGTATAGTTGCGAGAACTCCTGTCAGTACCTTTTTTGTTAGCATGCAGACTACTATTATCTGGGGACAGTTGTTTTATATTTAATAATGTTATATTCTAATTCTTAAAGGGATCCCTATCATTAGAATCCCTTTTTTTTCTAACACTTAAGGCTATTTCTAAGAAAGGCTATTCTTCTCCTACCTTTAGATGTCTTCTCTGCGCTGCCGTTCGGTAGATATTCCGTTTTCTTTCTTTATGCAAATTAGTTCTCTCGCAGCACTGGGGGTGAGCCCCAGCGCTCAAACAGCACTCGAGGCATCCCCAGTGCTGCGAGAGAACTCTCCAGCGCCGCCTCCATTTTCTTCAGGAACTGGCCTCTACACGTCGTCTTCCGGCCTGGCTTTCAATCTTCTACACATACGCAATCGGCTCTGCCAGCAGGCAGAGCCGACTGCACCTGCTTGCGGCCATTTTTTGCGCTAGCTCTTGTAGTAAGCGGCCACAAAAAAATGGCTATGCACAGGTGCCCGAGGCCCGCTGGCAGAGCCAAATGCGCATGTGTAGAAGATTGAAAGCCAGAAGACAACGCATAAAATCCGGATCCTGAAGAAGGTGGAGGCAATGCTGGAGAGTTCCCTTGCAGCAAACGACAGCGCAGAGAAGACATCTAAAGATAGAAGAATAGCCTTTCTTAAGGCTATTCCTATGTGTTGGTTAGAAAAAAATTGATTACATAAAATCTATGGAATGATAGTGTAAGGCTGAATGTTACAGTGTCATTGTAGTAGCCTGCAAAACAGATATGTCACAGCACTATATTATAACTTACCTTTTGTGGCTATTCTCACGCAGTCAATTTTTGTTTCCTGTGACAAAAAGAGAAAAAGATATATTTTTTTTCTTTTTGAAGATGTTCCATTTATTTCAGCAGTAAAACTACTTGTTTGTACAGTCTAAGCACTCTGTGTGGCAGTATTAGAGAGAGTCTAATATATTAGAAAATATCATCACTGGGTGAGAATACATGGGATACATGAGATCCTGATATCACAATATCCATAATAATATTGTTCTATTCAATGTACCTTTATTTAATCTACTTTTAGGCTGGGCCCCAGGTGGCGTAAATGTAAACCATAACCATTTTATAGTCCCTGCAAAGTGGATGGGATTCGAGTTATTTTCCCTATAGCCTTTCTGTGAAAAGTGTGGTGTTGCTGCCACCGTTTTCCCCATATTGCTTTTTTGTTGCGGCCCACTACATGAGGCCATAACCTTAGGGGTCATTCACACTACGTATACGGCAGCTTATTCTGAATGTAAAAGACGTTCAGAATAAGCGGCGTATAAAGCAGTTCCATTCATTTCTATGGGAGCCGGCATACGAGCGCTCCCCATAGAAATGAATGGGCTGCTTCTTTCACTATGAGCAGTCCCATTGAAGTGAATGGGAAGCGCTGCGTGTACGGCTTTTTAATGCGTTCGGCATTTCATTTGGAGGGTCCCCAACCAGACTCCCTGAACGGAATACTGAATGCAGATGTGAACCAGGTCTAAGACATTAGAAATCAAATGCAGTGGAGGAGGAAATTTCTGAAATGGTCTAGAAGAATAACTGTCTTTGTTGTCCATAGTAAATAATCACAGTTTTCATTTGTAATAGGGTATTAAAATAAAAGCAATGTTGTGATTGGTTGCTATGGGCAACAAAGGTAGGTTTTATTTTAGAAAGTTTCGTAAATTCTGCCCCACTCTGTTTCAATACAGGAGGCACGATGATATGTTTCACCAATGGGAGAATAGTCCATAGGAATAATCTGAGCTATGAGAGGTAATGGGACACTACTTCAATAAAGGACATATTAAGGCAACAGAAACACATCAAGGATACACATTGGTAAAGATTAACTATAAAGTGGCCAATCCCTTTAATACTGGCAATATGCTAACCTCTTACATAAATGGTGTAAAACACAGTATTTAGACTGATGCAAACTACGTCATATATTACAGTTGTCCATCCCAGTAATCTACACAACCCAATTACCTTCTTTGTTAAGCGTGTTTAGCTTTATGCAACAATACAATACTCTATTCATACTGCTGTAACAGTATAACACCATACAATGTATTTGCCAATGCTTTGGGACAGTTTTATTGAGCGTTGCCCATTGACCTCCATCTTGGGAGCATTTGATGTCTTGTACCGCACTATCCTTACCCCATTGGCTCTGCTGGCAGCTTGATAGTAGATATTGTAGCTTTTCTGTGGCAGAAGTGGAGGGTTCCAGAACCCATTATATGTTTTATTATCACCGACTGTGAAGAAGGGGACAGATGACAAAAGATTTGGAGGAAGTTCTGCAGCATAGTAGTACTGTGAATTCAGCAAGGATGCGTTCTGGTAATGTATGGGAACTGGAAAACATTTTAGCATTTCTGACGTCTTTCTGACTCGCCGAGATTTCTTTTCCTCAACAATAATCTGGTAAACACTGCAAGTAAAAGAAAGGAACTGTTTATCAAGAGGAAAGCAGTATTAACAGAGGCTAAACTTAAGAGGACATTAGCCATGTTCTCCCAATCAGACCTTCATCCCACCGAACCATACAATTACTACTATTACTAGATTCCAAGGAGCCACAGCCATAACAACTTAAGTACAAGCGAGCTGTGTGCAAATTAGAATAAATGTCTGTCTAGTTTTATGGCCGCCTCTGTGTTACACATAGTGTTTTTAATAGGCTTTTCCTTTCCAGCAATAATTGTGAGCAGCAACCTATGAGACAATTTATGTGATGGTTTGTATCAGGAAGAACAAGCTGAAAAGGAACATGGTTAGCCATAGGAAGAAAATGAAATACCTCATATAAAGAATGGGTCTAATAAAGAGTAATTTGGTTTAAAAGTAAGGAATGACATATATACAGATTACTGTGATCCACTCAAATCAATGCAGACAGGTTTGAGGATTGACATAGGTATAAAGCTACTGGCACGCATGTATTACAGATGTGTCCTTCTTTTCCTTTGCCCTTTCCTGGACATCTATGTGTGCCATGAGATGAATGGCTTTTTAAAACAACATGGTTTTGCATATCAGATATTGAAATGCAACATATTTCTATGCGTGGCCACCAAGTGGTTGTGAATTGCAGTCGTTCAAGGCTTTTGCCAGCACATCAGTGTATTGAAAATGAAAAATTTAAGTCCTTAACCGAATTTATATCCTGTAAAATTCATATTATTATTATTATTATTATTATTTATTTATATAGCACCATTAATTCCATGGTGCTTTACATTTGGGGGTTACATACAATTTGGGGGTTACATACAATACACAGAATATACAGGTAGATATAATACTAACAATGACCGACTGGCACAGTGGGGTAGAGGGCCCTGTCCGCGAGGGCTTACAATATATGAGGGAAGGAGGGTAGAGACAGAAGGAGAGGGGGAGACTGTACAGATGGCAGTGCGGTGATAGTGTTATTGGAGGTTGAATTTCCTTTTGCAAGACATTTTCTGCATTAACTAATATTCCAAGTCATAATGAAAGGCTTCTTGAATGTTGGGCACTGACCTATAGGGAGCTCCCTTCAAATAGGTGGAAGTAGAGGCACAGGATTTTTTTTTTTTCCTTAAAGTAAAGTATATTAGCGTATATTCCCTCGGAATTCCTATCTGAGCATAGGCCTTTAAGACTCCATACACCTATAAATACATTATCCACAAGGAGAAATAGTCCTGGCCTGAATGTGCCTATTTCAGCACCATGGACAACAAAATTGTCGCTATATATAAAAGAACATCAAACACCAAGTAGCTACCAAACGTGAATAAAAAGGCTCCTTTCAACACAATTTATAATAGGCAAACAGGTCATTTCAAGTTTTATTCGAGATGAAAATTCTATACAAAAATCAAGCTGTTTACAACCTATGAAGCAGCGCAGCAATAAGTAAAGTTCTAAAGAACAGCAACATTTCTCCCGTGAAAAATAATCTTCTATGCTATTCTTAGTCATTTGTTTCTTTCATGGCTTCTGCATAAACTGGTAGCCTGGCATTGCAATTTCTTGTTCCAGATAACATATTTTGTTTTCCTGATAGAGATGCTCTCTTAGGCTTGAATCACATCTGCAGACCCCCTGAATGGAAACCTAATCCACATAAAAGCGGTTACCTTAGAAATCCCATGGACCCCATAGACTATAATGGGATCCTTGTGGTTTCCGCTCTGTTTCTGCATAAAAATGCAGAGAGAAAAGTGCTGCTTGCTCCGCATTTTTCATGTGGAGAGAGGAACGGAATCCCTGATGTGAACCGAGCCTTGGGTTACATGTACAAAACAGTGAGCATGTACAGGCCTGTGAGACAACAACATAGTTGGCACATGGAAAATAATGGGTCAATGTGTTATCCCTGAGATGTGCCATCTCTGTCCATAAGGTTTGTTTGCTATTGCAGGTCCAATACATCTTCTTGAACGAGGATAGGCTGTAATACATCAAGCTTATGGACAAACAGCCGAATCTTTACTCTAGTCCTAGACAACCTTTTAATTGGTATTCCTATCTTAACAGAGTAAGATGTAGTAGAAAGAGACTTGGCACGCATTATGCTGTAGTGTCCCATGTAATGGAAATTTGCAATCCAAACATGCATTGTGTAATATTTTGGTCATAAATCGGCCTTCATCAGACACCAATTGCAGAGTATGTAAGTGTATGCCAGCACTTAGGAGAAAAGTGAGCCAGCTCTTTCTAATATTGTTAAGAGAATAGTCAGGCACCACAACTGTCTTTGGAGTGCCATGTATTTCCAAGATTTACCATAACATTTCTGGGACTCACAGCAATCCTGAGGTCTCTTTGGATTTGGTTCCCTTTGCACCAGGAACATCAGCATGGCTATATTTCGGAACATATTTCAACCATTGTATTTATCCCATAATTCCAATAACTAAATCCAGCATATAACATTATCACTGTGTTTTGCAGGTACTGTATACACATGAATCACACATCAGAACTAGAGATGAGCGAGTACTGTTCGGATCAGCCGATCCGAACAGCACGCTCGAATAGAAATGAATGGACGTAGCCGACAAGCAGGGGGTTAAGCAGCCGGCCGCTGTCAAAGCGGAAGTACCAGGTGCATCCATTTATTTCTATGGAGTGTGCTGTTCGGATCGGCTGATCCGAACAGTACTCGCTCATCTCTAATCAGAACAGATAGGTATGTGATCCTGTCTGGTTGCACATGAGAAGATTCTAGATTACAGAAACATGTTGCTCTGCACCTCAGCCTCCTGTCTTCTTACCTATAACATAGTATTGTATCCAAATTATATCATGGAACTTTACCAGCAAATGTTGACAATTATTAATGTATTCATTTGCACCTGAAAATTACATACATGTGTCTTCTATGTTGGGTCATGAACCGAAAGACAGTTTTATTGAATTAATACAATAAGTCATTCACTCATCCAGTGCTTAAATTCCCTATATTGGGAAAGTGAAATTTTCCTATATAAATTTATTTATGGTTTAATTTTGCTTTTATTTCATGGGGTTTTTTTTGCCTTCTTTTGGATAAATATTTTATTGTATAAATACTGTAGAATAACAGGTTCAACTTGATGGACGCCTTTCAAATGATGTTCCTATGTTATAAGTGATATATAGAAATAACACACACAAAAAACTACCTTACCTATAGTGATGACACCATGCTGCTAACTCATAGTATGCACACTATATACTATGGCAATGGGGTATATGTTATGCACTAAGAATGGGAGTATGGTATACAGTATATACAAATATATACTGTAAGTAAATGAATTACACATCAGGTGTATTCATGAAATAAAGCTGGAAGCAACGATATTAAGTAATATTTACACCATAATGATTCAATTATAATACATATATACAGTATATATATAATAATATACTCACTAGGTTCTCCTGAGTGTTTTTCTGCATATGCAGTTTGAAATACAAGTATTCACGATGTGACTGTGCCTCTGCATTAACATAACATGGGCAATGCTATAGGGATGCGGAGGCAGCAGCTTCACCTGGGCTTTGGTGCCTGAAAAGTCCTAAAGTCTCATCTATCACATAAGAAGATACGAGTGCTTTATATGGCACATTGTAGCTGTGGGGCCCTGTAGCTGCAAGTTACTTCTCTGCAGAAGATATCTTTGGCCTCATATGTATATTCCATAGAACAAATCTTTGCTTCTGAAAAATTATTACATGTAACAAAATATTGGCAAAACACATCCAATCGGCAGATTCATTGGAAGTGATTAGGAAATAGGAGCCAAACTTTAGCAGAGCCCTGACAGAACATTACAAATGCAGTAGTCTCCAGGAAACTATTGCAGGTGAAAAGTAATTATCTCAGGTACTCGAACGGGGGAAAAGTAATTATCCGAGGTACTCGAAGAGGAATAAAATAAATATAAATTGAAAAGGCAGGTTAGGAAATGCATTAAATCATGTAATGTATGTTCCAAATGAACATTTAATCAGGTTCTACTATTCCGTATTAGGAGAGAAATTGTTCTCCTTAGACAAGAAACACTTTAACTTTTCAGATGGATGTGATGAAGCGCTTCCCTTATTTTCTTACAATGGACAAGTAAAACAACTGAATAAGAAAGAAGAACTTAACTTTCTCTCCCTCCACAAACAAGCTCTGACTGAACTCCAGTTCAAGGTGAAATATGAAAGAAAAGTACTTTTGGAGACCCGTTAAAATTACATGACTGAATTCCCAGCATTGTGGCAGCTCTGGGATCCTGGGACAAGCCCTTGAAGCCTCTGTAAGGCCGGGGTCCCACGTGGCGCAAATGCCAGTTTTTTTTGCGGTTAAAAAATAACATCACTGGGTGAGAATACATGAGATCCTGATGTCAAGGTATACATGATATTATTTTTATCCGTTAAATGTACCTTTATTTATTCCAACTCTAAGGCCAGGGCCCCACATGGCATAAACTTAAAGTGTAACCATTTTACAGTCCCTGCTAGCGAATCCCATCCACAGATTGCAGAAAAATACACACAGTGGAAAAGATGCAATTTCCAAAATCATTGCAGTATTAGAAATCGCAGCATGTCAATTGTACCTACTTAAACACCAGTAGTTTCCCTATAGGTATAGTTGAAGCGGAACGTCCGCAGAGGAAACCTGTAATGCGTTCCCACCATGGGGCTTAGCTTAAAAATATATAAAATAGGTACATTGGGGGAG
Organism: Leptodactylus fuscus; assembly: GCF_031893055.1. Classification (NCBI taxonomy): domain Eukaryota; kingdom Metazoa; phylum Chordata; class Amphibia; order Anura; family Leptodactylidae; genus Leptodactylus; species Leptodactylus fuscus. The sequence goes on along the minus strand of NC_134268.1, from coordinate 74,015,556 downwards.
AATTATGAAAACCAGCATCTGACGCACACTACAGTAGTATCTGGCATAGATTTTGGCTACCATTTTACACCAGTTTTCAGGCATAAACAAGAATAATTCTTGCTTTTAGGGTCTGATGGCCCCTTCTACACACATAGCTACATCAAATTTCATGAAAGTGGCAAAGGTAGCATCAAAAATCAATATACAAGTCCTTGAAAGCCCCTTTAGGCTAAGGCCCCATGTTGCGGAACACAGTGAAATGAAATGCAAATTTTTTGCAGAATTTTTCATTGTTTTTCTTCCCTTATTAAATCTATAGGTAAAATGCGAGTGTCTCCGCACCGTCTTTCATCCCACAATGTGTGGATGGGATTAACCAGAATCTCATTCACTTTGCCGGTACTGGTAGCGTTTTTTTTCTGCTGTGTTTTTCGTATCAGTCTAAAATGCGACGTTTCTGCGAGATGGTGAACAAAGCTGTTATATGAGAATGGTTGATTAAATGAAAGAAAGAACAAAACACTCAAATATTAATTTGCAAAATCAAGACTTAAGAGTTCATATCTCTGAAGAATTTCCAATTTTCCTGTTTCACAATTAAGAGATCTGTGATACGATAGTCACAAGTTGAATTCTTTCAAGTATGGCGTCCGCTACATTGTAGGACAGAATAGCGCAACTTGCCATGCTTATCGACAGACTCTGCAATGGAGGTTCCTAAAGGCCGAACTTGAAGAAATATTATTAGAAAATATTAATAAAACTAAGTATTCAATCTAAACATGTTAAGCACAATCCAAACACTATTCTTTGGACGGCGTATAATATGGCAGCTGCAGGCAGAATCTGTACTGTATTTTAAGTGACCTAAAGTAATAGGCTTATTTAAATAGCTGTAAAGGCTAAAAGGCCTTTGTGGTCTTGAATCTTAAAACAACGTCCTTACTCTGAAAAAGAAAATCTCTTGTGTGTAAAACCCGGTCTTTAATGTGAAAATATATGAAATCTAAATACTTGCACTGGAAATGATGGTATCTTGCAGCTGGATCCAGGGCAGAGACCTGCTAGAAATGATAATTCGCACAGCACCCTTGGGTGTTCTTTCATGAAGTATGTAAATGTGATTGAAAGAAAATGACATTTTAGGTTCTGCAGCAACTCTTACAGAGCTGCCGGAAACTATATAATGTATAACATTAAGGCTATCGAGAAGAGCAAAGTATTTTGCATGTTAAATGAGTCACACATGCATTTGGGACATAGTAATGTGGGGAATAGGAGGTAACGTATGTATAATACATCTCTTAACCTTGAGTGACATCCAAAGATATCAAAATCGGAAATGAAAAAATGCAGTAGGGGAATTTATTAATATCATATAAGATGATCTCTCCCTCGGTGCAGTATGCATCACATTTACTAATAGGATATGTTAATGAACTTGGCAATACATTAAAATAACCTCAGGTTGGACCTTGGTTGTATTCTGATACATTCCTTATTAGTAGGGTTGAGCGATTGTGTTCGGAAAAGATCGGATTCCGATCGGCTATCGAGAAAATTTCACGATCGCGATCGGAATTCCGAACACGATCTTTTTAGGTTGGATCGAGATTGGTACTATTTCCCACAATGCTTTGCTTAGCCTTCACACTGAGTATACGCTCCGCTCATTCATTGGCTGCCGAAATCAGGTGACCTCCATTTTAGACGAATAGTGGATTTCAAATCCGGGTCATATGAGAATGTGAACTTTGTGACTATGAGACAGGGATAGCTGTACAGGCAGGGATAGCTAGGGATAACCTTTATTTAGGGGGGAATGTTATTAAAAATAACTTTTTGGGGCTCTATCGGGTGTGTAATTGTGATTTTTGTGAGATAAACTTTTTCCCATAGGGATGCATTGGCCAGCGCTGATTGGCCGAATTCCGTACTCTGGCCAATCAGTGCTGGCCAATGCATTCTATTAGCTTGATGAAGCAGAGTGTGCACAAGGGTTCAAGCGCACCCTCGGCTCTGATGTAGCAGAGCTGAGGCTGCACAAGGGTTCAAGCGCACCCTCGGCTCTGATGTAGGAGAGCCGAGGGTGCACTTGAACCCTTGTGCACCCTCTGCTCTGCTACATCAGAGCCGAGGGTGCGCTTGAACCCTTGTGCACACTCTGCTTCATCAAGCTAATAGAATGCATTGGCCAGCGCTGATTGGCCAATGCATTCTATTAGCCCGATGAAGTAGAGCTGAATGTGTGTGCTAAGTACACACATTCAGCTCTACTTCATCGGGCTAATAGAATGCATTGGCCAGCGCTGATTGGCCAGAGTACGGAATTCGGCCAATCAGCGCTGGCTCTGCTGGAGGAGGCGGAGTCTAAGATCGCTCCACACCAGTCTCCATTCAGGTCCGACCTTAGACTCCGCCTCCTCCAGCAGAGCCAGCGCTGATTGGCCGAATTCCGTACTCTGGCCAATCAGCACTGGCTAATGCATTGTATTGGCGTGATGAAGCAGTGCTGAATGTGTGTGCTTAACACACACATTCAGCTCTACTTCATCGGGCTAATAGAATGCATTGGCCAGCGCTGATTGGCCAGAGTACGGAATTCGGCCAATCAGCGCTGGCTCTGCTGGAGGAGGCGGAGTCTAAGATCGCTCCACACCAGTCTCCATTCAGGTCCGACCTTAGACTCCGCCTCCTCCAGCAGAGCCAGCGCTGATTGGCCGAATTCCGTACTCTGGCCAATCAGCACTGGCTAATGCATTGTATTGGCGTGATGAAGCAGTGCTGAATGTGTGTGCTTAGCACACACATTCAGCTCTACTTCATCGGGCTAATAGAATGCATTGGCCAATCAGCGCTGGCCAATGCATTCTATTAGCGTGAACTGAGTTTGCACAGGGGTTCTAGTGCACCCTCGGCTCTGCTACATCAGATTGCTACATCTGATGTAGCAGTGCCGAGTGTGCATCAGATGTGTAGTTGAGCAAAACTGACTCAGCACTGCTAAGTCTCTGCATTCGCATAGGAATGCATTGGCCAGCCTTCGGCCAATCAGCGCTGGCTCTGCCGGAGGAGGCGGAGTCTAAGGTCGGACCTGAATGGAGACTGGTGTGGAGCGATCTTAGACTCCGCCTCCTCCAGCAGAGCCAGCGCTGATTGGTCGAGTTCCGTACTCTGGCCAATCAGCACTGGCCATTGCATTTCTATGGGGAAAAGTTAGCTTGCGAAAATCGCAAACTGACAGGGATTTCCATGAAATAAAGTGACTTTTATGCCCCCAGACATGCTTCCCCTGCTGTCCCAGTGTCATTCCAGGGTGTTGGTATCATTTCCTGGGGTGTCATAGTGGACTTGGTGACCCTCCAGACACGAATTTGGGTTTCCCCCTTAACGAGTTTATGTTCCCCATAGACTATAATGGGGTTCGAAACCCATTCGAACACTCAAACAGTGAGCGGCTGTTCGAATCGAATTTCGAACCTCGAACATTTTAGTGTTCGCTCATCTCTAGTTAGATTCCATGCTGTACAGTGAATAGGATTGCTTTTAAAATCCGATCTCCAATTAATAAAAAAAATCCCATTGACTTGCATTGGGATCGGAATTGGGATCGAGATCGGGTTCAAATGAAAAATGATCAGAAATCGGATTTTAAAATCGATCCTGAAAAGTCAAGATTGGCTCAACCTTACTTATTAGTAAAAGGAACTCTTACTCGGACGCAAATACCATGCAACATATTTCTAAATGGTTTAAGGCTAAGGCTCCATGTAGTGAAACAAAGCTAAAAAAAAAAACGCTGCGGAAAGACAAGCATCACAGTTCCTTTCGCAGCATTTTCATTGTCAAGTTTTTATCTGGGGATTTTCTTCTATTAGTAAACCTATAGGGAAAACGCCAATGTTTCCACAGGTATAATTGACATGCTGCGATTTTTACAAAATCCCATCCACTTCCATGCTACTGTCATTTTAACTGCCTTCGCATTTGGCAAATCCACTGGCGGCTAACCTGCTGCAAGGTTGTGACATGTTGCTTGCAAAAAGGTATTTAAATACAATAAGTGTCTTATTACTATGGTGTTTTATTCTACGTATGAGCTGAGAAGCACTTTCTGAGGAGGAAGATGTGTATTAAATTTGCAGATCTGCAAAAAGGTTGACATATAATTTTCATTTTAACATCTGACAAAATAATCCATGATATAGGTGAATGCTACAATTTGTTCTGTTAGTAAAGTTTTTGACAGACTATACATAGCGTGAGCCAAGAAAAAGACAATAAAATTGATCATTTCTAAGAATATGTATGAATTCATCCAATATGGCGTGTAGTTGATTATTTATAAGACGGAGATTGATTTTCAGGAATACATTTGAATTCATCTTCAATGTCATCATAAATTTTTCATGTGAAGTATTAAACAATGTATCGACATAAAGAGATGGTAATGTAAACAGATTCACCCCAAGTATATTATCGGGACACCAGTATAAGAAATGGATTTGTCTAATACTCATCAGTTATGTATTCTGTACTTGGGAATAAGGCGTCAGCAGGTCAGCGTATACCTGACCCTTGAAAGGAAATTTCTGCCATCTATTTGTCTCCAGATACATTAGAGGAAAAAGAAAGTTGACTGGAGATATTTCAAACCCAAAATGTCTTTTCATCTTTTCACCACAAGACAAATTAGATTAGCGAGTAACCAGACCTCAAATCTATTTGCTCTTTAATAATTTAAGCACTTAAAGGTCAAGCAGCTCTTTTCTGTTCTCCTTTATCACAGTCCAAGTGCTAATGAAAAATAACTAAATCCCATCGTCTGTCTAATTTCCACCCAGCGCCGGCTACCTGATGTAAATTAACACATGATTACCTCCTGCGCCAGAGCTGCTGCTCGGAGAGATTTCTCTATTTTATAACACTACAAAATGAGGACAACGAAGAAAAAAAACAGATTCCGATTTTTTAAACCTAAAATCCTTTGCGCGTTGATTAGGTTATTTTATTTAAGATTTAGCTTCGAATGTCAATCACCTCGCAAAACACAAAAGACGGTAAAAAGTAAATCACTCAATTGTAAATAATTCCAAATCTGTACAGCAGAGATGATATATAAATATAGTATAAAAACACTACTAATGCGAAAATTACCATTGGCTTCACAAAATGTACAATAGAATGTGATTTCGTGCTGCTGTTAAAAGCAGACAGTGAATGATGGCAAAAATAACATGTTGCTGTTAGACTAAGTGGATTCCTCCCCTGAATTTGTGGCAGATTCCACCCCGAATAAACTTCCAATTGGTTTTGGTGAGAGGCAGAGATCACAGCAGGAAGGGGGAACAAAATCAGCAACTTGCTTAATTTTATTGCTGACTCTGTGGCCAATTAGGCCCATTCATCTTTGCCACGTCATCGGCCATGTCTTCAGTCGAAAGCACCGACTGTGCATGTCCGTTGGCCAATTTCTTGTGGCTGAACGGCCGCTTGTGTAAGAGGCCACAGGAAAATAGCCGATGGACATGCACAGTCGGCGCTTTTGGCTGAAGATGCGGAGAAGCGGTGGCCAGGAGAAAAAGATGGAGATGTTGCTGTCCTTGGACTGCACAGGGGATGCCCACTGTGCTTTTTCAGCAAAAGGGAACGCCTTCTGTACTTTCTGAAAGTGGCTACAGAAGGAATGGGAAAATATATCAGAAGCTCTTATGCTTCTACCTTCTACTCAATCCAGCTCTGGCTTTGACTCAAAAAACCGAAGCAAAATCTGCTACAAAAAAGCTGAATTTCCACACCATGGGGCTCAGCTTTTTTCATTTTTTTCCCCTTCTTTCTTTCTCTCACTTAATGTTTCTGTGTATGGTGTATAGGAGTACGGCCTGTGTATATCTCAGATATTATATAACATACACACTTGGCTACGGTGTCATATCAAAGAGGAGATTCTCTGGTTCTTAGAGTCAGTTCTAGAGACATTTCTTTAACAAAAACACACAAGAGTGATTTTAGCAAAACAAATGCACTAAAAACAAGACAGTGCTGCAGAATTGTCTCAGCAGCTATGAAAAAAATATCCATTGAACTATAGGAATAAGAAAATACATTCATATCTAAAAAAAGAGCGCCAATAAAATTTTAGAATAGCACCAGATAAGAGAGTACTTTACTGGACTTGATCCATACTTGGAAAGAAATGGAAAACTCTCTTCTTAGATTAGTCTTACTATATTTTCTTACAGGTGCATGGACAGGAATATTTACATGCTGCTTAAAGGGAATATATATATATATATATATATATATATATATATATATATATATATATATATATTTAATTTCCTATATTAAAAAAAAAAAAAAAAACTAAAACAAAAAAAACATTATACAATATATTGCAATGTTTATTCTTGCTATGAAGCCTAACACTAGACTGACACTTGCCAATTCTGTAAGGCTCTTTTGTCCGGCATTCTCCTACTTTACATGCCAGGATTGCAATATAAGATAACACCCTTATATTTAAAACCACTGACCCATTACTGTTGAGAATAGATGAGGTCACAGCTTATCTACTCCCGCTCCCTGCATAGAGCATGTCTAGAAAACTCTTCCATAGATCTTAGTGAGCCAGCTCCAGACTATTAACACCTAAAGCAAGGAGACTGCTGTAAAGCATATTACTAAATGCTGTAAAGAGGAAGCTCAGGAAATATGGCAGTCTCCATAATCATGTACAGAAAATAGCATAAAATTAGCAAAATAAAAACAGATTAGAAAAAAAAGAGATATATTATGGTTTTACAGAGAACATGTCACTAACTCTCAAAAACCCAATGACATCAAGGTGATGTCACTCTGAGCAACTTGGCGCTCTGTGTATTTAATTCCATTCAGCCGTTCTAAAAAGATATAAGCCTTGTTAGTATTTGTGTAAATGTTTTCTTTTAACGCACTCACTTTATGTTTTTTTCCTGGCACTTTTTTCTACTGTGTGAACTCTGTTTTTTAATGGATTAAATTAAAGTTGGACTTTTAGTACCTAAGGAGTGTTGCAAGCCGATTTCCTTCTATTGCATCGTACCTGTGTAAATTTATATTTATTATCAGGTGGGCAGTCACACGGTGTGTCCTATGTCATGCAGTGTTACCACCCACATGTCTAATAGACCCTCATTTACATAACTCTAGTGATACTTCCTCTTTAATAAATCAAACAATAATGACCCCAAATTCTCTTTCAAGCATACAACAAATATAATAAAACCCAAACTGGAAGTTCTCCATACCCAATAAAAAGATGTCACATGGCAAACAAAATGTGTAAATTACCAGAAATTCCATTTCAAAGAATGGGAGTTTCAGCTTTTGCAACTAAGGTCAATTAAGCCGACAACTAGAAGGTGATTGGTTGCTGTGGACCTTGGTCATAAATAACTGCAGACTGACTATGACTAGCAGATATGATTTATTTCTGTGTGTATAATATGAAAGCTCCAATCATAGAGGACTGTGTCTGCTATTAATCATACAGGCTAATGTAAAGCTAGTGTATCGCTTCCTAACAAAGTATTATCCATGCAATTTACAAAATTAACTACACCTTCTGCACGGACATATGGTAATAGTTTAGCTACCAGGGATGCACTGGGTGATACTGTTACAAAGAAGTGTTGCTAGTAGGGTTGAGCGATCGTGTTCGGAAAAAATCGGATTCCGATCGGCGATCGAGAAAATTTCATGATCGCGATCGGAATTCCGAACACGATCTTTTTAGGTGGGATCGAGATCGGTAGTATTTCCCACAATGCCTTCACACTGAGTATATAGCGTATACTCAGTGTGAAGGCTCTGCTGCGGTTCCATAGGAATGAATGGAAGCAGCCGGCACAAAGCCTTAACCCCCTGCGCGCCAGCTGCCTCCATTCATTCTAATGGGAGACTAAAGTAGCATCTCTAGTAGCTACTTACCTCCAGAGATGGCTGCTCTGCTGCTCTTCGCCTCGCTGCCGCTCCAGCTGCAGTCTTCTTCTCCCTTCGCTGCCTCCTCCCTGCCAGGTTAGGAGAGTGTGGGCGGGTTAGGAGAGTGTGGGCGGGTACTGGGAGAAGAAGACTGCAGCTGGAGCGGCAGCGAGGACAAGAAGAAGGAGAAGCAGTGGAGCAGCCAAAAAAATCCTCTGGCTACTTAGTGATTCACTACACAGCGTGGATTTTAACAATTGTTAGATTCCATGCTGTATAGTGAATAGGATTGCTTTTAAAATCCGATATCCGATTAATAAAAAAAATCCCATTGACTTGCATTGGGATCGGAATTGGGATCGAGATTGGGTTCGAATGAAAAATGATCGGAAATCGGATTTTAAAATCGATCCTGAAAAGTCATAATCGGCTCAACCATAGTTGCTAGTGCTATTACAGGGTACTGTGAGTGATGCTATCATGGCAATACAAAACTTCTGTAGGGGAATTAGTGGCTGCCGTACATTACCCAAAAGGGAAATTTATTACACCTATCAGTATATTTTTGGCATGAAGGAGGAAATCAAAGTACCCCAAGGAAATCCATGCAAACTTCATGCAGGTGTTACCCTTGGTTGAATTTGAACAGGAGACCCCAAAACTGCAAGGCAACAGTGCTAACTACTATTACAGTGTGTGATACTACTACAGAGCACTGTGGCTGGCCCTATTACAGGGGTTCTGTGGGTGATACTATATGGAATTATTGAGGACAAAACTATTACAGGGCCACTATGGTGGACAATATAACTAGGCTGCCATTCTGGCTGGCATTAATACAAGGAGTGCAGTGACACTGTTGCATATACTGTATATTACTATTAGAGAAACACTGTGCCATTCTGGCTGGCATTAATACAAAGAGTGCTGCGAGTGACACTGTTGTATGGCAAGCACTACTACAGGGGTAGTAAGGTGGATACTATTACAGAGGCACTGTGATTGGTATTAATACAAAGAATGCTGTAAGTGACACTGTTGTATGGCTAACCCTATTACAGGGGTAGTCAGGTTGATATTATTACAGAGACACTGTGGGTAACGGTAACAGTGTGGCCAGTATTAATACAAAGGATGCTGTAAGTGACACTGTTGTATGGCTAATCCTATTACAGGGGTAGTCAGGTTGATATTATTACAGAGACACTGTGGGTAACAGTAACAATGTGGCCGGTATGAAAACAAAGGATGCAATGAATAACGCTGTTGTATGGCTAGCACTATTACAGGGGCAGTCAGGTTGATACTATTACAGAGACACTGTTGATAACGGTAACAATGTGGCCATTATTAATACAAAGGATGTTGTAAGTAACGCTGTTGTATGGCTAGCACTATTACAGGGACCCCGTGGCTAATGCTATTTGATTATGCGTACATATAACGAATGTCAGCATACCTAATATTACGCTTTAGATTAAGTTAGCAGCAGACATATCCAATGTAGACATACGCTAACACAGGCAATGAGGATAAAACTATTACAGGTCAACTGAGTCAAAGCTAGTAAAGGGCACTCTGTCCAGCGATAATATAAAGGGAGCTCATTTTCTCCAATAAACAGAATATTTAGGATTCTCGCTGCTAGCCACTTACTTCTATGGCACAATAAAATAAGCCAACCTAGTTTTGTCACACAGACTTTATTGTATAGAATCTTTATTTCATTTATAAACCTCTGACTCCCAGCAGTGAACTGCAGTCGCACAGAAAGATGAATTCTTCAGAGAAGGTAAATCCTATCTTTCTATAATTACTGCAAGCCTGAGAAGTGAAGATGACTCCGGTGGCAGAATGAACGCTCCAGATGATGATTATGAAGACACAGTAGAGATGGATGATAAGACCAAGCTGCTTCTGTTGTGACATATCAAAGGCACTGCCTTATAGTCATTTTCTCTAAGCAGTCTCCGGTCAAGCACAGAAAACTATTACATCTGTCTCCGTCTATTGCACTTTTCATGTAATACATGTTTTACATTTATTGTCAAGGGAGGCAATAAGCAATGATAATGGTATCCCATTCACAACTTAAATGGAACCATTATCGGTAAGTGAGTTGTCCGAACCTACAATAAGCCTGTTAGTTGCCTAGAAACTAGTGGCATAAATGAGGGTGAATAGATAAGCTTATTCCACATTGTGTTCCTCCCACATGTGTAACACATGCACCAGAAAGACTAAATGGATCAGAAGGGGTACTATGTCTTTTGTTGTGCAGAGTCTTACAAACCATATATGCTCTGCTAAGAATTCTGGAGAAAGAATATACAAATACAGTAAGGTCTCCTAGATGGAGAAAGGATTACCAGGTTTTACATTACTCTATAAGGAGCTACCTTCTAAAAGGTGGTGCTAGAGCAAGTATTCTTTTTTTCATCAAGGAGAAATCACCTATATTAAATGGAACTAGAGAGATCAGTGGTACCACACACTATACAATTATGCGTGGTGCTAACAAAAAGAGTCCTTTGACCCATAGACATATACAAGAAGTAATTTTGTTGCACACACTTAGGGGTTAAAGTGAAAAAAAAATTTTTGTGATATTATTTTAACAGGATTGTTAACGCCATTGACACAATGCAAAGTAGTATTGACAATAAACTAGATCCGTTAATAAATCTTTTGACGTTTCAGTCCTTAGACCTTCCTCAGAAACGATCTATTTGAAACTTGTATGGGTGAAGCTTCATGTGGGAAATATGAAATGGATACGGACTAGTAGGCAGAGCCTGGAGTGTTGGCATATAAAGCGGCTGTCAAGGCGTGATTATAATATAATAATAATAATAATAATAATAATAATAATAATAATAATGCAAGAATCTCGTGAAATTTCCATCCAAGAGATTGGTAATGAAGGATACATTTGTTAAAAACCACATATAGAACTTACACAATCAGCTCTGCTTCATATATATATATATATATATATATATATATATATATACTCCGTATATATGCAAAGTACCCACAGACAGAGCCAAACAGTCAGTGTGGAAATAAGCAGAAGTTTCCCTATAATACTATTATGCTTGCATTCAGTGTTATGGACTGTGCCACCAGGATGCCCAGGGCCGTCCTCTAAATGAAAATGCAGTGGAAATGGCATAGTGTATATGAATACATTCTGCATGTTTTCTGTACCTTTTGGTTCATTATTCCCTATTACCGTATCGCTTACATTTCAGAAGTCACACAATTATAAAGCACAGCACAAATGATATGGCTGCTCCTAAGTTATAGCTAAATTTTCCTAGTACTTGTCTCTTTCATCTTACCTGTCTTCCCTCCTACACAACCCCTGATGTGTGCTAGAAATTATCCACAAAATATCTCCATGGGAAATAGCGTTCACAGTACACAAATAACCCTGTCTTTATCAACATTCTCTGTGTGTTGTCGACTAATAAGGATCCCAGGTACTGAAACCTAGTTTTCATCACAGAAATTACTTGTCACAATGGCATAATGGAGAACATATGTAAAACTCTGCTGACCTTACGTTAACAAAGCTTGTCAGAATAAGTTTTGCTAAAACAATAAAAATCGAATACCGTTATTTTCATTATAATGAATATGTATCTAAAACGTGTATTGTGATTATTAAAATATATTTTATACCAAATTTATCAGAAACAGGGCCTGCACCTAGCATAGGATATTCTCTGCCTAAAAGCATTCTTTACCGATACCTTACACCAAAAGGAGATTGGATGAGATCTCATTCTAAATCCATTGGCATTAATAAGGAGTTGTTCCTCCCATTGCAGCTAAAACAGCTTCCACTCTTTTGGGAAGTCTTCCTACAAGATTGTGGAAAGCGTCTGTTGGAATTTTTGCTCATTCATCCAGAAGAGAATTTGAGAGGTCAGATGCTAATGTTGGAGGAGAGCAACCGGCTATCAATGTCCATTCAAGTTCATCCCAAACGTATTGAGTGGGGTTGAGGTCACAATGGCATAATGGCTGTGTGGAAAAGTCAAGGTTTTCCACACCAAGTTCACCCAACCATGTCTTTATGAACCTTGCTTTGGTCACTGGACATAGTCGTGCTGGAAAAAAGAAAAGGGCCTTCCCCAAACTGATCCCTCAATGTTGGAATTATACAATTGTCCAAATGTCTTGGTATACTGAAGCATGAAGATTTTCCTTGAATGGAACTAAGGGCCTAGACCAGCAGTTCTCAACCTGTGGGTCGCGACCCTTTTGAAGGTCAAACAACCCTTTCACAGGGGTCATCTATGACCATCAGAAAACACATATTTCTGATGGTCTTAGGAATGGAGACACCACTCCAAAGGTCCCCCAGGATCCAGAGCATCAGTCTTTTGGCCTGATGCTCCGGATCCTAGGGCTTCACAGCTGTATCGCCGCACTGTGTTGTGCACACAAATACTGTTTAATCCTATGACAGAGCGGGAAGCTGAAAGGTCCCTGCTCTTCCATAGAAAACTGCTGGTAGCACACCTCAGGTCACATGATGACGTCACTGCATCACACCACCTATTGCCACTACTACAGGGAGAACCACGAGGTGAGTACAAGATTTATTGTTTTCTGGTAGGGGGCAAATATTATTTATAAGGGGCTAATGTTTATAGTGGGGGAACTAATTAATTATAAGGGGGCTAGTATTTATAATGGAAGAACTATTATACATAAGGTGCACTATTATAGGAGAGGAATTATTATATATAAGGGGGGTCTACTACATATATGTAGGGGAACAGTTATACATAAGGGGGCTGTTATAAGGGGGAGACACATATAATGGGGCTATTATTTATAATGGAGGAACTGTTTTATATAAGGAGAGCCATTATAAGAGACAAATTATATATAAGGAGCACTAATAAAAAGTGGGACCATTATATATCAGTGGGGTAAATATAGGAGAGGAATTATTATATATAAGGAGCACTATTATAAGGTGGGACAGTTATATATAAGGGGGGCTACTATAGGAGAGGAATTATTATATATTAGGAGCGGTATTATAAGAAAGGAATTATTATATATAAGGAGCACTATTATATGGTGATACCATTACATATAAGAGGGGGCTAATATAGGATATACTACATGATCCTGCATATCAGATATTTACATTATGATTCAGAACAGTAGCAAAATTACAGTTATGAAATAGCATCGGAAATAATTTTATGGTTGGGGGTCACCACAATATGAGAAACTGTATCAAAGGGTTGCGGCATTAGTAAGGTTGAAAACCACAGACATAGATGGTCTCTTTAATGGGGTTGTCCAAGCAATACTGGAAAATCAGTTTCACTTTTAAATAAGCCGGGGGCAGTGAAAAAAAATAAAAAAAATTCATAATCCCCTGTCCTCAATGCTTCGGTATCCTCCCTGTCTGGTCTTCTTATTCCAGCATCTTCTCAAAGTGAAACTGCTCACTGTCTGTGACGTCATGGATCCCTTCTGCTAAGACCAATGATTGGCCTCAGCAGTGACGTGACCACCAATGCCAATCAGTGGTCTCAGCAGGCCTCAGGAAGAGACCCGTGATGTCACAGGTTGATACATCGCATGCCATTCGCTGATTAGCTTCAGCTGTCATGTGACCACTAAGGCCAATCAGCAGCTTCAGTGGAATTCTGGAAGAGACCTGTTCAGCATAAGGACTGGGAGGACGCTGGAGCATCGGGGACAGGCGAGTATGAATTTTTTAAATTTTTTTCACTGCCCCCGGCTGATAAAAAGTTAAAGGGGTTGTCCATTTTTGCCTGGACAACCCCTTTAAGAAGACATAGTGTTGCTTCTGTACCAGATACAAGAAATTGTAACACATTGGTATCATATACAAGGTCATATAAGTTTGAATATATAATCATAAATGTTAAAAAAACAAGTTTGAAGAAAAAAAATAAATAACATAAAGAAGATATCAAACAAAAGAAAAAGTCATGGAATGGGGCTAGGGAATTGTAATAAAAGTTAATAGCTTAATGTATTGTTATAAAGTATTCTTATCACTGCTCCTGCCTCTTATACGGTACAATTAGGGGAATTGTAGAACTCATCTTCTTATTCACTCTGTCAGTTCTCTCTTAGTAAACAGCTTTTTGTTATACAAGCACATGTCATTCTTGGCTTGACAGTCACATTCATCTTCAGCTTACTTGTATTTATGGAACAGAACCAAAAATAGAAATACATTTATTTTAGCTGCAAGTAACAGAAATTATTTGGAAGGAGGTTTCGGCAAGTTCGTCTGACAGTGAAATTGGTAATTAATTTAGAAAAGCCTTCTTGTGCCACCTGGGCACCTTGTCGAGTGATTGCACAAGCTGTGTCTGGAACAGATACAATTATGATGTGGATTCTTATTAATCTAAGTCTGGGCGGCAGTGTGCAGACAGACAATGGTGGAGGGCGTGGATTTACATAGGATTGTTAGGCTTTGTTTTGATATTGTGTGTTAGGGGCTCGGACCTGATAATGGACTCAGAATAGAGTTTTTTTTTTCCTGCTGCGCTTAAATGCAACAAATACGCTTGCCCCTTTCAGTGACAAGGACAGGGACTAGACTTGACTTCACAAAATCAAACTAGAATATCTGGATAATTCACAGCAATTTATAAAAAATAAAAACTGACATTCCTAAGATTCTCAGGTGATTGGTGTAGTCGTGTAATACCATTAGGTCTGGGTTCTTGAAATGAAAGTCATAGATCAAATTGTCACTGCGGGGTATAAGTCACTTTAAATTAGCAAAATGTTTAATAGAGAAATTTAGTAACATTTCATTTTATCTTCCGAGTTTGGAATCACAAAAGTCACCTAAACGCTGGAACAGTCAATATGAAATCACAGGAAAATACAGTGAGATATACAATATATACACTGTCTACCAATAAGCAGTTGAACGCCCATGCAAATGGAGATATCTGTGGTCATGATGTACGTCACGCCTTCCACCGTTAAATAGGAAACAGCATTGGCATTAGCACATTGGCATTAGTCGCATGCAAGATACCACGAAGTGCAGAGTTGTCCGATTTCAAGAAAGGAACATAGCAAGAAACATAGCAACAAAACTGAATTACCCAAAATCCACAGTGGTCTATGAGATTATGAAGTGGAAGGTGAACGGTGATTGTCAGAATGTGCCCCGAGTTGGCAGACCCCCGAAATTGGGAGATATAGACCGATGGGTGCTGGCCAGAGAAACCGCACCCAACCAATAGCTCACATACACCAGGAGTTTCAATAGGCATTCGGGAGTATTGTGTCGTTCAATACCATCTGTAAGGAAGCATCTGCTGGGTTCTACCAACTATTGAATAGGAATAAATGTGTTTTTTCTATTGTACCACAGGGGTCCAAATACATATTGGTAGAACATGTAGAAGGGTTTTTCGGGCAAAAAATGTTTTTTTTTATTAATGTCTATTGGTGCTATTAATGGGTTAATAAATGTACCTATATACTTTTTAGTGTCTTTTGAGTGATTTCTGGATGTCTCTGGGAGCCCCTAGTGTCTCCTACTTTTGTTTACATCCTTCTGCTTCCTACTATGTAACTTTCTAACCCCTCTCACCTCTCCTTCCGCACTCCCCCTCCATACACCCTCTACTTGCCTAGCTATCCTTCCTATCCTAGGTATCCTATGTATCCTGCCCCACCTACTCATCCCAACCCATATTACATGCTTACCCTCCATGGCTTCTTCCTGTGAGATGGCCTCTTCTCCTCCTGTACTGTGTGTGCGCACCTTCTCCAGTGACAAGTCACCTCTACTGCACATGCATAGACACACAGAGGCGATTTACCGGCAGCAGCGCGAGCACACTGCTAGGAGAAGAGTGCGCACCCTGCCAGTACAGGATGCAATAGCCAGAAGAAGCTGTGGATGGGTAAATATGAGTGAAGCGGATGGGGGGAATAGTAGTGATGATCCGTTACTGGAAATGGGAAAATAGATCGTCACTGGATTATCAGAAAATGTCCCTGGGGCGCAGTGGCGTACCCCCGAGTATAATGATCGGGGCCCCCTGTTGGTGGAATACTTTCCACCAACAGGGGGCCCCGAAGCTGCAGCAACGGCTGACACACAGGAGCTGCAGCTCTGGCTTCTCTCAGCGCTTCAGGACGCTCCCCCTCTCTCCCCCCCTCCCTTTCTCTGCCTGTCCTCTGCCCACCAATGAGAGGGCTGAGGAGAGCCCAGGAGGCGGGGCTTATCCCTGCCGAGCTCCTGCCGTCCTGCACTCAAGAGGAGAAGAAGAAGAAAGGAAGAAGGAAAATGAAACTAAAGAAAGAAAACAGGTAACAGGTACATACTGGGGTTACTATACTTAATGTCAGTCATTTGGGGTGATTACTTGTGTTTTAGTAACTCCATGTGCCTCATATTAATAGCAGTTAACCCTATCATGTCCCTCACATTAACCCCTGTGTGCCTCACCATAAGAGTTACTGATATGTGAGACATATGGGGGTAATAGTAATGAAGATACTGTATTATTACCTCCATGTCTCTCACATATCAGTAACTCTTATGTGAGGTACACAATGGTTAATGTGAGGGACATGATGGGGTTAACTTCTATTAATATGAGGCATTTGGAGTTACTAAATTGTAATGCACATGGCCAGATTTTTTATCCACAATTGTCCTGGTATAGCAGCCAGCGGGTGACGTGACAGTATTTAGTCCTGCAGGGGCCACTATGGGACATTATACTGTGTGCAGGGGCCACTATGGGGCATAATAGAGCGCGCAGGAATGCGTAGGAGGGACTCAGTCGAGATCTTCGGTGTCGGGGGGGCCCCATGTCAAAAGTTCGCCATGGGGCCCCGCCATTCCTAGTTACGCCACTGCTGGGGCGGTCACATGACCACCCCAGAAATATGGGTAAATATTAGAGATGAGCGAGTACCGATCCGAACAGCACGCACGCATTGAAATGAATGGACGTAGCCGGCACGCGGGGGGTTAAGCGGCCGGCCGGCGTCAAAGCGGAAGTACCAGGTGCTTCCATTCATTTCAATGCGTGCGTGCTGTTCGGATCGGCTGATCCGAACAATACTCGCTCATTTCTAGTAAATATACATTTTTATTAATAATGTTATTTAGAAAGTAGGAGGGGGAGGGTGTTTAGATCAGTGTAGGGATTTCAAAATATCCTGGACAACTCCTTTAAGTGACTGCTATACCATACAGTATACGATCACAAAAACAGGTACAACAACTTCATGATGGGGTAATACATAAAGAGTTGGGGCTTATTGACATGACTGCGAAAAAGGTCATGTGATGGTCATTTTGACAACACATTGAATTTAAATGTTTATATTCATTTGGACAATTTTATTTAACGGGACGTGAAAAAGTTGACATGCGCTATCTTGGTCTGTGAAAACGGACACAAATACTGGCATGGGAATAGAGGCTATGGAGATAATGTTGGCTGAACTTTTTCATAATAACAGTTTTACATTGCATTACATACAAAAGCAGTATTGCTTAAATAGTATTCCCATTGAAAGAAAGAAGGATCTTCATTATTAAAAATAAAGTAGAACAAGATCTATGCAAACCTCTTTCCCCACGGTGTTAAATACTTTCTGTATCCAGTTTCCATGGTAATGTCCACCAGCAGATGGGATATGGCAGACATACTCTGTCCACCCCTCTGATATTATGCAGGTCACTGCCTGGTTTTATTGCACTTGCATGCTTCTCTGCGATCTCCTAATGAGCACAAAATGTGGAGTGGGGCTCAGACAAGTGCCGGACTGCCATGCACTCCCAGGAGATGTTACAAGTATGTGCCTTCCCTCAAAATGTAAAAGGAGTAGAACTAAACTGGGATAGGTAAAGAGGCTAAAACCGGTTACCATAATGGTGTGCATCACTGCAGGCAGTTTTTTTTATTCTTTTGGTTTGTGGAGTAACCCCCTTTAAAGGGGCTGTCCAGTCATTATTTTTTAAATTACCCAGATTTCCAGCAATATCACGCCTCTCCGTCATGCAATCCAAGGCAGCATTAGAGACCCTGGGGTCGTGCCCCCCCCCCCCCCCGCCCACTGTTAGATTGGCTGACAAGGGGGCGGAGTGACTTTAGGGGAGGTGAGCGTGTTTTTAGATCACATGACCTGGGGGTTGTGATGGACTCTTGGTCCATTATCAGCATCCCTGGGATGTAAGTTAACTAATAAATGAATACACCTTTGGCAATCCCTTTAAGAGTAGCCACTTACATTTATGCTACCATATTACATATTAAACATTACAACAGAATTCTCACAAACACTGTAAATGTTATTGTATGACAAGTTATCAATGTCAACGGATTTGTGAATGGGAAAACCCCTTTAAAGAACCAACATGCAAGATGTAGAAGAACAATAGCACAAAATATTTACGAGTCAGAAGAACAATAGTATAAAATATGTATGTGCCAGACTGTCTTTATTATCCAGAAATCACTAAGTTCCTCATTACCGCAACTTATTATTTTGCTTAAAAGGGTTTCCAGCACCTTGAATTTTTCAAATCAAATAATCAAAAGCTTAAAATGGTGCAAAATAACAATCTGTGTGAGATTTGCCTTTTTGAACCCATATATGAAAGTATTTCATATCTAAATGCATGTGAAAACCACAGTAAATATATGTTTGATTCATTTCAATGGAAAGTCAGACTCCTTCATTTTTAACAGGTCTAATCCACCGCATGAGAAACTGAAAATCTGTGGCAAAACGATGAGGCTCAGCCTAAAATGTATGCCATGGATTCAGTAGCATATCTTTCTGACCATTATTTTATACCATTGTGAAAATTTTATGAAGAAAATTTAGGTGGCTGAAAAACTCTCTTAGGCTAAGGTCTCAGGTAGGAAAAAAAATCAGGAAAAATTGCAGCGGATCGTGGTATTTCCCACAGCGCTGTTCATAGAAAGTTCCTCTGTGGACTTTCTGCATACATTTTACCTATGGGGAAATGCCAGTGTTTCCGGAGTTATAATTGACAAGCTGCAATTTTCCAAAACCGTAACTGTTTTGGATATCACAGCATTTCCACTGCGCATATTTTTCTGCAAAGTGTGGATGTGTTTTACACCACATGGGGCCCTGGCCTTAATGTAAAGTAATAGCTGAATGATGCAGAGTAATATATGCAGATGACAGGTGTGTGCCCGTATATCACTTTTTAAGTTTCTGCAGTTTAGAAAGACATAAAACATGATTATGATCTTTTATGTCGCAGTCTTGTGGATGTCTAGGCACTTGTAGGTCAGCTACCAAACTGCAGTACAGGAATTCTGCCGTCATATGTTTTACATTCTCATGATTGATACATTTGTCAAATATTTTTTCACTTTACATTTGTCTTGGCTGGAAGTCCGCTTCTATGACAAGTACATTTTGCATCAGCCTGTCTGTTAGTTTTGCAAACATAATGGAATTTTCACATGGTAGAAAGTACAAGAGAAGTAACCTCTAAGAATAATTGCTAAAAAGTCCAAGAAACTGGTATTGTTCACTACAAAAAAACAAACAAACCTATTTTGGGGTGTTTTTTTGGGGGGCTAGACATTTTTGTGTGTACTGTAGTCATGAGGAACGCACTTAGGTCATGATGTCGGAACATCCCATATGGCCAAAAAGGCTCAATCACAGATAACAGTGGTCCCATGACAAAGATGGGCCATGAGAATACTTTCCATTCTATGGAGAGTCTTTATCCCTCCCAAGTGAAGTTGACACACGTTTCTAGCATGGATTACATCCCTACAGCAAGTGATGGTCACTGCTCACTAGCTTGGATTACATCCCTACAGTAAGTGATGGTCTTCGCTCACTAGCTTGGATTACATCCCTACAGTAAGTGATGGTCACTGCTTACTAGCTTGGATTACATCCCTACAGTAAGTGATGGTCACCGCTTACTAGCTTGGATTACATCCTTACAGTAAGTGATGGTCACCGCTCGCTAGCTTGGATTACATCCCTACAGTAAGTGATGGTCACCGCTCACTAGCTTGGATTACATTCCTACAGTAAGTGATGGTCACCGCTCACTAGCTTGGATTACATCCTTACAGTAAGTGATGGTCACCACTCACTAGCTTGGATTACATCCCTACAGTAAATGATGGTCACCGCTCACTAGCATGGATTACATCCCTACAGTAAGTGATGGTCACCGCTCACTAGCTTGGATTACATCCCTACAGTAAGTGATGGTCACCGCTCACTAGCTTGGATTACATTCCTACAGTAAGTGATGGTCACCGCTCACTAGCTTGGATTACATCCCTACAGTAAGTGATGGTCACCGCTCACTAGCTTGGATTACATCCTTACAGTAAGTGATGGTCATCGCTCACTAGCTTGGATTACATTCCTACAGTAAGTGATGGTCACCGCTCACTAGCTTGGATTACATCCTTACAGTAAGTGATGGTCACCGCTCACTAGCATGGATTACATCCCTACAGTAAGTGATGGTCTTCGCTCACTAGCTTGGATTACATCCCTACAGTAAGTGATGGTCACCGCTCACTAGCTTGGATTACATCCCTACAGTAAGTGATGGTCACCGCTCACTAGCTTGGATTACATCCCTACAGTAAGTGATGGTCACCGCTCACTAGCTTGGATTACATCCTTACAGTAAGTGATGGTCATCGCTCACTAGCTTGGATTACATTCCTACAGTAAGTGATGGTCACCGCTCACTAGCTTGGATTACATCCTTACAGTAAGTGATGGTCACCGCTCACTTTCTCCCCCTCTCTACACAATGACCTCTGGACAAGTCACACAGTAATCACACAGACCTCAACTATACTCAATAGGTACTTTTATGACCGAGTTGTCCATATGTCCTTGCAGTTGTTGTAAAGCAAACACAGCAGCATCTCCAATATGATGGCTACCCCATATTCATGCAGAGAAAATTAAATAAAAAAAAGGATAATAAGATAACAAAACAAGTATTAAACAATGGAATATCAGTCTCAGTATTTAGTTGTAATTAATAAAAGAATAAAGATGATACACCCCTGTGCTAAAACAGAGAAGTTTCTCAGGTTGTGGCGCTGTCATCCAGGACTATTCAGGACAATGTGATGAATCGTCACTTAGAGATACCAGTCTGAAGCAATTAAAGTGTTGCTTCCGTTTTGCACACACTGCCTGGCTCACATAAGAATAAACCGATAAATTTTAGCTTTTTTTCTATATTTTCTTTTGTCACTGGGAAGGTTGTTATTTGTTCTGATTTATCTGTTTTCTTCCTCCATGCTTCAGATGCCTCAGTTAGATGTATTTTACGGTGGTGTGGTGTTTATTTTAATACAGTATATTTTAATGATACATACACAATTTTCTTTAAGGGATTAATTTGGACTAATAAATAGCCTTTATTAGAGTCAACTAAATATTGACTGCCCTGGGCTGAGATCTTGGGGATCATTCTCTAGGAGTTTGTTTTCATGTACCCATGCTTACAAGGAGTCTGGATGAGTATAGTTCATAGACTCTTAGGCTATTAAATGGCTTAAAAACCTGGAACTTCCAGTTTTGCTCCCCAGATCAGTGTGCAGATTATCTGACTAGGCCACTGCGGGACTGGTCTCATAACTGGACTCAGGGGACAGAATGATCTTCCTCAAATTCCACTTCCACTCCTTTAGAATCTCAAGGCGGAAACCGTCCTGCTTCAATCTCTGGCTCCCATCCCATGTCGAAATCAGCACAAAATTCTGCCTTGTGAATGGGCCGCTATAGGGCAGATTCCTCATCTAGGGCCACTTGTCTCCAGTCACCACTTCACAAATGACTGTAATTTCCAGAATTTAAACCTATATTTTAAGAAAGTTCATTTACAGGATATGGAAGTTGTTTACTCAGAATTTTACAACCAATTTTGGTGTCCCTAGTTATTCTTTTACTTCTTGGCCATTATTACCACATACAAAGATTTTTTACCTTTTAGTTTGGTCAGATCAATTGTAAAACACTCTGGTTATACAACAGTAACATCCATTTTATATATTAATCGAGACAAATGCATTCTCCTGTACATTGCCAGAGGCTCTGTTGTGGATTTAATGTCCCTTCATAAAGAATCCATCAGAGTAGATCATGGGAGCGGAATTTAGTAATATTTAATGATAAATACGTTACTAATGTTTAACCATTCATTTTATTACACTACACTGTGTTGTATGTTTCATTTGAGTAGATCTTGTAAAGTAAATGTTCATTTTCTGGCGTTTTGCAACATTACGATGAACATATCAAAAAGCCACAACTATAATCTTACTCAGTGGTCTCCAGGTTTATCAAACACTGTATGAACCAAGCAGCACTCCGAGGATAGCGGCTGATACATTTACCCATATTATAGATAAACCATTTGTATTGTTCGCTATCCTACAGATGTGGACAACTCACCCAAAGGCCAGTCAACATCTTCCACACCAAATTCAGGTTAAACACCTTTAAGTTGAGACCCCACGTTGCGGAAACGCAGCTTTTTTTGTTGCAAATTTTGGCTACAAATAGAAATACATAGGAAGCCATTTCTACCTTTCGCTCAATCCATTCCTAGCTTTGGCTAAAAAAAAAAAACCCCACAAAAAAAGCTGCATTTCTGCAACATGGGGCCTTATGGGCATTTTTTGTTGATGTAAAAAAGATCATTTTGCTATTCCCCAAAAAATTCTAAAACATTCACATACATCTTTAGAAGATCATTGTACTTAGTTGATTTAGAACTAAAGCTGGCAATACAGTTTAGATGTATGTTGACCAAATTGACAATTTTAATTGGACAAGCCGATCATCTTATGTGTATGGGTTTCTCCTTCAATGGATTTCAACAAGACCAATCCTGTTGTTCTCTGGGTAATTCAGAATATAAGTAAACCACCCCTGACCCACTCAGGTGAGTTAACCCATTAAATAAGATAAATGTGCTTGATATTTTTGTTTTGGAGAGTAAGGGGCATATAATGCAGCCAAAAATCCAAAATGCTTGGCTGTAAGTGCTAGTAACACACACAAATATAAGCAGTTAACATTACAGAAGGAAATGAAGTATCAAAGGAAAAACACTCTAGTATTATATTGCCTTCTTAAGAAAACACATCTTATCTTAGCATATGAGTGTGTGCAGTGAGACTATTCTGTATTAATATGTTTATTCTCACTTTTGTTTCTCACTGAGCTTTTGCAATAAAACAAGAAATCAATTTCTTTATTAAGGCTTTGGATAATCTCAAACAAAACAAAGTAATTTCATCTTCTATAAACTCATACGCAAGGCACAAACAAATCCAAGAAAGCCAATCATTAGTTACCATTTAGCAGCCATTTTTCATTGGCCTCTCCGTGCTTGACATGCCATAAACAGGATGACGGTGGTTAATATTTAATTTTAAAACATTAATTTCTTCATGTCCCGCTTTGACCAAGATTAGATCAGTCATAAATAGCTCTGGAATATTAGCTGGGTACCGTTAATGTATTTTGTGTTCTTTCAACCAGAACTTATTACACCGATCCCACACTGCATCAATAAGTCACCATTGCTCATTTTGTGAGGCTCAATACATCGCGGCTGGGCTATTTAGTGAGAGAATGCAATAAAATATTAATTACAGCTGAAAGGTTGAGTGAAAAATAAGAACTCAATTATAGGCCCGTATCGTGAGCAAAGTGCAGGATCCAGACAACTGCACAGATAACAATGGTAATAGTAATAATAATAATGATTACCAATACCATACCACAAAAGTACAGCTGAATCGTCAATGGCTATAAATATTTCCACTACAGCATAGTATAGCACATAATGTTCCATTAAAGGGAACCTGACACATTGAAAATGCCGACCAATCTGCAGGTATCATGTTATATAACAGGAGGAACTTCGTAGACTGATATATAGTTTCCTGGGATAGATTCAGTATAACTTTTGGTTCATCCATTGAAATCATTTCAATGGATGAAAATGAGCAACAGGGTAACAATGTCTTGAGCTTTTGACTTTCAGATTCCATATCTCACCATCCACTACCAGCTGCGAATGTGAGACTCCCATCATCTTATAGACAATCATCTTGGCTATCTCATACATAAATCTGACTTGTAACTCTTTAGCATATGATTAGTTATGCAGATTCTTGGCATTGTTACCATTTCTGTTTTGTAGTGGATGGTGAGATATGAAATCTGAAAGTCAAAAAGTTCAAGACATTGTTACCCTTTTACTCATCAGTGTGTATTACACTGTATGACCACAATACATTGAAAGAAATTTTCTGAGAGAAGTCCTCAGTAGTAGATACCTTTTTTAATGGCTAACTCAAAAAGTTTTTTGATGACATATCGAGCTTTTGGGACTCTTAGTCGATATGTCATCAAAAAACTTTGAGTTAGCCATTAAAAAAGGTATCAACTACTGAGGACTTCGCTCAGAAAATTTCTTTCATTTCATATCCACTGGCTAACACGGTACAAGGATATATATTTTTTCTTTTACACAATACATTGTTCAGTCAAACTTTACTCCCATAACAAATGTTATAAGAATTCCTCAGACAGAAACAGAAGAACTAAAAAAATCCCATCAGTTAAAAAAGTTCAGCCTAAATGGTATTACATTTGCATCCCAACACAAGAACCAAGGCCCTTCTTTGTCTATTATTAGTCAAAGGGATCCTATCATTTAGAAGGTATTTTTTCACCCAACCATGTCGGAATAGCCTTAAGAAAGGCTATTCGTCTCCTACCTTTAGATGTCTTCTCACAGGCCACAAGAAAATGGCCGCTTACTTACTGTGTAAGCGGCCATTTTTCTTGTGGCCGTGGGCATGCGCAGTCGCCTCTGCCCAGGCCCAAAGCCTAAAAGTTTCACCGCCAACGCAGGAAGAAGACACAAGAAGAGGATTCTCCTGACGAAGATGGCGGCGGCGATGAAGAGAGTTCTCTGGCAGCATTGGGGACGCCGCCAGTGCTGTTTGAGCGCTGGGGCCCGCCCCCAGTGCTGCAAGAGAAATCATTTGCATACCGGTAAAAACTGGTATTTCTACCGAACAGCAGCCCAGAGAAGACATCTAAAGGTAGGAGACGAATAGTCTTTCTTAAGGCTATTCCAATGTGGTAGGGAGAAAAAATACCTTCTAAATGATAGGATCCCTTTAATGCATTACAGTATGTTTATTCTTTACAGACCATATGTAGTTTATGCAATAAGCACCTCAGTGAAATGATCACCACCATAAACCTTGTGTATTTATTGCACAAATTTAGTGTGACCACTGCTTCACCTCATTTGTTCCTTAGCACCATACATTCACATGTGAGTAGTGAGAGAAAGAAATACTTCCCTCCATTGCTTCTGCAATATGCTAGTTCCATTGGCTAAATAAATTGTAGAGCAGAACATTATGACTGACCCACAGGAGAGACGCTCATGATAAACATAAGCACTTTATATTAGTTGTGTATTTTCCGTAACATAAATGGGAATGGGTCATTCTCAATTACCAGTACAGATCACCTTGTGTAATGGTCCATTACACAGACAGTCCATGCAGCTCTACCTGTTCAGGGACATTTATACTATTATATTTGTACAATGTACAATAAACCACTAATATATATATATATATATATATATATATATATATATATATATATGCAGTACAGACCAAAAGTTTGGTCAGGCTTATTTCCTGACCAATCCTGCTTTGACCTCTGTTTGCCTCTGTTTGGCTACTCCATTACCTCTTGTGTATGACTTGGCTCTCCTGACTACGCATTTACTTCTCCCTCCTGCTACCTCGTGACCTCCTGTGTACCCACCCTGCTTGATTGACTTGGTCTTGGCTATCCCTGAAAACTGCTAGACCTCCTGTTTACCAACTTGGCCTGTACGACCTTCCTGTGGTGCTTCTACTACTTCCTGTTGACCAGCTCCTCTGTTTCCTCATCTGCTGAGGTTAGTGTTACTGGGTTTTCTGGGTCCTCTTCTACTTGGGGTTCGTTGAGTGTGCAGTACTCTCTGGGCAGTTGCGGTATTGGGTCCCAGAATTTACCAAGTCCAACTTCACCATCAGGAGCTCTGTCGAAGACCTTGGTTCCACTCTGATTCTGGTTAAGAGAGCGTTGTACACTCAGGACTGTTTTTGGCTTTGTTCTTTGGGGATTGTGTCCCAAGACTAACTGTCCATTATTGTCACATCAGGTTCCTTACACAAATAATGAAATGCCAAATGTTTCATCTTAAATCTTAAAAATTCCAGTTCTACAATCATAGAGTTGTGGAGTACATCTTCACTAAACAAAATAAAAATGACATTGTGGAAAGAAAAAAAGATTTCACAGCATAATAGCCAAGAGAAGGAAAACCCTGTGGCTGGTTGGGACTTAAGATGACGGTCTCAGACATTCCCTTAAGATTACGGAATATTACACAGGCTCATATTTCATATGTTTTCTAAAGTATTTTTCCTACTAAAATGTCTCGATGTCAGTGTACATGTTATTTTGCATCATATTTTACCAGCTATTCTGAGGCAAGAAATAGTTAATTAAAGTTTTATGCCGACTGATTGAACACGTATTGTCCAATATACTAAACAGAAGTAAGAAACACAGATAAGACTTTATGTATGTTTGAAATAAAGTGCACTCCAGAGATAAATGTTGTCTGACAGCGCTGCACGCTAGTAAATGACCTATGCAGTAGTAAAACTTCAACACTAATTCTACATCTTTATCTCCCAGACGAGATATTGTCATAATCTTTCCTACAATCTACACCAATCACAAAAACAAACAAAGTAAATTTACAGCGCAGGGGAAGAGAACATTAGCTGCTAATCTGTTACCTTAACTTTTCCATAAAGGCCTTTAAAAAAAATAGAAGTAAACAGCATTTGAGAGTGTCATTACATAAAGAAAGTAACTAGCATTACAATCACTCTCCAGGCAGAAATTCACGGGGTTATCTGTCTTAAGTCTCTTTCATACTACACTTGATGTATGCTTGCAGCTCTACTGTTTTCATTCCCTTTTTTTCTACAAATCTCAGAAAAAAAAAGGTATTAAAGCAGATACATAGAAGAGAATTTATTTACCCATCTACACCGGTTTTCTTTCCCTTTCTTGTGTTCTAGTACATGGGCGTGTGCCTTATTTATTAATAGGTCAGAGCCCCTTGATATTGCACAGTCAGGTCCTTTACTAAGACTGGCATATGAAATAGTGTACAGGCAACCAGGGTGTGTGCAGAGTTTGAGTTTAATCTAAAAACCCGAAACAGGTCTTCACTGTCAACTGGTGATAGACTCTTAAAGGGATCCTATCATTAAAACTCAATTTTTTGTCCCTAACATGTAGGAATAGTCTTAAGAAAGGCAATTCTTCTCCTATCTTTAAATGTCTTCGCCACGCCGCCATTCCGTAGAAATCTCGGTTTTCGTTGTTATGCAAATTAGTTCTCTTGCAGCACTGGGTGCGGGCCCCAGCGCTCAAACAGCACTGGGGGCATCCCCAATGCTGCCAGAGAACTCTCCAGAGATGCTTCCATCTTCTTTAGGAACAGGCTTTCTTCGCGTCTTCTTCCAATGTTACGGGACAGCCATGATTGTTAACAAGTGCTATGTGTAATGTGAACACAGGTCTATGAGGGAAATCTGCTTCTAATTTCATTTAAAAGTAAATACTTTTAAGATCAGTTTAGATGGAAAGCCAGATTCCAGAATGACAGCGTATTGTTTTATATGGGCAGTAAACAGCGGTGTGCACTCACACAAGGGTACATGTCTGAAGTATCCAGAGATGCATTAGCAGAAAATCTCTTCCAGTCCTCTACAAATCCAGAGCTACAAATAGGCAGCACAGCGTAGTGTTTAGTAATAGAATAGTTTCATGGGAGCGTCTCCTGTTTAATAGTGTTCAGTTCCAGGTTATGGTGCTTGACCGAACAATTTGTTCCGGCTTCTAGACACATTTCATTGAGAACACAGATCTCGGAGATCAGATTCTCTTTCCATTTCTCCAAAAAGCTGATTTTGAAATCCCGACGTGAACACATCTTCTCCTGTATGCTGTGCTGCTATGATGTTGTATGACACAACTGAAATGCTATTGTAACTCCTCAGCAAATACAGTTTGTGCATACTATAGTGTTAGATGCACAAGTGATACACCCATATTCTGCCCCACTCTCTATGTTCCTTAGGGTATACATAACTGGGGTATACAAAATTATAAAGCAATGCATATATAGTACATTTCTATGTGTAGAATAGGCAGTAAGGATTATAGGCTTACACATACACTAGGCACCGGCTTGTAAATTGGCACAGCACTTACTATCACATGACTGAGAAACATGCCTGACAATAAGCATGACATTTGTTGTGTTCCATAATGTTGTGTGATTGACAGCATGCACCTAGTGGTAACTTGGCACACATTATACCTTTAATTGATAACTCACCATTGGGCAGCATCAATCAAATAAAACTGGCAAGATTAGGCTTAGTGGATACATCTGTTAAATGTACAAAGAAATATGCATGGTTACTAAGCCCTAAATCCTTTCATTGCACAAGATAACATAGCAATGCATTAGGACTGGGTAATGATGGAATGGTTCTTCTGTTGTACAGGGCCCAAATACAAGCCAAGCTTACAGGGGATTGTTCAGTTTCAGACCAATATTACAAGATAAGTTATTGTTTGTACAATGAAAAGTTATACAATTCTCCAATATACTTTCTGTATCACTCCTCACGGTTTTCTATATCTCTGCTTGCTGCCATCCAATCGGCTTACTCCTAGTGGATAAAAATTGGTCCATGGTCATGTGATATACAGTCCATAGTCATAAGATGGACACACAGGTGCACAACTTGTTCTAGCCACAGCATAGTATTCAGACATCTGCCTGGTAACAAGCTGTGCACCTGTGTGTGCATCACATGACCATGGACCGTATATCTCATGACCATGTAACGTACACTATGTGATCAAAAGTATCCAGACACCCCCCAAAACATATGTTTTTCATATTAGGTGCATTGTGCTGCCACCTACTGCCAGGTACTCCATATCAGTGACCTCAGTAGACATTAGACATCGTGAGAGAGCAGAATGGGGTGCTCCACGGAACTCACAGACTTCGAACTTGGTCAGGTGATTGGGTGCCACACATCACGCAGGTCAATGCCAAACGACGCCTCGCTTGGTGTAAGGAGCGTAAACATTGGACGATTGAACAGTGGAAAAACATTGTGTGGAGTGACGAATCAGGGTACACAATGTGGCGATCCGATGGCAGCGTGTGGGTATGGCGAATGCCCGGTGAACGTCATCTGCCAGCGTGTGTAGTGCCAACAGTAAAATTCGGAGGCGGTGGTGTTATGGTGTAGTCGTGTTTTTCATGGAGGGGGCTTGCACCCCTTGTTGTTTTGTGTGGCACTATCACAGCACAGGCCTACATTGATGTTTTAAACATCTTTCTTCCCACTGTTGAAGAGCAATTCGGGGGATGGCGATTGCATCTTTCAACACGATCGAGCTCCTGTTCATACTGCACGGCCTGTGGCGGAGGGGTTACATGACAATAACATCTCTGTAATGGACTGGCCTGCACAGAGTCCTGACTTGAATCCTATAGAACACCTTTGGGATGTTTTGGAATGCCGACTTCGTGCCAGGCCTCACCGACCTACATCGATACCTCTCCTCAGTGCAGCACTCCATGAAGAATGGGCTGCCATTCCCCAAGAAACCTTGCAGCACCTGATTGAACGTATGCCTGCGAGAGTGGAAGCTGTCATCAAGGCTAAGTGTGGGCCAAGACCATATTGAATTCCAGCATTACCGATGGAGGGTGCCACGAACTTGTAAGTCATTTTCAGCCAGGTGTCCGGATACTTTTGATCACATAGTGTATATCACATGACCATGGACTGTATATAACATGACCATGGACTGATTTTTATCCACTGCAAGTAAGGTGAACAAATGATAGCATGCAGAAATCTTCAACTATATCGGAAAATTGTAGAACTTTTCATTGTGCAAACAACAACCCTTTCTCATAATACCGGTCTGAAACTGGACACCCTCTTCAATTTACAATGTCGTGTCCTACACACAGACACTTGAGCCATTACCTACTGGCAATACGCCCCAGGACCCGCCTATGCACAGACTGCCATGTTATGAAAACTTCATTCCATGTGATGATGATGCTGATCGGTGTTATCATCTGAAACATAGCACTAGAAATGCAATATTTGATGGAAATAAACTATTTTGGTGTCCTGTTCTACTCCGGTATTTCATAGATATCTTATAGGCTAACCCTGAGTCTATGAACATTACTTGGCACAGAGGACAATACATGTTTTTCAGCATATAAAGAAATATGAATAAACAAGGAAAAAATAAAGAAAAATATGTTAGCATAAGGGAACGTTCACACTGCTTTTTATGATGCTGATTTGGAAGCTTTTTTTTTTCAGCTGACCCTAACAGAGCCCATGTTGTGTTTCTGGGTCCAGTAAAAAAAAATCAGGTCCTGTTTGAATTTCCCACTTTGAATGGTGGTGTCTGTGCAAAATATGTGTCACTAGAATGCAAAGAAATACTCAGATGTAAAGTAAGCTTTACAGTCTCTTATCTCAGTAGAAAATGACATTTTCCTTTACAGACAGGCTGTCTGTATTTTAGCAGTCAGAATGAATTCACACTGCACAACAATCAAATAGTCATCTATAAAAATGATGCATTAATGTTGCCAAAAACAATGCTGCAGGAGAATCTGAGAAATAGGTTATACTAGACAACAAAAACAAAGAATTACATTTTTCACTGTAAGCAATTATTTCAGCGCCAGTTCAATAAAACAGAAATTGACCCCAAAGTTGTAAATCAAACATACCCTTCTGCAGGAAACAAGGGTACCATAGGAGGCCCCCTTTATGAGGGTTACTTCTCAATGGATTTTTATTTGCAAACAAAATGTATAGTTCCAAAGTAGAAATATTTAAAGAGAATGGGGAGATCTATCAAACTATGCCGGTTTTCAGGCCTTTTCTTGCACCAAACACGAGTCACAAGCCCCGATTCACACCACACTTGCCACGCTGTTTCAAGCTTTTTGCCATGAGTTACAATGGAAATCTATGCCACTTCCTAACTGTCAGAGGCTTCCATTTTGGCACTGGGATGTGAGGGTGATTTATGAAGAGGCCAGAGCAGTTCCATAATTCACTCGTTCCCTCTGCCATTTGGGGTCTTTATTAAGACTCCCGTACAATATGTTAGTCTCAATAAATCTGTTCTAATGTGTCATCAGAAAATGACCTACTGATTAAACTGTGTTCCAAGACTTACATGTCAATGACTTATCTGTGGGATAATTCATCAATATGCAACTGGCAGGGACTGGACAACTGGGACCCCCACTGATCAGCTACATGACATGATTGCAGCATTCATAAGTACTGTGGCCTCTTCCATTCTCCAGTGAGGTCATGTTCATAGTACAGAACAGCTTGATGGGGTTGTCTGGAATAAATTTAAAAATCAATCCCTAAACTAAACCTCCTCCTCCTGCCTAATTTTTAATTGACTTCATTTAAAAGAATATGTATATTTTTACCTATATACCTGGGGCCATCATGTCCCTTCCCCAGGCACATTTTCTGATGATCTGGTGACGTTCTGTTCCTGCATTTTCGGAAACGAAGCATCACCAATATTTCTCGATTTCCTCGGCCCTCTCATACTTACTATCTTCATTCTTCTGGCACCAAGCAGCACTTTTTCCGCTTCTGCCATTGCCTGCGCAATAGGTCTATATTGTACAGTCATCAGAAGAAGGGAAAAGTGCATATTACACATGCGCAAGAAGTCCACAGAAGAAGATGCCACCCGGATTGAAGAAAATGATTTCCAGGACACAGAAAACAGGTTAGTATAATTTGCTGGGGGGGCTGAGTTAGATAGATAGATAGATAGATAGATAGATAGATAGATAGATAGATAGATAGATAGATAAGGCTAGTAGCCCATGGGTTAGCTAGGGAAGCAGGGAGGGGGTGTGAGAGAGGGAGTGAGAGGAGGATCATGGGAGTTATAGGCTAGGGAAGCATTTAAACAAATACAGGGGATGTCAGGAGCTCCCAGAGATGGCCAGAAATCACTCAAAACACTGCTAACAGTATTTTGGTGCAATTATTAACCCATTAATAGCACTAACATTTAAAAAAAAACAAAAAAAAAAACTTTTGCTTGGACTTGGATAACCCCTTTAATCCTATTCAAGTGAATGGGGATCTGCTGCCATATTAAGCACAAACTACTACAATATGCTTGGCGCTCTACTTGATATACAGTGAAAAGGCCACTGCGCTCACCCATTTGCTGTGACGTCTTTAAGAAGCTCATCTGCGGGGGTTCTGGGTATTTAATATCCAGTTTTTTATGGGAAACAGATTTTCAAAGATTGTTTCTTTTTTCCTATTTCCCATGTCTATAAAGTAAAAACTAATCCTGAAATCTTGAGGTATTCACTCCAATCAGTGAGTCACAATAGTTATTTCATTATTATGACAGGCAGGATTACAATGAAAAGTAACAAATATACCCTATATAGATAGCACAGGATCGATCATTGACAATAGGACAGAATAGTGCGGGAGTGTTTGGCGCAGTAGACTTCAACCACGAAGCCAGAGGCAGTTATGGATGGTATTGCAGGGTGTGCAGGTTACACGGGAGATGAGGCTGCATTCCTCATGCCTATATAAAGCACACTTTTTCTATTCCCTATAAAAAGCAGATCCTGTAGATGCTCCAGTAAATTCTTATCCCATGAATAGACTCTAAACACATTATGTTTTCTGCTGATACATCCATCACCAGGTCTTCATAAAAGTGAATGAACTCGGCTTACTTCAGGTTTTATTCATCCACTGTGAATGCATCTGCTGGTGTCATGTAGAAAACTTTGTCTACATTTGCAGTTTTATATTGTGTTTGCTTCTAGCGCATGTCTAAATCCAGCACAGAAGGGACACATGTACTTTATGATCTCTACATCTTTCAGAAACTATAGAAACCGTTCTGGCTGCCAAAAAATGTGGAGATCCTAGATAAGATCGACATACTAAGACTGCATCATGCACCTGCAGATTACACTGTATACAGGGGGTCAATTTATAAGGGGATTTTTATACCATTTTTACGACTGTTTCACACTTGTTCATACATTTGTTACAATTCACTAGATAAGGGCACCAGAGCTCACTAAGGACTTTGGTGAATCTTTTAAAGGGATCCTATCATTAAAAGTAATTTTTTTTTTTGGCCCTAACACATAGGAATAGCCTTAAAAAAGGCTATTCTTCTCCTACCTTTAGATGTCTGCTGTGTGCCACCGTTTGGTAGAAATCCCGTTTTTCTTAAGTATGCAAATGAGTTATTTCGCAGCACTGGGGGCGGTCCCCAGCACTCAAACAGCACTGGGGGCATCCCCAATGGTGCAAGAGAACTCTCCAGCGCCGCCTCCATCTTCTTCAGGAACAGCCTCTCCTTGTGTCTTCTTCCGGCAGTTGCTTCAAACTTCTAGGCACAGTATTGTAAGCGTCCATTTTCTTGTGGCCGGCAGGCATGCGCAGTCGACTTTGCCCTAGGTGACTGCCGAAAGAAAACACAGGGAGAGGCCGTTCCTGAAGAAGATGGAGAGAGTGCTGGAGAGTTCTCTCGCAGTATTGGGGACGCCCCCAGTGCTGTTTGAGCACTGGGGCCCTCCTCCAGTGCAGCAAGAGAACTCATTTGCATACCGACGAAAACCAGATTATATACCGAACTGTGGCCCTGAGAAGAAATCTAAAGGTAGGAGAAGAATAGCCTTACTTAAGGTTATTCCTATGTGTTAGGGACAAAATGACTTTTAATGATAGAATCCCTTTAAGCCAAATTAGAAGTGACATATAGTAAATTAGATGTACACCTATGCACCAACAGGCCACATTTCACGTCACTTTTGAAAAAAAGAAGCATTAGGCCCAAAACTTCTTTTTATAATTGGGCAAGTGAGTAATATTCGTATTGGAAACTCTCCTGGGCAGGGCCCTCACTCATATGGTTTGACATGTTCACTTTTTGTCAAATTGTAGCATGAAATACTGTCTGTCATATAGCCTCTGATATGTAAACTGCTGCGGTTTATGTTGGTGAAATATCAATAAAATTATTATTATTAATTATTATTATTATATTACGTGCACATACGAAATAGGGAAACATGCCCAGAATTTGGTGCAAAAGCAATAATAAATCAGGTCCAGTGAACGTAAAGAGAAACCATGACATGATTGTTTTTCAATAACATGTTGTAGTAAGACACTGAGGGAAACATAAAGAATGAATATGGTTCAATCATCCACATTCTGACTTTCTTTTATGGTCTAGCGACCATGGCATATCTTGTAAACCAGCAAACATGTTTTATTTCAGATTTGCTTTTCCTCATTAAAATTTTAGGTTTAGCATCCCTTCAATGCAATATATAGGAAGTTATTACTATATTCATCATATACCGCGTCTTCTCACTGGGTAAATCATAACTTGTGTTTGTAGTGCACTGAGAGAATACAGGCCGAATGGGAGTCTATATTGTACAGACAGATCTGCAGGCAAGCACAGAGAATATGAGACCCTATAGCCATGCAGGTTATTGTCAGAACTTTACCAGTGGTCCGACAGACAAGAGATTTTTTATTATACTGTCATTTTACAAAATCTGGCATCAAATAGTAAAAATGTTCTCTAGCACTTGTTTCCAGCAAAATAATGTGGAGGCAGGAAACCAAAAACTGAGCAAAATAATGGTCTTCATGAATCAGGACAAGCAAAGGCAGTGTCGCTTCCGATAATATTCTACATTAGATTTTCTTCTTGTGCAGTTAAGGAATAAAATAAGGACTCTTTAATCTGTTACCCCTGAAACAACCTAATAGGTGAATATACATCCTAGCTATTGTCTGAATGTGCATTCTCCTCCACCCCCGCATACACAAACATAGAGTATACATGCTCATTGCATGTGTTTCCAATAGACAAAGGGAATAAACCACTGCCAGGCAACTCTGAAGGTAGCTTACATCTTGTGTGAAAAAAGGAACAAGCTCGATACTTCTTTCAGGACACCCTGTACATTAGGTAGTCAGCTGGTCCTGCTGAGACAGAATTTGATTGATATCTAACTTATGTATGGGCAACTTAAAGGGTTGTGCCATTAAGTTCCCCCAGCGATCAGGATGGGAATCAAAATTCCTCCTAAATCTTCCTTTAGAATGGGGAGTCATGCACTTGCATGATTGGCAATCCATTCATTTCTATGGCTATGTGGGCACTGCAGGAGATTATAGTACCAGCAGTCCCATAGCAGTGAATTGAGTGCTCCACTCATAAGGAGGATTTAAGGGGACTTTCAGTCACTTTATCACCTCTTGATCCCTGGGGGACCCAGCCTTTGGGTAGGGGCTCAGTGTGCTTAAAGGGGTTTTCCAATCTCCCTGTTTCAGCAGTTTGCCTGCTGTTTCTTCTTGTCGCTTCCTGTATGTCTCCCCCCTCCCAGCTTGCTGAACAGGACACTATGAAGTATCACAATACTTATGCAGATCAGATAATATGCACATGCTTGTAGAGAACAGACTCAGTGTTATCTGTGTGTCTGCATAGAGAGAGAACAGACTCATCAGCAAACTGCAATTAGCTGAACTGATTGTCCTGCAGAGCTGTAGATAACAGTGGGAGCAGTGAGTGACATCACTTGTCCTATCTCAGAGGTCCGTAGTTATGGAAATGCTGTGTAAACAATGGGGGGAAGTTTACATAGCAGGCAAACAAAGCAGCATTTCTAAAACAATATATTTAGGAAAAGTCTTCAATTTCCATAAGCTACCAGTATAGATAGGATTCTTTAGATGGGAATACCACTTTAATGACACAACCCATTAAAGCTGCCCATGCACCTGCAATAGCTGTTAGTTAAACTTCCAGCTCCCAGCTATTCATCCTGCCTTCTCCATACACATGGATACGCAGTTCAGCTGAGCTAGCAAGTGCCCTCCACGGAGATAACAGAAAAAGTCATTGGAAACTTTGGGGAAGACTTATGAAACAGTCTTGTTGCCCTTAGCAGCCAATCACTGTACAGCTTTCATTATCCAAGAACACTATAATAAATGAAAGGTGTGCTGTGATTGGTTGATATGGTCACAAAAGGACATTTTTCATTCAGACATTTTCATAAATCTCTACCTGTATGTCTCATTTTTGTGAATATATTGACCATTCATATTTTACATACAGTTCCATCAGTCTGTAAGTATGGACAAATATCACAGATACAGGGACATAACAAATAACCACAAGGCCCTGTGCCAAAACCTACAACGAGGCTCCGCTCTACCACAACAACTTTAAGTAACAATTTCAGAACTTGAAAAATGTACAATGATTTGGTTTTCTTTACACACAGGGATAACATACATTTTACAGTACAGGTAATGTCCACAGTAATGTCACAATACTGAGGTAATGCACACAGTTGTTCGGCCCTATAGAAGTTGCTATATTTGCTGCCCTGTCCTGCTAGTTGCATAGAAGCCGCAATATGGACAAATCTTGCAGATTTGCTCCAGTAGTTTCAGTGACAGTGACTACATATTACTACTACATTATCCTTTACTGCTAACAGTCAGCAATAGTTGAGGTAAGCGTTGTACAATGATTCATCAAATCAGTGCCAGGCCTTCAGCTACTTTCTTTGGCACTAGTTTTCATCCTGACGTGCATGCAATAAATTGTCATTTGCCTTAAATCATAATTTATCATTCTGACAAAAAAGTCGAGTTAAGACAATCTACTGTTCGTCTGAAAGAATTCTCAAACTTTCCAGTCCAGTGATGTTCTTCAAGCTTCAGGCATGATGCAGAACAAGCAAGTACTGTTTCGTTGTATAAAAAGATCTTCAGATAAATTAGCTACTGCAGTGATTTGTGCACATACATATGTTTGGCTAAGGCCCCACGTAGCGGACTGCAGCAAAAAAGCGCTGCAGGAAAAAACGCCTTCACAACGAATTGCGGTTTTACTCACAGCGCTTTTCACAGACTTTTCCTCTGCAGACTTTCTGCTTCCATTATACCTAGAGGGAAACCATCACCGTTTCTGGAATTTTTCAGAGACTGAGCCATAATTTCCTTATTTTAGACAAGGAATCAGGCAGGGCTACTCCATGTAAGATAAGCTGGCCACAAAAATTGAGGTTTGACAAGTTCCAGAACACAGAAAGTTCCTGCATTTATGGTCCTATCCATTGGCAACCAATGAAGTCACAAGGCTGTCAGTACCAAGAGAAAATCTTTAAAACTGTACAAAATCTATTTGTATTTGCAAAATTATAATAATAATAATAATAATAATAATAATAATAATAATAATAGTAATAATAATAGTAATAATAATAATAGTATAATAGTTGGTCTGTAAATTTAAATATGGCTATGTTCATGGCAAAACTCATTTGAGGCTAAGGCCCCACATACCAGGCCATGGCCAAAAAGTACTGTGGAAAAGATTACAGTGAAAATACATTGTGTTTTTTTTCCATATTGCTTTTCTGTCCTTACTATACTTATAAAGAAAACATCAGCATTTCCATAGGTATAATTGATATGCTGCAATTTACAAAAACACACCGTTCCTTGAAATTGTAGCATTTCCTCTTCGGATATTTTTTTGTGGATGGGGTTAGCCAGAATCCCATCCGCTTTGCAGGTACTGTAAAGTGCAATGTTTTTTGCCACTGCGTTTCCGCTGTGGCTAAAACACTGCATTTTTGCAACATGGGACCCCAGCTTTGTTTTTCATAGTGTTATTTATATTGGAAATATGTATAACTGAAGTTGGACGACCCTCTTTAATGAACGTGCCACAATATGCGTAAAGATACATTAAACCTAGAAATGAACATTCAACAACAAATATGATTGTCCTCACTGTCCATCTCTAGGAAAAGAGAAAGTTATCAAAGGGGTTAATCTCTTCCTGCTGTTTTGTTCCATTTTTTCCCTGAGGAATAAATGGGGCAAAGTTTGTATATTTTAGTACTGAGGATGGGGCAGAGCGAGAGCCTCCTGCTGCAGCCAGACACAATATAGATAGGAGGAGGAAGAGGACATGGCTGAACTCCCAGGGCACATAGATTTTTGTTAATATATTAAGTGTAATGTGAGACAACATAGAAGCAAATGAAAGGAGGAGGCGAAGGGAAGAAGTGCTGTGATATTTTTGTGCATTTCCTCTTTAATGGCTCACCATGAGTAATATATGCCATAGACATACTGTAGTGAGCAGTCAGCACTTTCTGGGGTCTCCGTTTCATTATGTGATGACTGATGCCACAGCAGCTAAGATGTGTGATGTTAAATGTAAATAAATAATGCCGCTTGGCCTAGTCTAAGATGTTCTGTGCCTCCTACACCAGCAGAATTACAATGCCATCTTTATTATTTCCTACAAGTACACAGAGGTTCGCAGCGGCTCTACAGTGTTTATCCTGCCTTGTGAACTGTACAGGTCAGTGCTCTTATAAATCCCTCTTTCCATTCTCACAGCCGCTCAACTAATGTTCATGTAACTATCAAATCCTACCATTAGCTATGGCAAACTAGGAAAAGGATAATGCTGTTTGTTCACAATGATTTTATTTTTCCTTCCGATCTAAGGCTGACCTAGCAGCCTGGATCAATAGCTGAAATCCAGTACACGTCTCCGAAAAGAACAATTTCCTAACAAGCGGCTTATAGAAAAAGAGAAGGAAACCGACCTCTAAAGAGAAGTAACTGACCGTAAATGGGTCAAATAGAATATGCAAAAACTGTTAGAAGTGTATGAAGAGTCGGCGTGTATGCCGAGGTTTACAGTCTGCAATCTGGATGTCTCGGTAGATACTGTAGCTCTGTTGTCTTAAAGAACTAAGGTCCTGGGTTTTGATAAGACCCGGACACCATGTAAGTGGAGTTTGTATCTTCTCTTAATGTTTATATAAGTGTACACCAAGTATTCCAAAAGCATAAAGTATTGCAGGTTGACTGATGTCCAATAAAAGTGGCCGAAAAACGTGTCTGAGATAGAAAAATTAGTTAGAGCACCCCACTAGGGAACAAATACTGATATGAATGACATCTGTCCAACATGTGGTATGTTAGAATAGCGCCCCCTGCTGTTTTTGTGAATTGCCTTTACTGTGTCCACCTCAGTAAGTGTACACTCAGATTAGGGTGCATTCACACGGCGTAACGTGCCGCGTGACCTGGCACGTATATGTCGTGTGAGATTTTGAGCGCCGTATACGCTCCCATTGATCTCAATGGGAGTTAGTCTCGTATACGCCGCGTTATTTTGCGGCCGCAAAATCACGGCCGCAAAATAACGCAGCGTATACGATCCAGGCTCCCATTGAAATCAATGGGAGCGTATACGGCGCTCAAAATCTCACACGGCGTATACGTACCAGGTCACGCGGCACTTTACTCCGTGTGAATGCACCCTAAGTCTGGGTGTACCCTTACTGAGGTGGACACAGTAAAGGCAATTAAAGGAACCGTGAAAACGGCAGAAAAAAGGACATTTGCTATATATTGATGTTTTGTGACCACGGTAATGAGAATAGCCCCCATTCTTTGACAGTATAATTAATACTTATGGGTAATGTCCTTTTTTTTTTCACTGTGCGAATCTAACCTTAGTTTTTTTTCTTGTCGTCTAGCGTGATCCTTCTTGGTGCCACCCGTAACGCCCAGCTAGGGAGATGGAAGCAGCAGACTATACACATCCTAATAGCATGGTGTCTAACCACCGAAACACAGAAAGCCAAGAACCGAGTCTGTCTCAATGCTATCAAAGCTTTCTGCATCAAGGAGCTCCCTTTTCCTTTACTTTTCTTCCAGTGAATGAGATGTACAGTAGATACCTATAGCAAACAGTTTACGTTTGGTAGCTACTCCACTTTTTTCCCAATGCGACTTTTTTGCAATGTCCCTTCTTGTATGGCTGATATATTGTAATCGCTAATGGATACCTCTGATGCAATACATTGTCCTGGTAAGTAACAGTAATACATCCGCTATCTATTTGTTGTTGTAGGAACAAATTTCTGAATAAATAGCTGACTTAATGTCAGAGAATTAAACAGTTTTCTTGTGTTCCTGCAGACATGGTATAAATCCTGTAAATCCTTTTTCCCTAAAGTGATTTAATAAAACAAGACGCTAACACAAAGTTAACAAGCTGCACCAATACCGTCCTTGTGGTGGTTACTATGGAAACTGCATCAAGATCTGCTAAAAACTAGATATTATCTGAAACAAAAATATAATATATTTTCCCTCCGTGTTGTGTGGGAAAACAGTTTACGCCAGCTCAGAGGCTAGGACTCCTATTGTCATCTATAACATATAACCTGTACCAATCTGTAATGTGCTGTAGGGTTGATGTATAGTTCTCTTTGTAAGAATTTGGCAGGTAATCAGACATCCTGGTCTACTGGGCAGTCACAGAAGCATATGTATAACTTACCTGTAAGTGTACAAAACCTCCAAGACAATGCTAGGAACATCCGTAAATATGATACTATCACTCGGTACTCAATGAGCGTCTGGTTAGAACCAGGTATCTTATCTCAACATGGACATACACAATATAGAGATGTCAGCTAAGCTTCTTCTATCAACATCTATTCCTCCCAACTTCTCAATAAATTAGGATATCACTAAATATATGGACTGTTGCTCAGTGGTCAAAGGTGTTTTCAGATTACAGTAAATTTAACATTTCATTTGGAAATCAAGGTCCCAGAGTCTGGAGGAAGAGTGGAGAGGCCGCTGTACACAATCCAAGCTGCTTGAGGTCTAGTGTGAAGTTTCCACAATCAGTGATGGCTTGGGGAATCATGTCATCTGCTGGTGTAGGTCCACTGTGTCAAGACCAAGGTCAGTGCAGCCGTCTACCAGGAAATTCTAGAACATTTCATGCTTCCCTCTGCCCACAAGCATTTGGGAGATGGAGTTTTCATTTTCCAACAGGACTTGGCACCTGTCCACACTGCCAAAAGTGCCAAGACCTGGTTTAATAATCACAGTATCACTGGGCTTGATTAACCAGCAAACTGGCCTGACCTTAACCCCATAGAGAATCTATAGGGTATTGTCAAGCGCAAGATGAGAGACCCCAGACCCAACAATGTCAACAAGCTATCATACAACCTGGACTTCCATAACACCCCTGCAGTGCTACAGGCTGATTCCTCATTGCCACATTGATCCCGTCATTCATGCAAAAGGAGCCCTGACCAAGTATTGAGGGCATTTACTGGACAGACTTTTCATCTGACCAACATTTCTGTCTTAAATAATTTGTTTACAGTTGGTCTTATATAATATTCTAATTTTCTGAGATAATGACATTTGAGTTTTCCTTGGCTGTAACCAAGAATCATCAACATTAACAGAAAGAAACACTTGAATAAGTTCACTCTGTTTGTTATATTGTGGCTCAATATAATATATGGGGTTCACTTTTTCAATTGAATTACTAAAAAAATATAAATTACTTTTTGCTGATATTCTAATTTATTGAGATGACCTAGTACATGCAGTGCTGGTTCAGCTGAGTCTGTGTTTTTAATGAGTGGAGGGGAGTAGGCTGCCAGAAACCTCGGATAATGTCTTATATCCTGTGAGAACAAAGGATTGGACATACTGAAGTTCGATGTTCCTTATCTTTCATTCCTCTGACATCATCTATTGGGGCAGTGATGACAGGTCTCAATATATGTAAGACACCTGAAGGTACACTGAATGCTTTAATGCACATACAAGATCCT
This sequence comes from Leptodactylus fuscus, assembly GCF_031893055.1. Lineage (NCBI taxonomy): Eukaryota > Metazoa > Chordata > Amphibia > Anura > Leptodactylidae > Leptodactylus > Leptodactylus fuscus. The sequence goes on along the minus strand of NC_134268.1, from coordinate 73,973,576 downwards.
TAAGACTTTTTCATTATATCTTATTAGTATATAATAACACTACATTGACACGATGTATTTTATATATTATATATAATATGTAATGTAACATTATAGTAAGTGGTGGGTTAAGGAACTTAGCAAACCTGTACAGTTTGAGAGCACGCCCTTACGTAGTACACCTACTCTATCGGTATTTGTGTCGCTTCATACTACATCTGTATGGCAGGCATAAAACTCAAATGGTCTTGCAGAGTACATTTTTCCCATTAGGCCTTATTCACACGTGTAAAGGCTGTTTTTGAAGGGCGTCACATGGTCTTTTTAAAATCAATGAGTGAATGAGTGTATTCACAGCAACAAAATGCTCCTGTGATATCAATATTCGGTCCAGTAAGATGAACATGCGATTGAATCTGCCCATGGCGTCTGAACAGTTGCGTGCCCACATACAGTATAAAGAGGTCTCTGATCACAGGCACTGCCACCGGGTCTCTGTGCCCAATGTTGTTTCTAATCCCCCATACTGACAATTGCTTGTGGCCATTATATTAGCATATAAAGGGGTATTCCCACCTTAGAAATGCCTGCTCAACCGCTTCCATAGAATTAAATTATGAAAGGCATAGACATGAAGGTGGAGGAAGCCTTTATACTGAAAAAAAAAGTGTAAGTCTCAAGTTTGGACAAATCTATAAGACATTATGGCGTAAGCCTTAAATGTCTAAATGAGGATATCCCTTAATATTTATGCAAATGGATTTCAAGATATTTTAAAGTGTATTTCCATTTAAAGGGGTATACCGATCTTGGCACCTATGTTTATACCCATGGGTTACAACCTGTAGTACCAACATCTTCCTCAAGAATGGAACCCTATTTACAAACCTTTCAATTCATTTGTACATGAGTTCCAAAATATAGCTGAGGTGGGACCCACATCTATCAGGTGTGTATGGCATATTCTATGGATAAAGCCTTAAATGTCCCTTTACAGTGTCCTTGACTATCTTTTTTTCTATTTAAATTGGTTCAAAGTTCCATGCGAATATGTTTCTCAATAAATCTTTATACAGAGAACACCCAATCTGTGTTATTGCGCATGTTGTCTCTAACCCCCACTAGAGGGAGCTTAGACACTTCCTGTATACTGTTTAATATTCCGTTCAATGCATGATTAGCATGCAGTAAGCTCTTAAGCTCCCTCTAGTGGTGGCAGGTTGCCAGCATGACTGGAAAGGCTTTTACAGCTTAACAAATGCATACAGTCGATGCGGCTTCATTGACTCGAGCCATCAGTACTATTGGGGAATATTTTCTAACACACATCATTTACTTTATTTGGTATTCTACGGTATGCCACTTCAAGATTTTTCCTCCAAATGTAATTTAATGTTATTTTTCTTATTTTCAGTTTGCATATCTTTTTTTATAGGCATGAAGTAAACAGAATAAATTTATGAGAGATACTTCAGCCAGAAAGGGTTTGATTTCCTGTCTAGATTCATGATTATACAGAAATGTGAGATTTAATAGACAAAGTTTTAGCATTACAGAAGCAGGAAATGTAATTTTATGATATAGACTTTAATCTTGATCCCATGAAACAACAATGAGACACAATGCAAGCCTATTCTGAATTACAAAGTAAACTTGTAATAGTAGATAATATTACATGATTAAATAGCGTGTGATAAAAGGCAAAATAAAATATATGAGTTTCTCATATTGTGGCCGTTTTGAAGGTGCAAAAAAGATTGACTTAATACAGGCTTATAATGGAAAATAGTCTTATGGGACTTCATTGGATCATATCTGACTGCAGGATGTTAATACATTTCTGACAGCATAGAAATGATTCTGCTTATACACTATATAGGATTGTGCCTTAAAGCGGGCTGATCATTGAAATCCAATATAAAGCAGGCCTTAATAATATAACAGCACTGAACAGTACATAAATATGAAATATAATGCAGCCGCCTCGAATGTAATATGAACCGCACCATAAATGCAAAGTATGGCTTCAGAAGATAATTCATAAACAGGAATTTATTCAACATTTCTAGGTGCATAAATGTCTTTTGTGTGCTTATGAAGCAATTCCATAAGGTGATCATAATACATGGGCACATTAGACAATGACTTCAACACAGTCCGACAACATAATACATCCATTATACTGTGGCCTTTGTATGAACAATATCACTTTTCATCAAACCTATATGTTGTATGTATGAGGATGAATCCTTGAATTTCAATCAACAATTTTACCTTGGAACCTTGAATATTCTTTGTAACCTGTCTCTAGACATTCCGTCACACCAATATGCTTACTATAGATCCTCACCCTGATCGCTGCTTCTCTATACTCTAATTCTATATAATAAAAATTACAAGGGGAAAGGGGACATATATCTATCAAATCTACTTGTGTATGGAATACATTGTTATTAGTAAAGTGTATTTCAATAAAACTGCCAACATATTAATAACGTTGTCTGTCCTGTATCTAAGTTGTCTATATCTTCATACATGTCAGTATATAGGCAGGGGTGAACCATGGGTTTCTGCCGCCTGAGGCGGACGTCAGAAAGTCCTCCCCCCCCCGAGGAGGGGGCAGAGCGGAGGGGGGCGGGGCCGAGCAGAAGGGGTGGGGTCGAGCAGAGCGAGTGTCTTTAGCAGGCAGAGAGCAGGCAGGGAGAGGACCTGCTCTCTGCCTGAGCGTGAGGGGCGGCTGCTGGAGCAGCGCTGCTCCAGCGGCCTCCCCAATCCACCGCTCAATGACGGTGACCCTAAGCCAGTCCAGGACAGCTTGCCCTGGACTGGCTTAGGTCAGCAAAAATGCCGCCCTCCCCGCGGCCCTGGCATTTGCGCCGCCTGAAGCGGTCGCTTCAGGTCGCCTCATGGGAGGTGCGGCGCTGTATATAGGTGTTACATATCTGACGTTATTTAGAACTGTTGGTTTTACAAATGGTTCCATATTTCTTATTGACCTAAGTTCTGCAGATATTTATGTAGAACTACTCAAATTGAGTCAATTCTCTGCAATGTAATTCTCTGAAGTGTTGTATGGAGCAGTGTTTTATAGGCAACAGCTCATGGAAGATACGCCTGTGCCCTATAAACTTTAGTCAATGGGATTGAACTGGAGTTCATTGAGTTTTTTGTTGGCTTCACAACAAGAGTAGCATCACTATGTGTCTTGTGACTTTCTATGAAAATAAATGTGCAACAAGCTATGCATCTAATTATACAATATTAATAATTGTATAACATAATTAAAAATGATTAATCATTTTATTTTGAAGCCAGAAACTTTTTTTCAGACTCCAACTCCAGCCAAAATTGGTGCCAACTCCACAACCCTGTTCATAATCTTACCCTGCTTTGAGCAGCAGTATTGCTTTACAAGGACTTGCTGTGAGCAGGATTACCATGGAAAGGAATACAAATTCCTCTTTCCTCTCACAGACGCTGGCTCTATTTACAGCTGCTTGGGTGCCCCTGTATTACCAAGTTTAAGATAGTGCTGTAAATTACTCACTGTCTTCACACACAACACAGCTCTACTAGTGACAATGAACAATCTACTGCCCAGATTGGGAAACATGATCCTTCCAGATAGGGAGCAGCAGAGATAGGAGACATGTGATGAGTGGTATCATGTACTCCAAGGAGTGAGAGATGGGAACATCACATGTCCAGCGCATGGGATGCCACTCAAGCAGGAGATAAACACTAGCAGTATAGTCATGTGACTAAATGGCTTACAGAGGCATCTCAGCTACAGATATTTTGCTAGTGACTAACCATGCTGCATCTAAACTATTTGTGCACATTTTTTACAGATCAAGTAGTCCCTTTAAATGGCAGTATCCATGTAACACAACCAAAGTTATAAGGCATCATGGGGGCCATAACATAACGTGACAAAGCTGTAGGATGAAGTATTATTATTTATTTATTATGCTTACTTAGTATATAGTATATAGTCATTTGTAAGGGTTGTCAAAATATGGTGGACTTTACAAGTAGCTGCTTTGCTGACAGTAGTTTTGGTGTTGACTTTTTAAGATGATGTAATATTATAGTACTGCACTTCATGCAATGCTAAAATAACTGAGCATCAGATGAAAGCATGTAAAAGAGGCCTGAGGATCCATTAAGCAACCTTGCTTTACTCACTGACCACTGCAAGTGAAGCCCACAGAGGTGATAAATTATAGAAAACCTCAAGGAGACCTTAACAGACTCACTGCAGTAGGTAAAGTACTTTGCCCTCGGGGAACCTTATATATAACTTAAGAATAGGCATATGTTTCATGCAGATGCAGCAAAAAACAGCATTTATGGAGTGTGTATAAGCAAAGACTAATGTGGCACCCTCACATGATGTATGACTTTAAGCCACCTTAAAGTGATCATGTGGGCTATAGAAACTGAAGGGTATAAGAAAGGAGAAGCACATTGACTAATAAGGATGCTGCTATGCTTTCTTGTAACTTTGTCTCCTCTCCTGAAGCTCACAGATTGTATCCATTACATAACCTCTTTAACCCCTACCATAACTTTGTGGTTTTTCAATTCACATAGATTTTTTTTATGTTTTGATTGCTTAAAAAATGAAAATGTTGCAAAAAAAAAAAAAAAAAAAAAAAAAAAGGCATATGCCCCTATTTGAGGGGCCAGATGTACTCTTTTAATTTGGTTTTTATTCAACTTTTTATAGAATGTAAAACAGTGAAAAAATGGTGATTTAACTCTTTTGATAGTTTTTTTCCACTATGACATTTGCCATATGGGAGAAATATTGTGTTTCTAGACTGGGCGTTTTTGGGGATATATAATATGATCATATTTGTTTTTGTTTATTTACTTTTATAAGAAATCTAGGAAAAGGAAGGTGAATTGAATTTTAAATTCTTTTAATTTTTCTTTAATTATTTTATTATCCACACTCCAAAGGAACTTGAACCAGCAATCGTTTGATTGCATACCCCATAGACTGCAATTCGACTGTATTGCAGTCTATGGAATTTTCACTATAAGGCTATTGAGGCTGGTCATAGGCCAGCCTCAATAGCTATATTACTATGACAGGTCAGGGAGTCTTCTTAAGGCTCCCGGGTATCATAGTAACAGGATGGCTCCTGCAATCTTGCTGGGTTTTTTTTTTTTTTTTACTTTGGTGGGCTAACGTGTTGTGCAATGCCTGCTCTGCTGCAGAGTGGTCGCCATCTTAAATAGCCTACATTTGCCTTAATAGTCCAGCAGATGTCAAGAAGGGGGTTAAAACTACAATTCTTAGTATCTGTTACTAGGTACTGCTTCCAGTGCAGTTGGAATCTTTTCTCCAGCTCTCACCATTCCTGAGCAATCAGTGTAGTTAGTTTTGGTACCTAATATCCTACTTAGTCTCTGTACTGTCAGCGCACGATGCACCTGACACTACAGAGCCTAAATATCACATCAGGCACCAAAACTAACAGTAATTCTTGCTCAGGAATGCTTCGGACAAGAGCAAAAAATTCCAGCTGTGTCAGAATAAAGCCTATAAAGTGATACAAAGAGCTTGGCAGAGGTGGTAACATGCTCTCTTTAAACTATAGGGAAGCCCTGGCTGCTTCCAAAGTGACCTTACAGCAGATTTCACAAAAAGATCCCTCCCGTTTTATTGTGACACTGTAACACAAGGGCAAGATCTTTACATAGGTAAATATTGAAAGGTTAGTATAAAACAATCAAGATTAAAAAAAATGTGCCGCAACCATGAATTTTGCTGATAACAGCAAGCAATTACAGTGCTGAAGCGAATAAGCCACCCACACACCGGAGCTGCCGCTTTGTTCTCCATCTTCAAAGAATCAGCCACTTGCATCTGGATCAAATGATTTAAACAATTCTCAGACATTCATCAAAGTGCCTTCCCGTCTACTGTTATTTAATTTAATTAGCCCTAATACAGACACGGATTTACACAGTGTACACGGCGCGAAAAGTAATCCCTAGAAACATATTCAAGAAATTAATCAATTACATTTTTTTTAAGATCTTTTTTTTTTAAACTTTTTTGCTTTTCTGTACCTGATAGGAGCGCCTCTGCTCTGGGCTGGCTTTAGCAGAACTGTCATTGAGCTGTCACTCTGGTTCAATGGTGTTTCCTGGTCGTACGCTGGCATAGAGGGTGCTGGGAAACACAAAACAAGATTAAGCTAGAAAACAAGTTCTACAAATCTAAAAAGAACCTCTCCAATTCAAGTTTTTATACAGTTAAAAAAATTACATTTAAAAATTAAATTGCTTTACAGTAAATATCACAAAAAATAACATCTCCTCTAATATCTATTCTAGATCATTTGTGTGTAATGGGTTGATCCAGAATCGGTTTCTACCACTATAACCACTGAATTACACTATTATTCACACTACCAGCTAATAAGGAATAGTATGGCCCACATTTGTCACTGAATTTATGTTTTCTTATACATTTTACTCCAATATAGTCATATTTTCATGTAAATCGCTATTTTATTCATATGTAAGTAAGGGTTTTGCCTGGGAATCTAGAACTGAGGCTGAAGCCCAGGTAAGCTAAGGCACAGCGCCAAAGTAAGTTTCACCTCCTTTACATAGGAATATAAATGGGATTTATATGAAAAAATTAAAGACCACAAAACGTCACCTCTCTATTCGAGACAAGCCCTGGAGTAAAAAGAAAAAAAGCAGCATCATTTTAGGCATTGTGTGTTGTGACAGAAGAGAATTTATTGTAGCCTAACTTTAACTAAATTATGGCACTTTTTGGCTAATATATATATATATATATATATATATATATATATATATATATATATTTGATTTGATATATATATGTCATATTTTTAAAGTTGTACCTTTTAAAGAGGATCAGGGGGATTCCAGCACTCTTCAGTGTTAAAAACTATATGACTTTATTTCCAACATTACACATGATGTTGTTTTTAAGGGCCAGTTCACACAGAGTTAATGTGCTCACATTCTGGCACGTATACACGTGTCAGAATGTGAGCACTCAAAACAGATCACAATCATTTCAATGGGTTGTCACGGACGTATAATGCGCGTAATTCTGCGTGCGTATTTTGTTGCTTTGTATCCAAATCTGTTCCAAAGATAATAAGCTCTTCTAGTGCTGATGCAGATCAGGGTGTACTAGCCAAGTGGGCTAGTACCCTGCACTGCCCTACACTGCATTACATACTGTCCCCAGAGAAATCACAGTGCTACCGCCCACTTGGCTAGTTTAATTCATTTGCATAAACACTACCAGGGCTTTAGATCAACACTTGTTCCTCTTCATTTATAAAGCCATTTTTAGCTCTGTACCACAGTACTGTATGTACGATTACTCGGGCACATACAGATTCACTATGGTTGGCTGCACATCTCTATTCTATGCGGCAATATGCTTGCAATAACCAGAGACTTTAATATCTATATAAAATGTTTGATCAGCTGAAAAACAAGTATCTGCCAATAACAGGGAATGATCATTCCTAGGTAGACTAATTCAGCTGCTTATTGGCCTGCATAGAAAACCTTAAACAGCCGTTGGCAACTGTGCACACTAGAGTTAATGAAATAAGTCTAATTGTATCCCATTTGTCAATTATGTAAATAACCTTCTTTAGAGAGAGACATAGAAACTGTTGACTCAGTGGTCTTTCACCCCCTCCATGCCCTCAAAGGCTGTTTTTGTTAGATAACGTGTTACGAGACGTTGGCCTAGTTTCCTATAAGGAGATGCATTCAATAAAGGTAAGCATATCCGCACATCCCAAGGCTATGATAAATGTCTGTATATTAGTGCAGCATGAAAGAAAAGTTTAATATAAAAATAACATGCTTACTGGGGCCGCTGATATTACCCTGGGAAGCTCAGGTGTCACACTGAACTTTGTATAGATTTGTCATGTATTTAGGTCTGATGTATTATCTGCCAGCAGCGCAGCTTCCATCATATTACTGTCATAGTGGCTATCACCAGTGAGGATTTTCTTCCCGAGCCAGATAGTAATGTACAAGTAGAGATTGCAAGATTAGAAAACAAACCATTCTCATCATTCAAAGTATTACCTGAGATTTTGGTTGTAAACTGACTAGTAATAGGGGGGCCGAAGCCCTTGGCTGTGCTGGCTCTTATTGTGAAAGAGTACGTTGTGCCGGGATACAATCCAAAGAACAGGTAGTGCGTTTCATTTCCCTGCTTTATAATCCGGCCACTTTGATTGGATAAATCTATTTCTGGGTCAAAGGAGCTGACGGCCTTGTAGGAAATCTGTGAAAAGAAGCAAGCAGAATTAATGGAAAGTCAATGGAAAGTCTTGTGTTGGCAGTGTGAGATTACATCTTTATCCGGTAAACCCTTCTGATGCATGCACCGTCAGACATTTTATGATAACAGATCATATTCCTCCAGACTCTTCAAAACCTGAATCCAATGAAGGAACTCAGCCAAAACCGTTATGAGCTATTACTTTTATAGATACAAGGACTTAGAGCCAGATGGATTACTAATGTGAAAGATGGCTCCTGGCTTAACCTAATACCTACAAGTTGTTTGCCTTTACACTCCATACGTATACACTATATTCAGCTCTCTCCTTTAATAATTAAATTGCCTTAAAAGATTAGGTTTTTTATGATGACAGATACCATTTCTCAGGTATTTTTTTCCTTTATGTGCATAAGGAGATTTACAGTTTAAGCAGAGATAGTAGAAGGTCTATAGATGGCCCTGTGGATACAGTCTACCGGCATGGGTGCAGAGGGAAATAACAAATATCAGTCACTCATTCAGGGATGCTACTTTCACCGTCAACTTTATGACATGTCAATAAGTAGTGGAGCCCAAGAGATGGGAGCGCTAAAGTATGTGCATTGGCTGCATAATTTTAGGGAAGAGTCACTATATACACACCATCATCTTTGGACTGAAGACCAACTTATCACAGCTACAATATGGCATGTCCTATTAACCAGAGCAGCAATAGAAAATGACTTTAAGAAATATAGATTTATTAAGAGCAGGTACTGAAATAGTATGTCTAATACACAAAATTCCAACTGTTACCTAGATACAGCCCACATCAATGATTAAGTGACAACCGTGGATCTGCTTTGGTCTGTATCTTTTAATGGGGTTATATGGGGAGATAAAAAATTGTTGCAGTGCACTCACTGCATTGGATAACAGTCTCACTCGTATAGACAAGGGTCCCTAGATCTGCAGAGTGCTAGGTGCTGGAAGTCTCTCTTCTAATGATAAAACTCTTTTTCAAGTGACCGACCCCACTTTATGTACAAGCAACGGGAATAGAGATGGTGATGTGGAAGCACAGAGAATAGGCTGAGCACAGAGACTTCCAGCACTGGCTGATTTTATCCCAAATCCAGATGAAAGCCCAATATATACTGCTTGCCAATAGCTTCAATAGAAATATGCAACATATTCCACAGATAGTGGTCAAAATGTATTAAATGAAATGAAGTGCATGGTTTTCCCTGGTGATGGAAACCTACAGACGCAGCTTTCCCCAGTACTGGTTGGAATGTATGAATGGACATGGCTACTCCTGATGATGTCATAGACTTGTAGTGATCAGATGACTCCTAGGCCAGCTCTATTTTAAAGGCCTGTCTTTATAAGACAATCCATTTCAGGAGAAAACAAGATATGAAAAACATCCTAAATAGAAAACATGAGAATCTCTGGTTCCTTTTTAGACTTTTTTTATCAGAGGAGTTCTTTTTCGATGGAGAGAACGATGATGGACATATGAAGCTTCCAAGTTCATTGGCAATTATTTTCTTCCTGATATTTACATCTCATCTTTTGTGAATATAATTGGTGCATTATTAGAAATGGAACCATCAAAACAAGTCAATCTCTCCTTGTTAGTGTCATTTTAATTGCCACGCACTGGTCCAAGGATTGGGATGGCTGCTGACAACAGCTGGCGGGTGGAGTACTAACACCCATTCTAACAATAAGACTCGCTTCAGAAAATTTCCACCAGCAATTCAAGTACATTTCTAAGGATATCCATATGCATAGTAAAGGACAAAAATAAATATTTCAGTAACCTTTTGTTCTCTTTCTAGCTGTCAAAACTGATGTCTTTTTGACTTGGCAGAAGCATCTGTGACTTTCGAGTCCCACCACTTGTCAAGAATCTGATTGACAGGTGAAAAGTACAGTTTTCTTCTTCTACCTCTTCACACACTCTTCGGGCTCCTCACAAAAACCTCCATGTATGAGCATTACATTAAAGTGCAGTCTTATTTATTAAATTACTGGCTTCTCCATGAAAATAGTCATGTGTCTATGCACTGTAGATATCTGAAATCACAAATATTCACCGGTTTGGATGGAAATTTATTTGATACCATGGATAGGGTTTTGGTTTTTTTAAAATGTGTTAGAGAGGTAGGAATATGCTTTAGTTGTTGTGTAGTTCTGCTCTGTAGATTGGAATAATTTCCTTATTACAATGCCAGTCAAAAAGCAACAAAACAGCAGCTACTTGGGTGAGGTGAAGGCCTTCCTTGTGATTGCTGCTTGACAGCTTAGACGCTTCTATTCTTTGTCAGTAGATTTCCAATGTAGTCAGGTAAAGGTCCCTTGTTAGACAGAGAATGGTTCCTTGAGACCAAGCAACATATAATTGTGAAGAATTTGCATTGAAATAAATGGTAGCTTTCTAAATTACACCTGCTTGTGAATCTTATAATAGGCTTCATGGAAAGAAATGTAAGCGAAATGCAAGGAAAGTGACCATTATGTTATTTCAATTTTATTGTCCCTGAACAATTCATTCAAATTGGCATCCTTATCACTCATCTTGTTTGACTGACGCAGGTATATAAGGATATACAGTACATGAACATATGCTAGAGCTGAGAATTATAACCTCTCTTAGAGAAGGAACGGATTTATGTATGCTGCTGATATATACACATGATGTTGTACAGGCACAGTCAAAATCCTGGCTCTAGCACTTGGCGCGGCTACTATAAAGACATGTCCTTGCACTCATGCAGCTCCCATTTAAGTTACGAGGGTGCAAAATATTTGAGACATTAGGATTCCTTTAAAGATAAGTGTGCACATGCCATTTGTGGTATTGTTATTGTACATTACTGCACAGCCTGGTGGGTTAGAAGCAACTCTGTGCAGGAGAACATTGAAGGTGACACACTACTATACTAACACTAACATTTGGACCACTATATATCACTCATTGCACCCCCACTATATGCATTATGTCTTCACAGGATTCCTGCAATCTGTAATTGCTTAATCATTTGAGTGCAGGGATACCTTTAGTAGTAGAATATGTACCTGAAATCTGGTGAATGGAGCCCCAGTGATCTTGGGCCTTCACACACTAAAGACAGGTCACTAGAGTTCATTGGCCAACCACATGTCATTGGCTGTTTACTCTTTGAGAGGAGGCCAGAACCAATATGATAATTGTGTGATAACTCCTTCAATGGAGTAAACTATCCAATGACATCTCATTGGCCGGTTTACATAAGAGCGGATACTAGATACAGCACATTGGCAAGGCATCTAGTTTTCCTTTATACAGCCCTAATGATTAGAGATGAGCGAGTAGTGAAATATTCGAGATTCAATACTCGTTTCGAGTAGAGCCTCAATATTCGGCTACTCGATCGAATATCGAATCCCATTATAGTCTATGGGAAAAAAAAATGCTTGTTTCAGGGGAAACCACTATTTCACTAAAGGAGAGTCACCAAGTCCATGAGTAGCAGGAGGAGAGTGTTTAGGAGGAGCGAAGTGCAGTTGAGGAGTGTTGAGGAGGAGCGCTGTGCAGTTAAAGCGCACAGACCCCATAGACTATAACGGGGTCCTTGTGCTCGCAGTGCACTGCCCGCATGAATGATTCGTGCGGGCAGTGCGCGGCAAGCACACAGACCCCATTATAGTCTATGGGGTCCATGTGCTTTAACTGCACAACACTTGCAGTTGCGCTGATATTCCATTCAGGGGAGTCCTCTGGTGGACTCCTTCCAGACGGGAGGCAAGCACTAATGTGAACTGGCCCTTACTCGTCCTGAAGAACCAGCAGTGATTGGCCGAATGCTATACACTGTATAGCATTCAGCCAATCAACGCTGGTTCTGCAGCAGGCTCATCCTTGCTAGTCGGAAGAGCTGGCAGCTTGCGGTTATGCGGGAGCTGACATTTTCTCATAGGAATGCATTGACCAGCGTTAATTGGCCAAATGCTATACAGTGTACAGCGATACAAAAAAAGAATGGATGACTGTTTTCTTACCGGAGAATATGGAGAAACAATTTCGGGAGGTGCCAAACCTAGCCTCCGGGCTAGTGGAGGACAAGCCAGCAATGGTGTGAAAAAGAAAAGGTTGGTTTGCGACACTCCTTCAGTAAAAAACTTTTCTTTTATTTAATCCATTAAAGAGAGACACACATAACAAAAAAAAGGAAGTGCAAAAAACACACAAGAGGGGTGCGTTTAAAAGAAACCGCTTACGCGTTTCGGGGACATCACTGCCCCTTAGTCATGTTGGTTCTGCCGGAGGCTCATCAGTGAGGAGGCGGAGTCTAAGATCGGACCACAATGGAGACTGCTGTGGTCCGATCTTAGACTCCGCCTCGTCACAGACGAGCCTCCGGCAGAACCAGCGCTGATTGGCTGAATGCTGTACACTGTATGGCATTCGGCCAATCAACGCTGGTCAATGCATTCCTATGAGAAAAAGTCAGCTCCTGTATAACGCAAGCTGCCAGCTCTCCCGACTAGCAAAGACGAGCCTGCTGCAGTGTATAGCATTCAGCCAATCAACGCTGGTTCTGAATCAAATCTTTACTGTGAATAGGAGTAGTATTCGATCGAGTACGAGTATTTCGAATACCGTAGTATTCGATCGAATACCTACTCGATTGAATACTACTCGCTAATTTCTACTAATGATCAGTTATGTGGAGCTCAGGAAGGCAAAAGAGGCCTCCAGACGCTCAACACCATTTGGTGCCATTTTGACCAAAACTAAACCAAAAAGTTTCAGTTTCATTTCAAATTGCAACGTTTGACAAATCTGGAATGGATTCGGCTTGTTACAAACCAGTCCTCCATTCACACACAAGACACACAAGTGTGGATCCAAGAAGAAAGACATGTAAAAAGAAACATTCTTAGATATCCTCCCTTGTATCCACCTCCGTGTGCATGAAAAATACTGCATGTGTCAGTCCGTCTGAAGAAAACTACAATATCATAATCAAGGATTGTATAGTATTCTCAAAAATTACAATAATTTGGATTCTTCAATAAATGATGGTCAGCAGAAGAGACAGGCTTCAATACAATAGTAAGAATGGCTGGTAATAGTAAGAACTACAGAGCACATAACTGTATGGATGAGCTGGATAGAGGATTCACTGTTATGTCCCTATGTCTCCACAGCCCTGGTAACTGCAGAAATGTGATAACCACTCTAAGGAAATGCACATTTAAATGTATTCAAATATAGCATGTGCCATATTAATATATAACAAAGAAACTTACCTCATATGATGTAATGATGCCATACGTTTGTGCAGGCTCCCTCCACTGTAGAAAAATCTTCTCCTCAAATGTGCTGCTCTGAATAGATTCTAAAGGTACAGCACCCGGCACTAGAAAAACAACAATCAGCATGTAACATGGCTATTCCAGTACTGCAACAATTATATACACGTGTCTTTCCGTTCAACTTTGGCTCAAGATATATTGAGATAAGTGGTGAAAGATGAGTTAAGTCTGTCCCAGGATATACAGCAAAGCCGACAAGTCAACAACAGGAAAGTATTAGTCTATAATTCAAATATTTAGATGTATCTTTGTATTGATAGGCTTAATGATGTTTAGCTGATAGTCCTCATGTCCTGTCATACTCTATAACAGGGGTAGGAAACCTTCGGCTCTCCAGCTACTGTGAAACTGCAACTAACAACATGCTCCATTCACTTCCATGGGAGTTCCAAGAACAGCAGATCAAGTATCCATGCTGGGAGTTATAGTTTTGTAACAGCTGGAGAGCCGTACGTTCCCTACCCCTGCTCTATAAGAAGGCTTCTAATGTTTTTTTTTTTTATACATTGGTGCATTGTGCTTCCTAGGTTCTCCAAGTCAAAGTTAGACATAATAATGAATAACTCAATATAACATTAACTGAGCACAAAACATCCCAATTATTGCTAAAGATATTAGTCCAGTCACAAAAACCTGTTCAGCAGGAACAACCAAGATAGAATGACTATGTAGGATCACAACTGCTTCTCTAGGCATGCCAACAACTGGGGGAGCCCTCACCGGTTTAAGGAGCAATGTTCTGCATGATTGATTTGTTACACCTATCTTACAGCGTATTCTTATTATTATGTTATCTGAATTTCAAAAGAATTCAATTTATTTTAGAACAGGCAAAAAGTGTGTGAGACAAGACCGAACAAGCAGGTGTTTCTCTACAAGCCATTTGATGTTTAATATAATTTGGCACACTTCAGACATGGAACAACCTGAGTCTCTACGTATACAATACATGTATAAGTAACCAGTTAAGATGCTATCGAAACAAATTCACTACTCAGCGAACAACAGCATCTGTGCAGTGTATAGCACAAAGCGACCCAGGTCTACGAAGTAACCTAAATTGTTACCAATGCTGCGCTTAAATATTCGAAAAAATCTCTATTCAAGTTATAGAATGTTTTTTTAATTGATACATTAGTGTCCGTTTTTATGCTGTCTTTTTTTGCTTCTACTTTCTGATCATGCACAGAAAAAAAAAAAAGACAGTAATACCGAACAGTATGACAAACACCCCTCCGTTACTGTCTGTTACCCATAGACATTAACATAAAAAAAAACAAAAAAAACAGGACACTTGATGTCCATCATAAGACTGTTATTTTCCGCGGACACAAAAGTCTTGAACTCTGGATTTTTGCATCCATGAAAAATAACAGACTTAGCGTAAGTTCACACTACAGATACGCTGCCTGATTCTGAACGTTAAAACACGTTCAGAATCAGCGCGTATAAAGCAGTTCCCATTCATTTCTATGGGAGCCGGCATATGAGCGCTCCCCATAGAAATGAATGGGCTGCTTCTTTCACTACGAGCACTCCCATTGAAGTGAATGGGATGTGCTCGCGTGTACGGCTAGCTCTGCTCATTCCGAGCCGTACACGTGAGCACTTTCCATTCACTTCAATGGGAGTGCTCGTAGTTAAAAAAAGCAGCCCATTCATTTCTATGGGGAGCGCTCATATGCCGGCTCCCATAGAAATGAATGGGAACTGCTTTATACGCCGCTGATTCTGAACGTGTTTTACGTTCAGAATAAGCTGCCATTTACATAGTGTGAATGCACCCATATGATGGATTTGGTGCTAATCCTTACTAATATTATAAATGTGAAAGTTTGTATTTGGATGTTTGTGTGTTTGGATGTTTGTTCCTCAATCACTCTGAAACAGCCGAACGGATTACCGATTTATATTCGGTGCTGCTGTGTGGGGGGTGTTGGGGGGACAGGCTGGGATATCGGTGGGGGGGAAAGCCGGGGTCAGGGGTTGAAGGGGAGGCCATGGTCGGGGGGTGGGAAGGGGCCGGGGTTACGGTGTTTTTTTTTTGGGGGGGGGAATGGGGTGACGGGTGTGGGGGTCACGGTTGTGCATGGAGGGCAAGGGGAGACCGGGGTTGCGGTGGCCGCAGGGCAATGCGGAGGGACCTGGGGCCGCACTGCAGGTGGGTCGCACAGGGGTGGAAGGGGGCCGCAGAGGAAGTCGCGGGTATTACTAGTGGATACTAATGGACAACAGATAAAATCCCATTGAATTCAGTGGGATTTTTAACGGATCCGCTAGTGTCTGTTGTTAAAATCCTATAACAGACACTAGAAATGGACACTACTGATTTTCACCAACGGAAGTGTGAACGACAACCGCTTAGAAATTTGCCATGTGCTATTCCTCATTTCTTCTAAAGCTTTATAACTAATAGGCACTCAGATGTTATTAGTTTGGGGGTTGTTCCTTCAGACTTAAAGGGGCTCTATTATTGGGAAAAGTCATTTTTAACTAATCACATCCTTGCATAGCCCTTAGAAAAGCTATTCCACACCTACCTTTAGTATGTACATTGCCTCAGCGGTTTTTGAATAAGTCAGTTTTTATTCATATGCTAATTAGACTGATGCACGATGTATCGTGCACCCCCTTTGCTATTGTTTCCTATGCACAGGCTGCTGCTGCTGATGACACAGCTTCCTGTTTGCACACACACATAGGAAATAATAGCAGAGACGAGTGCAGCTGGGAACTTCCTGTGCTGGCTGGAAGCTCATTAGCATATGAATAAAAACGGACGTATTCAGAAACCACTGAGGAACTCTACACACTAAAGGTAGGTGTGGAATGGCATTTCTAAAGGCTATGCAAGGATGTGTTTAGTTAAAAATGACTTTTCCCAATTATAGAGCCCCTTTAAATTCTGTCCAACCAGTGCTGCCAGTACCAGACTAGGTGGAGAAAGGTAACATCCAATTGAAAATATATTTAAATATATTTGTATATATTTCTAGGAAAAGTATATTTGTATATATTTCTAAGAAAAAACAGAGGAACAGCCCAATGCAAAGTAATTGAAAAATTAATAATTCATAGGGATTGCAGGTATTTACTAAAACAGCCCAGGTATCTTTTTTAAAGATACAGTACATTATACATGTACAATAAATGCTTTCATTTTTGTAACTTACCATCTTCATCTGTCTGTACTACTAGTTCCTGACTTTCCTTCCGGCCCTCTGGATTCATGAGCACAAGTTTGACACTGACGTTGGTGTAAGGTGTCAGTTTTGTGATTGTGTGCTGGGGGTGTGAGCTCTCCATATCCCAGCTTACTTCTTCACGTACTTGCTCCTGCCCTCCAACCTGGTACCTGTATTGAATAGTCAGATTGTATCTGTGGCATCGAGTAACATTGTATCCAAATGGCTCCCAACGAATGGTTATTTCCCTGGACTTTATTTCAACCACCTGCAGCTTCCGTGGACCATGCATTGGATCTGTAAGCAAAATATTGGAAATGTTAACGTATGCTGTATATACTGTATATACTATTATTATTAGTACATTACTGTAGCTGTTGTCTCCTGTGCTATTCAGAGCGCGAGGAACGAGTTTAGCAGCAGGTCAGCTTGACAGCTGCCAAAACACCGGAGAAGGCAGATCATCAACACGCTCATTATATGCCCGTCCCAGCGAGCTGCTGAGATGCCAGAACAATCACAGGTGTGGTGCAAGGAACAAGTTCAGCAGCAGGCCAGCTTAAGAGCTGTTGAAATGCAAGAGCAGGCAAACCATGGACGGCTGAGTACAGGCGCGTCATTGACACCAACAACACGCTGACAAAGTCGCGGGCAGAGGCTAGTATATATATAAATCTGATTTTACCTTTTATTGTAACACAGCCTATGATGATAACGGAATGATTGTGGAAAAGAGATCTTTACAGAACAGGAAGTCTTAGTTGATAGTGAAGGCTTAGGATAGTGAGGGCAGAATCAAAGGATTTTTCAATAAAGACATTAAAATAAATAAAAATCTTGAATTAAAATACCAAGACGGAGTCGTTAGAATCTAAAGAAACCTTCTATGTGTGAATGTATTGATGATATATATGTGATTACAATATTACAGCAAACGTATACGCTTTAGTACATTTATTGGGGAAAAAGGTACAATCATAAGGTACTCTGTTAGGCTGATTCTGGTCTAGGTACTAGATGAATTAGATACAGTTGGACATGTAGAAATACAGATTATGTACGTGGAACCCTGCAGCACATTTGCCCATAGGTGTTGTAGGTGGTCTCAAAAATGCTTGATCTGCAATAAATTTGGCAAAGATATGTTGTGACCAAGTGGAGACATTGCTGGAAAACCCTTGCTGTGTGTGGGTGAGGATTATCCTCCGAAAAATGCCAGATGGATGCATCAAGAGGCAACACACATGGTGGCCAGATGTCCTCTACATATCTCTGAGCTGTTAGTGTTCCTTGTATCATTACTATGCGTGATTGACTGTTGTACACAATGTCTCCCCAAGTCATCACACCAGCAGCTAGGACAGTTTTTTTCTTCACTCTAAAGGCAGGATTAAATTGCTCACCAAGATCTCCATACTTAAAAAACATGACTGCTGTTAGATCTTAAACAGAGCCAGGATTAGTTGGTAATGACAATACGGTTCCAGTACGTAGCAGTCTAAATTTCTTGTTCATGACAAGACCACAAACAAAGGCGACTATAGCTGGCTGTCAATGCAGGACCTATAATGGGTGAATTGGAATTGGAAATGGTCAGGGAAACAAGGGGTGAATAATGAAGCCATCACCTGGATCGTGGACAAGGAAACTGTGGGAGCTGCTCATGTTGTTGGTGGATCAAATGATCCTCTCTACTGGTGGTCCATCTAGACCAGTGGAGCCTGTTTGCCATGTGCGTGCCATCATGTAACCAGGGCTCCCAACAACTCCCAACAACTAGGTGAGAATGAGTGTAGAGGGTGGGCAATATGACAAAACAACCATCCTGCTTCCCTCAGTCCAATGACCTGCCCCCTCTCAAAGCCTGTCAACTTGGGGAAATATTTTCGTGTGCGATGTAGACCCATTGACTATTCAGACCACACCTGTAATCATTTACATACCTGCATGACAAGTTTGGCAGCAATCCAGTATTTCTCTATGGGTGCTTTATTTTTTTTTTATCAATGACAATAGGTCAGATGACACATTCCCTTTAAGAAGCGCTGAGAAATAAGAGCCAAGGTTCCTTATAGAAAGTTTACTTTTTATGGAATTGTTTTAGCCACACATCACTGTGCTGTGAGTGATAGGTTTTTATTTTCTATTAATTTAGTTATAGGTTACAAAGCTGTTTTTTACTGTGCCCCAGTTTACTTGATAAACTAGCAGTGTCTCTCTCGGAATTATCTCCATTTATGATAGGCCCCATTGGCATGAATCATGAGGTCAACTGAGACACTCTAGGTCTACTGATTCATGATAAGGAAGCCAGATTGCTTCCCTGCAGAGAGCAATGTTTATCATGCCTGCAGTTCAGTCAGGTAATGCCTATCAATTCCCCTGACTGTGCCTGTAGCATCCGACATACACCAGTGCTTTCCTCCTGCCAGCCTAAGCTGGGTATCAAGCGGTGAAGCCTGACAGGTGCAGTTCTGACCGGAGGGAGTAGCAGGCCCATATTTAGCCTGTGGCACTTCTGAATTCTATTTCATCCCAGATCCTCGCTGTTTCTGCGCTTGCTATATGGCGCACAAACTGACTGATAGAATCAATTTCCATTGCTAGTGCGATTCATAGTTCATTTCTTCTGAATTTACACTTGAGCTTCTATTACTGTGGTGTTTTTTCCCCCCCATGAAACTCAATTTCTGCATCTCTGAGATGTTTAAGGTGTAATTTGAGGATACTGCCAATGATAATCAAAACCTGGCTTAGGAATAAAAGATCTTGCTGCAGGGGCTCCAGTTCTCTTTAGTTTGTGTACTGGCACTGTGCAGAAATATAAATATGCAAACCGGGGACATTTTCCTTTTTTCTTTCCTTTTATACAGTAGGTCTTTAATTTACTTCCAAAACATCGATTTAATGACAGAAAATGGGACAACGCCAGCGCTTCAGCAATGACCAAATTGCAAATGGCTTTCTTTGTCTGAAAACGAAGCTGTCTGGTCACCTTTCCAGGGTTACACTGGGATGGCAGGCCTTTATATTCTACACTTTCATGCACGTGAGTGTTGTTATATAGAAGACGGTGTCCTGTCTACAAGTTTTGGCAGTCCTGTATATTTCTGTACAGCTCTATAACAGTGTAACGTGAATATCAGTCAACACAAGCCATGAAATATATGGACATTTAGACTTATTCAGATTAGCACTGACAATACATCAGACAACAACACTGAGGCCCAGAGAGTGACAACATTGCCAGTGCCGCAGGTTGCATTATAAATTGGGGATATAACTAGATGTGGAATGGCTATGCTGTGAAGGGTGATAAGAACAGGCTGTATTAATAGGAGCCAATTCTGTAGCAAAAAAATATTTGTCGAGAACGCCGGCTAAACAGCAGATATTTTATGGGAACAGCCTCAAATCTCATGTACAAAGCAAGGACCAGGGCACAGAGCCTGTATGGCATTAGATGACAACTGTACGGTATTTTAGTACAGAACCGCAAAGCCTCCATACGTTGCCAAACTGGTATTATTGGGCTCTGGTGAGAAATTTGTCATTAGGGGAATATTAAAGGTCAATTTTGCTGCAGTCTGTGTTAGTGTAATGTGCGCCAAATTTATCAATGTTTGATCATTTAGATTAGAGATGAGCGAACAGTGTTCTATCGAACACATGTTCGATCGGATATCAGGGTGTTCGCCATGTTCGAATCGAATCGAACACCACGTGGTAAAGTGCGCCAAAATTCGATTCCCCTCCCACCTTCCCTGGCGCCTTTTTTGCACCAATAACAGCGCAGGGGAGGTGGGACAGGAACTACGACACTGGGGGCATTGAAAAAAATTGGAAAAAGTCATTGGCTGCCGAAATCAGGTGACCTCCATTTTAGACGAATAGTGGATTTCAAATCCGGGTCATATGAGAATGTGAACTTTGTGACTATGAGACAGGGATAGCTGTACAGGCAGGGATAGCTAGGGATAACCTTTATTTAGGGGGGAATGTTATTAAAAATAACTTTTTGGGGCTCTATCGGGTGTGTAATTGTGATTTTTGTGAGATAAACTTTTTCCCATAGGGATGCATTGGCCAGCGCTGATTGGCCGAATTCCGTACTCTGGCCAATCAGTGCTGGCCAATGCATTCTATTAGCTTGATGAAGCAGAGTGTGCACAAGGGTTCAAGCGCACCCTCGGCTCTGATGTAGCAGAGCCGAGGCTGCACAAGGGTTCAAGCGCACCCTCGGCTCTGATGTAGGAGAGCCGAGGGTGCACTTGAACCCTTGTGCACCCTCAGCTCTGCTACATCAGAGCCGAGGGTGCGCTTGAACCCTTGTGCACACTCTGCTTCATCAAGCTAATAGAATGCATTGGCCAGCGCTGATTGGCCAATGTATTCTATTAGCCTGATGAAGTAGAGCTGAATGTGTGTGCTAAGCACACACATTCAGCTCTACTTCATCGGGCTAATAGAATGCATTGGCCAGCGCTGATTGGCCAGAGTACGGAACTCGACCAATCAGCGCTGGCTCTGCTGGAGGAGGCGGAGTCTAAGATCGCTCCACACCAGTCTCCATTCAGGTCCGACCTTAGACTCCGCCTCCTCCGGCAGAGCCAGCGCTGATTGGCCGAAGGCTGGCCAATGCATTCCTATGCGAATGCAGAGACTTAGCAGTGCTGAGTCAGTTTTGCTCAACTACACATCTGATGCACACTCGGCACTGCTACATCAGATGTAGCAATCTGATGTAGCAGAGCCGAGGGTGCACTAGAACCCCTGTGCAAACTCAGTTCACGCTAATAGAATGCATTGGCCAGCGCTGATTGGCCAATGCATTCTATTAGCCCGATGAAGTAGAGCTGAATGTGTGTGCTAAGCACACACATTCAGCACTGCTTCATCACGCCAATACAATGCATTAGCCAGTGCTGATTGGCCAGAGTACGGAATTCGGCCAATCAGCGCTGGCTCTGCTGGAGGAGGCGGAGTCTAAGGTCGGACCTGAATGGAGACTGGTGTGGAGCGATCTTAGACTCCGCCTCCTCCAGCAGAGCCAGCGCTGATTGGTCGAGTTCCGTACTCTGGCCAATCAGCGCTGGCCAATGCATTCTATTAGCCCGATGAAGTAGAGCTGAATGTGTGTGCTTAGCACACACATTCAGCTCTACTTCATCAGGCTAATAGAATACATTGGCCAATCAGCGCTGGCCAATGCATTCTATTAGCTTGATGAAGCAGAGTGTGCACAAGGGTTCAAGCGCACCCTCGGCTCTGATGTAGCAGAGCCGAGGCTGCACAAGGGTTCAAGTGCACCCTCGGCTCTCCTACATCAGAGCCGAGGGTGCGCTTGAACCCTTGTGCAGCCTCGGCTCTGCTACATCAGAGCCGAGGGTGCGCTTGAACCCTTGTGCACACTCTGCTTCATCAAGCTAATAGAATGCATTGGCCAGCACTGATTGGCCAGAGTACGGAATTCGGCCAATCAGCGCTGGCCAATGCATTCTATTAGCCCGATGAAGTAGAGCTGAATGTGTGTGCTAAGCACACACATTCAGCACTGCTTCATCACGCCAATACAATGCATTAGCCAGTGCTGATTGGCCAGAGTACGGAATTCGGCCAATCAGCGCTGGCTCTGCTGGAGGAGGCGGAGTCTAAGATCGCTCCACACCAGTCTCCATTCAGGTCCGACCTTAGACTCCGCCTCCTCCAGCAGAGCCAGCGCTGATTGGCCGAATTCCGTACTCTGGCCAATCAGCACTGGCTAATGCATTGTATTGGCTTGATGAAGCAGTGCTGAATGTGTGTGCTTAGCACACACATTCAGCTCTACTTCATCGGGCTAATAGAATGCATTGGCCAGCGCTGATTGGCCGAATTCCGTACTCTGGCCAATCAGCACTGGCTAATGCATTGTATTGGCTTGATGAAGCAGTGCTGAATGTGTGTGCTTAGCACACACATTCAGCTCTACTTCATCGGGCTAATAGAATGCATTGGCCAATCAGCGCTGGCCAATGCATTCTATTAGCGTGAACTGAGTTTGCACAGGGGTTCTAGTGCACCCTCGGCTCTGCTACATCAGATTGCTACATCTGATGTAGCAGTGCCGAGTGTGCATCAGATGTGTAGTTGAGCAAAACTGACTCAGCACTGCTAAGTCTGCATTCGCATAGGAATGCATTGGCCAGCCTTCGGCCAATCAGCGCTGGCTCTGCCGGAGGAGGCGGAGTCTAAGGTCGGACCTGAATGGAGACTGGTGTGGAGCGATCTTAGACTCTGCCTCCTCCAGCAGAGCCAGCGCTGATTGGCCGAATTCCGTACTCTGGCCAATCAGCACTGGCTAATGCATTGTATTGGCTTGATGAAGCAGTGCTGAATGTGTGTGCTTAGCACACACATTCAGCTCTACTTCATCGGGCTAATAGAATGCATTGGCCAGCGCTGATTGGCCGAATTCCGTACTCTGGCCAATCAGCACTGGCTAATGCATTGTATTGGCTTGATGAAGCAGTGCTGAATGTGTGTGCTTAGCACACACATTCAGCTCTACTTCATCGGGCTAATAGAATGCATTGGCCAATCAGCGCTGGCCAATGCATTCTATTAGCGTGAACTGAGTTTGCACAGGGGTTCTAGTGCACCCTCGGCTCTGCTACATCAGATTGCTACATCTGATGTAGCAGTGCCGAGTGTGCATCAGATGTGTAGTTGAGCAAAACTGACTCAGCACTGCTAAGTCTGCATTCGCATAGGAATGCATTGGCCAGCCTTCGGCCAATCAGCGCTGGCTCTGCCGGAGGAGGCGGAGTCTAAGGTCGGACCTGAATGGAGACTGGTGTGGAGCGTTCTTAGACTCCGCCTCCTCCAGCAGAGCCAGCGCTGATTGGCCGAATTCCGTACTCTGGCCAATCAGCACTGGCTAATGCATTCTATTAGCGTGAACTGAGTTTGCACAGGGGTTCTAGTGCACCCTCGGCTCTGCTACATCAGATTGCTACATCTGATGTAGCAGTGCCGAGTGTGCATCAGATGTGTAGTTGAGCAAAACTGACTCAGCACTGCTAAGTCTGCATTCGCATAGGAATGCATTGGCCAGCCTTCGGCCAATCAGCGCTGGCTCTGCCGGAGGAGGCGGAGTCTAAGGTCGGACCTGAATGGAGACTGGTGTGGAGCTATCTTAGACTCCGCCTCCTCCAGCAGAGCCAGCGCTGATTGGTCGAGTTCCGTACTCTGGCCAATCAGCACTGGCCAATGCATTTCTATGGGGAAAAGTTAGCTTGCGAAAATCGCAAACTGACAGGGATTTCCATGAAATAAAGTGACTTTTATGCCCCCAGACATGCTTCCCCTGCTGTCCCAGTGTCATTCCAGGGTGTTGGTATCATTTCCTGGGGTGTCATAGTGGACTTGGTGACCCTCCAGACACGAATTTGGGTTTCCCCCTTAACGAGTTTATGTTCCCCATAGACTATAATGGGGTTCGAAACCCATTCGAACACTCGAACAGTGAGCGGCTGTTCGAATCGAATTTCGAACCTCGAACATTTTAGTGTTCGCTCATCTCTAATTTAGATGCATTTAGAAGTCCTGAAAGGTTAGTCTTCTTTTTAGGCCACCCACTGACTTGAGTCAGAATATAACGATTTTCCAAAAAGAGGAATAAGTGGTGCAGAAATCAAAACGTTGCTAATTTTTTTCAGAAATGAGCTAAAAAAGTTGCAAATCCTTGTTTTGTGACTTTTCTTAACACCGAAATTCTAGAGTGCAGGGTTTGATAAATTCCACCCTGTATGTACGGATATAGACTACCCTAGAGGCAAAGTAGAATGGCTGCCATATATGATGGAGTGGCCACTGCTATATAATCACTACCTTCTACTGCATTGTTTTTAGAAAGGTAGATTATAAAGGGACGACAATGACTTACACTCTCAGACTCGGTTCACATCTGGGCATGGGTTTCCCCAAGCGGTTAGCTAAGGAAACGCGTGGAACCCATAGACTATAATGGCGTCCGAGTCCGTGTGGTTTCTGCTCGGTTTCCACAAGAACAACGCGGAGAGAAAAGTGCTGCTTGCAGGACTTTTCTCTCCGCATTTTCCATGCGGAGAGGAGAACGGCATGGCCCGAACGCAGATGGGAACCGAGCCTTAAATGTATTTTGACACTTGGGTCAACAATTTCATTAAATTTTTGGCACTTGCCCTCCAAGGAAGCATGTGCTAGTCACTAATTTCACATACATCAGGGCTTCCTTACAAATTCTAGACAGGGTTGTGGCGTTGGTAAGTGAAACTCTCAACCCCGACCTAACTATGTTATCACACTCTGACTCCACAGCCATGGGGCTAAAAAATCACCCATATTATCCATATTTATCAACCCTTTTGCACAGCATAAATTTTTCTAATGAAGTTGAAGCAGGCCATGACCCCTTTTAACAACACTTGTAGAAACATTGTAACATTATAAAAGTGGGGCTCAATCTGTCCGACTTTTTTGCTCCAATGGCCCAACTTTAGTGCTGCCAGTATCCACTCAATTCACAAATGAAAACAATGAAATGAAAACCTCATGTCAGAACATTTACACCATGAACATTCAATTAAAAGCCATTGTCCTCAGTATACACGACTATTGTGTTTAGTGAGCTGGCACTGTACCAAGATGTCTGTAGGCCAAGTCCCCAGCCTGAAAGGTCTTTCCGCAGACACAGGCCTATATTTGAACTCAACACAATACTAGATGCCAGCACGTGTTATTCCCTCCTAAACATAGATTGATGTCAATTCTGCCTGTGAAAGAACTAAACTACTCAGCAAAGAAATACGAGTAAATTCCATAATTTGAGGCGCCAGCGATCCACTCTTACTGGATGGTAATTATAAAGTAATGGTACCTGTGCCTATAATCTGCACATTGATGAAACACCTGGCCGTTTCATACGGTTGCACATCCTTTCCAGAGACAAACAACTTCTGCAGTTTGTTAAATGCACTTTTTTTTACGGCGAAGGAACTCTGCAGATTATACATTTGCAGTAATCTTTCCTACTTCTTCATAGTCACAACTAGACAATAAATATAAATGATGTAAAACAAAACAACAGCTTAGAAGTAAAAAAAAATGATCCTCCTGTAAAAATGACATACCTCTCTGTGCAGCATTCACTTTATAATAACCCCTTTCATTTTCAAATCTACTTAGACATCAGCTTGCCGTAGAGAAAATGTTACTTGCTACAAGTGCACATTAGGCTTGCATTCCTTGACAGGCTAATTCTAGAGAAGTCTGAAGACAGACAACCATGTGCATAAGTAATTTAATTCTTTTTTTTTTTTTTTTTGCTATGGAGCAAGCATGTTTCTTGCTGATAAATGAAAAGTGGAGAGTGCAAAGATACATTTTAATTTTACCCATCCTCTAGCAACAGTTTCTTTAAATCGCACTCCAGGTGCCATCGGCAGATATGCAAATCAATATTAACAAAATACAGTAGGTAGCTGGAAAATACAACCGCCACCTATGTAAAAGATTTCTACTGAGGCTTAAAATACAGTTCTAAATCCATTTGTAACATAACACTAGATGCATAACTGAACTTGAAGAATATACCAGACACTGTGTAGCTTGATACTAGCATTGTAAAGATATTCTCTGCCTTTTCAGATAGTACAATGAAAGGTAAAGTAGAGTGATTTCCAAATACCATGTGACAATGCTGACATTTTCCATATTTTACAGAAAGCAGTAGTAAATATTGGGGATTAGCTAAAAAGCTGTCATGCTTTTTTAAAAACAATTAAGGTTTTTTTGCACTTACATTGGTATAAATGGGCACTAACCATTCAACAAACTTTCCTTAGTGCAAGCAAATACAAGAAACTTTGTAACCTATCTCATCACAGACTCTTTCTCTATTTCCCCTCCTCATAACAATCCAACCATCCTGAAATATCTGTTGCATACATTTTTGGTCTCTAGCTCACAAAGATATCAGATTACACTTGCCTATAGAAGTCTATGGAGAGGATAGCCAAGTGATAGAGAAACAGAAACATCATAACATGAGCTCAGAGAAAACTGAGAAGTAAAAATAGAATATGTAGATAGAAAAACTAAAAAGGATACAAGTCATACAATGGATAGAAAAGTATGGTATCATTTATCCTGAAAAGTAATCCAAAAGTTTACTGTAGGTCGGCCTTAAATTCCACTTCATAATTTCTTAGAGTTCAAAACTTTTTGCATATCATAACACCTATTTATGATGTCCTGACAGAGTCCACTTTTGTGGTGTCACCGTCACATAACATGCCCTGTCACATCAAATCTAATAGAGAACTTTAGGGACCCAGGGAATCTTCAGGTTCTTACTTTGGAAGCCTCCTGGACATCACAGGATAATTGCAAAGTGTAAGATCCAATTCCACACATGTCAGATTCTAAGTCAGAAAATCTGTTCCATAAATCTAAATGGGGTAGTTTCTGCAGACTGCATATCCATTGTCACAAATTCAAAGTATGAGTGTTAGGGAATTGCCACTGGAGCAATTCTCAAAAAAATCCTGGGAGATACCAGAGAGCAGTAGAACAAGTGGTCAGAGACAGGACAAAGGCTACCCAAATGTCTTCAACAGAGCCCGCTGCAAAGCTAGCTGGACTTATGCTGGATTTGCAACCAGGTTATTGCTCAAGAAACAGACAAAAAATAGATGATCTGTGATCTGAAATCAAACCAAAACTCACAGCAATACTCACTAAGTAGCTCAATAGAGAAGAGCAGAATCAAAAGAGTAAACCTATCCAGGCCAAGTTCAATCCGAAAGTTCAAAGCAATGCCAAAATTAAAAGACAAAGGGATATCTGGGAAACATGCCAAGGTCAGTATGAAAGCAAAACAAACAGGCATCTACAGAGCTCAGGAGAGAAACTAGCATGAATTAACTAATAGCAGGCAAATGGGGAATTGAGAACAGACCTTAAATATCCCTCCTCAACTGCTGATTGGCTCAGCGTAACAGAGCTCAGACAGCTGCAGAAAGCTTCACAGTTTGGCATGAGAACCTTAAAGGAACAGCAGCGAGCAGTGCTGCACACTGATTCCTAACAAAGAGACAAAAATTTAGCATTTCAAACATTTAAAAAAGTTCTCTAAAAGCCATCAAATTGTTAAGGCCATGCCCAATATAGTGATTTAAAAATGGATTCCTATAAATAACACAAGACAAACCAGGAAAGATTTATCAAGGGCAGTATTTAGTTTGCAAAAATTGTATGGCGTCTCATGCCAAAACACTTCCTCCACACTTCTCCTCCTGTGTGCCTGATTACTTATTTCCAGTATGTGTTAAAGTTTTCTATTCCCAACTCTTTGTGTCAAGCTAAATCTATCAGAAGTGTAGCTAAAAGGGAAGCAGACACAATGGCAACTCCAGGCCCACTGACTCCAGGGGCCCACCCTGAGACCACCACAAAAAACAGCAATTTTAAACCAGAAATTTCAATTATATTGACATCAGGAAAACACGTATGCTTTGGAAAAGGTGGAAAGACAATGAGACTTAACAGTGAAAAACACTATATTATACAACACAGAGAGCAAAAGACAAATTGATAGAAATAAGGAGGAAAAAAATCTGGGTGCAAATCTTCAGCATAGATGGCCCTTGCATCTCAGAACCTTCAGAAAATACTTTAGGAAATGAAAAACTGTTTTTAACTTCAGGGCTTAGCCAACTATTATTCATTCATAAAGCTGTTTCTATGGAGAGATGTGCATTTGTATTAATCTTGTGAATATATATATGCCATATTGATTGCAACCAGGGAACACAAAAAGCTTTCTGACAGGTAACTAAACAAAAAGGAACACGTGCACATCAGGGTTTAATACTGGTTCAGAGAGAGAACCTAGAATTATGAAGTCAGTAATGTCTGGAGAGCCGTGGAAAGCTCGCACGAGACCCAGACTGACGTTAAATTCCTAACCATGAAATGTTTTATGATATTTTTCTACAAGTTTTTGTAAAAATAAGAGGTGTAGTAAACATGTTTTTTTTTCTGGTTACAGCCAGGAATATAACTTGAAGTTACTAGAACTTGGTGCAAAATCTTTGCTCTTTTTAATACCGGGAGACTGCTAATCCCATCCCCCGCAAATGCCAAAGCCTGGCAAAAACTGCTATGTTCCCTCTGGCCTACATTTATTTAAAGCAGATCGAAAAGTGGGCAAAAATGCGCTTCAACTTGGTATATCTGAGGCATCTATGGCACATCTCAACCACTGTGCCCCGCTCAGTTGGGAATCTAGGTGGACTGGGGAGGAAGGTCCTGGTTCTCCAGATGTATTATAACTCACACCAGAAAACTAGCATAAGTTACATAACAAATCTTGCAATTTCCTGACTGTCAAATTTGGGATCAGATGCATCTACATGCACAGGAGTTACTAAGAGGATGGAACCTTAGAAATCCTGGCGATTCATGTGCCTTCCAGGGAGTCAATTAAAACTGATGTAACAATTACCAGTCCTAATAAATAATAAATTCCCCCATCTCTTTTTAATCCTCTGGTTTGAAGTGTCCTTAGACTTGGACATTATGGTTGCATAAAGTCATTTTTCATCCGCATCTGAATCACAGCATTACCACAACTAGCAAAGGGTAAATAAAATTAGATTTTGTGCAATTTGCAGAATATCACTTGCAGCTATCTTTCCCAAAGATGAAATAATAAAATCGCCCTCAAGTTGCAAAACCTTATTCTTACTGTAACTCAAAAGTCCTAATATGTTCACACTGGTATCACACATCCAAGACAGATCCTAATAAAATCTGATGGATTCAATTGATATATACAGTAACTTTATTACAGGATAGAATAGTGCAGGAAATGACAGGAACTATGTCATCAGAATGAACAGAGCCTTGTTATGTCTATGGTTAACAGCCTATCTATATTAGCCATTGCATAGGTAGAATCAGCTTCTAATATATTATAAGAAGCCCCCCAAGAAGCACCGATGCTGTGAATTGTGGTTGCCTGTATTTAGTTTATGGAGAGACAGTCAATGTGGCTGTTACATCTTTGTAATCCTAGTCAGGGTAACATGAGCAATTTTAAACATTGACATGAGTTTACTAAACATGTGGATAAAACTTTCCTAATATCTCATGTGTTATATATGCTTCAGGACACTGTACTAAGACACTAGCAGTCACGAACACCACAGAGGAGCGAACACAAAAGTACAGCGACTTGGTCCATGTTATATTTTAGATGTTCTGCTTTACAGATCTTGCTCTCAGCTCTTTTTCCCGCTTTGGTTTTCTATAGCTTAGTAATAATCGCCCGCACTGCTTCCCCACATAGCAATGACTTACTGCATGCAGAAGCTACAAGCAGGGGATCAGAACCATCAGGAACGCTGCATGGTCACAGAATAGCTGTTCGGCAGACTGGTGAGCATATGTAAAATGGCTTTGCTCTTGCCAAGCATTACCCTACATCTGCATGGTGCAATTACAGATAGATTACATGTTTGCAAAACCTGTACACTACATTAACCAGCGTCAGCTACGAGCTGCTATAAGGACATTCACAGCTTGTTGGACTGCAGAAAAGAGAAGTATCTGACATGCTGGAAAAAGCAAATGTGCGGAATCTGCAATAAACAGTAAAGATGTGACACTGACTCTAATATATATGCCTCGCATTTCTAACTTGCTATATAACACAGATGTAGCACATGGCACAGTACATTATAATTATATAATACCTTTGAGTTGCATGGGGCTGCAGGTAAAGCTATTATTATAGTGTGAAGCTAGGGGGCACTGGGTTGTGCCCCAAAGACGCTCTGTGAACAAAAACACTGCAGCACAGGAGCTCGGAACAGGTCAACTAATCTGTGTTATATACTGATATATATATATGTATATATATATATATATATATGTATATAGCAGCACCAGCAAATCTTGGGATTATCCCACAAATTGCATGGCAGAAACCCCTCTCCAGGCAAAAGGGTTTGCAATAGAAAAAAACAATCCGGTCTGTCAGCAACTTGTATGGATGGAAAATGATCTTTTATTGGAAAAAGCAGTACACCAGGTATTGTATTGGTCCACACTGGGACCTTTCTCAAGTGCAATCATCAGCATCATATACATGTACTGAACATGGGGCTTGGTAATAAGACTACTACTTTAATGGGAAGTGCTATAGTAACCAGGGCTAGCAACAGCTAGAGTCACATATGGCCCCAAGTCACAGGTTTGGGGACATTATTCTAATGGCACTGTAAAAGGTACTGAGGAAACCCTTTCACTAGCATTGAGAGGCACTGCTGGCACTGCAGGAGGGAAAATCCATGACTGGTAGCTCTGTAGTGTCATGTGATGGCTAGCACTGTATGGTGGACACAATATGGCTATCAGTATCTGGAGGGAGAACGAGGTCTGACTGGTCTTATTGTCCTTAAATTGGCAATTGACATAAATCCTGCTTCTGTATTAAAAGGAGTTACTGTAGTAACGGAGGTGTGTGAATAATGTCCTGTCTACTACTGTATAAATGATAAGACTTCTATCCACTGTATAGAAGGAAAAGACTACAGAAACTAACCAGAGCAGTCACTTAATATACCATAATATCCATACAGTGGCAGAACCCCACGACACGCAGCAGGGCCTTGTATGGATTCTGACATCAATATCTGAGCAGCGTTGCTTGTGAGTCATGTCACAGATTGCCCTGAAAGGACTTCGATGTGAAGAACTCTATTAAAACATTCTGCAGACACCATTGTTCAAAGAAAATATAATCTTATTAAGGCAGCAATATAAAAGATATACTCACCTTGTAAGTCTTATTGCTGCCAACCAAGCGCTGCCCGGAGGTTATGTGCGCTCTTCAATACCATATACTAATGTTTTCTGTGCTCAACTATGCTTAACTGTTCAACCACTGAAAAAACAAGGATCTATCTTCAGATGCAAAAGTGAAAACTACTGCACATATAGGAAATGTGGAATTGCAAAAGCAATATAAATGTCCTTTCGGAGATAAGGATATGGAATACTTGCAGTGAACCCTGATTTATGATCGACACCAACACCTTTTTCAACAAAAAATATGCCAACACTTACTTCTAGTTTTGTAGACTATTTGCACTGTATTTTGGTCGGCCATTGATTTGGGTGCAATACTAGAGGACATTGCAGGGGAAATATATGGGAATGATCAGCTGCACAGAAACTAGACCCGGAGAGGTTGCATTTAGAAATGAGCATGTCCAGGAGGGACAACAGCTTTTATGCCTCATGCACATGGTAAATCTTTGTATAGAGGGATGTAGGCCAATAGGTGGAGATCCATGTTACCTAGAGTCATATGGAAGTACAGTAAAGGTCCTATACAATTACTGTATAAGTATACTCTAAAGAGTTGTAATATGGCTGTGTATATACTGTTCTGCAGTTCCTAACTAATAAACGTTTTCCTCTGTACTACAAACATGTAAGTAGCTAAAATTACTGACGGCTCTAATTTTGGACCACTAAGGCCGGGTTCACACGGAGTATTTTGGTTCGTAATGTGGAACATAGACGCCGCGGGAGCTTTTGCGGGCCATATACGCTCCCATTGTTTTCAATGGGAGCCGGTACCGTATACGCGGCGCTATTTTGCGGCCGTGATTTTGCGGCGGCCGCATAATAGCGCCACGTATGCGTTCCACATTACGAACCAAAATACTCTGCGTGAACCCGGCCTAACAGGCATCAATACAAATGTAAAGGGAGTCTCTGAGGTCCAAAATGACCCTAATTCAATAACTGTGCCATAAAAGAGACTTTAATAAGAGTAGAAACATACCATTGTGGCCACAAACTAATAAAGCAATGCAGTTACTCATCTTTTTACAAATATGCAAATCAGGTTGCAAGTGCACTGGGGTGGGGCTTGATTTTCCTCAAAACACTCTGGCTTTCCTTCGGAATCAGTGCCCAATATCTCCTCTTTATTATTGCCATTATTGACATTTTCAGTTTCTGCATCAGGGCTACCTATAGGCAAATCTCGTAATTCAGGCCCGATGCCCAATGCACTTGCAATTTGCTTTTCTTATCCATACAAAGTTAATTATTTCTGCATTTCTTTATCAGTTTGTGGTTTCGCAGGTACATTTCAGCTCCTATTACATTGTACTATGATTAGTTTTGGAGGTATTGAGGCCCCGACAGACTCCCTTTTATTCCTTCTGAAATTTCTGTTACTGTGACATGACACAATAGTCTAAGCAAAGGGTCATTCAGATTTTTAATGAAACATTTCACTTTAATAGGAATTTCTTCCAAAATTGGGACTGTCGAACTGCTTGGTAAAGTATTATTTGTGTTTATATAGTCATTATTTCTGTGCATTTTGTATTTTAGAAAATTATTCATCGGTGTGCAGCAAATACTGCACAGCCTCTAAGCATCAAAGACACACCAAGCCCCCGTGGAGCTTGACACTTGTTTTTCATTTCCAGGCATTGATTTTTTTTCAGTCCAGTCAACATATTTCATTGGAATAAACTGTTAGCACTATCAGCATCAAATATTGATTACCGCAAGTCTAAGATCCCCACCTGAGAATATGTAACCTTAATTTCCAACAGGTTACACTGGTTATCGCCAACCGGCTGGAATTCCAAAGGAAATCATTATACAGTCTAAAATCTTCACCGACATACAGCTCCTTGAATGTCCACTGATAGTAACACAAAAAGACAGGCTATGTGACAGCAATTATCACTGCCAGAAAATGAGGAGGCGAGATGTAAATTATACTGGACTTTACGTAAATGGCTTCTGGATGAGTGCAGAAATGACACCTAAGAGAATAAACCTAGTGGCTGTGAACATGGGGAAGGAAGGGGTAAAACAGAGTGGATACTGTATGTTTGTGAAATCAATCTCTGCAGGACATGTGAACTATTATAGGAAGATGCAACTAAACATAAAGAGATACTTAGGTTCTTGTAAAAAAAGAATGGTGTGAAGAGAAGGTTGGAAAGACCCGCACAGCTCCAAATAAGATCCATTGGTATTCCAATATTGATGACCTACCCTTAGGATATTGGATGAACTAGCTAAAAAAGATTTATCATGGTATACTTTGTAGCCTTAAAGTACAGTCAAACACTCCAGCAGTAGAGTGCAGGCGAATCCCCAGACATCAATGATAACATGAGTGTCAATGTAATCCATCAGTGTTGTGAATGGCTATAGCGGGTAGTCAGGGATTTAGCCGGTGTCTGACTCTATCCCTAGTTCTTCTTCTCTAATGAGGTAGTTTTGTGTTAAAGAACACTGCAAAATAGAGAAGAACTTACCCTCTTGGTCTCAGTGGTACCTTTGAGTAATCTACTTCCCTTTATGGATTTTTTTTCAGTGCAGGTGGTGATTAAAGGGTTGTATGTTTTCAGTTTAGACAATATTCATTATGTAGTGAAAAGTTATAACATACATACATGGTATGAAAGATCTCCATTTCCAAGATAGGTAATCAAAACAAAATCTATTTATTCTAGATAAGAGAAGGCTGTGGAATGGGGGAGGGGTGGGGGCTGACATGATATCTTTCTAAAGGAAGTTGAATTTTGTCAGAGTGCTTGAAAGCATTACTATTCAAGTTGTAACATTATGGAACATGCCTGCAGGAATTGATAATGGAGGAAAGTGTGGCAAACTGTGAATGGAGTGGCAGGTTGATCATGTGCCATTAATTCACTATGGAACTCCAACAGATAGCTGCCACAGTACATGGCCATTTATTTGTATCAAGCTTCTTCTTTCTTCTAGGAATACAAGGGGCACACAACAATCAGCACGTTACCCACAACCTTTGGAAAGAGGGCAACTTGTTCTAATCTGAATACCAAAATACAGTGGGTGGGGGTTTCAAGAAGACTGTTTATTGGCCATGCAATTTTGCTAATACAGCAGTTTTTCCCACAAAGCCAACCTATTTTAGCTTTTGGAGCAAAAACAAGGTATAGATTATGAAGAATGTATTCTTTCTTTTCTATCTATACCTCTGATTTACCAGAATAATTGTGCAATCATTGGCCACTGTATGGCAGTTTTATTTTCTCTACATGTGGCAGCCCCAAAACTGGAACTCTATCTAAATGACAAATGGTAACTCTCCTTTTACTTAATCCACTCCTGGTTTTGGCTTTAAAAACGGACACAAATAAACCTAAACATGTGTTCTTACCCTCTAATGATTTTATACCAATTTTGATTTTAAGAGCAGGTAGGAAGAGAATATCGGTGGGCTTCACACTCCAACAATAGGGAAGTGGGCACCCAGCCTGCTGACTCCCCTGGCTCAAAACTGTTATATAAGAAAGTGATCCATGGCTTCCAATTTGAATGAAGACCCCTTGCATTCGGAACTGATCCTCCCACTGCTATGACATCACCAATCACACCTAATTAGTAAGATCAGCGCCCCAAGAACTGAAGGCCCACCCCAGTGCACCACATGTCTAATTTACATAAGGTTTAAAGTTGTTTTTCTCCTAATATACAAAAGATCTCTAAAGCTTAGGAACAATTTGTCTGACCACTATCAAGAAGTGTTGGAGGAGGCTAACACATGATATTATATAATTATGCCACTTTCCAAAGTTTGTTCAATGGAGGAAGATTTTGAAGTGTATTATTACAGATACTGTAGAATATGGTTTTGGATAATGTTTTCTGTAGTGCCCGGAATAGTGTTGGTTATGGTCAATGTTTGTCTCAGTAGCACAGGATAGTTTTTTGTTAAGGTCAATGTTTGCTGCAGTCCTCAGAATAGCTTTTTTATGGTCAATGTTTGTTGCAGTGCCTAGAATAAGTTTGGTTATGGTCAATATTTGTTGCAGTAGACCTGAATAAATTTTGGTAATGTTTGTTGT
Organism: Leptodactylus fuscus; assembly: GCF_031893055.1. NCBI lineage: Eukaryota > Metazoa > Chordata > Amphibia > Anura > Leptodactylidae > Leptodactylus > Leptodactylus fuscus. Next base: position 73,937,781 of record NC_134268.1, on the reverse strand, counting down.
AGTACCTGGGATAGTTTTTGGTTATCAACAATGCTTGTTGCAGTAAACCAAAATAGTTTTTGGTTATGGCCAATGTTTGTTGCAGTACACCCGAATAGAATCTGGTTATATCAGTGTTTGATGAATTAGACCTGAATAGATTGTGGTTATGGTCAATATTTGTTGCATTAGACCCAAATACATTTTGGTTATGGTGAATGTTTGTTGCAGTGCCTGGGATAGTTTTTGGTTATGGTCAATGTTTGTTGAAGTAGACCCGAATAGATTTTAGTTATGGTCAATGTTTGCCGCAGTGCCTGGAATGGTTTTGGTTATGGTCAATGTTTGTTGCAGTGCCCAAAATAGTTTTTGGCTATGGTCAATATTTATTTTAGTACCTGGAATATATACCGTATTTTTCGGACTATAAGACGCACTGGACTATAAGACGCACCTAGGTTTTAGAGGAGGAAAATAGGGAAAAAAATTTTGAAGCAAAAACTGGTAAAATATTTAATATATGGGAGTTGTAGTTTTGCAACAGCTGCAAGGCCACATTGACAGGTGACCCTGCAGCTGTACGGGGATGTATAGGGCGTTTTTTTTGCGGGGTCAGCTGTACTTTTTAGTTATACCATTTTGGGGGATATCTATTGCTTAGATCACCTTGTATTGAAAAAAAAACAGGAGGTGATTTAGAACTTTTATTTATTTCATATTTTTAAAGCTTTTTTTTTATTTTTTACTATTTTACTATTTTATACGGTATATATTTTTTTTTATTATGGTGTAATGGAGGGACTGCACATCTTACACAGATTACTCAGGTAGGTGAGATGAGAAAACTCCAGAAGGAATGTTTGTTCTCAGCAGACAACTTTCGTCTGCTGAGCATTTTGGTACATGCTCAGTATTGGGCTGGATTTTTAGGAATGGCAGGTAGGTTGGTAGTGGGACCTGTCATTCCACCCCCCCTCTAGTCCACACTTTGGATGATGTTCCGACAGCGACTCAGCTGTTGAGAGTCTGCTCATCAAGGAGGCTTAAGAAGCCAGCTCCAGCAGCAGACTTTGGCAGAGCTTGACTGGAGTGCCAAACAAAGAGGTCGTTTTTTTGGAGCTGTGTCCTGAATTATTCTACTGGCTTTTTGGATTTCTGTTATTCTAGGAGAGGTAACCTATTCTATGTTTAGTTAAAGCCTAGCTGGGCAGGGATTTTTTTTTGTATTGTTTCCTTTTGTTGCTGCACTACCTTTTTTTTTTTAATGAATATAAAACTCTACTATTGTTTTGGACTAAAAGAAAATGGACTTGTGTGTCTATGCCACCCCACCTGGTAACCCCAGACCCTGACAATCGTTAATGTTTCAAATAAACTGAACAATGACCAAGCTAATTTTGTAGATGCAAAATTGAGTTTGTAAAATAAAAAAAAACAAAAAACTATTTCCTATACTACAGATTGCTTTCCCAAATGATATGTTGTTAAATTAAAAAGTTAACATTTTTTCTGCAGGATTATTGTAATGATCATTCTTTCCTGGAGGAGAAAACTATAGTAGATGAACATAAAGTAACAATTAGATGTGGATACCAAATGCGGATAAGTCACAGCAACAAGTCATCCTGTGGGAACAATGACGCTACAAGCTAATTGTTATCACACTCCCCTAGGTAATCATTAAGACAACATGTAACTGCTGTAAGTACTAATGTGACATCTCTGCTTACTACATTTTTTTTAGATGTAGTCAAAAAAAGGGGAAAAAAAATAAATCAACAAAACATTTCACCTGTTGCTATTAAAAACAGAAGACATGTAATGTGTGAAATAGCATTTACTTATAACCTCCCGTTCATGGTGCGTGCGCAGTAATAATATATCATACTGGCATAAGTGTTACAAATTATTAACTAAATATATACATAAGTATATACAGAAGTAGAACAGTGAATGGCTGGTTTTGTGCCTTTTCAGTTTGTCAAAAAGCCTTTAGTGGTTTACTAATCTGTCTCAATTTACTTAAAGTGGATGTCCTATTGAGAGCTTAAGTGGAGTCTGTCACCAGGAAACTCAATATCAATCCAGTTACAGTGCATTGTAGGGGACATATGCCGGGCACCATCATACCTTTAATAGATGCGACAATTTCTTGAAAACGCAAGGCAAATTCAGCCGATATGCTATGGGGGGGAAGGGGGTTGTGTGCCAGAGCCTCAGGTTTTCGCACCTAAATACAGAGCGTTTGCTTTTTTTTTTTTTTTTTTTTTTATAAGAAAATGGCATATCTACTGGACTATCTATTCTAGAGGTATGATGGTCCTCAGCATAATGTCCTCTACAATGTAGTGTGACAGGTTTGATATTACATTTCCTGGTGGCAGATTCCCATTAACAGTGATGCACAAGTCAGTACCTAAAGGTCAGGACTGGATCCAAAGTATGGACACTAGCTCACCGTGTACTCCGTCACCTATACATGCATTAGAGTAGTGCAATGCATCTAGCAGAACTATTGTAAGGGCATGAGTATGATCCTGATATAGGCCAATGTCAGGAAATTGTATTCAGCAACATCAGGAAAGAATTCCTAACAATGTAGGGTATAGGTAAGACTTGATGGACCTGTATCTATTTTAACCTTATTAGCTAAGTAACTACTGTATATAACTATGATGGAAGAGAACTTGGAAGCTGTAAGCATAGTTTTTTTTTCTGTTATGGGAACTGAATACATTTTAGTTCGCTGCTCTGGGGTCTGGCCTGGGCTTTCTATTAGTGTTAGGGGCTGGTCTATTACACCTGCTATAGATGACAATGTCCAACTACTTCTTTTCGTCAGTGCTTGTTGCTTGGTTGATTTTAAGCTCAGTTCCAGTAGGACAGAGCTATGACCACTGACAACAGTTTATAGGTACAGAGCCTACAATGAGCTTAAAGGAAGTCAGTCATCGGAGATCAACATATAAACCCAGCAGACAGATATATTAGGGTGACCTGACGCAAATACCCTGTGTGCTCCAAAGAAATCATTTGCATCTTGACAAAACAGTGATATATCAGTAAGGGCTCGTTCACATCTGCGCCCGGCACTCCATTCTGCAGGTTTCCATTTCCTGCACAAAACAGGGCAGGAGACGGAAACCTGCAGGCATTTTTTAAACCCATTCATTTGAATGGGTTTGAAAAGTGTCCAGCCGTGAGCGCCGGTGAGCGTTTTATGTTCTCCGCATCAAAACCGTTTTTTTTAATCCGGACACAGAGTCGGACATGCAGTACTCTGTGTCCGGTTTAAAAAACCTGGATTCGCCGTACAGAGCATAAAACGCTCACCGACGCTCACGGCCGGACTCGGCACGACAGGTTTCCGTCTTCTGCATGCAGAAGACGGAAACCTGACAACGGAGAGCCGAACGCTGGTGTGAACCCAGCATAACTAAGGCAATGATTCACAAGGGAAAATACTATTTGATTCAGGTGACCTATTCTTAAGATCATCAGTACCTCATTGGTGAGGGTCTGAAACCAAGAACCCCACACAGCAGCATAGGTGTTAGTACCACTTATATTTCAAAGGCCAATGATACCATATATCCTGTTTGTACCCCTGCCCCATTTAAGTGAATGGGGCTCAGCTACAATACCAAGCACATCCCCTGCACAATGTACAGTACTATGTTTGGTAGTCAGTGAAGAAGCCACATCAGCCACCTGAAGGATTCAGTCTCTTCAAACAGCTGATCGGCAAGAGTCCAGGGTGTCAGACCCCCACCAATGTGATACTGATATAATCTATCCTAAGATAGGTCATGCATATTACAATCCTTGGAATGGAAACCCTTTAATGTAAAACATCTCATATATGTAAATGATATTGACTATCTTCTAGCATTTCACATTACCTCCAGTTAATGTCACGAATAATCCACTGGTAATGGAGTTGTAAAATGCAGCAGCGCACTGTATATGCTCCAATTACTCTAATTGTAATGTGCTGCATCCCATGTAAATACATCCGTCTCATGTTATTCTTACACAGGTCTTGTAGTAAATTCTAATTATGTACAGACTAGTTTGTTTTAGGAGAGGTCATAGTTACTGAAGAGATACATTATATTTTAATAATCAGACACATCCTGTGACTATTCTTCCACAACACCAGTGATTCCAAGAAAATAATGATGTAATTTAGATGAAGGTTTCATACGTTCTCTACAAGTGGCACAAAGAAGCAGATGCCAGGTTTTGCCTGAAGGAGAATAAACTTAATGTACTGTAACAAATAGAGGCAAATAAAATAAAGCTACATTTCTCCATAACCTGCAAATGATTTCTCAGGCTGCATTCATAGCTGGAATTGTTCACCTCTACTTGTAATGCACACTGGAACTTGGAATCACAGCCAGGTATTAACCTGACAGTAAAAAGCTATACATCTTAATACGTGATGTGTTATTTTATTCACATATTGATTTAGGCATAGACTACAGTAGCTGCACATTTATCAAACACTGGTGCAGGCCAGAAAAAACACCATTTAACAGAAGCTCGCAGAGCACAATATAAAAGTTGCAGGTTACCATTAGGCTGCAGCGTGGTCAGAAGTCAAGTCTGTATTGTGTCTTCAGGTTTAAATTTGTGTATGTTTATGGGAAAACCCCTTTGATTCCTTCATTTTGGGAAATGGGGCTTCTTGCTATTCCAGAACATCCCAAAGATCCTTGAATAGATTGAGAGCTGTGGAATTTCCTGGCCAAAAGAACATCCTGAATTCTTTGTCATGTTTCGCAAACCAGTCCTGAACATTATGCTTCTGAAGATACCACAGCCATTAGGGAATACCACCGACAGGAAGGAGGGAATTGTTCTGCATCATGTCAAAGAAACATTCCCAAGAATGCCAAAACGTACAGTAAAGTTTCTCAGCAGAGAGTGACACTGCAGCCAAAAGGTTGCCTACTTCCTATAGTAGTTGATACCTTTTTTAATGGCTAACTCAAAAAATTTTTTGATGACATATCGAGCTTTCGGGACTACTATAAAGGTCCCTTCATCAGGATGAAGGGACCTTTATAGTAGTCCCGAAAGCTCGATATGTCATCAAAAAACTTTTTGAGTTAGCCATTAAAAAAGGTATCAACTACTGAGGACTTCTCTCAAAAAATTTCTTTCATTTCATATCCACTGGCTAACACGGTACAAGGATATATATTTTTTCTTTTACTTCCTATAGGGCATTCTAGATAAGATAAGCAAAGCACGCCAGATGATGCAAAAAACCCCCCAAAAAACAAAACAAAACACGATCCTTCATATGGTCCACCTTCTTCCATTGATTTATACTTCAGCTCTAATGTTCATTTTCGCCTTGCAAGTATTTTAAGCAGGAGTCAGTCTGACCATTATGACCTGTCCAAGGCTCCATACGCACCAGGCTGCAATGTACTGTATTCTGGATCCTTTCTACCATAGTCATTATTAATTTATTCATTAATTTGTGCAAAAGTGATCTGTTATGTATCATTGAGTCCTATACTAGGTTCACACTAGCACGGCGGTCTCAGTTGTTCGGGAGCTGGACTGCTAAAACAGCAGTTACATATAGACACCGTTGGACCCCTTTGACTATAATAGGGTCTACCGGGTGTCCCCATTTTCAATGCTGAAAGTGTTGGAGAGAGAAAATGCCTCCATGCGGGATGTTTCTCTCTGCCGAATGTCCAGCGCAGATCTGAATCCAGCCTTAGTACCTGGGTTACCACTTACCCTTCCTCATATCACTTAAGTAGTTACTAAATAGTGCATACTGAGAACATCCCATAATTCCTTCTGTTTTGAAGATACCTTGACTTAATAGTCTAGCTATCGCAACTTGATGCTCTTATACTCACCCAATTTTTCCTACTTGCAACACGCTAACTTCAAAACTCGACAGTTCACTTACTGCCTTATAAGTTCCCATCTTTGACAGGTACTGCTGTCAACTCAATGTTATTCACTTCCTCAATCGGTGGTTTTAATGTTATGGCTGATCAGCAAACCTACATACACCGTGCAGAAGTTTTTATGGTAGAGTTATGACAACAATGAAGGCTCTTTTTGTTCACACTACTATTCTTGTCAGCCGCACATTTGTATTTTGTACAAGGCTGTGATCTGATCAACCATGAACACAATACCAAGCCTGAATATCTTTAAATGAGATGATTTCCACAGCTCGCTGCACTCATCCACGAAGATCTACCACTCAGCCAACAAGAATCTAAAGGACAGGGATGAGCAAGACCTTTTCTGTACCTAGCTGGTTGACTACTGGAGCATGCGTGCAAATTCATTTAATTGACATGTGTTATCTGCACCTTGGGGAAATGGATTTGAAGGGTGAACAGTCACAGTTTCTACTTTTCACAGTAGAAAGTGCCATCAAAACTGAGAACAGATCAAGCCAAGTTATGCAAGACACCGGCACAAAGCACTTTTCCATTTCTGAGACATTCTCAATCGCAATTTCTAGCAATCAAGGCTTCCTTCATGTAGATCTTCTCCCTTCCCTCTTAGTATACACATATTACCATTTCATTTATAGCAATTGATCCGGGAAGTATCTTTTATGTATACAGCCCTAATTATCTTACATGATGGGTTCATCTCTTTCCTCCACAATGATGGCAGAGAAATATTTGCTTTCTTCTTAAGCTGAAGCTATATCAGATGTTGCATTAAAGTAAATGTGGCCTTTTTTTTACCGGATTAAATTAGTGTTTATAAAAGCATTTACTTTAACCCTTTAAGAACAGAGCAATGTTCAGTGATTTTGTCTTCATTTTTTTTCTACCCGCCTTCTAAAAGTCACAATTTTTTATTTCTCAGTTCACATAGTTGCACGAGGGCTTATGTTGTCGAAGACAAATCTACTTCATAATGGCACTATTTAGCATATCGTAAAATGTACTGGGAAGCAGGGAAAATTGCGCAATTTTCCTACAGGTTTTGCTTTTAAAGTATTTACCGTGCTGTAAAAATGACGTTACCTATATTCAGCGGGTCAGTATGAACACGGCAATAACCAATTAAGGCGCCCCACCTTGTGGAAATGCATCAGAAAAAACGCCGCAATTTATAGTACCTAAAGGTGAATGAGATTCCGGTTAATCCCATCTGCACATTGCAGGAAAAAAAGGCTGTTTTTTCATAAATGCATTTCTAGCAAAGGAATGGCAAAGGTTTTATCTATAGATTTATTAGGGGAAGAAAAATGCTGTCGAAAATGTGTTTTTGCTGTGTTTTTTCCACAGCATTGTTTTCAGCTGTATTCACTATAGGGCCTTAGCCATATACAGTTTTTTTCATGTCTTAGGGTGCATGCAGACTACGTAACGCCGGGCGTGTATGAGAGCCGTACACGCCGGCATTACGGCAGACTGCCGAACACTTCCCATTCACTTCAATGGGAGCGCTCGTAAACGCCGCTGTTACGAGCGCTCCCATTGAAGTGAATGGGAAGTGTTCGGCAGTCTGCCGTAATGCCGGCGTGTACGGCTCTCATACACGCCCGGCGTTACGTAGTCTGAATGCACCCTGAAAGTGATCCTATCATTAAAACTCTATTTTTTCTGCATACCATGTAGGAATAGCCTTAAGAAAGGCTATTCTTCTTCTACCTTTAGATGTCTTCTCCGGGCCGCCGTTCGGTGTATAATCTGGTTTTCGTATACAAATGAGTTCTCTCGCAGCTCTGGGGGCGTCCCCAATGCTGCAAGAGAACTCTCCAGCGCCACCTCCATCTTCTTCAGGAACGGGTCTTCTTCGCGTCTTCTTCCAGCGGTGGCTTTAAACTTCTAGGTCTCAGGCAGCTGACAATACTGTGTAAGCGGCCATTTTCTTGTGGTTGGTGGGCATGTACAGTCAGATTTGCCCCAGGCCCGAGACCTAGAAGTTTAAATCCACTGCCAGAAGAAGACGTGAAAAAAAACCCGTTCCTGAAGAAGATATAGGTGGCGCTGGAGAGTTCTCTCGCAGCATTGGGGATGCCCCAGAGCTGCGAGAGAACTCATTTGCATACGAAAACCGGATTATATACCGAACGGCGGCCCGGAGAAGACATCTAAAGGTAGGAGAAGAATAGCCTTTCTTAAGGCTATTCCTACATGGTAGGCAGAAAAAAAAATAGTTTTAATGATAGGATTCCTTTAAAGGGAAAGTGCAGTGCAGTGAGTATGTTATAGAGCAGTAGGAGTGGATCAGGTTGACATACAATTTTGTGGGAAAACATTTTGTATAATTTGTCATTGATTCATGGTAATCTCTTCCCTTTTTTTTTTTTTTTTTGCTATAAAGTCAAGGAGGAGGCGCTAACAGTGATAGGTTGTGTCACCAATGTGTACATCAGAGACAATTGGTCCCACGTAGCGAGCATTTCCATAGGCATAATTGACATGCTGCAATAAATGTCTTCCTTGGTGGAGCCAAGTCCTACCGACCTCAGTGGTTTCTGAGAATCTAGTGATGTCATAAGCACAACTCATATTGTGGTCTTTACTTACACAGTGAACAGTGTTTGGAAAGTGAATAACAGAACAAGACGAGGAAAGCAAGATAAATATATAAGTACTTTCTTTTATCAAGTTCCATGTTATCAAGACTAGGTCATAAGGTTGGTTTATCCAATAGCCATACATTCTGAGAATATCCCACTCATACAGAGGAGTTCCTTAGAGAGTATGTCATATCCAGTGAGAGTCACCAAATCACCAAACCCAGATGAATAAATGACACTTTATAGTGCAGTCCTTCAGCACAGACCATCAATATCTAATTGGTGAGGATATGATACTGAGGGCCGCCACAGATCAGTGTCTCGACACAAAAGCAGCACTTCTTTGAGCACAACTCCCATTTTACAGGCCAGTGATGTCATGCTGATATGTCTATGGGCTATTTGCAGCTTAGTCCAATCCAAGTGAATGAGACTGATATGCAATACCTAGTACAGCCTGTACCCTATGTAAGGGGGTTATGCTTGGTATTTTGGGAAGAAGATACACTGTTCACCTGAATGCTGTAGTTTATTCAAACAACTGATCTGTGTGGGACCCAAGAGTTAGAACACCAGGATCAGATATTGATGATCTATCCTATGACTAATTCATCCATATCCATCTCCTGGAAACCATTTTCGTGTTCACAACCTCTTGTCTATAGGTAGGATACCTACTACAAATGCCAAGAATAATGTCCCTTGCCACATATCCGATATGTTGTACAATTATCTTAGTAAAAAACACAACGAAGACAGTAAATGGAATACAAAGTTTCGGTGACATTTTCTAACTGCTTTCTTGGGTATACTTTTTATGTTCACACTTGCATATTGTTAGCATTCTCACAGTCGTACTGACATTAATTTAAGGAACAAACTTCCACCTAGACAAACAGGGCATTTTTGTCTACATGGAAAATGACATTATAATTGGATGTAAGGCTTTAGAAATGTTGTTTACCGCTGCAATTCCACCTACAGTTTTTTTTATGTGCTTAAAGCATCGCAGATAAGCATAAAAGTTGTGTTTCTAATAAAATTAGATTTATGCATCAGTCTATACTGTAGCTTTACACTGAGGTATAGTCAGGAATATCCAGACACAGTAGAATATAACCTTAACAAGCTAAAAAATATCCCTTTGTAAGACAGGTCTCTAGTAATAGAGTATAGCTGAAAGTGACAATTAAACACAGCCACCCACTGACTATACGGAGAACCTCCATGTATACCTTTTCTCCAACTTGTCAATTAGACATCTCCGAAGATACCATCAGCCCATAAGCTTGAAGGTTCGGTATAGCTACAGTATAGTATTGGCAGTTTAACTTATCATGGATGATGCAGCTCTTATTCTGAAATGTCTCAATGACCTCAAGCTTTCCTTGCAGCTAAAATATAAATTTCTATATATTTGTGTACAGTAGCTTCAAAGATGAACAACACTTTAAAGTGAACCTGTCAAGTTATTTCTGCAGCCCTATCTGACAGCAGAATATTACCGAGGGAGAGAAGCTGAGCTCTGACATGTATAAGTCCATATGATATAGAGCAAGATTTCTGAGTAACAAGCCAAGGAAATTCTGACTGGACTCCGAGAAAAGCGAGAGTCCGGCTTATTCCACCCACAGAGATAGACAGCCTTCAGCACACACTAATACAGGGAAAGCTGGCAATCCCTTTATGTGAGTGGTTTATCAGGACTCTTTCTGTCTCTCCTAGGAGTCCTATCAGGATATACTGGGGTTTTTTTGGGGGTTTTTGGGCCCCTATATTCAGATGTGTGTTTGACCTATTGTTGCTCAAAAATCTTGCTCCAAATCATAAATCTCTATATCACAGAGCTCCGCTCCTCCCCACTTTCATACCCTGCTATCAGATACAATAGTATATATGATATAACAGGTCTGCTTTAATAATAACTCAAACAAATTATATTCTGTTGATTTTAAGGCCACAACGCTCTTATTTTAAAGAGATTCACAGAAAAGAAAAGAATTAGAATATGATCCATTACATTTTGTACTTTTTTCCTAAAAGCATTGCCCCCAAGGGAAGAATTTGGGGCCTTGGAGAAGCACCATATGGAGGCAAACACAGTGTTGGGGCTCTCATGGTGCATACAAGGAACCCTAGTGCCAGAGGTCTCATTTATACATAGTAATAACTGGTCATTCTGATTTGTATATGGGTAACGATCCAAATATTGTTTGTCAGAAATGAATGAGTACAGATAATAATTATCACTATTATGGGGCAACACGGTGGCTCAGTGGTCAGCACTGCAGCATTGCAGCTCTTGAGTGCTGGGTTCGAATCCTACCAGGAACAACATCTGCAAGGAGTTTGTATGTTCTCCCCGTGCTTGCGTGGATTTCCTCCCATACTCCACAGACATACTGATAGGGAAAAATGTACATTGTGAGCCCTATATGGGGCTCACAATCTACATTAAAGAAAAAAATTATCACTATTATTAGCCATATCTGGATATGTGTTTGGCTCACGTGCAACAATTACAATATCTAAATCTGACCGATCAAACTTATATTCCAAACAAGGTTACACAGATTGTACTCGTGGAAATGCCCATCACGTACAGTAATATAAGGAGATATCAAACCATGTATTATGCGGCGTAGTGTTTGCTTACAGTATCAGATACAGTATACCAAGAGACAGGAACGTAGGACTGTGGTTTCCTCAAGACCATAAAAACATATATGTAAATCATACCTTATCATGCACAGTGGGCAGTCCTCCATGGTCCGACGTCATCTTGCTGTCACGCCTTCCTCTTCTTTCTTCTTCCAGCGACATCCTCCTGTCCTGGCTCTTCCCCGCCTTCATCTTCTGTTCCTCTGGCGGGTTGGTGCCATTTTTGTTGTAGTTATAAGTACCCCTTAGAACTATGCAAGTGTACTGCGCATGCGCAGTACGTTCGTGAACTTCTTTATTCCGGAAGAAAAGAAGATGAAGGCAGGGAAGAACGAGGACAGGAGGAAGAAGTCGCTGGAAGAAGCAAGAAGAGGAAGGCGTGACATCAAGATGACATCAGACCATGGAGGACCACCCACCATGCATGATAGGTATGATTTACAAATATGTTTTTATGGTTTTATTTTAAAAAGGGGGGGGGGGTAAAATAACATTTGTGGTGCCTGAATAGCCTTTCTAAAGGCTATTCACGCATGTGTGGGGCTCATACAGCACCTTTAATTAAAAAAAAAACAAAAAAAAAAACAAAAAAAAAACACAACATACTAAATGGGATAAGGGATCTATTTGAATCATGAACAATGAATCATATAGTAAAACTATATAAGAAATCAGTAAGTGGTTGTCCTAGATAAAAAAAAAAGCCAAAAAAGCCAGAAATTGTGATAAAATTATATAAAATATACTCATCCATGTAATTCCTGATGGAATTAGATTACTTGGCTGCATGTCACATCATTGCTGCAGCTAGTAGTCCATGGCCATAGCAGTACATGGCACAAGACAATTGAGGCCAGTGATTGGCTGTAGCAGTCACATGGATTATATGGCCACACCATTACTGCAGCCAAGTAAAAAAAAGTATATTGTAGGCCTTCTTATTATGGTGTCACAGTTCCGGCTTTGGGCAATTTTTTAGATTACTGGACAACCCCTTTAAATAACATAGAACGGATGCCCCTATCTGCCACCATAACGCCTCATTGAGGCTAGGTTCACATGTGCGCTGGGTTTCTGTTCTTTTGGTTTGTTGAGGAACCACAAGAATAGAAAAAGAGACTACAAAAATAGCCGACATGAGCGCAACCCAAAGAATCCAAATGACTATAATGGTGTCCGGCAGATGTCTGTTATTGTGAACTGAAATTTCCAAATAAAAAAGTTGGACTTTTTTGCCATGTGATTTTAGACAGATCTACAGCGTGCAGACACTCGTCTCGTATGTGTATCCTGTAAATCATATATGCTATTCTCTACCTGAGCAATGTATTGTGTCCACACACAGAGAAATTGACCGTAACTAGCAGATTTTCTTCTTTCTGCCGTAGCCTCCTCTGATACAATGACCTTTCCTATCACATCTCATTTTCCTTCTCTGCTTTTTCCTCTGGATAAATGATTTTAGCAGTCATCTCACAGTAATCCAATAGCGCTCTCATAAATGATATTTATTAGTTCATGCCATATGCATATACTTACATCTATTAACTCACAGATATTAATTATTAAAATCCTTAACGACTTGTAATACACTTCTGTGTTGTATTGCTGGCTACAATTTATGTTTCCTGCGGAAAAAAAACCCAAGAATGTGTATAAAGCATTTATCAATTATAGATCCCCTTTATGTCTTCTGCTATATTATTGTCCACAATCCTATCTGTCTTTATACAGGGTTCTGCATTGCTGGGCTTTAATATTTCATTTGAAATCCAATAAAAATATAATTTAGAGAAGGAAAAGGCATAACCTGGAGCAGAATAACAGCGTACAATGCTAATTACCTCATCGCCATAAATCATCTCGGCGCAAATTAAAAGAGCCGGATAGATTAAAGAAGTTTCCTTTGAAGAAAAAGCAGTAATCTAAATTAATTTCCTACTGACACATCCAATTGAAACACCTCAAAGACTGATAAACAACTTACAAAACAACTAGACATGAATTCCTGTCAAACAATATCCATTTCTGTAAACAGATAATCAGCCAAATTAATATTAAATCAATAGACTTCTCTACTATGAATTACAATTACTGGAGGAACCAGATGAACAATGGGCTGTGCTGCTGCTGTATGTTCTCCATGGTGTCTTACAGGGATATTCGGGGGTATTCACATGTAGTTGATTCTGTTGCAGAAACTTCAGCAGCTGAAAACCAGTTCCATTCATCTCAATGGGGTTCCTTTGGTAGCGAGTACATTGATTTCTACAAGTTCTATTCACGTAAATGGGACAGAAACATCTGCAGCATGATAACTCAGCCGAAGGCTCTGTTCACACTTACACTGCAGGGATCTGAAAAGGATAGCAGTAACACTGCCCTAGTATTTGTCCGGACAAATCCTTCACAGCAGCCAAGACTCTGCTGTAGCTAAAACAGTGAAAACAGTGTGAACAGACCCTTATGGTGGAAAGAAATTTAAAAATGAACTTGGGGTGGGGGTTAGAAGTGACACCGCTCCATAGCGCACTGTGTCAGTCACTATGTTGTCTATAGAGATGCAATAGACACAGCATGCATGAAAACATGGCAAGATGCCATATCACCAGGTCTAAAAATTGAAAGTTCACATGACATGACAAGTGAATAGTCCTTGAGAAGTAGATAGAAAACTGCCACACATTAATAATAATAATAATACATTCACTTATCCTATCTGGAAATATTTTACACTTGACTTTATCCTTAAAGGGGTTGCACAAAGAAGAAGACATCCCTAATACATTGAAAATGAGATAGCTGATCAACAGGGGGCAGACCACTGAGACCCCCACTCATCACAAGAATAAGGTTCCTGAGTCTCTGGAGCATTAGGCATATGCACAACCAACACTTCAGTCAAATGCTCGAGATGCCCATTTAAACAAAGACATATCCTGTTGGGGACTTGAGGGCTCTTTTAGCAAACACTGATCCTGGGGGCCAAAGTTTAAAGAGATTCTATGATTAGAATTCCTTTTTTAACTAAATACATGTCGGAATAGCCTTAAGAAAGGCTATTCTTCTCTTAACTTTCTTTTTCTGATCCGCACCGCCATTCCTGAGAAATTTCTTCCATATGTAAATGAGCTTTCATTCAGCACAGGAGGCGCTTCCTTTGCTCAAACATCACTGGGGGCATCCTCTGTGCTGTCCAAAAACTCTCCAGTGAGGCCTCTGTCTCCTTCTCCAGACCGCCTCTTCGCCGGGTCATCGGCCACATCTTCAGCCAAAAGCGCCAACTGCACATGTTTTTCCAGTGGCCTCTTTCCCGAGCATCTGAAGATGCGGCCAATGACACGGTGAAGAGGCGGTCCGGAGAATAAAACAGAGGCATCGTTGGAGAATTTTCGGACAGCACAGAGTGCTATTTGAGCAAAGGGGAACGCCCCTTGTGCTGTATGAAAACTCATTTATATGGAAGAAAGAAGAAATTCCTTCAGGAACGGCAGCGCGAATCAGAAAAAGAAAGGTAAGAGAAGAATAGCCTTTTTAAGGCTATTCCGACGTATACCGTATTTTACGGACTATAAGGCGCACTGGACTATAAGCCGCATTGCCCATGAGCGCCTTATAGTCCGTCTCGGTTCATATATAAGGCGCACCGGACTATAAGCCGCAGTCCGGTGCGCATTATATGTTATTGAAAGCGGCGGCAGGCAGACTTTGCTAGCGGCCGCTTAACCCCCCGCGTGCCAGCCGCTTCTATTGGAAGCGCTCGGCAGGCGGGGAGGGGCTCTATCAGCAAAATCATGCTGATAGAGCCCAACCGTAAAAGTTAGATTAAACTACCCCCCCCTCCCCGTTTTAAAATAAAAGCCTGAAACAGAATGTGAAACTTACCGAGCGGTGCAGGGTGGGCGGGCATTCAGGCCTCCTCTTCCTCCGATGTTCCGTCCTCCTCCTCCGCCGCTCGCTAACTGAGAATGGCCTGGGCACATGCGCAGTAGCCGTAGTAGAAGCATTATGATATTGCGCATGCGCCCAGGCCATTATCAGCGAGCGCCGGAGGAGAAGGACGGAACATCGGAGGAAGAGGAGGCTTGAAAGCCCGCCCGCCCGCCCTGCACCGCTCGGTAAGTTTCACGTTCTGTTTCAGGCCGGCGTGACAGCAGGGCTGCCGGACACTTCCCATTCATTTCTATGGGAGCCGGCATGCGAGCGCTCCCCATAGAAATGAATGGACTGCTTTTTTCCATTCATTTCTATAGGGAGCGCTCGCATGCCGGCTCCCATAGAAATGAATGGGAAGTGTCTGTCCATTCATTTCTATGGGGAGCGCTCGCATGCCGGCTCCCATAGAAATGAATAGGAAGTGTCCGGCAGCCCTGCTGTAACGCCGGCGTGTACGGCTGTGATACACGCCGGCGTTCCGTAGTGTGAATGCACCCTTACGGTGCCTTTTATGTATGTATGGAAGCGGCACGCAGACTTTGCCGCCGCTTCCATCCATATATAAGGCGCACCGGACTATAAGCCGCACTTTCGATTTCTGAGGAAATCGTAGGTTTTTATGTGCGCCTTATAGTCCGGAAAATACGGTAGTTAAAAAAGGGATTCTAATCATAAAATCCCTTTAACACAAAGAATATGAATAATTCATAGCATTATAGCTCTGGTATATATAGTAAGAACTACTACAACAAAATCACATTACCCCAGGGCCTTGTTACTGCTTTTTTGAAGGTAAGTAATTCTCTAACCTATAACTATTACCTGAATGGTTCCTTTTAGAAAAACGGTCAGTTGGGAGGAGGCACATGGAAATAAAATTCTCAGGCTGTTCTTTATGGTAGCTTGTATAGCAGAATAAAGAAGTATTATTGTGATGTGCTAATGGACAGATCTCCTTTTTGCCTTGCTGCCAGTATACAATACTAAGTGGCACTTGTATTCTGCTTTAGGCACCACATCTGACTTCCTTGAGCCTGATCATTCCATTAGCCAATTTGTTCCTGCAATTCAGGTAACAGCTATTTCATAAGGAATTGCCGTGAATGTAATTTATCCGCGAATCTTTAGAAATACAATAAATAGAGATTCATAAAAGAAAATTAAGGAATATTCTTACAGCTTTTGTCTCTTATTAAGTGAAAATTCATTCATTCCGAAGTGCTTATGAGGAACGTCAATTGGCAGCCATGTCAGGAAGCGACATTATGGAGATAACTTAATCTTTCCAGGTCAGCTAAATGTCAATAGATGTCAATGTCTTTTAGCGACTATCAACTGTCAATACATTATGTCGTTTCAGTTAATGTTTAGTCATCTTTATAGGGCCGAGATAATGAGGCAGATAAAAATGGCCACATGTCTCAATGCCTTATGATAATTGTTGCTGGAAATTGCAACTGCATTTCTAGATCAGTACTATAAAATAGAAAGGGTTAAAGGCCAAGTAATATTAAGAGGAAAGGTGACTGGCAAAATAAAAGAAAATTAGTTAAGTGTCTGAATATTGGCGACATTCTGCCAATTAACTGCACATAAAAACGGAGAAAATATGAGGTAAGAGCAGTCTGTAAGACTACTGTGCCTACTAATAGAACTACATATAGCTTACCACCGGTTTTGGAGTTATCTGTTTTTCTCCACATCTACAGTAACAGAAATTTAAAGAGAACCTGTCCCATTGACCATGGTGTAGGAGGGTTAGAGAAATAAATTCAATATAAGCTTTGTTTTAGACTCATGTTCATTCTGGGTTTAGTAGTCCAGCAGGCGGGCCTTTTCAGCTATTGATAGCTATCTCTATATGTAAATGTATACAAGGAAGGCTGTCAATCACTGTAAGACCACCCACAGGACTGAGCTCAGAATGAGCAAAAGGTTTAGGCAATACAATGGCACCACCAAAGGAGCAACATGGTGGCTCAATGGTTAGCACTGAAGCCTTGCAGCACTGGAGTCCTGGGTTCGAACACTACTAAGAACAACATCTGAAAGGAGTTTGTATTTTCTCCCAGTGTTTGCATGGATTTCCTCCTATTCTACAAAGACAAACTGATAGGGAGAAAAAAAAAGTACATTATGAAGCCCCTATATGGAGCTCACAATCTACATAAAAAAAAAAAAAAAATACAATGGCACCACTCTATATATCAATCTCCTAAACTCCTTCTCTATAGCATAACAGAATCCATTTTTTTTCTATTATAGGCTTCCTTTATTCACCCAGTGGAGGGCCTAAAGGACTGATCATGACACGGGGCTTTCTCGCTGTTGCCTTTTGAATCTCCTTTGTTCTGAACTAGCCACAACATATAAGTGTTCTTTTAAAAAGTTTGTCCCCACTTTAGACGATTCCTTTTTGTTCCATTCAAGGTGTAATCTGTTTGTAGAAACCTGTCAGTAAGTGACAGCATCACCAGCATGAAAAGTAAAATAAAACAATACATGGTGCATATTATAATCCAAGGGCATGGACAGGCAGCTTACTCCAGTGAGGGCTCACTAACACTATCATTGTAAATGTCTGTTGCTCCCTTGAGTCTGTGTCCATTGCCATTGCATGCAGGACTTTTTCTTATGTCAGAAAAGTGAAATATATATTACGAAAGAAAGTTTTTTTTTAACATGATAGTGAATGCAGATGAACACCGGACGAATGTGAACAACAGACAATAGTGGTAGTGTAAACTTACCCTAAGAAACAGGCTCTTCTTAGTATACTGCTGATCTTTCTACATGATGGGGTCTCCAGTTCAAATAGGGTATATAAAAATGGATTTAAAGAAAACTCTTTAAAGTCTAAATTCAATAAAATGGTCCCTGTAATTTATTGTCTTTAATTGCCAGACTGCCAACCAGCAGTAGGATAAAAGCGCCCGATCCTGCCCCTTCCGTCACCCCTTTCTTCTAAAAGCAGCCTTGTTTGTTACGAGGCCGAGCTATTTACTGTGGCTTTCAGTTGTTTCCTTTTTTAGGACTCCGTTTGCTCAGATTTTCAGCGACCATTCATCTTTGTGATAGGTTAGCTCAGCATTCACATCTTTACTTGTCAGCTGCCTTCCACAGTTTTCCGTATAAGTCATAGCTGTATGTAATTTTTATTGATTTGCCAGGTCTATGGTCTATTTATATCCTCATGCTGTAAAAACTTTTCAATAAATATAGATTTTTGCAAAAGAACACCTGTCCTTTTTTGAAGATTTGTTTTTTAAATAAAATGTATCTGTCGTGTGACGCATTTCTGCTGTTTACTATGTAAAGAAATAGAAGCGTACAATACGTTTGCACCTTCTGTGATAATGACTCCATTGAAGGAGAAGCTAAAAATGAGGAAAGTAAACAAAGTGTTCATACATATATTTATGAATTACTACAATTATATTGGTTGCAAAAACAGCATTGATTTAATGTTCTGAAAGTTGTGATGCTGGTATGTCTAATATTCACTACCACAAATGCAACTGCTGAATGGCTAAAAATTGCTCCTGTAATTTAGCTGTTCCATCTGTGAATGTATTAGACCCCATTCACATGACTGTGTTAGGATTGGGAAATACAGTCAATATTTCTCTTCCCGACTTTGGCTTTTTTAAAATAAACTCACAGTATCAAAGGTGAGCTATAATGCTGTAAGCTTCAGAATTACCATGGCTGTACTGTCCTGCAGTCACAATACCATGTGAGTAAGCGGCAGTCCAGCTGTAGCAGTCCTAAAGCTCGCAGCACCATAAATCACCATGATGCTGTGCGTTAAAGGGGATGTCCATTTTCAGAAAAATGTTATTGTTTGTATGATAAAAAGGATTAGGAGAGGCGCTGCATGTGCTACCTGTCCACTAGCAACTTCTGGCATCTGGACGCTGCAGCAACAGCTGAACTATACAGTATCCAGGTGTCAGACCGGCCAGATCATATACTCATGACGTATACACAGTATGTATACTCAATTTGGCATATCAATTATTATATTATGTTTTCTGTATAGGTATAATACAGGCAGAAAGTCTGCAAGGGAAAACTATGCAGACTTTCTATGTAAAATTTTGCCAAAAAAACCGTGATGCTTTAGGCCGCTTTTTTTTCTACTGTGTTTTTTTTTTTTTGGTGTCTCGCTACATGGGATCTGCTTCTTGTTTTTTTTGTTTTTGTTTTTTTTTTGTTTTGTTTTTTTAGCCAAATCCAGGAGTGGATTGAGCAGAGGGGAGAAGTATAAGTACTTTTTATATTGTTCACATTTGTTTTGTTGCCACACCTGGGTTTGTCTCAAAAAACCGCAGCAAAATGTGCAACAAATAAACTATCTTTTCTGCATCATGGAGCATTAGCCATAAGATCCATTATGTTTCTACTCTGATTTGTTAATAATGTGTGTAACGTCTCTGCCTGTTTGGGTCTCTGCGCCACCCTCCGCTCACGCGCTGCAGCACAGGAGGCATGTTCAGTTTGTTTCTTTGCTTAGAGTTTTTCATTGCATGGTGTGAACACTGCTTTATTATCTATCCTCTGTAACTAAATTTCCACCACACCCAACTCCTGCACCTTGTTTCTCTCTGTTCATCAAATAGTTAATTCTAGCCTTGCCTTTGTGATTGACAGCCTGTCTTCCAATCAAATCTAGGGAGGCTCCTATATACTTCCTATATACAGGCCATCAGCCCACACATTGCTGGCTATTGTGACTCTGTCCTTAGACTTTGTCCTTGCTAAATTCCTCTTTCTGCTACTATTGTATTACTGTCATCGGACCCTTGGCTTCCCTTCTGACTACTCCTTTGGATTATGATTTTGCACTGCTTTGTCTCTCTGGATTGACCCTTGGCTTTCTGACTCCTTTTTTTGTGTTGTCTTGTATGTGTTCTGTGTCATCACATATTTAGGAAGGGCTTGTTGACCAGTTGTCCTCTGCCATCTAGGGCAGTGAGGCAAGCAGGTAGGGGCAGCACTGGGTCCAGCTTAGGGCTCACTGTCTTGTGGTGCCCCTTCCCTCAGGGTTCACCAACAGCTACTGGGGAATTGCTCCTATAGCAATTCCCTTACAATGTGTCTGTCTGATGAAGCTACGATGCATATGTGATAAGAGCTTTATAGTCTGACTGATGGCTAGTGCACAAAAATATTTGGTCTTGGTAACAAAAGAATAGAAACAGCCATTGTGCATTTAGGTAATGACATAAGACTAATTCCTGAGCGCTAACTATTTAACTGAATGGTGTTAACTGGCTATCACTATGAAGCTGTAAACCCAGCATTTAATATAACATTGTGAAGAGGTTTGATATCTTGTAAATGGGTATAAAAGGTCTCACGCTACATTAAGTGTCAGCATTAATAATTGTCAGCCTTATATTCTGACTTTATGTAAGATTGTTTGATTCCCCATTGACTTGTAGCGTCTGCCATATTTGAAAGTGTTACAACCTCTGCTAAATGTCTCTTTGAAGGAAACAGCAGTGTTTGGCAGATAAGACTTGAGGTGAAAATTACAGCTCCTATAGAAAGGGACTCATCACAATCCAGCATTTCATTTGTCAGAGCGAGAGCCCCAGGATTTATAATGGAAACGTAATTGTAGTGCCATTTTAAACAGTTGTCATTTGGCGGCATCGCTAATGATGCATAGGTCACGGAAAAAGGATTTTTTTGTCATACGCTTGGTCAAACATGCCAGTTATAATAAAGCAGAAGGTCACTCCATAAAATTAAACACTACAGGAGGAATTGATCAAACTTTTTGCACAGTTTGCTGCCTGCTGAATTCATCATGGTGATTTTACTCCTGAAAATATTTAATTACTTCTGAAAAGGGAGATAAAAGTGCGAGTAAAGCGATCCAGCGATGTCCAATCCCACGGCGTCTGAATACAAGAGAAATTACACCTGTAATGTTGGTCCATCTATATGGCTAGGCCCGCAGTGCTTCATCTATCTCCACAAAAGGAGAGGCTTTAATAGATTAATAAACCTGGAGCAGTATATAGTGACATGAACAATGAAGATACCGGAGATACGTTGTCATTATATATAAAGGAGACCGATAGCAGCACCACGCTATAGTTGTTTATCTGACATTTGAGGAGAAATTCCTAAAAGGATTCTATGTATGAAAACATTGAGGAATCCTCAATATCAACCCACCAGTCTATTAGGAAAAATTATTTTCACTATAAAAATCTGAAATAAAGACACTACTTATCTATTTTATTTACTGTACATCACTACGGGGCTGCCATCTTGAATCAGCTTCTCTAAAGCTCTGTTATCAGCAATTGAATGATATGCTTTACAGCAGTCCCCTGGCCATAGACATAATACACTGGAGCGGACTCAGAGGTCTAACACACACTTGGGATAAAAACAGGCCAATCTCTATTGACTTCCTTTTGAAGTTAAACATCTAAAGTTAGGTATAGTCCCTAGAGTACTTAACCACTAGTTGTATCTGTTTTCAAGTTCAGTGCTAAAGTCCTATAAACAGTAACTCATATAACCTTTAGGCTGGCCACAGATAGCAATACAGTGGTATCGACTTATAGAGGTCTATGAGAGAGTCTTCTATATTCTATTCTCTGTTTTGCTCAGAGAGAGGCAGCGGATAAGTATTGAAGGCAATGATGGGTTGGTGTTATCTATAGAGGTGTTACCTTCCATTGTAATCCTGTCTGTGATATAATTAGATGATTTTTGCAAAGATATCTTAGAATTAGCAAGTGTCAGTCTATTATTAGATTTAGTTGCCAGAATAAAAATTGCAGGGTTTAGTACTCTTTAAAATATATACAGTGACATGTCAAATAAAAAAAAAAATCATCAAAAACAATTAAAAACTATGTTTAAAATAAACACTTGATTTAAAAACAGGCTATTTTCTGACATCGTTTTAAAGTCCAATATCTAACGTTAGCTATTGGACTTTAAAGTTGAAGTTAAATTGAAGTTAAATTGAAGTTCATGCTAACCACTAGAAAAGTAAAATCTTTTTTCAAGTTGAGTGTTAATGTAAAATCCTATAAAACAGTAACGCATTTTACCTTTGGTCTGCGAAGATCAGGATAGTCATGAACAGTGGTGTAACTAGAAATGGCGGGGCCCCGTGGCGAACTTTTGACATGCCCTCCCCCCCTTCCTGACTGACACCAAAGACCTCAACCGATGGACCTCCGCCACATTTCTGCACGCTCTATTATGGCCCATAGTGGCCCCATACACCATTATGCCCCATAATGAACACCCATGAACAATTATTATACTCTGGGGTCTTTTCAGACCCCAGAGTATAATAATTGGAGACCCTGACAGTAACCGCTTTTTAATGCGTATAGGTTTCTGTTTGGCGAGTCCCAAGCAGACTCCACGAATGGAAACCTGAATGCAGATGTGAATCGGGCCTAAACCTCACATTATGAAAAACAATTCTAGTATGTATAATGGTAGACATGTATAGAAGCAAATACAGACAGATAGATAGATAGGAGATACAGTAGATAGATAGATAGATAGATAGATAAATAGATAGGAGATAGATAGACAGACATTGATATGCTGTATATACAGTACTTACACATATACACATCTACTCACACAGATACATTCATATACAACATATACACACACCTATCTACACACATACAGGACTCACACAGTATATAAGACACATAATGTAAACACATACACACATCTATACATATTTTATCCAAAAAATACTTATATGTGGCTGTGCAGCTCTGTCTAGCAGTGAAGAGAGCAGATACATCGCACAGGATGTCTCCCCTCACACTCTGATACTGAGGAGGGGGAGGGGCGGAACAGGAAGCTGCTGTGTGCGGAAGCTTTTACAAGAAGCATCTGCAGCCCTGCATCTAGCAGTGATTTGTCTTCTGCCGATTTTCTCCTTATGGTAGGGAAGGTATGGGGCCCTTGAGGGTGGGGGGGTCCTGGGCAATTGCCCAGTTTGCCCCCCCCCACCTCCCTAACGCCAACCCTGTGGCCTGTTACCAGTTGTAATAACTTCAGTAACAGCCTGTTAAGGAAAATAAAACCCGCAGGGGTAGCGGCTGCCGCCGGGCCCCTAATGTCTTGGGCCCTGTGGCAGCTGCTACCACGGTAGTTACGCCACTGGTCATGAAGAAACTTACAGCTACAGAAATACTAGAGAGAGACAAGTGCTGCTAGGCTGGGTTCATGCAGGGATTTTTGGACCGGATTTTCACACAGAATCCGCCACAGAATCTGGTCCAAAAAATTCCTTCCATTGACTTCAATGGGAGTTGTTCACTTTTTTTTTCCACTAGCGGTTTTGTGCCGCACATGGAAAAAAGAAGAGACCTGCCTTTTCTTAACACAGACTCTGTAGCGGAATCCACCATGGCGTGACACCTCCATTCCGACTAGACCCATTCATTTGGGCCTTATCCAGAGCAACTGCTGCGACTGGATGCTGGTGCACTGCATCGTCATCCAGTTGCGGCTGGTCGTTTTTTGGACCAGATTCTGAGGCGGCCTCCACGTCAAAATCCAGTCCAAAAATCCCTGTGTGAACCCAGCCTTAATGTAGCATGCCCATGATGTTGGTGCAGCCCACTGCTCATTAACTATGTACAAGAACTAAGGGCCACAACGTAACGCAGGGTAGGAAACCAATCCTGCATTTATATTACAATAATATGTTATACAAAATAGAACAAATGTTGCTAAATGAACAGTACCACATAATATTAAAGCAGAAATATTAAAATTATGACAGAAAATGAAAAAAAAAATACATTTAATACATATATAGAAAAGAAGGCAAAGAAGAAAACGCGCTACTTAAAAACAATGTGAGTTTTTACAAACTCTGAAATCATATAAAAACTAAAGCAACTGACAAAATCCACTTTTAATTCCCTTCAATGTTACTGGTACAGAAGATGTTAAAAAATGAAAACGTTTTTCATTCAAGGACCGCAACATAAATCAATAACCTATTAAGAATGTTTTTAAGAACATTCACCCTTGATGAAATTCTTATTTGCTTAATTGTTTCATGAATAACACAAAATTGAACAAGTTAATGAAATCAGAGAAATAAAAGCAGAATTCTACAATCTTATTAGATAAGATTAGAGTATATTTAATAATAAAGGGGTTAAATTAGTCACGTGAAGACACATTTGTTACTTCTATGCACTTATGTACATAAAACCACATTCTAGATTACATGTCAATTAAAGTGTAACTTCAGTGATTTGGTTATAAATTACGATTTGCATGTTAATGTGAATATCCAAATTACAGTGTATGGTGAGAACACAAATTCCTGCGGTCATTTACTCTCTCCCTGCTGATGTAGGTGCACATAGCTAGACAGAATTTCAGCTAAAATTACTTGACTATGTGTATCTGCAGCTGAAATGTTCTAGCTAGTAAAGTCCTAGGATTCCTGACTTATGTGTGGTCCAGTGCTGGTCTGGAATAGGTTTCAGCCCCAGGAGGCTCCTTACTGGCCATAAAAGGTTGCAGAGCCTGCACTTCAGGGCAGATCCTGGGAGAAGAGGAAGTGCCTGGGTCTGACACTGACAGCCTTGTGATAAAGTACAGTGGGGGTTTTTTGGTTCTTTTGTGTGGCTGGTAATAAGCCACTTGTACAGTTAGTATTTACTATTTAGTTAGCGCTCAGGCGAGCAGGATTTTGTTTGATGTTATTTTGCCTGAATTAAGGCTGTGTTTTATTTGCATCATTTTTGTCCTTCAAGTAAAGCTTTATTTATTTTGCTGTTTTTCTTAAATAAACCGCTTTGCTGCAAGATTTTGTGTCCCTGTCTCTGACTGGTTGGGTCCGCACCACTACTTCTACCACGCTACCTTCCCTACAATGTAAACAGACCAAACTTGATTTTTATTTTTTTTTATTTTAGCACAAAGGTACAACATAACAAAAAGTGAAAGTATCTGTAGATTGCATTATATGTTTAAGACAAAATTTTCTTAATGAAAATAGAATAGAATTAGGAGGATACAAACATTTCCTGGAGCTTACAAGTACATTATAATATTTCTATATTTCAGCTATTAGCAGATATTGAAAGAATAAGTATGTACATTAATATACTGTAACATATAGAGTTACGTGGCTTTTTAATATTCTTCAGCAACCCCAGATCTTTCCATGTTTCCATAAAATTTATGAGAGAGTTTTGGCAAGCCTATGTTCTACAAGTTTTTCCAATTGTGCTTGAATATTAACCTGTTTTACTGAAGGTCAATGGCAAATGCTCCATCCTAATATAGTGCCTGAGTATACAAAAAGTGTTTCAAAGTCATAAAATAATTCTCAGTAACCATCTTAAATGTCTTTAATCCTCATGTGGTTTTGCAATGTACCAGTCATTAAAAGGACACTGTAAAAGTTAAGCAGATCCCAGACCCCAGGACCATAATTTTTCCTTTCAGAAAACTAATGGAACCACAATTTTTCAGTTCATGTATTTACAAGAAACAAGAAAATGGAAAACTCAGAAAGAGACATCTATACAGTGTCTGCATGACGGTGTCTTCAGGGCAAGGAGATATTGATTCTTGAAGTTGAGGAATGATTGCAGGGCTGATATTTTTCTCCTTCCTGTTTGGCTTTCTTCCATGTTACGGTAATACACATGCTGAAAGAATGTCTAAATAGTCAAGTGAAAAATGCCACACAGGCGCTGGATTTGTGGCGAGCTGGTGCTAACAAAGGAATAGTCTCAAGGTCATCTCTAAAGTTCTGCAGTCTCTGGATGTGATTTATTGTTTTGGGCATGTGTATGGGGTTACGCTGATTTAATATGCGGTGATGGTGATTGCATTACATCTGTTAGGAGTATTTTGTGTCGTGGGTATTGGTGCACACCTTCTGACTTGCTCGCACGCACTGTTGGTAGGCAGCTTGATTTCCTGGTTCATTAGTCTGTCCTCCCATTTGCACCTGGGAGGAGTGGTCTCTTCTCTGTATTTAAACCCATGCCTCCCATGGTTCTGTGCTGAGTGTCGCTTTTACAGAGCTAGGCCTTAGCAGGAGGAGTAGGTGGTTATCTTGGATAGAGGAAGTTCCGTGGTTGGTTTTTGGGAGGTTTTGGGTGAACAAGTTGGTTTGTGTGTTTTCCCTTCTGTGTTCACCAATCCTCCCTCCGTGTACAATTGACTGTGTGAGTGAATTGCCTTATCCTTTGATTTCTACTCAGTTTCCCTGTGTTTGTTTCCTAGTGTACGGTTCCTTCCCATATTGGTTTGGGGAATTCCTTTCCTACATGTTTCCTGTGTGCTGCTTGTGTTGTTAGTCAGCGCACACCCTTGTCAGTCCCTGTCAGTAGCAGCTTCACTTGTTCGTTAGGGGTGACCCCCTTTAGTCTCCAGTCCCTAGAGATCTTATAGGGCATTCCTTCTCCCACTTCCCTCTAGGCCTACGGTGTCAGTGAGAGAGGAGCTGTCGGGGTCAGGTTTAGCCTGAGAACAGCCGACCTACACCCGTGAGGCAGGGACCGGGTTAGCTAGTGGGAGTAGTGCAGGGCGAGATTCCCTACTGCAATCCCTTAGCCCCGTTGCAGCTACCTGGACTGACATAACAGTACACTCAGCCGGTAAAAAAAAAAAAAAAAAAAAGGTTCGTTTGCATTATGACGGACCTGAAACAGTTGTACCAGGCGGTGCAGCAGATCTCCACTGAGATGGAGGGGATCAAGCTACGAATGGATGCCATCCAAGCTTCTGGCGTATCTCAAGTACAGCAGTTGGCTCAACACACAGCCTCTCAGGTGGAGGGCATACAGAGGCAGGTGAGTAGCGCCCCTGTGGGTCGGCCTCTGGAGCCAAAAGTCAGCTTACCTGAACCCTTCCGAGGTAAGAGGTCAGATTTTTTCCGATTTCAAAAGGACTGTCTTTTGTATTTCCGGCTACGGCCGTTTTCCTCCGGTTCTGAGGTACAGAGAGTTGGGATTATTATTACTTTATTGAGAGATGATCCCCTCATCTGGGCACATTCGTTACCAGCCGACTCAGCTAGCTTACTAACTGTAGAGGCGTTTTTCTCCACAATGGGGTTACTGTATGACGACCCAGACAGGGTACGCACGGCTGAGTATAACCTACGACGTGTGGTGCAAGGGGATCACGCTATAGAGAAATATTGCACAGAGTTTCGTAGGTGGGCAGCAGAAGTACACTGGAATGACCCCGCTCTACTTAGTCAGTTTGAGACAGGGCTCTCGGACCAGGTTAAAGATCATCTAGTTTCTCACCCTGTTCCTGGAGATCTAGATGAGGCCATGCAGCTGGCAATTAGAGTTGGACGGCGCCTCCGGGAGCGTGGAGACAAGAGTCCTGGGGGGGTTAGCCCTCCTCAATTCTCTGTTTTTGGAGAGGACCCGGGGGACCAACCCATGCAGATTGGGGCCACTGTGCGAAGTGCTAGACCCAAGAGTGAAGGGTCCCGCACCGTACGCTGTTTTGTGTGTGGAGGAATGGGACATTTAGCAAGGGTATGCCCCTCCAGAGAATGGTTCGCCAAGGAGGGTAATAACCCCAGGTCTATTGAGAGTAAGGGGAGAAAACCTACTAAGGAGGGAGGTGTGCATATTTCCTGTACTCAGACTGCCGGGTTGACCCTTGATGGATGGGTAAATGGGCAGAAGTGCCGGATTTTGGTTGATTGTGGTTCGGCAGTCAACCTTATTGACTCAGAGTTTTGCGAGCAACTAAGGGTGAGTCCTTTGGTCTTGAAGTCTCAGATACCGGTGTGGGCTATTGATAAGACCCCTCTACAGCAATCTGTCATCTCCAAACAGGTGGAGGGTCTGGAGTTTATTGTGGGTGGCCACAGGGAAGAGATTGACTTGTTCTTGTTGTCTAAATTACCAGCACAAGTAGTGTTGGGGTGGCCCTGGCTGAAGCAGCATAACCCTATTATCAACTGGGAGACCGAGACAGTAGTTTCTTGGGGGCAGGGGTGTAATGGTCGATGTCTGCCCATATCCGTGATGTCCTTGTCTATAGATAATTTGCCTCAAGAAATATGTGAGTTCAGGGAGGTCTTTGAGGAAAGGGCAGCCAAGACATTACCACCACATCGCACCTATGATTGCTCGATTAAATTTATACCTAATGCAGTGTTACCCAAGACAAGGTTGTACAATCTCACTATTCCGGAGAGGGAGGCGCTCAAAGAGTATATTGAGGGGAGTCTAGAGGTGGGGCATATTCGCCCATCTAAGTCCCCAGTAGCAGTGGGGTTTTTCTTTGTTAAGAAGAAAGATGGAGGGTTGCGCCCTTGTTTGGATTTTAGGGAGATTAATAAAATCACGGTGCGGAATCCCTATCCCATCCCGTTGATCTCGGATCTTTTCAGCCAGATTACGGGAGCTCGCTGGTTTAGTAAAATAGATTTACGTGGGGCGTATAACTTGCTGAGAATCAAGAAGGGGGATGAGTGGAAAACAGCGTTTAACACACCCCTAGGACACTTTGAGAATCTTGTGATGCCTTTCGGTCTAACCAATGCGCCCGCGTTTTTTCAGAATTTTATTAATGATGTACTAAGTGCCGTCATAGGGAGGGGGGTTGTGGTCTATCTGGACGATATACTCATTTACACCCCGGATTTGGAGACTCATTGGGAGAGAGTGAGAGAGGTTTTAAATCTCCTGAGGGTTAACCAATTAAGTGCTAAGCTGGAGAAATGTGTGTTCGCGGTCAATAAATTATGTTTCCTTGGCTATATCCTATCGGACAAGGGGTTCGAGATGGATCCTGAGAAGGTCAGGGCAGTCTTGGAGTGGCCGCGACCTGAGAACCTAAAGGCGGTCCAACGGTTCTTGGGATTCTCCAACTATTATCGCCAGTTTATTAAGGGATTTTCTGAGGTTGTGAAACCCATCTCGGACTTGACTAAGAAGGGGGCTGACTGTGCTAAGTGGTCGCCAGAGGCGCTAGCCGCGTTTGAAGAATTGAAGAAGCGATTCTCCTCCGCTCCCATTTTGAGACAGCCGGATGAGAGGTTGGCCTTCCGAGTGGAGGTGGATGCCTCCTCGGTGGGGGTGGGTGCAGTACTTTCTCAGGAGTTCGAGGAGGGTACGCATCCCTGTGCCTTCTTTTCTAAGAAATTCTCTGCCTCTGAACGGAATTATGACATCGGAGATAGAGAACTACTGGCAATAAAACTAGCGTTCGAACATTGGCGTCATTTCCTGGAGGGGGCCAGAAGGCCAGTCCAGGTATTTACCGATCACAAGAATTTGGTTTATCTTGGGTCGGCGAAGAGATTAAATGCACGGCAGGCCAGATGGGCTCTATTTTTTGCGCGGTTCCATTTTACCGTGACTTATGTGCCGGGTTCAAAGAATGTTAAGGCTGATGCTTTATCCCGGTATATGTCGACTGAGGAGGAACGAGAGGCGCCGGCCACTATTCTTGGGGATGGAGTGGTGGTAGCAGTATTGGGCACGAAATTGGAGAAAGCCTTGATCGAAGCGCAACACGCTGCACCTTCCAAGATACCTAGAAACAAGCTGTTTGTCCCAACTACTCTCCGACAAAGTCTACTGAGGGAGTGTCACGAGTCGGTTCTTGCTGGTCACCCGGGGGTTTCAGAGACCATGAGATTGGTGTCTAGGAATTTTTGGTGGCCAGGGTGGAGTAAGGATGTCTTGCAGTTTGTTCAAAATTGTTCGGTCTGTGCAAGAGCCAAGGCGTCGCATACCCGTCCCCACGGTCTTCTACATCCGTTAGAACCTCCTAAGGCACCTTGGACTCATCTGTCTATGGATTTCATCACGGGCCTTCCAGTGTCTAAGGGTTTCACGGTCATTTGGGTAGTCGTTGACCGCTTCACGAAAATGTGCCATTTGATCCCGTTTTCCAGGCTGCCATGTGCCAAGACACTATCAGGGGCATTTATTAAAGAAATTGTAA
Organism: Leptodactylus fuscus; assembly: GCF_031893055.1. NCBI lineage: Eukaryota > Metazoa > Chordata > Amphibia > Anura > Leptodactylidae > Leptodactylus > Leptodactylus fuscus. The sequence goes on along the minus strand of NC_134268.1, from coordinate 73,907,696 downwards.
GGTTGCATGGTCTTCCTGAGGATATCGTTTCGGACAGGGGTCCGCAATTTGTGGCTAAATTCTGGCGGGCTTTTTGCAGCAGGTTGGGAGTTACTCTGTCGTTTTCCTCCGGGTTTCACCCGGAGTCTAACGGGCAAACAGAGAGGAAGAATCAGGATGTGGAACAGTTTTTGAGGTGTTTTGTTCGAGAGAATCAGAATAATTGGGCTGACTTTCTTCCCCTGGCAGAATTTTCCTTAAACAACCATGATTCCAACGCCACAGGTACCACACCTTTTTTTTGCTCCGGTGGTAGACATCCTGTTTTCGGAGTATTTTCTTCCATTTCGTCCCCAGTTCCGGAGGAGGAGCTATTTTCTAAAAAGCTGCAAGGGGTATGGTCCCGTATCCGAGAGAATCTGGTGCGGGCGTCGCACCAGGCTAAGGTCCAGGCGGATAGGAAGAGAGGGGAGTTGCAGTTCTTCCCTGGTGAGATGGTTTGGTTGTCCACCAAGAATATCAGGTTGAAGGTTCCTAGCAAGAAGCTGAGTCCCAGGTTTGTGGGTCCTTTTAAGATCATCAAGATGGTAAATGAAGTGGCGGCGCAGCTGCAACTACCTAAAAGGTGGAAGATAAACCGGGTGTTTCATGTCTCCTTGTTAAAGAAGGCCAAGAAGGGAACGTCTCCAGTTAAAGTTCCACCAGTTTCTGAGTCCGGGGAGTATGAGATATCCCGAGTTCTGGATAGCAAATATGTTCGGGGGAAGCTACGGTATCTGGTGGCATGGAAGGGATACGGTCCTGAAGATAATTCTTGGGTTCTGGAGTCGGATATGTCAGCCCCCAGACTCGTGGAGAAATTCCACAAGGAGTTCCCGAAGAAGGATGCTCCTAGAGAATCCGGAGTCTTCTCCTTGAGGGGAGGATCCTGTTAGGAGTATTTTGTGTCGTGGGTATTGGTGCACACCTTCTGACTTGCTCGCACGCACTGTTGGTAGGCAGCTTGATTTCCTGGTTCATTAGTCTGTCCTCCCATTTGCACCTGGGAGGAGTGGTCTCTTCTCTGTATTTAAACCCATGCCTCCCATGGTTCTGTGCTGAGTGTCGCTTTTACAGAGCTAGGCCTTAGCAGGAGGAGTAGGTGGTTATCTTGGATAGAGGAAGTTCCGTGGTTGGTTTTTGGGAGGTTTTGGGTGAACAAGTTGGTTTGTGTGTTTTCCCTTCTGTGTTCACCAATCCTCCCTCCGTGTACAATTGACTGTGTGAGTGAATTGCCTTATCCTTTGATTTCTACTCAGTTTCCCTGTGTTTGTTTCCTAGTGTACGGTTCCTTCCCATATTGGTTTGGGGAATTCCTTTCCTACATGTTTCCTGTGTGCTGCTTGTGTTGTTAGTCAGCGCACACCCTTGTCAGTCCCTGTCAGTAGCAGCTTCACTTGTTCGTTAGGGGTGACCCCCTTTAGTCTCCAGTCCCTAGAGATCTTATAGGGCATTCCTTCTCCCACTTCCCTCTAGGCCTACGGTGTCAGTGAGAGAGGAGCTGTCGGGGTCAGGTTTAGCCTGAGAACAGCCGACCTACACCCGTGAGGCAGGGACCGAGTTAGCTAGTGGGAGTAGTGCAGGGCGAGATTCCCTACTGCAATCCCTTAGCCCCGTTGCAGCTACCTGGACTGACATAACAACATCAGCTGCTATTCAAAGTCAATATGCATAAGGCACATGGTAAATAAATGTAACAATGCTGAAAACAATCAGAAAGAAGGGACAGTTTAAGGATATATCTTCCATGATAGAATTTCTGGGACAAATATCAGAAATTGCAGGAACTGGCTGACAACAGAAAGAACCGGAACTAGCTGTTGAAATCCTGTACAAGAGATAGGTTTCAGAATCCCAAACACCTTTACCATAGCCAACCACAAAGCCAGATGGACTTGTGCTGAATTTGGAGCCAAAGTTATTACCATAGAAACTGGTGCAAGAAATAAATACTCCATATTCTTAATAGAGATGAGCGAATAGTAATCGACGAATAGTTTTGAATACCTTGCTCCCATAGGAATGCGTACAAATGACCAAACACTAAGGGGTTAAGTGCTGGATTAACTAACTTCAGAGACAAAATCAGAAGACAAATGCTTTTCCAATAGCAACCCAAAGGTCAAATAGAGCAGTACAGTACAAACATCGATATGAAAGCCATACTAGGTACAAACACTTAGCAAGCACCTGGCAAAGGAGGAAGAGGGTTTAAATCTCCCTCCTAAACTGCTAATTGGATAATCCTAAGGCTATATTAACACAACAGTGATTAAACGCTGCGTGATATCAAACTTTTAACAAACGTCACACGTCAGTATTAATTTCAGTGCCAGTGAATGGGCGCTATTTACATGACTGTTACTTTGACGGTCTGTTGTAACCAGTGGTCAAAATATAGGTCATGTCATATTTTTGTCTGTTTTCAGTGAATCCCTCATTGTAATGTGAAAATGGTTACGCCTGGAGTGCAAGATGGTCATGAAAAATGAATGGTTTTCACAGCCAATTTGCACCTTGGATGTCTGAATTTAGCTCAAGAGAACTCTGAACACTACAGAAGCCTTCTAGGTTTGTATGTTAACCTTAAAGCCACAGTCGCTAAACTGAGTTTCTGGACAATATCCACATATGTGGGTTGATAATCTGCAGTGTTTACCATGGCAGGAAAGTGGATGTAATGTAATAAAATCTCATTCACATGATGTACAAAAAATCTACAGGGGAAATTGGCCGGGGTTGTGGGTTTTATATCAGCAGCCTATAAACGTGCGCTGCATGGGATTTCAATGCGATCTGTGGCACATCATCCACAATTACACAGGAAAACCTCACAGCTGTGGATTTTGGACAGTTATCCTGTTTTACAATAGACTATTGGCAGAGTATACATCCTGTATGGACATACCTATACATTTCTCTATAACAATCATATAGTAAATTTACACCAAATGATATATGGGATATTGTAGTTAATTATATCCATGCATTCTGAACAGCCTGCTTGTGGAGCCACTTGGTGCACATAAGACACTAATGGTAGAAATACAGATCCATATTTCACTTACGGTTGTCATGCCTTCATGTACTTATCATTGACTTGTAGATGTTTTGTCATGACAGATGTATAAACACTCCATTCTCTCATGAAACCAATTCAATACAATATCAGAACCTGACAAAAGACTTGAAAGGATGAAATTCACATCCCAATCACACAGCATATAACCTTGTGATAAAATATCACAAAACAGTACTGTAGGAGAACACAAGTCCAGCCACTCCATAGGAAGTCAGTTAAAACTCCAGTTGCTTATCCATTAAAACTCCAAACAGTAACCGCCTAAGAAAACTGAATTTTAGTTTTTTGATATTGCAGCTGCCCTAACCACCAGAATGGTCCGTGCACATACGGATGACCTGATACATAGTATGGTGAATGCTGTTGCTAAATTTTGGTGATCCCACTGTTTTCTTTCTTATCACATGAAGAGTATTGTCTTGAACATCTTGCGGCACAAAAATGGGACATTTTCAGCTTGGTCGTGCCAAGACCTAATGATTGACGTGAATAGATACATTGGATTCAATGTGTTCTCCAAATTGATGTATATTGAACATCGCAAAACCCCCATCGTCTAAGAGAAGACTCGTCTGCACTTTTGTTGAAAGATGACTTTGAATCAAATTTGTGTATATCTTACACAAAAACACAAAACACATAAACACAAAAAGTAATTAAAAAAAAAGGCATCTGCGATAAATATATTTGTCAGCATGTGAGCTACTTTATAACATTATCAAGTCGAGAGATCTATTACCTACTTCTTGTGGGCGGGGGCAGGGCGGGCCTGTTGGTGGGGCGTGTCTGTGGGCGGGGCTGAACATGTGGGCGGGGCCGGGCGGATCGTGAGAGCAGGAGACAGCGGCGTTCTGTGGCCGCCCAGGGATCCCTGCTGTCTGCTTGTTCACAGTGCAGGCTGAGAGTTATCTCTGGACACTGGCAGGCTGGGGCAGCCCCGCCTGCCAGTGTCCATAGATGACTCTCAGCCTGCGCTGTGAATAAGCAGCACCCCGGCCTCCTCCATCCCTAAGAGCGGCCTGCAAGTGTCCGGAGTGCTTGTTCACAGTGTAGGCTGAGAGTCGACTCACAGCCTGCACTGTGAACAAGCAGACATCGGGGATCCCTGGCTGCATCCCGTGATCGACCCATACGTCCATTGCGATCGACGTATTGGGCACCCCTGATTTAGACAGTCCATAAAAATAGGGGACACTTTTTCCAGTGTATTGTATGCATCCATATTTTTTGAAGTTGGAGGTCATTGTGATTGCAATTATCATTTTCAGGACACAGCTATAGACTTACTTATTCTTTATCATTCAATTGTGCTTCCTTAAGACATTGGTTGTTCAAGATTTTTGGATAAGTTGTGCAAAAAAAAAAATCAAGTTATAAACCCTGGCATTAGACTACCTAGAGAGTCGTACATGAGATGAATAAGTTAAAGGAGTGCAGCTGAGATCTCCAAGCCATTAGATTGGTGAATTGGAGCTGGAGTTGTTGTCGTCCCCATAGCGTCTGACTGGCAGCATGTAATTATCACTGTCATTAGGCAGGTGCAATGACTCTTCCTTTAAATTGACTCCTGTTGTTAGAGGCACATCTGAGGATGGCAATGTTTTACACCTTCCATTCTTAATTTGTTTGTCATTAATTCTTCAGTATCTACTAACCCCATTAACTAGCGATTAGGAAGTCATTTAAGTCCCGCAGCCCCCCAATTATCAATGTCAGAAAATAACGTCACCACACTGGAGTGACACTTTGCTGTCACATCCCTTCTGCAGCCACTCAATTCTTTATTCATTATACATTATAGTATATACTGTGCGAAAATCTATTCAAGTTATACAAAACAGTAAAATCTACTGTGGATAATACGAAATAGAAAATAATACAATAAAATAGAATGAAATTAGCATTATTAATATTACTAATACAGTTCAGGTTCCAAGAAAGTGGAGTCCAAGATTGTCAATCACTGCGCAAAACACAAACGACAGAAAATGCATTACCAGCATACGGTATCTGTGCGTTGTAATGATATCTGTCAAAGCTTGAGTGACAAGGCAACACGGATCACATTTATTTTGTCATTCTCCCAACAAGGCACAATTACAGTAAAATTTCCACGAAAAAGTAATGTATTTAAATTAGCTACGCAATTATGGAACCAATATTAGTTGCAGTTATGGGTGACCTTTGGTGCTGTACACCTTCGCCATGTATCCAGAGAACTGTCACTTCAGTTCTTGGTTTGATGGTTAATTTAATTTGATCACAATTTTTTCAATAAGCAAAATGATTTCTCTGTAACTACTGCCCAATTATAGAACAATATAAACAACTACAGTCTCTATAAAGATTATCTAAATGAAGCAACTCATCCAACAAACCAAATTAGATGGGAAGAGATCTAAATTCAATTGTTGCTTAAAATTAAATTAGCGCGCAACAAACTGAAGAAATCAAATGGGTAACCGAAAAGAAAGAAGCTGAGCTCTTACCAAAAGGTAAAAATTTCCCTGCTTTCTGCAGTAAGATAAGTATGCTTAAATAGGCAGTGTCGTTTCTATAAACTTTGCATAAATGAGTAGTACAAGTAGCAAAAAGGCACTTTGTAATGCGTCTTATCAAGGAGAAATTCATCTTTCTGCTCTTATCAGACTGTTTCCCTGCACCCCTACTGCTAAAATGGCTTTCAATGTAAAAGTCACTGCTCTATACCTCTCCAGACAGACTGCAAGCCACATGACTCATGTCAATAGAAGTCTATGAAGAGGGGCGAGGGAGTAGTGAGCAGGAGCTGCAGGAGATAAGACAAAAAAAGATAGGCTGATGTTGGAGATGAATAGAAGCTTTCTATCACAACCAAATCATTTTTACACACTGGTCAATACTTCAGTGAATACTTCAATACTATAGTGCACGGCTACTTTAAAGATGGAGCCAATGGTGCACTTGCACTGGGCACTATAGTATCAAGGCCCCCCTTGGGACAGCGGGACAGTTTTGCATTTGCTGTCCAGGTTGCCTCAACTCAGTGTCCGGAGGATGCCAACTGAAGACAGTGGTGAAGTAGGGAGCAGTACACTCCCTGCTTCACCATCTGGCTACTGTATCTGGTCCTGGTGTCTTAGTGAAGTAGGCGCAAAGTGATGACATCACTTACATCGAACCGCTTACTCCATGAAGACTCTGGGATCAGAGACAGGAGTGAACAGAAATAGGAAAAGGTGAGTATTAAGGGATTTTTCCTTGCCACATACAGTGGGGGCAACTGGGGGACATCATGAAATGGTAAGGGCATGAAACTATGGGGGGGCAACCAGGAGAGGGACTTGAGACTGTGGGGGCAACCTGAGAAGGAATTGTGATACTGTGGGGGCAACCTGAAGGGAACATGACGAAGATGGTGAAAGGTCCTCTTTAACTTCAAGAACCTCTTTGTGCTACAGATGGGGTGAGTCAAAATATTGACCTTGTCTCTAGAGGTGCGTAGTAGAGAGAGATGCAAAGACAATGCTTATAGATTGATGACATCACCAACCCCTAATATTTAGAGTCACAGTGGTTTGACTAGAGGATCCCTAACCAGGCTTAGTTTCTGAGATTATAATGGGGAAAGCCCTTGAGGCCTAGCCTGATGTCTACAGTCTGGAAACAACAGGTAATGCGTTCAATTGAAGAGACAATGAGACTGGAAACTTATATTGATGCAATGCTTCATGTTAAAAATATTCTAACTAGTCATCCACAAAAAAGATCTGATTCTGGAGTGCGAAGAATCCAGTACATTTTACAGGTGTAGTCATTCTTATATTTTTTAGAATTTTAGTAGGTCTCTGTTTATTTAAGAGATAAGTCTTTTAACAAACTATTTTTAAAGGGTTAATTTATAGACTGGGCCAATCATAAAATGAATTGCTCAGAAGCTTATGAGCTATGCCAGCTGCACCTTTTTGTGCTTACAGTATATACAAGGAGACAGTAAAATGCTATGCAAGTCATATAATTTAAGATTGCATTATTTTAACCAGAGACAGAAATTCTTCCTGTAAGCCAAGTCTGCATTTATGTATGTGCCCCCCACCCCACCTCTTCCCGTAAGGCTTGTAACAATTGAGAGGCTTAAGATTATACTGCACAATACGCATAATGCTCAATTTAAGACACTGGTTCCCTGCTATCATCTTTAAATATAAATCTTAGGATAAAAAACATCAGTATATCTCAGGGCTTCAAGGTCACAATATACGAACACTCATCACTTTGGAAGTTCTTTAACTGCGGCAATGAAATCTTTTTTCCTACTTACCAGCACATTTAGTCCTTGTCCTCAGTGCAGGTCCAGGAGATCCAGTTCCACCATCTCCTGGTCTTGTTAACAGGACACTTATTTCATATTCTGTATCAGGGTCAAGATGTCCAATCTTATAACTGGATGAATCCACAGACTGGATGTCTGACCAGGTTCCACTTGTAGTGCGATACTCTACATCTCGCTGAATGATGGGGCCATCTCCATTAATTGAGTTGGCATTGAGCTGAATCCACAAATATGTTGCTCCAACTGATGAAAGTTGAGGTGGTGCAATAGGTACAGGTGGCTCTGCAAAAAACCCAGAATGCATTAGTTTGCACCAATTCAGTACATTTTAAAGCAAGGCATTTACAAGTGGACTAAAAGACGGCCTGTGGCTAGGTCTCAAAAGCCAAAAAATGTTGGTGCTTTGTGTATTGAAATCCCTTCAGCTGTTCCAAGAATATAAGTCCCATTAGTATTTATGCAATTCAGGATTTATTATACAAATGGGTGGTATCACTGCATTACATATAGCACAGAGGGGCCCCACCCCCACTTAAACTACAGATCTTCTGCCCACTTGGCTATATGATGCTAATGATTAAAGGGGCTTATATCTTTGGAACAGCTGAATACTCAGGGTAAGCATTGGATGAGGTTTGTCATGGAGCTTTTGAGGCAATATGGCAGGTCCTCTTTAAAGGGATTACCTTGGGACTTTTTTAAACTCAAGATTATTGGGATTCTTTTACTTCAGAACCTCATGTTTCTGGGCTGGTTCCATCTTGTAATCGTATCACGTGATCAAAACTGTCATGTGATTGAACCGGCACCAAGCACCAGGGTCACTTTGCCTCCTCTCCTGTATTCACTGGTATTATGTGTACTATGGGCGCTAACTCTACTAGCACAATTATCTAGTCTGTGGTATAGGTAATACCAGAGAACATGGAATGACTTGTGATGCTGGTTCTGATCATGAGTAGAGGAAAGAGAATCCCAGTGGAAATGAATTTTAAAGAGTCCTTGGATAACCCCTTTAATATAGGTAATAGACAGAAAATACAGCAATGCCATGATGTGTCACATGGGGCTTTTGCTGCACATTTACCCCAGACTTTGCATTGCATAGGGTTAAAGGTGTTTTCCCAATATTTGCAATTATCACCAATCCACAGAAGAGGAGATAAGTGTCTGGTGAGGGAACAAGAACAAGGGTCCCACATCCCCCAGTTTCAACATAGTGTCATCTGAGCGTGCATACTCAACCACCTCTCCATTCCAATGGGGGATGGTGATAAATGGTGACTGATTTACCACTGTATAGTTGAAAAATGAAGAAATCCGTAAACTTTCTAAGATACTTTCTGTACTTTTCTATTCTTCTTCATTTTCCAAATTTTCCAAGATAAATACATTGGGGCCAGCACAAATGTCTTCAGCAGTTAGACATGATATATCAGTCTGGGATCTAGACTATTTCACATATCATTCTTATAGATACAACTGACTCAGCTGAGAGGGGTGGCTTGGTCTTGATGGGTTTTTAGCCTCTGGACATAAGCAAGAATATTCTCAATCGCTGACAGTAAACCGACATTTTGAAAATGATAAGGAACTGAAGCACAAAGTATACGCCGAATGCTGCGAAGATTTTATTTATACAGCTTTATTTACATAAAACAATGAACACCCTTTAAGGGCCATTTGAACTGATATAATGCACAGAGGCAATATCTATAAATTGAGAGATTGGGGTATATCATGAATATTGTTGAGCAATTTATTTAGAGAAACATAAAACGAAATGAAAACTCAAATATAATTTCCAGTTCCCTAAAAAACCTTCCCCAATATGATCTCTTTTTAGCCACTGGCTGCTGTGTTAGCAATGATTGAGTGAATACTATGTGCAGGAACCGTGTGCTGTAAACACTTCCGCAGCAACTCAAAATCATTTAACATCAATTTAAGTGATTAAGCTATTTCTTGAAGCAGGACGCAATACAATGCTTCATGGCGAATCCTAAGGCGAGAGTGTAACCATGCTGAAAGATCACTTAATTACTTTCTTGTTTCCCTCTATACATTAAGAACTGTTGAACTAAGATGCAGATAGAAAGGCAAGGTCGGAAGGGTTACAAGATACAGCAATTAGGTAGGAGAGTTACAAGGATTTCAGATCTGCTGCCTCCTATTATTTGTGGAGATCCCTGAGCTATTTGCAGCCACTTGTGCATAGTGGGTTAAGGGAAGCAATGAGGCAGTACTATCCTGAAGGCTGAGCAAAGTACATCTGATTCTTAGCTAAACTGTACTGGCCTAGTTACATGCACCTCATGCTATTATAAAGTCAGAGAATACACATCTTTAACTCACAGATGAAACATGACAACAGTGTAATGTATGGCCTATGATACATATAGTCAATGCAACGCTATATGAACTGGTCAGAGAACTTTGTAAGGCTCTGTGCACACAGGGCTACATGTTTGGCATATGTGAGGGATAAGCTCCCGAGCAAACATTTTGCCAAGAGAGTCCTTTTGGCCACTGTTGGGGTGGTATGGGTCGGCATATATTTTTTTCATGTAGCAGACTGTGCTTTGTTATACAGAATACCATTAAAAAACCTCACAATTGTAGTTAGTGGCCGCCAAATTCTACTAGGGGCTTACACAGTGGCATACTATATATCAGAGCTGTTGTGTAGACTAATATATTTATTAGGAAAGATAGTATCTTTCTCATTTCCCAGCAGCACATAGTTACCCTGTTCTTTAATTTTCAGAAACCTCTTCAACTCCTCTTCAACACCCATCATCCTCCAAAAAACTCTACTATGAGCGACAGTAAATAGTAAGAAGAGGGTTGCAGCTGCCGCCTCTTAGTCCTGAATTCACATCTGTGGTATTCATTTTTTGTGTGCAATGATAGAAACAGGAAAATAGAATGGAGGATAAAGACAGATCCGTTAAGTGTCAGACATCAATAGAGCCAGACAGTACGCCCTGCGATGGGGTCTGTCGGGTATCAGTTATGGTGCATGTCATTCTGCTGGACATAAAAAATGCAGAACTTTTTAGTCTTGGATTTTTGATGGGATCTGCCCTGGATAGAAATCTAACCTTACTTAGAGAAGGAAGATGGTAAAGCAAAGAGCAAGATATCTGATTGGCTAAGTGACGTCTTATATCAGACCAAGAAGAGCCCCCACGCAGCAAGCAAGGCGACAGAACAGGAAAATGGAGATATTAATAAATTCCTACAAACACAGGTTACATTCAGAGTTTCTGGCTACACAAGATATAATTATTCATAAGACTATGTAATATACTTCTACAGCTGTCTGAGGCAGGATTAGGATTTTACTGTAACAATACATATGTTCTAAATATTATATCTGTCAATTGTTTTATTAGACACTGCCTGATATAATTGTATTATTGGAATACTTTTCTGTAACCAGCAGACTGGAAATGCTGCAATATAGAAATTCTCTCTAGTGCTATGTTATTATAGGATCAAGTCTAGAAAATGAAGCAATTTCAAAATAGAATATACATAATGCGCAATTTTTAGTTTGGTATGGAAAGAATGTTGCAAAGTAAAAATGCTTAAAAATATTAGCGTTAATGGCTTATTTTTTGTTAATTAGCAAAATGCAAAGTGAATGAACAAAAGAAAACTCTAAGGCCCGGTTCACATTTCTGCATGGGTTTCCGTTTGTGGAACCCTAAACAAAAACCTAGTCCGCATAAAAAAGCAGTTACTTTAGGAAACCCACGGACCCCATAGACTATAATGTAGTCTGTGTGGTTTCTGTTCGGTATCCGCACGAAAAAAGTAGAGAAAAAGTGCAGATTGCAGAGATTTTCTCTCTGAATTTTTCATGCAGAGAGGGAACAGACTGACCCGAACGCAGATATGAACAAGGTCTTAGTCAGATTAGATCTTTGCCTTCAATTCTTCTAGGTACACTTGCCTATAATTGTTAAAGGAACTCGGCTGGGAGGTTGGTCCAGACATTTTGGAAAACTAACCACAGATCTTCTGTAGATGTAGGCTTGTTCAGAATCCTTATGTAATTCCAAACAGACTTGATGGTGTTGAAATCAGGGCTCTGTTTGGGCCATATTACCATTTCCAGGACTCCTCCTCCAAAGGTCACTTACATAAATATTGATTTGATTAAGATTTCTATTTTGTTCATTTGTTAATTTTCTTAATTGGCAAACATAAACTATAAGCACTTCTATTTTTCAAAGCATTCTTACTAGAGATGAGCGAACAGTGTTCTATCGAACACATGTTCGATCGGATATCAGGGTGTTCGCCATGTTCGAATCGAATCGAACACCACGTGGTAAAGTGCGCCAAAATTCGATTCCCCTCCCACCTTCCCTGGCGCCTTTTTTGCACCAATAACAGCGCAGGGGAGGTGGGACAGGAACTACGACACTGGGGGCATTGAAAAAAATTGGAAAAAGTCATTGGCTGCCGAAATCAGGTGACCTCCATTTTAGACGAATAGTGGATTTCAAATCCGGGTCATATGAGAATGTGAACTTTGTGACTATGAGACAGGGATAGCTGTACAGGCAGGGATAGCTAGGGATAACCTTTATTTAGGGGGGAATGTTATTAAAAATAACTTTTTGGGGCTCTATCGGGTGTGTAATTGTGATTTTTGTGAGATAAACTTTTTCCCATAGGGATGCATTGGCCAGCGCTGATTGGCCGAATTCCGTACTCTGGCCAATCAGTGCTGGCCAATGCATTCTATTAGCTTGATGAAGCAGAGTGTGCACAAGGGTTCAAGCGCACCCTCGGCTCTGATGTAGCAGAGCCGAGGCTGCACAAGGGTTCAAGCGCACCCTCGGCTCTGATGTAGGAGAGCCGAGGGTGCACTTGAACCCTTGTGCACCCTCAGCTCTGCTACATCAGAGCCGAGGGTGCACTTGAACCCTTGTGCACACTCTGCTTCATCAAGCTAATAGAATGCATTGGCCAGCGCTGATTGGCCAATGTATTCTATTAGCCTGATGAAGTAGAGCTGAATGTGTGTGCTAAGCACACACATTCAGCTCTACTTCATCGGGCTAATAGAATGCATTGGCCAGCGCTGATTGGCCAGAGTACGGAACTCGACCAATCAGCGCTGGCTCTGCTGGAGGAGGCGGAGTCTAAGATCGCTCCACACCAGTCTCCATTCAGGTCCGACCTTAGACTCCGCCTCCTCCGGCAGAGCCAGCGCTGATTGGCCGAAGGCTGGCCAATGCATTCCTATGCGAATGCAGAGACTTAGCAGTGCTGAGTCAGTTTTGCTCAACTACACATCTGATGCACACTCGGCACTGCTACATCAGATGTAGCAATCTGATGTAGCAGAGCCGAGGGTGCACTAGAACCCCTGTGCAAACTCAGTTCACGCTAATAGAATGCATTGGCCAGCGCTGATTGGCCAATGCATTCTATTAGCCCGATGAAGTAGAGCTGAATGTGTGTGCTAAGCACACACATTCAGCACTGCTTCATCAAGCCAATACAATGCATTAGCCAGTGCTGATTGGCCAGAGTACGGAATTCGGCCAATCAGCGCTGGCTCTGCTGGAGGAGGCGGAGTCTAAGGTCGGACCTGAATGGAGACTGGTGTGGAGCGATCTTAGACTCCGCCTCCTCCAGCAGAGCCAGCGCTGATTGGTCGAGTTCCGTACTCTGGCCAATCAGCGCTGGCCAATGCATTCTATTAGCCCGATGAAGTAGAGCTGAATGTGTGTGCTTAGCACACACATTCAGCTCTACTTCATCAGGCTAATAGAATACATTGGCCAATCAGCGCTGGCCAATGCATTCTATTAGCTTGATGAAGCAGAGTGTGCACAAGGGTTCAAGCGCACCCTCGGCTCTGATGTAGCAGAGCTGAGGGTGCACAAGGGTTCAAGTGCACCCTCGGCTCTCCTACATCAGAGCCGAGGGTGCGCTTGAACCCTTGTGCACACTCTGCTTCATCAAGCTAATAGAATGCATTGGCCAGCACTGATTGGCCAGAGTACGGAATTCGGCCAATCAGCGCTGGCCAATGCATTCTATTAGCCCGATGAAGTAGAGCTGAATGTGTGTGCTAAGCACACACATTCAGCACTGCTTCATCACGCCAATACAATGCATTAGCCAGTGCTGATTGGCCAGAGTACGGAATTCGGCCAATCAGCGCTGGCTCTGCTGGAGGAGGCGGAGTCTAAGATCGCTCCACACCAGTCTCCATTCAGGTCCGACCTTAGACTCCGCCTCCTCCAGCAGAGCCAGCGCTGATTGGTCGAGTTCCGTACTCTGGCCAATCAGCACTGGCTAATGCATTGTATTGGCTTGATGAAGCAGTGCTGAATGTGTGTGCTTAGCACACACATTCAGCTCTACTTCATCGGGCTAATAGAATGCATTGGCCAGCGCTGATTGGCCGAATTCCGTACTCTGGCCAATCAGCACTGGCTAATGCATTGTATTGGCTTGATGAAGCAGTGCTGAATGTGTGTGCTTAGCACACACATTCAGCTCTACTTCATCGGGCTAATAGAATGCATTGGCCAATCAGCGCTGGCCAATGCATTCTATTAGCGTGAACTGAGTTTGCACAGGGGTTCTAGTGCACCCTCGGCTCTGCTACATCAGATTGCTACATCTGATGTAGCAGTGCCGAGTGTGCATCAGATGTGTAGTTGAGCAAAACTGACTCAGCACTGCTAAGTCTGCATTCGCATAGGAATGCATTGGCCAGCCTTCGGCCAATCAGCGCTGGCTCTGCCGGAGGAGGCGGAGTCTAAGGTCGGACCTGAATGGAGACTGGTGTGGAGCGACCTTAGACTCCGCCTCCTCCAGCAGAGCCAGCGCTGATTGGCCGAATTCCGTACTCTGGCCAATCAGCACTGGCTAATGCATTGTATTGGCTTGATGAAGCAGTGCTGAATGTGTGTGCTTAGCACACACATTCAGCTCTACTTCATCGGGCTAATAGAATGCATTGGCCAGCGCTGATTGGCCGAATTCCGTACTCTGGCCAATCAGCACTGGCTAATGCATTGTATTGGCTTGATGAAGCAGTGCTGAATGTGTGTGCTTAGCACACACATTCAGCTCTACTTCATCGGGCTAATAGAATGCATTGGCCAATCAGCGCTGGCCAATGCATTCTATTAGCGTGAACTGAGTTTGCACAGGGGTTCTAGTGCACCCTCGGCTCTGCTACATCAGATTGCTACATCTGATGTAGCAGTGCCGAGTGTGCATCAGATGTGTAGTTGAGCAAAACTGACTCAGCACTGCTAAGTCTGCATTCGCATAGGAATGCATTGGCCAGCCTTCGGCCAATCAGCGCTGGCTCTGCCGGAGGAGGCGGAGTCTAAGGTCGGACCTGAATGGAGACTGGTGTGGAGCGACCTTAGACTCCGCCTCCTCCAGCAGAGCCAGCGCTGATTGGCCGAATTCCGTACTCTGGCCAATCAGCACTGGCTAATGCATTGTATTGGCTTGATGAAGCAGTGCTGAATGTGTGTGCTTAGCACACACATTCAGCTCTACTTCATCGGGCTAATAGAATGCATTGGCCAGCGCTGATTGGCCGAATTCCGTACTCTGGCCAATCAGCACTGGCTAATGCATTGTATTGGCTTGATGAAGCAGTGCTGAATGTGTGTGCTTAGCACACACATTCAGCTCTACTTCATCGGGCTAATAGAATGCATTGGCCAATCAGCGCTGGCCAATGCATTCTATTAGCGTGAACTGAGTTTGCACAGGGGTTCTAGTGCACCCTCGGCTCTGCTACATCAGATTGCTACATCTGATGTAGCAGTGCCGAGTGTGCATCAGATGTGTAGTTGAGCAAAACTGACTCAGCACTGCTAAGTCTGCATTCGCATAGGAATGCATTGGCCAGCCTTCGGCCAATCAGCGCTGGCTCTGCCGGAGGAGGCGGAGTCTAAGGTCGGACCTGAATGGAGACTGGTGTGGAGCGACCTTAGACTCCGCCTCCTCCAGCAGAGCCAGCGCTGATTGGCCGAGTTCCGTACTCTGGCCAATCAGCACTGGCCAATGCATTTCTATGGGGAAAAGTTAGCTTGCGAAAATCACAAACTGACAGGGATTTCCATGAAATAAAGTGACTTTTATGCCCCCAGACATGCTTCCCCTGCTGTCCCAGTGTCATTCCAGGGTGTTGGTATCATTTCCTGGGGTGTCATAGTGGACTTGGTGACCCTCCAGACACGAATTTGGGTTTCCCCCTTAACGAGTTTATGTTCCCCATAGACTATAATGGGGTTCGAAACCCATTCGAACACTCGAACAGTGAGCGGCTGTTCGAATCGAATTTCGAACCTCGAACATTTTAGTGTTCGCTCATCTCTAATTCTTACGTTACACTAATTTTGTCACATCTACCTAAAACTTTTGCATAGTTCTGTATTTACATTAATTGAATTATTATAGGGGACACTTCTTTTCAACTCTGTAGCAGCATCAGCCATCTTCATCAGAGTGGCCTGCTGGGGGAATAGCATACCAGCCAAGGACAGAAATAGACTTAAAAGGCTGATTAGAAGGGCCATCTCTGTCCTGGGGACCCTCCTGGACCCAGTACAGATGGTGGGTGACAGAAGGATATTGTCTGTTGTGAGCTATATGTGGGAGAATAACCCACACCCCATGTATGGGACCTTGACAGCACTTGGCATCACTGATAGTGACCGATTTCTTTGCCCTAAAGTGGAAGGAGTGCTATCTGAGGTCCTTCCTCCCAACCGTGGTCAGGCTACATAATCTACATCAGGCCAAGCAAACAGCAGTCTGCACAGAGAGCTAAATGATCCTGAAGTCTTCTTTTCTTTTTTTCTTTAGCTGCAATGACTTCTCCTGTATGTTTCTCCTATCTGCTGTTCTGAGTTTTTGTGTGTCTCCTTTTGTAATATATTCCTGTTATTATCCTGTATCCTCTTTGACCAGGCAAATTATAAACGCGTCAGAATTGTTAATCATAAAAAAATAAAAATTTTATTTGAGTGGATATTGCTATTAAAATCTGCTAGAGCACTCCCATGTGTTCAAGAACTCTACCACTTGTTTGTATGAGGACTTGATCAGTGAAAAGAACTACTGAGCATGTGTGTCCATCACATTAGGGAAACGTTCTGAAAAGGAGTCAAAAGAACACCAGGGAGCACTATACAATATAACAATATAATAATATAGGAGCATATTTTTAAATGATTCCAATTAAAAACTTATTATGTGTTACATGGTCAAATTTATTTGGGAAACAACCCCATTAAAGGCAAAATGACTGGTCAGAAGGGCCATAGAGTGTGAGCGTCTCAGGGCTTCTGCGACCAAATTACAACAAGACACCTCAATCCTCCTGTACAACAGTGTAAGAAAGATCAGAGCTGTAAGGTAGAATAGTCTCTCAAGACAAGTATGTCTGAATGTGAATCTGCTGAATTCCGGCACTGGAGTAACATTAAGGAGATTTTATAACTGTATTATATACGTTTTGATGCATGAATCTATATTCAGTCTAAATCTCTGTATTAATACATTTAAAAGTGAAGACTCGGAAAAAAAACAATGAACAGAAAAGTGTCACCTGCCAGAGAATCTATACTAGAGACTAGTATAAAACAACGTATATTACAAGTAATTGTCTATATAGAACTTCAAAGATTTCAAGGTTATATGTAATAAAAGCGATATTCTCCTACATTGTCTACACTAACCAAAAAAACGATGAGTTCATTACAGAGAGACTGGCAACATTCTGTTAAATACCATCGTATTGAAAGCTAAAAACACGTGAATGTCAGAGTAAATAGTGAACGCATATTAATCCCCAAAGTATAAATGAGGAAAGGCATCCACCAGGATCGTCCTATCTGCATTCTAGCAGTTTAGGGAAATGTTATCATATAGAACATAAATGGAAACATTAGCATTAAGAAGAATAGAGCAGGCTACTGGATTATACGTTATATAGAAGCTGTCTTTAGAAGGGCTGTCCTTTAATGTTTTTTAGAGGACAATTTAAGTGACATTTCGCTAATACTTCTGGAGAACTGCAGATATTATACGGAGCCCAGTGCTAGCCGAAGCTTTATCTTTTAATGTCATAATATTTTTCATGTTTGTGATAAGTAAAACATTTTATCGCTAAATAGAGCTTACTCAGTTCTTTAACAAATACAAAGAATACATTTAGTCGCTTTCTTTCAAAAATACAAAGAATACTGCAGATCTTACTATTTCAAAGAACATATAAGAAGCCAATGTTTCAATAAATGCCTGGGCTGTGTATGGCAGGAAAAAAGTAGCGTTCTGATATTATCTTGAATCCTCCTGCCGTCTTAAAATGAAAATGACTAAGCTGCCGAATGAATGTGGGGTTTTTCTTCTTAGAAGCGAAAAAAGTTAAGTTCTTGCAGAAGAAGCTGAGCTTTGAATAGAAGTGGGTCACTGGTACTACAGATGGTTTCCCCTACGTGCCCTCTGTTAAATGCTGAAAACCAGCTTCTAAAAGCCGAGAGACACCTAGCTTTTCCTTGCCTGAACTCAATAAGCAGGGTGAACCCTGCAATAATCGGATGTCTTTTCAGAAAGCACCATTACAGAGCTCTTTGTCTGGTTAATAATGCACCTGTGGCCATGCCAGTATTAGAAAAGTTTAGCCAGTGAACCATATGTAAAAGACTAATATGCTTCTCCAAACGTATTAAATCAATACTGTCCTGCTGCCTGCCTTTTGTTCCAATGTATTTTAATAACAGCTAGAAGAAAAGATCTGCTGTGGTATTAGAACAATCCAGGCTTGTACAGTCTAATCCAAGATTCACATCTATACAAGGAAGCAATAACAGAACACGACAAGCTTCGAACAAAAATAACTTTTCACATCCATTTTTTTTCTTGTATTAGAGATTAGCCAAATCTAGACTTTCAGCATCTGATAATTGTGACAGTTCATAGCTCATTGTTCAGCAGTCACTGAAAACTGACAGATATTTCATTTGGGACAAAAGAATCTTAAACTGCAAGAAATATCAGGATCCCAGAAAGCCAAGTATTTATACAGACAGAGAAAAGGTTATCAGAATGTGCAAGCGGTGGGACCTCAAGGCACCCGAGGAAAGAGTTGGCTCTCCACTATGGGAAGGCCGATAACTGAAGTGGGATTCTCAATCGTGGTAAACATCTAGGCATAAGTTGTGATAATAGTGGTTTCCAAAGCAAACAAGACAACACAGCAAATAGTCCAAACTTTCCTAATAAAACAATAAAAACTAAGATTCCAGAGGTCACACACTATAAATAGAAAGAAGTCCAGGATAGCAGCCTCACTGCCCTCAGTCACAAAGAGGAGAATGGTATACGTGTGCCCGTGACAAATGTTCACCTGTTGTCTCTTTTAGTAGATAGTACAGAAGATCCAATAGTGCAATTGTTGACCTTAGGGGATATCTGCTACCGTCATATAAACCATCATATTGTCTATGTGACTTTTAGAACAATTCAGAAGAAACAAGAGATGGACATCACTTGGCCGTACACATTAGATTCTTGTCAGCCCAAATGGTGGACTTCTACTGATGTTAATGCTGTTAATGGCTGACTGATGGAAAACTTTAGAATGCCAAAACCACATCGGTCATGCTGGATACTTTCGACTGGCTGTCGGATGGAAATATCATTGTTTGGCAGGATGGTGCTCTTTTTATTGATCATCAGTCAACTTGTGCAAAGTCAGTGCAATATATTATTAATACCAAAACTGCTCCCAATTGAAAAGTTTAGTTGTTACTATTGAAGGTTGGATTGTTCCTATCACTGAACAGATGCTTGATGGCACACCAGTGTCGGACTGGTGTGTCTAGGACCCAACAGTAAAATTCATTCTGGAGACCCACTGTAAAAATACATGGAAATACCACCCGAGAGTCGTTCAGAAATTCCTCAATGTCACTAACTACATTTTTTTTTTAGTAGTAGCTTGCTAACTAGCCCTTGCCTCTGATTGTTTGTGTCCTGGGGTCCTGTCAGTAGCCTGCTGTCTGGCCTTTGTCCTAAACTAGGGTCCTTTTACCTATGTAAGCCAGGAATACGTATCCACACAGCAGCAGATGTAAGGCAGCAGCAAGATGCTCTAAGATGAGTGCATTGTGATATGACAGGGTTAGCTGGTGGCCTGTCCTGGTTTAGGGGCTCACTGAGGGATTAACCTGTTCATCTGTGGGCCAGTACAAGCCAGAGGCCAGCTGAGATGTGCACGGCCGGCCATATATCATTTTCTCTTTATGTGGTTGAGGGCAGTAAGACATCTCTCTTCTTACATTTTGTTATTCCAGTAATCTTTGTTTTTATTGTTTTTAATCTTAAACACAAAGTACTTTAGGTTTTTATGTGAAAAGTCTTGTGGATTAAATAAAAAGTTTAAAAAAAATTTCATTACAGCATTAAAAACTTATGCTTATATTTTTATACTTTTCATAATGTTTATACTCTTTGTGCATTTGTATATGTTTGGACATACTATATAATGTGTTATTTCATGACATGTTCCCAATGATCAATCATAGTATGTGTTCTCAATCACATGATCTAACTTTAAGAATGTGATTGGTCTGGATGTCTTTTTGATGCTATTTGTTGAAATCCCTACAGCATGTATGACTAAGGCCTAACATAGTGTTGGTTGGATTAGGAATCCTCTATTATATTATTATCATTATATTATTTTTCTCCAGTCAGGACCCCCATTCTATTACCCAGAGCTGTTACATTAAGAGTAATTCACATTTCTAAAAGATCATCAGCGTCCATATAATATCTAGTGACACCCAGTAATTTGCAGTCGTTTTGTAATTTTTCATTATTTCTCAGAAATTAAATAGTAATCTTCCTTTACAATCCCTGCCACCTTCTATTCTATTTTTTTTTCTATTTTTTTTAATGTAGATTGGGATCCCCATATAGGGCTCACAATGTACATTTTTCCCTATCAGTATGTCTTTTGGAGTATGGGAGGAAATCCATGCAAACACGGGGAGAACATACAAACTCCTTGCAGATGTTGTTCCTGGCAGGATTTGAACCCAGGACTCCAGCACTGCAAGGCTGCAGTGCTAACCACTGAGCCACCATGTTGCCCCCTTATATTCCATTTTGTAATACAAGTCCACAATGGACGGTACATCATGTAACTAAAGTTTGATGACTTTTTGATGTACATTATACAGTTCACACCTCGGTAATAAAGGATGATACAACTTACTTTATTTTGGCAGGAACTGTACAGAATTAGCATTTCTACAGATTTGTTAAGAGTTGTGGTCTAAAGGGCAAAGCATATAAGGATGTTACCTGCTCAGTGACTCTATCTCCGGATAAGATTTTCCAAATTACCTGCACATTCTGACCTTCCATGGTGTGGCCTAGATTTATTTCTTGTCCTGGACTAGTTTATATGCAAAGTCAGCAATAAAATTTCTTAATAACCTTTCTACAATTCACGGGGAAAGAGACCGCATTTTTTTTCCTAGCAGCAGTGATACTGTAAGCTTTATTAGAAAGTAATAGCACAGTAAATATTTTTAATGAAGCCTTAATTCTTATTTTTAATTTAGTTTTTCATCTAGTGAATAAAAACAAGGAAATAAACAGCTCAGGATATTTCATTGGTTTATCACCTGCAGTTTCCACAGTCAATAAGATGCAGTAGGGTATTCTTTTTCATTTAATCCACTAAACAATCTCCCAAATGTATCAGCCAGCTATAAAGTAACCAGATTTAATCTGTAACTACGTGGTCCCTCACGTTACGGTGGTCTCAAGTTGCAATATTTTAAGCACACAATATTGCTGGACTACTGGAACCTAAAACCACATTTAACATACAATGCCACATGGTCTGCCGATCTGTGGCACATATGATGCTGGACCGTCCAGCTGGGCATTTTACTGGTCAAACTCCTGTATTAGTGAAGTGCCTGGGCTAACTGGTTATCTAGTATCATGCTTTGCAATCTGTACAGAGGTTAAGCAAGGGGGGATAGATAGATAGATAGTTATGTAGATAGATAGATAGATAGATAGATAGATAGATAGATAGATAGATAGATAGATAGATAGATAGATAGATAGATAGAGTAGGCAAGTGGATGGAAAGGTGGTGGAGGGAAGGTACAGTATATCCCATTGAGATGGCTCCTCGCCACTAGGAAAATGATGAATCCAGTTCCGGGTCTTGGGTGTAGTCATAGACCCAGGTTCCAAGCTCTGGCCCTGAGTTTTCTTAGAACACATTTGGAGCCTTAACCCTGTGAAGACAGGAGGGTGTGCCTGACTTTCATTGTTGCTGCTGCTAATGAAAGCTGAGGACCCAAACCCAGTGTAGCTGGGGAGAACCAGAAGGGCCAGCCTGCTAAGTTTGTGGACTGTACTGCCTTGTGGCTGAAGTAAGCCTTTTCTTTTCCTTTTTGCTGAAGAAAGCTGTTTATGTTGAACTTTGTGAATTTGCTCCTAATAAACCGAGCATCCGTGTGAACCTGAAGACTGAGCTTCACGTGTGTTTTACTTGCCTGACAACCAGCCCCAAGCACCCGCATTTACAATAGATAGATAGATGATAGATAGACATGTAGATAGTAGAGATGAGCGAACACTAAAATGTCCGAGGTTCGAAATCCGATTCGAACAGCCGCACACTGTTCGACTGTTCAAATGAATTTCGAACCCCATTATAGTCTATGGGGGGAAATGCTCGTTTCAGGGGTGCGCAAAATTCGATAAAATCATACTTACCAAGTCCACGAGTGATGGTCAGGCTGGATTCTGCTTGAAGTCTTCTCCTGGTGCAGGGTCCCCGCATCTTCTTTCGGGTGGAATTCACTCTGCCTAGGCAGGAACCAGCATTCTGCCAATCAAAGCTGGTTCTGCATCGAACCTTAAACTTCGAACAGCTAGTAGTGTTCGATCGAGTACGAGTATTTCGAATCCTGTAGTATTCGATCGAACACCTACTCAATCGAACACTACTCGCTCATCTCTAGTAGATAGATAGATATGTAGATAGATAGATAGATAGATAGATAGATAGATAGATAGAGCTACCTTTCATTGTCATCCTGCTTGAGATAAAAATAACTTCTGACAACCGATCTCAACAGAACAGATAGTATTAGCCTAATGTAAGGCTCAATGGACCATGTGAAAGATGCTACATTTCAAGATTAATTCATAATACCCTAAAATTGAAATTTGCAATTTACTATAAAAACTTTGTTAAAGGGAGACTGTCACTACATCATGTAAAACCAGCCTTACAGATAGATATTTTGAAGCAAGCATTCTTCCCATCTTGATTCATGCCTCTGTATTTTTCTACATTCGCGCATTAGATGTCTGGAGCAAGGGGGCGTCAGTGTTGCTCCAAAACATTTCAGAAGTGTACCTATATCAAAGTAGTGGCACAAGTGTGAGGGAGCCTGGTGAGATTTCCTGCCTAGCCCTCTTATGGTAACCCTATTCATTTGTCCTGTTCTAGTCGTATACTCAGTGTCATGTACTACCCTTAGAACTATAGCTTGACATGGTACCGTAGAAGTACGTCTAGGGTGCAGATCTCTAAAAATGTTTTGATTCTTTTCTGCTACAAATCACTTTAAAATCAATTCTCACCTACTTTATTCAAATCTTCTCCAAGGTAAGTGTTTCAAAGAGCAAGCGAAGATAACCTTGACATGAATATAAAGAGCTGACTATAAGCACACATTATATTGTAGAGTACCTTTAACAACCAATTCCGCATAGTTTGAAACTCCAACTCCTCCTTCAGTGCGGATCATACAACGGTAATTGCCGGCATCTCTCTTTGTTGTGTTCACCACATTAAATATGGACACAAATCGACGATCATTATTCACTGTTATTTCTTTTAAAGGAGCATCTCTTCCATTTATGCCCTGACAAGAAGAGAATGAAAAAAAAAAAAAAAAAACATATTCAGTTTTTACATTTTCCATAACTGTACATTGAATATTCATTCTTCAGTTCCCTGAAACAGATGTTGCTGCAGGAAAGAATAGCTGATTGATTGCTTTGTTGTTATTATGTTTGCCCTGTTTTTTCAGACATCCAGCTGGCAATGCATTCAGAAATGGGGACATATTTATAACAATTCAAAGAAAAGACACATTCGCTGGCTATGACACTTTCTGACCAATAGTGGGAAAACTGGATGTAAATCAGACACTGGCACATTGGAGATCATTTAAAATATAGTGTTACGGCATTACCATTGATGGAGATAGCTATTGCCTATGTAAATGATAGCCTTGGCATACATTCGGTTGGATTTTATGAAAGTTTCACTGGTCATCGTCCTTAGAGGTGAAATTCAAATAAATGATTAAGCAGTATAGGATTTAAGGGGTTGTCCAGGGAATATTATTTTACTTACATGTGCCAGGGTTATTTTTATTCTGGACCTGGAGGGTCTTGTTGTGACCCCATATAATGACATGAAAACCAGTACCTAGACCCCAACTTGCTGCACTTCCTCCCTCTCCTGTTTGCATAGGTAGTTACTGTACCTATGCTATGGGGGCTGTCCTTACTATAGTCAGAACCAGACAAGAATCAACAGGCGTGACAACAAGAAACTCGGAAATATCTACGCAAAATAAAATTCCCTGGACAACCCCTTTAAACAACAGTCCTCTATGTAGTAGCTATAGAGTGTGTAAGTGAAGGAGAGTCTATATGCCTTAAAGGGGTTTAAAAACTGCATGTGGATGGTTTATCCTTAAGATAGACCTTTAAACACAAGATCAGTGGGGTTCTGGGGGTCAGTGGAAATCTGTGTAGTGTATGCAGTTAGAAGCAGATGGCTCCCTACACTGTGTAGTGACCCTTTTACAGCTTAACTTAGCTCTCATTTCTACTGCATTGCTGCATTTTGGACACAACACACCATAGGAAGCTGTCTGCTTGACCAACAACCCACCACTGTGTACATAATAGTGACCTTAAGATAGGCCATCACTAGGAAGTCTTAGACAATACCTTTAGAATGGCATAAAGAAAGCGCAACCCGTTTAACCCTTAAGTACTATGATGGTGGCTATCATACACCACTACCATAGACATATCATTAGGATAGAAACCATGAGAGTACTTAAGGGTTAAATGTAATAGCCTTTAATACCAGCTTCTTGTGTTTGAGATTAATATATGACAGATATCAGAAATGATGGAAATCTAGCAGAACCTTCCCCTGTATGACAGTACAAGAAAGTCATAGAAGTATAAATGCTTTGATCTCTGATGGGAAATGGATACATTTTTATGATTGTATTCTGCTTTATTAAAAATAAAAACAGGAAATCAATGTTTACTTGGTTGTTGAGGGTTCTGTAAATATGTAATAGTATTAGAGGAAAGAAGCATTTCTGTATATAAAAGTAAATTTATGTACAAAGTGATTGATCAACAGACATTAATGGCTAGATAAATAGACAGAGGTATAAGGCCATATTACATGGGCCAATTTTTGGAAACAATCATTTATAGGAATGCTTGTTCCCGACAACTGGCCAGTGTGAATATGAAGCCAAACAATGCAGCCAAGTGGCCAATAGGCACATGCTCTTATATCTACTGTACAATGAAGGCTTTACCTGCAACAACATGCAGTCACTGGTCACAGTGGTTTGGCAAGGCTGTGGAATTGGTGATGGTTGTGGCACTGGCCACCCAAAGCTCCGTTCTCACGGAGTAACGCGCCGCGCATTCTGACATGTAAACACGTGTCAGGGTTAGGGTTGAGTGATCGGGATCGGAAAAGATCGGATTCCAATCAGCTATTGAGTAAATTTCACGATCGCGATCGGAAGTCCGACCGGATCTTTTCCAGATGGATCGAGATCGGAGGGTCTCTCAAAATCGGCTCAACCCTAAAAGTGACTTTTCCCATAGAGAAGCATTGACTAGGGTTGAGGATCGGGATCGGAAAAGATTGGATTCCGATCGGCGATTGAGCAAATTTCACAGTCAAGATCGGGATCGGCTGGAAAATGATCGGGAATCGGATTTTAAAATCGATCTTGAAATCTCAAAATCAGCTCAAACCTAGTCAGGGTCCATTCACACGGAGTAAACGTGCGCTCATTTTGGCAAAATACACGTGTAAAAAATATACATGTAAAAATAAAAACTCCCATTGACTTCAATGACTTTTTTACACGTGTTAAAAACACGTCAAAATACACGTCAAGGCACTCTGGGACTGTAGCAATGCCTTATCTGCTGGCTGAGATAAGATTCCACAGCAAGCCTCCACTTGCATCTCGTTATCTCATGCATCTCATTATCTCGGGGAGACACAGAAGGAGCTGACACTCTCCTTATCTACACAACCCAGAGGCTTAAGTCTGTCTTTCTGACCATTTGTGGTAGCTGCATGCTTGATCTTGCCACTGCTTCCACCACTCCGTACTGCCTGCCTGCACTTCTATCTGGGAAAAAATGACACATCATCGAGCCCATCTATTGTCACAGGCCATGGTTAAGATCGGACGTGACAGATATGGTGAACCCCCAGATTCGAAGGATCGACAGACTCAGTCAGTGGGGATGCAGAAGTTTCTCAAGAAACGGCTTTAGGGTGCATTCACACTACGTAACGCCGGGCGTGTATGAGAACCGTACACGCCGGCGTTACAGCAGGGCTGCCGAGCACTTCCCATTCACTTCAATGGGAGCGCTCGTAAACGCCGCTGTTACGAGCGCTCCCATTGAAGTGAATGGGAAGTGTTCGGCAGTCTGCTGTAACGCCGGCGTGTACGGCTCTCATACACGCCCGGCGTTACGTAGTGTGAATGCACCCTTAGGGCTCTCCTGCCCTCCCAAAGAAGATGGCCCCTGAGGATTCTGCTCGCTTGAGGGATGTGATGACTGACTCTGATGGGGATAGCTCCCTACAGGACAACTCTCCGGCGCCCATCTCTAAGGCTGTATTCACACAGAGTAACGCCAGGCGTTTTTTGTGTGTTTTTTGCACATAGCGCCGCGTTTACGCCGCGTAGCGTAGCTATGTGCAAAAAACACACAAAAAACGCCTGGCGTTACTCTGTGTGAATACAGCCTAAAGGGTATTTAAAGAAAACCCTTTCTTAGGCTCTCTGCCAAGCCCTTGCTCCTGTCCTGAGCGAGCGATATGTACTATGCGCTGATTTTAACACTGTCACCAGCCGTGTGGACATACTAGAGTTCCACCAGAGAGAGGTCCTGCAAACAGTCTCATCTGTCTCAGAGCGTCTGGACACTCATGCTGCACATTTCAATTATACGTTTCTGGTGATGGAGAATTTGGATAACTGGTCCCGTCATCGAAATCTCCTCATTAGAGGCCTACCAGAGACCTACTTGCCGGACCAGCTCCCTCTCATAGCCGCTGAAGTCTTCACTTCGCTGGTGGGCGAGGATGCCGCCTCTGTGATGTCCCTCGAGAGGATCCATAGGTCAGTTCGCCCTAAACCTAGCTCCGAGGACCCACAGCGGGATGTGGTGTGTGCCCTCTTTTTTCTGCACATACTATGGATCTGCTTAGAGTGGCCAGAGATAAGGCAGCCTTGGCATATGAGGGACACGCGCTGAAGCTCTACCAAGACCTTGCGCCTTCTACTCTCCAAAACCGCCGATTATACTTAAGCCCCTGTTGGATCTTCTAAAGGCGAAGGGTCTCTGTTATGCTTGGCTGTTCCCTTTTGGTATAGCGATCCTACATAATGGCAAGAGGCATGCTGTACACTCACCCCAAGACCTAGATCGCTTATGGGGGGTACTGGACATTCCTCCTATCTCTATCCCCTCATGGATACCGGTCCAGGAGGACTCCATATGGGTCCCCACGCTACCAGTCACCTCCCTGGATCCCTCTCGTTCTTCAGGAAGAAACAAGTTGCCAAAGGCTCTGAAAAGCTTGCTGGATCAATCGGAGCCTGCGAATGATGCGTCTGCCGCCATGTGGGATTGATGGCACACCCTGGCTCGATTTCTTGAGTATTTGACTACTCCTGTCTTTCATATGTTGTTTCATATGTTTTCTTCCCTTGGTGATCGGGTTCCTACCTTCTTTTGCCTTCTCCCTGCTTATGTTTTCCCCTCTTTTCTGGTTATCTGTTGGTAGTATGTCAGGTGCTGTTTGCTGTTATGTACGTTTTGTATGTTTTCTACGTTTTGTTGTGGCGGTTCACCTGAGCAGACTTCTCGCACTATTATCTCCTCTCATCCTTGACAGCTTGTTTTATTTTATGTTATTCTATTTTATTTTATTTTGTGCTCATGATGATAATACACAAGATTTTGTGATCCTCATTTTATCTCTTTTTAGCGTTGTTTGCCTGGTAATGCTCTGTATATGATCTGATTTTCAGTTGTGGTACTATTTTATCTTTTGTACTGTTCTTTTAAAAATTATGGAAAACCAAATAAAAAACTTTTGAATAAAAAAAAAAACAAACGTCAAAATACACGTGTAAAATGTCATTGAAGTCAATGGGAGTCTTATTTTTACATGTGTATTCCTTACACGTGTATTTTGCCAAAATGATTGCGCGTTTACTCCGTGTGAATGGACCCTCAGATCCCATTGACTACAATGGGTGACGGCTTACGCGCGCTACCCATTTAACTCAATGGGAGGCTTTTTTACCTATTGCTTTCAATGTGATACACGCTGTCAGGGTCTGGGGTTGCTAGGTGGGGTGGCATAGACACACAAGTCCAGTTTCTTTTAGTCCAAAACAAAGGTAGAGTTTATTTTCACTCAAAAGGAAACAATACAAAAATAAATACCTGCCTGTCTAGGCTCTAACTAAACATAGAATAGGTTACCTCAGCTAGTATAACAGAAATCCAAAAGCCAGTAGAATCACTCAGGACACAGCTCCAAAAAATATGACCTCGCTGTCAGCTCTTCATCCAAACTCTGCCAAAATGTTGCTGCTGGAGCTGGCTTCTTAAGCCTCCTTGATGAGGAGACTCTCTGCAGCTGAGTCGCTGCCAGAACATCCCCAAAGTGTGGACTGGAGGAGGATAGAATGACAGGTCCCACTACCAACCAACCTGCCATTCCTAAAAATCCAGCCCAGTACTTAGCATTTACCAAGATGCTCAGCAGACAAAAGTTGTCTGCTGAAAACAAACATTCCTGGAGTTTTCTCATCTCACCCACCTGAGTAGTCTGGGTGAGATGTACATCCCCATTATCATCCATTACCTGACCAGCCATCGGCTTACAGTGCGTAAGCTGGCACCTATTGAAGTCAATGGGATCTGTTTTGAAGCGCCTCACTCTGACACGTATTTACATGTCAGAATGAGCGGCGCGTTACTCTTTGGGAATGGAGCATTAATGTCCTCCTGTTCAGCTGAAAAGCATACAATGCTCACCTGTCAGCTGAATGCATATTTTATGCAGCAAAAAAGATGCAGATTATTGGCAGGACATAGTAAACTGCTATGTGATGACAATAATAAATGAAACTGCAAGGGGATAAACAATTGCAGTAACATTAGATCCTCCCCCGTGTAAATTTTATCAGCCAGTGTAAAAGACCAATGCAAACAGGTGGTGGTTATCAGATTTATTGTCGACTCGCATTCACCCAGCCATAGCAATGGGCTGTGAAAAATGACCCCATAAATAGACAAGTACAAAGTTAGATACAATATGCTAAATGGAAATACAAAATAATTAAAATGAAAAAAAGTTGATATGAAATCATTATTTTGTTTATGTTATTTACAGCTCTTTTAGTAATTAGCACATTTAATCCAATACTATTATGTCCTCCTGAAATTACAAGTATATACTGCTACATAAATAATAATTATAATATTGACTGTACAAGGTGTTAAAGACAGAATGTAATTACACTGTGGGAAATAAAGAGTCGGAATCACTACACAAAAAGCTGAAATATTAGCGTTGTATTTACTCTTATTTCTGTACTACTGGGGAGGGCATAAAGTGACACTTTTATACCGTGCAGAGCTGTTATCAAAAGCAGCCAGGCAGCAGACCTGTTGAGAGCAGACAAGTTTAGATTGGAGATAGATCATAAGAATGTAGTGACAGCTTCAGAACCGCAGAAAAGCTGGCACTGCAAAAACGGATGCCACCATGTGAGTTAATTGTCCAGACACCAGCTGTGATATAACTCCTTTTATCGTAGGAAGGCAGAAATCACTCACAGAGCTAAATCTGCATAATGCTGTTCAAATAATTATTTATATATATATATATATATATATATATATATATATATATATATTTATTATATACACACAGTAGACTGATCCCCACAATCACAGGATTCAAGAAGGCCCTGAAGACTCACCTACTCAGGAAGGCCTACAACCTCCAATAACACTATCACCTCACTGACATCTGTACAGTCTCCCCCCTCTCCTTCTGTCTCTACCCCCTTTCCTCATAGATTGTAAGCCCTTGCGGGCAGTGCCCTCTACCCCACTGTGCCAGTCGGTCACTGTTAGTATTATATCCACCCGTATATTTTGTGTATTGTATGTAAACCCCCAAATGTAAAGCACCATGGAATTAATGGTGCTATATAAATAAACAATAATAATGATAATTTTATATATACTATATATATATATACACACACACACATACACAAATATATGTATATTAAATTTGCTTTTGTAGCTTTAAGAGTTTAACCAAAAATGATATATTTGTGACTACCTAATCTATATAATATAGCACGCCTTCAGTATTCCATTACCATTGACGTAGCAGAGCCGAATTTTAGCTTTGCCAAACCTTAATTAAAGGTACACACAGAGCAAACCTGAGATACTATGTTATGCCTGCTGCAGGGCCTGGGGCTGCAATAAATGACACAGCGATTTAAGGGAAGCCAGAGAAAAAATCACTATGTCTTACACATTCCCTCAAGCCCTACATTCAAGATACACATTTCCAATTGTGTTTTTTGTCAGAGAATTTTGGAATATTTTTTGCACAAAAAGTTGCATCTAGCTATAAACCAATTTTTCTACCAGCTCAACAAATGTATGGGGCTTAGCTAAAAAGAGACATGGCCAACCAGGAAGGCATCAGGACTTATGGCTGAGATGGTAATAGCCCTGTCGCTGCCTCCTTGAGGTGGTTAGGAGTTATGGAGACAAATGGACTTAGCTGTTCTACCCTGTTTCCATATCTCACATTGAGGAAAACAGGCGTTATTGAAACAGCATAGCACAACAAGCTGTACCTCCCAAACATAAGGAAACAGCCTAGATCATTGTGCTAAGCTGTTTCCAAAACTGCTATTTATCTTTATCAGAGTTATGGAAACAGCATAGAATAACCATGTTTGGCTGTTTTTTGTAACTCCTGAACCTTGTGGTGGAGACAAGAAACCATGTCCTGGACTCTGGACCCTGAGGGGGTCTAAAATCCTCTCAATAACAGAAGGTGACACTGAATTTATGGTTAGCACATGATAAGAAGAGGCCCAAGAACTTCAAGTTACACCTCTGAAACGCCTCTATGTTGGCTATGTTTTTTCTGCCGAACCTTCTATCAATCTGTAGAATCAAGTGAACATTGAATGTTTTTGATACATTTCCATGACAAGGCTTGTGTAGCCATGGTAAACACAAGAAGGCCAGAAAGGTCTAATAATATGTAAACTATCTCTAACCTATCTGTAACAAGAACAATATCTTGATTTGTGCAGGCTGTAAATCTAATGAGGCTATTGTTATGGAAATAAATCTTAGCTATCCAAGTGTAAGGCTCTGCAAAGGGGAACAAAATAGAAATCCAACAAAAGTTGTTAGCGCAGAATTGTAAAGCACATAATATTTATTCATGAAGCAAAGTTCTGCTTTACTTCCTGCAAAAGTACAAAGCAAAATGGATTACTAAATAGATTATGGAACAAAGAAGAGCAATGTGATGCATAAGGGTGTATTCACATGCCGCAGATTTGTTGCAGAAATTTAAGTTACTGAAAATCAGTTCATCTTAATGGTGTTGTTTTGGCAGCGAGCACATGAACTGAACACCCACTGAGATAAATGGGATAGTTGGAAAAAACGAACATTCTGCCTGATATGTGTCACTATAGTCAACTATATGTTGTTGGCTAAAGCATAAGTATATGGGCAGCAACATGAGTGCGCATGAAAAATAAGAAAAACTTGTAATTTGCAGACATTCTCTCTGACTGATACTCTGAATGTGTACTAGACTACAAAAAGTTGACATAATAGTGAATATGAGCCTATAGTTTAGTCTGTTGTCCAGGAAACAGCTGTAAGCAACTGAATGAATTTTAGATATCATGGAAATCTCACCCAGGGCGGATACAGGCAAAATGATCAATACAGTAAATTTCTACAGCAGAGGATCATATTCCGTAATATGGGAATGGATTCACACAAGCAGTTTTTGTGGCTGTTTTGGATGCAATTTTGAACCAAAAACAAGATTTGTTCAAAAAGAAGGATGACTTCTCTCCTTTGTATCCTACTGTTGGTTCAAGCAACAGCATCAAAAACTGCCACAAAAATGCTTTGGCCATAAAATGGTTTTCCAGGCCAAAAATATTGATAACCTATCCTAGGATAGATGGGAAGAATATGCAAATCTGTCTCCCAAGATGTAAACAGGGAAGCCTCCTCTATGGGAAGCACCCTGAACATCATGCAAGTCTCCACACACCTGAAAAGGTGGTCTCTCCCTAAGGATGGACGTTATCCCCATAATCTATCCTAGGATAGGTCATTAGTATCAGACCAATGGAGATCTGAAACCCAGCACCCCATCAATTAGCTGTTTTGAGCATCACATAAACAGAGAATGGAGCAGGAAGCAGACTGCTCTGTATACCAGACTGTATACCAGCTCCCAAATGGAGATGAATAGAACCTAAGAGGAATGGGACCTAAGCTGAAGTGACTCAGTTCCATCACTATACAGAGAAGAAAGCTGTCTGCTTTCTGCTCCATTCTCTGTGTATTAGCTACTGAGAACCTAAATGACGTGGGTACTGATATTAGTGCCCCATTTGTAGGATAGGTCATTAGTAGAGATGAGCGAACAGTGTTCTATCGAACTCATGTTCGATCGGATATTAGGCTGTTCGGCATGTTCGAATCGAATCGAACACCGCGTGGTAAAGTGCGCCATTACTCGATTCCCCTCCCACCTTCCCTGGCGCCTTTTTTGCTCCAATAACAGCGCAGGGTAGGTGGGACAGGAACTACGACACCGGTGACGTTGAAAAAAGTAGGCAAAACCCATTGGCTGCCGAAAACATGTGACCTCTAATTTAAAAGAACAGCGCCGCCCAGGTTCGCGTCATTCTGAGCTTGCAATTCACCGAGGACGGAGGTTTCCGTCCAGCTAGCTAGGGCTTAGATTCTGGGTAGGCAGGGACAGGCTAGGATAGGAAGGAGAAGACAACCAACAGCTCTTGTAAGAGCTAAATTCCAGGGAGAAGCTTGTCAGTGTAACGTGGCACTGACGGGCTCAATCGCCGCAACCCAGCTTTCCCAGGATCCTGAATGGAATACACTGTCAGTGTATTCCCGTATACCCGATATATACCCCGATACCCGTTCCAACGGTGTGCCCCCCCACCTTCACCCCAGAAATACCCTGCAAGTCCCCTAGCAATAGAATTGGGGCTATATACACCCACAATTTTTACTACTGGTATACAGTGCCATTGTCTGACTGGGAATTCAAAGAATATATTGGGAATACAAATACCCTCATTTCTTGCTACTGCCATATAGTGCCAGTGTCTGACTGGGAATTCAAAGAATATATTGGGGTTACGTGCACCCACAATTTTTACTACTGGTATACAGTGCCATTGTCTGACTGGGAATTCAAAGAATATATTGGGAATACAAATACCCTCATTTCTTGCTACTGCCATATAGTGCCAGTTTCTGACTGGTAATTCAAAGAATATATTGGGGTTACGTGCACCCACAATTTTTACTACTGGTATACAGTGCCATTGTCTGACTGGGAATTCAAAGAATATATTGGAAATACAAATACCCTCATTTCTTGCTACTGCCATATAGTGCCAGTGTCTGACTGGGAATTCAAAGAATATATTGGGGTTACGTGCACCCACAATTTTTACTACTGGTATACAGTGCCATTGTCTGACTGGGAATTCAAAGAATATATTGGGAATACAAATACCCTCATTTCTTGCTACTGCCATATAGTGCCAGTGTCTGACTGGGAATTCAAAGAATATATTGGGGTTACGTGCACCCACAATTTTTACTACTGGTATACAGTGCCATTGTCTGACTGGGAATTCAAAGAATATATTGGGAATACAAATACCCTCATTTCTTGCTACTGCCATATAGTGCCAGTGTCTGACTGGTAATTCAAAGAATATATTGGGGTTACGTGCACCCACAATTTTTACTACTGGTATACAGTGCCATTGTCTGACTGGGAATTCAAAGAATATATTGGGAATACAAATACCCTCATTTCTTGCTACTGCCATATAGTGCCAGTGTCTGACTGGGAATTCAAAGAATATATTGGGGTTACGTGCACCCACAATTTTTACTACTGGTATACAGTGCCATTGTCTGACTGGGAATTCAAAGAGTATATTGGGAATACAAATACCCTCATTTCTTGCTACTGCCATATAGTGCCAGTTTCTGACTGGTAATTCAAAGAATATATTGGGGTTACGTGCACCCACAATTTTTACTACTGGTATACAGTGCCATTGTCTGACTGGGAATTCAAAGAATATATTGGGGTTATAAATACCCTCATTTCTTGCTACTGCCATATAGTGCCAGTTTCTGACTGGTAATTCAAAGAATATATTGGGGTTACGTGCACCCACAATTTTTACTACTGGTATACAGTGCCATTGTCTGACTGGGAATTCAAAGAGTATATTGGGAATACAAATACCCTCATTTCTTGCTACTGCCATATAGTGCCAGTTTCTGACTGGTAATTCAAAGAATATATTGGGGTTACGTGCACCCACAATTTTTACTACTGGTATACAGTGCCATTGTCTGACTGGGAATTCAAAGAGTATATTGGGAATACAAATACCCTCATTTCTTGCTACTGCCATATAGTGCCAGTGTCTGACTGGGAATTCAAAGAATATATTGGGGTTACGTGCACCCACAATTTTTACTACTGGTATACAGTGCCAATTTCTAACTAGGAATTCAAAATGCGCAAGGCTCCCGGAAAGGGACGTGGACGAGGCCGTGGGCGAGGTCGGGGGAATGGTTCTGGGGAGCAAGGTAGCAGTGAAGCCACAGGGCGTCCCGTGCCTACTCCTGTGGGGCAGCAAGCATTGCGCCACTCCACAGTGCCAGGGTTGCTTGCCACATTAACTAAACTGCAGGGTACAAACCTTAGTAGGCCCGAGAACCAGGAACAGGTCTTGCAATGGCTGTCAGAGAACGCTTACAGCACATTGTCCAGCAGCCAGTCAGACTCTGCCTCCTCTCCTCCTATTACCCAACAGTCTTGTCTTCCTTCCTCCCAAAATTCCGAAGCTTTACAGAACAATAACCCAAACTGTCCCTGCTCCCCAGAGCTGTTCTCCGCTCCTTTCATTGTCCCTCAACCTGCCTCTCCACGTCACGATTCCACGAACCTAACAGAGGAGCATCTGTGTCCAGATGCTCAAACACTAGAGTCTCCTCCATCTCCGTTCGATTTGGTGGTGGATGACCAGCAACCCACCCTCATCGACGATGATGTGACGCAGTTGCCGTCAGGGCATCCAGTTGACCGGCGCATTGTGCGGGAGGAGGAGATGAGACAGGAGTTGGAAGAGGAAGTGGTGGATGATGAGGACACTGACCCGACCTGGACAGGGGGGATGTCAAGCGGGGAAAGTAGTGTGGATGTTGAGGCAGGTGCAGCACCAAAAAGGGTAGCTAGAGGCAGAGGCAGAGGTCAGCAGCTTAGGCGAAGCCAGGCCACACCCGGAATCTCCCAAGATGTTCCAGTTCGTACCCAGCCCCGAAAAACTCCCACCTCGAGGGCACGTTTCTCGAAGGTGTGGAGTTTTTTCAAGGAATGCGCCGAGGACAGATATAGTGTTGTCTGCACAATTTGCCTCTCGAAATTGATTAGGGGCTCTGAGAAGAGCAACCTGTCCACCACTTCAATGCGCCGTCATTTGGAATCCAAGCACTGGAATCAGTGGCAGGCAGCAACGGCAGGACAAAGGCCGCCTGCCGTTCACGCCACTGCCACTGCCTCTGCCACTGCCTCTGCCTCTGCCACTGCCACTGCTGACTGTGCTGGCGATGCACTCCAGAGGACGAGCCAGGACACCACTTCATCTGCCTCCGCCACTTTGTTGACTTCTACCTCATCCTCCCCTGGTCCTGTCTTATCTCCTTCTCCTGCACCATCAAAGGCACCATCAGGCGTTTCTTTACAACAACCCACCATCTCTCAGACATTGGAGCGGCGGCAGAAATACACTGCTAACCACCCACACGCGCAAGCCTTGAACGCCAACATCGCTAAACTGCTGGCCCAGGAGATGTTGGCGTTCCGGCTTGTTGAAACTCCCGCCTTCCTGGACCTGATGGCAACTGCGGCACCTCGCTATGCCGTCCCTAGCCGTCACTACTTCTCCCGGTGTGCCGTCCCCGCCTTGCACCAGCACGTGTCACTCAACATCAGGCGGGCCCTTAGTTCCGCGCTTTGCACAAAGGTCCACTTGACCACCGACGCGTGGACAAGTGCATGCGGACAGGGATGCTACATTTCACTGACGGCACACTGGGTGAATGTAGTTGAGGCTGGGACTGCTTCCCAAACTGGCCCGGTGTACCTCGTCTCCCCGCCTAACATTCCTGGCAGGGACACGAGAAGAACACCCCCCTCCTCCTCCTCCTCTACCGCCTCCTCCTCCGCCACCGCCTCCTCCTCCGCCACCGCCTCCTCCTCCGCTGTTAGATTGACCCCAGCTACGAGTTGGAAACGTTGCAGCACTGGCGTTGGTAGACGTCAGCAGGCTGTGCTGAAGCTGATCAGCTTGGGGGACAGACAGCACACTGCCTCCGAGGTGAGGGATGCCCTCCTCGATGAGACGGCAATATGGTTTGAGCCGCTGCACCTGGGCCCAGGCATGGTCGTTTGTGATAACGGCCGGAACCTGGTAGCAGCTCTGGAGCTTGCCGGACTCCAACATGTTCCATGCCTGGCCCACGTCTTCAACCTAGTGGTGCAACGTTTCCTAAAGAGCTACCCCAATGTTCCAGAGCTACTGGTGAAAGTGCGGCGCATGTGCGCCCACTTTCGCAAGTCGACAGTAGCCGCTGCTAGCTTAAAATCTCTCTAGCAACGCCTGCATGTGCCACAACACCGGCTTTTGTGCGACGTCCCCACACGCTGGAACTCAACGTTTCAGATGTTGAATAGAGTGGTTGAGCAGCAGAGACCTTTGATGGAATACCAGCTACAAAACCCTAGGGTGCCACAAAGTCAGCTGCCTCAGTTTCACATCCATGAGTGGCCATGGATGAGAGACCTTTGTGACATCCTACGGGTCTTTGAGGAGTCCACAAGGAGGGTGAGCTCTGAGGATGCGATGGTGAGCCTTACAATCCCGCTCTTGTGTGTTCTGAGAGAATCCCTGATTGACATCAGGGATAACTCAGATCACACAGAGGAGTTAGGGATAGCATCCGATCCGTCACAGCTGGAGAGTAGGTCCACACATCTGTCCGCTTCACTGCGTTTAATGGAGGAGGAGGAGGAGGAGGAGGAGGAAGAAGAGTTGTCCGATGATGTGATGGTGATACAGGAGGCTTCCGGGCAACTTCGAATCGTCCCATTGTTGCAGCGCGGATGGGTAGACATGGAGGATGAGGAGGAAATGGAGATTGAACTTTCCGGTGGGGCCAGAGGAGTCATGCCAACTAACACTGTGGCAGACATGGCTGAGTTCATGTTGGGGTGCTTTACAACCGACAAGCGTATTGTCAAAATCATGGAGGACAACCAGTACTGGATCTTTGCTATCCTTGACCCCCGGTATAAAAACAACATCTCGTCTTTTATTCCGGTAGAGGGGAGGGCCAATCGCATCAATGCTTGCCACAGGCAATTGGTGCAGAATATGATGGAGATGTTTCCAGCATGTGACGTTGGCGGCAGGGAGGGCAGTTCCTCCAGTAGGCAACCAAGTTCTCACCGGTCCACACAAACGAGGGGCACACTGTCTAAGGTCTGGGACACCTTGATGGCACCCCCTCGCCAAAGTGCCGCCACGGAGGGTCCTAGTGTCACCAGGCGTGAGAAGTATAGGCGCATGTTGCGGGAATACCTTTCCGACCACAGCCCTGTCCTCTCCGACCCCTCTGCGCCCTACACGTATTGGGTGTCGAAGTTGGACCTGTGGCTTGAACTTGCCCTATATGCCTTGGAGGTGCTGTCCTG
This sequence comes from Leptodactylus fuscus, assembly GCF_031893055.1. Classification (NCBI taxonomy): domain Eukaryota; kingdom Metazoa; phylum Chordata; class Amphibia; order Anura; family Leptodactylidae; genus Leptodactylus; species Leptodactylus fuscus. The sequence continues at coordinate 73,869,734 of NC_134268.1, read as the reverse complement.
TCCTGCCGCCAGCGTCCTATCTGAGAGGGTGTTCAGTGCAGCCGGTGGCATCATCACTGACAAGCGCACCCGTCTGTCAGCTGAGAGTGCCGACCGGCTCACTTTGATAAATATGAACCACCACTGGATAGAGCCTTCATTTTTGTGCCCACCTGTGTAAAGCACCCCAACATGAAACTCCATGTCTGTACTCAACCTCTCCAATTCCTCCGCATCCTCATACTCATCCACCATAAGCGTTGCACAATTCTGCTAATACTAGGCTCCCTCCAACATGATTTCCCCCAACTCTGCTGGTTAGAGGCTCCCTCCACCCTGATTTCCACCAACTCTGCTGGTTAGAGGCTCCCTCCACCCTGCTTTCCCACAACTCTGCTGGTTAGAGGCTCCTTCCACCATGAATTTGCCCAAACTGGGCTGTTTAGAGGCTCCCTCCACCATGAATTGGTCCAAACTGGGCTGGTTAGAGGCTCCCTCCACCATTAATTGGTCCAAACTGGGCTGGTTAGAGGCTCCCTCCACCATGAATTTGCCCAAACTGGGCTGTTTAGAGGCTCCCTCCACCATGAATTTGCCCAAACTGGGCTGTTTAGAGGCTCCCTCCACCATGAATTGGTCCAAACTGGGTTTTTTAGAGGCTCCCTCCACCATGAATTGGTCCAAACTGGGCTGGTTAGAGGCTCCCTCCACCATGAATTGGTCCAAACTGGGGTGGTTAGAGGCTCCCTCCACCATTAATTGGTCCAAACTGGGCTGGTTAGAGGCTCCCTCCACCATTAATTGGTCCAAACTGGGCTGGTTAGAGGCTCCCTCCACCATTAATTGGTCCAAACTGGGCTGGTTAGAGGCTCCCTCCACCATGAATTTGCCCAAACTGGGCTGTTTAGAGGCTCCCTCCACCATGAATTTGCCCAAACTGGGCTGGTTAGAGGCTCCCTCCACCATGAATTGGTCCAAACTGGGGTTTTTAGAGGCTCCCTCCACCATGAATTGGTCCAAACTTGGCTGTTTAGAGGCTCCCTCCACCATGAATTGGTCCAAACTGGGGTGGTTAGAGGCTCCCTCCACCATTAATTGGTCCAAACTGGGCTGGTTAGAGGCTCCCTCCACCATTAATTGGTCCAAACTGGGCTGGTTAGAGGCTCCCTCCACCATGAATTGGTCCAAACTGGGTTTTTTAGAGGCTCCCTCCACCATGAATTTGCCCAAACTGGGCTGTTTAGAGGCTCCCTCCACCATGAATTGGTCCAAACTGGGCTGGTTAGAGGCTCCCTCCACCATGAATTTCCCAAAACTTGGCTGTTTAGAGGCTCCCTCCACCATTAATTGGTCCAAACTGGGCTGGTTAGAGGCTCCCTCCACCATGAATTGGTCCAAACTGGGGTTTTTAGAGGCTCCCTCCACCATGAATTGGTCCAAACTTGGCTGTTTAGAGGCTCCCTCCACCATGAATTGGTCCAAACTGGGGTGGTTAGAGGCTCCCTCCACCATTAATTGGTCCAAACTGGGCTGGTTAGAGGCTCCCTCCACCATTAATTGGTCCAAACTGGGCTGGTTAGAGGCTCCCTCCACCATGAATTTGCCCAAACTGGGCTGTTTAGAGGCTCCCTCCACCATGAATTTGCCCAAACTGGGCTGGTTAGAGGCTCCCTCCACCATGAATTGGTCCAAACGGGTTTTTAGAGGCTCCCTTCACCATGAATTGGTCCAAACTTGGCTGTTTAGAGGCTCCCTCCACCATGAATTGGTCCAAACTGGGTTTTTTAGAGGCTCCCTCCACCATGAATTTGCCCAAACTGGGCTGTTTAGAGGCTCCCTCCACCATGAATTTGCCCAAACTGGGCTGGTTAGAGGCTCCCTCCACCATGAATTGGTCCAAACTGGGGTTTTTAGAGGCTCCCTCCACCATGAATTGGTCCAAACTTGGCTGTTTAGAGGCTCCCTCCACCATGAATTGGTCCAAACTGGGGTGGTTAGAGGCTCCCTCCACCATTAATTGGTCCAAACTGGGCTGGTTAGAGGCTCCCTCCACCATTAATTGGTCCAAACTGGGCTGGTTAGAGGCTCCCTCCACCATGAATTGGTCCAAACTGGGTTTTTTAGAGGCTCCCTCCACCATGAATTTGCCCAAACTGGGCTGTTTAGAGGCTCCCTCCACCATGAATTGGTCCAAACTGGGCTGGTTAGAGGCTCCCTCCACCATGAATTTCCCAAAACTTGGCTGTTTAGAGGCTCCCTCCACCATTAATTGGTCCAAACTGGGCTGGTTAGAGGCTCCCTCCACCATGAATTGGTCCAAACTGGGGTTTTTAGAGGCTCCCTCCACCATGAATTGGTCCAAACTTGGCTGTTTAGAGGCTCCCTCCACCATGAATTGGTCCAAACTGGGGTGGTTAGAGGCTCCCTCCACCATTAATTGGTCCAAACTGGGCTGGTTAGAGGCTCCCTCCACCATTAATTGGTCCAAACTGGGCTGGTTAGAGGCTCCCTCCACCATGAATTTGCCCAAACTGGGCTGTTTAGAGGCTCCCTCCACCATGAATTTGCCCAAACTGGGCTGGTTAGAGGCTCCCTCCACCATGAATTGGTCCAAACGGGTTTTTAGAGGCTCCCTTCACCATGAATTGGTCCAAACTTGGCTGTTTAGAGGCTCCCTCCACCATGAATTGGTCCAAACTGGGTTTTTTAGAGGCTCCCTCCACCATGAATTTGCCCAAACTGGGCTGTTTAGAGGCTCCCTCCACCATGAATTTGCCCAAACTGGGCTGGTTAGAGGCTCCCTCCACCATGAATTGGTCCAAACTGGGGTTTTTAGAGGCTCCCTCCACCATGAATTGGTCCAAACTTGGCTGTTTAGAGGCTCCCTCCACCATGAATTGGTCCAAACTGGGGTGGTTAGAGGCTCCCTCCACCATTAATTGGTCCAAACTGGGCTGGTTAGAGGCTCCCTCCACCATTAATTGGTCCAAACTGGGCTGGTTAGAGGCTCCCTCCACCATGAATTGGTCCAAACTGGGTTTTTTAGAGGCTCCCTCCACCATGAATTTGCCCAAACTGGGCTGTTTAGAGGCTCCCTCCACCATGAATTGGTCCAAACTGGGCTGGTTAGAGGCTCCCTCCACCATGAATTTCCCAAAACTTGGCTGTTTAGAGGCTCCCTCCACCATTAATTGGTCCAAACTGGGCTGGTTAGAGGCTCCCTCCACCATGAATTGGTCCAAACTGGGGTTTTTAGAGGCTCCCTCCACCATGAATTGGTCCAAACTTGGCTGTTTAGAGGCTCCCTCCACCATGAATTGGTCCAAACTGGGGTGGTTAGAGGCTCCCTCCACCATTAATTGGTCCAAACTGGGCTGGTTAGAGGCTCCCTCCACCATTAATTGGTCCAAACTGGGCTGGTTAGAGGCTCCCTCCACCATGAATTTGCCCAAACTGGGCTGTTTAGAGGCTCCCTCCACCATGAATTTGCCCAAACTGGGCTGGTTAGAGGCTCCCTCCACCATGAATTGGTCCAAACGGGTTTTTAGAGGCTCCCTTCACCATGAATTGGTCCAAACTTGGCTGTTTAGAGGCTCCCTCCACCATGAATTGGTCCAAACTGGGGTGGTTAGAGGCTCCCTCCACCATTAATTGGTCCAAACTGGGCTGGTTAGAGGCTCCCTCCACCATTAATTGGTCCAAACTGGGCTGGTTAGAGGCTCCCTCCACCATGAATTGGTCCAAACTGGGGTTTTTAGAGGCTCCCTCCACCATGAATTGGTCCAAACTTGGCTGTTTAGAGGCTCCCTCCACCATTAATTGGTCCAAACTGGGCTGGTTAGAGGCTCCCTCCACCATGAATTGGTCCAAACTGGGTTTTTTAGAGGCTCCCTCCACCATGAATTTGCCCAAACTGGGCTGTTTAGAGGCTCCCTCCACCATGAATTGGTCCAAACTGGGTTTTTTAGAGGCTCCCTCCACCATGAATTGGTCCAAACTGGGCTGGTTAGAGGCTCCCTCCACCATGAATTGGTCCAAACTGGGGTGGTTAGAGGCTCCCTCCACCATTAATTGGTCCAAACTGGGCTGGTTAGAGGCTCCCTCCACCATTAATTGGTCCAAACTGGGCTGGTTAGAGGCTCCCTCCACCATTAATTGGTCCAAACTGGGCTGGTTAGAGGCTCCCTCCACCATGAATTTGCCCAAACTGGGCTGTTTAGAGGCTCCCTCCACCATGAATTTGCCCAAACTGGGCTGGTTAGAGGCTCCCTCCACCATGAATTGGTCCAAACTTGGCTGTTTAGAGGCTCCCTCCACCATGAATTGGTCCAAACTGGGGTGGTTAGAGGCTCCCTCCACCATTAATTGGTCCAAACTGGGCTGGTTAGAGGCTCCCTCCACCATTAATTGGTCCAAACTGGGCTGGTTAGAGGCGCCCTCCACCATGAATTGGTCCAAACTGGGTTTTTTAGAGGCTCCCTCCACCATGAATTTGCCCAAACTGGGCTGTTTAGAGGCTCCCTCCACCATGAATTGGTCCAAACTGGGCTGGTTAGAGGCTCCCTCCACCATGAATTTCCCAAAACTTGGCTGTTTAGAGGCTCCCTCCACCATTAATTGGTCCAAACTGGGCTGGTTAGAGGCTCCCTCCACCATGAATTGGTCCAAACTGGGGTTTTTAGAGGCTCCCTCCACCATGAATTGGTCCAAACTTGGCTGTTTAGAGGCTCCCTCCACCATGAATTGGTCCAAACTGGGGTGGTTAGAGGCTCCCTCCACCATTAATTGGTCCAAACTGGGCTGGTTAGAGGCTCCCTCCACCATTAATTGGTCCAAACTGGGCTGGTTAGAGGCTCCCTCCACCATGAATTTGCCCAAACTGGGCTGTTTAGAGGCTCCCTCCACCATGAATTTGCCCAAACTGGGCTGGTTAGAGGCTCCCTCCACCATGAATTGGTCCAAACGGGTTTTTAGAGGCTCCCTTCACCATGAATTGGTCCAAACTTGGCTGTTTAGAGGCTCCCTCCACCATGAATTGGTCCAAACTGGGGTGGTTAGAGGCTCCCTCCACCATTAATTGGTCCAAACTGGGCTGGTTAGAGGCTCCCTCCACCATTAATTGGTCCAAACTGGGCTGGTTAGAGGCTCCCTCCACCATGAATTGGTCCAAACTGGGGTTTTTAGAGGCTCCCTCCACCATGAATTGGTCCAAACTTGGCTGTTTAGAGGCTCCCTCCACCATTAATTGGTCCAAACTGGGCTGGTTAGAGGCTCCCTCCACCATGAATTGGTCCAAACTGGGTTTTTTAGAGGCTCCCTCCACCATGAATTTGCCCAAACTGGGCTGTTTAGAGGCTCCCTCCACCATGAATTGGTCCAAACTGGGTTTTTTAGAGGCTCCCTCCACCATGAATTGGTCCAAACTGGGGTGGTTAGAGGCTCCCTCCACCATTAATTGGTCCAAACTGGGCTGGTTAGAGGCTCCCTCCACCATTAATTGGTCCAAACTGGGCTGGTTAGAGGCTCCCTCCACCATTAATTGGTCCAAACTGGGGTGGTTAGAGGCTCCCTCCACCATTAATTGGTCCAAACTGGGCTGTTTAGAGGCTCCCTCCACCATGAATTTGCCCAAACTGGGCTGTTTAGAGGCTCCCTCCACCATGAATTTGCCCAAACTGGGCTGGTTAGAGGCTCCCTCCACCATGAATTGGTCCAAACTGGGGTTTTTAGAGGCTCCCTCCACCATGAATTGGTCCAAACTTGGCTGTTTAGAGGCTCCCTCCACCATTAATTGGTCCAAACTGGGCTGGTTAGAGGCTCCCTCCACCATGAATTGGTCCAAACTGGGTTTTTTAGAGGCTCCCTCCACCATTAATTGGTCCAAACTGGGCTGGTTAGAGGCTCCCTCCACCATGAATTTGCCCAAACTGGGCTGTTTAGAGGCTCCCTCCACCATGAATTTGCCCAAACTGGGCTGGTTAGAGGCTCCCTCCACCATGAATTGGTCCAAACGGGTTTTTAGAGGCTCCCTTCACCATGAATTGGTCCAAACTTGGCTGTTTAGAGGCTCCCTCCACCATGAATTGGTCCAAACTGGGGTGGTTAGAGGCTCCCTCCACCATTAATTGGTCCAAACTGGGCTGGTTAGAGGCTCCCTCCACCATTAATTGGTCCAAACTGGGCTGGTTAGAGGCTCCCTCCACCATGAATTGGTCCAAACTGGGGTTTTTAGAGGCTCCCTCCACCATGAATTGGTCCAAACTTGGCTGTTTAGAGGCTCCCTCCACCATTAATTGGTCCAAACTGGGCTGGTTAGAGGCTCCCTCCACCATGAATTGGTCCAAACTGGGTTTTTTAGAGGCTCCCTCCACCATGAATTTGCCCAAACTGGGCTGTTTAGAGGCTCCCTCCACCATGAATTGGTCCAAACTGGGTTTTTTAGAGGCTCCCTCCACCATGAATTGGTCCAAACTGGGCTGGTTAGAGGCTCCCTCCACCATGAATTGGTCCAAACTGGGGTGGTTAGAGGCTCCCTCCACCATTAATTGGTCCAAAATGGGCTGGTTAGAGGCTCCCTCCACCATTAATTGGTCCAAACTGGGCTGGTTAGAGGCTCCCTCCACCATTAATTGGTCCAAACTGGGCTGGTTAGAGGCTCCCTCCACCATGAATTTGCCCAAACTGGGCTGTTTAGAGGCTCCCTCCACCATGAATTTGCCCAAACTGGGCTGGTTAGAGGCTCCCTCCACCATGAATTGGTCCAAACTGGGGTTTTTAGAGGCTCCCTCCACCATGAATTGGTCCAAACTTGGCTGTTTAGAGGCTCCCTCCACCATTAATTGGTCCAAACTGGGCTGGTTAGAGGCTCCCTCCACCATGAATTGGTCCAAACTGGGTTTTTTAGAGGCTCCCTCCACCATGAATTTGCCCAAACTGGGCTGTTTAGAGGCTCCCTCCACCATGAATTGGTCCAAACTGGGGTGGTTAGAGGCTCCCTCCACCATTAATTGGTCCAAACTGGGCTGGTTAGAGGCTCCCTCCACCATTAATTGGTCCAAACTGGGCTGGTTAGAGGCTCCCTCCACCATGAATTTGCCAAAACTGGGCTGGTTAGAGGCTCCCTCCACCATGAATTGGTCCAAACTGGGTTTTTTAGAGGCTCCCTCCACCATGAATTTGCCCAAACTGGGCTGGTTAGAGGCTCCCTCCACCATGAATTGGTCCAAACTGGGGTTTTTAGAGGCTCCCTCCACCATGAATTTGCCCAAACTCTGCTGGTTAGAGGCTCAATCCACCCTGATTTTCAAAACAAATGTTGGTGCCAACCTCAACTTACTACAAGGGCCAAATTCACTGCTGGTGACAAGCTCTCCTCACTGCAAGTGCCAAATACACATGTTTCAAGGTGTTTTCCTACTGTCAGAGAGGTGGTATTGAGTGTGTAAAGTGTGTAGTTGTTAGGCTGTGATGTTGGGGTAATAGAGGGTCTTTGGTGTGTTAGATGCCCCCAGACATGCTTCCCCTGCTGTCCCAGTGTCATTCCAGAGGTGTTGGCATCATTTCCTGGGGTGTCATAGTGGACTTGGTGACCCTCCAGACACGGATTTGGGTTTCCCCCTTAACGAGTATCTGTTCCCCATAGACTATAATGGGGTTCGAAACCCGTTCGAACACACGAACATTGAGCGGCTGTTCGAATCGAATTTCGAACCTCGAACATTTTAGTGTTCGCTCATCTCTAGTCATTAGTATTTTTAGCCTGAAAAACCCTTTTAAATGTAGAATAGATGTGGTTGAGAATGGGGGTCGCGGCCGCTGAGAGCAGACAGATAGCTGTGCATCCCAGGCAGCCTATTCCTTAGCAGCTGAATAAAAAGAAGTTACAATTCACTTCTAGAAATGTAGAAGTCGTTTTATCCATTGAAGTGAATACCATGCTTATTTTCTATTTGGTGGCTATTTTGCCAGTGTTTACACAGTTGAATATACTGTTGAAAAAAAAAGAATACAACAAAATGTGCCTGGAGTCTGATTTGTCTCAAAAGAATTATAATATCTATATGTTTTCCTGATCAGGAAGAGACCACAGAACGGAGAGGTTTATTTGTCAATAAAAACATACAAATGTCATATAACAATCTTCTAAAGCCATAGAACATCGTATGTCCTTAGAAGTCTATTCTTCAGAGATTCCGTTCTCGGAGGTGAAATCCCATTTCCAAAACCTCTATTGAGCTTATGCACTTGCTATAATTCAATGTCAAACTGAACATAATCCACACTGTTAATCCATGGGTTACAACTAATAACCAGCTTTTCCTTCAATTTCTGCAATTGGGGAATGTGATTTTTTTTTTCAATATTTGCAATTTTGAAAATGACAAGCCAAAATCGGAGGAGGCATTTGGCCAAGACATTAAATTACCGCAGGAGCCCAATGATACAAATGTGTAAGATAAAATTACTTCTGAGAACAGACATAATTAAATGTTTCAGTGGCATAAACTATGTAATAATTTAAGAAAGAGTCATTTTCTAAGTGAGGTAATGCAGAGTAATAGCAAAGTGAAAAGATCCTTAATCTAGCAAGGTGGACAGTAACAGACGATTGACCTGGACTTCCCATAAACCAGCAGTTGTGAAGCCGATGAGTAGCTTGTACTTGTGCTGAGATTGATTTACTTATTGAAATGCTGCTTCTGGAGTTTCCATTTATTTAAATTATGACTCTGATCATTGCCACAACTATTGCTGAAACTGCATAATAAGTATTTTTTTCTAGCAAATTACTACTCATGTGTTAAGATCTTAGGAGTTAGCACATTGCACAAAAGTAGCTATAAGTCTAATTTGCATGAGAATAACCTCATTCCGGAACAGCCTTCTTAAATTAATAGGATGTAATGCTTTAAGCCTATACAATAACTTACACAGCAAAATTTACTTAATCCAATATGTGTAGAGCAGGCCATTTTTGGCAAACCAGCCGATGTATATAATACTACATATAGAATATTAAACTAAATCAAATACTTGACAAGTAAACTCTTCACCCCTGGGGAAAAAAAACCCCTAAAATATAAATGAGAAATGTCTGAAATGACATAAAAAACACAAATTTAAGGGTTTTCTGAGTTTAATAAAATACCTAAAAGTATTTGAATCTGTCTGACCGCTCAGCAGATCCCACCATACAGATGTGTCCTTTCCTACCTTTCCTCTTGGCTGAACACTATATACTACATAAAGTTTTTTGAGATATGCTTTGACAGTGATATGACGTCACAAGTGATAGACTACTTATGGCCATCCAGTGGTTAGGTTGTGGGTTGCAGCCTTTTATGGATTTTGCCAGCATGTTGTAATATTGCATTGAACTTGTATAATGAGAAATTGGAGTCCTTCGGCAAATTAGAACTAAGTTATTAAGATATTTTCTATTATTCTTTTGCATAGCACCTTTGTTTTGATTCTAGGGATTCTCATGATTTCTCTCCCCTCTCATAGCCATTGCCTCTACATAAGGCACATTCTGTCCATCTATTATACGGTATACTGTAATGTTGCAGTTACTCACTGTCTTCAAATAAAGCACTTATCTGCTACTAATACATTGTGCAACAGCTCCCCTACTCACCTAACACCTACTACCCAGTATGTGAAACACAATTTATTCTTCAAGGAGGAAGGGGAAGAGCCATAGAAATAAGATATTTATCATGTGTGATGTTCCATACTCCAGGGAAGGGGGAAGAGAAATAATCAAATGTTCAGATTACAAGATGTCACTGAAGAGGGTATAAAAACAAGAAATATTCTGTAACTGCATGGTGGGCATGTGTGTCTATTCCACTTTCCCTTCAGCCACAGCCTCACCCTCCCCTCTACCTTTAACTCCATCTGTGTGTGAAGCTGACAGTACATCTTTTTGGATACAGATTCGAGCAGTACTAACAGACGTGATCCCTGCTCTGTTCATTTATACGGGACTGACATATCACCAATTGCTGTGTTATGGTATATTCACATGGAGGAATTTGCCATTGAATTTGAGTTGGATTCCGCCTGAAACCAACCTTCTTTCATTTCAATGTTAGTTAAATGAATGGGCCACACGGTGGCTCAGTGGTTAGCACTGCAGCCCTGGAGTCCTGGTGTTCAAATCCCGCCAAGGGCAAAAAACCATCTGCAAGGAGTTTGTATGTTCTCCCCATGTTTGTTTGGATTTCAATCCCATATTCCAAAAAAAAGACATACTGATAGGGAAAAATGTACATTGTGATCCCCATATGGGGCTCACAATCTACATTACAAAAAAAAAAAAAAAAAAAAAAAAAAAGATTTTTTAAGCTTCCTACAGAATATCCACTTTTACTGTTAATTTAATGCAATTTTATAATTGAAGTTGGTGGCTTTAAAATATGTTCATGATAAAACCTCCTTATTTTTGGTACTTTACTCCTAATGCTCCAATAAGTCATTTTCAGCCGTATCTACCACGCATTGACATAATCTACAACACTGTACAGAATTGACTCTCTGTGCCCAATGAGACTCCCAACCTAGTAACACTGGAAAGTCAATTAAAACTAGAAGTACTATAGAGATTCTAGATGCCCATATAAGTCACTTCAGATCAATTTCTGCTAACTGTCATGGTATGAAAGAGCAGCACAGATCTGCACCAAATGCAAATATCTCTGGACAAATAAATCTAAGGTGTTGGATGTATTTGGTTGATGTTGGGTACCTCCATTAGCATACGTAGAAGGTTATTCATGACAATAATGCAAAGCAAGGCATGCCAAGCAGGCCTATGGAGCCAGAGCTGTAGAGTTGGAATTAGTTGATTCATTGAGTCAGATTTGATACAAATGCCTTGACTCCACCCATTTATTTATTAACCGCATAACTTGTTTATTTGCTTTTATAGGAATATTGTAAACTGGACATTTTATTCACATAAACACTATACATGGTTTTTGTTTGTTTTTTGCCAATAACAGTCATGACTAAGATGTTCTAACGGTGATAGGATATCAGTTATAGCTTAGTTAAAGAGGACATTTCATGTCCCCGGGCACATGCGGTTTTATATCACTAAATAGACAATATAGTGCTGAATTCAGCTTGCCGTCGGCTTTCCCGTTATGTGCCCCGTGGCTGGAGATGGCGGTGCTGTTAGTTTCTGCACCAATCTCTGCCCACTGACAGGCGGCTACTACGTGGTGCGCCGGCCTAAAGGAATAATCCAGTCAGGGTAAGACATACCCTATCAAAATTGGGATAAAATACCAAACTCGTGTGTAAATTGCTTTAACTGGAATACCCCTTTAAGTACTTTCTCTTGAGACCTAAGCCATAGGGTATACATTGCCGCAGTACTCATGGGAATATTCCAAGTTACTTTCATTACTATTTGGAATCTTCTTTTTGTTAAGTCAAGGAGCAGCTAATTGCATGAAGTCGGTATAATTGTCATGTAATATTCTATGCATGACTGTAATTGGGAGAAGAAAATATTTCTGTATCATTTCTGTTTTGACACTTCATGACAGCTAAGATACAAACTGATGGCAAGAAGAATTCAGGATGCAGACAACATAACAAAAGTTGAATAAAGAAGGCTTCAAAAGTGGAAGGCAAAATAAACTGACATGTAATCCCCTTCAACTTTTATTAATTACTTTTTGGCTTGCAAATGACATTGTCTGATCTTACGCAAACAGAGCGCTGCAGTGAAATTTCCATGGTGACAAGCCTCAGCTAATACCCAGACTTTTTCTTTGCCCACAGCATAATTGCTCACTACATGCGAGATAGAAACACCTCTACCGACATATGCATTAGAATTATTTCCCTTGTTTAGTGAGTCAATACAAAAGAAATATTATGCCCATTTTAGTGCTAGCTTGTGTTGTCAGCAGATGTGACAAAGAAAATCTCAGCAGATGGGATACATCTGTTAATCATAAACATCCTTTCATTAGAGCCATGCTCACATTTATTTGGTGGCAAGTTGATTTTTTAGTGTATCAGCTAATGAGAGTCTTGGATTTACACTGCAGCCGGAATAGGTAATGTCAAGTCTTTACAACATGTTTGTTTACTCACGGAAGAAACATTTGTGACACTATCATTCTCTGTATGGATACACCCGCTATATAAATGTTTTTGGAATCAGATAAGGGGCTGATGTTCACTTAGCAGGGGTAGCAGTGCTATTCTTGGTCTGAAATAAAGGGCTTGTCTGGCAGGTTTTTTTTATTTCACATTAAGGCCGGGTTCACACGGAGTATTCTGGCTCGTCATTTGGTACGTAGACGCCGCGGGAAGATTTGCGGGCCGTATACGCTCCCATTGTTTTCAATGGGAGCCGGTACCGTACACGCGGCGCTATTTTGCAGCCGCCGCAAAATCACGGCTGCAAAATAGCGCCGTGTGTACGGTACCGGCTCCCATTGAAAACAATGGGAGCGCATACGGCCCGCAAATCCTCCCGCGGCGTCTACGTACCAAATGACGAGCCAGAATACTCCGTGTGAACCTGGCCTTAAGTTCACACTGAGTAAACACTAGCTTATTTTGTAGAGTAAAATTACACTTGTAAATTTTGCTATCCCATTGATTTCAATGATATTTTTTACATGTGTAAAAATACGCCTGTAAAAATATGCTTGTAAAAAGTCAATGGGAGTCTTATTTTTACACGTATATTTTGCAAAAATACAGGCGCGTTTACTCAGTGTGAATGCAAAGGCTCCATTCAGACTCATTTTAAAATCCGTTTAGTAGATTAGCTCAAACCACTTCAGTATCGGGCCAATTTATGGACCAAGGTCCAGACACATTTTAGGGGGTATTTTTATGTGCAGTTTTGAGGGCTGTAACATTTTTCTCATAGGTGTCACTTATTAATTACCAATTACTAATTTCTGTGTCTTTTTTCGGTGAGACATAGGACTTTATTTTTATGTTGTTTTTTATTTTTGAATGTATTTTAACTTTTTTTTTATATCCAGGAAAATATAAGCAAAATGGGAGGGAAATTGTGTCTCTTTTTCACTTTTCTTTTTTTTATGTAATAATACAAAGTGCTACTGAAAAACGTTATAAACTAGTTTTTCCTCTCCATTACGGTAATTTTTATTTTGTATGGTGTTGTCGGGGGTGGGGAGATAACCTTTAATAACGGCATTTTATTGGCGTATTATTTTATTTACTTTTTTGTTAACATTTTTAAAAAACTTTTCTATTAATTTTTTTTTTTTTTTTTAAATTCAGATTGTGTCCTCATAAGGTCATAAGGGACCTTTGGGGACATCTGATCACTGTTTTTTGCATTAGATTGATTTTCCTTGCAACTGGGGCTGGTACATTTAGTCCCAGTTACAGGAGAAATACAGCCTCCTGCACTTTGCATATACAGCTTATAGAGCTGATCTGGGTCCTATAGGATCCAGCAGCTCTTGTAAGATGCTGAGCCCGGCGGATCACGTGACCGCCAGGTCAGAGGGCAGCCACATCATGGCGGCTCGCATAGCTGTGTATACAGCGCGAATTGCACACTGTACAGTATACACAGGCTGCTGCTGCCTGTCTAATCATCTGCAGTAGTTTTGATAGGAGTTTGTGCCATCCCTGAGGGCAGCCTATGTAACACAGCCCATCATACGGAGAGTTCTAGTGTGACTTTTGGAGATACAGGCACCTGTTCAGAATGAAATCACACGACCGAACTGAGGAGAAGGATGCCATTAATTTTCAGATAGAAAGCAATAACTAAATAAAATAATATTAGATGTATTATAAATATTGGGCAAATAGGTACATGATGAAAAAACTACTTTAAAGGGGTTGTCCCATCACAAGGATCCTATCTATAATGCTTGTTAATGTGAATGTAAGACTTTTCCTAAATACATTGCTTCAGCAAAACTGCTTTGTTTGTCCACTATCTTACTTTATTCATTTTTTTGTGGCCACAGCCCTGACCTGAGTCAAGTGATGTATCTCTCAGGGGGGAGGGAGGAGGGGCTAAGTGCACGGGAGCGAGCCTGGAGGGGGGGCCGCCAATGCAGGGTTAGACGCCGGCACAGGTGAAGCCAGCAACATCGCTATGCTTCTGCCCTGCATCGCTTCTGCCACTGATGGCTTCATGCAGGGCAGAAGCATAGCGATGTTGCTGGCTTCACCTGTGCCGGCGTCTACACTCCCCAGCATCCGCTGTAATAGAGAGGCGAATGCTGGGGACAGCTAGACGCCGGCACAGGTGAAGCCAGTGTAGCGCCCCACAGAGTGGGTCACTCCAAATGTCATCTTATGTGATCTATACTGTGTACTGTGAAGGTATAGTGAGATCCAGTCACCCTGTTAGCACACACAAAGTTCCACGGCCATTATCTCTTTAAGAAAAGGGGTGGAGCTACAGACTGGAAGAGGGTCGCTCTCTTTCAGTTCCAGGTCAGAGTGTGCAAGAGAGAGGAGCAGGTGTGTGGAGGTGCAAGCCTCATGGTGTGATAGAACAGCACAGGAGGCCGGAGACCTGCAGAGGTGAGATGAGACCTTGCAGGGACAGAGCTGCAGTTATAGGACCATCAATTCCTAACTAGTGTAAGAAGCACTAAGAACATTGAGAGACTCACTTGACCGAGGCCTAGTGAATGCAAGATTCCTGGAGGCTCAGTAACATACAGAGTTGGGGTGAGTGTATCCAGCATCCCAAAGAACTCGCGTTACCTGCTGTCCAGAAGGGGGATCTACCCAGTTGTACCTTTGAGCTCCTGGAACCCAGGACCAGAGGAAATCTATTAGAGAGTTTGAGCAGCAATGGAAGGCTGAATCATACTGGTGGTAAAAGGGAAGACTGGCATCTCACTATACTGAAGCAAGGTGAATCCTCCTGTAACATCTGTTATCTCCTGCTGACTACAGAAGTAAACTGTAAGTGTTTGGTTAACCCCTGTCTGGACTGTATTCTTTCATCGATCCTCTGTTACTCCTCCTGGAAATCATCCCTTCCTCACCTATATCATCTGGCCCTGGGACCTGCCCTGGTTGGGGAGGGTATAACATCTGGCACTGCATCACCACCTATTCCCAGAGGCCCTGCATACAGTGCCCGGCTTCACTTCAAGCCGAAACCCCAACTGGCGTCACGACAAACTTTTATTTTTCTTTAATCCATTTTTGCTTAAAACTCCCCTTTTTCAAGGCGCTGCCACCCCCAGTGTCGGGCCTGCTCGCACCGTGAATCTATATAGGCCGAGCCGGGGCGACTCACCTTTTTGGCGTCACGAACAGGATAGCGAAATTGCGCAAAACTCTTGTTTTTGTTCAAAAAGACTGTTGCATTTTTCAAAATTTTCCTTGCTTTCCAAAATAGCAATGAACAGCAGTTGTATGATTCAAGTTACATTGAGCTGCAGGGTTGGTGTCTTTTCCTTGCAAGCCATGCTGAGTGCAGAACATGTGACATGCCTGTGCAAGGAGCACTGAAAGGCAGTGAAAGATACAGATTGCATCATCCCCAACTGCAGTGATAAATCCTCAATCCATCCATCCATCCATCCATCCGGATCAATGCTTCACAGTATCAAGTACGGTGAGTGTGGCCTTGCTGGGGTTAACAAGGGGAGTGATGTAGCAAGCAAGTGGATCCTCATCCCCAGGCCCCTCTGATTCCCCCATAGACTCTAACCGTGGTCTCAACCAAGTAACTATGGCACCTATATTACCCTTAACAATGCCGTACATTCCGGGTGCGTCCTGGCTGCCCCAGTATACAGGCGAGTCCCATAGCCTCAGAGACTTTAAAGAAAAGCTGAGTAGCCTGTTTGACCTATACCCTATGACAGAAGAGCAAAAGGTTGCAATATTAATAATTCAACTTGGTGGTGCAGCACAAAAGGAAGTGAAATCCTGGCCATTGAGTGATAAAAGAACTGTAAAGGACATTTTTACCAAACTCAGGATCACCTTTGACACCCGCACCACAGCAGAGATAAAAATGCGGTTTTTCAGCTGTAAGCAAAAACCGCAGGACACTGTGAGAGATTTTGCCCTCAATCTGCAAGAAGCTTTGTGGGTTATTAAACAAGTAGATCCAGATAGTATTCAAGATGAGGACAGGATGCTAAAAGAACAGTTTGTAGAAGGCCTATTGTCAGAATCCGGTAAGGCCCAACTGCGCATGATGGCGCTGCAGAATCCTGATATGAGCTTTATTGAATTCAAGGACAGATCCATCCGTATCCTGAGGGAACCTGTCTATCCATGCGGACAGACGGAGGAGCAACAAGTTGCTCTCCACAGGCAAACACCTGTGAGCCCTGCAAATGCTACACCTTTTCCATCTACTGTACAGTGTGCACAGATCCAATCTGATGATGCTGCAGAGCTGCGGTTGCAAATGACTGAGCTAACTAAACATGTAGCTGCATTAACCAAAACTGTTCAAGATCTCCAGGTTTCTCCTCCAGCAAAGATCCAGCTTGCTTCCAGTCCAGAGGATCTACCTTGGAGACGTTCAAGAAGAACGTTGTTTCCTCAACAGCGACTGACGCGCAATACACAAGGACAACTCCCCATACGTTACAGGGACAATCAGTAAAGGCGTCCTAACCCAATGTGTTTGCAGATAGTTGAGTTGTATTTGTATATGTTGAATTCAGTTTATGCAACGTTAAAGGTTTAATTGCAGTGCCGACTCCCTAACAGATTGCACTAGTAGGCGAGTCAGAAATACGAACTGTGCATTAATACTTACTCTCCTGAGCATGGCGTTACCAAGAGAGAATGGACTAAAGGAACTGTGCCAGTGGTTAACATGTTTAGTTTTTCAGGGTTCCTACCACAATAACTGTCTTGTGGTATTGAAACTTTAAAACTTCCATTTGCCTACCAACCTCTTCAAGTGCATGGAATGCAATTTATGCAGGTGCACCAACACTCTCGGGGGTTGGGGGATGATTCAAATATGGCGGCCTGTCGGATAGGAGCCATCAAAACAGCCTGTGCAGTGAAGAATTATGAATGTTCCAAAATACTCCGCAGCTGCACTCGGAGTTAAGGAGGTGGACTAAGCGGTTTGGGGCTGTAATCTGCAAGGAAAGCAACCGTGAATGTTGCTGGGTTGTAAGGAATACACAACCAGAGACTAACGGGTTACAGAAATTGTGTTTACTTGAATGTTTTTGTAAAAGTTTAAATTGATCTTGAGTAAGTTGCACTTTTCTCCTTACATGTGAAGTTTACACTTGTATGTAATGTCCTTCAAACACTATGATGTTCATGTTACTGTCTACTAACCCTCTTCTTAGTTCACCGGAAGAGTAGCCCGAGACGTGCTACTTTTAACAAGGGGGGAATGTAGCGCCCCACAGAGTGGGTCACTCCAAATGTCATCTTATGTGATCTATACTGTGTACTGTGAAGGTATAGTGAGATCCAGTTATCCTGTTAGCATACACAAAGTTCCACAGCCATTATCTCTTTAAGAAAAGGGGTGGAGCTACAGACTGGAAGAGGGTCGCTCTCTTTCAGTTCCAGGTCAGAGTGTGCAAGAGAAAGGAGCAGGTGTGTGGAGGTGCAAGCCTCATGGTGTGATAGAACAGCACAGGAGGCCGGAGACCTGCAGAGGTGAGATGAGACCTTGCAGGGACAGAGCTGCAGTTATAGGACCATCAATTCCTAACTAGTGTAAGAAACACTAAGAACATTGAGAGACTCACTGGACCGAGGCCTAGTGAATGCAAGATTCCTGGAGGCTCAGTAACATACAGAGTTGGGGTGAGTGCATCCAGCATCCCAAAGAACTCGCGTTACCTGCTGTCCAGAAGGGGGATATACCCAGTTGTACTTAACCTCTGAGCTCCTGGAACCCAGGACCAGAGGAAATCTATTAGAGAGTTTGAGCAGCAATGGAAGGCTGAATCATACTGGTGGTAAAAGGGAAGACTGGCATCTCACTATACTGAAGCAAGGTGAAACCTCCTGTAACATCTGTTATCTCCTGCTGACTACAGAAGTAAACTGTAAGTGTTTGGTTAACCCCTGTCTGGACTGTATTCTTTCATCGATCCTCTGTTACTCCTCCTGGAAATCATCCCTTCCTCACCTATATCATCTGGCCCTGGGACCTGCCCTGGTTGGGGAGGGTATAACATCTGGCACTGCATCACCACCTATTCCCAGAGGCCCTGCATACAGTGCCCGGCTTCACTTCAAGCCGAAACCCCAACTGGCGTCACGACAAACTTTTATTTTTCTTTAATCCATTTTTGCTTAAAACTCCCCTTTTTCAAGGCGCTGCCGCCCCCAGTGTCGGGCCTGCTCGCACCGTGAATCTATATAGGCCGAGCCGGGGCGACTCACCAGCAACATCACTATGCTTCTGCCCTGCATGAAGCAAGCAGCGGCAGAAGCGATGCTGTTATTCCGCTCCACTCTGGGGTCACATATGCAAAGCCAAGTGGCGAGAAGCCGCCGGCCCTGTGTGCGCACTCATACACCAGTCTAGCCTTCACAATGCGAATACAGTCCCGACACCCTGTCGGGTCTGTATTTGCATTGTGAAGGCTAGACTGGTGTATGAGCGCGCACGCAGGGCCGGCGGCATCTCGCCACTTGGCTTTGCATATGTGACCCCGCCCACCAATGACGAAACAAAGCCGGAAGATAGAAGATTTCAGAGAAACGAAGATGGGTGAGTATGCGACGTGGGACAACCCCTTTAAACTACTTTAAAAAAAAGGGACATATATAGAAGTTATATAGGACATATATATATATATATATATATATATATATATATATATATATATGATATAGGATGTATACATAGGACATATATATAGGACGTATATAGGAGTTATATACAAGCTTCCTATTACTGTCTATGGATACCAATTACTAATTAGACCTGTTATTTATGCAGCAGAATGTGTGAATAGGAAATGAGGCAGCAGGACTTTATATATGCACAACAGAACTCTGACCGATTGTAAGATATATCACAAAGTGCTGTATGTCATATCATAAATCATAGTCATAAATCTGTAGAAAGATTTCAAGACGTGGGCTGCTTGATGTACCCTTTAAAATATGTGCTTTTCTGCTTTACTTCTAGAAGTCCACAAGTCTTCTGGTACACGATATTTCCTACTTTGGATAGAATAATAATAACTTACTTGTAGCCAAAGTCTGTCACTTGGTGTTGTCTTTCCATTTGCCACACATGTGAACGTTGCAGATTTTCCTGCATTAACATCCTCATTTTTTACCCGTATAAAGTGAGGAGTTTTTCCTGAAAAACAAACAATATAGCATCATTACAATACAACATTAAAGCCTGTGCAACTAGTCTGGTCCTATATACTAGAACCTGTGTTGGGTAAAACCCACAAATATGTCAATATACGGCACTGAGAAGTATAATTCCATTATTGCATACATTACTTAATTGTTATGTATAGCAAGTAATAGACCACAGAATGGTGGAGATGAACACATCCTTCCCTGTAACAGTGATGTTGGGAGATTTGATAGATCACCTTGCCTGTACACGTTACTATATATGCCATGCTATATATCTCTGTGTATCTACCCTAAGCACTATATGTCTCTAAGGGGGCGTTCACACTACCGTCAGTGTCCGACAGGTAGTGTCCGTTCAAAGTCTGGCACAGACATTAGGAGCGGACGCTAGCTGTGTCCGTGACACCTGTCATTCATTTAAATGGCGATCGGGTGCGTTCTTTTGCACTCCGTGCCCTTCCTTCACTTTCCGTTTGTAAAGATGTCAGACTTTTCAAGCGGACAGAAAAAACCTACATATCGGGTTTTTCTGTCCGCTTGAAAAGTCGGACATCTTTACATGTGGACAGTGAAGGAAGGGCACGGAGTGCAAAAGAACGCACCCGATCGCAATTTAAATGAATGACAAGTGTCACGGACACAGCTAGTGTCCGCTCCTAATGTCTGTGTGAGATTTTGAATGGACACTAGGAGCGGACACTACCTGTCGGACACTGACGGTAGTGTGAACGCCCCCTAAGATATGTAAATCCCTGATGAAGTCACTGTCATAAGTGATAGAAACACATTGGGGATTTTAAGGGCCCTTTTACTTAGTTTTGTCTCTGTTGGATTTGGAAATGTCAATGATGGTATAAGGAATCGTAAGAACTCCTGGAGAGAGTATTTTTGTGGTTTCGAGGCAGATGCTCAGATTATACGTCACTCTCTGACTCATGCCTTTATTATTTGTCAGATTTTATAATTTTGGAATAATAAAGATTGTGAGTTATTTCTCATATTGACATTTGAAGTTTTCTTTGTGAGAAAAATGAAAAAGTGTTGTAATATACTTTACGAACTTATTATACTTCTTTTTAGTAGAAAACAAGCTCTAAAATTCTCCCTTACAAGGCTTTAACCATGCATTGTCAGGGACATCTGTCCCCTATTCACTGTGTATTGTCAGTATGTCCAGTTTTATCTATTCTGAAAATGCTAGGAGAGGTTATCGCTATCAGAATTGTGGGGACCAATACCCGGCACCCCTACAGATCAGCTCTTGTCAGCAGTCACTGTGGCTGGAAGCAATGCTCTGTATACTGCTACAAACACTACACTGAAAATGGAGCGGATATTGATATTCATATTGATGACCTATTCGAAGGATATCTGTAACCCAGACAACCCCTTTAATGTGCTGTTATACAGTATTTCAGCATATCTAATTCTTAATTATTGATTTTGCAATGCCTTGTTACTGTTTTCCTATGATCCAAGCATGTATGTTTATGGAGGAGTGGAGAAACATATTGAAGTGACATAAACACTGTTAGGCTTTGCGTTATAGTATAATTTTTGCATCTTCTGAACTAATATCCAACAATGGCTTGTATTATAGCGGTCTTTGTGGATATCTTCTAGTGTCTGTTCAAAGTTTACACTGATTATTAACAAAGAAGTTGCCAAGTCATCGAGCAGAACCAAGGCCAAAAACAAATATTGCGTGTTTATCAGGACAAAACTGAAGCCTTTACCAATGCTAATATACAAAAGATTCTTTTGTATATTAGCATAACCAGAACCAGAATAAAAGAAGACCTTGGTAATAACTGCTTTAATATAACCGTTCTATTGTAGCTCTGTATTTCTTTTCTAAGATTCATTGTATGCAACAACAC
The DNA here is from genome assembly GCF_031893055.1 of Leptodactylus fuscus. Taxonomy (NCBI): domain Eukaryota; kingdom Metazoa; phylum Chordata; class Amphibia; order Anura; family Leptodactylidae; genus Leptodactylus; species Leptodactylus fuscus. The sequence continues at coordinate 73,848,558 of NC_134268.1, read as the reverse complement.
AGACTCTACCTATAGTCTGCTGGGTATAGATTTCTGTTCCCCAGATATGGCCTTTTCATCATGGCTTATACCATTATTCCCTCCCTGGAATGTAATTTCTGATACAAATGTCTCAATAGTTTCTCAAGTCGTCTCAATATATTGTCAAGCTTTTAATAATGATACAAACAGCACTCACCACAAGGATGTCTTAGGACTTTGACTTCATCTATTGCTATATATCCATGTTGATCAAATGCAATCACTTCAAAATAAACCTGTAAAAGTAAAACAGGGTTATATACACCAATGTATACATCAGAATATTGCAAAACAATTGCCAAATACTTAGAAAGGACCTCAAAATGCATTGAATATTATATAGATTAGATGTCCATTGACCAAATCTGCCGATTTTGGCAGGATCAGCCAACTGTCTAATGTCTATGGGGCGTCCTGGCATTGCCCTGGTGGTAGATGTCAGGGGCATCCCAATGTAGCTATGTTTTATATCAACTTATCCTTAAAAGAAAGGGACTCAAGCAGGCCATGCACAATAGACGTCTATTGACTGAATCTAATGATTTCAGCAGGATCGGACAACTGTCTAATATCTGTGGGGCTGGATCAGGGTTAGAAAAGAATCAGGCAGATCATTTTGAGCTACTCACTCTTTTTGTTCTCTGAGGGATAGGCCTTTGCCAGAGATTAGGGAAAATACACACATACTTGTCTGGCCAAGCTTGCATATATCTGGAGAGTAAGAGTAATAGCTTTTAGGCAATTCCACTTTTTGGCTGGACCACAATTCCTCTATACATAGAATTGCAGCATAATGTGAATTGTTTTGGGTCCAGGGAATTGACTCCTCACCTATCAGGAAGTAATAGCAAGTCTAGCTATATGGTATCTTATCAACATCATAATGCAAATCCATTAATGTCTAAAAATGTGCAGATCAAAGAAAGCGTAGGCTGTCAAGTGGGTTTTGCATGACATTGGTACCTTGATAAAAATGTGGTTTACAAACATAGAAATCTGAAAAAGAATCTATATAGTTATTTTATTTTATATTTTAAAACAGTTATAAATATTTTAGAACAGATAGACAAGAACTCAGATAGACAAGACCTCACCATGTAACTATAAAAGTCCTATAAAAAGTGTTCCGCTACCAGCACTGGCTCAGCAAGAAGGGTCTGTCCTAGTTAACTACCAAAGCATTGACACCAATCAGCTGTCACAACGGGGGCCTTGTGAGCAGCTCTGTGACAGTGTAATGGAGGCAAAGCTTGCAGACTGGATAATAGTGCTTTCTGCTCTGTTTGTCTTTAAAATAAAAAAAATAAAATACCTTGCTGAGCTTGCCAAGGATCCACTAATGAAAGCCCAGGGAGAAATGAACAATGTCTAGGGACTTTGTATAAGGAGAAGCTGTTTGTACAGATGCATTAATATCATCAATGTACTGTTGTGCACAAATTAAAACCTCCCAGCGCTCACGGCCTCTTGCTCATCCAGTTAGTTTATCAATACCTGGAATATTTAATGCTCCATCTGTTTGTTAGAGAACATGTCAGATACACAGAGATGAATGTCCCTGATGTCTAAAGGGGATCAATGGCATGGGATTTAGATGGGATGTGATCTTCTATCATAGAGGATATCAGCATTATAGATTACACAGTATTGCATGACTAGGTTCTGATCATATGACTTCAAAAATAAAGTGCAAGATTGTACTTACTGAAGACTAAAGCAGACCATACAGTGATATCATGAAGGATGGAGTTACAATTAAAGAAGACCATTTACCACTTTCACCAACGCCAAGTCATTTCAAGTTACTATAAGTACACTGATTTTTTTTGACCCCACCATTCCTGAGCAATCATTTCTGTTCTGCTCTACTGTCAAGTGGGCTGTCACAGGCTGTTGTTTTTAAGATACACCACCCAACAATAAGTATAACATATTGAGTACCTAAACTGACTGCACTGTTTACTCAGGAATGGTGAGGGGGAAATAAAAAAATAGATAAAAATCTAACTACAGTGGAATTAGTAAAACTGCAACTATTTAGGATGCAGAGAGTTGGAATTGGTGGTCCTTCAAAGACTTATTGCTGTCTGTTGAAATGAATTGAGTTGCTGGAAAATAAATAAAATAAAGGGTTTTCTGAAAGTGCCTCTTTAATTTAGTTTGTTCTAAGGACATGTATGTATATCAGTATCTATCACAATCAAACCTTGTGAGGCTGACAGTTTGGTAGGGTATCTATATTGTGGTTGTGTCATCAGGCAGGGAAATTATATGAATGAGAAGATAACCTGGACACACTAAGGGAATCATGGCAGGGTTTCTTACAAACGTAGGACCATAGAAAGTTTTTACATTCATGGTCGTATCCATTGGTAACCAATCAAGACAAAAGACTAACACCACTAATATGGTTAGAGAAAATTCTTAAAACTCAGCAACATTTTTATTTACTAATATTTGCAAAAAAAAACTCTAAGAAAAAATTTAGCATCATGTGCATCTTCAGTACCTTAAAGGGGTATTCCCATCTTATAAAGTGATAGCATGATAATAGGATATACCATCATTTTATGAGCAGGGTGGATCCAAACTCTAGAAGCCCCACCATTTCTTTCCTGAGAACGAAGGAGCCACAGCACTGGCTGTTTTCCTCTCCATGACTAGGACCCATTCATTTTCAGGGATCCAAGATGTCATTCACTTTTAGACTTGGGTCCAAGGCATCATTTTGGACAAGGTCTAATAACTTAAGCTCTGTCTCCAGAACTGCCAATTCCTGTAGTTTGACATAACATAGCTTAGCACAGTAGATACTATACAGGAGTATATAATGAAACTGAAAAATTAAACTAATAGCCCTAATAATAAATATTTTGTAATTTAATCAAATTTCCATGGGGGAAACATTCATCAATGAGTAAATAAAACGTGAAATGTCACATGCAGAGTAGAAAGTCCCATGTAGACGAGTATATTAAATCGATTCTGGATACAAATGTCTGCCATACCCCCAGCTTAGATCCCATTTTCAGTGCTTACCCATTTAAGAGATCATGAAAGAAAAATGACAGTCATTAGAGTGGCATTCTAATGCAGTTATACTAAACAACGCTGACACTTCCAATACATCTCGGGAGAGAAAATGTGGGACTTAAAACAGTGCTGTGTTTTCCATCATTTATGCTCCATGTCTTTCCTAGCTTGCCAAATGATATTTTTATTCTATCCTCATTCCGGCACCTTTTATCATACCAGACTTGACTTTACCAGGTACAAGAAAAATGAGATAGAAAAATTAAGAGACAGAAATATTTATTGAGGGCAATTTAACTAAAAGGGATATTTTTTTTCCCAAAGAGAAACATTTATCAAACAGAGAAATATGCAGCATTAAGCAAAATTGAGGAAGCTGGAATCAACACCCTATTTTATGTGAGATTAAAGGCTATGAACACCTTTGCATCTTTTTTATATATAAAATTCTATAATGTTTGTGTAATTGGTTATAAATAAAATCTCCTATTGGTTTATCTTCTGCCGCTTGCATATGTAATCATATAGTGCAGGCTGCTCAGTCCTAGTCAGAGTGAAGTCTATCAATGATCGCTCTGACAGATCCGTTTATAGTTTTATCTCTGTTCTCTTGAACAATCCTCGAAACTGACTGTACCTGAAAGGATTACTGAGTGATCCTTGATTCACATCTGTATTTGGTAATCCGTTCAGGGAGTCCCCCCTGAACAGACTACCGAATACATTTCCAAGCAATGTGCAGTGAAAGCACACGGACCCCATAGACTATAATGGGATCCGTGTGCTTGCCGCACGCTGCCCGCACGAATCATGCGGACATGAAAATAGATTGTGAAGTACTTTCCTGTCCACATGTTCCCTACTGAGATCTCGCAGCAAGCACATGGACCACATTATAGTCTATGGAGATCCGTGTGCTTTCACTGCACACCACTTGCAAATGTGTTCGGTAGTCCATTTGGGGGGGGGTCCCTATAAACTCCCCTGAACGGATTACAGACACAAATGTGAATGAAGCCTGAGCCATCAAACAACTCAATTTCACTTGAGACAGGACTGAGCAGCCGGCAACGTATGAGAAAACATTCAAGCTGAAGAAGATGAAAGGTTTAGATTTAATTAAATACATTACAGTAATGATTTTATCACATAAAAGATGCACTAAGATAAAAAAAACAATGATGCAAAGGTATCGACAATAATGTGTTTTAGGTTTCCTATTCTTCAGATTTCTAATGATTCTATAAAATGAAACCAGTAATAATACAACACTTGTCCCTAATGTAGTGACTACAAAGCTATATAGCAAATATTCAGACGACTACTACTACCCAATGCAGCTGTACTGCTTCCATATTGGTTTTGGTAATCCAGTCATGCCGTCTTACAGCTGGGTCTCCCTAAACTAAGTCTAAATTATCACTAGGACATTTGCTATGTTATCTAGGCTCTATGGACTGTGGCGACATAGAATATACGAAACGTTACTGTCCCCCAAAGCTCTTTTACTGACACCGTAATATAAAAATCAAGCAAAAACGGAACACAAAAAGTATTCTAACACATCTTTACAAAATAAAAGCAAAGAGAAGATCAATGTACATTAAAAACAAAGCTATGGTGCGATACAGGACGTCATCCAACCTTTAACCTTGCTCTGTCTGAGCTTAAGTAATACGTATTCCATTATTTATGACATATACACTCATAATATCAGCTCAGCCACACTGTGAAAGTGGTGCTTGACTTCCTCGGCACTTGGCTAGGCTGAGCGCCTCTTTGAGAGATGCTTTACATGAGGTTATTCATCAGATATGTGCCAAACAGGAAGCCGTGAATCAACGTACCACAGCAATGATCCGCCCTGCATCACTGAAGAGCAAAATTAGCTTTCATCCTCACCACTTTCCCCAGCTGTTTGTGCTGGACATGCTGAATGTTATCATAACCCATCCAACCAGGAGCCCATAGACAACTTGTCACTTCTCAAGAGTAATGGAAATATTGCTCACTTTCTACAAGAACCAATATATTTCCTGTCCGAAGAAATAAATACTTGCAGCATTGTATGGAGTTCCTTCAAAAATCAATATATGTGGCTCAATGCATCCAATAAAACAGTGGCTGAGTATAACGCCAAATATAATGCGTTGGTCTCACTTCATATCCTCCCTGAAGGCCCTAATAAAGATGCTAGATTTGCTCAGAATACTTTCTAAGTAATACCTTCTTTAATTTGAAGTATTTTAGTAGATTTAAAACTGGAGCGTAAGAAGTCAGTGCAAGAAATGGAGCATACACAGCAGTCACATGGCCATAGTTAGTAATAGTCTGAAGCCAACTCATTTATTCAATAGGAGAGTGTGCAGGGAGGGCAGTAGATAAGACATCATATATTGTCAGTACTGGATGTAATGATGGCTTAGTGTTGTTACCTATAGAGGGGAAATGTTCTTTTGTAATCTTGTCTATTATGTATGATGTTTCCTGCAAAGAACACCCCTATAGAATTAGCTAGTGTCAGGCTATTATGGGGTGTAGTGGTCAGAGTGAAAATTGCAGGACTTATTACTTTTTAAAAATATAGATAGCGCCATGGAAAATCAAAAGATATGTTTAACATAAGATTGTCACACATGGTTATTGTCGTATCAGTGGAAACATCAATTTTCACTTCAAGAGGTGGCGCAGGAAGGAAATGGTAGGAATCTGAGTGGCAAGATCAGTGCTCCATGGAGCTGAAGGCCGACATGTTGTACTGGAGTGAGCTATTGCTGTACCATGTGACAGATGAATTATGTGAGCACTGTGGTGTTCTCAATCAGCTGATCTGAGGGTATGTCAGAACTCCACTGATCACATGTTGATGACCTATCCTAAGTAGTCAATATGTGAACCTTGGAAAATCCCTTTAAGAAGAAGAAATATGTAACTCTCAAGTTAAAGCTTTAATTTGCTTAAGACTTAGGGTCTTCCAACAACTTTTGGTTGTGCAATGGAAATAGTAAAATTGTGACTAAGTGCTAGAGTTCTAGAGAATGCTCTGTGACATTTTATTTCTAATGCTACAACTTTTGCAAGTGCATCCTTAGAACGCAACATGCTGGGGATTAAGTATAGAAAGCTAGTCACCAGTGGTATAACTTTGAGAGGACGCAGAGGGCACAGCCACAACTGGACCAGGGAGTCTCATGGGGCCCAGTAGGTGGCTCTTTTCAATATGAGGAGACCAGTGCTTTAAATCATATATTATAGTTGGGAGTCCTGGTACAATTTTTTTAGCCTCATGCACACAACTTAGCGTGCAGGTTTAGAAAGGTAGGCAAATTTATAAAGGAATGCAGCCAGATTACATCCACATGACATTGTAGTGTCCGATCTGATATCGCGGAGCAGGATAGAACCTGCTCTAGAATTATACAGGAGAATCAGAGAAGCGCTAAAGGTCGCATATATGTAGCCTGACAGTACAACATACAGTATATGTCAGAAAATTCTAACTTGTATTATTTGGGGGAGTTTGAGGTGGGTACATTTTGTGCTAAAACCCTTGTCAAAGAACTTTGCATAAGCAAACTTTAATAAGGACTGTAAAACCATTGCTATTTTAGAATCAACTCAGATCAGGTAGAAATTACAGTCTGCAATATTTCATTTAGAAAGCAACAAATATTTACGGCAAGCTCAATTATGTTTATATGATTTCTAATCAACACCATGAACAACATAAACTCCAGCACTTCATTGCTGCCTTTGCTGTTGCCATCCAGTACAGTGAACAGTGAGCACGTGATTGTACTTTCTCTTTTATGTGGAATGAAATAATATACGGTGGTCAAATAAAAGTTGGCATTAATTAGACATCGAGCCTGTGCCTAATCACTGGATAATTTCCATCTTAAATTGCTGCAGATGATAATTAGCTGGCAAATTGTTGTGCTCACGGAATGGTGGTGTATATGGTACATGGAGGAGAAGCGGCAGTGATTAGTGCGATGGCGGCGGGCGCTGAAAGTTCACATCGGCTTCTATTATAATTATACGTTCAAGAGCATTTATATGTAAACGACATTCATCAACTCCCACTCCCAGAATATCTATTGTCATCTTTACAGCATCATCAACTTTCTTAAAGGGCAAGCTGTATTTCACAAGTGATGTGGATGAATTGTACTAGGAAAATACTGAATATTATTTTTTACATTTTTACATCTGCATAGTGGTTTCCATTGTAAATGAAAACCTCAATATAGTGCCATGTCTGGTGCACAATGGACACAGGTGACGACAGACAGAAGCCACTAAGTAATAATGGGGTCTGTTGGGTTCCTTCAGGGTGACTATTGTTTTGATGAAAAAAGTTGCATTACAAGCTATTGTTTGCCATCTAAATTGATCGGCAGTGAAACTCCCAACAGGGTCTCTGAAGCAGAGAATTATCCCGTACTTCACTTTTGAACATGCTCCTCTGTGTTTACAAAGGACTATCTGTATATTTTATATTTCTATAACTTCAAATAGTCTTGAATTTTACTTGTACATAATTCTACTTTTTTTTTATTTTGCAAGATAGAGAGAAGCATACAAAACAACAAAAGATTCACTTTGGAAAAGAGCCCATTCTGCTCAGATATTTCTAAATGTGTTTGAATTGAACATACATAATGCACTTGGCCCTGGAAATGTAGATGTGAAGGTGATGGAGTTCTTGTAAAACAAATCCAAATCTATTAGAACAGGGTGTACGCACTCCCCTAAGGTCTGACATAACAGGTCACTACATAGGAGGAACACCCAATATCTATGTAAAAAATGGTGCGGGGTCAAAAGCTATAAATTCAGAAGGCCAAGGGTCAAGTATTTTCTAAGTTAAATCCAGTAATAACTGGATTGTGTGCTGATGGACTCCAGCCAATTCCTTGTTTAGACACTTTGTAAGATCTTATTAGACCACATTGTCTGGGATGCACATTACAGTACAATGGAACGGCATGAGTATTCTGACTTATCACAGACGGATAAAGGTGGTTGTACAATATATTCTATGCTAATGTTCAAGTGTAATTAACGGAGGTTATTTCTGCCCTACAGTGAGGATGCTACATGCTGGATCTGTGGCTTAATTCTCCATATATAAGCCTCAAAATCATCCTTGGAATAGTTAGAAGTTTTCTGATTACCGTATATGGTTATCAAGTGGCTTAAAAATACAAAACTCAATGGTGTCTGGACTCAGGTCTGAGTGTCCAGACCAGTATACAATACGTAGGCCCTAACTGGCAAAGTGTAGGTGCACTACATACAGGCTGAAGAAGCTGAAGGATGAGCCTTTTCTAATAATATACTACTGCTATGCAGGGTATTCCTTCCAGGCATCCTCCAATGAACTGTCCAATATACAAAAAGGATAAGATGTCTTGGTAGTTGGAACTGAGTGTTCAAGGTCTCTATTAGGAAGACAAAAAATACTGCAGAGTTCTACGCATTTAATCAGCCATGTACAAGGGGTACCCAATAGCGCTTTCTTTCATTAGAACAACACTGAAGGATTGGTCTGCTATACATATATTTTATCATTGCATTAAAAGTCCCTAAATCACCCCTTGTGATACCATTGTCAATAAGGAAGTCATCTGCTTCAAATAATCTCCTAGTGGTAAGCTATCTTCTATACTGGGAGTGATATAGAAGCTGGAGGAGGCCTGGAGGAGGTGGAGTATCAAATCAAAAAAATCAAATCAAAAAATGCTTTATTGGCACGTCCGAATAGGTATTTGGCATTGCCAAAGCTAGTAAAGTGGGTGGGTGGGGGGGGGAGTTGGGTTGGGTGGGTGGTGGGTATGGGGGGGGGGGGGTTCGGTTATAACAGTCCATGGAGTCTCATCTTCCTCTTCGTTGGTGACTGCTATATGGGGAGGTGGGGGTGGGTGGGGGTGGGTGGGGCGGGTGTTTTGGGATAAATATAACAGTCCATGGAGTCTCATCTTCCTCTTGTTTGGTGACAGCTGGACACGTATTGGGCAGCGATCTCCACAGTGGCCTCTTCTTCTCCCAGTAGGATGTAGAGTTTCCTCTTCTCGTCTGCAGATATGAAGTCTGGGATGTGGGCAGAGAGTCTTTGGTAGTAGACGGCCCTCATAGCTGAGTATTTGGTGCAGTGTAGCAGGAAGTGGGTCTCGTCTTCTAGGGCCCCCTGGTCACAGTGCTGGCACAGTCTCTTCTCCCGTGGCTTGTACGTCTGTCTGTATCGCCCCGTCTCTATCTCTAGGTTGTGGGCGCTCAGTCTGTATCGGCTCAGGGTCTGTCTGTGCTTGGGGTGGCGTATTCTCTCCAGGTAGGTGGCCATGGTGTAGTCCCTTTGTAGGGATTGGTACACGGTGAGTTTCTTGGAGTTATTTATTTCGTTTCTCCATTCTTCAATGTACCGCTCTCTGTTTGCCTCTGTGGTCGCCTTTATTTCGGCCTTGGTTATCATCTGTTGGAGTTTTTGGTTTGGTGGTTGGCTGCTGTTTGGTTGTTGAATGTCTGGTTTGCTCAGGTGGCTTAGCCATGCTTGGTGGTGGTATGAGTCAGGCTTGCTCCCCTGGATGTGTGCCTGGAAAGCTAGCGCCCTCTTCTGTATGGTGAGCCATAGGGGGAGTCTGCCTAGCTCTGCCCTGCAGGCTATGTTGGTGGTGTTGCGATGGACATGTAGCAGGTATTTGCAGAACTCCAGGTGGAAGTTCTCTGTTGGGCTGGAATCCCACCTTGACTGGTCTGGGTAGGTGGCTGGGCCCCAAACCTCACTGCCATAGAGAAGGATCGGGGAGATGACAGCGTCAAATATCTTCATCCAGACCCTCACCGGTGGTTTGAGGTGGTACAGTTGTCTTCTGATGGCGTAGAAGGTTCTGCAGGCTTTTGCTTTCAGGGTTTCTATTGCTGCTTTGAAGCTTCCTGATTGGCTGAGCTCCAGCCCCAGGTAGGTGTAGCTGTTGGTTTTCTCCAGTGTGGAGCCGTTCAGTGTGAATTGTGAGGTGGTGGAGGCTTTATTGTGGCCCTTCTTCTGGAATACCATGATTTTGGTCTTCTTCTGGTTGATGGGTAGGGCCCATGTGGTGCTGAATTTTTCCAGCACTGACAGGCTTTCTTGGAGGTCTTTCTCGGTGGGGGCCAGGAGTAGGAGGTCATCGGCGTATAGCAGGAACTTCACCTCTCGATTGTTCAGGGTGAGGCCTGGTATGTCACTTCCAGAAGATACCTTCCTTACATATACCGTATGCTATGAACAAAAACTAAATGTCTGATGAAGAGTGTTACCTGAAGCAACACACCATAATACATAAATATTCCACAAATTGTATGGAGTTTTGATGCAATAATAAAATATATATGAACCACACCAATCTTTCACAAAGCTGTTCTACTCTTATTGTCAGCCATGTCTTTCCTATGTGAACCTTATTATTATGTGAATGCAAGTTAATCTGGATTTCTGTATTGATTTAGTGAGTCGTTCGATTGGAGCGGTGTCTTTTACTGATCTTAAAAGCTCGTTTCACTGCATAAAATTCGGCTACATACAAAAGTATATCACTATTTTACCCATTAAACCATGTATCTCGGAGCATTGTACTAATAGTTCTTTTTCTGTCTAAATCCACAAGTTGACTGCACTATTATAAATTGCTTACATAAGTAGATTATCCTACCTGGTAGAAATTGGGCCAGAAGGTGCTTATTGCGAGTTCTGCTCGGTTCCACGTGCCAGTTGCCGGTCCTGATATATTCCAGATAGAGCTCCCCTTTTCCCCATTGTTTACTGTCACATAAATGTTCATAGATCCAGGAAGGGCTCCACTTTTACTGGACACAAAGTAATGAAAGTCAATGCAGTGAGTGTCATTCTCTTTCAATTGAGGTAAGAGCAGGACAGCTTTCTGCCCTATACGTCTTCCAGTTGTATTCACCATCAGAAAAGAACCTGAAATGCAAAAGAATTTGCTGTTAGTAAGAGATTAAATAAATTCAATAATATATCAGTGTGTTTATATTGGAAAAGATCTATCATTGTTTTCTTTTTAAGGTATGGCCGATGTCTTTCTCAGCCCCACTTAGCTTTTCTGTTCACTCTACACACATACAAGCATAGGACCAATTGTCTGGTGATAGAGACTATCAAATCAGAAGCTTAGAAATAACAGATAAGGTTGTGCCTACAAAGGATTATTACCTGCTGGTTATTTTCCTCCCTGTTTTCTGCATTGCTGTTTTAGGCTGGTCTTACATGACCATAATTTAAGTCTGCAAACGGTCTGCTATTTTGGGTTTTCAATTGCAGACACATTATATTCAGTGCGGCCTCTTACACCACTGGATATTTTATCTGTGGTGTGCCGTGCCATGACCTAGGTCCGCACTGAATACAGCAGGTCCACAAAGGCCATCAATTCACGGCACTGCACAGACTCGCCCATAGAACTCTATGGGTGCGTGCGGCAGGACACGGACATCTGCGGAATGTCTATTTGCAGTAAAATAGTAGTGTTGCTGATCAGCAACTTGCGGACCATAAAACCAATACGGTCATGTAAGACCAGCCTTAGACTAAGACTCCATTCAGGGAGAGCTGTGATTTGTGGCTATAACTCAGCTACAGAGTCTTTATACGTCAGAGTCAGAGATAGTCTCAGATCAACTGTCTGTTGCATTATTGCTACTGTCTCCATCCCCTTTAGCTCTTTAAAACAAAAATAGCACTTTTCCCCTCATTTGAATACAAATAAAATGGCGATGAAGGGCAGGTCCACACCTGCGCCCGGTCTCTGTTTTTGGGTTTCCGTCTTCTGCCGACAGAAACTGGACTGGAGACGGAAACCCGCCGGTCAGTTTTCAAACCCATTCACGTGGTGAAACCAGTTCTTTAATTGAACACAAAGTCGGACATGCATGACTTTGTGTCCGGTTAAAGAAAACGGTTTCACCGCGGAGAGATAGAAGACGCTCATGGGCGGTACTTTGCAAACCCATTCAAGTGAATAGGTTTGAAAACTGATTGCTGGGTTTCCGTCTTCTGTCCAGTTTTTCTCAGTAAAAGACGGAAACCCAAAAGCGGAGACTGGGCGCAGGTGTGAACCCACCCTTACATGAAAATGGGGTTCCAAGGCTGTATAACAGAGGCATATTTGGAAACTGAAGAATCACCTCTACAAGGTACTGAATTAGTTTTATAAACCATTTACTGAGGATTTCCTTTAATTTTTTTAGAAACAGGTGTACTTAAAGGGGTTGTCCAGACAAAACTGAACATTATATTTAATCTTTAAATAGGCTGGGGGCAGGGGAAAAAAAAAAATTATACTCGGCTTTCCCCGTGGTTCTGGGACCTTCCAGCGCGATCCAGCCTGCCCACTGCAGTGTTAACATATGGTGGAAGTCTCAGACACACGTGACCACTGAGGCCAATCAGCGGCCTCAGCCAAGGGCCTGAGATTATGGGTGACATCTCAGGTCTCTTCCCAAGGCCTGCTGAGGCCACTGACTGGCAGCTTCAGTGGAAGGGATCCGTGAAGTCAACCACACTTGGGAGCATCAGGGCCGTCATGATTTATTTATTTTTTTAAATTTCCCTCAAATTTATCAATTTGCCTGGACACCTTCTTTAACTTTCCTTGGACTGTTTCTGCAGCTTCGCCTAGTTGTAGTTAAATAAAGATACTATATAAATTTTCCTTTTTTTCCTTTTTATATGAGGTTGTATTTACCTAATTATAAGACTTTCTAAGGAGCAGATTTGATCAAGTACGTTCTGATGCATAAAGCCATAGAACGGTGTACTTTATTTTTCTCATGTCTGTACATCTGATTAGAAAATTGAAGCATTTCAGAATCCTGAAATAAATGGCGATAAAGTATAAGCCCGGTATACTGTTATCTCTCATTGTAGCTCTAAAAATCCATGCTTGTCAGACCTATTAAATGTACACAGAGTGGATTTTGAAACTTTGGTATGGAAACTGAAGACTGTAATAAAAATAATGCATTGCATTTTCAGAACAAATGCTTCAGATGGATTAATTTTCTAAATGCCTCTAGCAGCAGGAGAGAAAGCTTTTTTTCCTACAAGAAACAAAGTCTTTGCATTCTACTGTAGACTATAATAAATCCGTATATTAAAAAAATAAAGTGAAAAGGGTCTAGTGAACAATATGCTAAGTACCTCTAAATATGAAGCATATTCTCTAAAAAGCTTCCTATACTAAATGCATGCTGTTCTTAAATTCCCTATTTTATCCACCCATATATATAATAAAAGCAACTGCATAGTCAAATCCATCAGTGTGAAGTTATAGACTATGATTTATGGATATCATCTGAAAAAGTCACCAATGATATTAATTTAAGATAAGTATTCTGCTCCTGTGACACAACAAGGTGATGGTTGCAAAGAAATGAACACGGGACCTACCGTAATCTCTAAGACAAGAGCCATACACATAAGGTAGGCTGAAGGCTCATTTGGCTGACAGCAATCTCCTCCCATATACAAGGACTCTTCGATCAGCCTAAAGTACATATTTATTTCCATAGGGAGAGGGAGACAAGTTGCTGCCAGACATCTGCAGAACAAAGGATCAAGAATGCTGAAATCTAACAGAGAGCAGATGTCAGGGGACAGTCAGGAGTCAGGCTGCTACCATATATATTATAGCGTTGCAAAAATTCTGCTGAAATGGGAGGTTTTACTAAAATAATCTAATATATACAGATGTAGTCACACATAACTGATCTCAATACTTATTACTTATCATAAAATCATGTTGTTCTTCAGAAAATCCTTTGTGATACACTGATCAGGAACGGCATGTGTTTGGCCATCTTTTCAGGTTTTTCTCATAAACAACACTTATCGCCTACCCAGAGTAAAGGAAAGAAATGTCTGTTTGCTGGAGATCCCACCACTTGGACTTCCACTGGTAATGAGAATGGAGATCAGCGAATCCCTTGTGTGAATGAGTCACAGTGCACATCTGAAACCTTTGTTGCATTCACATCAATGGGACTAGATTTAAAGGTATGGTTCAGGCTAAAATTTTATTTTTTGATTGGGCAGGGGAGTTGAAAAAAAAATATAAAAAAAACCTATACCTATCTTTGCAACTCCAGTGTAAGTTCCCGGCACACGAGACCATTGAGGCCCATCAGTGGCCTGAGTAGAAGGGACCCGGGATGTCACAGCTGACTAGGACTTCCGTAAAAGAAGACAGTCGAGCAGCAGGACTGGAAAGCGTTGAGAGGACACCAGGGCACTGGGGGCGTTTTTTTATTATTATTTTTTTACATTTCTTTTTTATTTCTTTTCTCCTCCCTTTGCCTAATTAAAAAAATAAAAATTTTAGCCTGGGCAATCTCTTAAAATTTTTACAAAATTTTCACACACTTTATGTTCACTCCATAGATTATCCCATCCTGAGCATGACTGCAAATCACTTTCATTAAACTGTTTTGACAGTCCTGCTACTAGGGGGCTCCTATCTTTCCTATCTGCTGTCCACTACCTGTAGTCAAGTGAAATACATCCTTGGTGCTCAGGTGGAAACGTGAGAAATAGGCGAGTGGGTCCAGTAGGTATTATCTCTGCAAAGGTACTTATTTCCTCCCAGCTCCAGTGCACACTGTATATAGGGAGATATTTTTGTCAGTACTAAGATCTGTGTTGGAGGAGAAGGACAAAGACATGCAAATTACTTAATTTTTCTGAATTAGAATGGAGAGAGGTGCTTGTGAAAAGATTAGCTTGAGTAGGATCACAGCCATTGTATATTCATTCCATATATAAGATCTGTCTAGATAGTGACAAAACGAGCATTAAATATTAAATAAATAGCCTCACGAGAAGTGTTACTCAGTAAACTACAAGCAGAGGTCCGCACTATCTACCTGCCCCTTGCTCTGAATCAACTGCAAATGAAAGTGCAAGCAAATAATATATATTTATATATATATATATATATATATATATATTTTTTTTTTTTTTTTCATTAATGCTAGGTTGACACTAACATTTGGGTTTCCATTCTTCAGCTCCACTTAAAGAGTGGTAACCCGCAGAACCTGCATACCTAATAGTCTGTAATGAGTCCGCCAGGTTTCCGTCCAGATGAAGTTGAGCGATATGTCCTGCTTGCATATTTTAAGCAGAATGGGAGAAAGAGCTCCTGAATGGTCACTGAATTCTAATGAGACTGCTGTGTTATTTACATTTTACCTTTTTTTTTTACATTAAAAAAAAAACAAAAACAAAAAAACACCTCAAAATGTAACCCTCTTCCAAAATCTGCCATCCTATTGCATGACGGTCAGGAGCTGAGTGGCAACCATAAACAGCGCAAACCTGGCGGCATAGAGCCAAACCTCTATTTTTTTCGCTGTTCCACCTTTCCATAAAGAGTTAAATAAAAATAAATAAGAATATCAGACATTCCCCAAATTAGTATACGTAAAGAGTACATATGGCTGCACAAGTTGTCTTATGCAGCCAAGTATATGAAAACGTAAAAAAATTACTGGAATCACAATATGGTGACTCAAAGAATTTAATTTTTTTTTTCGATTTTTTAAAGGCAGTAAAATGTAAGAAAAACTTCATAAACATGCTACTGTTGTAATTGAAACAACCCGTAGAATACAGGTAACATATAATTTGTGATGCACCGTGAATGCCAGAAAAAACGAAACCAATAAGTCGTACAAATTCTGTTTTTCTATTATTCCACCCCATTCTGATTTTTCCAGCTTCCCCGTACATTGTTTGGAATATTAAACAGACAATTTAAAGCCCCCTATGGCTCTGTGAACAGAAAATTAAAAAAGTTGTTTTCGGAAGGCGGGAATTAAAAAACAAAAAATTTTAAATGGCCATGGTAGCTTGTGGTTAAAGAGGATTTTTAAAAAAATTGCATCCTTGGAAATAAAGCTATCAAGTACGAACCTTGGAAACTTTAAACGTTAAAACTTAACTAAACTTTCCCATAACTTTTGTGACATTAATACATTGTGTAATATAGTTTATTAACAGATTATATCTCCTTTCCATGAAATCCTGTGCAGATATCCACTATTCCTCCATCTCTGCCGTTGTAAAACTTGGAAATAGTTTTAAAAAAACGGCACAGACTACACTATAAAAATTTGCAATTAACTTGATAAATTGCCCCTGAAGACTTTCTTTCTTACAAAGCGAGATGGTCACTTCAAATGACTGTATCTTCGGATTTATACCACCTAGGAAAATGGTTCTGGTATCACAGCTTTCAAGATTGAAGTACTAGCTATAACAGAACCTGAGATATTACTATAGACACGATAGCAAAAAAATACAAGTTACACTTTAATGACACCAACTTTAGATTATTTGCCATCAGAATTTAAGACCACATCATGCAAAGTGCACAAGACTTATCCACAGTGTATAGATTCATCCCTATAATCCTCCCAGCTATACATTTATTATATTAAAAAGGACTGTGACTTAAATAGTACTTGTACTCAATTTCGCAGGATAAGACCCAGAGGCCAAAGTTCCTGTTCCTTGCTATTTTAGATTTTGCTCACATTTTTGTGTAACTTGCCATATCCATTACCCTGGTCGCATACATAAACCTGTGTCATATTTTATATGGATTTGATTTCCCCTTGTGTTGAGCGGTATGTGATGGCTTGCAGGAAATTTGCATAAACAGATAATGCCATAAACAAATGTATTTTCAAGGCTCTTACACAGTGAACACAGCGTTCATCAATCACAGCAATACAAATACAAATGGGTTTGCCCTTTCTTAATGGTGTGAAGTCTATTTCTATCAATCTAGTGCACTTGCCAGACATCCAATCGGCATTAATGAAGGCGCAGAGCACTATCAGAGCCCATGGAAGACAATCACACGTCTGACACAGTTATACAATCTGTCAATCATTACAAACATGACTGACATGTCACAGCAGTAAATAGATAAGGGGCGACCACACAGGTATAAAAAAGACAGACTTGAAATTCTTAAGAAACCTAATAGATCATGACTTTATGAGATAATTGACTTGAAAAGGTCTCACAGTTGCGTGCAATGTATAAATACACCTGCATCCACAATGTGGCAGCTTTACAACTTAGCAGAAACGTATTCATACTATGAAATGCAAATCTCTATCCAAGGTTGAGCATATGAATCTCAGAGGATTAAAGGGGTATTTCCATCTGATCATTTAGGGATAAATGCATGGGATATGCCATATATGACTGATATATACAGATCCCACCACTGGGTTCTGTATCTGTCTTGAGAACAGGGCACCTCTGACCCCCTTCTTTCCACCACAGAGAAAGGAGTGATGACTGCACAGGAGTCCAGGGGGGAGGTGAGGGCAGGGAGGCTGCTACTACTGCTGCTGACTCAATAGCCTCCCTGCTCTCACCTCCCCCCTGTGTACACACAGTAGACAGCGCTCACTGAACTTCCGGTGCTCGTTGCTGGCTAATTAGCATATCAATAAAAGCGGGCTAATTCAAAAACGACTGAGAGTATTACTAAACAAAAGGTATGTCTGGAATAGACTTTCTAAAGGTATGCAAATATATGCTTAGTTAAAAATCACTAGAGCCAATAATAGAAACCATTCAAATGAATATACAGTTTATAGTACCTTATATATAACTTTATGATGACAAATTGCCTTTAAATGGTCACTAATTTTTCAGACAAATTAATCTCATTCCATAGAGCATGTGATTCTGGATCAATATGTAATGCTTTTATAATGTACAAAAGTCTTCTATGCACTTATATGTATTTCTGGCTGCTTGTATATTTAGAGTTCGAATGTTATTCACAGACAGCAAGAAGCTGAATGTGTTCCAAGATTTTCTTCTTTTCTTGTGTCATGCCAGCATGGTAGATGCTAGAATACCTGCAGGTCACTGTTCCTGACTCTTATATTATTCTTACCCAGGCTTTTCTCTGCTATTTGTTTGTTCTTGTACAGTTACTTTTGGCAAAATTACATGTAAACAAACCAAACTAGTTATAATGCATAGGGAAGGGGGCAGACTTCTCTTTATTGTATACACCCACAGTCTCAAAGTAAAATGAAAATGTGTTGCGGCCAAATGAAGACATTAGCAACAGAAAAACTGATAGGACTCAACGTATGAAGGCTTATACAGTAGAGATGAGTGAGTAGTATTCGATTGAGTAGGTATTCAATCGAATACTACGGTATTCGAAATACTCGTACTCGTTCGAGTACCACTCGCTATTCGAATGGAAACGTTCGATGCAGAACCAGCATTGATTGACCGAATGCTATACAGACCTATATGGAGTTCACAATCCACGTTTACAAAAAAAAAAAAAAAAAAAAGTCACGATTTTTCCGCCTCCCAATGACTTCAATGGGTTTTCCACGTGGAATCCGCCTAAAGATAGGTCATGTCACTTTTCTTTTTCCGCTAGTTGAAAAAAAAACACTAGCAGAAAAAAAAGCTAGCGGTTCCCATTGAAATGAATGGGAGGCATAATTGCAGGCAGATTTTAAGACAGATTCTGAGTCAAAATCCGCTGGCAAAAGACTCTGTGTTAACAGACCTTAAGGCTGAGTTCACACAGGGATTTTTGGACTGGATTTTGACGTGGAGTCCGCCTAAGAATCTGATCCAAAACATGGCTAGCCGTGACTGGATGCCGGTGCAATGCACCAGCATCCAGTCGTGGCATTCCATTCTGGATTAGGCCCAAATAAATGGACCTAGTCAGGAGGGGAGAGTCGCACCACACACGCCGCAGTGGATTCAGCCCCGGAATCTGTGGTAAGAATGGTCATGTCGCTTCTTTTTCCTGTTATTAGGTACAATGACTTCAATGGGATCCAGTTTTGGCATCGGATTTTGAGGCGGATTACGCGTCAAAATCCTCTGCCAAACAACTCTGTGTGAACTCAGCCGAAGTGTTTTCAGTGAGAGTCCACTACACATAAACTAATACAAATGCACAAGAAATCTGTAAGTACTACCAATATGCAGGTTGCTTTCCATATAGATTCTTCTTGTCAATGCTAGGTAGCCTTCTTTCTACTGAAAAATAGGTTCATAACGTATATTACAGAAACGTTCCCACAGTAGTAAATATAATTAAAAAAAGAACACGTAAAAGTAGTCTGTCATCATGCCGGATGTCTTAGAGAAAGTCGCCTTCCATAACTGTATACAGTAATGATAGATGGTTATTATAAACCAAGTAAACAATGATAGACAATAAGTATTCTATCCAATGTACAGCAGGCAACTAGCCCGAAATATCATTGTGAGGTCTGAAGATTAATAATCATCCTCTCCAAATCATGCGGCTGACTGGTGCGCACGTTCCCTCCTCTGCACAGATAAGCTGGAGCGCACTGTGTGACGGCACTAACACTACAGCTTGATTCTGGTTAATTTGGTCAGCATGTGTAAGAAATGTGATTTCTTGAAAGCTCCTCTAAATTACAATGTAACGTTCTGCTTACTGTATAAGCCGTACTGCTGCACATATTATGCATGCTTGTCATATAGAAAAGGACGGAAAAAATGACGGACCCCGCTCTGATCATTTGCAGTTCATTATCCCCAATATTAACCGGCTAGCTAATACCATTGTGTTAATGGAGGGCAGGATATCAGTTTGGGCTTAAAGTCTACTGATTTCCCTCATCTGTTCTCTAATCCTCTGTCACCATTTTTTGTATTTCAGTAATAAGAATCACAGAGGTCACACAGAGAAAGAGAAGAATTAATGACTGGAAAATGTCAATGGTAGGCAAACTCTTATTACTTCTGTACAGAGTGGATTTTTACTAGCTACAGGGGTTAGTTTATAATGTAAAGTAATTTAACTTTCAGACGGCTTGTGAGGAAGAATAGAAATCACTTTTTTACATACTTTTTAACATACTGTACTTGCTAAGCCTGACTGTTTTCTATAGTGGACTATATAAGTTATTAGGACTTACTTAACATGTAAACCCAACTGGAATCTAAACAAGTGGATGGCTAGTGTCTTATAAGCAGGCAATTCGTGACTTAAAGGAGATTAAAAGAAGCATGCCTGAAAATATAGAATCATAAAAGTTATTAATATTTGCAATAAATCATTATTAAAATAAAGAAGAATCAAGATCTAGGCTCATCTATTTCTCCTGATGTGAAATATTTTTTTTCTATGGTCTTCATAATAATGACCACCAGAACCCGTGAGATTGCACGTCCTTGTAAAGTGGTGTCTGGTGTCACGGTTTTCTGCTCTCTCCTACTGAGCATGTGCAAGAACTCACAAAATGCGAAAGTGAGGCTAGCAAGAGCCAGACTGCAGTTACTTGACCGTCACATGGTGCTTCATATAGTACAAGTATGTAACTGCCCAGGAGTTTACAGAAAAATAATGGCACGCCATAGCAAAAGTTAGATTTGCCTCTCCCCAAAAAAAAAATAAATCAAAAATAGCAAGGAAAAAAATGGTAGAAATAATGAAGAAAGGGCCCCCCAGGGCTATTAGCCTGGGGGACATATGGTGTCACGGTCTGCTACAAGTTTTTAATAAAAAATTTTGAGGTATTTTGCTGTCTTTTTGGTTGTTTTCTGTGCCTTTTCTCCCCCTTTTTTCTCCTCAGGTACATATTGATACTAAGAATGGGTTCACACCAGCGCCCAATCTCCTTTTTGTAGGTTTCCATTTCCTGCCCAAGAAACTGGACAGGAGACAGAAACCGGTAGGCAGTTTTCAAACCTATTCATTTGAATGGGTTTACAAAGTGTCCGCTTGTGAGAGTCTTCTGCTCTCTGCGGCGAAACTGTTGTTTTTTATCGGACATGCAGGACTTTGTGTCCAGTTTAAAAAAAAAAAAAAAACGGTTTAACCACCGGCGGACACTGAATGCCGGGTTTCCGTCTTGTGCAGTGCACTGCCATCGGCATCCAGTCGCGGCTAGACACAGGAGGCGGTTTTTGGGGCCAGATTCTGAGGCGGCCTCCGCGTCAAAATCCAGTCCAAAAAGCTTTGTGTGGACTCAGCTTAAGGATACTGGAGCCTGATCTAGAAGTCTAGGAAACCGGAGATATGATCTTCCATGTTTTTTTTCCTGTTTAACAATGTATTCTGGTAGTAAATTCTGCTCATGTCTAAATTATTTCAATTAATTGTTCATTTCGTAAGCAGCTTTGATAATAAATACATTATTACTTGCAATTTTTATTTCTATTTCTTAAGGGCAAGTTACAATTTCTGGTTTTATTTGTCCAAAACTAATTAGAAAGCGACGTTTCACCATCTTCAGAAATGTGCTAATGAAAAGCATCTCGCCACGTACAACAGTTACATTTTCACATTTATATAAGGTAATACAATACTGGAGACGGAAGTGAGAGAGACTGCAAACATATAAATGAGAAGCTTACTAGACGTTATGGCTCAGTATGCAGGAAACAAAAATCCAGAGTCAAGTTCTTTCTTTCGTATTGTATCGATTGGTCAATCTCTGATGAGTTTGTAAGAAACTTTTTGGCATGGTGGCACTGTGCTTGTACAGGTGAAAGACTCCGGCCTCGCTGTAACACTAGGTGGTAGACGTATCTAAGTGGTTGTCACAGCTTGAGATTCAGAAGTGTCTTATAGCGTCCATAAGCTTGTGGAAAAATCTCTATAAAAAGTCCAAGGGAGTCAAATGACTTCAATTTTGTTGGGATTTTTTTTAGATTTCCACTAGGATAATTCCGCCATTCTATAGATATTGTCTGCTTGTCTGTAGGGGTATAGTGTTTTCTAGGATTCTGATAATGGTATTCCACCTGCTGGGAGAGGCGCTTTAGAGTATTAACACATAGCAAGGGGAAAGAACTTCTAATATGTAAATTTCTCTTTTTTATGCACAGCAACAATGCAGGTTATATGTGAGAGCAACTACAGGGTAATCACATTCCCAGGGACGGATAAAATTCCCTATTAAACAAGCAATGCCGATCCCTTGCATTAATATTTGGTCAAACCCTAGCTGATGTGCAGCAAATTTTGTAAATCTAGACCTGAGAAGCCTTGTAATAGTGTTGGTTTACAACCATCAGAAAAAACACAGTGTTTAGCAGCTTTGTAACAAATGATGATCTGGAGAAAAATTTAGCTAATTATACCCTATGCTTGCAATTACTTGTAATGCTTTTTATATTACTGTTATCTTTGCTTGGGGATTAAAGTCAATGAAGCAAGCATCAAGGTCATTCCCACCTTAATGTAAAAAACTTGCCAGGAATTAACACAGAGCAGAAGAAAGTAATAAAATGGGGTTTAGCTGTATTCTGCAACAACAGCACTAGTAGGATAGAAATATATTCCATAAATATGATCATTTGTCAGAGTTCACACATGGTATTCTATAGACATGTTTAGTGCATTGATACTATGAATTGCTATGGGACAGTGATGTCAAGTAGCTTAGTTTGCATCTGTCCAGGATTTTTTTCTTACACGTTTTGCTGTGATCTGTTTCTTTGTATTTATTCTTCGTACATCCTACAGATTATTCTGTACAATATACATTAGCAGGGGTTGTACTGTCAATGTAAAAGGCAATATGTATGCATTTCAGAGTAACTTTGTAAAGTATTAAAAATGTATATAAAAGTTTACAAATAAGTTTCCTCCCAAAAATATTGGGTCTATCGGCATGTAGCAGCACCCCCTGGTGTTCAAAATTTATAGGTGTATGCATGTCATTGAAGCTCAGCTAGTCTGGAATGCCCAGTGGAATAAAGTAGAGATTTAGGTTTGACACAGGCTTTCTTTCTGCTTTTCAGAGAGATAGAAAGACAAAGCCCAAAAGGGGCAGAGATATTTAGTCTAGGGCTACATGGTGACTTTGGGTAAGAATCCCATCGCACGACTAAAGATTTGTATTTCCCTGCATCTTCTTCAAGAATGTAAATAAATTGAGTCACCCTTATGGGTGCTGTAGCTGTGATTTCTAGTTACTGCTGTGATTTTTATGAGAAGTGAAACAGTGAAAAAAAGGAAGTTCAGCTCTTCCCCATATGGGAATTTAATTTTTTTTATAGGTTTGTAGAACAGGTGTTTTCAGACAAAAAGATATGTAATGTGATTCATATATATACACACACACACACACACACACACACACACACACATATATATATATATATATATATATTTATTTATTTATTTATTTTTTTACTTTTATATGTGTATGAAAGGGGGGCATTTTTAATAAATTTTTACTTTTTTTTTCTACTGTATTTATTAAACTTCTAGGGGGTCTTGAACCCTAGGGGGTCTGATCACTAGCGCAATGCAATCCAATGAATTGCAAATTACTGACACTTGAATTGAGTAAGAGAAAAGCGTGGACGTCTTCAATAGGCTGTCATAGCAACTGATCACTTGGCCCGGATCTTGTTCAAACTACAGTACAAGGTAATGGCAGCGCCCCTGCACCACCACAAAAACAATGTCTCAGTCAGTTTTGACCAAAGTTCCAGAGGCCTTGATGCCTGTGATTGTGGGAATCAGCACCAGGTCTTTGCTGTATAATATAGCATAATATACTGGCTCTGGAAGTCGATCAGCTGCTGAGTGTCTGCCATATTTAAATACCTGACATCCACCATAATAATATGGCGGATGTTGGGAAGGGGTTAAAGATCCTGCCACTAGGTGTCTCCCTACCAGCTAATTTGAAGTTCATCCCTTGTTACTAGGGAAATCCCATCCATATATTACACGAAAAGTCAATTGGCTTCTTAGGCAGTGGAAGGAGGAGGGATTAGTTTCTGAAGATTCCGCTCAACTCACAGCTTATAATGTAAGAAAAGTCTTTTATGTACTTGTATCTACTTCTGCTTGTGTTATCAAATATGGGATATTATTCAGACAGTAAACAGTTTTCCTGACTGAGCTCATAGATTGTTCTTTTGCTGTGTCAGGAATCTTCTTAGTTGCATCATGCCTGCATGTATTTGCCCTTTAGTTTCAGTTCAGTGTTACAGGATCTCCTATACGATGACCAGATGGGCTTTTCCCAGCTATTTGTTTGCTCTTGTACAGTTACTCATGGCAGAATTACATGTAGTAGTAGCAATAAATAGGGATAGAGGTAGACTGTTCCTTTTTGTACCAGCTTGAAAGTGAAATGTAAAATGTGCTGCAGTAACAATGTGACTATTAGCAACAGAAAAACTGACAGGGCACCATGAATTAAAGCTTATACGGCCATAGAGCAGACTGCCCAGCAAGACCCTGCACACACTTATTAGACTTTTCAATGAAACCTCAGGTACCCTTGAATTTGCGAGACTCCCGCTGCTCATTCACTGTACAATGTGTAGAGACAGGTTTAGGTAGGTGTCCATAAACTTTCTAACATGGTGTAGACGTGCTAGGTATGTGTCCAGGTTATTTTCATTGTAAAATTGGGGGCTTCTACATTTAACATATTAGATGAAGCAGCATTTAGATAGAATGGGTTAAAATTATCCCAGAAACCCTGACCTAAAAATGACTCTGAAACGTTTTTTTCTCCAAAGCAACCCATGCTGAGTTAATGTCACGTTACAAACACACACAATGACTATATATTTTTTTTCTTCACTTAACTACCCGTATGTATAAATGTGCCACCCACTTACCATCATAAAATACTGGTTTTCTTTTCTGCTGCTTTGCTGGTAAGAATAGAGCAATATTTCCTTATCTAATAATTGCTAGCCTCCTACCTCTGAATGGTAGCACTCTGCCATCCTGGAGGGCTCTTTGTTATACAGTTTTTATTACTATTATATTTAATATGTAATTATGTTTCCTATTTCTAATGCTCTTCTGACGCGCTCCCACTGGAAATATGTGGTTCATTCTTCAGAACAAATAGTATATTATTATCCATTAATTTGTGGAAAAACACCAAACAAATGAAAACAGTATAGTTAATATTAGATTACACAGTTCTTACAAAATGACTAAATTGTATAATAAATTGTATTTGTTTACTGAGTTTAAGCCCTTACCAATAATTTCTCTATTGAGAAGTCAGTGCAGTGAGAGATGCAGTCAGGGCACAGTTCTGGAAACCTTAGCAGTATATTGCTATACTTCTATACATCTCTGACCGAGACATTTCAGGAATCAATGACACATCAGATAAACTAGTCTGCCAGGTCTTTAATAAAACATTTGTTATGTAAAGGAGAGACCAATTCCCTAATATAGTGTTACAAGAGAAGGAATCCTAAGATTTGCAGTAATAAAATGTCCCAGTGTGAGCCCTGCCTGTATTCTGAGTACAGAGCAGCACACAGAAGCTATAACATGCTACAGAATATCTACTAATACTAGCCTTCCATGCAGAGGAACCAGACTGATCTTTCTGTCCAGCCGCAACTCTGATGACTATACCCTATATCAGTCCCTTTACTTGTACACTTTAGAATACAACTGAAACCTTTCTCCTCGGTGCTGCACCTTCCTATATTTCTTCCCTCATCTCAGTCTATCACCCAACATGTTCTTTCCAAGTGAATCTAAGATCCTTCATAATCCGAACGCCCCACTACAATTCATTGTCAATATCCACAGTTACAAGATTGCCCTATATCATGATAGGTCATCAGTATCTGATCTTTAGAGATCTGACACCAAATCCCATACAGATCTACCGATCTGGGTGCCAGGAGCTGCAGCAGTGGACCTTTGTACCACCGCTATAGTGTGTACATCTGCTGTCCATTGTATAGCGGGAATGTTGGGGGAACTGTAGCTCTGCTCTGATTCTTTGAATCGGAATAATGCTGCTTCTGTTCTGCTCCCTGTCTACTTCTGTTGCTTTCAGCACCTAGATTGGTGGATCTGCGCAGTGTCCAGCTGTTGGACCCCCACAGATTAGAAACCGATCAGTATTAGAAATTGATTTGGGGCTAGAAAACTCCCTTAATCCTCCAATGAGCGAACACTAAAATGTTCGAGGTTCAAAATCCGATTTGAACAGCCGCACACTGTTCGAATGGGTTTAGAACCCCATTATAGTCTATGGGGGGAAATGCACGTTTCAGGGGTACGCAACATTCGATCAAATTCTACTTACCAAGTCCATGAGTGAGGGTCGGGCTGGATTCTTCTCCCTGCGCAGCGTCCCGCGTGCTCTTCTGGCCTTGAATTCACTCTGCTAGGCATCGGGCCTGGGCAGAGCCGACTGTGCATGCCCGCACTACAAGCAGACATGCGCAGTCGGCTCTGCCCAGGCCCAATGGCAGAGTGAATGCAGAGCCGGAAGAGGACGCGGGAGCGCTGCGCAGGGAGAAGATTTCTAAAGGTAAGAGAAGAACCAGCATTGATTGGCAATGTATAGCATTCTGCCAATCAACGCTGGTTCTGCATCGAACTTTTATATTCGAACAGCTAATAGTACTCAATTCAGTACAAGTATTTCGAATACCGTAGTATTCGATCAAACACCTACTCGATCGAGTACTACTCGCTCATTTCTAGTCAAGAGTAGAGATGAGCGAACAGTGTTCTATCGAACACATGTTCGATCGGATATCAGGGTGTTCGCCATGTTCGAATCGAATCGAACACCGCGTGGTAAAGTGCGCCAAAATTCGATTCCCCTCCCACCTTCCCTGGCGCCTTTTTTGCACCAATAACAGCGCAGGGGAGGTGGGACAGGAACTACGACACTGGGGGCATTGAAAAAAATTGGAAAAAGTCATTGGCTGCCGAAATCAGGTGACCTCCATTTTAGACGAATAGTGGATTTCAAATCCGGGTCATATGAGAATGTGAACTTTGTGACTATGAGACAGGGATAGCTGTACAGGCAGGGATAGCTAGGGATAACCTTTATTTAGGGGGGAATGTTATTAAAAATAACTTTTTGGGGCTCTATCGGGTGTGTAATTGTGATTTTTGTGAGATAAACTTTTTCCCATAGGGATGCATTGGCCAGCGCTGATTGGCCGAATTCCGTACTCTGGCCAATCAGTGCTGGCCAATGCATTCTATTAGCTTGATGAAGCAGAGTGTGCACAAGGGTTCAAGCGCACCCTCGGCTCTGATGTAGCAGAGCCGAGGGTGCACAAGGGTTCAAGCGCACCCTCGGCTCTGATGTAGCAGAGCTGAGGCTGCACAAGGGTTCAAGCGCACCCTCGGCTCTGATGTAGGAGAGCCGAGGGTGCACTTGAACCCTTGTGCACCCTCGGCTCTGCTACATCAGAGCCGAGGGTGCGCTTGAACCCTTGTGCACACTCTGCTTCATCAAGCTAATAGAATGCATTGGCCAGCGCTGATTGGCCAATGCATTCTATTAGCCCGATGAAGTAGAGCTGAATGTGTGTGCTAAGCACACACATTCAGCTCTACTTCATCGGGCTAATAGAATGCATTGGCCAGCGCTGATTGGCCAGAGTACGGAATTCGGCCAATCAGCGCTGGCTCTGCTGGAGGAGGCGGAGTCTAAGATCGCTCCACACCAGTCTCCATTCAGGTCCGACCTTAGACTCCGCCTCCTCCAGCAGAGCCAGCGCTGATTGGCCGAATTCCGTACTCTGGCCAATCAGCACTGGCTAATGCATTGTATTGGCGTGATGAAGCTGTGCTGAATGTGTGTGCTTAGCACACACATTCAGCTCTACTTCATCGGGCTAATAGAATGCATTGGCCAATCAGCGCTGGCCAATGCATTCTATTAGCGTGAACTGAGTTTGCACAGGGGTTCTAGTGCACCCTCGGCTCTGCTACATCAGATTGCTACATCTGATGTAGCAGTGCCGAGTGTGCATCAGATGTGTAGTTGAGCAAAACTGACTCAGCACTGCTAAGTCTCTGCATTCGCATAGGAATGCATTGGCCAGCCTTCGGCCAATCAGCGCTGGCTCTGCCGGAGGAGGCGGAGTCTAAGGTCGGACCTGAATGGAGACTGGTGTGGAGCGATCTTAGACTCCGCCTCCTCCAGCAGAGCCAGCGCTGATTGGTCGAGTTCCGTACTCTGGCCAATCAGCACTGGCCAATGCATTTCTATGGGGAAAAGTTAGCTTGCGAAAATCGCAAACTGACAGGGATTTCCATGAAATAAAGTGACTTTTATGCCCCCAGACTTGCTTCCCCTGCTGTCCCAGTGTCATTCCAGGGTGTTGGTATCATTTCCTGGGGTGCCATAGTGGACTTGGTGAGCCTCCAGACACGAATTTGGGTTTCCCCCTTAACGAGTTTATGTTCCCCATAGACTATAATGGGGTTCGAAACCCATTCAAACACTCGAACAGTGAGCGGCTGTTCGAATCGAATTTCGAACCTCGAACATTTTAGTGTTCGCTCATCTCTAGTCAAGAGGAACAGTAATGTCCAGTCGTCAATTTATTCAAGAACATAGAGGTAGCGCCATGCAAAGTTCTAAAAAACAGATGCTCCGGAGATGGTATTTCATACACTTATGTACTAAAACACATATACTAGGACATCTGTCAGGCTTTCTTCAAACTTTGGAGAATGAAATATAACAATTTCTGCAAATTTTTATATCATAAAGCTAATTTCCTAAATCTAATTAATTTTCAGAAGCCTGACAAACACGAACAAGAATTAAAAGAAGCAGGTGCAAGAACAATTAAGAGCTAATATAAAACCTGAGATGCCCCTGGTGCAATAAGCATAGTCTAATAAACATGACAGGAGGGTTGTCTGGTCATGGCAGGTTAAGTGACGACAAGACACTGGATAACATGAGGGCACTTAGGTCATTGGTCTAGACAAGCTCTAGTTTAAGATGGGGAGAGACAGATGGAAAACGTCAAGTATATAATGAACAGATGCTGTAAAAGCATAATGTAGATGTAAGGTGTAAAGCACATAACTCAGAGCAACGTAACTCCCGCTGTGGTGCCCAGGGGTATCTGTACCACATTACAGAAAAGCAGGATCGTGATGATAATAACTATATAATAGTGCAATACTATAAGTATAGAAGAGAGCGCGCACACTACACAAATACACAGTAGATCCTACATGGCTGGAAGCAGGTGTCAGGTTAGATCTCTGGATTGCCATAAAACAAACATATATAATGGCAATCATTTTTATAATTTACTGCTGGTATAAACAAAGTCAGCAAAATCAGATAAGCTCAGGCGACTATTGGCAATGCATTATTAATAGAACATACCGTATAATGTGTTATCAGTTCTGCAAGCACTAAACTTCAGATATGCTTTTTTTTGTATCTGAAAAGCTCTGTTCACACTGGTTTCATGGCTTGTGTTTATACCTGCTGTGATGAATCAGTTTTCTGACGCACAGGATTCTAAAAAATGCTTAAAGATCGTTCAGGGTTTCTGTACTTTTGACAGCAAGTCATCAAAAGAAACTGAAAGCTTGACACAAGTCCGGTTGGCGCCCTGTATGGCATATCTTTTATTGACCTTGCATTACATTATAATTATTGAAGCCACAGGAATAAGTTACAGCACAGGACATGTTCTGGTCAGCTAGCAGGGGTTATGGAGAAATGACAACTCAGAAGAAAGCAGAAGCCTGCAAGATATTAAATGCTGCCTCGGATGACAATAGACCACAAGACATTACAATATCTTACAAAAAGTGCTGCAAGATCAGCGTGATAATATAAATGTACTGTATGTACTGCAGATTGTTGTTATGGATCTAATTGTGTGAAAAATAACTATGTGAAAGTTAAAGTGGTTTTCCATGACCAGAACATTGATGAACTATTCATATAGCATGGAATGTTGGGGGTAAGATTCTCAGGACCCTTGCTGATCAGCTGCTTCAAGGGACTGGAATGCAGTTTCATCCCATTCTATTACATTGGAAGAAGCTGCAACACTTTAAACTGCTGCTATTACTGTAAATAGACAGCATGTAACTAGATGGACTTAAACAAGGTGCAGCACTTGGCTCTTGAGATGGACTCTCACCTAATCTATTAATCCCAGAAAATTATATTAAATAGTTTGTCTGTCCACTAGAAGTGAAAACAAGTTAACCCATTGTCCAAAAAGATGTCGCGACATTCACCAGCCATGAGAACTGGGGTGTTAATGGAGAAGCTGGACAGAGAGCATAAGCAGCTCCATTCATTTCATTAGGACCACCGGAGATAACTGGAGATAACAGAGTGCAGTGTTTCAGCTATCACCAGGATTTTCCTGTGGTACCCCCTTTACTTATTTATCAGTTGGATGAACAACCCCTTTAAAGGGGTCTTCCAGGACTTTGTAATTGATGACCTATCCTTAAAAACGGTCATCAATTCCAGTTCTGGTGGAGTCCCAGGTGTCAGCTGTTTTTTAGTGGCAGCAGTGCTCCCTAAGGCTTTGCTCCCATGGAGTAATGCGCCGCGCATTCAGATACGTATACACATGTCAGAGTGTGGGCGCTCAAGACAGATCCCATTCACTTCAATGTGTGCTGGCTTACAGGCGCTGCACATTGAAATCAATGGGAGGCTTTTTAACCCATTCATTTCAATATGTAGTGTGCTTAAGCTGGCACACATTGAAGTGAATGGGATCTGTTTTGAGTGCTCACACTCTGACACGAGTATACGTATCTGAATGCGCGGTGCGTTACTCCATGGGAATGGAGCCTAAGCATAATTTCTGGTTACCAGCCATCTCACGTCCATCAGTCAAATGGCCTGATCACAACTCAGTCCCATTCAAGTGGATGGGCTCAGCTGCAATACCAAGCACAGCTGTTGCACAAGTTTACAACAATGTGCTTGATAAGAACTGAAGAGGCTGTGGCGCTCACCGAAAATACTACAGGTTCTTAAAAGAGCTGATCGACGAATGGCCCTGGTGTCAGACCCCTGCTGATCCTAAGGACATGTTATCAATTATTTAGCCTGAAAACATAAATTACTAATAGAATATGATGCCCATTAATTGTAGTTATGTAACACTATAATATATTAGGAAATAAAAGTAAAGATAGATAGATAGATAGATAGATAGATAGATAGATAGATAGATATGCTCCATTATGTTATGGCAAACTTCAATTGCAAATTTAGTGTTAACTTTAACTCCACACATGGTTGAAAGTGTGTATGTCTAGTAGGACTTGGCACAGAGATGATCAGACCTATAAGCAGCACTACTAAGCTGGCAGTTGCTCTCTATTTGGATGTGCCCTAAGGCAAGCATCATATAAACTTTATGTCTTTGTGGCTTCATGAAAAAAATATTATCTTTGAATATCTTCGCCAAAGACATAATATGTATATAAACTTAATAATGAGATGATAAAGCTAGATGAGTGATTTTACAACCCAACCTATTAGATGCCAAAATCATGTATTGATGGTAGCACTGGGCTGTTCATGTTGGTGACTAATCGTACAATAAAGTCTGAAGCTATTTATTTTCATACACTTCACTAGGTCCTGTCACAATGGCCCAGATTTACTATTCTCTTCTAATCTGAAGACATAGTAAACTTAGACAGTGTAAAAAAGTGACAAATTTATCACCGTGGACGTTGCTGGATGACAAATCTGGTGTATTTCTAGTCTAGTTTCTACCACCCATTTGCTGGCTAAGTTTATGCCAAAAATGCATCCAGAACAGATTCACATGTAGAAAAATTCTGCCCATGGTTGATCTAATCTGAGCCCCTTTTTTGTCATTTATCACTATAATGTGCTCTGTAACATGGTGTTGGCAGATGGCTATGCTTAGGAGACGTTAAAGGGCTAGTTCACAAGTAGTTATTGGGTCTGGATTTTGACATGGGAATCCGCATCAGAATTCGGACCAAAAGGTGCCTGTCGCAGCTAGCTGCGACTGTCTCAGCTAGCTCGACTGTCTCAGATTCCGACAGTTGCGGCTTTCTGCTCTGGACTAGGCCCAAATGAATGGGCCTAGTCCGCAGGGATTGTCTTGACACGGATGCCGCGGCAGTTTCCACCACGGAATCCGCATCAAAATAGGGCGGGTTGCTTCTTTTTTCTGCGAGCGGTAATGACTGGCTTACATTGAATACAATGGGAGGCGTTTTTTTGATCTGGATTTTGATGCGGATTCTGTGTCAAAATCCAGACCAAATAGCTACGTGTGAACTAGCTTATGGACTCCCTCTGAGGCTAAAGCCCCATGTTGTATAAACACAGCATTTTTTGTTGCAGATTTTGCTGCGGTTTTTTAAACCAAAGTCATGAGTGTCTTGAAAATGCATGGAATATATAAAGAAAGCTCTTAGATATTTCCCTTCTGTTAAATCCATAATGTTAAAATGCAGCAAAATTTGCAACATAAAATTATGTTGTCAGCAGGAAACTTGGTATCAAGCTAATGACAGTACCTTGTAGGGCTGTTTCTACACTTTCCAAATATGTCTTTCCTAATCTGCATTGCCGCTCCATTTTCATGAAAATCTGAGTTTTATTCTTAAACAAATTAGCTGAAAAGGGCATTCAAGCAGTTTCTTCTCCTGCAGGGACTTTATTCTCTGCTCTAGATAATCTTCTTTCTTTGTACTAGCACAAGGTGCTACAAAAAAAAAACTTAACATTACTTTTTTTCTGGTGATTTCCCATGCTACTGTGGCTGATACATTAGCCTCCTAAGCTATAGTGCAAAGCTGATGAGAACCCTCTAGGATCCACCAGCGCATACAGTTCACAGCCCATAGCAGCCATGGCACCACCGGTGGTGCCACATCATGGCGGCACCCATAGCGGTCTACATACAGTAACAAGCCATCCCTGTGTTCTCTTTCGGAGGTCCGGTTGGGACAGTCAATTTCCCAATGTATATATTCATCCTTGTAGGGTTAAGAGTGGACCACCTGGATGTATATAGTCTATCAGTTGTCCAGGAGTAGTTAATATACTTATTCGATTGATGTCAGACAAACCTCAAATTTGGAAAGCCTGTCCAACTAATGTGCATACGGTACAGATTGGGCTTTTGGATTTCAACATGCCTGATCCATCTGTTCTCAAAAGGAAATGTTACCACCAAATATCTGACTTCCTCCCCTTTTGTTATTCAATACACATATGTGTGCATGTGTATGGAGGAAGTATACATTTATGTAGCCAGTTTTATCACTGGGTCCCCATGAGGACAGTGTTTTATTCTCACTGTGGAATATGTTCAAGATACATAAGCAGTAGAGATGAGCAAACAGTAAAATGTTCGATATTCGATATTCGACTACTCGAATCGAATATCGAACCCTATTATAGTCTATAGGGGGGAAAATGCTCATTTCAGGGGTAGGCAACGTTCGATCAAATTATACTTACCAAGTCCACGAGTGAGGATCGGGCTGGATCCTCCGAGAAGTCTTCTCCGTGCAGCGTCCCCGCGGCATCTTCCGGCTCTGAATTCACTCTGCCAGGCATCGGGTCTGGGCAGAGCCGACTGTGCATGTCCGCACTACAAACGGGCAAGCGCAGACGGCTCTGCCCAGGCCCGATGCCTGGCAGAGTGAATTCAGAGCTGGAAGATGCTGCGGGGAAGTTGTACGGAGAAGACTTCTAAAGGTAGGAGAAGAACCAGCGTTGATTGGCCGACTGTATAGCATTCGGCCAATCAATGCTGGTTCTGCATCGAATGTTTCCATTCGAATAGCGAGTGGTACTCGATCGAGTATGAGTATTTCGAGTACCGTAGTATTCGATCGAATACCTACTGGATCGAATACTACTCGCTCATCTCTAATAAGCAACAGAAATATGTGGAAAAAGGTCTAGGGAAATTAGTAATAAAAAGCAAGCTTAGCAGGTCCTCAAGGGGGTGACTTATTGGAATCATACTATTCTGCAAAGGTAAAGTGTATCTCCTGTGGGGGAGGTAGGCTCAGTGGTAGCAGCAGCGGACCCAGACAGTCAGAGACAGACACCAAAATCAGTTTGAACAGGGTTTTAGCCCTGTGTGTTTATTTTGCAAAAAGGTTTAAAGGTGTTGGCAAACAAAATAAACAGGCCTTTACTTCAGGCAAAAACAGCAACACAAATACCTGCCCGGCTAGGCGACTAACTACACAGAAGCAATCTGTCTATACGTGTGGCTTGCTTCAACCACACGGACAAAACAAAGCAACAAAAATACAAGCTGTGCAGCACCCACTGGTCTCACCAGTTTTCAGTTAGGATGGACAGGACCTGGCTCCACCACTGTCCCCCAGGACTGCCCAGGACAGAAGTCTGGAGAGGCTTTATAGGCCTGTGATTAGGCCTAACTGCTCCCACCTGTACATGAAAGCTCCTTCCTGCAGTAGGATGAGAAGGGGTTAGTACTGACATATGCCTTACTACAGCTATTGAAGCCCTCACTCACCAGACATATGAGAGGACTCTGGGGGAGATATAGCGTCCTTCCAGGACTTTTCCTGTCACTTTCTTACATACCCTCCCCTTTTGTTCGAACCTATAGGGGCGAACACCTTTCGCCACCATACAATGTGTCCTGGATAAAGCATCTGCATTCCCCTGTAATTTCCCGGATCGGTGTTCGACCTTAAATTTAAAATTTTGTAAGGTAAGGAACCATCTCGTAACCCGGGCATTTCTTTCTTTAGCCTGAGACATCCATGTGAGAGGGGAGTGGTCAGTAATCAACCAAAACTGTCGGCCTAGCAAATAATATCGTAGGGACTCCAGAGCCCATTTTATGGCCAAACACTCCCTTTCTACAATACTGTAATTTTTCTCTGCGTGAGTGAGCTTTCGACTCAGGTATGTTACTGGATGTTCCTCACCTTCGATCACCTGTGAAAGGACTGCCCCTAACCCTACATCTGAGGCATCAGTCTGTACCACAAACTCTTTGGCATAATTTGGAGTGACCAAGACCGGTTGTATACAAAGGACCGATTTTAACTTTTGGAATGCCCCCTCAGCCCCTTCACTCCATTTGATGAGGCCAGTTCTCCCTCCCTTGGTCAGGTCAGTCAGGGGAGCTGCAATGGAGGCAAAATTGGGTATGAACCTCCTATAGTACCCCACAATTCCCAGGAAAGCCCTCACCTGCTTTTTACTTACGGGACGGGGCCAATTCTGGATAGCCTCTACTTTATTCACCTGGGGTTTGATTGCTCCTCGTCCTATTGTGTACCCCAAATACCGGGCTTCCTCAAAGCCCAATGCGCACTTTTTGGGGTTAGCAGTTAATCCGGCTGCCCGAAGCGAATCTAGTACCGCTTGGACCTTCGGCAAGTGGCTCCCCCAATCAGGGCTGAAGATGACAATATCGTCAAGGTAGGCTGAAGCATACCTGCGATGTGGCTTGAGGATTTTGTCCATCAACCGTTGAAAGGTGGCGGGAGCACCATGTAATCCGAAAGGCATAGTTACATACTGGAAGAGCCCATCTGGGGTGGCAAATGCAGTTTTCTCTCTAGCACTCTCCGTAAGCGGCACCTGCCAATACCCTTTTGTTAAATCGAGAGTCGAGAAATACCTGGAAGTCCCTAACCTCTCGATCAGCTCGTCTACTCTGGGCATCGGATAGGCATCAAACTTTGAATTTTCATTTAATTTACGGAAATCGTTACAAAATCTGATTGTACCATCGGGTTTGGGAATCAGGACAATAGGATTTGACCACGCACTTTTTGACTCTTCAATGACCCCAAGAGCTAACATATTGTTAACCTCTTTTGTTATGGCCTGTCTACGAGCTTCAGGTACACGGTAGGGCTTCAGACTGATTCATGCTCTATTAGATTAGTACGCCCGGGTATCTCTGAAAATACATCAGTGTTTCTCTGTACTAGTTCCTTTGTCTCTTGTGCCTGTACCTTAGACAGAGTCACCGCTACCTGTACATCAGGACAATGATTATCACTCGCACCTCTGGCTTTAATGGCACTCTCTCTAGGGGTACTTAGGGCCGACAAGGATTCCCTCTCTTTCCAGGGTTTTAACAGATTCACATGGTAGATCTGTTCAGGTTTCCTCCTGCCTGGTTGGAAGACCTTGTAGTTTACATTTCCCACTTTTTCAATTATCTCATATGGACCTTGCCACTTGGCTAGAAATTTACTCTCTACGGTGGGCACGAGCACTAACACCCGGTCACCTGGGTTAAAGGATCTGAGCTGAGTCTTTCGGTTATAAACACGGCTTTGTGTCAACTGAGCATGCTCCATGTGCTCCTTTACGATGGGCATTACTGCGGCAATTTGGTCTTGCATTTGGGTTATGTGCTCTATAACGCTACGGTAGGGAGTGGGTTCCTGTTCCCAAGTTTCCCTAGCAATATCCAATAGACCCCTTGGATGTCTTCCATATACTAGCTCGAAGGGAGAGAATCCGGTGGAGGACTGGGGTACCTCTCGGATGGCAAACATTAAATATTGCAGTAAACAATCCCAGTCCTTACCATCCTTGCTAACCACCCTTTTCAACATTCCTTTAAGGGTCTTATTAAACCTCTCAACTAGGCCATCGGTCTGGGGGTGGTAGACAGAGGTTCTCAAGTGCTTAATACCCAGGAGCTTACACATTTCCTTTGTAATTTTGGACATAAAGGGGGTACCTTGATCCGTCAGGATCTCTTTAGGAATACCAGTCCGGGAAAACATATAAAACAACTCCTTGGCGATTAGCTTTGCTGAGGTATGTCTGAGGGGCACGGCCTCAGGGTATCGGGTAGCATAATCTAATACTACCAATATGTACTGATGTCCCCTAGCCGATTTCACCAGGGGTCCCACCAAATCCATAGCTATACGCTCAAAGGGCACCTCTATAATTGGGAGGGGTACTAATGGACTCCTGAAGTGGGAGACTGGTGCAGTCAATTGGCACACTGGGCAGGAGCTACAGTAATCTCGTACATGTCTGTCCACCCCCGGCCAATAGAAACGTTGTAATATACGTTCTTTAGTTTTCTCATACCCCAAATGTCCTCCCAGTGCATGCTTATGGGCTAAGTCTAGAACCACTTTTTGGAAGGGTTGGGGTACCAACAATTGCTCAATGACATTATCTCTTATTTTGCTTACCCTATACAGTAAATCCTGGTTCATAGCAAAATAAGGAAATTCTTGATCAGCCCCTGGATATTGGGACTGACCATTTATCACCTTTACATTTTCTCGTGCCCGAGACAAGTGTGGGTCCCTGAGTTGGGCAGTACCAAAATTGTCATGGGACACCTCAAGTTCTGGTAGGTCAGACACCTCCTGCTGACCTTCAGTGTCACCAGCTAACACAGTAAGTGGCGAGCTAGTTTCTTCTGGGACAGCGGCTATTGCTGGCCCACCACAGTCCGGGTCAAAAGGTTCAGGATCCATTTTTGGCAACCTTTCACACCCATCCTGCTCTTTATCTTGGTTTTTCCACAGGCTCCAGAACCCAGGAAAATCTCTTCCAAGAATGACACTGTGGAACAGGCTTTGCACTACACCGACCTGGTGACGGACTACCCCACAGGTAGTCTCGATGGGGACTTCGGCTATTGGGTACTTTCTGATGTCACCATGGATGCACAAGACCCCCACCGTACGTCCATTGTATTGGGCAGGGTCCACCAGAGTTGCACGTATCAGGGTCACCACACTACCAGAGTCTATGAGAGCAGACACAGACTGTCCTCCCACAGTTACCACACACATTGGAGGATCCTCATCCGTCGGCAGTTCGGCTAAACAGGCAGGTTGAGAAAACAGCGAGACTTGCCGGACACTGCTACAGTCCATTGGCTCACTGGTCAGAGGGCAACGTGCAGCCACATGTCCCATCTCATGGCACCGCCAGCACCGTAAATGGGATTGGTCGCCATTTTGCGTTTTGAATCTAGGGAACACGGTTCCGGCTGCCTGCTCCCCGGGTATACAACCTTCCAGTCCAATCCTCCTCACACCCCTATTGGTGGGTATGATCCTGCCAGATTTCGGGGAGGTTGGCCGGGAGGGGGTCTGGAGGAGTTCCTCAGTGGCCCGATATCTCTCCACCAGGCAAACCAGCTCCTCTGCCGTCGTGGGCCCTGCTTGGCCAACCCAGCGTTGGATTTTAGGAGGAAGGGAGCGGGTGTACTTGTCCAGCACTACCCGTTCTACCATCTTGGCAGGGGACGCTTCTTCTGGCTGGAGCCACTTTTTCACCAGGTAGACCAAGTCATACATTTGAGACCTGGGTGGGAGACTTTCAGAAAAAGTCCAGTGATGTACCCTTCCGGCTCGTACATGCATGTTTACTCCAAGTCGGGCTAGGATTTCTCCCCTCAGCTTGGTATAGTCCCTGGCGTCTGTCTCACACAGATCATAATACGCCTTTTGTGGCTCCCCGGTTAAAAAAGGCGCCACAACATCTGCCCACTGTTCTTTTGGCAGCTTTTCTCGTTCTGCAACCCGCTCAAAAACATGTAAATACGCTTCCACGTCGTCTGTGGATGTCATCTTTTGTAGCGAACTCTGTACAGCAGCTCGAGCAGTGGGTCTCACCTCTTGGGACTCAGCAGAAGACGCTCTCCCCAGCTTTTGAGCAGCCAAGGTCTCACTCAACGCAGTCAACTGCTTCATGAACATCAGATTCATTTCTTGTTGCCATTTTTCAGAGGCCTCCATTGCACGCTGTTGCCGCCTCTCAGCATCCACCTGGGCCTATCCAAGCAACTTAACCAGGTCTTCCATTGCAGCAGTGTTCATCTTTTGTTCTACCACCGCCTTCACCCAGGACATCCGGTGATAGAGCGAGAGAAAAAAAAAAAAAGGTATCTGTCTCTTTAAGAGCTGTTTTAAACTGGGCTTGCCCGCATCCTCCACCAAATGTGGGGGAGGTAGGCTCAGCGGTAGCAGCAGCGGACCCAGACAGTCAGAGACAGACACCAAAATCAGTTTGAACAGGGTTTTAGCCCTGTGTGTTTATTTTGCAAAAAGGTTTAAAGGTGTTGGCAAACAAAATAAACAGGCCTTTACTTCAGGCAAAAACAGCAACACAAATACCTGCCCGGCTAGGCGACTAACTACACAGAAGCAATCTGTCTATACGTGTGGCTTGCTTCAACCACACGGACAAAACAAAGCAACAAAAATACAAGCTGTGCAGCACCCACTGGTCTCACCAGTTTTCAGTTAGGATGGACAGGACCTGGCTCCACCACTCTCCCCCAGGAACTGCCCAGGACAGAAGTCTGGAGAGGCTTTATAGGCCTGTGATTAGGCCTAACTGTTCCCACCTGTACATGAAAGCTCCTTCCTGCAGTAGGATGAGAAGGGGTTAGTACTGACATATGCCTTACTACAGCTATTGAAGCCCTCACTCACCAGACATATGAGAGGACTCTGGGGGAGATATAGCGTCCTTCCAGGACTTTTCCTGTCACTTTCTTACACTCCATAGATAAACAGTTCAGGTCAATATAAGAAACTTAAGTATAACAGAAATACTGTATAAGTGAAGATAAGGAGGAGGAGAGAAGCTTAATAAGTGCATACAAAAATATATATATAATAAGATGTATTACCAAGTTCTTTTACTCACCTGTAGTATCCATTTCTAAGTGAATGTCCACTTTGCAATCCAGGAGTCTTGGTCACATTGACCAGAACACATCTTAGTCCTACCTCTGACACAGCAAGAATTGCCAGCGATATTAAATGGAAATAATTGAGAAAAAGTTTCTAACTCCACCAATGTCACATAAACTTTATACAACTAATAATGAACAGAATCCAGATAGGATTCCATTTAACAGTATTTGAAGCTGGCACGGGGTGGCACACAAATGTGATTTTTTTTTTCTGAATTAAGTGGAAGCGGAGGGCATAGTTTTCACTTGTTACCTTCTAAAATGACTTGGAAGACAATTTTTTTCGTTTCATGCTGTGCTTTGTCCATGGCAACAGCAGCACTTCATCATTCTGACAAATCAGATTTGGCCAATTGCAGATTCTTCGACTTTGGTTTCTCTTAGTCTAAAATATGATTATTAGACTTCTATTATGGTAGGAGACATTAGGAAGATCTTAATGTTTATAAATTCTGCTTTTAATTTCAGTTCC
Organism: Leptodactylus fuscus; assembly: GCF_031893055.1. Classification (NCBI taxonomy): domain Eukaryota; kingdom Metazoa; phylum Chordata; class Amphibia; order Anura; family Leptodactylidae; genus Leptodactylus; species Leptodactylus fuscus. The sequence goes on along the minus strand of NC_134268.1, from coordinate 73,808,467 downwards.
ATGACTAATAATCCATGGGTCTAATCTGCAGCGATATCGTGTAATTTCTTATTACACACCGGCTGGAACCAGCATGCAGAGAACAATCTTAACACATATGATTAATCTGACCAGACAAACGCTTGACACGTAATTCTGTTGGTTGGTTACTGAGGCTCCCTACATAGTCACTTAATACCATAAACGTATGCAAAACCTCACGTATGTCACCGATGTCAAGTAATGAATAAGGATCTAATCATCAATTTAATATACAATAGAAAATAATTTTCTGCTTTGCATAAGAGCTTAAAACTGATGTTACACCAGCATTAGTCTGTATCTTGTATCTTCCTATTTGTAGGTCACAACTAGGGATAGGATATAAACACAGACAAAATAAAATAGAAACATTGCACCACTTTTGTATTTTGTATCTATCTATCTATCTATCTATCTATCCATTAATCCATCCATCCATCTATCCCCTATCCATCCATTCATCCATCCATCTCCTATCCATCTCCCATCTATCTATCTATCTATCTATCTATCTATCTATCTATCTATCTATCTATCTATCTATCTATCCATCCATCTATCCATCTATCCATCTCCTATCCATCTCCCATCCATCATCTATCTATCTATCTATCTATCTATCTATCTATCTATCTATCCATTAATCCATCCATCCATCTCCCATCCATCCATTCATCCATCCATTCATCCATCTCCTATCCATCTCCCATCTATCTATCTATCTATCTATCTATCTATCTATCTATCTATCTATCTATCTATCTATCTATCCATCTATCTCCTATCCATCTCCCATCCATCATCTATCTATCTATCTATCTATCTATCTATCTATCTATCTCCTATCTATCTATCTATCTATCTATCTATCCATTAATCCATCCATCCATCTATCCCCCATCCATCCATTCATCCATCCATCCATCCATCCATTCATCCATCTCCTATCCATCTCCCATCTATCTATCTATCTATCTATCTATCTATCTATCTATCTATCTATCCATCCATCTATCTTATAATAAAACAAGAGCAGTGACTTAAAATACACTGGTTGAAAAGACAATTATGTGTATAAAAAAAAAGTGCAGTTAAAAACTTTTCCAACAAAAGACAACAAACTTTGTTCTGTGAAGTTGTTATTACATGAGGGAGAACCTAAGAGGACCACATACTGCACCTAAGTACCCATTAAGGCAATGCTTAAGGTTTATAGCGAGCTCTTGACATGCTTGGCACGGCACACGACATGGAGCACAGCGATGTGGATGCCTGGAGTGAATAGAACTTGTTCTGCGGCTTCCTTAATCATTTACTGATGCCAATGAAAACAAGCCCCATTCAATTAGGCATTTAATATCCACCAATTAATCATTGCTAGAGAAGGATATTACCTGTGACACCTCGGCATATTTTAAATAAATGAAATTATGGTAATGTCGCTATTATAATGAAGTATTTATGGATGCACCTGCCCTGGTGAAATGTGGAATGTAGCATGTACTAACCGATAAGATGCCTGCCAAATGAAGCAATCTTTATAAGTATGAGATCCTCTAGATGTAGAGTAAATGCTCTGGATCACTCTACATTAGGAATTGCCAGAACATTTGACAGCCTTGTGATTGTAACATCTGTCCTATACTAGACCGCTTCACTGATCATTAGAAACCATTACTGAGAAACCGAGCAATACAAACCTTTATTATTTCCAATTCTGCATTGCTGGTTTCATTCAGGACTAGTGAATCATTGGAATTTTTAACCGTAGGGCAAGATCTATGCAGACGGCCACACTCAGCTCTCATTATACTTCAGTAATGATGATGGCCAGACATTGGCAGGAAACTTTTTTTAATCCTACTGAATAATTCTTAAAGGGCTCTATCATTGGGAAAAGTCCTTTTTAACTAAGCATATACTTGCATTGCCTTTAGAAAGTCTATTCCACACCTACCTTTTGTATGTAAATCACCTCAGTAGTTTTTGAATGAGCCGTTTTTATTTATATGCTAATTAAGCTTCAGCGAGCAACCAGAAGTCTCATAGAGCACTGTCTGCTGTGTGTGTACAGCACAGGCTGCTACTGCTGCTGACTCATCTCTCTGCTCTCACACACACATAGCAGAGAATAGCAGAGAGAGTGCTTGCTGAGACTTCCGGAGTGCACTCTGTAGCCTAATTAGCATATGAATAAATAAAAAATGGGCTCATTCAAAAACTACTGAGACGATTTACATACAAAAGATACATGTGGAATAGCCTTTCTAAAGGCTATGCAAGTATGTACTTAGTTAAAAATGACTTTTCCCAATGATCAGCACTAGAGATGAGCGAACACTGTTCGGATCAGCCGATCCAAACAGCACGCACCCATAGAAATGAATGGAAGCACCTGTGACAGCGGCCGGCCGCCAGCAAAGTCAGCATCACAGGTGCTTCCATTCATTTCTATGGGTGCGTGCTGTTCGGATCAGCTGATCTGAACAGTGTTCGCTCATCTCTAATCAACACCGATCTCTCCCCACTGTCAGAAGGGCATACCTGACAGTCTAGCTGGACTGTGAGGAACTCCCCCTGATAGTACTCATCTATAGCCCTGTAGGGATGATCTTCTGAAGGTGGGCAGAGATTAGTGCTGAAATTAACAGCACCGATATCTCCAGCCCCAGCAGAAATCACTTCACTGGTGGCTTTCTAGCAGTATATAAAACTGTATGTGCAGGAGGACATGAAAGCTCCTCTTTAAAGGGATTTCTGGGCCACCAGCTTTTTTTCTATTTATAATTTTCCCGAGGATATTTAATCAGTATCCGATCAGTGAGTCTGGCACTCAGTGACTATGCACAGATCAGCTATAGCAGTGGTGCTAGGGATAAAAAATGGCTATATGAAATTAGATAATTGATATTAGATCATACTTTAGATCCATGATTGTTGTATATTTATTATTTTTATTATGAATTAAGAGGAGCTTTACTGCGTCTGATTGACCATGGCCATGTATTAAGGACTCAGAGGATAAGTTAGGGTCGAGGCCGGGCTTTGGAAAAATAGAGGAGTCGGTGGTTTAGCCTACCACCTCTACAGCCCTGGTCTACTATCTGATGTACACTTCCCAGAATACAAACTACCATGCTCTAATGTCTTAAGAATTGTAAACGCAGCTTTGGAACATAAAAAAGACTCAGGAGTAGAGATGAGCGAGTAGTACTCGACCGAGTAGGTATTCGATCAAATACTACGGTATTCGAAATACTCATACTCGATAGAGTACCATTCGCTATTCGAATGGAAAAGTTCGATGCAAAACCAGCATTGATTGGCCAAATGCTATACAGTCGGCCAATCAACGCTGGATCTTCTCCTGTGACTGTAAGCGGCCATTTTCTTGTAGTGCGGGCATACGCAGTCGGCTCTGCCCAGGCCCGATGCCTGGCAGAGTGAATTCAGAGCCGGAAGATGCCGTGGGGACGCTGCACGGAGAAGACTTCTCGGAGGATCCAGCCCGACCCTCACTCGTGGACTTGGTAAGTGTAATTTGAGCGAATGTTGCCTACCCCTGAAACGAGCATTTTCCCCCCATAGACTATAATAGGATTCGATATTCGATTTGAGTAGTCGAATATTGAGGGGCTACTCGAAACGAATATCAAATATTTTACTGTTCGCTCATCTCTACTCAGGAGCAATACAATAAATATAATGTGTTTACTATGTTACTTAAGACTTACCAAACATGAATGAATAGTACCCTGTGTACATGAGGAATAACATCCATTATATCACCTGTATTCTATTTCTTTTGCAGTTTTCCCATCTGCATGCTCTGTGTTTCATTTTCAGCTGGCTCAGAGCTGGCGGGGGAGACTAACTGCTGTGATGTTTCCCATAGTCAAGAAACAAAGTAGAGGTGAATCTGCTCCAATACAGCAGCAGGATCATAGACATCATGATAGAGAAGTTATATTTTTATATTTGCTTATAGTACTGATTTCTAAATGCTTGTTGACAACTTAATGAGCATGTAAATATATATATATATATATATATATATATATATATATATATATATATACAGTCCTATGAAAAAGTTTGGGCACCCCTATTAATCTTAATCATTTTTAGTTCTAAATATTTTGGTGTTTGCAACAGCCATTTCAGTTTGATATATCTAATAACTGATGGACACAGTAATATTTCAGGAGTGAAATGAGGTTTATTGTACTAACAGAAAATGCGCAATATGCATTAAACCAAAATTTGACCGGTGCAAAAGTATGGGCACCCTTATCATTTTATTGATTTGAATACTCCTAACTACTTTTTACTGACTTACTGAAGCACAAAATTGGTTTTGTAACCTCAGTGAGCTTTGAACTTCATAGCCAGGTGTATCCAATCATGAGAAAAGGTATTTAAGGTGGCCAATTGCAAGTTGTTCTACTATTTGAATCTCCTCTGAAGAGTGGCATCATGGGCTACTCAAAACAACTCTCAAATGATCTGAAAACAAAGATTGTTCAACATAGTTGTTCAGCGGAAGGATACAAAAAGCTGTCTCAGAGATTTAACCTGTCAGTTTCCACTGTGAGGAACATAGTAAGGAAATGGAAGACCACAGGGACAGTTCTTGTTAAGCCCAGAAGTGGCAGGCCAAGAAAAATATCAGAAAGGCAGAGAAGAAGAATGGTGAGAACAGTCAAGGACAATCCACAGACCACCTCCAAAGAGCTGCAGCATCATCTTGCTGCAGATGGTGTCACTGTGCATCGGTCAACTATACAGCACACTTTGCACAAATAGAAGCTGTATGGGAGAGTGATGAGAAAGAAGCCGTTTCTGCACGTACGCCACAAATAGAGTTGCCTGAGGTATGAAAAAGCACATTTGGACAAGGCAGCTTCATTTTGGAAACAAAAATTGAGTTGTTTGGTTATAAAAAAAAGGCGTTATGCATGGCGTCCAAAAAGAAACAGCATTCCAAGAAAAACACATGCTACCCACTGTAAAATTTGGTGGAGGTTCCATCATGCTTTGGGGCTGTGTGGCCAATGCCGGCATCGGGAATCTTGTTAAAGTTGAGGGTCGCATGGATTCCACTCAGTATCAGCAGATTCTTGAGAATAATGTTCAAGAATCAGTGATGAAGTTGAAGTTACGCCGGGGATGGATATTTCAGCAAGACAATGATCCAAAACACCGCTCCAAATCCTCAGGCATTCATGCAGAGGAACAATTACAATGTTCTGGAATGGCCATCCCAGTCCCCAGACCTGAATATCATTGAACATCTGTGGGATGATTTGAAGCGGGCTGTCCATGCTCGGCGACCATCTAACTTAACTGAACTTGAATTGTTTGTCCAAAATACCTTTATCCAGGATCCAGGAACTGATTAAAAGCTACAGGAAGCGACTAGAGGCTGTTATCTTTGCAAAAGGAGGATGTACTAAATATTAATGTCACTTTTTTGTTGAGGTGCCCATACTTTTGCACCGGTCAAATTTTGGTTTAATGCATATTGCGCATTTTCTGTTAGTACAATAAACCTCATTTCAATCCTGAAATATTACTGTGTCCATCAGTTATTAGATATATCAAACTGAAATGGCTGTTGCAAATACCAAAATATTTAGAACTAAAAATTATTAAGATTAATAGGGGTGCCCAAACTTTTTCATAGGACTGTATATATATATATGTATATATATATATATATATATATATATATATACACACACACTATATTATACAATATACAGACTGATAGTGTGATAACTCAAAGTATGTCAAATCTGAAGTTGATGTGATCAGCATTCTATTTATCTCAAGGAGTAACCTTATAGAACACTTGCCAATAATAACAGTAGAATACTATATCTTTATACTGTACATATGACTCATTTAATAAAACTTTTAACTAAATTCTTACAAACTAGACGAAGGAAACAAGAGCAGCAATCTGGTATTTCACTACATCTTCTGAGGGTAAGAAAAACAATATCACGCAGAGGTCCCAGCTCATTAATCTGACAATGATTTGACAAGCCAATATAAGCGATCGCAAACAAGCCATGGTTATTATCTCAGATAGGCAGGAGCTGTGTCAATCACAACCTTGGGATGCTATCACATATCCTTGGTCCATAAACCCAGGTGCTGTTTTTCCATGATCAAGGGAAAGTACATGGAGCCCCTTTTCAAAGACAATAAGCCGCGTCCTCACAAGTTTCCAGTTAATTATGGATATAATTGTGTCGGTGAATTCTTCCCGAATAGTTTTTCTTCTTTATGTCACTAAATTTTTAGCAGACAAAAATTGGTAAAAACAATGGCGGCTTTCTGGAAACAGGTGGGAGATAAAAATAACTCCTTGTAATTTTTTTTTTTTTTTTTTTTACTAATAATGTGTCAAAATGAAGTCCATTACATCTACTTTTTTCTAGATTATTAGTCATGTATTTATACTAGGAATGATAATGTATGATCAGCCACAAAACTACTTTTTGCAACAGAAAGCTGGTAATGGCAAATACAAACAGAAGTAGATGAGTAGAGACTGTAAGAATATGGCCAGCTCTCTGCAGTAGTAGGAAATCGAAAAATAACCAAAACCGAAGTTAAGTCAGAATAACCGGTATGATTTTGTTTATGTTGGTTATTTGGGTTTGGTTAATACAATATTTACAGTTTCATTCAAACCCAATACAAACCAAGACTGCTATTATCATACTCTTGGGGATCTTCAGATTGAGACCCTGGGGAGGTGGGCAAATATAAAAAAAAAAACAATGTTACTCAACTCTCTTGGTCTCCAGTGAGACTCCCTGCTTTCTTCTGGTCTTCTGCCTGTCATCTATGCATTACAACACCACGTGACAATGAGGCCCAATCACTGATGTTAGTCAGAAGTGCCAAACACAGCAGGAAGTCGCACTGGAGCCCAGGAGAGGTGGGTAACAGTTTTTTTTTCATGTTTGCTTAACTCCCCTGGGCCACCGGTTATTATACTAGATTCTATTACATTCGCCCAACACATAGTCATACTGTAAAAGGGTAGTGGTTTAAAAATGGAAGCAACCTAAATCATTATTATAAATGGTAATTGCTCTAAAATGCCTAAGTATTTGTGATTTTGATTTAGGTCATAAACTCTCAGTCCTACTCCGAAGTCTATGGGTGTTAGTGAAACATCTGGACCCCAGAGGTGCACATACAAATCACATATTTATGGCACATCTTGTGGAATACACAAAAGAACATTTTGTGAAATACATTTACCAAGTGCCACACATATCAATTTTACCTTAATAAATATGTATTGTAAACAACTGCTCGTGCGTAATCTCAAGACATTCTAACAAGTATATGGCTCACCTATATCTTAAGTAGGTAACTAGTAGATCTCTAGGTAAAGTTGACCTTACACAATAGGCTAATGTTGGCCAAAGTCACTGATTTTATCAGGTCTGGTTAAAAAGTTTTCTGGGATATATTAAAAACTCATTGGGAGGTAAAATGAATGAATGAATGAATGAATGAATGATAGATAGATAGATAAATACTCATCTACTCTTGGTTCTTGGTTGAAGAGGCATATCCACCATTACCTGTAGTTCACAGATTGACCAGGCTGGATGTGCAGAGGCTTAGGTTGCCACTATAGCTAATCACTGGCCTCAACGGTCACATGTTGGGTACCCAGTACATATCAGCAGTGAAGTCACCAATACTCAACATGTGACTACTAAAGCCAGTGATTGGTCACAGTGGACACCTGAGCCTCTAAACTTCTGTCCCAAACAGTTCATGGACCAGAGGGAATGGGGAAAGTACTTAGAACCAAGGACAAGTGGTAGGTAGATAGCTTTCTTTTTTTTTTTAATTTTACCCCACAATCAGCCCCAGCAAACCCTTTTAATTACCTACTGTGTATGGAGGCCTCATGACTGACCGCCGTTCCCCACTTCCTTTCTAATGACAAAGGATCAAGTTGCATTACCACATAGTCAATCCTTTATGAAGGGATATTTGGGAAGTGTGTATGGTACACTACAAGATACTGTCATTACTCTGATCATGATTTTCCTGCTGACAGTCTCCCTTTAAGAATGTGCAAATTTGTCTTCCCTGATGTAATTAGGAAGACAGAATCTCAGTGAAAATAGCCCAATAAAGGCTGCTCCCTTTAACATCATGCTCGACCTTCCAAGAGGCCTTTGTTTTGCAATGATGCTGGGATTATTACCAGGTATAGTCTCTCAACCGAGGACGGCCGTTCCGATGTTATTGCATCTCGTCAGCCCGATGTAGAGAAGACTAACCTGGCGGAGGTGAGAGGCTTAGACAGGGTAAGGGGGGTATTGTCACTCCTTGGGGAGAGACCACCATATAGGTGTGTGGAGACTTATTAAGCCTTTAGCACTCCACTTTGCAAGGGACTATGGGAAGAATATGCAAATATGTCTTCCATGATGTAATTAGGAAGTCAGGTGCCTCAGTGTTGCAAACCAATAGAGGGTGCTCACTGGAATGTGCAAGCAACACTTTGCAAAATTTGCAAATTTTGGGACTAATCCCAAGGACCAAGATATGTATTTATTTACAAATAGTACCATGGTAAGCACCTTGTATAAGTACCCTTTTAGGCCTAAACAGGCCTGTCTGAAAAATTTATTTCAGGAACCTTATAGTAAAGGCATGTCCATGGTCCCAGTGAGTTTACTACTTGCTCAGAACACTCACTTCTGATCAATGTGGTGGGTGCTTTTTAACCCTTTTTTCCAACCATAACACTTTTGCGTTTAGAGGATCCTAATTATTCTGTACCGCTAGCAATAGAAAAATATATGTGCAACTGAAAAAAAATATCCCACAAATGTATATAAGCTATATGCAATCTTATAAAATCTGGTGAAATCTTACTCCACTAATAGAAATATGGCTTCTAATCCTTGAATGGGAACATATTGTATACGTTCAGATTAAGGGTCTACATCAGTGGATGTCTATAGATGTCATATACACATGATTTATGTCTTTATAAACTAAACATGCTTAGAATAGAACAAAGGGATCAATAATACAATGGACTGCTGTAGGAAATGCCATATAATGGCGTCGTGTCACTCTTGTGTGTGTTCCTCAATACTACAGTAATCAGGTAAGCACCTCGCTTCCTCTTAGTCATAAGTCAAGGATAATTAGGATTAAAAGCAGTTTACAACATAAGAGGAAATCGCATTGACTGTCAGCGAGGCGACCATGTGGGTGGTTGAGAGTCAGGAACTAATAGGGCAATAAACCTTCCATCTCATAAAAAAAATAACACTTCCCCTCCATTTAAGGATTGTTTTATTTCTTGTTCAATGGGTTTCCTCTTTTTACTAATTCTCACCACCTTTATATTAATGGTATTAAGATCCTATTCACAATAAATGTGAGCTGTCAGGAAATCCCCACCATGTTTTCACTGTAAAATAAGATATATAACAAAGTAATTTCCGCTTGTGATTAAAAAAGATTTCTATTCTATTCTACACTCATTGATCAAAAAACTATAATACCAAGAAAAAGATGTTAGAATTGAATGAGATAGGCAGTTGACAATAGAAGCATACAGGTTCTGTATGGTATCCTGCAGCACCTTTGCTTTACAAATGTTGCTGTTGAAGATCCTGCACACTCATAGGTTGCTGAAGGCTTTTAGGCTGGTCTTACACGACCGTAGTTTTGCACCGCAAATGGTCCGCAATTGCGGGTTCAAAATTGCGGACCATTTACGGTCCCATAATTTTCTATGAGGCCTCTTACATGATCGTAGATTTTGTCAGTGGTGTGGCGTGCCGCAACCGTGGTCCGGACAGTATACCGCATGTCCGTAATGGCCGTGCTTTTACGGCACGGCATGGAAGGTCCAATAGAAGTCTATGGGCGTGTGCATTTTTGCGGATATACACTGAACATACATCAGTGTATATCCACAATTGCGGATATCAACATGTGTGTTTTGTGGTGTGTTTTGTTTTTTGCGGATCCGCATAATACTGATACACACGGAACGTTGCGTATGCACTTTGCGGATGTCTGCGGAATTAATTTTTAAAGTGAAATTTGTGTTGCGGATCCGCAAATTGCGGACCGCAAAAACCACTACGGTCGTGTAAGACCAGCCTTATCCCAATTGGTCCCATAAATTCTTGAATGCCAATAAATGTGGCAATTGGGCAAGCCAAAGAAGTGTTACAATTTATTAAAGACGTTCCTGGGAAATCCTTGCTATGTATGGGTAAGTATATTCTGAGGACAATGCCAGATGGAAGCCCTACGATGAGAGGCAACACATGTGACTATAGGATGTCTTGTACATATTGTGGAGCTGTTAGTGCCCCCTGTATAACTACTATGGTTGTCTGACCATGGTAAGTAATGGTTCCTCAGGTTGTACCAGCAGTTGGGGCAGGGTGTAGCTCCAAACAAAAGGTAGCACTGAAGCACTGGCAACAAGGCCTACATACTCAAACCTGAGTACAAGTAATGGGCACTGTGACACAAAATTTACTTCTTCTAAGCACCTGGTAATGGACTGGGCACACACAGGGAGTTGGGGATGAAGGTTGTACCTGTGTTTGGATGGTGGAGCAGGAAACTAGCAGGTGCTTGTGCTTGTCAGTGGATCAAATGATCCATTCTACTGGTAGCCTGTCTGGCCTGGCTGGAGTCTGTTTGCCATGTAATTGTGTCCATATAACCAATTTCCAACAAGTTCATTGAAATGACCATTCTGCTTCTCTCAGTCCAATAATTTGCCCCCTATCAAAGTCTGTCAACTGGGCATTTCAATGATGTCTCTACCCAAAAGTAACATCAGAGAACCTTTTTATGGGCAGTGGGGGACTAATTTTTATTTTCTTTGATAGCAAGACCCTTTGTCTCATCAGACCTCTTATGTACTCATGTACATATCTGCCTGAGACATAGCTGCATACTGAAGCAGCAATCATTTCTATATGGGAGCTTTAGTTTTTGTCATTCAGTTTGCTTATTAGGGCTCATGGGCATTTCAGGGGCTATACCCCCCATGAATCTGAATTGTGAGCCAAACTGCATTTGTGTCTTCCAATTTGGTGGACTGAAACTGACCACGACACCATTCATCGGTGTGGTTGCCACATACTGTGCTTGAAATGAATCAGCTTTCTTTGGCAAACTCCTCTGCGGGTCACGTAGAAGGGCCGATCAGCCTGGTTTCTGCATTCCTTTGGCTCTGATAATCTCTTTAACCTCCTTTGAACAAGCTATACAATAGGAGTGAATACATTTTGTGTACACCAGTGCAGACCATGCTGGCATGACATTCTGAAAAAGCAATAAAAACATTTGCCATTTCCCAAAGATTGGTGGCTTATGCTTCTTCTCAACAGCATCAACGTAGATCAATAAGGAACTTTCTGAAACTTCTATCTGTAAGTAATCTTGAATTGCTACAGCTCATACAGGCAGATGCATTAGTAAAGACATTGATTTGCACATGAGGTTAGTGTGATGGGCTGAAATAATTATAAGTATCTATGTTCTGAGATGAAATATTGACTGACACAATAAAGCCAAATGTCACACAGTACAGGGAGAGACACTGGGGCCGTAGAACCACTTGGCAAAGTTGAAAGGGAACTGCTGTTTATCAGATGATGTATTGACATGTTGCTCAACTGTGGCTTCATGCTATGCAAAAACCGATGTGGCACAGCATGCTGGCATGCATCTAGAAGATCTCATTTCTTCTGTCAGAGTACTAAAAGCAATTTGTAATCACCGCTATTCCATTGTAACGTAATACATAAATGAATATTTTATATAGGAAACAAGGTATGGAAGAAACGTTTCCCACCTATGTGGTAGAACTATTACAAGTCACATTAATCTTAAACAGCAAGCTTCTTCACAGTTATGCACAAATGCCATAGTGAAGTGGCGGTACTAAAATAAATGAGAACTGAGAGCTGGTAAAGAAGGCCGCTCACACCTCCAACCAATGGTGTCCAACTGGTGGATTTCCAACTGTTGCAGGTTACAATGTACAGTGCTGTAAGGCACAAAGAAAACCCTCAACTTCCCTAAAACCTAAAGTAGTTTTTCATTAGGAAAATATAAATCCAAACAAGCTCAGAATGAGTTAAAAAAAAAAATCACCAATCTCCCTGTCATACAGGAATGCTGCAGGAACTAGAGACTAGAGAGATTCGGCGAAGTATCTGAGCATGACGGGCAATCGGTGAGGTTAGTCCTAGTTTTTGTAAAGCGTTCTGCGCCTGTTTTTCCCCACCAGACATCCTCTCTAACCTTTATTTTACATTCTTCAATTAAAATCCCTGTATCCCCTAGAGACACCATGGACGTAACAAAACTCGCCGCTGTTCTATTAGCGTATAATTAGCTGGTAACGCTGAATGGTTCACTAATAATTATACAGCTATTGCCACAAACACTGTGGGTTAGAACATACGCAGGACAAGTCTGCTAGTTGTATTACTAATCCAGCATTTATGTTACCCGAGAACACTTTCACCACTGTATGGAAACCTGTTATTTCTTCATTCTGTATACACTTTATCAATAAAGCCGAGGTATTTATCTACTGTAATACTAGCAAGTAATTACTTACAATATAGTGAAACCTCTTAGAAATATCACTGCTTCCTCAAGATCACCCCCTTACCTAGAACACATTTTCTAGAACGAAGTTTTCCATTTTACAGACTTTCTTAGAGAAGCCACTTCCTTAGAAACCAATTCTTGCAATTTTGGTGGGTCATCTCAAAGAGGATTCATTGCATTTATTGTTAATGAACATAGTGATATTCATATAGAGCAGACAGTAAGTTGACTGTAAGCCCTTGCGGGCAGGGCCCTCAATACCACTGTGCCAGTTGGTCACTGTTAGTAGGTATTTGGTTTTTTTAAAAATATTTTGTGTATTGTATCTAAACACTCAAATGTACAGCACCATGAAATTAATATAATAATATACAGCACCATGGAATTAATATAATAATGTACAGCACCATGGAATTAATATATGTCAAAAGTTTGCCACGGGGCCCCACCATTCCTAGTTACGCCACTGCATAGGGCGTCATGAAAACTACATAGCCGGACTACTCATAAGAGCTCACATGAGTTCATAGAGGAAGAGGAAGCAAATAATGACGGCGCTCTCTGGTCAGGGTAAGGTGAATTTATTGAAGAATGATAGGCACAATGCTAATAAAACCACTGCGTTTCGGGCTCCGCTCAGCCCTTTCTCAAGTGCATCAACTTTTCGCCAGGAAATATCGGCATACATATGAATGCCGATATTTCCTGGCGAAAAGTTGATGCACTTGAGAAAGGGCTGAGCGGAGCCCGAAACGCAGTGGTTTTATTAGCATTGTGCCTATCATTCTTCAATAAATTCACCTTACCCTGACCAGAGAGCGCTGTCATTATTTGCTTCCTCTTACTCCATCTTGTTCCCGGATTTTTCATATTGGATAACCGGTGTAGGCAAGACGCACTGCTCCCTCCACCTGTTTACCTTGGTTAAAGCTTTATATGTGGTTGTGGACAATTTTCACAACCATAGCAGGTGAGAGGCCATCTGGTCTATTAAACCGACTCTATTTGCTAATTTGGTTTGTAAACTACTACACTATTATTGGTTTTGTTCGGTGTCTCCTGTGTTCTCTTTGACATAAGTTGATAATAATTCAGCTCACAGCGGTCAGGAGAGCAGAGACAAGGACTACAGAACAAGTTATCTGACAGCTTCTCTGATGGATTTCTCTATGAACCACACAGTAAAGTCTGTCTCACTCTGGCCTTTGTACAGAAGTAAAATTAACAGCAAAATGTAATGTGCTTATGAAAATTAAAGGGGTTGTCCAGGAATTGAAGAGGTGATCCAGGTTCATTAGATTTTTTTGTCTAGGAATTGGAAGGCCCACATTCTCACCTGTCCCTTTCTCTGTTCGCTGCTGCTGTCCGTTCAGGTGTGCACTGTGCTGAATGGCCTCAGGTTGGCCTAGTTGGCTCACATGCACGGCAGGGCGTCTGGTGGTGAAGGCACAAAGAGTGCACAAATGAACAGGGGCAGCAAAAACCAGAGCACAAGGAACAGATGAGTAGGATCATTTTTTATGCTTCACCTTCCCCTGACTCCTCTGTGAGTTGTTCAACTCCTGGACAATCCCTTTAAGGTAACATACAGTACAGTAATATACAGTACACAAAAGTGTAAGGCCTGATTCACATCTGCATTCGGGCTATTCCGTTGCCCTCTCTGCATGAAGAATGTGCAGAGAAAAGTCCTGCAAGCAGCACTTTTCTTTCTGCATTTTTCGTGTGGAAACCACATGGACCCCATTATAGTCTATGGCAGGTTTCCTAAGGTAACCACTTTTGTATGCCGATTAGGTTTACGGTCGGGGGTCCCCAAGTGCACACCCCGAATGGAAACCCATGGGCTGATATGAACCAGGCTTTAGCAAGATAAGCTGTTCAACAAAAATTGATAAGTTATGAAAATGTTCACTCTCACAAACCTGATGGCATCCAGGAATCGGTATGTGGCCGCCTCAGTGTGTTCACTTGCTCCCACTTCAGGTCACTGACTTCCGACTGACTGTAGCCACATGACTGGTATGGCTCATCAAATGAACAGCTCCCTGAAAACAGAGCAGCAGGAAGACGCCATTAGCTTAAGTGTTCACCGCTTTCAGTTAAACACTGAACATTTCGCAGGCGCCCACACAGGTGGTGCAGAATAAATGTACCATCGGCCATTTTTAGTCTCAAAACACAGAAAGTGACCTTGTACAGAATCTCACTAATGGATTCAAGAGTACAAATTATTTTCATGCCTTTTTGTAATATGTGCGGGATATTTTACATAGTAAACTGTAGTAAAATTTTCAGCATTGTCCCTGAAGCAAGGTAGAGGTAAGGAAAAAAAAAAATCACATCACGAAAAATCCGGAAAATATGTGTGACATTAAAAAAAATCCCACATTGTCTTTAAGCTTCACAATTACCTGTATAGTTAACTTTTTTTGTTTAAGAACAATGAAAGTTTTGCAGAATTATTGTTAGCATTGGCTCGGCAGAGACTACAGATCAAGTTAACTATTAAAAACTTTCTTCTGGTAATTTAGGATAGGTAGTAAAAATTTTGATTTCCTTTCTAGAGCAGCTGGGTTGGTCATGCTTTATTTCTCTTTAAATAAATGATAAACCTGCTCGGAAATGCTATCATTATAACTGTAAATTGAATTAAAATGGTCTCAACCTTGGAAAATGACTTTACAGTACACTAACCAAATAATGGGGGATAAGTGTAAGTGTAATGGACATCATAAGCGGTCGCACAAAGTAAGGTGGCGGGCAGGATTATGGTATAGTCTGTTGTTATACTTTATTGGTTCCTTTGGGATGTACTATAAAATTTACAATGAATGATTTTAAGAAAAGTGGTTTTCTTACAATATGTGGACACTACAAATGATACTCAGATTGGTTGAAGACAAGGCTTAAAGGGAGTTTTTCATTTGAAAAACTCATTTTCAACTAAAGGCATGGTGGGATAGCTTTGAACAGGCTATTTCTTTCTGGTCCGAGTCAGAAATGTCCACCGCCCATTTCATACTTGTGCTCTGTTCCTTTCTCCTCTTCTCCAGAACTTGTGCCTTGCACAGGCCTCTGTACCTATCTAAAATCTTGGCTTTGTGCATGCCTGAGTGGCCATTTTGTGGTGTCTTCTACTTAAGCATACTGCGTTCGTATGCTCAGTTGTCCAGAGAACTACCCTAGTGTACTGCACCACTAAATGGCCGCTCAGGCATGCGCAGTCAGCTCTGCCCGAACATGCAGTGGCAGAGCCGATTGTACATGCGCAAGATTTTAGATAGGTACAGCGAAGCGTCAGAGGCCTGTTCAAGGCACAATTTTCGAAGATGAGGAAGAGGGGATAAAGCACAAGTATGAAAGGGGCAGTGGACAGGGCTCGGAGCCCTCAGTGCTCTGTGATCCTCATTAGCATACCAGAAGAAACCAAATTTTGAAGAAACGGTGGTCAGAATCAAAAAAGTAAAGGTAGGAGTAGAATAGCCTGTTTTGACGAATCTGGGATATTGGATTATCCTCGAGTGTACTTTCTTCATAGCAGAGTACAGGACTCCATTGTGTGAATGTAGCCTAAGTAGTAAGTCCTTTTAACTCTTTCCTTTCCAGATTGCCCAGCATCAACGGAACTTTGCTTCAGACAGCAACTTATCTCTCTCCGAAAAACAAAAGCATTGGGCACTTGATCCTGATTCTTATCAATGACCCATTTCTATAACCTATGCCAACAGCAGAAAGTTAAGAGGCCCCCTACACGTTTAAGGGGTTCAGCCTATATACATCTTATGTATATAACCAGTATTAAATGAATCCAAGCCTACTCTGTGAAAATATATATCTAAGCATTTGGGAATGTTTGTCAATGACATGTATTATATAAATGTATACTTTAAAAAGGGGGTTTTCATATTAATGCTGTATCCTTAAAATCGATGATGGTTCAACTCACAGGAGCTGTACAGGACTAAGGATACATAATGAATAGAGATGAGCGAGTAGTACTCGATCGAGTAGGTATTCGATCGAATACTACGGTATTCAAAATACTCGTACTCGATCGAGTACCACTCGCTATTCGAATGGAAAAGTTCGATGCAGAAACAGCATTGATTGGCAGAATGCTATACAGTCGGACAATCAACGCTGGTTCTTCTCCTACCTTTAGAAGTCTTCTCCGTGCAGCTTCCCACGGCGTCTTCCGGCTCTGAATTCACTCTGCCAGGCATCGGGCCTGGGCAGAGCCAACTGCGCATGCCCGCTTGTAGTGCGGACATGCGCAGTCGGCTCTGCCCAGGCCCGATGCCTGGCAGAGTAAATTCAGAGCCGAAAGATGCCGTGGGGACGCTGCACGGAGAAGACTGCATGGAGGATTCAGCCCAACCCTCACTCATGGACTTGGTAAGTATAATTTGATCGAACGTTGCCTACCCCTGAAATGAGCATTTTCCCCCCACAGATTATAAATAGGGTTCAATATTCGATTTGAGTAGTCGAATATTGAGGGGCTACTCGAAACGAATATCGAATCTCGAACATTTTACTGTTCGCTCATCTCTAATAATGAACCTAAAAGTCATGGAAAACCCCTTTAACACAAACTTTTTTTAGTGTTTAACTTTATATTTCATCTCCACATGTGTATTTTTGCAATTCTTGCTGAATATCTGTATATAGGCCACTATAAATATCACTACACCTATGAATTATCAGTCCAATTCTATTGCTATAGGTACACCAAGGGAAATGTTTAGAATACCATAAAATTAAAGGATCAAACATAAATGTGAGCTTATACTTGTTTATATCAATCTTATGAAGACAGAGAATCCTTTCTGTAAGCACATCAGCACAGAAATGGCATGGCAGACCTCTTTCAACCTATAAATAAAATATAGAAATGCAATTTTCCAACAGATGAAGGTTAAGAGTGTCTAAGAAGATATGAAATGTGACCAAAGAAATTTCTAAAGAACGGTTCACAAGTTGACTGCTGATTTGTGACGAAGCTTCTTGATAACACAAATGGCAGTGAAAAAGTTTGTACGCCTTCAGAAAAAAAAAGTTCAAAGAAGCAGAGACTGTGAATAAGATGAAACAAAGAAGTATATTTGTGAAGGGTGTGCAGATCGAGCACGGCATTGGCAGATGTCATAAGTGCGGATCCTCAATCACCAGGCTGAATGAAATGCATATTTCCCTATTGGTGTCTCTGAACATCAAGCTGAATCAATCTATAATTTTATGAGGTCATTGAAATGAAATAGAATTGACATTTTCTTTGCAATGAGAAAACACTGGGATGCCAAGATTACAAAATTAATTATGGCTCAGTAAATTTTGCAATTCTTGTTAGTAGGAAATAGGCCAAACAGCCTTATTGACAATATTATGCGTCTTATTTAGGCAAGTAGGAAAACGTAATCATCTTATGATGCTGCAGATGAAGGTCTTGTGATCTGCAAGACAACAGAAAGGCCACCTTATCTATTACTGTATGTCAGCCACATTCATACTACATAACAGCGGTATACAAAGGTAAAGCTGCTGCCAAAAAAACCTAATATAATAAATAATAATAAAAACCTCCTTTATTATTCTCACCCCCCAATGCTAATGCTAATATAGCTGTCCATATATATTACTTGTAAGTTGGCTAAAACCAACTGAGGACCATCAACTTCACCCAGCCGCAGATATTGAAGGAACATCGGGATCAGTCAATTGCATTTTAATTGGTCAAGATTTTTGTTGTCTTCTCCTTCAGGTCATACACATGTTTGACTGCGGAGAGTGTGCATGGGTATGGGGGGGATAAGGCAACATAGCATTTAACCACTATCTAAAGCTTTAAAGGGTTGATAGGAATTATTGGGGGATACTTCATAATGGTTAAACCCGTTTTCTGACGTAAAATAGTTTCAAATAGTTGATTTGTGACTATAATGTTTTTTCGCTGGCCTCGCAACTTTTGCAAATGGGTGTTGGCATTTCACCACCCGTGACACATTCATCATCATTTATACCGCAACGTGGGGTAAGTGACAGCAAAATCTATGCCATGCGTAGTTTTGTACCTCGGGACACATCTATGATGCGAGGAGTCCCTGCCTCCCAACAACATACTGTCCCTTATCAATTACAGTATGGGACAATATGTCGCTGGGAGACAGGGACTCCTACCATCATAGATAACTATACAGCTAGAAGTGCCTCTCCCAGCACAGAATTCAAGCCAGTAAATCTTTCTGACACATGGACACTTTCACGAGTGACACACGGTCATGTGCTGCTCCCCTAAGAGTAGAAATTTCTATCCAACACCTGTAATGGTATATTTGATGGAAATAAGATAGAAACGGTCACTGTAATTTTAAACCCTTGTGTTCACCAGTTTTAATGTGATGTGATTAAAAGTTATATTTTATAGGGGTGGAAATTGAACCTTAGTCCCTATGTGGGACTCTTTTTCCTTATTTCGTTCAACCTTGAGCCATAACCTTTATTGCTGTTTTTATATATTTGTACTGTGGCTAAGTCCCTTATAACTCGTCAACCGAAAAGTACCCAACCCCCCTTGGCCCCCTTTCTGCTTGCTCGTATCAAAGATGTTAAGTGTCTGGAGTTTTTTACTGCCACTCTGAATAATACAGTGGAGAAATTTTGGACCATCTGGGCACCTTGGGGCACGTACTGTTCTATACGTGGTCTTTGATCCCTCCCATCCCCACCTCCCTTTCCTCCTTGTCTCCTGTCTCTAGTCCTGTGTCTCCCCGTCTCTCTCCGTTGCTTCTGTCAATGATTTATTACCTTTTGCCCTACAAATTAACTTTATACATTTGATTTGATATGATTTATTACTCTTAATGTGTGTCGGCTTGTTTTTCCTCAATTATAGAGACTGGAATCAAAAACAAGAATCGCAAATTCTAATATGACTTACACAGACAAAGTTTTCAATGGTTTTTGCTGTGTAATATTACTCTGCAGCGTGTTATCATATTCATTTTTTTCTTCATGTAGATTGAGAGCCCCACATAGAGCTCACAATGTACATTTTTCCCTATCTGTATGTCTTTGGAATATGGGATGAAAATCCATGCAAACACGGGGAGAACATACAAGCTTTTTTCGCCCTTGGTGGGATTTGAACACCAGGATCCAGCGCTGCAAGGCTGTAGTGCTAACTACTGAGCCACATTGTGCCCCACCCCCCTGCTATTCAGGCACCGTAAATGTTATATTAAACTACCCCCCCCCCCCCGTTTTAAAATAAAACCCTAAAAAAGAATGTTATCTACTTACAGATCGTGCACGCTGGGCGGGCATTCAGGGTGTGTCTTCTTCTTCCTCCGATGTCCTCCGGTCCCGTCCTCCTCCGGCGCTCGCGAGTGGACACTGATATAAAAAAATGGCCTGGGCGCATGTGCAGTAGCATGCAGCTTCTACTACGGCTACTGCGCAGGCGCCCAGGCCATTTTTTTTATATCAGTGTCCGCTCGCGAGCGCTGGAGGAGGACGGGACCGGAGGACATCGGAGGAAGAAGAGGCGTGGAGGAAGAAGAAGACACACCCTGAATGCCCGCCCAGAATGCACGATCCGTAAGTAGATAACATTCTTTTTTAGGGTTTTATTTTAAAACGGGGGGGGGGGGGTAGTTTAATATAACATTTACGGTGCCTGAATAGGTCATCAATTTCAGATCGGCGGGTGTCTGGCAGCTGAAACACTGAGAATAGAGCAGGAAGCAGACAGCCATTGTCCATGTACTGGCTGGACAGGGGCACTCCAGTTCAGCCCCCCCCTCAAATGAATAGGAACTGATCCCTGGTAACCTGATCTGACTGTCATAAAGAGGCCCCAGCTTTCTGCTCCATGCTCTATGTTTTAGCTGCTGAGAACATTATAGGTGTGGTCTCAGAAAGGGCCCCTTCACACGGCGTAAGCGCGCCGCTCATTTAGACACGTATACACGTGTCCGAACACGGCGCTTCAAAACAGAGCGCATATACGAGCGCTTCCCATTGAAATCAATGGGCTCTATTTTGAAGTGCCGCACTCGGACATGTGTATACGTGTCTAAATAAGTGGCACTCTTACACCGTGTGAAGGGGCCCAAAATATGTTTTAATGTAGGTAACATAGTAGGTTTGCTTTTTTTATTAAATCAAACTTTACCTAAAAAAAAACCCCAAAAACATTCATTAAAGTAGTAAGTAGTTGCACAATTATTTGATACAACTGTATGAAATCTTCAGCATAAACTACATAGCTATTTTAATTTACCTTTCATTTATAGCCCCTTCCCCCAAGTATAGCCCTCCATCCTGGAGAGTACACAGAAATGTCTCCGTTAGTCTGCCTGGGATCAGAATCTTATCCTTTCCGTCTATATGAAAACACAAACTCAATCTTCACTCTTTCCCCATCCTCACGTCATGAGGCTACCTACCAATCCCCCAAATTAATCATCCTACTCCATGACTGTCCCTGTGATGACAATGCCAGATAACCATTCCACTTTGCCCAATGATTTCTCAAATTCTGAGTAACAGGGTAGGGTTACAAAATAAATATGCGCTGATCCTTACTGGCAGCCTCCCAAATGTTCCGGCACTTGACCACCCCAAAATGTTACCTGCTCCAAAATGTATGGTCCGAAGCAGCCTCTAGCAAACAGTATGCTTGTTTTCTACTTGTTACGGATGATACGTTACAATCCCTGTCAATGCTTTCCTATCCTTTAGTCATCCTATCCCTCTATGTGCTTTTGCACCCACACAAACACTTACTTAAAGAACCTTTTAGGTGTACAGACAAAATTACCATGCTGAGAATCCGATCACATACCGAAATACATCATCACAGGTAAAAAGACTCAATGATGCACGTGAAATCTGGCGGACCCTTACAATACTGACTTGAACAACTTTTTTTCCTTCTCCCCTGAGAATGTTCTTTCACACAAAAACTTTAGTGCAGTAAAACACTTTGCTGTTTATGTAATTTCCTGATGCATTCTGTAGGCAGATATTTATAGTACAGAATGGGCATAACTACCGAAATGTTCCAACAGAATTTGTCAGTACTCAAAGGGCTGTAAATTATGAAAAACATTCAATAATTTACCACAATTTGTCCTCTAAAAGGTTTGGAAACCTCTTTCTTAAAGTGAAGGTTTACTGTTTATATGTTGGATGTGAATGACCAGGAATCCCTTCATGCACAGTACGTCTGTTAAAGGGGTTATGCTACCAAACATATGTATACTCTATCCAATTTGTTTATCAGTGGGGATCTGACTGCTGAGGCCCACACTGACCCTGATAATTTGAAGGGGAAAGGTAGTCACAGGAAAGTGACCGAATCAACTGTGATGCAACCCGCTCCCATTCACTTCAATGGGGGAGTCAAGTGCTGTTCAGTGTTCCCAATGAAGTGTATGGTTCTTCTTCTATCAGAAGTACATATATAACTTTAATCTTTATACTTGTCTTATGGATCCATTCCATAGTCCACAAAAAACTGTAAAGCATGCAGTGGGCATTAGGTACTATGACATTCAGCACATAGCCGGGCTCTCACAGAGGTAGATGGGGGCCTTTAGTGCACAACTATTTTCTGTAATTGCAAATAGAGGCTTATGCAATATTACCAACATAGACGAATACAGAGGGGGTTGGATGCCCCGTGTATCTTATAACATTAAGATAAGTTTTGTGAGCAATTAAATCCAACCCTCAATCCTGGCTATATATATATATATATATATATATATATATATATATATATATATATATTTTTTTTTTTTTTTTCATCAAACCTGTGAAATGTAATATACATTCATTGAGCATATTATTTGTACTATATTAATCTGCATTTATAATAGACTATACTTGTAATCATAACAAATAATCTTTCATGGTAAAGGCAATGTCTATAACTACTGAGGTACTTAACAGTGTCCTGTCCATCAAACAATGAAAGTCCACCCACCAGCCTGTTAAAGAATACAGGAAGTTACAAAAAGAGACAGCACTCAAACTGTGAGGAAGGGAAACGGGAAAAGCCTTTTAGAGTTGCCTCTGCTAATTTGCGGGCATTTCTCACGCTGCTGAGAATGTCACCTCCTGAACCCACTTGGTATCACAACCAGTGAGAATGCCGATGTGCCACTCTCTATGCCAGGTTATCAATCATGTGTTTTTCTGGATTCACATGGCCACAATAAGTCCATACTATACAGACTGTATTTATTACTGGTGCAAATCCTGTCCATCATAGGATCTATGATATCTGGAAGTGCCAATCATTATACCTGTTGTTGGAACAGGATTTGTAGATGTAAAACACTGCGTATAGTATGGACACACAATGGCTATGTGAATCTAGCCTTAGAGTATAAAGATACTTTACTTTGTGATACATCTTATTAAAGAAAAATACTTCTACCTCCATTTATCAGGCTGCTTTCCTCCAAACTCCCTTCATTCAGTCTGTAACAACTAATAGAATCCAGCCTTTACACAAAGAACAAGTTTCAGGAGTCTATGGAGAGGGGAGGGTGGATAATATGTGTTCTATTAGTGACAAGAGACTCAGCAAGGGGAGGGAAAAGCAGTTTGATGAGCATAAGTCCTTAACAAGACACGTTACAAAGTTTTTGTATAGTCACTTGTATTATTTGTTTATGGAAAGTTGTTTTATACAGTATTTGTAGTTACTCTTAAAATAAGTCAAAATTTGCAAAGTTACATTATAATCAAAGGGGAAAGAAATAGATATGGAAGTCATAAAATTAAGTTGTTTTTGAAGTTACATTTGAACGAATACATTTCTTCTGTAAATTACAATAACTTCTTTAAGTCTGTGAATAAGAGGCCTAATACTCCACAAAGTGCCATAAAGTAGTTCAGGAGCTTTCATACAATGCAATTAAAAGGCTGTATAATAGGCGTCATATGGGGAGAATAATTGTCATCTTTGTTGCTCATTTAATTTTGATTTGTGTGCCCCATGGTTTAGTATTTGTCTGCCCCAATTACGGCGGCACAGTAAGTAGCTTTTGTTAGCCTTCCCTGCATTTGCCCTTACCATTGCTCTCACTCTCTATTATGCACTGCATTGATTTTCATTATTTACTGTCTCTATTTTTCTCTGACACATGATGCAGTTACAGACTGGATGTTTATATTAGTAAGGAGTTGTATTAAAGTAGTGAAATCTGTTTTTTCCCATTATTCATGAAGCTTAGATCAACTTTTTATCAGCAAAAACATCTTAAGAGGGCCTTTCACCAACTCCATCAATTCTAATTCTTAGTATCTGTTAATAGATGCCGTTCCACTGATTTTTTACCCTTACATCATTCCCAATTGCATAAAGAAGTGCTTTTAGTTTTGGTGCCTGATGTGCTATTTAAGCTCTGTAATGTCAGAAGGACGGTGTCAGACAGGGGGTGTGATTCAAATCTCCAATCAGAGGCAGCCAGTGTCAGAGCTCAGACACCACCCTCCTGACAGTACAGACCCGAAATAGCATATCCGGCACCAAAACTAACAGCACTTATTGCTTAGGAACAGTGAAAGCTGGAGCAGAACCTATTAAGTGATATAAAGAGCTGGACTTGTTAGAAGTCCTTTTTAAAGTTTAATATGCTCCCATATAGGTCAATTTTTTATTCAGTTTTTGAAGCCAAAACCAGGAGAGGATTGAAAAAAGTAGAAGTACAATCTATCATTTATAGGTTCTGCAAAGTTTGAAGGTTTGAAGATCTGTTCCCTACTGTCCAAAACGACACCTCCATCAGAACACTTACTGACAGATTGTAGTGTATGCATATATAAATAGCAGCCTATTAAAGGGGATTTATAGGAAACAAATCATTTTTTAAAAAAGGTCTGTTAGTGCTGTCAATAGGTTAATAAGTGCAACCAAATACCTTTAGCAGTGTTTTCAGTGATTTCTGGGCTTCTCTGTGAGACCCTGGCATCTTCTGCATTTGTTTACAAAGGCACCTTCTTGTTCTGCTTTCCTACAACTACCATGCTGCCTTGGACCACTCAGAGCTGACTCACACCACCTCCCTCACTCCCTACCCGTCCCTTTCTCACTCTCTTCCATCTCTTTCTCGCTCACACCCCCTCCCTGTTTCCTTAGTTAGCCACCCACGTCTAGCCTTTCCTAGCTAACTCTCAACACCCCTTCCCATCATATTTACCCGTCTTACGATATGGAACTTCTGGGCACAGGACATCACATCTTCTGGGCTGGCTGCACACACCTGCGCAATAGAGCTGGAGTGCAGAGTAGCCCAGAAGAAGTGATGTCCTGTGTCCAGAAGATCCAGAAGATTCAGAAGATCCAGAAGATTCTAAGTAATTTAGAAGTTAAGCGGGAAAGGGAAGGCGGGGGAGTATCTTAGATTAGAAAGATCGGTTTGTCTTGAAAAACCCCTTTAATTGCTACAAAGGTAGATGGCAGAGGCTGGGACAGCACTCTCTCCATGAATATTTCTGACTCATAAACTATTTTTCATATATATTCTTTCAGCAGTCCCAGTAGCCCAACTTTCGCAATAATTTTTGTGTCATTTTGTCTACTAGGAGTACATAAGTATAGCTGCAATATGATGCACTTACATATGGTAGCATATTAGAACTGACATATTTGCCTTAACCTTACATGTAAGGGCGGGCTCACACCTGCGCCCGGTCTCTGCTTTGTGGGTTTCCGTCTTCTGCCCGAGAAACTGGACAGGAGGCGGAAACCCGGCAGTCACTGTCTGCCCGTGAGTGTTTTCTGGTCTCAGCGGCAAAACCATTTTTTTATCCCGCAATTTGCACCAAATTTGGAATCTTCCCTAGGTTTAAGACCATCTTTCAGCTCTCTTCACTTATCGTTCTTGACATATGCACAAAAGCAAATATAGAACCACTGGGTTCCACACCAAGGGTCTTCCTCCATATCACATCGGATGACCTATATTAATCCAACAGAAGTCTGTCATTCTTAGCCTCACTGACATACTCACAGGTTTCATATAAGAACCAGGTCATTTTGTTTTAGACCCGGTTTCTATAACAACAAAGCAATATATTCACATTCTAAGCGCACTTTAACACTTAGGTGTGGCTATATTTGCATAGGAGAAACATCAGAGCTGCAATATAATTTCCCTTTCCCTGCTATCCTTTATTACCTAAATTCTAGTAAGAGGTTGTATATATTAGGAAACTGCTACAAAGTCAATTCCCTACAAAATAATAATAAGCTCACCAATGGTGCACCTTGGAGTTAAATATTTCCATAAATAAGCCTAGAATAAAATAAGAATAAAATTCCAGAAACTGTATTAACAATGTTTATGACTACGCGACAGCATGTATGCTTAGCGAGATCTCTAGATATTGCGGAACAACAATTCCCAGCATGCCCTGAACGCCAGAAGTCGTAAGAACAACTAAATAGACACAAGTTATAACCTACTGTGCTTGAAGTAAAATCAATACGCTAAATGCATGACTTGACACACTGATAACAAGGCTCAAAAACCCGAATTATTGGGACTTGCCAGAACTGAAAGGAATTGTACATCTATACAAACTGCTTCCACAAACCAAAGCTAAGAATCTAACCCTTGAGGAGTTCATTTTGCCTGCACAGTCTTCTTTTTTTCCCTCTTTACACTCTTACAGTGAGAAAGAAAATATAGCTTTCGCTTACATATTGGCGGTGTTTAACCGCCGGAGCCGAGAAGCACAAGCGTGCTTGATGCTCAATCATCATCTACGATGAATTCACATTTTTAATGAGCAGCTTGTCTTCATGTGTCTCCTAAGACAAAAAGCACAAAGCAATCTCAGGTAATTTAAAGCCAGCGTCTGATGCCTCCCCTAACTACTGCCTTTTTTGAGCTGAAATCTTCCTGTTAAGTCCATGAGGGACTGCTGGGCCATTTCAGTCAAACCCAATTTCACTTATTTATCGCAAGCCCCTACTAAGAAGGATCTCCGCTGTGAATTGCTTGTACATACTGTCTGTTCCAAGCTTTGAACTCCAGAAAGGATTTAAAAAGCCAATCTCAATAACATTAGAAATCCAAGTGCATTGCTTTTCCATTGATTGTGAGAAAATAAAAAAGTTTGAAGCCTGATTTAATGACTAATCTTTTCCATTTGCTTGATGAGCGCTGCAGATGCCTCCAAACAATCACCCATTCTATTAGACAAATGTCAGTGTGTTAGCGGCTCAGAGAGCGCACACTATTTACAATGAAAAATGGCTCTTTCCCCTGGAATTTCTTTCAGAAGGCCATTTTCTAGTGTAGATTTTCTTTAAATAAAGCTGAGAGTTACGAAATACATTTATATATATATAAAAAGGCAAATGTAAAAATGTGACTGTGACAGGGGAAATGGAACATGAGTGGAGAAAATGTACTAAATTGCTTCTAGAGGACCTTTCATGTCCTCTAAGATAGAGTATGTTATACACTGTTGCAAAGCTGTAGGTGAGCTGAATTTAACGCACTTTCAGTTTGGAAGGTATCTGACTCTTGTTCAAGAGATATCAGTTCCATTATTTTCTGCTACCAATATCATAGTAAAGGCAGAGAACTTATAATTCCTGATAGATTTTATTTATATAAGGGGGAAGTGTAACCTCTATGCTAAGTTACTGGAATGCAAGGGGATCATATCATTCAGTGCACTTGCAGTTTTGCAGGTATCTGCCCCGCTTCCAGAGATATACAGTCCTATGAAAAAGTTTGGGCACCCCTATTAATCTTAATCATTTTTAGTTCTAAATATTTTGGTGTTTGCAACAGCCATTTCAGTTTGATATATCTAATAACTGATGGACACAGTAATATTTCAGGATTGAAATGAGGTTTATTGTACTAACAGAAAATGCGCAATATGCATTAAACCAAAATTTGACCGGTGCAAAAGTATGGGCACCCTTATCATTTTATTGATTTGAATACTCCGAACTACTTTTTACTGACTTACTGAAGCACAAAATTGGTTTGGTAACCTCAGTGAGCTTTGAACTTCATAGCCAGGTGTATCCAATCATGAGAAAAGGTATTTAAGGTGGCCAATTGCAAGTTGATCTCCTATTTGAATCTCCTCTGAAGAGTGGCATCATGGGCTACTCAAAACAACTCTCAAATGATCTGAAAACAAAGATTGTTCAACATAGTTGTTCAGGGGAAGGATACAAAAAGCTGTCTCAGAGATTTAACCTGTCAGTTTCCACTGTGAGGAACATAGTAAGGAAATGGAAGACCACAGGGACAGTTCTTGTTAAGCCCAGAAGTGGCAGGCCAAGAAAAATATCAGAAAGGCAGAGAAGAAGAATGGTGAGAACAGTCAAGGACAATCCACTGACCACCTCCAAAGAGCTGCAGCATCATCTTGCTGCAGATGGTGTCACTGTGCATCGGTCAACTATACAGCGCACTTTGCACAAATAGAAGCTGTATGGGAGAGTGATGAGAAAGAAGCAGTTTCTGCACGTACGCCACAAATAGAGTTGCCTGAGGTATGAAAAAGCACATTTGGACAAGGCAGCTTCATTTTGGAAACAAAAATTGAGTTGTTTGGTTATAAAAAAAAGGCGTTATGCATGGCGTCCAAAAAGAAACAGCATTCCAAGAAAAACACATGCTACCCACTGTAAAATTTGGTGGAGGTTCCATCATGCTTTGGGGCTGTGTGGCCAATGCCGGCATCGGGAATCTTGTTAAAGTTGAGGGTCGCATGGATTCCACTCAGTATCAGCAGATTCTTGAGAATAATGTTCAAGAATCAGTGACGAAGTTGAAGTTACGCCGGGGATGGATATTTCAGCAAGACAATGATCCAAAGCACCGCTCCAAATCCTCAGGCATTCATGCAGAGGAACAATTACAATGTTCTGGAATGGCCATCCCAGTCCCCAGACCTGAATATCATTGAACATCTGTGGGATGATTTGAAGCGGGCTGTCCATGCTCGGCGACCATCTAACTTAACTGAACTTGAATTGTTTGTCCAAAATACCTTTATCCAGGATCCAGGAACTGATTAAAAGCTACAGGAAGCGACTAGAGGCTGTTATCTTTGCAAAAGGAGGATGTACTAAATATTAATGTCACTTTTCTGTTGAGGTGCCCATACTTTTGCACTGGTCAAATTTTGGTTTAATGCATATTGCGCATTTTCTGTTAGTACAATAAACCTCATTTCAATCCTGAAATATTACTGTGTCCATCAGTTATTAGATATATCAAACTGAAATGGCTGTTGCAAATACCAAAATATTTAGAACTAAAAATGATTAAGATTAATAGGGGTGCCCAAACTTTTTCATAGGACTGTAGATGCCATTAGTTTCAGCTACCAATATCACTGCACTGGTGGAGGGCCTGGCCTTACAACCCAGCGTCATAGTACAAGGATATAGAAGAGTACCGTCAGGGTACACAATGTTGGTATTAGTTCCTCTCTCAAAAAAGGAGGAAATACTGACGCACTTTTATTAAAACAATGTGGAGTTAAATAGCAGCAGAAAAAGGAAGAGAGATAACAACAACGTAAGTTTTCATATTCATTCCTGATTAGTATGGTACATCTCAATCAAACAGAAAAAGTTTAAGCAGTTCCATATATAGTCAGCTACTCCCGGTCCTGCGTGATAACCTTGGGGAGCTGTCTTCTGGCAGCAAGCCAAGCATTTGTTTTTCTTGCACCCATCCTGGATACAGGTGCCATCTTATCATACAAAATTATACCAGTTTCAAGTATAAGCAACTACATCTAGCATTTAGCTTTTAAGGATAACAATGTTTTTCATACATTACATGATTATAACCGTCACAAGTTTATATACCATACATCTGTGTAATGGGAACCCTTCTTTAAAGAGGACCTGTCATCTATCCTGACATGTTTGTTCTAGTACAGGAAACACTTTACATTTTCCATAAATAACAATTGTGAGGCATTTTGTCTTAGATCTTTCCTCTGCGATCTGTAGTGGAAATACTGTATGTTTCCATTGCCCTTGGTTTTGGGGTACGGCTGGACAAAACCAGAGAGTATAGTTACACGCCACCATCTACTAGCAAACAGCTGTCAATTTATTTCTAGTAGGAATAACAGAGTTGACACACAGTTTGATGAAAAATGCTTGGCAATATTGGGGCAAATATGAACAAACAGCTAAGTTTTATCATATCCCTGGTCAAAGTGTGACACACGTGAGATTGTGCTAACACAAGATCTTTACACATTAGACTCCACTATTTTGTTGATAAAATACAGGTAAAAAGAAATGTAATTTTTTAATTTTTTTTTTTTGCCTTTTTTTTTGTGTGCTTTAGTCCTAAAAATAAGATGTCACAATGTGAAATAATCCTTTCATGGAAAGCAATTAGAGGTTACTCATTGGACTAATAAAGAATAATTCAATAAAGTACAAAAACCGCAGCACTCCTTATTGCCAGAGTCTTATACAATCCGCTACTATGACATTCTGTCTGAGCTTACAGGCAGGACGCATTGTTAAGCTTGGCAGGGCAAGCTTGGCATACCCGCAGCACGCTGGATGGTTGCTAAGAGTTCCTCAGCGCTCCATAGTCAATTAATGACTGATTAACTTTCTGTGTTTCTTGTACTAAGCCACATTATAAAGAACAAAACCACAAGACAGCTTGGCCTGCACCCTGTTTTGTTCCTGTCAAATTGTGTACATCTTATTTGTGAACTTTGGACAAAGAATTGGTCGATTTGTCACAAATGCAGCTTCTTCAATAACAGGGATACAGTTATAGCTTTCGGTGCCACATAGAGCAGCTCTCCATTAATATGTAAAGTGTGGCGGACAATGACAGAATACTAGAGAATACTAGACCACAACTCTGCAGAAGCAACAACATAATGAACTACAGCTCACTAACATCATGACTTCTATCCTTAGATAACCCTATATCATGGTCCCGCCAACGCACCACCCAAATAGTATCTAGAAAAAGGATTCCAAGGAGGTTTTAGATTGTGATCTTCCTGGGTAGAGCCAAGTGTTTTACATGTCTAGGATCAGACTCACATTTCTAAGACTCAATCTCACCATGCAGGAACCACAACAGAAAGTAAGAAGTGTAGGGTGAGGAAAGAAGGGGAAAAGTGAGGCCACAGAATGAGTTACTTAATGCCCTGAAAAGCCAAATTTGCAATATCTTTAAAAGGTTACAGGGAATCACAAAATATCAAACCATCCACAGTACATTGTATGCAGAAGATTGCAAAAACATAAGGCAATGGAACGCTGGTCCAATCTGAATAAATCTTTATTCCAAATAGGTGTAACACACAACGCGTTTTTGTAAAACCCTATCTCAAGTGTGCGTCATAAACTAATGTTGCCAATCTGTTTCACCCTGATAAGTACCTACTGTATAGGAACAAACAATCAGTCTACTCATGGATTCATGGATGCAATATCTTAGCCCCACTAGACCTCTATGGTTCAGATGATCAAGACTGTGTATTTCTATGTACAACATTGAAAATGAGATCAAGATGAATACACAGCTAAAATATCATGAATAAATATGTCATATGGCATGTTTCCTGCAGAGCTGACCTCTGTCCACAAAAATCTGTGCAATAAGTCTACAAAATAGAACAAACTACTATTAGCGCAGAAATGAAGTATTCACAAGAATACATAAAATGCAGAATAAAGTTGATCATTTTAGAACAAAAAGAAACATGCACTGACCAAAAACATAACCTCAATTTTCACATAAAGAAACTCTTAGAAAACAGCCACAACATGACACAAATCAATATTTAGACATATGGTAGTATATACAGTCCTGCCCTACACTCCACAAAGGAGTCCTAATATTCAAGATCCCTCTAAATCTGAGTTTTAATTTAACCAATAAGGCTCTGAAATACTCTGGTATAGATAGAAGGCACCCTATAGCTAAATATATTGGCATAGTTAGGTATAGCCGCTGAAAATGAGGTCATAGGGCTGAACAAAAATCCCCAGGGTATATTTCTAAGGAACGTATTTTCCCATTGATGCAGATGATTCATCAGGAGACTGATAAGTAATAGAGATGAGCGAGTAGTATTCGATCGAATACTGTGGTATTCGAAATATTCGTACTCGATCGAATACTACTAGCTTATCGCAGTAAATATTCGATTCAGAACCAGCGTTGATTGGCCGAATGCTATACAGTGTATAGCATTCGGCAAATCAACGCTGGTTCTGCAGCAGGCTCGTCCTTGCTAAGAGCAGACAGCTTGCTGTTACGAGGGAGCTGACTTTTTTTCATAGGAATGAATTGACCAGCGTTGATTAACCAGTGTACAGCATTCAGCCAATCAATGCTGGTTCTGCCGGAGGCTCGTCTATGAGGAGGCAGAATCTAAGATCAGACCACAGCAGTCTCCATTGCGGTCCAATCTTAGACTCCGCCTCCTCACAGATGAGCCTCTGGAAGAACTAGTGTTGATTGGCCAAATGCTGTACACTGGCCAATCAACGCTGGTCAATGACAAAAAAGTCAACTCCCTAATAACAGCAAGCTGCCAGCTCTCCCAACTAGCAAGGACAAGCCTGCTGCAGAACCAGCGTTGATTTGCCGCAGGCTCGTCTTTGCTAGTTGGGAGAGCTGGCAGCTTGCGGTTACGAGGGAGCCGACTTTTTATCAGCGCAACTACAAGCGCTGTGCAGTTAAACTGCACGGACCCCATAGACTATAATGGGGTCCGTGCGCTTTAACTGCACAGTACTCCTCCTAAACACTCTGCTCCTGCTATTCGTGGACTTGGTGACTCTCCTTTAGTTAACCCCTTCCCGCCGATGGCATTTTTTGATTTTCGTTTTTCGTTTTTGACTCCCCTCCTTCTAAACCCCATAACTTTTTTATTTCTCCGCTCCCAGAGTCATATGAGGTCTTAATTTTTGCGGGACAATTTTTTCTTCATGATGCCACCATTAATTATTCTATATAATGTACTGGGAAGCAGGAAAAAAATTCAGAATGGGGTGGATATGAAGAAAAAATGCATTTCTGCGACTTTCTTACGGGCTTTGGTTTTACGGCGTTCACTGTGCAGCCAAAATGACATGTCCCCTATATTCTGTGTTTCGGTATGGTTCCAGGGATACCAAATTTATATGGTTTTATTTACATTTTGACCCCTAAAAAAAATTCCAAAACGGTGTTAAAAATTTTTTTTTCTAAAAGTCGCCATATTCCGACGGCCGTAACTTTTTTATACGTGCGTGTACGGGGATGTATAGGGCATCTTTTTTTGCGGGGCCGGGTGTACTTTTTAGTTCTACCATTTTCGGGAAATGTTATTGCTTTGATCACTTTTTATTCAAATTTTTATCAGAATTAAAACAGTGAAAAAACGGCGGTTTGGCACTTTTGACTATTTTTCCTGCTACGGCGTTTACCGAACAGGAAAAATATTTTTATAGATTTGTAGAGCGGGCGATTTCGGACGTGGGGATACCTAACATGTATGTGTTTCACAGTTTTTAACTACTTTTATATGTGTTCTAGGGAAAGGGGAGTGATTTGAACTTTTAATTCTTTTTATATTTTTTAATATTTTTTTAACTTTTTTTTTATTTTTTTTTTGCATTTATTAGACCCCCTAGGGGTGTTGAACCCCAGGGGGTCTGATCACTAATGCAATGCATTACAATGCTAATGCATTGCAATGCATTGCAAAAAATCATCATCTCTTTTGCAGGCTGTATACACCAGCCTGCAAAAGAGAGAATTTGCAGACCGGCTGGGAGCCTTTAACAAGGCTCCCGGCTGTCATGGCAACGGGGGGTCGGCCCTGGAGCATGCTCCAGGAGCCGGCGATCCCTGCCAAAATGGCGGCGCCCATGCGCCGCCGGGAAAATGGCGCCTCCGGCGCCTTTGACAGCAGCGCCGGAGGGGTTAATGCCTCCGACCGGTCCGGGGACCGATCGGAGGCATCAGAGCCGGTTGTCTACTGCTTAAAGCCATAGTTACAGACCCGACACGCGCCGTACTATTACGGCGCATGTCGGAAAGGGGTTAAATAGTGGTTTCCCATGAAACAAGCATTTTTTCCCATAGACTATAATGGGATTCAATATTCGATCGAGTAGTCGAATATTGAGGCTCTACTCGAAACGAATCTCGAATCTTGAATCACTGTTCACTCATCTCTAATAAGTAACAGTCCGTAATCAAATTAGCAGTGGCACCTGAAACACAAGTATGAACCTAGCCCAAATAATCAAAAAATTGAAAGAAAACCTAGTATTACTTTCATGCTGCCTGAAACAACCCTCATGACAAACAGCTGTGCTTTACTGTAATAATCTGTGGATATCGGGAATCGCTAAATATCAAAAGGCTATAACAGATATACACAGTCAAGCCAGGTTCATATCTGCATTTGATGACCATTCAGGTATGCTGTCCCCCATTGCACTTGCAAGCAGGACTTT
The DNA here is from genome assembly GCF_031893055.1 of Leptodactylus fuscus. Taxonomy (NCBI): domain Eukaryota; kingdom Metazoa; phylum Chordata; class Amphibia; order Anura; family Leptodactylidae; genus Leptodactylus; species Leptodactylus fuscus. Next base: position 73,774,275 of record NC_134268.1, on the reverse strand, counting down.
TCTCTCCATATTTTTTGGGAGGAAACCGTGCGGAAACACAGTGGACCCCATTATAATCCATGGGAAACCACTTGTAGGTTTCTGTTTTTCAGGACCCCAAGCAGATCCGAAAAATGGAAACCCCCAATACAGGTATGAACAAAAATACAGGTTTACTCTTGAGGTAACCACCTGTAATTCAGTTTTTACATTGTACTAGGTTCTATGCTATGCTATGGCATTCCTGGTGCTATTCGTTGCATTACTATCCAGAATAACTTTTTTTCCAATTTTTTTTTTATTTAAACAATCTGGGTTCTCACATGTGCCGTGTTCTAGCATACAATAATGTAGTGGGAAAGATGAAACCAGGAAATCACGTCAGCAGATATCGTATAATCAGGCAGACAGCAACTTCCTCTCTGGAACATACTTGCTCCTAAGCAAACCATGAGATATACAGATGTAGCAGTGCTCAACCATTCCAGATTGAAAGAAAGCCAAATCATTACTCATTCCATGATTAGACCATCATTCTTTCATGAACCATAGACTAATACACTACATCTACAAATACCTAAAACAAGAACTTTATGATGATGTGGTACAAACTGTACTGCTACATGGAACACCATGACAAGTATGTAGCAGAGTATCATGCTTAAAGTGTACCTGCAGTTATAAACAACTTTTCATGAATCAATAATACAGGCTAATATATGAAACATTGCAATATATGTAATTAAAAAATATGTTTTCTTCTCCACTTTTCAGGCAGAGTTACTTTCTACATTATTAGTTTATGAAGGGGGGGGGGGGGGGGGTAAAAAAGACACTCTAAGGGTGAATTCACACTGAGTAAACGCTAGCTTATTCTGAACGTAAAACACGTTCAGAATAAGCGGCGTCTAAAGCAGCTCCATTCATTTCTATGGGAGCGGGGATACGAGCGCTCCCCATAGAAATGAATGGGCTGCTTCTTTCACTCCATGCAGTCCCATTGAAGTGAACGGGGAGTGCCGGCGTATACGGCAAGCTCTGCTCATGCCGGAGCGTACACGCCGGCACTCCCCATTCACTTCAATGGGACTGCACGGAGTGAAAGAAGCAGCCCATTCATTTCTATGGGGAGCGCTCGTATCCCCGCTCCCATAGAAATGAATGGAGCTGCTTTAGACGCCGCTTATTCTGAACGTGTTTTACGTTCAGAATAAGCTAGCGTTTACTCAGTGTGAATGCACCCTAACTGCTATTTCTTCACTCTGCTATTTAAAATTATTTTAACGTTGCTAAGTTGAAGATAACAGGCTACTAGTGCACAGACTGAAACAATATATCAATTAACTAGCCAACAGGAGAACCCTACTCCACCACAATTCTTCAGAGAGGCAGAATATGGAGTCTAATATAATGCAAATAAGCAGTCAGATTGAAGATAAGGAATAAGTGGTGAAGGAAACAGATCTCCTTAATAAGATATATTACAGAGTGTCTTACATTCACCTGCACTCCTGCGCTATTCATTTCTGAAAAGCAGTCTATAGCTGGAGGTGCACTCTCAGGTGTACACGCCTGTGCAAAGCAAATTGATACACTATAAGTGGAAAATAGTGGACCATAGTATATCACACATAATATAGTGTATCAAATATAATAAAAAAATATATATATCCCACCAATATAAGTGCAAATATTTACATAAGGAAAATTAGCCACTCATGTCAGTATGATCTGTAAGTACTAGTAGCACATTGTCAAGGAGAACATACTACACCAAGACACAGTGAATATATACATGTGTTTCTGTTTTTATTTTATTTGATACACTGTACTATGTGTTATATACTATGATGTACTGTATGTGATATACTATGATACACTGTACTGTATGTGATATACTATGATACACTATTTACCACTTATTATTATTATTATTATTTACATTAGCCTTCTGTTTCCCATTTAAAACCAACAGTCCTTCCTCACTAGTTACTGCATGCTGTGTGAATCTTCATAGAGTATATGTCAATGTGCTTTCTTTTACTTAGAGCCTGACTTTTACACATAACTCTGAATTGTTTTGCTGTTGCTGGATAATATTAAAATCATGTGTTCGCTTTATTTTGTTTGTTGATTATTGGATTTGGGTTGCACATCAGCAGCCAAACTAGAACCATCTATTCAGTGCCACATACACCCTTTTGCATAGATAAGAAATCATGGTGATTGTTCATAGTCACAGAAATATATTGAGACGGGAGATTTTTATATTGATACCAATGTCAAAAATATCAATGACAAACTTTGGGACTGTCTATAAAAACTAGACACTTGTTAATGCGCATATAGTAACCCCCTCTCCTTATTTCAGTACAAATGTACCCCCCTCCCCATATCACATTACATTTACAAGGAGGTAGGTCTTGCTTACAACAGTAAACGTTCCATATATTTTACATTAGCCTTCTGTTTCCCATTTAAAGCCAAGAGAACCTTGTGACTATTTACCGCACGCTGTGTGAATCTTCATAGAGCATCTGCCCTTTATACTAGGAACCTGTATTCACTGTGAGCTTTCATTACGACAAAAACCCATTGGGAGTCCATGAAGACATAAAACAAGGCATCCATAGAGGATCTATGTGAAGGTTGCTGCCATGAAGATGAAAAATCTGCTGACTCAAAGTGTGGAACACTGAAATGTTGGCTTATTTCAACCATGAAAGCTCAGAACCAAAAACTTTCTTCAAAACAGAATTTTCTACTAAAGCAATTGAAGAACGGAAAACGAGGCATCCATTCTTAGTAGAGATGAGCGAACACTATTTGAAACAGCTATTTCAAATAGCACACTCACATAGAAATGAATGGACGCAGCCGGCACGCGGGGGGTTAAGCGGCTGACCGCTGGCAAAGTCGGCGTGACGGCCACTTCCATTCATTTCTATGGGAATGTGCTATTCAAAACGGCTGTTTCGAATAGTGTTCGCTCATCTCTAATTCTTAGCATCTCTGAGGGTCCCCATGGTCAGGCTCCCACTTATTATATAGTTATCCCCTATGCAGTGAAGTAGGGATGACTTTAAATTACCAGATTAACGTTAACACTAAAGGAGAAGTCCAGGATTTTAAAAGATTAACATAACAGCAGAAAAAAGTAAAAAAATAAAGAAATACCCGATAGCAGCCTATTAAACACCCCACAAGCAATGACGCCACTGTTGTCACCATTGACACTTGCATGCCACTTGACCATTGAGGACAGCCAAATAGTAGGGACCCCTGAAGAATCAGCGCTAGTTATAAGTCATTTCTTTATTTTATACAACTCCTTGATTTAAAGGAAGTTTCTTAAAATCTTGGACAACCCTTTTAACCTTGCCAAAGAATGCCTCTTTATTGGGAACCTAAACCAAATATAGTCACAGGTTATTCTTTATTCACAGGTCTTAAACAATGTACATGGAGGCCTCTGGGCAAAATATAGCTGTCCTCAATAACTTTTGTACATGCTACAGCAATGGTGGTGCACTTTTACTTGCCATGTCATATGACATCCCTAATCTGTTAAAGAAAATTACTTTGGGTCATTGTGTGGAGAAATAGTGTAGAGAAGAGCCTGGCCCTAACAGAACCAAACTGTAAATGGGTATGGGTTGGAATAAGATGTTTCGATGGGCACAGCTATATACTTCGAGTGGTGACTTTGCCAGTATTGCAGTTTAGTTCCTCAGTCCCATTCCCTTGAATCAGCTGAAGCTGTAGTAAATTGTCTATACGGGTCTAGCCACAACTTAAAGCAGGGAGCCGGAAACACAAAAGGGAACACAATGTTTGCTGGAGTGTCGTAGCCTCTTCAAACAGCTGAATGGCAGGGGTACTGAAAGTCGGACCCTTCCAACCCAATACTGACATCCTATCCTAAGGACAGACCATACATTTCAAAGAATTGGATATACCGTTTTAGATACTGCTACTATGTGATAAGAATATGATGAAGGTCCAAAACAACTGTCTATTTGCCTTGTAAGGGCTAGTTCACACAGCAGAAAAGTTTTCCTTCATGTTTTTTTGACGTGCCTAATCGCATCAGGATCGCGACATCCCGCTCCTAATTAGGCCCGAATGAATGGGCCTAAACAGGAGTTCCGAGTGCCGCGGAATCTGCGGCAAGATAGGTCATGTGGCTTCTTTTTTCCTGCTAGCTAGCGGGAAAAAAAAGCAAACGGCTCCCATTGAAGTGAATGGGAGCCTTTTTTGCAGGTGGATTTTGAGGCGGTTTCCGCGTCAAACCCTGCCTACAAAAAACTGTGTGAACATACCCTACATTTTTATTTTGTTTAATCTTACTTAGAAATGTGACAGTAGTTTTACCCCGATTTCACTTAACCCTAAACCTATACAGCACCACCACTAAATGCCTGCGTGAGATTCTAACAAGGCTCAGCAAGGGTATTAAGAAATCTTAGGTTTATTGACAGCTATCACTTTGAAGCGCTGACAAGTCCATTATCACAAGATAAACACCTTGTGCAAGTCTCAATGGCACCATCTGGCTTCTTCTATGGTGATGACTTGGAAAATGATAGCACTGAGCTGTATATTCTTCACTTTTTCTAAATTGCCATAAAACATTCCTGCCCCTGATCTAGCAAAGTGCACTTAATGTTGTCGAGGACCTCAAAGAGGCAATCTTACAAGTGGCGATGATAACTTTTTTCCCGAGAATTCGTGTTTTTTGCCGGGATGATTTTCCTCGCTAACATGCCAAACATAAAGGTTGTTAAATACAATTTAATTCACTCTGGAGTGCAGTTAAATAGATATGACGGATGGCAGCTTGTCTGAGGCCTTTCCATTTGTTAAATTATGATGGATGAGTGATGTACATTGCTGAATTTCAATGCATACTCTCTGTCGCTCATTCTCTCTGTTTTCATAAAGAACTTGCAATCAACAATTGTTCTAAATCTATCTCCATCAGAACAATGTGACACTCTGCAATTATGATAAAGAAGGAGAATGCCTAAAATGTTACCGAATAGGTCCCTTGATAATATGTGTGATGTGAAGAGCATTCAAAGTGTCACGGTGGTGTGACTGTTTCAACAAATTCTCAACACTTTCAGCATTCAATTAAGTAGTTTGCCGTGTTCTCTGAATAAATGTTTCGTGTTGAAACCTCATGACTCACGGTGAAATAAAAGACAGTTAGGAGCAGCAGAATAATTAGTTATGATTCCTTCTCCCTTCACAGGAAATCCTGAAAATTGAAAGAACGGAAATCAGAATACATTGTAGCGACTAAAAACTCTCGGAGACAGGCGAGGAGCATTTCAGAATACTAAGTCGATTTTGTCTTTCTTTTTCGTTTCATCAGACGAAAGAATATGACAGGGTTCAAATGAAAGGCTGAATAAGTGATAACATCGGTAAAGAACCACTTTTCTCTATTTCCCTGTAATTACAACAAGAATTACATTTACAGGATGAAGTGGAAGTAGCAGTCTAGGATGAGGCCAGATGTCCGCCATAATCCGCAAGTCAAATCTTCTATATTATAGTAAATATCACTGCTAGATACGTGTGTATGCTCTTAAACACTAGACCTGGGATAAGTATTTGGTTGCCAGAGTGGCAAAAGAAGGATAAGTCCACTCCACCTCTACAGGCCAGGGCTTTCACTTCATATGGGTGAATAAACTGTAAGCTCAAGGTGTGTAGCTCCTTAAAAGAGGGTGCGGTGCAGTGTGAAGGAGCTCTCAGCCTGTGCGATAGACAAGTTGATAGAAAAGTTTGATTTGGTAAACTGGCAGAGAGAGGCTTTCCAGTTTGTGAGGCCTGATTCACATCTGCGTTCGGGAAGTCTGCATGGGGACCCCCTGAACGGAATACCGAACGCATTGGCAAGTGGTGAGTTTATGAAAGCACATGACCCCATAGACTATAATGGGGTCCGTGTGTTTTCCGTGTTTTGTCCACACAGAACATGTGGAGAGAAAAGTACTTCATGAACTACTTTCCTGTCCGCATGACTTGAGCAGACAGCACGCGGAAAGCACATGGACCCCAGTATAGTCTATGGGGTCCCTGTGCTTTCATTGCTCACCACATGTCAATGCGTTCAGTATTACATTAGGGGGTCCCCATGCGGACTTCCCGAATGTAATACCAAATGTAAATGTGAACCAGGCCTGAGGCCCAGGTTCACATCTGTGCATGGGTTTCCATTCGGGGAGTCCACTTCGGGACCCCCTGAACGGAAAACTAATCTGCATAAAAAGCAGTTACCTTAGGATATATATATTATGTATGATAATAATATGCCCAAATTACATAGTCACTTTGTACACTAATTTAATGACTTACAAATACAGTTTCTACCGTAAAGCTCAGGAGTCCTTTGTAGTGCTGAAGAGGTTAAATTAATTCTCAAGTGAACGTATTATGATAATTTAAGGAAATGAGATTCTTTACAAGGATAATGTGTGAATTAATATGAATTATTGAAAAGCCGTGAGAAAAAAAGGATCTGAATGTTGTTGTGTCACCGACTGCTAAGAATCATTTCCCCACACCTGAGGACATGATGTCACCGATATCCCGCGGGGGACGTGATGTGAAAGCTGTAAATCCACTTAATAAAGAGAAATGTGTTGACATCAACAAATTCATTAATATTTAGAAGGCAAGAAGGAACACTATCTTCATTACATCCGATGTGTCATACCACATAGTCTATCACACAACATGGCCTAAGGGATTTTACAAGATGAGTCTTATTAAAAGAGAATGGGGAGACTTATCAATATGATGCATGCATTTAGGAAAATGAAGCAAACTGCACCAAGTGTAACAAAATGATACACATGCCAAGTGTGTCTGACCTGCTTCTCTCCTTTACTCCACTTCATGGTTAGTGCAGATATACAGCCATATTTTCACCCAAAAATCATGCACATTTTTAATAAATCTGGCTCTCTTTAAGGGTGGGGTAGTGCTGCCTCTGCGTTATTCTGTATAATTTATTTTCACAACACCATTAATTCCATAGTGCTGTAGATTATTATATTAATTTCATAGTGCTGTAGATTATTATATTAATTCCATGGTGCTGTACATTATTATATTAATTCCATGGTGCTGTACATTATTATATTAATTCCATAGTGCTGTAGATTATTATATTAATTCCATAGTGCTGTACATTATTATATTAATTCCATAGTTCTGTACATTATATTAATTCCATGGTTCTGTACAATATTATATTAATTCCATGTTGCTGTACATTATTATATTAATTCCATAGTGCTGTACATTATTATATTAATTCCATAGTGCTGTACATTATTATATTAATTCCATGTTGCTGTACATTATTTTATTAATTTCATAGTGCTGCAGATTATTATATTAATTCCATAGTTCTGTACATTATTATATTAATTCCATGGTGCTGTACAATATATTAATTCCATAGTGCTGTACATTATTATATTAATTACATAGTGCTGTACATTATTATATTAATTCCATAGTTCTGTACATTATTATATTAATTCCATGGTGCTGTACATTATTATATTAATTCCATGGTGCTGTACATTATTATATTAATTCCACGGTGCTTATACACTGCATGTACTGAAACTAATAGGTATATAATATCCAAGCAGATAAACTGCAAGTGGATCCCATCAAACGTAATGGGAGGAATTTGTTAATCCATCTATGCCAGTTTTCTGCTCAAGGTAATCTTGCTTTCTAAACATGCATGTATGGCTATGTGATATACTATGTTTACTACTTTACTATCCTCTGAGATGGTCTTTGTGTAACTGGCAGCTGTGATAACCCCATGTTTTATAACACCAGTGGGGGTTTTATCAGGAAGATTTTGAGTATTTTACTTTTTTCATAACATATCCTCTACCTTGACCAGATTTTGTTTAATCTCAAATTGCACTGTGACATCATTATGTGCAATATCCCAGCATTGTGACATCATTTCGTGCATTACCCCAGTACTGTGACACCATTGCGCATTATCCCAGCACTGTTACATCATTGCGTGCATCACCCCAGTACTGTGACATTGCTGTGTGTATTATCCTGCTAATGTGACATTACTGGTACTGGTACTGGTACTGTGACCTCACTGTGTGCATTTTCTGTGCTGTGCTGTGTGTGTTAATCTGTACAAAGGAGTATGTGTGTTATTCCTGCATAAGTCATACACTTTCCAAGTTCTGAATTTATTGCGCAAACATGTCATGGTAGAATGAGGCCCCATTACAAGTTTTTCTATAGGGTCCCATGGTTACCTGTTATACCCCTGGTTATCTGATGCACACTTCCTTCACATAATGCTGTATGGTAAATCTATATGAATGTATTTTAAATACATGTACTTGCAGATTTCTCAAGGATGTGTTGTCGAATTACTGCAACATTCAACTTTGGCCTTAGACAGTTAAGAAGGAGGCATATTTTGCTATTCCCTGTACCCTGCATGGTAGACTTTTTGGGCAAAATCTCCAAGTTACGCTAGGTTCACACCTGTGTTCGGATTTCCGTTCGGGGAGTTCCCAAGCTGACTCCCTGAATGGAAACCTAATCCACTTAAATAAGTCGTTTCCTTTGGAAACCTGCAGAACACATAGATCATAATGGGGTACGCCAGGTTTCTATCCGAATAGGGCAGAGAATGCGGAAATAAAAACGCTACTTGCAGGAATTTCTGCATTTTTAAGCGGAATTTAGAACGGTATCCTTTAGGTGGAGACCGGGCACAGGTGTAAACCTAGCCTTACTGCTCCCTGCCTACTGTTATTTGTCTAGTGTCCGCAAAGAGTACATCAAATAGGCTTAGTGGGTGTAAAGGGGAGTTCCAGGGACCTGCAGATAACAAGCACAGACAGTATTATAATGTAAGGAAGGTTGCATTATCTAATGTTATGCACTTAAATATAGCTTTATTTTTCTTAACAGAGCTGCCACAAAGATGCACAATGAATGTATTCATACACAGGAAATATACTGAATAAAAACAGAAGGATAATTAGTAATGCTCAAGGCTTAGTTTTTGCAAGTCTGTACATATCTAGTGTTGTTATGTTTACCTTCCATACATAACTGTTCTCAACTGTGTGTAATAATCTGATAAACTGTGATCTGCACTCTGCAATTACACTCACTTACCAGCTGTTAGGCAGCATAATTGCCTGCTGTTAAACTCATGTAGAATTGATTGAAATCTTAATTGCATTATCGTTCCTCATTATGACCACCACCACCCACAACCACCAGGGATGCGCCATGCATCAGGGACCGCACGGCACACAAAAAGTTCACAAGAGGCATTTCTTCATCCAAACTTTTGCTGATATACTGTATACTTGTCCTGCCATATTCTAAATGAATATGGATTCTTTTCTTTAGTTGCTTCACAAACCGCTAAGAAGCCAGAATGCAAATAAAACAGAAATGATCTTCTAAAATATCCTCCGGCTTTAGAAGTATGTTTATGGTTTATATTCATCATGTAAGACAGCATGTTATTACCACAGCCATTTCCATCTGCAACAAGAACAGGGGTCACCAGCCGATCTATAGTCTTCCAAATTGCATTTATGTGTACAATAAAACATAAAAGCAACAATAATGGTTTGTTTGACAATACAGCCATAGGAGTCTATACGGAATTGGGGTATACTGAACATATAAAGACGGGTTCAGGGAGTTTCTGTTTTTTCATGGATTTTAGTGTTTGCTTGTATTCTTTCTGTAATATCTTCTATTCGTATAGGCATTTTGAAATTCTATTAACAAAGTCTAAGTATAAAATTCTAGAAAAAGCCATACTGTCAGCATGAATGTTATAAAGAACAACAAGAACAAGTCTGATTCATAGCCAGAAACACAGGCAATGAAGACTATACCAGCACCTCCAATGGCACATTGAGGTCTTCATGCACATAAGATTATGAGTAGTGGAGCAGCGTCTTATACCCCAGTGCAGTACTCATAGTCGCCACTATGAAAGAAACGGCAAGTAAGCATGGCAACTCTCAGCATGTAAACATAGCTGGGAGTCGTGGTCAGGTAGAGAGAGCTGATCTGCAGGGGTCTTGACAATTAGAGTCCTACCAGAAAGGCCCCATCAGACCCTTATATCTATGAATACAATCAGTGGCGTAACTAGGAACGGCGGGGCCCCGTGGCAAACTTTTGACATGGGGCCCCCCTGACCGATGCCCACTGAAGACCCCAACCAACCCGCCCCCGCATTTCTGTGCACTCTATTATGCCCTATAGTGGCCCCTGCACACAGTATTACGCCTCATAGTGGCCCCTGCACACAGTATAATGGCTCATAGTGGCCCCTCCACACAGTATTGTGCCCCATAGTGGCCCTTGCACACAGTATTATGCCCCATTGTGGCCCCTACACACAGTATTACGCCCCAATGTGGCCACTGCACACAGTATTACGCCCCAATGTGGCCCCTGCACACAGTATAATGTCTCATAGTGGCTCCTTCACACAGTATTGTGCTCCATAGTAGCCCCTGCACACAGTATTATGCCCCATAGTGGCCCCTACACACAGTATTATGCCCCATTGTGGCCCCTGCACACAGTATTACGCCCCACTGTGGACACCCATGAACAATTATTATATTCTGAGGTCTTTTCAGACCCCAGAGTATACTAATCGGAGACCAAGAGGGGATACAGACATAAAAAACAATGTTACTTACCTATCTCCGGCTCCGCTGCAGTCCTCGGTGGTGTCGGCCTTCTTTAATGATGTCCGGGACGTCACATGACCCGGGACATCACATGACCGGGCCCTGCGTCCCGGGTCATTTGACTTCAGGGAGTGTCCAGAAGTGTGCCCAAACCTGCCCGAAGCGTGGAAAGGCAAGTAACATGGTTTTTTATGTTCTCTTACCTTTCCTGGACCTCCAATCATTATACTCGGGGGTCTGAAAACACCCCTGAGTATAATAATGTTTGTTAATAATTGGCTTTGAGTAAAAACAAGTGACCCCTGTGAGTGTTTGGAATGAGGGTTTGTATGGAAGCCACGGACTCCCCTACTCTCCAGGCAATTTGAGTCCTTTGTATGAGAAATGAGTATTGCTAACGTTTGTCATTGTTACAATACCAGAGAATTCCAGGTTACATTATTTCCCAATACATAAGGTAGGGTTCACACTAACGATGTCCGTTCAGAAGGTGTCCGTTTAAAAAAAACAAAAAAAAAAGACACCTATCATAACAGACACAAACGGACAGTAACTGATATCTATCAGTTACTGTCCGTTATATGTCCATTGACCATAGACCTCAATCCTGCATGTAGGATTTTTTTGTCAGCTTGAAAAAACGGACATGGTTGTAAACGGAATCTAAAGGACACAAAAGGACACAAGAAAAAATCCCATTGAAAAGAATGGAAATTGCAAACGTACCAGCTAGTGTCCATTGCTAAAATCTTATATGGTCAATAGCCACAGACAGTGCTGAGTGGACACCAATGGTAGTGTGAATGCCCCCTTAGTGTAGGTTCGCTGAATACAAACCCACACTCTAAGTGTCTACCCTGTACGGGAATAAAATAGAAATATGTAACTTCCTACTCAAATAATACTCAGCAAAAGGCAATTTCATTTACATATGCATAAAAAATATATGACTTTTTTTTACTACATCAGTGCTTTGATAGAGTGTTTTCCTTATGAATCAATGAGAATCTTTACAATTATCAGTGAATAATTATTTTTCTTAATGAGTATATATCTTTCCATCAGATTACCATATAAATTGATCATAAAGAAGAGGTGTATGATATAGCTCCTGAAGCTCAATGACTATATAAGAGAAATTAGATGGTTTCATGTGCAGAACAGGCATAAAGCTTGAATAAGAAAAATCTGATGACTGGTAGACAAATTAATTTATTTTATCATTGTTGTATTTTAGCACAAAAACGGCAATCTGCCGGGACATATAGTAAGTCATATTCTAGGAAATGGAAAGAAGGTCATCTGTACATATACTTAAAAGTTATACTGTACCTATGGTTGATGTTAAATCTCACTAAACCACTGTACGAACTGAAGTTATGCCTGGTACACAATGGAAAATAATTTATTATATCAGTACTGTGGATGTGTCAGCAGGGGTGCAACTTGAGGGGGTCCAGAGGGTGCAGCCACACTGGGCCCAGGAGCTTTAGAGGGCCCACAAGCAGTGGCTTCAGTATTGAGATTGCAGCTGCCATCTGGCCCATAAGCCAGGGAGACCCACAGATTACCGTAACTACACTAAGGTGGATTAAACTCCTTAGCACCGTAACCAACACTATCAAGAATTCGCTGTAGGGATGAGGTAGAGGGCTCCGGACAAAAGATTGCACCAGGGCCCACAAGACTTTAGTTATGTCAGTGCAAGTCAGGCAACTGCTCTCATCCAATCAGCATTGCTGAGCTTTCTTTCGGAGAAGTCCATTGGTTATCCTCACAATATTCCTTTCAAATGTCCTTTTCAGTTGGATACCAGACATAGCCAGAATTACTATAACAGGTCTGCACAATGATGGTCCTCAGTGTCCGGCCATGATGAGAACGCGGCATGATAGGGTAAAATGCTTAGATTTAAGTTAGCTGAAATTAGAGGCATTACAAATAATGGGTGGGAGAGATCTGATGCATCTTAATATACGGATTAAAACACGTTTAGTGAATTAGAATCTGTCTAGAAAACTGTATTATGGGGATAACGTCCATCCTTATGGAGAGACCACCTTTTCAGGTGTGTGGAGACTTATACAGCTATAGTTGCTCAACTGCAAGGGAACATGGGAAGAATATGCAAATCTGTCTCCCAAAATGTAAACAGGGAGACAGTGCCTCTGTTATGCTGCCCTCTATGGGAAGCACCCTGAACATCATTCACATATATTTAATATAACTGGAAATTAGTTTCATTTACCTAGATGGGGCTGTTTCAGGAACAAGCACATGAATTTCTGCAAGCCACATATAGATGAATTGGACAGAAATTTCTGCAAATCAAATCAAATTTTCACACAACAAATCTGTTGTGTGAAAAGTGATAACAACAACTATTTATACTCAGCTGTTTTGCCCTCATGGGCATCAGGTGCCCTTCTTCCAATTGCCTCTTTACCATAACAAATACATTTGTATATAAGGGGATGTGTGTTATGTACCAGAATTATGAGAATTTACTCAGCCCCAGTGTAGATTTCCGTGAGACGCACGTTCTGCCGCTGCAGTGGGTTCAAAGACTGGCGTTGAAAACATTAATCTTAATAAATCTTTCCTAGTATTCTAAAACCATACTGAATCCATCTCTTTGTCTATGTAATAGTGTGGTCCATATATGGCTGTGTTACACATGCATGTCCATACAACAAACCTACAAACCAGCTGCACAAAGACACACAAGCCCACGTTCCTGGATTCTTAGCTCACAAATTGTACCAGCTATGAAGTGGATATGAAAAATTTCACTTTTTCATATTCGAAAACAATCCATGTTTTAGATTCCTCGAAAAACTCCTTTAACAATTCTCCTAAGGTCTTCTAAATAATGCACTCTTCAATGAGCGCCATCGCCAAGGTACTTTTTCTCCTAATGATAAAATGTTTCAGTGTTTCAGACCAGAATGAAATAACAGAACTTCACTGAACAATCGAACCAGCAAATATATTTGTGTAATCCATACAAATAACGCTTAATGGACAATTCAGAATGCACCTTCAACTTCCTACTGTCTGGATTGCCTCTTGTAAACATGTATAAAAGGAAATGTATTAGCAGGCTACTTTCTAAATTCTAGGTAGTCACTTCCATGGACGTAGTTCTACTAGATTGGTTATAATGGCCACCATTATTTAGCCTCTTAGATCAGCTGAATTGCAGAAGCGGAGTTCATTGTCTGTTACTATGGTTGTTTGACAAAGACGTTATTCTCCTAGCAATAGCGGAAAGAAAATTAAATATATTCATTTTCTCTGCTGTAGTGACTGTTCTTATTATTAGATAATGAAAGCTTATGAAAAAATGATGGTAAATAAAGTCTGGAGCCTATGGAGGCGTCATGTTCCAGAAGAAAACTAAAGACTCAAGGAGGTCTGCGCTGTGAGCAAAATATTAAAAAGCAAAATAGGTTTGGGATGGTAAAAAAAAAAAAAAAAAAATCCAAGGAGACAAAAAGCTTACAAGATAAAGGCACGGCTGCAGAAAAACTGTTTCAAGTGTAGCAAAGTTTAACATTACTGATAAACCGACATTTACCGATTACCATTTACGGACATTTACGGACTTTAACTTGACTTTTTTTGTTCCGGGATATCATGTTGCAAAGTGATTGAAGATAATGAGTGCTACATCCATCTATATTATACTTGCTTGCATGGTGAAGTAAACATTCAGAGAGAATGTGGAGCTGAGGCCCTGTTCACATCTGCGTTCGGGTTTCCGCTCGGGGAGTCCGCTTGTGGACCCCCCCGGAACGGAAACTTATATGCATAAAAAAGCAGTTACCTTGAAAACCTGCGGAACCCCATAATGGGATCTGTGTGGTTTCCACACGAAACATGTGGAGAGAAAAGTCCTGCAATCAGCAATTTTCTCTCTGCATGTTTTGTGCGGAAACCACACGGACCCTATTATAGTCTATGGGGTTTGCAGGTTTCCTTAGGTAACTGCTTTTTTCATGCATATAGGTTTCCATTAGTGAGATCCACAAGCAGACTCCCCAAGCGGAAACCCGAACGCAGATGTGAACTGGGCCTGACTCATATTTCAGCCCTAGTATCTGCCACATATTAATGGGCTGAGGTAGGAATAACTGTATATTATCTGAGTTATTTAACAATGCTATCAGCGTAGACAAAGTTTCCTTACCATACAAATGAGTCATGAATATGTATATTGACTGTATACCATAACATATGCCTAATATACATGCAAAAGCTCCCACACACACAAGAGTACAGTCTTTTAAACTTGCTGATTTTGGCCGGGCCAGCCTCCCAACTCTGCCCTGATAGGAGATGTTGGGAGAAGGAGGAATATGGTGGAAGGTTTTTATCATACCCGATCCTTTGTTCCCTGGTAGATTTGTCACCGGCTGAGGTGTTAGACAGTAGATTACATTTTTCTCCCCATTGAAAATTAATGCTCAGTTGAACCAAGCTTGCATGTGTATGGGGGAGTATAGAGCAATAGTTGTCTCATCTGGATGGGAGTTGGGAAATAACTCTTGCAGATGAGCTCAATAAAGGACGAGGAAATCATGTCTGTCTTTAACAAGTCTATCACTTTCATCTTGACTTGTTTTCAGCAAACTAACAAACAGCAATGATAAGAAGAGTGGATTAGTGGTGTTCGGAGACAATAGAGAGGATTAATAATGAAACACAAGACATATCTGCCTATTTTCAGCACAACTACTGACATTTGAGTGACAGATTATTGTCTGTTTACCTTGCCAAGAAAAGGAAGCAATTACATTTTGATGCTTAAATTTTCATTTTGTACACTGGCAATGTTAAAGGTACATGATAAGACGACATATGACCGCAAAGTAATCTAATGTAAATGAAATGGAACTACTGTGAAGCCGGCCACGCAAGGGTCAATAAATGGGTCAATTTGATTCATTTTTACCACTGGAACAAATTGCCTTTAAAAGGAGTCTGTTAAGTCCCAAATCTCTCCTGTACCAATAATTTTGTCGGTAAGGTCTTTAATTTGAGCAGATACCTGAACCAATGAAATAATGAAGAGATTATCATCTTTTTACAGATATACAAATCAGATCCACTACATCAGGGATGGATCTTTGCTAGGGTTGAGTGATCGGGAAAGATCAAATCCCAATCGGCAATCAACAAATTTCACGATCGGGATTGGCTGGAAAATTATCGAAAAACCAGATTTTAAAAACGATCCTGAAATCTCATGATCGGCTCAACCCCACTCCATAAACATAAAGTAACTAGGGTTGAGACATTGGGAAAGATCAGATCCCGGTCAGCGATTGAGCAATTTTCACGATCGCGATCGGCTGGAAAATTATCGAAAATCGGATTTTAAAAATGATCTTGAAATTTCAAGATCAGCTCAACACTAATCTTTGCCTACCAATAACTGTGACACAGGGCACAACAATCCATGTTCTTTAATGGACCAGAAGAACAGACACCCAACACTAGTGTGACCGTAGCAGAAGCAGTCTACATGGTTAAATGTATGTGCAACAAATGTGCCTACACTAAAGTGTAGGTAGCGTAATAAAAGTGATTATCTAGAAGTAGCCAAAATGACACAGTGGGAAAAGTATTTTAATTGTGGGAAAAAATAGCAGTGTGAATACAATGCTGGAAAGGCTCTGACGGATAGTGGAGGAGGAATGTTTTCTTAGAGTACTGCTATCTACTGTGCTTGTGTCCTCGCCAATATCTGCAAGAGCTGCATTTCCCACATTGCCTCTTCCTCCGCTCCACACTACTTCCTCTCTTCACTCATCTATAAGGCTATATATTTCCATGATTTAATACTTAGTTGAAAATTGTCATTCTTTTCTCCGTTATCCTTTACTATGGCTACTCTTCATTGCTCTATTGCTTGGCTCTATCTGAATGTCAAACTCTCTTGTCTTTTTTACCTGTAAAGTTTAATATGCAAAAGTAAAAACTTAAGAAAAAAATTCTATACTGTATGAAACGTAATATTAACAGCCTTTGCAAGTCTAACTAAATGCTTTACAGCATTATATACATCCACAGCTCTGTATACACTTGTTTCGGCAATTGTATTAAAGAGGACCATTCATCCCTTCCAATACTATATTCCCCCTAAAATGATGCTGGAGAATACTGTAGAACTGTGTGCTGGGCTCGTCCTCTGTTATTCCTGCCGGGTGTTCCAGTGTCAGCTCTGACAATATCAGTGTTTAGAGACGCACCCCTTTGACAAGTGAAATGGCAACAGCCTGTATTAATTTAATTACACATTTCTTAGAGCAACAGCACATACAGCATTCTAATAAATATGCTCCAGAAATGGGACTGCATCTTATAGGGAGTCTGTCATCAGAACCAATCGTATCAACCATGCGCCACATATGCATAGGTTAAAGTCACCTGAATCAAACTGTGGTTTCCCCTTGGGAATAGGCACCTCCATTGCTGAGATATCAATGTTTATATCAATATGCAAATGCACTATTTGCAGCAAGGACGGCATTGTCCTCAGTTGCATATTGATATAAATGTTGCTATCTTGGCAAAGGAAACAGCAATTCACAAGAAAAAAAAACACATAGACTCCCTTTAACGAAGACCTTTCATGTGCTGGGCACATGCGGTATTATATACCAATAGAAAGCCAACAGTGCGTTGAATTTAGCGTACTATCAACTTTCCCGTTCTGTGCTCCTGCTGAAGAGCTTTTGGTGCCATTATCGTAGCTCTTCAGTGTCAGAAGGGCATTTCTGACAGTCTGTCAGGAATACCCCTGACAATAGGCTCCATAGCGCTGTACTATGAGAGTACCGCTTAGCGGTGAAGAACGCCCCCCCTCCAGTACTATTCCATGGATGAGTACTGTCAGGAGGCGGCTTTCTAGTGGTATATAATACTGCATGTGCCCGAGGACGTGAAAGGTCCTCTTTAAGTATCTTGAACAGACGTCTCTATAAGGATGTCCCAAAATATGTTTCCAGAAATGTAATAGTGAATAACTAAAAAATTAAATCTGTCTGTAGACTCATCACTTGTCATAATTCTAGTACAGACCTATAATAAGTGTCCACAAACCAATAAAAAGTGGAATCAGCATTAAACAGACAGGTGAGCTCCCATGGGAGATGACTATGATCACCTTAAATGTCACCATTATCCATTAGCCAAATTAAACCCCTTGAAAGGTGCTGCTGACAGGAGAGTTTACATTATGATTAATGAAATGCCGCCAGTATAGAGAAGATAATTTGTGTGGCAGCAGATTTTCCATTTGGAAATGTAGCTAATATTTTACGCATCTCTTTGCAGTGCCAGCCATGTCGATATCTCTGTCAACATTAATTTGCTTCATTAAAGATGTCAGATTGTGAAGATTTAGTGTCAGTGAGAAATGAAAATCTATCTAATTGGATTGATGTATCTATTATCATTGTGACATTGCACCCCATCATTAGCTATTGACTTGCAGCAAGTGCTAGGCTAATATTTTCAATATTAGGAGGAAAAATACAGATTTGAGAAAAGGAAACGAGAACAATGCTTAAAGCGTACCTAACCTTGAAACAAACTGAGAATGAATCATTTGTACAGTGTGTATAATACCACTATTTCTGGCCATTACATGACTTGTTTTTCTAGTAGTGTCCCCCTCTGCAGCCTGGATTTCTCTTTGAGCTGGTGGGTGTCATATGCTCACAGTAAGTAGGGGAGAATCTGCTCCATAACTATCTATTTTATCTCACAAATAGCCTCAAGACCATAGAGAGCTTATATAGCAAAGTAATGACTGGATCAACACTGTAGGGGATTGTAGGGTTATAGGTTGGCCTTGATTGACTGATGTCTTCATCCAACCTCATCTACTATGTAACTATTAGAGATGAACGAGTAGTACTCGATCGAGTAGGTATTCGATCGAATACTACGGTATTCGAAATACTCATACTCGATCGAGTACCACTCGCTGTTTGAATGTAAAAGTTCGATGCAGAACCAGCATTGATTGGCCGAATGCTATACAGTCGGCCAATCAACGCTGGTACTTCTCCTACCTTTAGAAGTCTTCTCTGTGCAGCTTCCCCGTGGTGTCTTCCAGCTCTTCAGTCACTCTGCCAGGCATCGGGCCTGGGCAGAGCCGACTGCGCATGTCTGCTTGTAGTACGGGCATGCGCAGTCGGCTCTGCCCAGGCCCGATGCCTGGCAAAGTGAATGAAGAGCCGGAAGATGCCGCGGGGACGCTGCAAGGAGAAGACTGCACGGAGGATCCAGCCCGACCCTCACTCGTGGACTTGGTAAGTACAATTTGATCGACTGTTGCCTACCCCTGAAACGAGCATTTTCCCCCCATAGACTATAATACGGTTCGATATTCGATTCGAGTAGTCGAATATTGAGGGGCTACACGAAACGAATATCGAACCTCGAACATTTTCCTGTTCGCTCATCTCTAGTAACTATGTATATACGGATGTGAATAAAGTACTTTGGTTGTGGTAGAAAACACCTATTTAGATCCAGCATCACATTAAACTTGTGATTCTTTTTTGATCTCACTCTGTTCATTCCTCCCACCTTCCATTGCCACAGGTTTGTATTATCTGAGCTATGTGACCTACAGTCTGTCTCTCCGGGAGGATCTAAACTTAGAATAACAAAAATTATAGATATGATTCTACATTTATTCAGCTATAGGACAAGAATGTACATCATTTTTCCAATAAAAAGTGTGCAAGTTTGGAAACAGGGAAACAGATGGGAATTGAGAGAACACTTACCAAGTTTACAAATAGTAATCATTTTTTTGGGAAAAAAAAAAAGTGGCACATTATTAATAGAACAGCACTGCAATGCCCAGAACACCCAGCACTCCTGTACTTGTACAATGAATGAATGAGTACCAAGGTTTTTCTCGACTGAACTAACGGCCTTTTCAATTCCACGTACATCATGCCATTTTTTGTTTATTACTCTCAACTTTCTTTAAGCCTTAACCATTTTCATATTTTTTTGCTTCGCAATATTCTCACGCTCATAACCTTTTCAAATTGTCAAGTACGGAGCTTTATAAACAGCATAAGTTGTAGATTTTATTGATACCATTTTGGGGAATGTATAACGTGTTGACCATTTTTATAATCTGATTTATTTGGGAGGCAAGCTGTGAAAAAAACAGTAAGGGCGCATTCACACTTCGGATACGCTCAGATCATTCTGAGCGTAAAACACGTTCAGAATGAGCGCGTACAAAGCAGATCCCATTAATTTCTTTTTGAGCCGGCATACGTGCGCTCCCCATAGAAATGAATGGGCTACTTTTTTCCCTATTGGTTTCAATGTGATGGGATCTGCTTTGTACGTGCTGATTCTGAACGTGTTTTACGCTCAGAATGAGCTGAGCGTATCCGAAGTGTGAATGCACCCTAATTCAGATATTTTTTCATTTTTGGATGTACGGCAGCTTATTTTTTTTAATGTAAATTAGAGAAGGGCGATTAGTTTTCTCTTTAAATATCTTTTACGGCCAGAGCCCACGTTGCAAAAACACTGCATTTTACAGTACCTGAAAAGTGCATGGGATTCTAGCTAATCTCATCCACACATTGCAGAAAAGTGGAAAAGCTGCAATCTCAAAAACGCTTTAATTCCTAATTTTTGGTATTTTTTTTGTTACTACAGTATTGCAGTCAATAGTTAAATCACTAGGTCTGGATTGAATTCTGCCTTACATGGCAGAGTCTAATACAAACCCAACATTGGCAGTCCAAGGAACCTTCAGAATGCTAATGGTTGCTAAGGCAAACCAAGCGAGATGTGCTAATAATCCACCAGGCATTAGGTGCGTTAGATCAGACATCTTGACCTGTCATCCAGGACTGTGATACATAGGTGAGTCAAGCGTGAACCCATCTGATTGTCTTAGTGGGGGGCTGATTTTCAAAGGAAACGACGATTTGGAAGAAGCTTGTTAGAAGAAAAAATACTAAAGAAATTTTCTACATTTGTAATAAAGATTTGCTTGTGTATCTCTTACAAGGTGAAACTTTTTCTTGCAAGCACTGTGACAATGAGAAGTCTGTCATAATGACATGCAAATGAATACAGATCTATATTCTCCTAATCTTCCTGTCTATACGAAACCTGCTGTTTTCTTACATAAATTATTAAAGTTCAGATAAAATGTCTGACAATACTAATACACATCTGAATGCGCTGTCCTCAGTTGTCGCTGAACGGTTTGGCGGTCCGGTGTCTTGTGCGTTTGACTATTTTTACCATTTGTAATTATATATGACAATAACTGCAGGAGATCACAGCTCTTTCACCACAACCTGTAATTTTCAGCTGTGTCTCTTTTTTAACTGTCCAGACACCAAAAGATGGCAGCAGTATTTTTTGCAAATTGTTGTCACATTTTAACCTCTCAACAGTTAAGAGGAGATGAGGGGATACTTTAACCCTGCCTTTGCTGGAATCTGAATTACTGTTTGACTCATCTTTACCCTCTTTCTGATAACCAAAGTGCAAATATCTTATAATGTTAAGAATATAACGAGGGCTCTAGAAACAGATGAAAATAAAACCAGAACCGATTGTGGCTGTTAAACATTTAGATGCCGTGGTCAATCTAAGCCATTGACCACGGCATCTAAGCCATTGATAGGCGTTCCAAGTGCTTCCATCTTGGAATGCCTATGAAAGTCTACCAAGGCCTGTAATCATTGATCGTCTATTACACCCTGCCGCAAAGGTGGGGTAAAAGAAGTACAGCGACTGGACAATATACTGCAGTGCAGAAGTATTGCAGTATATTGTATGTGTCTCCAAACCCTTTAGGGGGAGAAGAATAATTGTTAAAGAAAGTTAAAAAAAAAGTTTAATAATATTAATCCACAGAGCCGAAAGCAGATATCTCCATGTCCTGTATAGTGGCGCCGCTCTGCTCCCATTGTGTTTAGCAGGAGCAGAACTACAGTACCGGCATGTGGCCACTAGAGATGAGCGAGTATCAGCCGATCCGAACAGCACGCTTGCATAGAAATGAATGGACGTAGCCGACACGCGGGGGGTTAAGCGGCCGGCCGCCGTCAAAGCGGAAGTACCAGGTGCATCCATTCATTTCTATGGAGCGTGCTGTTCGGATCGGCTGATCCGAACAGTACTCGCTCATCTCTAGTGGCCACTATACAGGGCACAAAGTTTCTGGCTCTAATCAGATATTTATAGCCTATCCCAAGGATAGACTATAAAAAAAAACAACAACTCATGGATAGCCGTGTTAAAACAACAAAAGCTATACATTTGGTATCTATGTGAATGTACTGACCTGCAGGGTGAGGGTAATCTGAAATTTTTAATGCATATTGAATGGCATATGTCAATGACATCCCCGACTGTCGTGACAAAAAGTTTTAATATTTTTTTGACTGTATCTGAACAGGTGGCCATACATTTTTATGCATTTTTAAACCAGTTAAAATGGATCCACTACCATTGAACGGCCTCTTACTTCCGTGGAATATTATTTTATGGCAGCTCTGGGTAAAGAGAATATTATGAACATACATTAGTTGTTCCTGTGCTATTAAAGCTCAAGAAAAAGTCTAGAAAAATCCCAACAATAAACGGCTTAATAATCCATCATCCTCCTTCCTCCTACTACATTTACTATTAAAGTAATTTCTAAATAAAAGAAACACCAAAACATGTATCATTATATAATCCAATAATATCAGTGTTGAAAAGAAAAAAAGAAAGCCTAGCAACTTTCTTTCTCCACTCCTAAAAATGCTGTATAAAAGCCGAGAGGTTGAGACAGCCAACCCACCCACTATCCCCCATTTACGCAGAATGCCTGTTCAATGGAGCTTTGTAATATACTTGATAGCGCTGATTATGTTTTTTACACTGGAATCTTTAAGAATTATTGTAATTTTAAGCTTTGCCAGAGTAATTTTAGTTTTATATTACATCTGTGAAAAATAAAAGGAAATGATAATAGGAAAAGGACTGTATTTGTTTCCAAATGCTTCACTCACAGGGTAATTATGACATTGTAATTGTAGCAGCGTAACCTCTACATCTGCAGCTGATGCTAGCGAGGACATCACCAGAATCGCAGAACAAAGGCAGCCACAAACTCCATGAAAAGAGACGCGCAGAACAAAGGCAGCTTTGCAACATAAATAATGTGTTAGTGAGACAGAATCTATCTCATTCTGTCCTGCCATACATACTGTGGAGCTGGCACAGCAAAGCCAAAGCTGAACTTTACCGTAGCAAACGTCATTTCACTAGCAAATTAAGACATCACTGGTACATATGTCTATTACCCCCCCCCCCCCCCTTTCTGCCAAATCTGAGTGACATCCAATATGGCTGCCATTGCTTGACTTGCAAGTGGGAGTTGAAACACTGTCAATAAAGGGGTTTTGTAGACAAAAATAATTGATTACCTATCCTAAGGATAGGTCATTATTATCAGAATGGTATGGTTCAGACACACAGCACCCTCACTGATCAGCTGTTCTAAGTAGAAGGAAGCAGACAGCTCTGTTCTCTGTATAGTGATGGAACTGTGTCACTGCAGCTTAGCTCTCATTCAAGTGAACTTTAGTACCCTGGTCTGACCACTATACATAGAATGATGAAGTCTACGTCCTGCCCATTGTTTGTGTATTAGATGGTACATACTGTATGGGTGATGGATATTGGATCCTCACTGATCTGATCTTGGTGACCTGTTATCTGTAACTACAGGTTATTTGAAGAGCCTACAGCAAGTCAGAAAAAATAATGGAACATCTACAAGCAGGGGTCAGCAACCTTTGGCTCTCCAGCGGTTGTAAAACTACAACTCTCAGCATGCATACTTGCTCTACTGTTCTTGGAAGTGAATGGAGCATGTTGGGAGTTGTAGTTTCACAGCAGCTGGAGAGCCAAAGGTTGCTGACTCCTGATCTACAGTCTAGTGCTTAATTTAAATTAAGACTTACCGTATTTTCCGGACTATAAGGCGCACATAAAAACCTACGATTTCCTCAGAAATCGTAAGTGCGGCTTATAGTCCGATGCGCCTTATATATGGATGGAAGCGGCGGCAAAGTCTGCGTGCCGCTTCCATACATACATAAAAGGCACCGTAAGGGTGCATTCACACTACGGAACGCCGGTGTGTATCACAGCCGTACACGCCGGCGTTACAGCAGGGCTGCCGGACACTTCCCATTCATTTCTATGGGAGCCTGCATGCGAGCGCTCCCCATAGAAATGAATGGAAAAAAGCAGTCCATTCATTTCTATGGGGAGCGCTCGCATGCCGGCTCCCATAGAAATGAATGGGAAGTGTCCGGCAGCCCTGCTGTCACTCCGGCCTGAAACAGAACGTGAAACTTACCGAGCGGTGCAGGGCGGGCGGGCATTCAGGCCTCCTCTTCCTCCGATGTCCAGACCACTTCCTCCGGCGCTCGCGAACTAATGGCCTGGGCGCATGCGCAATATCATAATGCTTCTACTACTGCGCATGCGCCCAGGCCATTATCAGCGAGTGGCGGAGGAGGAGGACGGAACATCGGAGGAAGAGGAGGCCTGAATGCCCGCCCACCCTGCACCGCTCGGTAAGTTTCACATTCTGTTTCAGGCTTTCATTTTAAAACGGGGGGGGGGTAGTTTAATCTAACCTTTACGGTTGGGCTCTATCAGCATGATTTTGCTGATAGAGCCCCTCCTCGCCTGCCGAGCGCTTCCAATAGAAGCGGCTGGCACGTGGGGGGTTAAGCGGCCGCTGGCAAAGTCTGCCTGCCGCCGCTTTCAATAACATATAATGCGCACCGGACTGCGGCTTATAGTCCGGTGCGCCTTATATATGAACCGAGACGGACTATAAGGCGCTCATGGGCAATGCGGCTTATAGTCCAGTGCGCCTTATAGTCCGTAAAATACGGTATGTAAAAAATGGAAAACTTGTTTTTTGGGATATATTTAACAAAATGAAACAAGCAGTCTGAGCTCACTATATTCATCTCTGATTTCTGTACTCAGCCAAGACTACTGTCCCTTTTTGTAATATTTTTGCTGCTTTGTCTGTACAAGGTACAACATAGGTGGCCTATTTCAGGGGTTCAAGGGCTGTGATCCCCCACTGAATGCCTGATATGCTGAGTGTAATACACCACAAATATCTGTGAAAAACAACTGCTTATAACAGAAACCAAAATCTGTATATTCTGACTTCAAAATTGCTTTAATATTTAAATAATATGATGCAATTTTAAGCAGACTGTCTAGGAATAGGAATTACTCCAGTTCTCTAACACTCATAGGCTCAATCTATGTAAGTTGCATCCCCGCATACACCCTATTGCTTCCAAACCGCAGCAAAGCCAGTATTTTGCTTGTACTATTTCCCTTGATCCCATTCAAGGTCACGTCTTATAGAAAAAGTCACATATCTCTAGAGCTGACCCTTACACAAGCATCTTCTCCTCTGCTTATTTATAAGCTTCATGAAATGTTATGCCATGTTGCAATGATATTATTTATCTTCCACTTGTTTTCAGTGCTTGTCATTAACTTTGGCCCGTTCCTTATCTTCAATCTCAAGTTAATTCCCAGGGCGGCATGCTCCTTACTGGCTTCAGGGATTACATGTAAGGGTTTATGAAGAAAAGCCGCTTTCGGTACAATGCTATTACACTATGATAGCTTACTCATACATTGTAAGCCCTGAAATGTTGCATCAAGTGCGCACAATGTTCATTTTAAAGTACACATTTCATTGGCAGCGAAAAATAACGGATTCTGACGTGACTATTAATATATCATAAAATGGCTTGGTGATTTTCATGTCAAACAAAGGTTAAGGGCTTTTTCCGCCAAGTCTACGTACTCTGATGAGTCCACATATCTACAGCAAGGAATATGTTACACTTTGTATTACCTCCTTATTAAAAAAAGAATATCTACTTTTGTTTTAAACCTGAAGGTGTGAATGAGATATTACGCTCAGTTTCTTCCTGGTTATTCAAAAATTCCTTTACAGAATAAATCCAAGTTCTGAGGAGAATGCCTGGTAAATGCTCTGCATGGGTTTCGTACATAACAACACCGAATCCATTGTATATCAGTTTCATCAATGAATGAATCATTTGGGGTATATCTGAAACTGTCCATTGACTGTTGTTAGTTATAGTCTGTGTAGGGACACTTCTTTCATATGGGAAACAGTAACGCCTAGTTGTCAATTTATTTATACATTTGTGGAGGATGTCAGCCTGTGTATACTCCATTTTGGGTTCTAGGGCCATGTGGGGCCATGCCTGCAGCCATTGTACATTCCTCTTTGTATAGAGAGCTCATCCCCCCTCAGCCTTAATAGGATCCGACTCCTCTCCAGTTTCTTATCCAATAGCCATGTGCCAGAATTATTTTACAACTTTGCCACCAATCATGTTATGCTAATTATACTAGGCCAACCTGTTCTTTGTCTACACACTGTACTTAAACTACCCCTTTCCCTCCATTAAAGCAGAACCCACTATATAACCAATAGCTCTGTGTGTGTGTTTCTCTAAGCTAGCTTATACTCTGACTTTATTAATATGGACTTCAATATGAGTGGATTGCGCTCACACGTTCTAGTTAGAATAGCAGAGGAATACAACTCAGTAAAACTCAGTGTTATAGTATTAGTACTTTATAAG
This sequence comes from Leptodactylus fuscus, assembly GCF_031893055.1. Classification (NCBI taxonomy): domain Eukaryota; kingdom Metazoa; phylum Chordata; class Amphibia; order Anura; family Leptodactylidae; genus Leptodactylus; species Leptodactylus fuscus. The sequence continues at coordinate 73,747,805 of NC_134268.1, read as the reverse complement.
CTATTTCAAGTATTTGTTCACATTGACAGGTCAGGAGTGTTATTAGGTCCTTTTAACAGTCATAAACAATTTATGCTGACAGAAGAGATGGGTAGGTGTGAATACATCCCCAAACCTTTATACACACTGAGCCTTGACTCACATGGAGTATCTCATAGACTTGTATTGAATCCAGTATACACAACAGAAGCTGTTGAAAAGGCGAGTCAGACAGATAGAAATTGAGGGACCTAAACTGAGCTTGTTCTATCTGCAAGATTCACGGACTAAATTCTGGGAGTAAATGTTGTTAGGAAGGGAATGCTTTGAGATCATGTTGTACCAAACACAATGGCAGATGATTCATCAAGACTGGCATATTTTATGTAATTCATTATGAAGGTACACCTCATCATGAATTAGGCGCATCCTCTCGGGACCTTTGTGCCTAGGTGCAAATCTACAGCAGCCCCGGGGCCATCTTTTATACTACTTTCATAGCACAAGTCTATTCACTTTCAGAAAAGTTGTGAAGCCGGAGTAAAAACATCACTTGTGACTATTTTAGTCGAAAATCACTGATTTTCCAACTATTTTTGTGGCGGAACAATTTTGACTGAACTGAACTTATGCAAATATGCAAAAGTTCTTGAAATGATTTTGCTTCTAAAGATATGGCTTTACTATTTACAGAACCTGCTTCTAAGCAGAAATTGTTACTTTCTATAGCTGATGACTGGAGAAATGTAAAAACGAGCAAAAATCATCCTTTAATGTCGTATGACTGTATGACAGTGGAGGGCAAGGATCAGCAATCCCAATGCCCCCCACCAAATAAATGGCCACAAATGTATCCAGGGCTAAAGGTGTTCTATGGCTCTCCATAAAGGTCATGGTCAGGAAACAGACTGTACATTTTTATTTCAATGGTCAGTTTCACTGTTTGCATCCACTGAAATATTGATAAAATGAAATTTCAATGTTTTACTCTTCTTTGCTGCTAATATTCTTTTGCCCCAAAGGCAAATCGCAAGGATTCTCTGCAAAATATATGTGCATAAAATATGTGAAAAAATAGACAATCTTTGGAAAAATGCAAATATGCAATAGCATTTATTAGTGGGTTTTATAAAAGTACATCCCAAATTCTATTCCCTATATAGGCAATACACTAAGCACAGGGAATGAGACTCATTCATGAGTCCTCTGAATGTTGATCAGAAATATATTACTTATTTTATAAAATGTTCCCAAGTGGAGGAATTATTTTTTATTTAAGTTTACAACACACATGATATTAAATTGGCAGAGATGTCTTCATGATAGGATATGCACTAACTACAGTCTATGGACAGTGACTGGAAGGACTTCCAGGAGTTGGTCATCTTTATAATGGGCACCTCTGCTGCATAAGGGTATGTTGCTGGTTTAGGGGTCCCTGATGACAGGTTCCCTTTAAGAGGATGAATACTAAGAGTCTCCTGACTAACCCTACTTCTGCGCCTAAGCCCTGTATTTACCTGAATTGCACTGTGTGTACTTCAGCAGCATCCTGGACACACAGACCTTACCATCTTGCACATATTACAAGCTGGGACTGCCTGGCCAGATAAATAAAATCAGAAACTAGGAGCGGGTTGCAAACTGCTTATCTGGGGTGCTGCAGTCCTGGGTTTGAATATAGCCACGGAGCTGCATGAACTTTGTATGTTCTGCTAATGAAAAATAATGAATTTGCATATACTAATATGTGTGGGCAGTAAAGGCGGCATTATACCATGTGGGCAACAGTAGAGGGCGCTTTATACCATGTGGGTACCAGTATAGGGGGAGACATACTGTGTAGGGCCAGTGATGGTCTATGGGGTCCAGCCCTTCCATGTTATGCCCCTACCCTGCCATATTTCAACTGAATTCTATTCTATGCAACAGCATCAATACCAGTGGTAAATGAAAGTTACAAGAATCTTCATATCATATTATAGCTTTTTCCATATGTAGACAATTGTGGTAATTTCTAGAGATGAGCGAACACTAAAATGTTCGAGGTTCGAAATTCGATTCGAACAGCCGCTCAATGTTCGTGTGTTCGAACGGGTTTCGAACCCCATTATAGTCTATGGGGAACAGATACTCGTTAAGGGGGAAACCCAAATCCGTGTCTGGAGGGTCACCAAGTCCACTATGACACCCCAGGAAATGATGCCAACACCTCTGGAATGACACTGGGACAGCAGGGGAAGCATGTCTGGGGGCATCTAACACACCAAAGACCCTCTATTACCCCAACATCACAGCCTAACAACTACACACTTTACACACTCAATACCACCTCTCTGACAGTAGGAAAACACCTTGAAACATGTGTATTTGGCACTTGCAGTGAGGAGAGCTTGTCACCAGCAGTGAATTTGGCCCTTGTAGTAAGTTGAGGTTGGCACCAACATTTGTTTTGAAAATCAGGGTGGATTGAGCCTCTAACCAGCAGAGTTTGGGCAAATTCATGGTGGAGGGAGCCTCTAAAAACCCCAGTTTGGACCAATTCATGGTGGAGGGAGACTCTAAAAACCCCAGTTTGGACCAATTCATGGTGGAGGGAGACTCTAAAAACCCCAGTTTGGACCAATTCATGGTGGAGGGAGCCTCTAAAAACCCCAGTTTGGACCAATTCATGGTGGAGGGAGCCTCTAACCAGCCCAGTTTGGACCAATTAATGGTGGAGGGAGCCTCTAAACAGCCAAGTTTTGGGAAATTCATGGTGGAGGGAGCCTCTAACCAGCCCAGTTTGGACCAATTCATGGTGGAGGGAGCCTCTAACCAGCCCAGTTTGGACCAATTCATGGTGGAGGGAGCCTCTAAACAGCCCAGTTTGGGCAAATTCATGGTGGAGGGAGCCTCTAACCAGCCCAGTTTGGACCAATTAATGGTGGAGGGAGCCTCTAAACAGCCAAGTTTTGGGAAATTCATGGTGGAGGGAGCCTCTAAAAAACCCAGTTTGGACCAATTCATGGTGGAGGGAGCCTCTAATTAGCCCAGTTTGGACCAATTAATTGTGGAGGGAGCCTCTAACCAGCCCAGTTTGGACCAATTAATGGTGGAGGGAGCCTCTAACCACCCCAGTTTGGGCAAATTCATGGTGGAGGGAGCCTCTAACCAGCCCAGTTTGGACCAATTAATGGTGGAGGGAGCCTCTAACCACCCCAGTTTGGACCAATTCATGGTGGAGGGAGCCTCTAACCAGCCCAGTTTGGACCAATTCATGGTGGAGGGAGCCTCTAAACAGCCCAGTTTGGGCAAATTCATGGTGGAGGGAGCCTCTAAAAAACCCAGTTTGGACCAATTCATGGTGGAGGGAGCCTCTAATTAGCCCAGTTTGGACCAATTAATTGTGGAGGGAGCCTCTAACCAGCCCAGTTTGGACCAATTAATGGTGGAGGGAGCCTCTAACCACCCCAGTTTGGGCAAATTCATGGTGGAGGGAGCCTCTAACCAGCCCAGTTTGGACCAATTAATGGTGGAGGGAGCCTCTAACCAGCCCAGTTTGGACCAATTAATGGTGGAGGGAGCCTCTAACCACCCCAGTTTGGACCAATTCATGGTGGAGGGAGCCTCTAACCACCCCAGTTTGGACCAATTCATGGTGGAGGGAGCCTCTAAACAGCCCAGTTTGGGCAAATTCATGGTGGAGGGAGCCTCTAACCAGCCCAGTTTGGACCAATTAATGGTGGAGGGAGCCTCTAAACAGCCCAGTTTGGGCAAATTCATGGTGGAGGGAGCCTCTAACCAGCCCAGTTTGGACCAATTAATGGTGGAGGGAGCCTCTAACCACCCCAGTTTGGACCAATTCATGGTGGAGGGAGCCTCTAACCACCCCAGTTTGGACCAATTCATGGTGGAGGGAGCCTCTAAACAGCCCAGTTTGGGCAAATTCATGGTGGAGGGAGCCTCTAACCAGCCCAGTTTGGACCAATTAATGGTGGAGGGAGCCTCTAAACAGCCCAGTTTGGGCAAATTCATGGTGGAGGGAGCCTCTAACCAGCCCAGTTTGGACCAATTAATGGTGGAGGGAGCCTCTAAACAGCCAAGTTTTGGGAAATTCATGGTGGAGGGAGCCTCTAACCAGCCCAGTTTGGACCAATTAATGGTGGAGGGAGCCTCTAACCACCCCAGTTTGGGCAAATTCATGGTGGAGGGAGCCTCTAACCAGCCCAGTTTGGACCAATTAATGGTGGAGGGAGCCTCTAAACAGCCCAGTTTGGGCAAATTCATGGTGGAGGGAGCCTCTAAACAGCCAAGTTTTGGGAAATTCATGGTGGAGGGAGCCTCTAACCAGCCCAGTTTGGACCAATTCATGGTGGAGGGAGCCTCTAAACAGCCCAGTTTGGGCAAATTCATGGTGGAGGGAGCCTCTAAAAAACCCAGTTTGGACCAATTCATGGTGGAGGGAGCCTCTAAACAGCCCAGTTTGGGCAAATTCATGGTGGAGGGAGCCTCTAACCAGCAGAGTTGGGGGAAATCAGGGTGGAGGGAGCCTAGTATTAGCAGAATTGTGCAACGCTTATGGTGGATGAGTATGAGGATGCGGAGGAATTGGAGAGGTTGAGTACAGACATGGAGTTTCATGTTGGGGTGCTTTACACAGGTGGGCACAAAAATGACGGCTCTACCCAGTGGTGGTTCATTTTTATCAAAGTGAGCCGGTCGGCACTCTCAGCTGACAGACGGGTGCGCTTGTCAGTGATGATGCCACCGGCTGCACTGAACACCCTCTCAGATAGGACGCTGGCGGCAGGACAGGACAGCACCTCCAAGGCATATAGGGCAAGTTCAAGCCACAGGTCCAACTTCGACACCCAATACGTGTAGGGCGCAGAGGGGTCGGAGAGGACAGGGCTGTGGTCGGAAAGGTATTCCCGCAACATGCGCCTATACTTCTCACGCCTGGTGACACTAGGACCCTCCGTGGCGGCACTTTGGCGAGGGGGTGCCATCAAGGTGTCCCAGACCTTAGACAGTGTGCCCCTCGTTTGTGTGGACCGGTGAGAACTTGGTTGCCTACTGGAGGAACTGCCCTCCCTGCCGCCAACGTCACATGCTGGAAACATCTCCATCATATTCTGCACCAATTGCCTGTGGCAAGCATTGATGCGATTGGCCCTCCCCTCTACCGGAATAAAAGACGAGATGTTGTTTTTATACCGGGGGTCAAGGATAGCAAAGATCCAGTACTGGTTGTCCTCCATGATTTTGACAATACGCTTGTCGGTTGTAAAGCACCCCAACATGAACTCAGCCATGTCTGCCACAGTGTTAGTTGGCATGACTCCTCTGGCCCCACCGGAAAGTTCAATCTCCATTTCCTCCTCATCCTCCATGTCTACCCATCCGCGCTGCAACAATGGGACGATTCGAAGTTGCCCGGAAGCCTCCTGTATCACCATCACATCATCGGACAACTCTTCTTCCTCCTCCTCCTCCTCCTCCTCCTCCATTAAACGCAGTGAAGCGGACAGATGTGTGGACCTACTCTCCAGCTGTGACGGATCGGATGCTATCCCTAACTCCTCTGTGTGATCTGAGTTATCCCTGATGTCAATCAGGGATTCTCTCAGAACACACAAGAGCGGGATTGTAAGGCTCACCATCGCATCCTCAGAGCTCACCCTCCTTGTGGACTCCTCAAAGACCCGTAGGATGTCACAAAGGTCTCTCATCCATGGCCACTCATGGATGTGAAACTGAGGCAGCTGACTTTGTGGCACCCTAGGGTTTTGTAGCTGGTATTCCATCAAAGGTCTCTGCTGCTCAACCACTCTATTCAACATCTGAAACGTTGAGTTCCAGCGTGTGGGGACGTCGCACAAAAGCCGGTGTTGTGGCACATGCAGGCGTTGCTGGAGAGATTTTAAGCTAGCAGCGGCTACTGTCGACTTGCGAAAGTGGGCGCACATGCGCCGCACTTTCACCAGTAGCTCTGGAACATTGGGGTAGCTCTTTAGGAAACGTTGCACCACTAGGTTGAAGACGTGGGCCAGGCATGGAACATGTTGGAGTCCGGCAAGCTCCAGAGCTGCTACCAGGTTCCGGCCGTTATCACAAACGACCATGCCTGGGCCCAGGTGCAGCGGCTCAAACCATATTGCCGTCTCATCGAGGAGGGCATCCCTCACCTCGGAGGCAGTGTGCTGTCTGTCCCCCAAGCTGATCAGCTTCAGCACAGCCTGCTGACGTCTACCAACGCCAGTGCTGCAACGTTTCCAACTCGTAGCTGGGGTCAATCTAACAGCGGAGGAGGAGGCGGTGGCGGAGGAGGAGGCGGTGGCGGAGGAGGAGGCGGTAGAGGAGGAGGAGGAGGAGGGGGGTGTTCTTCTCGTGTCCCTGCCAGGAATGTTAGGCGGGGAGACGAGGTACACCGGGCCAGTTTGGGAAGCAGTCCCAGCCTCAACTACATTCACCCAGTGTGCCGTCAGTGAAATGTAGCGTCCCTGTCCGCATGCACTTGTCCACGCGTCGGTGGTCAAGTGGACCTTTGTGCAAAGCGCGGAACTAAGGGCCCGCCTGATGTTGAGTGACACGTGCTGGTGCAAGGCGGGGACGGCACACCGGGAGAAGTAGTGACGGCTAGGGACGGCATAGCGAGGTGCCGCAGTTGCCATCAGGTCCAGGAAGGCGGGAGTTTCAACAAGCCGGAACGCCAACATCTCCTGGGCCAGCAGTTTAGCGATGTTGGCGTTCAAGGCTTGCGCGTGTGGGTGGTTAGCAGTGTATTTCTGCCGCCGCTCCAATGTCTGAGAGATGGTGGGTTGTTGTAAAGAAACGCCTGATGGTGCCTTTGATGGTGCAGGAGAAGGAGATAAGACAGGACCAGGGGAGGATGAGGTAGAAGTCAACAAAGTGGCGGAGGCAGATGAAGTGGTGTCCTGGCTCGTCCTCTGGAGTGCATCGCCAGCACAGTCAGCAGTGGCAGTGGCAGAGGCAGAGGCAGAGGCAGTGGCAGTGGCGTGAACGGCAGTCGGCCTTTGTCCTGCCGTTGCTGCCTGCCACTGATTCCAGTGCTTGGATTCCAAATGACGGCGCATTGAAGTGGTGGACAGGTTGCTCTTCTCAGAGCCCCTAATCAATTTCGAGAGGCAAATTGTGCAGACAACACTATATCTGTCCTCGGCGCATTCCTTGAAAAAACTCCACACCTTCGAGAAACGTGCCCTCGAGGTGGGAGTTTTTCGGGGCTGGGTACGAACTGGAACATCTTGGGAGATTCCGGGTGTGGCCTGGCTTCGCCTAAGCTGCTGACCTCTGCCTCTGCCTCTAGCTACCCTTTTTGGTGCTGCACCTGCCTCAACATCCACACTACTTTCCCCGCTTGACATCCCCCCTGTCCAGGTCGGGTCAGTGTCCTCATCATCCACCACTTCCTCTTCCAACTCCTGTCTCATCTCCTCCTCCCGCACAATGCGCCGGTCAACTGGATGCCCTGACGGCAACTGCGTCACATCATCGTCGATGAGGGTGGGTTGCTGGTCATCCACCACCAAATCGAACGGAGATGGAGGAGACTCTAGTGTTTGAGCATCTGGATACAGATGCTCCTCTGTTAGGTTCGTGGAATCGTGACGTGGAGAGGCAGGTTGAGGGACAATGAAAGGAGCGGAGAACAGCTCTGGGGAGCAGGGACAGTTTGGGTTATTGTTCTGTAAAGCTTCGGAATTTTGGGAGGAAGGAAGACAAGACTGTTGGGTAATAGGAGGAGAGGAGGCAGAGTCTGACTGGCTGCTGGACAATGTGCTGTAAGCGTTCTCTGACAGCCATTGCAAGACCTGTTCCTGGTTCTCGGGCCTACTAAGGTTTGTACCCTGCAGTTTAGTTAATGTGGCAAGCAACCCTGGCACTGTGGAGTGGCGCAATGCTTGCTGCCCCACAGGAGTAGGCACGGGACGCCCTGTGGCTTCACTGCTACCTTGCTCCCCAGAACCATTCCCCCGACCTCGCCCACGGCCTCGTCCACGTCCCTTTCCGGGAGCCTTGCGCATTTTGAATTCCTAGTTAGAAATTGGCACTGTATACCAGTAGTAAAAATTGTGGGTGCACGTAACCCCAATATATTCTTTGAATTCCCAGTCAGACACTGGCACTATATGGCAGTAGCAAGAAATGAGGGTATTTGTATTCCCAATATACTCTTTGAATTCCCAGTCAGACAATGGCACTGTATACCAGTAGTAAAAATTGTGGGTGCACGTAACCCCAATATATTCTTTGAATTCCCAGTCAGAAACTGGCACTATATGGCAGTAGCAAGAAATGAGGGTATTTGTATTCCCAATATACTCTTTGAATTCCCAGTCAGACAATGGCACTGTATACCAGTAGTAAAAATTGTGGGTGCACGTAACCCCAATATATTCTTTGAATTCCCAGTCAGACACTGGCACTATATGGCAGTAGCAAGAAATGAGGGTATTTGTATTCCCAATATACTCTTTGAATTCCCAGTCAGACAATGGCACTGTATACCAGTAGTAAAAATTGTGGGTGCACGTAACCCCAATATATTCTTTGAATTCCCAGTCAGAAACTGGCACTATATGGCAGTAGCAAGAAATGAGGGTATTTGTATTCCCAATATACTCTTTGAATTCCCAGTCAGACAATGGCACTGTATACCAGTAGTAAAAATTGTGGGTGCACGTAACCCCAATATATTCTTTGAATTCCCAGTCAGACACTGGCACTATATGGCAGTAGCAAGAAATGAGGGTATTTGTATTCCCAATATACTCTTTGAATTCCCAGTCAGACAATGGCACTGTATACCAGTAGTAAAAATTGTGGGTGCACGTAACCCCAATATATTCTTTGAATTCCCAGTCAGAAACTGGCACTATATGGCAGTAGCAAGAAATGAGGGTATTTGTATTCCCAATATACTCTTTGAATTCCCAGTCAGACAATGGCACTGTATACCAGTAGTAAAAATTGTGGGTGCACGTAACCCCAATATATTCTTTGAATTCCCAGTCAGACACTGGCACTATATGGCAGTAGCAAGAAATGAGGGTATTTGTATTCCCAATATACTCTTTGAATTCCCAGTCAGACAATGGCACTGTATACCAGTAGTAAAAATTGTGGGTGCACGTAACCCCAATATATTCTTTGAATTCCCAGTCAGAAACTGGCACTATATGGCAGTAGCAAGAAATGAGGGTATTTGTATTCCCAATATACTCTTTGAATTCCCAGTCAGACAATGGCACTGTATACCAGTAGTAAAAATTGTGGGTGCACGTAACCCCAATATATTCTTTGAATTCCCAGTCAGACACTGGCACTATATGGCAGTAGCAAGAAATGAGGGTATTTGTATTCCCAATATACTCTTTGAATTCCCAGTCAGACAATGGCACTGTATACCAGTAGTAAAAATTGTGGGTGCACGTAACCCCAATATATTCTTTGAATTACCAGTCAGAAACTGGCACTATATGGCAGTAGCAAGAAATGAGGGTATTTATAACCCCAATATATTCTTTGAATTCCCAGTCAGACAATGGCACTGTATACCAGTAGTAAAAATTGTGGGTGCACGTAACCCCAATATATTCTTTGAATTACCAGTCAGAAACTGGCACTATATGGCAGTAGCAAGAAATGAGGGTATTTATAACCCCAATATATTCTTTGAATTCCCAGTCAGACAATGGCACTGTATACCAGTAGTAAAAATTGTGGGTGCACGTAACCCCAATATATTCTTTGAATTCCCAGTCAGAAACTGGCACTATATGGCAGTAGCAAGAAATGAGGGTATTTATAACCCCAATATATTCTTTGAATTCCCAGTCAGACAATGGCACTGTATACCAGTAGTAAAAATTGTGGGTGCACGTAACCCCAATATATTCTTTGAATTCCCAGTCAGAAACTGGCACTATATGGCAGTAGCAAGAAATGAGGGTATTTGTATTCCCAATATACTCTTTGAATTCCCAGTCAGACAATGGCACTGTATACCAGTAGTAAAAATTGTGGGTGCACGTAACCCCAATATATTCTTTGAATTCCCAGTCAGACACTGGCACTATATGGCAGTAGCAAGAAATGAGGGTATTTGTATTCCCAATATACTCTTTGAATTCCCAGTCAGACAATGGCACTGTATACCAGTAGTAAAAATTGTGGGTGCACGTAACCCCAATATATTCTTTGAATTACCAGTCAGAAACTGGCACTATATGGCAGTAGCAAGAAATGAGGGTATTTATAACCCCAATATATTCTTTGAATTCCCAGTCAGACAATGGCACTGTATACCAGTAGTAAAAATTGTGGGTGCACGTAACCCCAATATATTCTTTGAATTCCCAGTCAGAAACTGGCACTATATGGCAGTAGCAAGAAATGAGGGTATTTATAACCCCAATATATTCTTTGAATTCCCAGTCAGACAATGGCACTGTATACCAGTAGTAAAAATTGTGGGTGCACGTAACCCCAATATATTCTTTGAATTCCCAGTCAGAAACTGGCACTATATGGCAGTAGCAAGAAATGAGGGTATTTGTATTCCCAATATACTCTTTGAATTCCCAGTCAGACAATGGCACTGTATACCAGTAGTAAAAATTGTGGGTGCACGTAACCCCAATATATTCTTTGAATTCCCAGTCAGACACTGGCACTATATGGCAGTAGCAAGAAATGAGGGTATTTGTATTCCCAATATACTCTTTGAATTCCCAGTCAGACAATGGCACTGTATACCAGTAGTAAAAATTGTGGGTGCACGTAACCCCAATATATTCTTTGAATTCCCAGTCAGAAACTGGCACTATATGGCAGTAGCAAGAAATGAGGGTATTTGTATTCCCAATATACTCTTTGAATTCCCAGTCAGACAATGGCACTGTATACCAGTAGTAAAAATTGTGGGTGCACGTAACCCCAATATATTCTTTGAATTCCCAGTCAGACACTGGCACTATATGGCAGTAGCAAGAAATGAGGGTATTTGTATTCCCAATATATTCTTTGAATTCCCAGTCAGACAATGGCACTGTATACCAGTAGTAAAAATTGTGGGTGCACGTAACCCCAATATATTCTTTGAATTACCAGTCAGAAACTGGCACTATATGGCAGTAGCAAGAAATGAGGGTATTTGTATTCCCAATATATTCTTTGAATTCCCAGTCAGACAATGGCACTGTATACCAGTAGTAAAAATTGTGGGTGTATATAGCCCCAATTCTATTGCTAGGGGACTTGCAGGGTATTTCTGGGGTGAAGGTGGGGGGGCACACCGTTGGAACGGGTATCGGGGTATATATCGGGTATACGGGAATACACTGACAGTGTATTCCATTCAGGATCCTGGGAAAGCTGGGTTGCGGCGATTGAGCCCGTCAGTGCCACGTTACACTGACAAGCTTCTCCCTGGAATTTAGCTCTTACAAGAGCTGTTGGTTGTCTTCTCCTTCCTATCCTAGCCTGTCCCTGCCTACCCAGAATCTAAGCCCTAGCTAGCTGGACGGAAACCTCCGTCCTCGGTGAATTGCAAGCTCAGAATGACGCGAAGCTGGGCGTCGCTGTTCTTTTAAATTAGAGGTCACATGTTTTCGGCAGCCAATGGGTTTTGCCTACTTTTTTCAACGTCACCGGTGTCGTAGTTCCTGTCCCACCTACCCAGCGCTGTTATTGGAGCAAAAAAGGCGCCAGGGAAGGTGGGAGGGGAATCGAGTAATGGCGCACTTTACCACGCGGTGTTCGATTCGATTCGAACATGCCGAACAGCCTAATATCCGATCGAACATGAGTTCGATAGAACACTGTTCGCTCATCTCTAGTAATTTCAATTAAAAAGAAGTGATGTGGACAAGATGATTTCAGCCCTGGTAAACTGAGATCACACAAACAATAGCTTGTCCAGTTAATTCATCTCTTTTTACATCACGTATAAGTGGATGATTTAGAGGTGAAGAGCCTTTGCTTCTGACCCTTCTGCACCACAAGCTAAATTATATTGGATTACAAAATAAATTGTGTTTCTTGTAGATACATTCTCTTACAAGGATCACAGACGAAAGGTCAGAATTCTGCACCGTTAGAAATCACTCAATCAATCCCAGGAATCCTTATCTGCTATGTGCAAAACAAGTCAACAGAATAAAAAGTTTTCGGTGTGGGGGCGCTAACAAAGTTGCTGGAGAGTGTCACTGTAAATAATTGATTGACTGTGACACTGCAATAGTCCAAAGCATATTCTTTAAAGAAAGACTGATCCCTAAGGACCTAAGTGCACATCTCTGCCATGGCAGCACAAGTAATAAATCCAATCTGACAACTATTCACAGACTAGGGCAATGTTCCATCAAAGATTTTTAAAGTCAGTTCCACACAAGCCATCGTAGATTCGCCTAAGGATTTATTAGACATTTAGCTGGTGTGCATGTGATCATTTGTTAAAATGAAAAGGGATGAAAAGGCAAGTTGACAAAGTGTAAACTAGAAGGCTTCCAAACTGGTAGAAAATGCAATGTGATGTCTGTGTTGGTCGAGGCAGGTTTTCCACAAAGTTTTGCAATGAAGCAAGTTGGTGTCAGAAACATTTAGCAGCATGGAAGCGTATGTTACAGACAGGACTATGGAAATCTGTCTCATTCCATCTATGTATACCGTACATATGCTTATCTCATCCCATTTACTTATTTATTGTCGTGATCTGTTGCAGACATTTTGCTGAGAGATGTCCACGGGTAACGTAGGCTGTCACCAGTTACTGAGTATACACAATTGTTCAGCAGTGCAGAATCGACACAAATCTATATAAAGCTCAGATTAGAAGAAGACTCCATATCTTCTGCTGTATATTACTGCACGGAATATTTTCTATTAAAATATTATTTCAAAATTGTAAAGTATAACAAGAAAAATTCCAACAGCTCACCACTATGTAGCAATGGATAAATACAGGTGCACGGAGACTGAGCCACGGACCAGGGCACGAAGGTAACAGACTGCTAATATTTCAATATCTCCAACATAATTTCAATTCCTCCTTACAGTCCATATATCCATTTTTGAGAAGAAGACCATAAACAAAATATAGCTGCCAGCCGAACCATCATCCAGCTGACAGCCATCGTGCCCACTACTCCATACACATGCAGACTAGACGTATCTAAGAATTGCTATGCCATGAATGGAGAGGGGGAAGAAAGATGTTGTTGATATCCCTGAGAACAGAAGGATGGATTGGGGCAGTTATCCATCAAATTTGCTACGTTAGAAAAGTTAGGGGGCTTCCATACACATCGAGGCTAAGGCCCCACATGGCGTCCCGCAGCAAGAAAAGTGCTGCGGGAAAAAAAACACAGCGACAACACAGGATTCCTCTGCGGACATTCTGTTTCAGCTATACCTATGGGGAAACTGCTGGCTTTTGTGTAGGTATAATTGACATACTGCGATTTCCAAAACCACGCCAGTTTTGGAAATCGTGTTGTGTCCACAGTGTGGTTTTTAATGCAGGGTGGGCATGGGATTTTCTAGATTCCATCCACTTTGCCCTGACTGTAAAACACAATTTTTCTGTGCCGTTTCCACCGTGGGCAAATTTTTTCCACCACGGGCAAACTTCATCTGTAATATATAACACCACACAATGAATGAATTATGTATTTCTATATTGACCTCTATTTGTATGTATTGATATTCATAAGTGATAATATTGTACCACAAATTGTCACTTTACTGTCATATAGTCTGATGACAACTATTATATTATCCGTCATTACAGAAATGGTAATGCTCTATATAAGGCAGGAACAATTACGCAAAATCTCTGTATTACTTCCATTGCCCTCCTGTTCAAATACCACAATTTTAATACTTATTTTTCATCCAAAACTTAAGATTCTATCCTAAAAGGAGGAAAGCGCCTCACAGCAGTGTGAACCTAAGTCACTAAAAATTGCTTATCGAGTCAAATGCAAAACAGAGTCAATGGAGTCCCACAGATGGCTGCACATATGCAACATGGCATCACTCTAAGATTTGTGATCACAAGCTTTCCATAGCAATGAATCCATCTGATAGCTGCTGATGTTTCATGATATATCTTCATATTTTATTTTATAGAGATGAGACTATAAAAATGTACAAGGAGAACGAAGAGACAGATAAAAAGCTAATAAAATTCTAATAAAATGCTTGCCATTGTGGCTTGTATATCCACGCTGCAAATGATAACTGACTAAATGGCTTGATAGGTTTGCTAATGTTTTACTAGCCAAGGCATGTCATTACTATGGCGAGAGGTAGAACCTACTGATTTATCAATACGGACACATACAGGACTGATATTTTGTGACAGGGCATCACAATTTCAAATATCTCTGAATATATTGACAAGAGGAAAGGTAAGGAAGGACATGTATTACCCCAGGCACCAACCTTATTGATAGTATACATCCATACCATCATACCTATACTGTAACACATATTGGCTACTGTATAGATTTACACACTGTCATCCTGCCAGTAGAGCTCCATATAATCTCATCAAACATGTATCTAAGATATATATGTCCTACACAATATGGTTAGTTCCTGAAATGACTATAGTGATAGAAGGAAACACATCTGACTGTGATCTATAGGACAACCATAGTCCATATCAATTTTGTAGATATCCCTGTTGATTGACATTGGGGCTGATATGCCCTATATGGCTGAATGACCACAACTTTATAAAGTGTACATATGGCTCTGCTGACCAGAGTATCAATGAAGCCATGCAGGTCCTGGTACTGAATATGCAAACGTTACAAATGGCTATTTACTTATGGGGAGTTCACACGGAGTAACATGCCACATGATGTGGCACGTATACGGCGTGTGAGACTTTGAGCGCCATATAAGCTCCCATTGATTTCAATGGGAGCCTGGATCGTATACGCCGCGTTATTCTGCGGCCGTGATTTTGCGGCCACGTTACTCCGTTTGAATGCACCCTTACTGTGCATTGTGATTATGTGGCGGTAACACAACTCTTCAAGTATTCATCATACGTATATTTCCGTCAGTACTATCCATGTAGTATTCAGTATAAACAGTAGCATAGTCTACTGTCCATTGACCTGATCGTACTTTCCACCTTTTTCTAAGTTTCGCCTAATAATACGCCTTCTTTCTGTAGTGTAGTGTTGGTCGGGAGTTATTCCCATTTAAAATCCATCTTGCCATTTCCCAAGTGACCCTCCCATAGACCTGAAGATGAATCAGGTCACCCATACTGCTTTACAGCAGATATACAGTAAATGGATTGGCAGCTATGATTCCCATTGAGTCCATCTGAGACTTGGACATGCCGGTAAACCTCTAGCTTGCCAGGGCATGAATCTCTGCCACTATCATATCTTTTATCATTAGAGTGTATGGCACTATATGGCAGTAGTTTTTCGCTTGATCCTTTTTTCCCCAGTTCTTGAACTTACTGACACGCTGCTCCATTTTCCTTCCACTGGGGCCTACGTTCCCATTGATGGTATTAATGTTTATGAGACAAGGGGAAGTTTTACATCACTGTCATTATCCCGTACTCCAGGATATGAGTTACAAGAGCACATGAAACCTCCAATCATGTCCAACAAATATTAATAAGGGTCTAATTTCCTTAGTTACCACTTCAATGAATAATTAGACCTCTGGGCTAATATAAATAATGGATTAGGTGGCATACAGATAGTATGTATCCCTACAGGTCTATGCATACATTATATTATTCTAGATCATTTCCAGGCAAAATATGACTTGCAAGTGACTTCTATGCAAATGATCCTTTTCTTCTCCTGCCTGGGGATGGCACAGTGAGCGCCTCTATCAGTTAGCAAGAGTTAGGGAAGAAGACAAATATTTTTTTTTTCATCCGAATCCCTTTATGCCATAAAGTATTCAATAATTCATTATTGTACAAAAAGTCCAAACATCCTTTAAGCGATTGATGAGATGCTAAATGTAAAGCTTGCTACAATTACTTGCCCGAGAACGTCAGGTTTGCTTTCCTCAGATTCTTTTCTTAAGAAAACAAAACAGAAACGCACAAGGAAAAGGACTTGAAGCTAAAGCATGCTCTCAAAAATATGTCCACCTCATTAAAATGCAAATTGGTTACTGCTAGCATTGTTTCTTGGAATGTATTCAACCCAGTTGTAGATTTTATAGTGTAATCATATAAGAACAGGAGTTGTTCAATGCAACTTCTCATATATTACCTTTATTCTACAATTGTGTTTGCGAGAAATTCGAAGCCTTCCAAGTTGTATGTATGGTCTATGGGCTAGTGGATTGCAACATAACTGCACAATTCATGTCTCCTGACCAACAGGAATCCTTGCTCCTAGGCTCAAAACAAGAAAAAAATGGATTCCTCAAGTCACCACGATTCACAAATGTGGACCTGATGGGTATCTCATTTGTCGTCATGTTGTAATGACTTTACTGGTTGTTAAAGGAATTGTTTGATTTGGGATAAAAATGCCCATGGTATATACTGTATATAAATGGTTGACAGAAGGACACTCTCCGTGGTGAGCTCCATGCTGGAGAATAACTCCCATCCCATGTATGAGACTGTGATAGCACTGGGCAATACTGTCAGTGAACAACTGCCTCACCCCAAGTGTGAGAAGGAGCTATTGGAGATCCTTCCTCCCAACTACAGTAAGGCTACATAGTCTACATCGGGCTAAGCGGAGATCACTCTGCACAGTAAACTAAATGATCCTGAGTCTCTTTCTTCCTAGTTGCTATGATTCCTAGTATATTTCCTCTCTGCTATCAGCTTGTATGTGTTCTTTCTTGTAATTTATTACTGTATTATTCATGATGCTGTAACACAATGAATTTCCCCATGGCGGGACTATTAAAGGATTATCTTATCTTATCTCTCTTATCTTATATATTTATTTAGAAGAGGGAACATGAAAAAAAAAACAAAAAAACCACATACTCACCGATACACTCCGACATCTCCCAGCGTGGTCCGGTCCTGCTGCTCCAGTGCTTTCTTCTGCCACTGAGGCCCATCAGTGGCTTCAACAAAACATGGGATAAGTCATCAGTGTCTGATCTGTGGAGGTCTTATACCCAAAGCCTGTAGAGATCCATTTTATGGAAATGCTGCAGTGAAACTTCAGGGCCACTTATATTACGTGAATCGGAAAGTCGTTTCCTTCCTCCATCCACTGGCATAGCTTCATGCGCCTGGAAGTAGCTGGAACAGTGGACCTGTATGGAATCTGGTTGTGTGATCCCACAGATCGGATACTGATGACCTATCCTATGGCAGTTGTGGCAGAAAACCCTTTCAACATATTATATGAGACTCTTTATCAAATAACGTCAACCGCTGTGGAAACTATACCTTATTATTTCAATCACAAGCGTATATGAAGTTACTAAGAATCCAAAGACTAATACAATACTAAGAAGCTAGATGTCATCAGTACAGTGTAACTCGTGCAAGGGGTGAGGTCCTGTCAAAAAGCATTAGCAACATTCATAACATACAAGACAGACATTGCCAGCGACTTGAGAGGTGAAGAAGGGAAATGGAAATGTCAATTGCAAGCTTCTGCTAAATGGCAGCCAGTGCCCGGGTGAGGTGTTTGCCTACCCATGTGTTGCTTGTCTCTATAAATCTATCACCCGAAAGGACATGAAACCTCAGGAGAGATGAATGTCCGGAGTCAAGAAGCTGCAGTGGGCTACATTGCGGATAGCCTCAAGCAATGGCATGCTTGTGTACGCTGTCATATTGTGGACTTGAATGCAATCTGCCTTCTGTCAGACATTCTGGAAAAAGCATTGCTTTGTATTCCTGACCAGCAAATAATGAGATTTTAACTATTTGCCACATACAGTAAGTAGATCTGTAAAGACTTGTTAAGATAGAGTATGAATAGTGAGAACAGCAGCAGACACAGCAATGATAGAGTTAAGTCCATTTAATTATTCCCTTGACTGTACCCAATTAGAATCACAGAGTTTCCAGCGTACGACTGTAGGAAGCCACATCAGGCAACGGCATCGATTTCTGACTCTCTGGCCATCATTAAACCAATGACCACCAGAAAGTTTACTTCTCACTGCAACCACTAAGACTACAACTGTGTCCCTTGGGCTTGTGGCCTTTGTACCATATCTAGTTAGTAGAAATACAGAAGGAAAAACTAACTGCACTTGTATCTCTCCACCTAGCTGTCTATTATTAATAAATTAATGTCGTGCATGGGAACACAATGCAAAGTGGCAGTAAATGATACTGGAGACAATCTGTCAGTAAGACGACTGGAATAACTTGTAATGAAGTCACAATGAACATGCTCCACTATGTAGGCCTGGCTATTTGTGTTGGACAGAAAACAAACTGACCTAATCTTATTGTCCTCTGTCTTCTCAATGTGTCTCGCTACAAGACAATAGCCTGGAGTAGCTACTTGTTGTGCTATGTCTTCTGCCAGAAAAAATATTGTAAAAGGGCGATGCCAAAAATATTTCTGCTCTATCCATAAGTGAAGGAGCTTAGCTATCTCAGGCACCCCCGGAGCCATCAGCAAAGGGAGACATGACTTTGGGATGGGGGAACCAATAACTCCTGCAGTCTCTTCTTTGTCCACTAGTTGTGTACATTTATACAGACTGGTTCAGCGGGCTAGTTCACATGTGGGCAAAGAGGCTGATTTTGACAGCGGATATCGCATCAAAATCAGCCCCTTTACAATGGAGCCCTATGTGAACATCTAGCTTTTTTTTCTGCAAGCTTTTTTTCTGCTAGCTTTTTTTCTGCTAGCAGAAAAAGAAGCCACATGACCTTTATTCAGGTGTTTTCCGCCTGAAGAAAGCAATAGAAGTGAATGGGAGGCGAAACCGCACAGTTTTTTCCTGCGACAGTTTTTAAGCGACACTTTTTTTGCAAAAACCGCGCGGAAAAAAACATTAGCGGTTTTTTCAGCCCATTCACTTTATGGGAGGGGAAAACAGCCTGGCTTTATTTGGAAGCTGTTTTTACAAAAAAAAAAGCTCCAAAAAAAAGCTTGGCATGGTCAAAAAAAAAGCTTCCTAATTAGGAAGCATTCTTTTTAGGACCAAAATAAGCCAGGAGGTTTTCACGTGTGAACTAGCCTTCAGCTTAGGAGTATATATGTGTGTATATTCTACTTAAGGAGTATATAGTGCATATGTGTTACTGTAGGGAAAGAAGAGTTTAGGAATAGATGTAACTTCTTGTGTCATCCACCTTCATCCTCCTTCTCTCATCACAAGACCTGGATGATGCATTTCCCTACCACCCGCCCTCTTTTAATCACTATGTTACAATTGCTTTTTTCACATTTTCCTGAATAATGTATTATTGTATAATTTCTTTGTTACTGTAATTGTGTATCTGGCTCTATATATACAATTCTGAGATGACTTTTATGAGTTATTGTTGGCATTATCCTTCTAAGCCCAAGGGAAGGGCAGTCTTCCAGCCATGGTTCCGTAGAGGTTTCCTCCGCAGGGGTTTTTCCTCTCCGGAGTGCTGTAGGATGACTTTTTGTGAGTTGGGGGTTTGCCATGTTTAGTCCATATTTTTGGCATTTGCCTGAACATTTAGTTTTTGAGTTATTTGTGCATGACATTGGCAATAAGTGTGGAAATATATAAAATTAATTACCGTAATAATAAGTAAAAAAAATAATAATAATAAAAAAATTATAACGGGAGTCAGTTGTATGTAATAAAGTGTTACGTCACATGGTCTATTGGTGAACTATCACGGCTTTACTTTTGCAGTTGAGGAGTCAGGTGGAAGTTGCAGGCAAGTTATTGTGAACTTATTTTAACTAATAGAGGAGGTTAAACCTCATGGTGGTGAACAGGCTGGGCTTTGGAAATGGCCAGCCTGAAGGATGTCATAATAGTAACGTCATCCAGAGGCGGACACAATGGTTAAGTACATGTTCATTGGTGCCCTTAAAGTGTACTGGTTCTGCTAGAATTGCAAGCCGGAGCACGCCGCCCCTTTATTTATTTATTGCTGTCTGGCCGGGGGCTGTAAGTCATACAGCTGGGGATCTCACAGTATTCGTGAATCCCAATGGTATGGCACTTCACCTGACTCCTTCTGTCATTATTTTACTTCTGTGAGTTTAATAAAGCTGTGGCCATTTTGACATTTAAAATAAAGTGTTTGTGCATTTATTCCAAAGACAATATTTACTGTTATTTGGGTGGTTTTAGGAAGGAGTAAGGGACATCCCATATCCAAAAGTCATGGGAGTAGGGATGAATCTGCATCCACCAAAGTGCGGCTACCTTCACAAACAGCCCATTCTCAGGATTGGTGAGGGTCTCAGTGATCAGACCCCCACCGATTAGCATTTTCTCTTGCATCTAAAGCATAGAGGATGCATATTTTCTGTGGCATTAACCCCTTTAAGACTCACCTCTTCAATAAGACTTGCCCTTTCAGTCTGTAGACAAAGATGGAGAAGATCAGCAGGAAATTAACCTCTGCGCAGGATTTCTACATGAAATTTTTACACCCGCATTATACAGAACATGCTGCTGGCTGACTAATCAGTGATGGTAACTATGTTTCTTAGGCCCGGTTCACATCTGCGTATGGGTTTCCTTCAGGAAGTCTGCTTGGGGACCTCCCCGAATGGAAACCTAATCTGCATAAAAAAAACAGTTACCTTAGGAAACCGGCAGGCCCCATAGACTACAATGGGGTCCATGTGGTTTCCACTCCATTTCAGCATGAAAAATGTAGAGAGAAAAGTGCTGCTGTAGGACACTTCTTTCCACATTTTTCCAGAATGTCCGAACACAGATGTGAACTGGGCCTTATTTATTTATATGATTCATTTTGAGGTGTAGTGTTCCTTTTAATCCTGTGGATTCTTGATCTTTGATCTTGGACATCAAATGGATTGAGCTTGGCTTGTTCCTACCCATGATTCTGCTTCTTATGCACTGTGCCTATAAACCTCACTGATTCATCTGGTCACAACATGTTTTATTATTCTATTTTCACTGTCCAACAAGCTCGTGCACATTTCATTTACCCCATTTTCTTCATAAACTCCTTAACCATATAAACTGCTTCCCTTTCCTGTATGTCATTTACGTCTTGTCCAGCTGCTGCGCTGAAAGCCTTTAACCAATGCAATCAGATTGGGGATTAGAGGAGGAAATTGCAACCACAAATAAGGAATTAGAGTGCAAAGACGATACAATTTCTAAGATTGAAGTCTCCCACCTGGAAAATGAGCTGGATAACAATCTGTCCACATGATAACATTGTTGAAGGGATATAAAATAATCAAAAAGGGGAAGCCTGATGAAGTGCATTTAGCACGAAACGGTCGTCGCTTCATTTCTTCTACATTCCATCTACCATACCCCCGTCTGTAAATGTTGTTTAAGTGCCTATTTTTATGGAAGATTATTAAAGTTTGGTGAATTTTACTACTGGCTGGTGAGTGCCCTGATTTTTTTCTATTTTTTTTTGCACTATATTGGACTATTTGTTTAACAGTGAGCACCACCTGAATGCCAGATCATCTAGTTTGAGATCCAGTGATTTGGTGTATGTTCACACTCACAGAACGGTGCCGCTGCTTTTGAACTTTTTTGCATATAAAATAATCAACTCATCAGTGTAAATCAGATATGGTTTACGAGCTCTTGTATGACACACAGTCCAGCAAGGCAAGTCATTTCATAGTGAATAACATCTCCTATAGCTGCTCTGTGCATATATGATCTGTTATTATGTAGAGACGCGAGAGGTCCAGATCATCGCCCTCTGGTATACCATCACTATCTGCATATCATAATCGCCAGCAACAAGATAGCAAGGTAAACAGCACATTAAACCCAGCAGCCTAGGTCAGGAAGAAATTTGTTTTTCTGCAACTTGTCACAGTAATTGTTTATCTGAGATCCAGTCAGCCTTAAAGTAACCCTTCATTTGCATCTAGTTACAGATGAGAATGTCTTGTTTTTTTTTCCCCTCCAGGCTCCAAATTGAGAAGCTGACGTCTCTACATTTTACTAACAATAGACATGAAAGATAATTTCCTTCCCGTCCAAGAACTGTTGTCACCAACGTACATTACATACATTTCATGCACACCAATGATGTTATATCCTGTGATAGTTGTAACTATACATGGTAATATAAATTCACATAAGGCTGTGCATGGCACTGAAAGTGAAATGAGATATATGAAAGAGAATCGGAAAACACAAGGAGTCCATTATAGTCTATGGGGTCCGTGTGCTTTCATTGCTCACCGCTTTTCAATGCATTCAATATTCTGTTCGGGGAGTGCCCAAGTGGACTCCCCGAATGGAATACCGAACGCAGATGTGACCAGGCCTAACTTCTACTAATAACAGCACACATGCAATGAGTAGATACTTTGGTGGGAATTTATCAAACCCGCACTCCAGAATTCTGGTGTAAAAAGCAAGTCACAATATACAGAAATTTTGCACTTTTTTGATTTCTGCACCACTCACTTCACTTTCCAAATTGAGTGAGAAGTGGAGTAACATTTCAGGACAAACGCGCTCTACTTATATGTGCATCTAGATTACAAAACATTTGGTGCAAATCATCGCCAACGTCCAGAAAACTGACTTTAAGAACTTGCCTAATAATACATTTCCCCTTTAACATTATATTGCGTAAAAGTTACCAGATCAGACTACTGTAAATGCTAAAGGAGATTTATCAAACAAAATGCGTCAAAATTTTGGTATAATTTCCAAAAAACCATCTAACATGCCGTGCGCAACATTTATCAAATGTTTTAGACACTTTTCCAACATGTGCAGAAGAGAGGATTGGCTTCACAGGAAAAAGGCATGGCCAAAGTTGCGACAAAAATGCACCAATAATTTTTAAGCCAACTAATAAGTTGTATAACAGTAGACAAGACAATATAGAGCTCTATTTAGTCTATTCACACGACCAATGTTTACGGCTGCATTAAAATGAATACATGTAAATCTGTCAGTAGACTAAAGCCTATGAGGGATCTGTGAATACAGATGCCTATGGATACAAAATGGCCTTGAAAAAGGTCCCTTTTTTATAGCCATATTGCCCAAAGGTCATGTGACTAGAGCTTTAGAGGGAACCTGAAATGATCTCATGGACGTGCCAATGTACAGCGTCTCTGTGACAGTCACTACTTGCTCCTGCGGTAGTCAAATATTCCATGTCAACAAAATGTCTCTTTGCCAATGAAAGACAAACACATTCATTTATATAGCATAATTTTCATCACTGGATGACTGCGGGGCATCTGGTGATCACAATAGGGGGCCATTTATCTTTTGCACAATTTTTTTGTTGTGTGCCTTTCTATGCCTTGTCATTCCTAAAGGCACAATCGTGTATTTTGCACAAAACACACCTCTTGGGAATTGTTATTCCACTGCTACCAGATATTTCAGGTTCTGTTACAGTGCCCAAGTACTAAATGAAGTGGCCCATTTTTTGTATTTGTGTGTATATATATATATATATATATATATATATATATATATATATATATATATACAAAAAATGGGCCACTTCATTTAGTACTTGGGCACTGTAACTGTAACTTGGGCACTGTAGCATATATATATATATATATATATATATATATATATATATATATATATAATGATGCTACAGATAAAATACAACCACTTCCCCTACCTAAAAAAACATCAGTGACAAGCTTTGTGTAAAAGCCTTCAAAATAGTAGGAATCTTCTGATAAATCCTGAGAATATAGAATAAAGCATAAAAAAGAGGCACAATTAGAAAAAATGGTTGAAAGAAGCTAAATTAATTGACAACTGAACCTTTCCCTTAAGGCTTCATGCACACGATCAAGTAATCGGAACGGAACAGAAGATCAGAAGAGACTCTTAGTCGTGTGCATGGAGCCTGAGTCAAAGAATTTGATATTTTATATCTGATCTCTTCAGAAGTGACTGGTCGGTATCAGAGCGTGTACCCGCACACTCCAAGTGGTAACGCCAAGTGGTCAAATTATTTATAAATTATCAGGAGGAATAGCAGAGGGACAGTATAATGTAAAATTCTATAAAAGGACGCCCTGGAGTTAGGAATTATGACAGGTAAACAAGCATTCACATTGTCCACTTTTAAGGCTTGCATAAAAGCAGCTTTTTTTGCTACAGTTTTTTGATCGAAACCCAGGAGTGGATTGAGTAGAAGGTAAAAGTATAAGAGCTTCCTTTATATTTCCCATTCTGCAATGTGGGGCCTTAGCCTAAAGGTTTTAACCAGCTTCTTATATTAAGCGTAAAATACGGAAGGCATCAGGATGACAGTATAAGATGACGCTGACATAGGTTACTTCTCTGCATTCTTGGCTTTTCGCTTCATGTGACTTAAGCGCTATCGGAGGGTAATACATGCATATGCAAAGCATACAATGAGATGCAGTAGATGGAGCGCTGTTATTGTGGTTCAGCTTCTGTAACTAATTGCATTTATTACAATTACATCAGTTACAAATGTTTTACATGGGACGCTGTTCTAGGACATTCTCAAGGGCAAACATGAATGCTTAATCTTTCCGTGATATCTGCCATTATACTAATCCTTCTGCTAATCTGCAAATCAGTTACAGCAAGGAAGGTTTATTAATCTAGGGGTAAACTTGGAAGTGAAACTAGAGGAAAAACAAAGTGATATAGCGTACTGTACTGCTGCATTCTGGCATGCAATATACTATTAGACTACGTACTGTCTATATGTCTACCCTGACTGGCCCCATTATTTACACAGCTGACTAGCACTGTACAGTATCCTATGTGTCTCAGCTCTATATTGAGAGATCATCATAGCACACAGCCATCAGAACTGTTAAAGGGGATGTATCACAGACACCCCCCCCCCTTTAATATACAAACTGCTTACAAGGCTCACAACAATCAGGGGAAGATATAGCCGACTACATGAAAGAATTAGGATATCCTAAGTCTACCAGGAAGAACTAGTGCTTGTTAGATGGCCTCAAGCAATGTCCAGGGCATATGGACAATGGGTCACCCCTGTAAGTATATCATTCACATATACACAGTTATGACCATAAAGTATGCCTGTATGTTCCTGCAACATCTAATATGCAGAATATTCATATCTAGTATGACAAGCTGGATATGAAGGAAAATTCCCCAATGCATCTAGACTACAATCCATTTATATACACCCATTTACGTACATTTTCTCACTAATGCCATTTATTTTGCGGAGAGGGTATAGATGTCTCACCGAT
This sequence comes from Leptodactylus fuscus, assembly GCF_031893055.1. Taxonomy (NCBI): domain Eukaryota; kingdom Metazoa; phylum Chordata; class Amphibia; order Anura; family Leptodactylidae; genus Leptodactylus; species Leptodactylus fuscus. The sequence goes on along the minus strand of NC_134268.1, from coordinate 73,722,462 downwards.
AGAGGTCCAACTGCTGGAATTTCAAGCGATCGAGAGAGCGGGGTTCTGTAATTGAAGGTAGCCATGTGAATAGGGTGGCGGTGAGCATGTTCAACCACTACTGTATTCAGTTCTGGGCAACTTAAAGTCCCATTCAAGTATGCATTCAATGGGGCTGAGCTAAATAACAAGCAAGGCACCTACAATATGTACACTGCTGTGTCTGGCTCACTCGAACGTTGCAGCCTCTTTAACCAGCTGATTGTTGAGGATACAAGGCATCAGACTGCCACCAATCACATATTGTTGACCTATCCTAGAGATAGATCAACAATATATAACTCCTGAAAAACCCCTTTAAGGGTCCATTCACATGGGGGAAAATGGTGAGGCATTTAGTGTGGAATTTCAGTGCTGAAAAAAAAGCCTCCCATTGACTTCAATGGGTACCTTTTTCTGCTAGCAACAACATACAAACTACTTGCAGATGGATTTTTGCCCTTGGTGGGATTTGAACACCAGGACCCAGCACTGCAAGGCTGCAGTGCTAACCACTGAGCCACTGTGTGGCCCCTGGACAGATTCTTTTCATCTCATGTTGTGTGGCCACTGCCATACTCCCATCTGAACTGAATGTAATCTCCCATGTAAAGTACCCATAGAGACATAACTGCAACGTCTGCTTTAGCCATTGTCTTGATGATACAAATGTATTCACAACATCCAAGAATGCAAAAGATTAGTAAAGAATTCTATTTCTCTGTAAAACGAGGTTATTCTTGACATATATAAAGTCTTGACTGAGTACAGTAAACGGATACAATAAAATGGAAATGTTTCCAAGGATCAGAGTGTCATTCAAGAGCAATGCTGTCTGGCTGAAACCTTTCAGACAAGATGACAGGTTGGCGCTGACAAGGAGGAGGACAGACATTCAGTGCCAACAGCCGAGCAAGCCTGCGCTATCAATGGGCACATGAAGAGGCAATGACATGATCATCTACAGAATGTAATACTTACATGAGTGAGACCGCAAGGAAACCCAAACCAGAAAGTAACCGATACCCGGAGTATAACAGCGACCATTAACCCCTTCCCGCCGATGGCATTTTTTGATTTTCGTTTTTCGTTTTTGACTCCCCTCCTTCTAAACCCCATAACTTTTTTATTTCTCCGCTCCCAGAGTCATATGAGGTCTTAATTTTTGCGGGACAATTTTTTCTTCATGATGCCACCATTAATTATTCTATATAATGTACTGGGAAGCAGGAAAAAAATTCAGAATGGGGTGGATTTGAAGAAAAAATGCATTTCTGCGACTTTCTTACGGGCTTTGGTTTTACGGCGTTCACTGTGCAGCCAAAATGACATGTCCCCTATATTCTGTGTTTCGGTACGGTTCCAGGGATACCAAATTTATATGGTTTTATTTACATTTTGACCCCTAAAAAAAATTCCAAAACGGTGTTAAAAATTTTTTTTTCTAAAAGTCGCCATATTCCGACGGCCGTAACTTTTTTATACATAGGTGTACGGGGATGCATAGGGCGTCTTTTTTTGCGGGGCTGGGTGTACTTTTTAGTTCTACCATTTTCGGGAAATGTTATTGCTTTGATCACTTTTTATTAAAATTTTTATCAGAATTAAAACAGTGAAAAAACGGCGGTTTGGCACTTTTGACTATTTTTCCTGCTACGGCGTTTACCGAACAGGAAAAATATTTGTATAGATTTGTAGAGCGGGCGATTTCGGATGCGGGGATACCTAACATGTATATGTTTCACAGTTTTTAACTACTTTTATATCTGTTCTAGGGAAAGGGGGGTGATTTGAACTTTTAATACTTTTTATATTTTTTTATATTTGTTTTTACTTTTTTTTTTATTATTTTTTTTTGCATTTATTAGACCCCCTAGGGGTGTTGAACCCCAGGGGGTCTGATCACTAATGCAATGCATTACAATGCTAATGCATTGCAAAAAAGCATCATCTCTTTTGCAGGCTGCATAGACCAGCCTGCAAAAGAGAGAATTTGCAGACTGGCTGGGAGCCTTTAACAAGGCTCCCGGCTGTCATGGCAACGGGGGGTCGGCCCTGGATCATGCTCCAGGAGCCGGCGATCCCTGCCAAAATGGCGGCGCCCATGCGCCGCCGGGAAAATGGCGCCTCCGGCGCCTTTGACAGCAGCGCCGGAGGGGTTAATGCCTCCGATCGGTCCGGGGACCGATCGGAGGCATTAGAGCCGGTTGTCTACTGCTTGAAGCAGTAGACATCCGGCGGCTATGACGGCCGCCCGGCTCCCGGGCGGTCGCCATAGTTACAGACCCGACACGCGCCGTACTATTACGGCGCATGTCGGGAAGGGGTTAATACAAGTATTTCACAGTAAGTGCAACATTATAGATCCACTGCGTATGTACTGCATGTGTATATAGCTAGTATACATAAAAACGTTCGTACACAAGTAGTGCAGCATTATATGATATTATCACTCAGTAGAAACAATGATCCACGTTTACTGATATATATTTAGACAGGATGAACATTTCCCAAATGTTGCAGTTGTGTTATGAGATAAATCTGACACATAAGACCTGTTTCACATCTGCGTTTGGTATTCCATTTGGGGAGTCTGCTTGGGGACCTCCGGAACAAAATTCCGAACTCATTAAAAGCGGTAAGCAATGAAAGCACACAGACCCCATACTCTATAATGGGATCCGTGTGTTTTCTGCACAGAGTCCGCACAAATCATGCAGAGACAAAAGTACTTCAAGAACAACTTTCCTCTCCGCATGACTCGATTAGATTATCTAGATTATAATGTATGTGCTTTCATTGCTCATCGCTTTTTAATGCTTTTAGTATTCCATTTCGAGGGATCCGCAAAAGGACTCCCCGAATGGAATACCGAACGCAGATGTGAACCAGGCCTAAGCAGCCTAATAGTTTGCACCACCAATTGTTTGGTCAAGTTTGGATGAAAATTTTGGAGCAAAATGTTGCATTATTAAGCCAGGTCTTGCACTAGGCTCACCTGAATTAAAGGAAGTTTTACTACTATGAATTGGTATCTCGCTGTTGAGTGAATATGCACCCAATGTTGGTGAAATTGGGGAAACTTGCAATTCCCTCATGGCTCCAAAGACCTTATTTGCATATTGACAAAAACAATAATATCTTCTCAAGTGGGGTATCAATTCACAAGGACAAAGCACTGTTAGATTCAGATGACCCTAACCTATCTGTGGGGCTGGGGTGATAGGCTAGTGACAGCTTCTCTTTAAACAAGCGGGAACATTTTGTGGCAGAAATATAGCAAATGACACATTTTATGCTACATTCTACAGTTTCCCTGAAAATAAGACAGTGTCTTATATTAAATTCTCTTCCGAAATATATGACCTGTATTATTTTCGGGGAATGTCTTATGCAGCGGCTGGAGCGGGGGACAATCGGCAGTTATGCCGGCGCTTCCTTAGCGGAGCGTTGGCATGACTGCCGTTTGTAGGTGGTACAGGAGGTGAAGGCGGGGGGGATGTTTTATTTTCAGGGAAATAGAGTAGTAAGTCTGCCCAAATATTAGTCCAATATTACCAAAAACATTCTTTGCTTCCATACCATTGATAAAGCATGTGTGCTGCACTTCTTCATAGGCATAGAATAAACTACACTGTGTGCCGATGAACTTATGACAGATGGAAAAATTAGCAATTGATGAAAAAGTTACATGAAGAACTTTAATGTAAACCCTAGGCTGGCACACATATGAGACACCAGTAGTCTGGTAGAAATCTCTTCCAATTCCTCATATATATGAACATCTAACTCAGCTAAGCATGCAAATGTTCTCTTTATGAAGAGGGGGAAAGACACCTCTAATAGTGATTTATCTCCACGAGAAGAAGGATTGGGCATATTGAATATCAACATATCCGAACCTTCTCTCTTCAACACTGCCCATAGATAGTATATATATCATGGCTATATTCAGCTCTACACTGACTTTCACAGCTACAGGGTAAGAGTCTGAATGTAAAGCAAACAAACAATGTATTGGGCTTTAATCTTAATAGCAGCAGACACCTGTAGTGTCTATTTATCTTGGTACTGCTAAGGAAGAGCCGGGCTCCAGGGACCACCGGGCTCCTGCATAGTCCAATTCATTAAAAGCTTTGTTAATTATTAATAACATTATTTTTATGTGCGCTCATTAACAAAGCAAAGCAAACAGGAGTAAGAGAGGGCTATTAACATCATGCACTGGGACAATTCAAAGGACCGAACACTTTCTTAAACAGTTTTGCCTAAAGAGATTTTCAGATGCGTGTGTACATCAAAATGAAGAAAACTGAATTATTAAAAGAGCCCTTAAATTAAAAAGATTCCCAAAGCGACTAGGGATTGACTATGCAGCCCAAGTGCAATTCATTTTCCTACACTCATATAGCAGTTTGGAGCTATCGAACATTGCATTGCTTCTAATGCTAAGACCCTAAGAAGATGAGGCTACTACTGCATGTCTTAATCCATTAGTAATTGAGTGAGGGGGCACAAATAAAGAGGTTGGATATATTATGACTGATGTGAGCTGGTATAACTCTCAGGTAGACTGTTCCCAGCTAGTCTGCTTGTCTTCAATATTGCTGGTATGTTTTGTGTATTAGGGCATATGGCTTTAGAACATATCTGCATTATAGAGATAGGAGCCCTGGAGCTACCTCCATGAGTCAAGAGCGGCAATATGTCAGACTCTGTGGCAGAGCTAACACCAGTTTCACAATTGTGATGAAAACCAAACCAATCAAATGAATGCAATTAATTGCAGAGGGGAAAACCCAAATCACTAGGACTGACACTTCCTGGTCCCCCTCAACATGGAGGACATACTGCTCAGCCAATGCCTGAGGGAGGTCATCACTGTGACCAGTCATTGGTAAGAGACACGTGGGGGATCAAGGAAGCATTGGAATGGATCGGTGACAAAATGCTTCTTTTATTCTCTAACCCATTCTAAACGTTTTTTTAAAAAATGTTATGCTGCAAGGCCACCCCTTTAAGCATGCGACACTTCTCAGCCTATAAAACAGAGGGGTGCCAGTTCTCATACTACAGACTGACTACAGGCATATGGATTTGTAGACGTGCAATAGAAAGCTATATCTAATTCTTATACTGCAAGCACTGACTATTAAATATGGAAAATTATTTGTTTTTTTAAGCTGGAGAGAATGAGGACAGATGTTTAGTATTATATCACCAAAATGTGACAATTGCAATCTCTACATAGAGTCAGTGTGCGAATAAGAATGCTTTAGAAGCTTATTTTCGATGCAGATTATTTGCTATTTCTGGATTTGTGAAATATTTAGTTTCACCATAAATCTCCATATGAAAGAGTGGGAGGGTCACTTGAGAAGAATTTAAGCAGAAAATTGACATTTTGTTTCGATCTTATCCATCACAAGGCTTTACACCACTTCCATCAACAATAAGGAGCAACACATTCTTGGGTGATTATCTGAATGTGATACTGGAGGAAGCAGCTGCTCGCACAAAGGAACCATGGCCCAAATAAATATGGATTCCTTTAGTTGTTGTGAGGAGGTTAATATGATGCTGATTATATCCTAGCAATGTAGTCAGGTCTGTGACGTAAACCAACTTATCAATAGTCTTCTATGAGGGGATAATACAAAGAGTAATACTAAAAAAATAAGTCTCCATACACCGCTGGGTTTCTTCAATGAGAAACATTACACTGTAACATGTCTGCTCCATCTTTCCAACATCCACCAATAGAGAGTCTCCTCCCGATTAGGGATTCTCTGCATAGGGAGAAAACTGTCAATCAGCAACTGAAGGATGGGGGAAATGTGTGTATCATGAATGTCACTGAATTCCTTACACACTGTTTTATACAGGACATTCCTTTACATAATTTTGGGGAATATGGGTTTAAGGTATATTTGCATTAAATAGTTTGGTCCCTTGGACTTACCTCTCTTAGGCAGTACTGAGAGCCATTAAACATCAGTATATCTTGCTGTGGCAAACTGAGGACATCTACAGTACTCCATGGTAGTCTATTCACATACACACAGAGAAAACATCTGACTGGCAGCAGCTTTTCTATGCCAAATCTTCTGATTCTTGGGGTCTTGGGAGCCATTGTTGGAGATAAGACAACCACTTTATCTTTTATTCCACATCAATTAAAGGGGTTGTCACACTGCTCGAGTTCCCCATTGCTTAGTACCTGGGTCCTCTCGAAATGCAGAAAAAAGGGCTCACACAGACACTGGTGGTGGAATTTCAACACTGTGGCCAGTGACAGTCATTGCCTTTAAGAAGCTGAAAGCAGTGGGGGTCCAGGATGTGTCAGAATGGCAACACAGCAGGATTGGTAATAGAATACTTGTTTTCTTTTTTAACCCATTGTGATCATCTTAAGAATGCATTTCCTAAGTGTGTGTTGCGATGCTAGAAAATAAGAGTTATCTACATCTAGTATAAAAAAAAATTAACATTTTGAAAAAAATTCAGTGTTGCTAAAAATGACTAAGAACTTGAGCTTTATACGCCATATCCTGTGGCACGGTATTATTTTTATTTCCAGCAATACAATAAAAGAAACCTTGAACTGTGTCTTGCAAATGGAAATATGTAAGAAAACACACTGCTCATTTTTGGAAGTCTGCTTGACTTAGAAATCCCTGGAAATGCACAGCAAATCTATTCAAACATCATTGCATTTGTGCGATCACCTCGGTGTCCTAAATATACTTATGTCAGCAATTAGCAGGAGCGGTGTTCATTAATCCATCAGAGTTCTGATGTGGCACATTCTAAGACCAAGAGATAATAGGAAATCATTTGTGTAAAACCTCCGGATTAGCCTCTCATGCATCACCCTACTGGATGCCATTAGCAGCGCTGGTGTTAGCCCAGGATTAAAGCACAAATCGGGAACTGATAGCTAAGACTCTGCAAGCAGTTCTGGAAACTCGCACGACTGTCAGATATTCAGTGATATTCAAAGAGGACCATTACCTCGAGCTGCAACTATATATGCAGTATATTATTATATAATAAATATACATGCATTGTTATTATTCAGGCACCTATATATTCAGATATACTGGCCCAAATTTGCTAAAAGTTAGACAAGAAGTGCACACTCACACAGTTTGAGAATATGCCAGATTTATCACAGTGATTGATACTGGATGATAAATTTCATATCTTTAGACTGTCAAGTCCACATTTCTACCTCCTTTTACATTAGCTTACTCCGAGTCAGAATTTTACCACCAAATTTTGGTGCATTAAAACCATGCCCCTCTTTTTTGAGAATCTACACCCACATAAACAGCAAGTGGAAAAATTTTAGCCCAAACTAGACATAGTAAGATGTGCCACATGATGACAAAAATTTGGAATATTGCACCATGTTTATACCTCTACTCATAACTGCAATATTAAATCTGGGCCACCGTATGGCACGTTCAAGAGTATTATATGTGATCTGGAGTAGACTGTGATTTCTTATTTTTAATGCCATTTGCAGCCACAATAGCTGTAATTTTATGTCCTTACCACTTCCCTTAAATGAAGAGGGCCGGGAGTGGGAGAAGCTATTGGGTACCTTGGGGATGGAAATGGCGACATGAATCTATGCCAGCTGGTAAAGATTTCTGGCATAAGTCTTGTCAAGAATCAGGCAAATCTTCCACCGGTTTTGAGATCACGAAGACCAGCGTATAACACTCTGGTCTCGATGAATCTGATGCAATATTTCTAGCCATTACCATTTTTGCATTCATATATATATTATGTGCAGACTTGGCTATCTGATAGAGAAAATCTTTGCCCACATGTCGTATGAGTATCAGATGTTATAGGGATGTCATTGGGGAAGAAGAGTTAGTTCCCCAATTTGATTCTGTGAGAATAGTTTCACACTTGCAGACCAAACTGTTTATAACAGTGCCACACAGGGGCATCACGTAATGGCATGCGGTATGTCTACAGGGTCTATATGTATGACTTTGCCACATGCATGAGCACTTACATTCACTTAGACATTTTTCATTCCTTTTTGTCACAATGAAATACCATGTTAAATGAAATAAAAGGAGGAAGTCACAACGGCAAAGCAAAACCATGGGAAAAAACAAAAGCTGCAACTTTTGACAGCACTGTGTAAACAGGATAATTCCAAATTCTGTCCACTACAACAATCACAGCATATGTTCTCATGCCCGACGGCGAGGCTGACATCTGCGCTTGAACAGTATTTCAGATTTTCTGTTAAACTAAATGAAAATATTGGCACCAATGGCGTCCGACAGTCCCCGTTGACTATAATGAGGTCCATTGATTTTCCATCATGATGACCCTGTGCTATTTTTTTTTCTGGCTTTTTTAATGGAATCTGCGATACAGGTCCCTGACGGAGCCTTCAATTCAGATGCGATCCTACCCTATGAAAGCTGGTGATTTTTGTTACGCTCTATCTCACCGGAAATCTCAACAATTGGTGCATTAACCATTTCAACTGTTCTTTCCTAGAGCCATAACTTTTTTTTATTTTCCACTGAACTAACCATATAAGGGCTTGTGTTTTGTGGGACATGTTGTACTTGATAACTGATAAAAAAACAACAACAATAAAAAAAAAACACAATTGGTATCACTTCATCCGTAACAATCCTGAAAATAAAATTAGCATGTTATTTAGTTTATATGATAAACGCCATAAAACTTAAAATTAAGATGCCAGAAATGATATTTTCTGATCATCTCACCTCTCAAAAACAAAGGAATGAAAATTGATCAAAAAGGCTTATGTACGCACAACATAAGGCACCTGAGTTATGTGTCAGTAATATACATTTAAGCCATAAATTCAATATCTACAATAAAAAGTAACAATTTCGAGAGGGTTTTTGCAATTTTAAATGGAGTGTTAGGGGGTTAATACATTTTTCAAATATAACTGCCTGTGTGGCCATAACATGATGACTATGTCCAGCAATGAGACGGTAATTTTTTCTAGGGTGGAAAACCAACATTAACCAGGAAATTTTATTTTTTCTTCTTAATGTACAATATTACTGTAGTTCTTCTGCATTATTTGGTCATGTACATACACTAGGAGACAAGCAGACTGTTAATGGTGTATTTTAGCAGAATAACTTGATACTATAACTTCTTACATGCTTTTTGCCAATAAAGGGTGTGGTGTACAGAGAAGCTCTTATGTGGTTTTATAATTCTGTGACTGACTTCTATTAGTATGCTTTTGGTCAGATTAATGCTAAAAAAGTAAATGGAAAAAAATAACACAAGGGAAAACTGAGAATAAGGCCCGGTTCACATCTGCGTTTGGGTTTCCATTTGGGGGGGGGGGTCCACAAGCAGAATCCCTGAACAGAAACCTATATGCATTAAAAAGCTGTTACCTAAAGGGAATCCAAAGACCCCATAGACTATAATGTGGTTTCCACATGAAACTTGCAGAGACAAAAGTGCTGCTTATTTTATGCAAAAACCGAGCGGAAACCACACGGACCCCATTATAGTCTATGGAGTCTGTGGGTTTCCCAGTTAACCACTTTTTAATGCGTATAGGTTTCTGTTTGGGGGCAGTTCCCGAACAGAATCCCGAACGCAGATGTAAACTAGGCCTTAGAGCCTGCAGGATAAAAGTAAACGTCATATAATGGCCAGAGATAATATTACACCTCATGGACAGACATCGGACAACTTATTCCAAAAGATCGAGTAAAGTTTAGGTAAGCTTTAAAGAAAGAAAAAAGAATAAACAAACACAACAAAAAATGGAAACTCTGTAAATTAAGTGGGACAAGGCCAGGGAGGTAAAAGAGGTTATAGAAAAGAGTTTACAAATTCCGATTCCTCGGCAAAGAAGTCAAAGTACCAATTTCATCCAAAAAATCCATGCTAAGCAGGTGAATGAAAGGTCTAAAGTTATAAAAGATAATAAAGAAATAAATTAAACCATTTTCCTGGTGAAGGGTAAATTGCAGCTTTTCACACAAACATGCCTTGTGAAAGAATGTATAAAAGCCGCTCAATCAAGATGTTGTTTACTGCTTGACAAACGGCAATGAACAATAACAGCGAGCTCAAGGTTTTTGGGCATTAAATTCCAGCCTGACCTCTGCACATGCAAAAGATTAACAAATGCTACGTACTTTTTATAAAAATGTTGCGGCCTGCTCCTTGCCCTGATCTCACAACATGTATAGTTTAGAAAACTCAATACAGGAACAAGCAAATATATCTTTGTGGACAAAGGGGATCTGAAGAAACTGCAGTATAACGGACAAGGAGAGGTCACATCACTAACTTTCTAGAACAAGCAGCAGGTTTAGGTCCTAGGATCCATTAAAGAAAAGTTGTAAGGCCGAAATGAAATGGCGTGCTGAGCCGAGGAAGCATGTTACACCCTGTTCTCACCGTCTGACCTAACACATGGTCTTGAACCATGTAGTTTCCCCCCCTTTAGTCACAGCAGTGCCCTCACTGCTCTACAATATTCATAACTTAGCGCACAGGACAAACCCCTGTAAACACAGAAACAGCTGCAAACCTTTAGAAAGAGGTGACAAGGAAACATTAGCGGTGCACGGATTCCTGTTTTCATACACAAGCCAACTGACTATTAGGCTGAGGCCCCACATTGCGGAAGTGCAGCATTTTTTGTTGCAGATTTTGCAGTTTTTTTGAGCCAAAGTCAGAAATGGTTTGAAAAGAAATGGAAAGCATAAAAGGAAGTTCGATGTTTACCTGCTGTTAAATTCATTCCTGACTATGGCTCAAAAAATGCTGTAAAATCTACAACAAAAAACACTGCATTTCCACATCGTGGGGGCTCGGCCTTACACAGAATAGTTCAAAGGTCCAGGAAGTTTATAAGGGGGTAAGCTAGGACTACAGACTTATTCTTAGACTACTTTTTCCCAAAAACAGTCATAAGATCAATGAGCAATTTGTAAGAAATGTTCATGTTACTTGATGCAGTATAAAGTAGCAGCCATGTTATGGAGCGCTCCATCAGTATATAGTATATAGTGTCTCAGGCTCATTTTGTTCTGTATATCCATAGAAATGTATGTATTCATGGTCTCGGTATAGTTTGTTGGTGCTCTGCTTTTCAAAGTAAGATTTTTATTGCATGATTGTATTTTCTGCTCTTACAAGCAGATGTCTAGCGGTATGGAGTTCAGCAGGTACATTTCCATATTTTCACACCTTAGTTTCTGTGTCATTTCAAGTTACATTTAGCAATCATTAGCTGCTGGTAGACAGGATAGGTGACATAAATTAAATGTAAAGACTAGGATGTTGAAGAGTGTGTCATGGGCTCCAAAGGCCTTAGGCTTGAATCAAGGGAGCCTGGGGCTAGACCAGATCATATCTCTTCACAGAGACTGATGGAAGGTCAGGGACCTCAAGAAAGAGCCAAGAGCCCTCTGACCAAGTAGCCTGGGAAACAATCGGGAGAGAAGAAAACATAACACACATATTACACAATCATCAAATATTGGTTGATACACAAGGACCCTAGTTGTTTCTGCCATGAAGTGCAGTACTGTCTTTGATTCTCTGCTTTAGGTTTGGAGTAGTCCGCCGCTGTCACCATCTTTCTACCCACCCAGTAGGCTCTTAAAGGGAGCACTAATACATTACATTAAGAAAAACAATGGATTGGGAGAAAAATTCTTTTGCAAATGAGGCAGTTGGTGCCATGGGGGGGGGGAGGGTCTTTAGCCCTGGGAACACTGCTCTTGCTACTCAAGTATGTTGGGTGATGTCATACAATATAAGGTCATCTCCCGCTGCATGGGGTAGTACAGGCAGGAGATCTTAGGTGTCTGAGTGGAAAGAGCAGGGCTCCAGGAAGATGAAATCCCACCCCCAGTGCAACAACTGCCTCATTTGCATAAGGCTTCAGGGTTGTTTTTCTCAAAATCTGCAAAAGTGATATACATAGCAAAGGTATATTGTTTATCAGTATAATGTGCTCTGTAATGTGATGGTGACAGCCAAATATGATTGCGGGGGAGGTAGATTTCCATTAAACATTTAGTATAAATGTTACCACTTTACTATTGACCCAGACTCTTTGACCGCTTTAATATTGATATATACCTACATGTTACAAAATTCACAAGGATGTAAATAGGAAACAGACCTACGGTATATTATCTCTTGACAGTGTCAATTATAAATATACTATATCAATATGCAAAACTGTCCACATATGTATGGTAATGTATATACTAAATGTATTCAATCACAATTATGTTACAATATCATATAGTCTTCCTTGATCTTATAGTCATGCTGTCCATGCTCTTCTCTGATTTATATGCTCAGGTCAACTATACGATCTCCATGCAGGTTGTCTAGTTTAATGACAACCTATATACGTATGTTCTCCTTATTGTATCATTACTTACACCGTGCTGTCATATGTTACAGAACTAGCTATACACAGACTATCTCACGTCCTCTTAAAGGGTACCTGTTGCCTCTCCTGCGATATCTGCTGCTATGCCTCTCCTGCTATGTCTGTGCAGATACTTGAATCTCCCATCAAATACCAAATCTAGAGCATCAGAAACATAAACCTAATAGCTAGAAGAAGCTTTAGTGAATGTATCGGGGATCTCACATGAGCGGACATTAATTGAAGTTCTGACTTGCTACTAAACTGCTGATACAGAACTGGTGTGATGGAAATCATTACACACATTACCCTTTATCCAGCTAGGCAGGATCCTCGTGTATTTACTTCCTATTTATAAATGCTCCCTGGAGGAAAGATTGATTTTAAACCAAAATAAAAATTCTCTTGGTGTTAGGCCTTGTGTGAATCATGCCTTTAGATTATTTCCAGACTTCAGCATCAAGACATTTGCAAATCCCTGAATTATTAATTCACCAATGTTTGCACCACTCCCAAAACACCAGTGGAGGCCAATACGTTTCAACTACTTGATGTTCTATCTTCTTAAGTGACTAAAGAGACTGCAAAGCACCCCATTGCTTACGCCTGACATCTCCACGCCATTAGCACTAAAGACCTCCCTATTCTTACTGCTGCATAAATCCTTGGAGAGCCTCAGGACTGTTTCATGCTTGAAAGCAATTGTTAAGAATTTGACAACAGCCAAACGGTTCCTATTTAATCCTTCTCCCAAGGTAAAAAGAATTATAGGTAAACATATGCCTTCATTATTTGCCTTGCTGCTTCTCAATACCCAATCCCACACACAATTGCAAGACAAGGATTAAATGCAATTGCTTGTATGTTTCAAAGCTATTTCTTTCCAGTATGGTAAACACTTAATAAAAGTGACAGGGTGTTATAGCAAGTGGCTGTGCCTTCTAAAACTGGCAACCACTGTTATATTAAACTGACTTTGATTTAGATAGAGGTAAAAGAACGTAAAATAGGTATCGTGTTTCGCAGCACTTTGCTCCAGGATACACATGCTATCAAAGTGAAGAGAAAGATATATATATATTTTTTACATATAAATTACATGGATAATAGGTCAGAATGGTCAAACTGTGACTGTTTTAGTACAAGACACATCGATTGTTTTTCTAGGCTAACCAGACGAAAGGTCATTATATGGATGGAGTTCTAGGTTTGTATAGTATCCCATATCCCAATATGCCTGTCATCTCAGCTCGCCAACTTTTCCCAAGTTCCCTCCAGGAGAAGAAACAGTGTGGTACGCAAAGTATGCAGACAAATATTTATTGGCCACAAACTTCTTTTTTTCAAACCATGCCTCATTTTCAGATGACACCCCTCCATATAATGCAACAAGACCCCTGAAATTGACATTTTTATGCTAGGGCTGAGTCTGATGATACACCATACATAGGCAATGTTTGTTCCTGGAGTGCAGCATTCAAGGAGAATTCTGCAGCACCTACATTTGGCAATTCTTCTGGCAGGATTCTGCAATTTACAAGGTTGCTACTAGATTTGGCATGAATGCCTTAGGAGTCTCCTATTAATATCAACCAAAACTATAAACTGGCAAATAAAAACGCAACATAATCTGAAATAAATTGATATAAATGTACATGAAATATACACAGGTGTACACACTCAAACATACACAAATGCAGTCCTAAAGCAATAGAGACAGTAGCCATACATACCGTAGATATATGCACTGTAGATAATGTATTGATACAGGTTTAGGTATAAGGTAAAACTATTTCTGTATATATATTATTTCTGTATCTCAATTATAAGCTCAGATGTCTTCTTATTCCTGTTTGCGCCCTGGATAGAGTTGAGCCGATCTTGAAATTTCCGGATCTTTTTTAAAATCCGATTTCCGATCATTTTCCATCTGAATCCGATTCCAATTCTGATCTTAATGCAAGTCAATGGGATTTTTTAAAATTATCGAACATCGGAATTTAAAAAAAGATCCTATTCACTACACAGCATGGAGTCCAAAAATTGTTTCAATTTTTTGGACTCCACACTGTGTAGTGATTAAAAAAAAATCCCCCGGCTACTTAGCCCCCATGGTGTCCGCTTACCTGCACAGATCCGCTGCTGCTCCTGGTTCTTCTCGGTCCGGTCCTCTCTCATTGACATGCCTTCAGAGCGCCGTGCGCGCCCCCACCCTAGTCTAGTGTTAGAGATGATGGGAGTAGGCGGGGCTTGTTGTGGCTTAGGAGAGTGTGGGCGGGGAGACATAAGTGCATCACTCAAGTCTCCCCTCCCAGTACCCGCCCACACTCTCCTAAGCCACAAGCCCCGCCTTCTCCCAGCATCTCTAACACTAGTCTAGGGAGGCGGAGGGTGCGCAGGGCGCTCTGAAGGCATGTGAAGGAGAAAGAAGAGGAGCGAGAAGAACAGGAAGCGGCAGTACTTCTGTGCAGGTAAGTTGAGCAATCGGGATCGGAATTCCGTTCCCAATCTTTTTTAGGCGAGATCGGAATCCGATTGCGAAATTTACTCAATCGCCGATCGCTATCCAATGTTTTCCGATCCCGATCGTTCAACCCTAGCCCTGGATTTCCTACTCCTTGAGAATCCAGCTTTCTTCGCCTAGAAGACTATATTTAACCTAGTAACATAGTTGATACAGATGGATAAAGAGTCAAGTCCAACCTACAGTGAAAGAGTGTGTATGTCTTTATAAATAACATAAGCACTTTCTCTATCAAAAGTGACGTGACAGAATCATAATAATACATATTATATTATAAGAAATATTGTTTCCGTTGTAGCAATGCACATATTGTCACTGTCCAATGACATCTTCTGACAACTTTACACAGACATAATGCAAAAATAACTATGGTTAATAACTAAGACTGCCAAATAAATGTTCACCATTTGCTCCCTGGCGATCACTCAGATTTAAATTTACTATGCGTGTCTTGCAACGTGTGAAAAAACATAAGTCAGGAAAATATGTTCACTCCAGTTCCACCCACAGCTTGAGCTATTTATATGCGTCAAGCCCCAATCCTAATGTGTTCATTTGTGGTTTTCACAATAATAGAAAGCAGACTATTCCGTATACCATTATTTATAGACACTTTGTGCTGTTGAATGAATATGGCACATGTCATATCATAATACCATACTTTGTCAATTGCAAACGTTCCAAAATTTGATGGAAGTTTAACATAACTTGTATGAAAAAAGTGCCAATATATATGTCCGAACGCCTATTTTTTTTTTTGCATTGAATAAAGTAGCAGACTATTCAATATAAAGGTATACATTAAAAAAAAATGGACCCCACACAGTATACCTAGTTTTACAATAGGAGGCGGTTATTGACTTTTCCCATACTATGCATATATAGTAGGACACATCGCAGCCATGCAGAATATGTCAGCAGATCTTCATGAAGATATACATCCAACACCAACTCCATTAACATACCCTCAGCTTTAGCAATGATGTTTTTTTTGTATAATCTCCATGATCTACCATCTTAAAATCAGTTGTATCAGAATTTCAATCCTTATACCGTACATTTTTAAGTATCTAAGACTTCCTCAGCATTAAGCAGCCAATATATATGTTAATGTAACCTAACTACAAGATGAGAGCATGCATCTTCTCGGTAGAGACACGTTCTTGCTATAAATGCCAGGTTAATGTACATCCCTATAATTCATTAGTTAATCATTTTTAGGTTGAGGAACCTGTATTACAAAGTTAGTAGCATATGGCTGAACAGTATAATTGTTTCCTATGCCTAGTATAGGAAGACTTCTATTAAAATCTCTAATATATGTATGTAGTGTTTATAAACTTAATACCATAAAATGTGTAATTACAAGCAACTGCAATAATAGAGCAGCCAAAATGGAGTTTAAATGACAGATTATATTTCCATACACTAGAATCCAGAGAGTACATTTACTGGCGCATTTCTACACTGTAATACGAAGGACTGTCCAACCATTACCCAGTTACAACATTCGCGCTTCATCACCCAGGACACTTAATTAAAATCGTCATGATAATACATACAATTTGCATTGTGCCACAATGGATAACTGTGTATGTACATGCCTGATCTTACCGATGTGTCCTTCCTCACCATGCCTCTTGGTTGGACCTGTCCATATATTTGTGTCATCAGACCACCAGCTTTTCAAAACGATATCAATCTCAAATACCTTAAAGGCGCTGTCCAAGTCTGACAGTCAATAACCAATCCTGAGAATTAATCCAGAAAGGTGGCTAAGAGTACATCTCCATGGAGTTTGTATCTCATCCCTGTGTTTGTGTGGGTGTTCTCCCGCATGCCAAAAATATACTGCTATGTAAATTGGCTTCCTATAAAAGATCTGACCCTTGTGGTTGTTGGAGAGGAGTGCCTGTACATGCCTGCCGCTAACTCCCCTGCAATGCTCCCTATGTTAATTGTTGCAAAATTCTCAATATTGAGAATAAAATGCAAAAAACTTTAACCCATTAACTGCCATGATCCCCAGTTGGGGATCAGGTACTTTTTATGCAGATTGGGAGTCCCACATGGGGCTCACAATGTACATTTTTTCCCTATTAGTATGTCTTTGGAGTATGGGAGGAAACCCATGCAAACATACAAACTCCTTGCAGATGTCATTGGCAGGATTCGAACCCAGGACTCCAGTGCTACAAGGCTGCAGTGCACTGTGTTGCCCCAGGGATCAGGTACTTTAACCCACCTACGAACTCCATCTGTCATTGAGGAACAGAAACAGGACATTCACGTGCTCCAGCAAGATGTTGCCCGTGATAGGAAACCTAAACTGATCACGTGTATGCATTGCCTTGCACACACGAGGTCATTTTCACGGTGCAGTTCCCATATTATTGGGGGAAAAAATGGCAGTTAGTGGTTAATAACATATGCAATATGGATATATACGGTTGCAATAATATGCAAACCCTTTGGAATTAGCTTAGTTTCTACATCGATTACCCAATGCTGTATACTGTACACTAAAAATTCTCTGAAATATTTCCATGTCTTTACTGACTGTGCCAAACGTTCACCAACTTTTATTTCAGTGCCTAGAAACCCAATCAGTATAGAAGATGATTGATAAATAGCTAATGGCAGACTCGTCAGCTATACTGCTCTTATTTCTCACACCAAGCCCTCACGCTGAGCCAGTTTTGTCTTCCTTCCACTTGATTTTTGCATTAGATGTAGGCAGATAACTCCGCTACAAAGCTTTGATTATATCCTTAGGTCAAGTACAAGGATCACACTCCCTTCCTCCAAGTCATTGTTTGCCCTCCTGACCAACTAAATCTTGGGAGATAAAATTAGAACAAAATGGAGGAGTGACTTCAGATGGCTGGGTTAAATAATCCTTCCAGTAAAGCATGGAGACAGATGGACTGTACAAGGAAAGTTGCCGCTGTAACAAGTCCACTTATAAAATCAAAGAGTGTAGGAAAGAAAAAAAAGAACAAAAAGCAATCTTTGTGAATTGTATCACATAAATGACACACGTCACCTAAAAAAGCAGGAATATAGAAAGATTCAGTCTTTCTGGTGTCCATTTCTTCCAGATATATTTAGTGCTAACGCTCTCCACGTCTCCAGCATGGTGTACAGTTTGGCGTTTGTTTACATGACTTACTTTCTTTGATCCCTGATTATAATAAAGTGTTTGCTTTTCAGAGCTGTGTAACTCCAGAACTAACATTAATATGGATGGTAATCCTTCTCAGTACCAAAGGATTTGGAAGAGGACAGGCACACGGCCTTATTCTGATGATGCAAGCGCAAGACGTTCAGCAAGTGAAAGCAATCAGGAATTTACCTCTTATGGTAACAAAACTTAGATTGCCAAAATTTGGTAACAAATCTTAAAATAGGTAAAATGATACAACTCCTTGCAATTTATTCCCAAAGGGTTATCCGTCCTATACTTAAAGGGTCTGTAAACCAAAAAAGAGGATAGGAGATAAACATCTAATGGGTAAGAGTCTGACAAATGGCACCAATCATGAGAAAGAAGGGTCCCGATTC
This sequence comes from Leptodactylus fuscus, assembly GCF_031893055.1. Lineage (NCBI taxonomy): Eukaryota > Metazoa > Chordata > Amphibia > Anura > Leptodactylidae > Leptodactylus > Leptodactylus fuscus. The sequence continues at coordinate 73,703,911 of NC_134268.1, read as the reverse complement.
CTCTTCTATTTCATTGGGGCAGCAGTTAAACATGCCCACCCCACTCTCCTGGGCTGCCAAAGAAGATAAGAAGAATATAACTGAGCTATGTTGGTAACATCAGCGTTGAATTGGATTTGAGCAGGGACTCGGGACCAGGGCTGTGGCTGTGCGAATATCGATTTTCTGGATTCATAAACCAAGATCTCTCATTTCAAGGAGACATTGCTCAGTAATCTCACATCATGTGATCTCATTTATAAGGTTTCATGTGGCTAAAAAACTTTGCTTTCAATTTTGCTTTTATGTCCCTCCCACAGGTCACAGATTGGATTGATCATTTGCAGACCTTAGTGACCCCTTCTTGATTTTCATAACCTTATGGCTTTAGCTCTTGGTTTGTTGCCAGTGCGGCTCCTGCAGAGCGGGTACCGTCCAGTTACTATGACAGCTGTGAGGGTACTGAAGGCTCTCAGACCTGCCATAGGGACATCATTATTGGAGCTTGCCTTTGGCAGGTTTTAATAATGATGTAGGAAATTTTCCATAGATTACAATACAGTAATATCTAAGGATCTCAGGTTCAAGCCGGTAAAAATGTATTATGTTATACAATTGTAAATATTGTATATTTACTTATCTTCAGAACACAGTGCAGATTTACTTTCATAGGAATTCAATCACTGTTTTTTCCTGAATTACAGAAGCTTTACTTCATGACGGTCAGCCATTTATAAAGAAGCCAGAGTTACAGTTGGGCTTTGGAGTTGGAGTTGGTGGTTTGGTCTTGTGAATCTTGGAAGTTCCAGTGGTTGGACTATTAACGATCAGATACTTACACATTGTCTGTTGTGCAGCCACCTTAACCGGTTAAGGACCGCTGGCCGTAAATTTACGGCCAGCAGTCCTGGTCTCTAAGACCAGCCGATAGTAAATTTACGGCCGGTCTTCAGAGACTCACTAGGCAGGGGGTGGGGCGGGGGGAGGGCAGGAGTTAGGTGTTACTGACACCTAACCACCCCCTCAACAACGTTCAGTCGGACTCAGTTCCGACTGAACGCTTTAACCCTTTCGATCCTGCCGTGAAACATCACGGCGCGATCGAAAGGGATCCGCCGCAGATTGAAGCTGATCGGCACCCCCCGCGGCGAGATCAGGGGGTGCCGATGTCAGTAGAAGGTAGTCTGGGGTCTGGCCAGTGACCCCAGACTACCGGAGCCCCCACATACCTGGTTGATCCTGCCGACCGATGGAGGAAGTGAGCGATGTGTCTCACTTCCTCTGCTGCTTGCAGGACACGAGCAGGCTCATGTCCTGCTCGTGTCTTGCAAGCTACTATACAGAATCAGTTGGTGCTTTCATCAAAGCATCAACTGATTCAAGTGTCCTAAATGGACACATGAAAAAGTTAAAAAAAAAAAAAAAAAGTTAAAAAAAAATAAAGTGTATGAAAAAAGTAATAAAGTTATAAAGCCCAAAAATCCCTTTTTCTCTATACAAAATGAATTATATAAAAAAAGGTACTAAAAATTAATAAAAACAATGCATATTTGGTATCGCCGCGTCCGTAACAACCTGTACAATAAAACTGAAATAATATTTAATGTATACGGTGTACATCTGAAAAAAAAAACGGAAAAAACCCGCCGGAAGTAATGATTTTTCACCATATCACCTTACAAAATATGCTATAAAAAGTGATCAAAAAATCATATGCACCCCACAACAGTACCAATAAAAAGCGCAGGTTGTCCTGCAAAAAATAAGCCCTCAACCAACACTGTCAACAGAAAAATAAAAATGTTACACCTCTCAGAAGATGGCGATGCAAAAATCACTGATTTATGTCCCCAAATGTGTTTTTGTTCTGCAGAATTAATATCGCATAAAAAAATACTATAAATGAGGTATCGCCGTAACCGTACTGACCCGCAGAATAAAGGCTACATGTTACTTATACTGTACGCTACATGGCGCAAAATTTAAAGGGTACAACTCAATGCCAGGATTTTTTTTTTTTTTTTTTTTAAATCCATCAAGAAAGAGTTAATAAAATGTATTCAGTATGTTGTAGGCACCCAAAAATGGTGTCATTACAAAATACATCACATCCCGCAAACAACAAGCCCTTATATGGCCACGTCACCAAAAGAATAAAGAAAATATATCATCTACCAATGTGAAGACAAAAAACCCCAAAATCGCCAAATTATTAGAATACAACTGGCGGCGTCAGGAAGGGAATGTATAAGCTGTGCAAGCGAATATCAGGGGACACCCCGGATTTACAGCTTATGAGGGAACAGACACCAGAAGTGACCCCCAGAGTGACTCCCCCAATCATAGGAGCTACTGGGACATAGTAGGGAATTTGGTGTCTGCAATGTTTTCCGCACAGCTTATATATTCCCTCTTCGCCATCTGCTGTGCAGTCACGTCCGGATACTAATACTCACTACACCCCCTGAGAAATTCTTTGAGGGGTGCAGTTTTCAAAATGGGGTCACTCCTTTGGGGAATCCACTTTTCTGGTACCTTACAGGCTCTACAAACATGACATGGCGTCCAGATACCAAACATCTGAATCTGTACTCCAAAAGCCTCATCGCGCTCCTTCCCTTCTGCGCCCTGCTGTGCGCCCAAACTGCAGTTTATGCCACATGTATGACACTGTTGTACCCCGGATAACGGACGTAATGTTATATGTGGTAATAAACTGATATTAGGGCACAGCCAGACACAGAAGGGTTATTGGGTTTTTGGAGCGCAGACGGTTTGGTTTTTGGATGCCATGACACTTTTGCACAGCTGAAACGCCAGTAAAGTGGAATCCCCTGATATGAGACCCTATTTTGGAAACTACACCCCTGAAGGATTTATCCAGGGGTACAGACAGCATTTTTAACCCCCAAGTTTTGCTATAACTTATTATCCATAAATGAATACGAAGCTGATTGTGAGAGGTGAAAATGACATAAGTTGGGCACAACATATCGGGTACTGAAATGGCGAATCTCTGGAAATTTTTCATTTTTAACTTCTCATTATCAGTTGCGATTTCATTTCTGGAAACTAAATAAATGCAACACTCAAGGGTTAAAAATTCTCGCTACTCCATTTGATAAATCCCATCAGTGGGCTAGTGTCCAAAATAGGGTGACATGTCTGCGGATTCCACTTTATTGACAATTCAGGGGCTTTGCAAAAGTGACGTCCAAAAACCAAACTGTGCTCCAGAAACCAAAATAGCGCTCCTTCCCTTCTGCGCCCTGCTGTGTGCCCAAACTACAGTTTATGACACATGTATGACACTGGTGTACCCGGGATAACGGACGTAATGTCATATGTGGGTATAAACTGATATTAGGGCACATGTATGACACTGGTGTACCCGGGATAACGTACGTAATGTCATAAGTGGTTATAAACTGATATTAGGGCACAGACGGACACAGAAGGGTTATTGGGTTTTTGGAGCACAGATGGTTTGGTTTTTGGATGCCATGACACTTTTGCAGAGACGCTAAACTTACCCCTACAAAATGGGGTTTACAGTTACCTCCAGGTCTCTCCAAAAGGAACATGGCCCCCAGAAAGTCCCTCTAAATCTGTACCCCAAAAGCTAAAAAGCGCAGTGCTCCTTCCCTTCTGAGCCCTGCTGTGTACCCAAGCAGCAGTTTACACCCACATATATATTTTTTTGCCCCTCGGGATCGCCCACTTAATAGTTTTAGGAGTGCAGGTCTCTGACAACACAAAGTAGGTGCAACGTATTGGGCACCGAAATGGCATATTTCTTTCAAAATTTCAATTTTCATTTTGGACATTCATTTTTTGGAAGCATTTTAGGCACAAAATGATAATACCCCTTGATTCATTCCATGACAGGTGTAGTTTATAAAATGGGGTCACTTTTGAGGGGTTTCCATTGTATTGGTACTTTAGGGGCTCAGCAAATGTGACATGGCCCCTCAAAACTATTCCAGCCACATCTGCCCTCCAAAATCCAAATACCTCTCTTTCCATTCTGAGCCTCACCATGTACCCATACAGCAGATTATGGCCACATATGGGGTATTGCCGTGTTCAGGAGAAATTGTGTAACAAACTGTGGGGGGCTTTTAATTCTTTAACTACTTGCAAAATTAAAAATATGGCGCTAAATGGACGATACATTGTGAAAAAAAAGTAATTTTCCATTTTTACGTCCCAATGTTAATAAAATCTGTGAAACAGCTGTGAGGCCAAAATGCTCACCAAACCCCTAGATAAATTCTATGAGGGGTTTAGTTTCCAAAATGGGGTCACTTTTAGGGGGTTTCCACTATATTGATATTTTAGGGGCTCTGCAAATGCGACATGGGACTTGAAAAATATTCCAGCAAAATCTGTCCTTCAAAAGCCAAATAGCGCTCTTTCCATTCTGAGCCCCGCCATGTTCCCATACAGCAGATTATTACCACATATGGGGCATTTCCGTGTTCAGGAGAAATTGTTTAACAAACTTTATGGAGCTTTTTCCCCTTTATCCTCTTGTGAAAATGAAAAATTTGGGGCTAAATTGACAGTTTATTGGAAAAAAAGTAATTTTTCATTTTCATGCCCCAATGTTAATAAAATCTGTGAAACAGCTGTAGGGTCAAAATGCTCACTATACCCTTTCATATGTTCTGTGGGGGGTGTAGTTTCCAAAATGGGGTCACTTTTAGGGGGTTTCCACTGTATTGGTACTCTAGGGGCTCTGCTAATGCGACATGGCACCTAAAATTATTCCAGCAAAATCTGCCATCCAAAAGCCAAATAGCGCTCCTTCCATTCTGAGCCCCGCCATGTTCCCATACAGCAGAATATGGCCACATATGGGGTATTGCCGTGTTCAGGAGAAATTGTTTAACAAACTGTGGGGGGCTTTTACTCCTTTATCCCCTTGTGAAAATTAAAACTTTGGGGATAAAGTGACATTTTAGTAATTTTTCATTTACACATCCCAATGTTAGTAAAATCTGTGGAACAACTGTAGGGTCAAAATGCTGACTATACCCCTTGATGAATTCTGTGAGGGGTGTAGATTCTAAAATGGGGTCACTTTTGGAGGGTTTCCATTGTTTTGGTACTCTAGGGGCTCTGCAAATGAGGCATGGTGCCTGAAAATTATTCCAGCAAAATCTGCTGTTCACACACCCAGTGTCGCTCCTTCCCTTCCATGCACTGCTGTGTACCCAAAAATCAGTTTACGCCCACATGTGGGGTATTTCTGTGTACGGGAGAAATTGCATAACAAAATGTGAGATGCATTTTCTCCTTTAACCCTTTGTGAATGTGTTAATTTTAGGTCTAAATGAATGTATTAATGAAAAAAAATGAAATGTCTAAATTTCACTTCCATATTATGTTTATTCTTATGAAAAACTTAAAGGGTTAACAAACATCCCAAATGCTGTTTTGAATAATTTGAGGGGTGTAGTTTTGAAAATGGGGTGATTTATGGGGGTTTCTATTATATAGGCCTTTATAATTCCTTACAGAACTGAAGCGGTCCCTAAAAAATTGGTTTGGAGAATTTTCTTGCAAATCTAGAAAATCGCTGTTACAACCAAAATAAATTAAAAGACAATCAAAAGATGATGCCGATATAAAGCAGAGATATGGGAGATAATATTTATTCATGTATTTGGGTGGTATGACTATCTGCCTGAAAAGCAGAGAATTTCACATTTTGAAAATTGCAATTTTTTCCAAATTTCCATCAAATTTCCTAGTTTTTTTTATAAATAAATACAAAAATATTGATTAATATTTACCACTAACATGAAGTATAATGTGTTACGAAAAAAACAATCTCAAAATCATTTGTGTAAGTTAAACTGTCTCAAAGTTATTGCCATTTAAAGTGACACATGTCAGTTTTGAAAAAAAAGGCCTGGTCTTTAACATACTTTTGGGCCTGGTCCTTAACCGGTTAAAGGGGCTCTATCAGCAAAATTATGCTGATAGAGCCCCACGTATGCGTGAATAATCTTTAAAAAGTGGCACAGGTGCATGTGCAGTAGCATGCAGCTCCTACTACTGCTACTGCGCATGCGCTCGCGCCATTTTTTTATCAATGTCAGTTCGCAAGTTAGACGGGACCTGAGTTGCAGCTTTTTTATTTGCAGATTTTGCTGCAGTTTTTTGAGCCAATGCCAGAAGTGGATTAAGCAGAAGGTAGACGTATAAGAACTTCCTAGATATTTCTCATTCCTTTTGTAGACATTCTTGGCTCTGGTATAAAAAAAGCGCAGCAAAATCTGCAACAAAAAACACTGTGTTTCCACAACGTGGGGCCTTAGCCTAAGGGAGGGTTCACACGGTGTAATGTTCCGCGGGACCCTTTGCGGGCCGTACACGCTGCCATTGATTGATTTCAATGGGAGCGGGGATCGTATGCGCCGCGCTAGTTTGCGGCCGTGATGTTGCGGCCGTAAAATCACGGCCGCAAACTAGCGCGGCGCATACGATCCCCGCTCCCATTGAAATCAATGGGAGCGTGTACGGCCCGCAAAGGGTCCCGCGGTATAGACGTGCCACATCACGCGTTACACCGTCTGAACCCTCCCTAAGGCTGCACGTTGCGGAAATGCAGCTTCTTTTGTTGCAGATTTTGCTGCGGTTTTTTGAGCCAAACCTAGGAAAGGCAGCAAAAGGAATGGGAACTATATGGGAAATTCTTATACGTCTACCTTCTGCTCAACCCACACCTGGTTTTGGCTAAAAAAAAAAAAAAAACTGCAACAAAACCCGCAACAAAAAAAAACTGCTTTTCCACAACGTGGGCCTCAACCTAAAAAGGACTTTTCACCACCTCCACCTACTAAAGCTCCTTTACATTCTTTAGGCTAAGGCTCCACATTGCGAAAATGCAGCTTTTTTGTTGCAGATTTTGCTGCGGATTTTTGAGACAAAGCCAAGAATGGCTACAAAAGGAATGGGGAATATCTAGGTAGCTTTTATACTTCTACCTTTTGCTCAATCCATTCCTTGCTTTGGCTCAAAAAAATCTGCAACAAAAAAAGCTGTGTTTCTGCAACGTGGGGCTTCAGCCTTAATCGGTATCTTTGCACTGATTCTGGTACAGTAGGAACTTTTTCTCTAGCAATCAGTGCAGGTATTGTTAGTGCTGATATGATCACTAGACTCTCTAATGTCAAGCAGGGCCGCCATCAGGAATTTTGGGGCCCCAAACAGCCTAAGTGTCTGCCCCCCCCCCCGCCATTTTAAAACTACTTTATTTTGCGACATACCAATTCTGCAGTGCCACACACCCGATGCCCCAACAATCCCCCTTCCCCCCCCCCGTCCACCTTCTAACATCTTTCCACTGCCCCCTGTACCCATACCTCCCAACTTTTGAAGAACCAAAAGAGGGACAAAATGTGCGGCGCGCTTAGCGCGCCGCGGCAAATTTAGCCCCACCCACCATTATGTTGACTCCACCCATTCTCATTAATTTTTCATGTGCCCGCACACAGTATATTCCTCCTACAGTCACCCATACATTATATGTCCCCCCTCTATCTCTCCCCCAGCTTCATATACACCCTTCATCTGCACCCAGTTTCATGTCTCCCACCCAATCTCTGCCCCCAGATTCATGTCCGCCCATCCATTTCTGCCCCCAGTTTCATGTTCCCCCCCTCCATCTCTGCCCCCATATTCATGTCCCCTCCATCTCTACCCCCAGATTCATGTCCCCTCCATCTCTGCCCCCATATTCATGTCCCCTCCATCTCTGCCCCCATATTCATGTCCCCTCCATCTCTGCCCCCAAATTCATGTCCCTCCATCTCTGCCCCCATTGTCATGCCGTCCTCTCCATCTCTGCCCCCATATTCATGTCCCCTCCATCTCTGCCCCCAAATTCATGTCCCTCCATCTCTGCCCCCATTGTCATGCCGTCCTCTCCATCTCTGCCCCCATATTCATGTTCCCTCCATCTCTGCCCCAAAAATTCATGTCCCTCCATCTCTGCCCCCATTGTCATGCCGTCCTCTCCATCTCTGCCCCCATATTCATGTCCCCTCCATCTCTGCCCCCATATTCATGTCCCTCCATCTCTGCCCCCATTGTCATGCCGTCCTCTCCATCTCTGCCCCCATATTCATGTCCCCTCCATCTCTGCCCCCAAATTCATGTCCCTCCATCTCTGCCCCCATTGTCATGCCGTCCTCTCCATCTCTGCCCCATATTCATGTCCCCTCCATCTCTGCCCCCATATTCATGTCCCCTCCATCTCTGCCCCCATATTCATGTCCCTCCATCTCTGCCCCCATTGTCATGCCGTCCTCTCCATCTCTGCCCCCATATTCATGTCCCCTCCATCTCTGCCCCATATTCATGTCCCTCCATCTCTGCCCCCATTGTCATGTCGTCCTCTCCATCTCTGCCCCCATATTCATGTCCCTCCATCTCTGCCCCCAGTGTCATGCCTTCCTCTCTCTGCCCCCAGTTTCACGTTCCACATTACACTGACTGACTTACCTTCTCCTTCGTTCCCTCGCAGCTCTCTGCCTGACCTGTGTCAGCTCCTCGCTTCGCCGCCGGCTACTGGCTTGTAGACGCGATGGCTGAAGCGAGGAGCTGACCTGTGTCAGCTCCTCGCTTTGCTGCTGCCGCCGGCTACTGGCTTTTAGACGCGATGTGATCACATCGCGTCTACAAGCCAGTAGCAGCTGCGGCGGCGGCGAAGCGAGGAGCTGACACATGTCAGCTCCTCGCTTCAGCTGCATATGTGTCAGGGAGAGAGGCGCGCAGCAGCGAAGCGAGAAGCTGACCTGTGTCAGCTCCTTGCTTCAGCCGCGTATGTCTTCAACTCAGATCTGCGTCCTCTGGATGCAGATCTGAGTTGAAATAGGACATACACAATGACTGCTACGGGCGCCGGCACACGGTGGCGGGCCAAAACCGGGCCCCCCCCATTTTTCAATTTGGCCGGGCCCCTGACGCCAGTACCAGTAGTACTGCCCTATCGGCGGCCCTGATGTCAAGTATATGGTACCAGGCAGGGGCAGACAAGGAGGGTGGCATTTTGAGCTCTGACACAGTCAGCCTCTGACTGGAGTTATGCACCTTGCCCGACACTACACTCATTAGAAAGTCTAGTAATAATATCACGCACCAAAACTAACTAAACTGACTGCTCAGGAACAGTGGGAGTTGGAGAAAAAAAAAAATCTAACTGCCAAAATCAGTGGGGGTAGTGCTTACTAAACAATGAAAAGAACTTGAGTTGGTAGATGTGATCCTCTTTAATACTATAAAATGCAGGGAGCATGAGGCTGTGGCCCCATGTTGCGGAAGCGCAGCTTATTTTGTTGCAGATTTTATTGGGGTTTTTTGAGCCAAAGCCAAGAATGGCTACAAAAGGAATGGGAAATATGTAGGAAGTTCTTATACTTCTACCTTCTGCTAAATCCACTCCTGGCTTTGGCTCAAATAACTGCAACAAAATCTGCAACAAAAAAAGCTGCGTTACCGCAACATGGAGCCTTAGCCTTAAAGGAAACCTATCAGGTGGTTTTTGCACCCTAAAGCTTACTTTACAGCATCAAGTAATGACCTGCATAATAGTCAGCTAGACAGTACCCAAACAAAGCAGTCTGTCACAAAATGGAGGCTATGACTATTCATTTCAGGAGTATTCCCACCTCACGCACAGGGTTTGCACAACCAATGTGCATCTACTTGTCAGGAACCGAATCAATCTATCCCTGCAGTAACTACCCACACACAGACTTATATTTACTATAGAATGCTAGATCTTTTTTAGATAAATTACCTGTATTTCACCAATACTGCAAATTCTCATTGTAATTCTAATGACGGCATTATTATGGCTCTAAATCAGTTGCAAATATATTTTCTTCCCTTTGAGAATTTCCACCGTCTAGGAACAAGCCATCATATCTTGCCTGGTGCATAGATCTCTGTGACATGCCTGTGCTAGACGACTAGTCCCAGAATAATCACCGTGTTAGGGATGTGCAGCCCACATTTATTTTAATTGGACAAGTATCCGCTATTAATAACAATGATCAGTGGCAATCAATTTTATGCCCCCCCCCCCCCCTACAGAACAACACATGCATTGAACGCTTAGTTAAAGTGCCATGTAAAAAGACACACAGGACTAATGGAAATACTAAATCACTCCGTGGAAGCAATTATGCACAAGATAGTAGCATTTATCACACAAACCAATTTGTGACCTGGGGTGCCTATACATCATTACAGAACTGCCATGGAAAAGTTACCGAGTCCAAGAGGGAAAAGAAACCCTTAACTAATGCTTATTATCTGGTAGTAAATAAACAGGTCCGCATCCACATATCCTCCACACACATATATATCCTTTTATAACCCATAAACACTAATGACTAATAATACCATGGTAAATACATGCAGACAACAAGAGCTGCAGAAATCACGAACGTGCTAAGCAACCTGACGGTATTAATAAAAAAAATCCAAACATTTCTTGAAGGTGATTACTCTGTATGACGTCTGTGTTCCAGGCGAGTGCGAAAAGTAGAATTTCTTGATAAGAGCCCTGGTAACGCCATGGTGAGGTTTACCTAATTACTGAGCCTGCTAATGTCATTATTTTACATCCAGCAAGTTCTAACCGGCTTCACTAATATATTCCAATTAAGACACTTCTATACAATGTGTTTCATTTAGGTTTATCTGAAGGGGCACCTTGTTTATCCACATAAAATCGTGAATACTGATACTAAACAGATATGGTTATGGTTAATACTTTACAATGTGCTCCCCCAATAGAAACATCCAAATTGTTTAAAGGGATTGTGTCCCAGGAAGAGAACCTATTGTTTCAATCACATTTTTATGTTAAAGATATTTTTTAGGAATTATTGGTGATGCTGTTCTTAATTTTCCAAATTAATACCTATATAAAAAAAATAAATTTGTAATTCCAACTTTTGCCACTAAATCTTAAACACTGTACACTGTCTACCAATAAGTGCGGTCCGAGCGGCACGAGCGGCAATTACAGCCTCACCCCTGCGGGGCATGCTTTCCACAAGTCCTTATATGACAGCTAGTGGTATTTTATTCCATTCGGCTTGGAGAAATCAGGTGGGTTCTTTCACCGATTTTGGACGGCTGCTGCACCCCTTAGTTCGGTGATCCAACAGAAGTGCTTGATAGGGTTCAAGTCTGGGCTCTGTGCAGGCCAGTCCAGTCGGTTAACCTAATTGACACTGTACCAAGCCATGGTAGACCTTGCTACATGACAGCTGGCGTTGTCATCTTGAAAGTAACATTGGTCAGACCCATAGAACCGCCATAATGTAGGAAGCATACTGTTATCTATATATTTTTTTTTAATATAGATAATAGAGATGAGCGAGTACTATTCGATCGAATACCTCCCCTGCATAGTTATTGATGTACTCAGTCGAATACCATGCGGCAAATGCAGTAAAAATTCGATGCCCATCCCACCTTCCCTGGCGCTTTTTTTACACCAATATCTATGCAGGGGAGGTATTTGATCGAATACTACTCGCTCATCTCTAATAGATAATAATATGGAAAATTTTTGAAAACCTTACCAAAAATTAATTTTAAAATACATTGAACATAAAATTGTTTTTTTTAAAAAATAGATCATTTTCTATTGACACATTCAATTGCCTTTAAGTAGCCATAGACTTTCAAAAGCGGCTAACCAAACATTCAGCCGATAGCTACCCTTCACTGCGTGTTTTCTCAGTGTGGACAGGGGAGAATGCTTCTGCGGTGACATATATCTCTTTAGAACAAAAACATTGATCAAGCTGAAATAAAACATGTCCAATCCTTCTTTCTCCTGACATCATCTGCTGTTCATTTATGTAACACTGTCTGCATCAAAGGACAGAGGAAAAATCAGTGCTTCAGAGGAGAGCACATAACTTTACAATACCTACATATTAATATGTGCAATTATCTTAATTGCCATCAGATTGACCCATTCTTTTCTCTTGCCCTACAAAGACGCCATTATTTTCCACAGAACAAAGGGAAGGAGTTTATTACGAACCATGGCTAGGTCTGTATCTGAGAACTAATACTAGATAAGGATATTAACATTCTCTGCAGAATTTTGACAAAATTATGTTAGGATCATGGAGAAAATGCCACAGACTGGCAAACAGTGAAGGCAAATATATGTGTTTATTTTTATTTATAGATTCGTTATACCTTTAAGGAGTCCTTTTAGCTCATCTGACACGTCTGCTATAGTAAATTCTTGTATTCCTCGTCCTTATGTCAAAGATAGCTTCATACATCAATATTAGCAATTTTCATCACCTTTCCTGTCATGTCTGTTTTAGTACCTGTATACCTATCACATAATCGTTCTGGACTATCTTTTTTATAACCCTGCATTGTGCTGTTTCTCCGTCACTCCTCCTAGAAATGTATGAATAGATTGACAACTGGGTGTGTCCGTACACAGCAGACAGTCACAGCACTGAATGAGCAGTGAGTCAGGGTGCAGAAGCACACCTTCAAAAGGTAGTAATCATTTAACAATATATTCCTAGATTTCTAAGGGAAATAAAAGCGTAACTGTACAACAAGATGCTTCAGAATTGTTATATTACAGGGAACAGGAGACAGGCCCTCTTCAAACGTACAACAAAAAAAAAAAATCTCAAATTATGATTAGGTGCATTTTATTTTTTTTAATCAAGGAACAAGATGTTACAAGGAAAAAGCCAGAAATTTTATTTGGCACTAGGGTTCAACGATCGGAATCGGGAAAGATCGGATCCCGATCGGCGATCGAGCAAATTTCACAATCATGATTGGAAAATGATCGAAAATCAGATTTTAAAAATGATCCTGAAATCTCAAGATCGGCTCAACCCTACTCCATAAACATAAAGTAACTAGGGTTGAGCGATCGGGAAAGATCAGATCCCGATCGGCGATCGATCAAATTTCACAATCACGATCGGCATTGTCTGGAAAATTATCGAAAATTGGATTTTAAAAAAGATCCTGAAATCTCAAGATTGGCTCAACCCTATTTGGAACAGACAGCCTAAGGTGAAGACCACACTTTGCGGAGATGAACATTTTTGACTGTTGCGGAAACAAGGGGAAAAAAAACAGCTGGCAAAGTGAATTTATTTTCAATTAATCTCATCCATATAGTGCAGAAAAAGATGCTGCAGAAAATGCAGAGTTAAAGTCTATGAGACCAAATGGAATAAGGCATGAAAGCTTAAAGGGTGAGGTACAGAGGAAAGCACATAACTTTACAATACAGATGCCAGTAACTTATTCACTAACAATACACTACACTATACATGCTGATTTTATTTTATTTTTTTTCACTGGAGGACTTTTTAATGCTGATTTATAACCTTAATAATAAAGACTTTGTGAAATAGGGCAATTCCCAATTTGAAATCCTTACGTATTACTAGTTCTCACATACAGGCGCAGTCCTACCCATGGATCATAATAAACTCCTTCCCTTTGTTCTTTGGAAAATAATGCCTTCTCTGTAGGGCAAGAGAAAATAATGGGTCAGTTTGATGACACTTAAGGTAATTGCACATATTAATATGTAGGTGTTGTACTCTTGAACTACTTTAGAAATTGACATGAGCGGTTATTATGCCCATCATAACCCATGATTCATCCAAAGTCTGATTATTTCAGTGTTTGCATTGAAGCAAGATCCAAATATCTCGAAAACTAAATGTCAATCATACTATCAAATAAATGGCCTTTTAATAAATATGATTGGTGAGCGTATGCATAACTGAGTGACAACGACTCCCTGAAAGTCAGCATTAGGTGCCGAGGTCTAGTAAATTAAGTTCCAGGTTGCACTTTGTTCTCTCCACCCTACTGATATTAGAAAAAGACGGGCTCACAAAATCCATGTTATTAGTGCACAGAATGTGAAAACAATGACTTCAAATTGAAGATAATTTCATCACTTATTATGAAGTGTGCAGCACAATGCCAAGTACGAACAGAGTCGTGAATTAGTGGAATGCCGACTTTCCTGCCACTCAGGTTCTGAATATCTTGTCAGCTCTGTATTTAAGAGCCGTTCTGTAATGAGATTGACTGCTGAGTGTTCTAAGTAACATCAATAGATCTTAAAAATGGCTCTTTTATTAATGGAGACGTTTTGTTTAACATTAGTTTTTAGGTTTATGTCACAGCTAGACATTGACAGGTACGGCGTATTGCTAAATTCCAACCCCCATTGGCTCTTAAAACTTTAGCAAAGGAACAACATATTATAAGCTTATAACCAATAGTTGCCCAAGGGCCCAAGAAACAAATCACAAGGTTTATGGCTAGGCATCCTGGTAAGAAAAAACTCCGCTAACCAAGCACCTGCTGCCGTATAGACTTTATATAAGAATTTCACATCAAAACTCCCCTAGTGCACCCGACCATCCCCCACTGAGATAAAATTACTCAAATTAAGGAACACAAAAAGCACTGAACAACACTTTCTATGTTCATCTCTTCCTTTCCCTTGGTTCTATTTGTACGTCACGTTACAAGTAAAACTGAGAAATATATAAAGAAATCTTCTCTGTCTTAGGAGCTCAGCCATGCCCTATCTCCACTCACACACTTCATTATGATTAATGAACAATTATTTTAAGTCACTCCCCTTTTTATATGTCACACCCCTATTCATATGCCACTCCATGCCTCTGGATTTTGGTTATTCCTAGTGTACAGTTAATGAGATATGCTTAATTAATTGCTCAGCCCTAAACAAAATAAGGGTATGTTCACAGAGTTTTTTGGAGCAGATTTTGACGCGGAATCCATCTAAAAAAAAAAAAAACTTTCTCCCGTTGACTTCAATGGGAGCCACTCACTTCTTTTTTTCCGCTACTAGCGAGCTGCCCTATGTTGCCACGGATTCCAACGGCTGCCTCAACCGCGGCATCCGAAGAGCAAGCCTCCCTCCTGATTACGCCCATTCTTCGGGCCTAATCCGGGCAGAATGCCGCGACTGGATGCCAGTACATTGCACCGGCATCTCGTAGCGATTAGCCTCGCAGAAGTGTTCACACGCAGAATGCAAATTCCACTGTGTGAACATACCCTCACACATTTTCATGGGGGGAAAAAAGCATTACATTCAAGTGAGCCTGATCTATCTACTTGTGTTGGTGGTTTAAGGGCTCGTTCACACAGGGCAAGAGGGGGTGGATTTTGATGCCGAATCCACATCAAAATCCACCCCCTCACATTAGAGGTCTATGTAGACCTCTAGCATTCTGGTTTCCATGAGCAGTTCGTTTCCGCTCATGGAAAAAAGAAGTGAACTGCCCTTTCTTCAGGCGGATTCCGCAGCCGATTCAGCTGCGGCGTCCGCTTCGCGATAGCACCCTCCAGACTAGGCCCATTCATTTGGGCCTACTCCAGAGCGGGAAGCCGCAACTATCGGAAGCTGTAACAGTCGCGGCAGACTGCATCAAAATCAGGACCAAAATACGCAGTCACAACCCCAGTGTGAACAAGCCCTAAAATGCTTCACCCAGGTGACAGCCTCCCTTTATACTGCAGACAGACATGGGCTTTTCTGCAGACACATCTCCTTTAAATAAGCCGACAATGTTTTGCAGTTCTTTAACAGCCGTGTGTACTCTCATTATTACAATTATTCCGGAGACTACGGATCCATAAATCATCACTTTTCTTGCTTCAGCATTTTAGTAAGAGAAGTAAGTGCGCAGAGGTTCAAGGTGAAATGCTTGTAATTTAAAATCGCAGTTTGCACTTAGTCTCCTTCATGACTCTTTTTTTTCTGCCAAGCCCTCAAGTCAAGAAAACTGATGCATATGAATTGAATGCAAGCGGAGTAATGCATTAATGACTGGCGTGTGGCAGGAAAACTCAGACACACAAGATGCAGGCTGACGTTAATGGAGAAATATGCCTGTGGTCATGCACCGGGGATAAAACAGACCCACCTGCTTCTTGCCTTTAACCTGGGTTTCCAATCACTTGTCAGACGAGATTAATTAAACGCCTCTAGTTTGATTCCGTTGCGCTGATCGGAAAAAGGCATTTCCATAATGCAAGGAAGCATTTATGTGGGTAGAAAATTGGTCTGACATTGAGGCAAGGTTTGTTGTATTGTAAAGCAGGCTGCGCGGTGCTTGTCACTGCAATTACTTTCTACTCAAGTGCTTTGCTTTTTAACATTTTATTATCCTCACAACAAAACCCTGGAAGCAATAATTATTTATTATGTTAATGGCAAAGCTTTTCTTTTCTCAGACGTTATGCCACCCATTAAATACTTACTGTGTCCTGGATATACATAAGGTTCATTCAGTTTATCCAATTACGAGCACAAGTAGTAAAAGCAGCGCCTCCCTAGTAACAGATTGAAGACGCATCCAATTTATGCGCAGATTACATTTCCTTACCTACAAGCATTCGTTCTAAAGCTTCTAAGAAGATCAAACCTGATCTATTTTAATGCAAGTGTTTACCCAGATTACATGGGAACTAACATCGGAATTACAACATGCATTGCCAGTAGAGTTGCCAGTCATGGCCTTTGCTTTGGCTCCTAGTGCAGATTCCTCCAAGATCAGATTTTCCTCCGATAGTAAATACAAGTGTTATATTGGTTAAACTTTCTATAGGGAGCTGTAAGAGGGACACAAAACATATTACATTTTCTATCTTTAAGAGCAAAGTTGCTCATGCGAATCGGATGACTCTCCATTAGCTATGAATTCTTATACAAATGCAATGCAATAGACACTGCTAGGTTTTAAGAAAAAAAAAAGAAACATCTAAAACTAGAACTTCCCATTTCTCAGAAAGATCTTGAAGCTATATCAGCTCTGACGGGCTTTCTCATCCTTTCCAGGGGAATATGGTGATGAATAGCAGCGTTTACAAGTGTTATTAAAGTCAATGATGATACAACAGAGGTCTAAGTGAAATGTACCTTCTGGATAACACATGCTAAGCCACAAGGAGCTGCTTGTTGTGGTTTTAGATGGAACACACTTGTCAGTTATACTTAAGTTCACAGACTTCTTTTTTGCATGACATTTTACAGGAATACAGGGCTTCTCCAGCTCTTTCTATCGAATTCGCATATGGCTTAAACTAACACAGTAGCCAAATCTGACTTTGAGAATGTAAACTAAAGTTGAAATTATATTTTGTACTTATTTTAAGGTGTTTTTCCTTTAAATAGAAACTTTATTTTGTTCTATATGCTCTTTCAGGTGGAAGATGAATTAAGCCTTGTTCACATGTTCGGGATTCTGCCATGATTTAAGCATGGATTCGCACCTAAAGCCTGACAGAAGCTGCAGCTAATGCAAGGGGTATTTTAAGAAGATGGATAGGTGAGGAATATCAGATCACTCCAAGTCAGATTTCCAGAAGTCCTAACAATCCACTGACTGAATGCAGCGGCATCTTCACTACATATTGTGCACAGTGCTGTACATTACATAGCAGCTGTGCTTGACACTGTATCTCAGCCCCATTCATCTGCATGAGACTGAGCTGTATCTTTGTCATTATTATTATTATTGTTTATATAGCACCATTAATTCCATGGTGCTTTACATTTGGGGGTTACATACAGTACACAGAATATACAGGTAAATATAATACTAACAATGACCGACTGGACAGTGGGGTAGAGGGCCCTAGCCGTGAGGGCTTACAGTCTATTGTCATGTGACCAATCCACATAAAGTTACTGACCTGAGAAGAGGCAGGCTATATTCAGAAGACCACTCTGATTCTTAACTGTGTTTATAACGGCTGACTCAGCAGCGGTGTTGCAACGACTTTCAATGGGAGAATTAGGTCCGTGAAAATGCAGTTGTGCTTCCAATCCATCCAAAAGTAGAGCCTGCTCTACTTTTAACATTTATCAGAGACAAAACTCAGCCAATAAACTTGGTAGTGTGAACAGGGTTGAAGCAGCGCTCACCTGAGTCCCGTGATCTCATCATATAGCTGGTCGCTGAGTGTGCTGAGAGTCATACCTCCACTTATCAGTCCTAACTATCAACATCATAATCCAGGAAAACCGCTTTAAGGCTAAGGTCCCGCGGGCCGGAAACGCCTTGCTAAAGCGCTGTGGGAACAACCACAGTGGGAACGCATCACGGTTCTTCCCACAGTGCTTTCAACAGAAAGTTCACTGAGTTTTCCTCCACGGACTTTCTGTTATCATTATATTGACAGGAAAGCCGCCAGCATTTCCGTAGATATAATTAACATGCTGCGATTTCCAAAACTGCATCGGTTTTGGAAATCGCAGTGTGTTCGTGCTGCGGATTTTAATGCACAGTGGGCCTGGTATTTGCATGAATCCCATCCACTTTGCTGTTACTGTATAATGCTGTGATTTTCTGGCCCGTCGGGCTTCGGCCTAAAACACAGGGTAGACTTTTCTCTCTGCACTTTTCAAGCAGATTCGGGCACAGAACCCCTGAACATAGTTCAAATGCTGGTGTGAACTCAGCCTTAGTGTTGGTTTTTATACTGTGCGTTGCAGTCCGATAGCCATAAAAAAATAACGGACACTTGACATAAAAGTCCTGCATTTTTGTGTCCATGATGGACTTGTGACAGATTTGATGTAAACAGACACTAACGATAACTAATGGACAACAGATGCAATCTCATTGAAAGCAATAGGATTTTTAGCAGCTTTATGACAGTTCTGATAGTGTCTTGTAACGTACACTAATAGCGTACACTGCTGACAGTCACCAATGGTAGTGTGAACGCCCCCTTATTATGCACGTCATATACCTTAAGAAGTAAGAAATAGATGGCACTTTCACTCTTTTTCAGTCTACTCCTAGCTATAAAACACTTGAATGTGTTTCTCCATGAAATGCATATATACATTAATAACTGGGTGTCATCCTTTGAGGGTGCGCCCCTACACACTGCCACTGTCCATTGAGTGCTGACAGCACCAGACTGAGTAAGGGTATTGCCCATGTGCAATGACACCAGAGAACACTATGATTTGCGATTACTCGCCGACGTTTCTATTATAAAGTTTTGTTCACAAGCTGCAGTTTTTGCCTTTTTTAAATGGGTCAGGAGAAGATCCTAAGCAGTGCAGATATATGAAGGGTCAAACAAATACAATGCTGGAATGAAAAGAAGAACGTAATAAAACAAACATTGTGGATGAAATTCTAACGCATTGTAACAAAATGTCTCTGTGAACAGTGCAGAATACTATTTACAGATGTGTTACATTTACAAGCTCCTACACTTTGTGCTCTCCCAGACTCATTGCTCTTCAGATTACAGAGAAAAGCAATTTCTTTGTGGAGATTCGAAGCCATGAGAAACACCACTAACTTATTTCACAGTCAAAAGATAATTCCCTCTCAGATCCTAGGGATGCTGTTCAGGGCTCTCTGTAGATGGGGCTAGATTTGTGAGAGCCTTTCCATGCCATGTGACCGCCTCTCCTGAAGTGTATTAATGACATAGTCTACCGCTGTCTGCATCACCAACCTCACTGACATTTATTATACCGCTACCTACTGAATGACAACTGTGCATCTTATTAATCGCTGCTCTGTGAACAGTATGTCTAATGTTTCTTAGAATAGCTCAAAAAATGAGAAACACAACCGTAACAGTAAAATATGCTATATACATACAGTATATATTCATATACACACATACATATCTATTTATCTAACTATCCATCTACACAGAGGTGCAGCTGCAAATGGGTTTTCCAACCCAACCCATAGGTTGGACCCTAACTCATGTCATATATATTGGGGATATGCTATAAATGCATTAGGCTCGGTTCAAATCTTCATTCGGGGATTCTGTTCCCCTCTCTGCATGAAAAATGTGGAGAGAAAAGCGCTGCAAGTAGCCCTTTTCTCACGGAAACCACACAGACCCCATTATGATTTATGGGGTCCACGGACTTCCTAAGGTAACCACTTTTTTTAAAATGTAAATTGTGAGCCCCAAGCAGACCACTGAACGGAAACTCATGCACAGACGTGAATCAAGCCTTTCTGGAAAAAAAACAAACTTTAAGCCCTAACATAAAAGTGAATTACACCAAGTAGTACAGATATGTATATGCCAAGAAACATGGCCCAGCACTCCAAACTCGAATAAAACGAGTTACTTTATTGACAGGTCCACAAAAACATGGTGGCAGCCAAAGGTAAAAAGACAGACTCAGCGGCCTTTTTTTTTCTGACCTGACGTGGAGGAGGACGCTGAGTCTGTCTTTTTACCTTCTGTTACTACCTTTCTTTTTCAACCTGTAAATTAAATAATCCGTTTTATTCAAGTTTATAGTGCTGGAACCTTTGTCTTGTTAGGAATTGCAGGTTTCTGTTCATCCGTGTATCCGACCGGTGAGTTGACTCTTGTTTTACATGATCATTTGCATGTAGATATGTATATGTATAATATTTAGACATTATTAGATTTGTACAAAAGTGAAAAAACCTACAGTACTGGGACATGACAACTATATTACTAGGCTTCATAAGTCCCAATAAATAACTAGACACTGTTTTAGGCTCTGTCCCCTTAGTATCTGAGCACTACATTTAGCATTTGCTCCAGAAAAGCTTCCAGTGCATATCCATAAGTATTGATAATGACAGTCTATGACAGAGGTCGGCAACCCCTGGCACGCGTGCCAAGACTGGCACGCGAGGCACATTTTGCTGGCACGGCAGCCAGCCTGCAACTTTCATACACTAATTGAGAGAGAGAACGTCCCTTTCAGTGCTCTGCTAGAGCTGCGGTGTAGGACACGCCCCCTTCTCTCCCTGCCCACCAATCAGAGGTGAGCCTCTCACTGCACAGGATAAGGGCTCCCTGGACCTGCTGCTACACATGAGGAGCTCCTGCCGTCTGCAGCCCTGAGGAAGAGAGGAAGCTTCGGGGAGCAAAGTGAAAGCAAACACAACACCAGGTACGTGTGTTACTAACCATTCTTATTAATGTCATGCATTTGGTTTTATTAATTTAGTTTTAGTAACTCCATGTGCCTCACATTAATAACAGTTACCCCCATCATGTTCCTCACATTAACCCCTGTGTGGCTCACATAAGGGTTACTGATGTGTGAGACATATGGAGGTACTAATAAAGGACCTATATAATGAAGATGTTCACTTATTACCTCCATATGTCTCACATATCAGTGTCCCTTATGTAAAGCACACAGGGGGTTAATGTGAGGGACATGATGGGGTTAACTGCTATTAATATGAGGCACATTGAGTTGTAACCTGCAATGCACATGACCAGACTCTTTATCTACAACTGTGGATAAAGTACAGACCTATATATTTCAATTGACCCATATATACAGCCATTCTTTTTGTGGCTGTGTATCTGGGCCAAATTGAAGAGCTGAAAACTATGGAGCAGGTCCTATATGTGTCCTATACATCCCCTATATCTGTCTGCATTTGCAGTCCTGACAATTCATTTTTAATGTATAGGCCAGTGAAAACCACATCGGTGCCGTTTGTGTGCAGGAGGCCTAAGGCTGAGGCCCCACGTTGCAGAAATGCAGTGTTTTTGTTGCAGATTTTGATGCGGTTTATTTCAACCAAAGCTAAAAATGGCTACAGAAGGAATGGGAAATATATAGGAAGCTTCTTATACGTTTCCCTTCTGCTCAATCCACTCCTGGCTTAGGCTCAGAAAAACACAGCAAAATATGTAACAAAAAAAAGCTGTGTTCCAACAACGTGGGGGCCTTAGGCTAAAGCCCCACGTTGCAGAAACAGCTTTTTTTTCGTTGCAGATTTTGCTGTTTTTTTTTAGCCGAAGCCAGGAGTAGATTGAGCAGGAGGGAGACATATAAGAAGCTTCCTATATATTTCCCATTCGTTTTCTAGCCATTCTTGGCTTTGACGGAAAAAAAAAAACGAAGCTAAATCTGCAATAAAAAAGCTGCATTTTTGTAATGTGGGGCCTCAGCCTTAGTGTGATTCTATTGGGTGGTGACACTGTAACTAGATGCAATTAAAGCCAAATCCAGTTCCTGGGCACCAGTGCATTCACTTTGTTGAAAGTGTGACACCCATTAATTCCTTGCTGGGGTTTTGCTGTTACTGCACCGCCAGGAACTAAAAGTGACTGAAATTAATCTGCGTTTCACTTAGGGAGCATTCACACTACCGTCGGTGTCCGACAGCTAGTGTCCACTGCTAATGTCTGTTCAAAATCTTGTGCGGATATTAGTATCAGACACTAGCTGTGTCTGTGATATTTTGCATTGATTTAAATGGACACCGGGTGCGTTCGTTTACTGTTCGTGGGTGTCGTTAAGTGTCCGTTCCCAAAGATGTCCGACTTTTCAAGCGGACAGAAAAACCTACAATGTCCATTTAAATCAAAGCAAAATGTCACGGACACAGCTAGTGTCCGATACTAATATCCGCACAAGATTTTGAACAGACATTAGCAGTGGACACTAGCTGTCGGACACCGACGGTAGTGTGAATGCTCCCTTACAGAAAATTGAAGTTACTAACGGCCAAGGACTGGATGGAGCATACAGGTACATTGTGTGTCAGCTCTTTACTGGTATGACCTTACTCTGCTCCCAGTCACATACATTACCACTAATTGTGGGTTACGCATGTACTTACATTGCTTCTAAAGGAAAAGAACATGTGTATCCAGGCAAATAGCGGTAAGCGCATGTGGCTGGGAGCGCAGTATGACAGCACCCCTATGTTGTGGTTTGTGCTATATGACTTTAGTGTAGGTGTCGTCAGCTTTACAATTATTGCCCGGCACTCCGAGGACCTCATCTTTGATTTTTTAATTTAAATCGGCACACCGAACAAAAAAGGTTGCCTACCCCTGGTCTATGATATTCCATACACAGGAAAAAAAGTGCACTATACTGTTTTGTATATATTTACAAAAATAGAATTCTATGGGTAATTTACAGTACATGCCATGTTAGGTAGCCCTGTTTTCCTCTACATAGGTACAGTCATATATAAATATCTGCATTAGGGATTATTTCTGAAGAGTGGAGACATGTTCTATTTATATCCATCTTGTGAACTACTGCACTCCATTAAAGTGCATGGGTTTGGTAAAATCACAGACAGCACAGAAATATCATCCATGACCTGTCTGTTTTCACAGACACCCAGACGTTTGTAGTATGGTGGATCAGTGGTTAGGCCTGGTTCACATCTGCGTTTAAGTATTTGGGGAACCCCCCCCCCCAAACGGAAACCTATACGCGTTAAAAAGTGGTTAGCTAAGAAACCACACGGACACAATAGACTATAATGGGGTTCGTATGGTTTCTGCTCAGTGGAAACCACAAGGACCCCATTATAGTCTATGGGGTCTGTGTGCTTTGATTGCTCACTGCTTTTTAATGCATATAGGTTTCTGTTCGGGGGTACCCCAAGCAGACTCCCTGAACTGAACCGGGCCTAAGCAGTCTGAATCCAGCCAAGGACAACCTCTGCGTTTCGATGCGTTTTCTCTGGTTTCCTCCCACACTTCAAAGACATACTGACAGGAAATTTAGATGCTATATAAGTAAGCCAAATAAATAAGGAATGGGAAATGGAAAAAAAAAACAAAACAGTTCATCTGCTATGTATGAATAATGGATCCTCCGATCACGTGTGCAAAATGCCAACCTGTGAATAAGGCCTCAAAAGGGAAAAACTCAAAGATGACATGACAAAACTTGCAATTTTTTTTTACACTAGAAAACCGGTACAACGCTCGCCTTATATTAGCAGGTGTAAGTCCTGAAGGAGATGTCTGAATGCACCATTTACTTTTAAAAGAAATCCACAACACTATCCCCACCACATGCATAAATTACAATGCCATTATCATATTCACTTAGTTATGAAGCTGCCTAAGACATTATTGGAAAATTAATTGCACTTTTATGCAGCTTTGTGGATTGTTGATTTCTTTAATAAACAATCACTTCCTTACATGGTCGAGATTCTCCTGAATAACCTCCTTATCATTTACAGCGTGACGTTCATACATATTTATATCTCCACAGGCCGCAATGATCAGAATCCTTGAACTGACAGTCAGTGTCTTCTTGGTTTGCACCACTGGTCTAAATGGATAGGGAATACATGTCTATTGCTCTTGTGAATATTTCAAATATTAGGATACTTTGTAAAGGATACGCATCGTAACGTTGTGTTACATAAAATTAGAATAGTCTAGACCCAATGATCTGAAAAGTGGGAAGATCTAACATCCATGAAAACCCTTTTTCATTCAGAACGGCTTGTTAGTCTGAAAGTTTCAGGGTTCAGGACGGAGGGACTTTTCGGACTTTTACCCCAGTATTCTGGCATACAAAACCCAAACGACATTTGCAATGAAACTGCAACTTTTGCAGATTTGTGCAACGCTCTTCAACTTTTAAAAGTGGCATTTGGCAAGACGTGAAATGGCCTACTGAGCACCAAGAAGTTTACTAGAAATTATGCCAGTAACTTACAGTGTACCTAACCTAAACTTTGTATGAATCAATAGTACGTGGTATGTACATGGGGGATTACACTGCATTTTATGGCTTGTGTCCTGCATTTTTAGCAGTTTTCCCCTCAGCAACTACTATTATTGTCCGTGAGCTGGTGGTGGAAACTAGCTGCTAGGATGTCTGCCATAGACAACATATGGAGAAAATAGCAAAACCTAATCTATGACCTTCTATGGCTCAAAAAGAGGAGCAGGATTATATAGAAAATTATACAGAAATACTGACCTGCACTACTGTTATAAAAGCTTGGAGTGAGATAGAAACTTACTACTTAGCTCCAGCATCCCCTGCATGTTTGTCTCTAATCTCTAACTTAGCTCTTACTCATCACACCTCTCCGATATTCATAGACTTCTGTGTAATCTGATATACCTGTGAGCTGCATTGCTGTCTGGCTTTAGCAAGAGTGATTATAGAAGCTATGCAAGTCTTGATATTGATAGACTATTCTTAGGATAGGTGAGACATATCGAGACATGGTGAACCCATATAATAAGTTTTGGAGGGAGGTAGGGAACAGGAAAATAGCTTTAGTAGAGAAAGAAGCATTTTTCTAAGATATTTTGCAAACTTTATTATATTTACTCGTACTGTTGATTTATGCCATATATGTTGAAAAGTTATTGGGTAAATCTATGTGCCTTTTTCACTCATAGAGTACATTCATGCCCCCTACAACGTTGTTGATAAAGCCTTCCCCGTGTTACAGTACAAGTAAATTAGGTGTACAAAATTATGAGAGTATTTTCTATTTCTACGCCGGCTGCTTTTGCGCCATGAATTACGTGAAGAGAGCTAGTGCTTCACATTTTATGTCCCTACTACAACACATTCCAAAATTGAAGAGGGTGATTTTGCAGGAGAGACTTCCAGATTTAATCAAAGTATATGTCTTCATATGCATAAAACATATAAGCCTGGCAGATTCCTATTTAGAAGATGATCCTTCTGACTCTGCTTTACATGTGATGCATGAGCATATTGCTCTGACAATGAACCACCGGCATCTCTAGAAAACAACAAAGCACCAGGCTTACTAAAAGAGACAAAGTGACCTTTACGTTCTGCATATTTTACCATGCTCCATAAAGGTACCATATTCTCCTTATCTCATTCCAAGACAGAATCAATAGACAAGAAGCATTATAAACCAAAAGTAATAAGATGGGAATTGAGTAATATGAAATATTTCATAATGAAAGCCAGCAGAAAGCGCTGTGCTCTTCCATTTACATAGATTCAATAAAGAACTCTTGGGCCTTCATTTGTTAACTATTTGCCGGATCTAGACCGCATAGAAGCAGTCAGAGAAAAACACTAGAAACAAATAATTGTGCTATTAAAAGTATAGGCAACAATCCAAACTGCATCACAAAAATGTTCAGTCTCCCGAAAAATGAAAGCTCAGTGACCCTTCACCGCCTCAACTTGTATTTTGTAATTCAGAAAATTTTCCTCCAGTCTCATATACCAGGCGGTCCTTCTTAAGGAATATGATATATTTATAAATAGTGATGTCTGCATTAGAAACGTCTTAAGTCCTCCTTATCCCGTCTTGAGATGGTACATTTCTTGCCAAGCTGGATTTAAAATTAGCCACATCTGTCATCCTGTAACATGAGCAGCCTGAAAATATACAAGTCGTACTTGCACTTACTGGATTTGCACCAACAGTTTTGTTTTCAGATTTCATCACAGTTACAAAATGCTTTATAAAATGTGAGGAAAGACGCCAGTACGTGAACATTCTACAGCCTTGTGAACAAGCCAACATTGAACGCTGCAATAACCGAAGCTCAGCACAGCAACGTACTAATTGGACATGTACCGTGTGCATACATATACATTTACTATAGATTCTAAAGTGAATCAATGGAGAGGTGTTAATCCCTACACGGCCTGTCTTTACTCATTAAAACCTGATGCCTTTCCACAACTATACAGCTGCTGTGGCGGAAAGTATGTCATCTGCACTTTATAGCTTCGTCCAGTCACCCACCATATCCAATACATAAAAATAGCTAAAAGTGGTCATAAAAAAGGGAGTATAAATGTCCAGGAAACTTATATCAGAACTGTATGAGTGAACGTGTATTTTGTATTATTAAAGTGTATCTGTTGTTTCAAGAGACTTTTCAAGATGAGCTTCCTTGTGCGTGTACTGTGGGGAAGGTAACTCAGTAGCAGCAAAGGTGCAGACCCAACCAGTCAGAGACAGGGACACAAAACTGGAGCAAACTGGTTTATTTCAAAAGCATCAAAATAAATAAACCTTCATATCAGGTACAAAAATGAGCAAAATAAAATACAGCCTTAATGTCACTCAAAAACTGTATAAAACAAAGTCATGCTCGTCTGAGCTACTAACAGTAAATACTACCCGTACGTGAGGCTTACTGCCTACCATACAAATCAACCAAAAATAATACAATACCATCTCAGCAGTCTCAATATCAGACCCAGGCACTATCTCTTGCTCCCAGGAACTGCATTGAAGTGCAGGTTCTGCAGCCTGGGACCGACACCTGAAGTTGAAACCTACTCAAGACCTTCCCTGGACCACACAAGTTAGAAAACTGGGGCAGATATACTAGTACTCCAGCACTCTGCTTGTCACCTTCTCACATTACATAAGAAGTAACATATATGGTCGTTTCCTGACTTAAATGTTGCTGTTTTTAGAAGTTTTACCCTCTGCATGCTAGATATGGAGATAGTAGTCCTCTCTGCACTGGTGGGTGGAGAGTAGCTACCATACATTACACACAGTGAGTAAAGGAGAATCCATTCTATAACTATCTCTTTCTCTCAGTTGGAAACTGATTTACGACAATGAAAGGCATGTATAGAGATTACTAATGTATATTGATAGAAATACTTCTATTCATCTCTAACATCAGCCTAAATTTGTCTTTCTTCTATGCTCTCCTGATTTCCTGCTCACTTTTTCCCCTCCCTTCTCCATAGACTTGTATAGACATGAGTTAACTGAATCCTGTAACCTGCAGTCTGTCTCAGAGGGATAGTTGATTTTCATAGTGAAGGAAGGGGGAGCAGGAAAAGCCTGATAAGTTCTTCCGACAAGTTCTATTACAATTGCCTGTAGTATTCATTTATGCAAAGCCTGCTGAAACGACACTACTTATTTCAGTTTATTTTTTGTCTGCCTTGTTTTGCTCCTGGCAGTAAAAATTCTGCTGGGAACCTCTTTGAGAAGACCATCTCCTTACCCTTTCACTTTTCCATACCAGCCATCTTCTTTGAGAAGAAATGTGTTAATTTGCACCTTTTTTTCTTCTTTAACGAAAACTAGTATACCTATATTTGCTCCCCAGCTTGATTCCCTCCACTGACTAGGTACAATATAACACTATCTGAACTGTGACAGGCTTTCTTTAATTTTGTAGCTCTAAGTGCTTTTCTAACAAAACCAAGATTTATCTGGACTAGGCTGACATTCTGATATAGAAGTCATCGTCCATTAAACAGTAACCTTCACATCCAGTAGAGATGGGAAGTTTTATCACCGTTGAGCTGTTTGTATGTCTGGACTCAGCTTTTTTTAGATAAAGTACTGTAAACTTGGATGCAACACTTCACCCGGGCACAAACAACTAAAATGATATATCTTACTTTCCAGCTGCTGTTCTAAGCGGAGAAAAGGACAGCAGTTATTTTACAATGACATAACTGGCTAGGTTACATGTACATGGATTCCACAGCCGGTATCCATACTATTTCTGAGACATACACATAAGATTATACCATCAAGTGCTGCAAATAGCAATTTTAGGCCGGGGTCCCATGTGGCGTAAACAACGCAGTGTTTTACAATCCCTGCAAAGTGGTTGGGATTTCGCTTGGGGACCCAAAAAACTGAAACTGTATCCCCTTAAAAAGCGAGGAAACCTGCAGATCCCAAAGACTTACTCGTAGGATTTTTCTCTCTTCACCTAAGTGGAATGGGAAACAGAGTACCTGAACATTAATATGAACCTAGTGTAACATTAAGCAGAGGGCTATGTACTGTGTGTTGTGCATTGTGTATGCTGTTACACTGGTATTCATAGGTGGTATAAGGTAAAAAACATACTTGGGTATCTGACAAAAGGCTCAAATGAATAGAGATAAAGAGATAAATAGAGTTGGATGGATGTGAAATCTGCACATGTACTATAACTGTGCCACATTTCCCTCTTGTAACAACATGCTTGCAGTTTCTGAATGATCAGGCCACCAGAAAGCTGCAAAATATAAATCTATGAAGCAAATGTGATCATAATACATCGTTTATTGTTTATTCACAGCCAATAAGAATGGTTTTATAGAATTTCGAAACTAAGAACCTTAGCTTAGGGCCTCAGAATCAAGTTGTTGGGGGTGCCAGGTGTTGAACTGACCTCGATTATGTGTAAATGACCTATCCTGGATAATGCAGATCTATTTCCATATAAGTGAATAGGAGCTGAGCTACAGTAACCCGGAAAGGCCAATACACAGCTATATACACAGCTATATACACCGTGCTATTTCTGGTGGCCATGGTTCCTGATACCAGCTGATTGCCGGGGATGACAACTAATGTAAACCCCTTAAAACACCTCTAAGGCTTAATGGGTTTCCCCATAAAAGGAAGTAAGCCCCTGCTCATAGGATAGGGGGTAACTTTCAGATCAGGAAAGGTCTAAACTGCCCGACCACCACTCCATTCAGAATGGGGATGAAAGTTCCTGCTCTCCTGATTAGTCAGAACCCCCTCCCCCACTGATCTGCAAGTTATCCCCTATCCTATGGATAATGTATAACTTCCTTTGTGGAAAAGGTTTATCTTTCACAAAGGTTTCTTTAGCTTCACGGCTCCAATCTTTACCGTTGTGCAAAAGCTTCACTTGTGGCTTGAAATCCTCTTTTCACTCCACTTATTAATACATTTGTCTCACAACAGTCACATGAAACTCTCAGTAAAGTCCCAAGAACGTGCCACACATTATATTATCATAGACTATTACCATAAACTAGAATTGCCATGCTATAAAAAACTGAGTGTAGCATCTGTCAAATGGGTTATTGACAGACCTGGAATGTAAGAGAATCACAAAGTAGTTACATCAAAATATGGAAAAAAACCAAATATACCCCAAATAAGTATGAAAAAGTACAGAATAAAACAAAAATCCAGATGCAGTTTATATTTCAGCGAGCATATGCTATATACACTTTCACACATCAACAGATCTGGAATATGATGTAATAACTAATAGTGATGTGTGATACAATGTAACCAGGATAGTTAGTATCAATCGCAGAATGCCAAATCCGTCACAGCAAAAGTGTAAGTAATGAAATGATATTTTACCATGAACTTTAGTCATTCTAGCATTGTACTCATTTTCCCTTTTCCTTCCTTTTAGTGCATCGGCCAATACTTTGGGCAGTACCGTGTATTTTCTATCTGATCACTGTACAGGGAATGTTAGCACAAGGTTCAGCCTCAGCAGCTGCAAGTATCATTCAGCAGCGTGCGCAGCCCCGCGTTTCCATCCTGTACTGTATTGAGTGGATTTGGAGATGCAGCTACACCTAGTGATCAGAGACAGATCACAGCAGGCTAAGCTTCCCAACCGAGACTGCAATTTATCTGTGTTACAAGGTTCAGTGCTCTTTAATTCACAATCACTTTAATGGGGTTAAATACATTTCAGCCATTCTGGAATCTATAGAATACCTGGGTATACATTTATTTCTGATAAGAAGTGTCATAATTGTTTATAGTTCCTCAAAAGTAATGCAATACTAAAGATCTTGATATGTCTACCATCAAAAGAAAAGACTATTATAAAATATTTTTGGACATCTCACAGTCTCTGGAAAAAGTAGGTTCTATATAACAAGCACTCCATATTAATACAATTACTAAAAATATTTTGAAAGAACAATGTGAATGGTAAAAACAAAGAAAACTGCAAGCTCTAAGACACAATGGAGTCTCAAAAAGTCTTCTATTCCTGACCTAAGAACAAGATTACAAATATTAAGTATCAGATGCTTATCTAGTAGGGGTAAGGTTTATACAGTTCTTCAAAACTGATGTCCTCAAATAGGACATCAATTTTAGGCTAGGTTCACATCTGCGCTGTTCCTGTATATCAGCAGACCTCCATCTGTGGGTGTCCTGTGAATCAGACCCCACCACACTAAAATGTATGTCCTATGTTATAGATAAGACATCAATGACTATACATTCAATCTGAACTTAAACCCTTCATTGAGACACGCCGAGATGCAGCGTAAAGCGAAAAGATGAGGCGAATGGTAAGACAGAAGGCTTGTGATCAGATCACCTGGAGACTTCCTTAAACTATAAGCAGCTAAGCTGTAGCCACTGATCATACTGCCCCCTAATGGTAGAGAGCTGAAAAGCAGCCACTACTGGAGCAAAACAATAGGTGAAAATATAATGATATAATACAAATAATGATGACCTATGGTGTTCTCAGCAGCTTATAGACAGAGAATGGAGCAAGAAGCAGAAGGCTCAGCTGTGTGGTGGCTGAACTACCGATCCATAAGATAAGGGATCAATATTTTTAGATGGAAAACCCCTTTAGATTGAGACCTCATATAGAGAGCTGCAGCCAAAAGACGCTGTGGAAAAGACCACAGTGGAAATGAATTGTGTTTTTCGAGCTTTGCCCTTTATTATGAGCACAGTAACTCCATATAAAGATGATAACTTTGTAAGTTTAAGTATAAATGGTCTCAATAGTCTTAGGTGAGAGGCAGCTTTGTACATTACAATATCTTGGATATGTACATCTAGCCTCCTGATCTGTAACATCCGGGTCAGGGCTGCGGAGTTATCACAACCCTCTGAGCGGCCACTACATCACCTTTCCTCTGAGAAAATCAGTATCAAAGTGTCTAATTCATCTCAAGATCAGGCTAACTTTACTTACATGGGATCCTTCATACTTTGTTTTTTTCCTCAGGAAACCTAATACAATGAGTGTTTTTCTTTGGCTATTCCCTGATCAGAAAACTAAGCCAACAACTACTTCCACAATACCGTTTCACTGACATATATTTCAGTAAGATCTCGTACAATGTCATCCTGTAACTTTTACAGATGTCCTTTAAAAATTGTTGTCCACTGAGTTGCTTAAAAATTCCTAGTCAAGTGGCTTCCTTGTGCCCATATTCACATGGATGTATGGAAAATCACCTTCCACCTGCAACAAATGGACTATTTTTAATATATATGTTAGTTAGGTCTATATGTTGGTGGACCTGACAGACCTGGAAACCGTCTTTTCCAACATAAACATGCTTTTTCATATTTTACAATTATCGATAGGATATAATTAATTAGATGCAGAGTTGGTGTCTGTTTGACCATTGGTTGTAACTCATTTATCAAGGAGTTGAGAAGAAGGAAAATAGAGAAGGTGCTTTGACCTACAAGCTCTAAAGCCCACATCTCCATTTGCTAAAGAATAAAGTCTGACTACAAAAGTTTGTGTCTATCCACAGGACTCATGCATACAGCCTTACTATGATTTGTACAGAGCTGTAATATGTAATACTCATTGGCCCCCCATTCACAGAAAACCCTAGTTCTTCAAAGCCAACACTTTGCATCACACCAGCATTCTGCTGTGTGGACCAGTGGTGGTGGGGAACTGGAAAATGAAGAGGAACTAAGGTGGGTATCTGCCTGCAAGGAATATACTACATAGAAATAAATATATTTATTTATTTAAATAGATAGGGACTGGAAAATGAAGAGGTGGCTATCCGCCTGTAAGGAATATACTATACAGGTAGCCTCAGGTTACGACGTTTCGTGGTTACGACTAGAGATGAGCGAGTAGTCGGGAGTGCTGGCAGCTTGCATTTTGCGGGAGCTGAGTTTTTTCTCATAGGAATACATTGACCAGCAGGGGCCACACGGTGGCTCAGTGGTTAGCACTGCAGCCTTGCAGTGCTGGAGTCCTGGTGTTCAAATCCCGCCAAGGACATAAAACCATCTGCAAGGAGTTTGTATGTTCTCCCCGTGTTTGCATGGATTTCCATCCCATATTTCAAAAAAGACATACTGATAGGGAAAAATGTACATTGTGAGCTCTATGTGGGGCTCACAATCTACATTTAAAAAAAAAAAAAAAAAAAAAAAAAAAAAAAAAAGGAATACATTCGGCCAATCAACACTGGTTCTGCCGGAGGCTCATCTGTGAGGAGGCGGAGTCTAAGATCAGACCACAGCAGTCTCTATTGTGGTCCGATTTAGACTCCGCCTCCTCACAGCCAAGCCTCCGGCAGAACCAGCATTGATTGGCCAAATGCTGTACACTGGCCAATCAACGCTAGCCAATGCATTCCTATGAGAAAAAGTCAGCTCCCGCATAAATGCAAGCTGCCAGTTCTCCCTGTACAGTACGTGATTTAGTGTGCAGCGGAAGACTGAACTGTACTGTATTTGGCACAGTCTTCCTCGCTGCACACTAAATCATGTTAATCCGTTACTACGCAGCGTCGTATGGTAGGTTTTTACGACGCCGCATAAGAAGGGATCAATGTCGTATGTCGAGGATTACCTGTATATGTGTGTGTGTGTGTGTGTGTATGTATGTATATACACGGATGGATTTCAACATACCCATCCTTTGTTTCCCGGACAATAAGTCATCACCAGAAGTATGGCAGCGGCTTATTCCCCTCTTCCCAATAACCAGTGGAAGAGCGCCTGTATCTGTTAGTACTGAGCAGGGGAATAATAGTTGGGCAAACAGCCATCTTTATATTTTCCTGCTCTGTTTTTCAGCTGAATATTTGAGAAAGCTGTACAATAACTTTGCCCTCCGCAGCAGCCTGTATGTGCAATTCTAGCCGATGTATACTAAATATGTGCACCACTTGGCATTATATACTAGCTATTTTCCTGTAGACAAACATATTACTGTAGGCAGCAATTATATACTGTATATCTAAGCCACTGCTTATAAGGGTATGTTCACATTTCACATAGCAAAACATAAATACACCCTTGTTTTAATGCTTTTCTAACATCTTGTATACGTACCAAAAAAGTAAAATAGTGTATGCTATGACACACAGTTACCCAGCAAAGCAGGGTACATGGAGTTCCATGGTCTACATAGTTGGCAGGGGACTCTTTATGCCAACATACCGCACAGGGTCTAATAGAACATCACGGTAGCGAATTTCCAGAAATCTTTGGAAAGTTTTTGACAGACGTTATACAGCTTAGCCACGTTATCATTAATTCACCTACCACAATAAATATTCTGACAGAAAAAAAGACAAAGTAATGCAGACTCTGTGCTCTTAGCGGTAGTACGTTGGGATATTTCACACTAAGTTTTCTTTTCTTTTGAATTTTTACAATCTGGCTTACTTCAGCTTGTAAAGAATGTCTGATGGAGCCTTCCTTCTCAATGCAATGGAAAATTGGACTGCTGCACACAGTATCTCTGCCATGTATTCACAGACAGACTATTATGAAAGAGGGAAACTTTGGAGTTTCACAAAATGTAGTTCAGGGGCTCACAGGCTATTACAAAGCACAGCAATCCACTGCAGGCAGGGGAAAGATGCCTGGATAAAAGGAAAGGAAGACAGACACAGGGCTGGTGCGTTTCTCATTTTAGAGCACAATGAGAGGGAACGCCTTGCTCAGAACTATATTACTGAGTGAGAGAACAAGGGGGCTCTATGAGCTAAAGCACTGTCATCCTACACTGGTCTACACAACAGAACAATAACAATGTACTTATATTGTGTTTATTACTTATAGATCTCAAGGATCATATAACGTTGTCACAAGCATCTACCATCATATATGTCATACATCAACTTTATAGTGATGTATGTTTAATACACAGACAAGGAATTATATAAGTATACCACAATACTAAACTACTATTCGGCTAGACCAACCGTAATATGGCCCAAGATGACACCTCCCTCCCCCGGCTTGGAATTAACACTATAAAAGAAAACACAAGATCATACATTGTGTAAAAATTGTGGGCGTCGGCCACAGCTTTATTAAATAATGATGAACATATAAGCAGAACCTTGCTACCCCATGACCACTTGTATGACGCGTCACCAAATGCCTGGCACCGCGTTGCAGTGTGCATGTATCAGATGTTCCATGGGTGACGCGCCTGTCCTCTTCTCTACCGCTGAAAAAGGGGACAAGGTCCTGCCGATATGCCAAGCTGTGACACCTGAGAACAAGAGAGGAATAATTAAAGAACCATAAATAACACAAAGTCAGAAACAAATGGGCTGGAAGGGTTGGAAAAGCCTGCGTCAGAGCTGGCGGGGATCCAAGTGGAAGTTCCTGCCTAGTGTCGACTCCTAAATAGACTCAAGCCCCCCCAGAAGCCCCGCAAATGAAGAAGCTGGCCGCTGGGTAGGGAGGGGAGCAGCGCCACACAGCACGGCCGGACAAGAGCCAACCGTACTATGACCCAAGATGGCACCTCTTGTATGACGTGTCAACAAATGCCCACCACCACGTTGCGGTGTGCCACCGGAACATGGTGTATACCTACACCGGGGTCCGACCCCCCTCCAAGTGCAAAGACAGGGCCCTTTCCACCCCATTCTGAATACCCAACAGAAGAATATCCAAATCGATATCAGACAAGTGAACCCCGTCCCTGCGCAATAAACCACTGTTTACCTTCTATTTGAGGGTACCTAACCACCACACCACCCCGGGACCGCAAATGGCAAGACACCCGAAACAACGCACTATCCTAAAGAAAATTACCTAACTTTTTTTTTTTTTTTGCATAAAAAAAATAAACTGTAAGAAGGCCAGGCCTAACATAACGCCTGTAACAATTTGAGCGCCATTTGCCTATCCGTTTAACTTCCTCTTCAGTTAAACCCGCGGCGTCTGCCGCTGTGGCTGTCCCTATGCAGAACGAATGAGTCCAAACTCAGAAGGAGGGGCCGCCACTGACTCAAGGCAATGTTTAATCAAGCATATTGCTGCCCATAGAGGACAGCTGACCAGACCAAGCCTGTTAACAGGAGAACTCACCAGAAGGTATTACTGCTGGCTGTGTCGGCACGACCAGGGGAGAAGGCAGCAGAGCTGGTCCTGGTGCCGTATCTACAGGCACAGATGACACGTCCTGGATGGACCCAGGTTCTCTTCTCTCGCTCCCTCTCCTAGAACTCCTGCTGTAACAAGATCACCGAGACCTGTATGAGTCCCGAGATGAGGAAGAGGAACGGGACTCCGACAACTCCGCCCTGGAGCTATGTGATCGTCTCCGAGGCCTGCGTCACTACCGAAACGGTGGCAGCAGGCCGGCGCCCATGGGACCTGGCACCGCTTGCCACAGACCTAGCCCGCCACCCGATGCTCGCTGGAGCCTGGGCGGCGCGGGATGCTGAACAGGTGGCCCCCTAGAGTTCTACTGCAGGATGGATCGAGGCCGCCTGTTGCAGCCTAGGTGGAGCAGGAGCCTGGTCTGGCGCCCTGCTCGGGTTGAGCAGGGACACCAGCCAAGATGTCCCCTCCTCACTAACCATTTTGCAGCAGCAGCTCCATGAGCTGATGTTGGCGTTGCTCATCCTCAGTCATAGGGGATGATTCGATGCCCAAACTACAGCCTGGGTCGGCACTGGCGGGGATCCAAGAGGAAGGCCCCATCCAGCGCCAACTCCTAAACAGATGCAAGCCCTGCCCCCTTCCGGAAGCCGGCGAATGAAGAAGCCAGCCACTGGGTAGGGAGGAAGAGGGGAGCAGCATTACATAGCAGCCAGCCGCCTCACAATTTCATGGCACTTTGGCTATACATGCATCAAATTTAGCACACCTTCATCCCACC
Organism: Leptodactylus fuscus; assembly: GCF_031893055.1. Lineage (NCBI taxonomy): Eukaryota > Metazoa > Chordata > Amphibia > Anura > Leptodactylidae > Leptodactylus > Leptodactylus fuscus. Next base: position 73,667,443 of record NC_134268.1, on the reverse strand, counting down.
CTACCTCAATGACATAGCATTGCTCTCAGAGCTTTTAATACACACCGTCAGCCCCCTAAAGTAACATTACAGATGACGGAAATCTACAGCACAAATTCACTGAAAAAAAGGATCCTTAAGGTGAACTCCCACCTCTGCCCTTCTCAAATATAAAGTTAATATCATTGGCCACTAAAGTCATAGCTTAACTTGTAGAATACAGGATTTCCTGTAGTAGGTCACTATAAGTGATCCCTTAGTGCTTATTCACACGTCCGCACTGTGCGGGCATCTATGTTATTCATAGACAACACAGGATCTAGCTTATTTTCTTGTTGGGTTCTGTTTATGGTGACATATTTGTGATAAATAGATCAACTTATCTTATTTACTATACTTTTGCGGGCACAAAGAATAGACATCTCAAATCTATAGGTGTGCATATGGTCCGAGAATAACACAGACATCACATGCCTGCAAAATGAGGAGGTGCAAATAGCCCGTACTACTATATTCTGTATATTAGGGACTAGATATTCATGCAACTTAATAAGATTTTAGGAATTCTTCCTGTTATACTAAATATATGTTTTATCCTTGTTGAAAGTGTAACCAGATAAAACATGGAATAACTAAAAAGTTCCATAAACTATTAGGGAAGCAAAGAATGATGGATGATAGAATTAACATACTGGATTTCTGTATTGGCAAAGATACAAACATCGGGCTGTGCAAGGAAAAACATCAATGGCTGTCTGCAGTAAAATATCAGGATATAACTGAAACACAGGAAATTGTTGGTTATTTGTTAATGCTAAGGGAAAAGTCTACATCATAGGTAAACAATAAGGATAACAATAGAACAGTTTCCTCCTTTCCTTGTGAAGAAAACAGCAGCTTATGGAGAAGTACAATAGTGGGGCGACTCTCCGAAGTCAGAGTTTTTTTTACCAAGTTTATAGAAGGGCTATCACATAGCAATTAATTGTTCAGCAACTATCACCACACTCATCCCATATACAGCATACCTTAATATAGCACATATCACCCTATAATAGTACTAGGTGCACTAAAATCAAGCCAGGTACTTGTTTCCAGTGCAGCAAAATATAGTTGTAGCAAAAACTAACCTGACATCTAACACATTACACACTGTTGAACTTAATGGTACGTGAAACGTTAACTCTTGCTGTGTCCATATTTATAGAGATATATTGAAACTAGGGTCATGTGACTGGGGACTAAGACTGTTATACCACCTATGTCCAAATGTGTTCCTTTACAGAAATCTTGGGGTCTACAGTCACAGGGTGGTGCAATGGATCTGCACTCCCATATATTGGCTCTTGAGGTCTGAATTATGGCATAATGCCTCTTATCTCATGGTACATATAGAATGGCCACACACTCAGAGCTTAGTTTGGACTTTAGCTCAAATAAGTACAAGGATGTGAGTGATGTCAATCTATGTACAGCGCTGTAGAATATGTGGATGCTATATTAGTAACAGAAATAAGTACTGTTAAAAGAGCCATATATACCAATAATCCCAGAGTACAACTTTCTATTTGACACAGGACATATCACGATTTGCTTTCTGTAACTTGAAGAACAATCTGCAGAATACTTTTCCAATCCAATAAACCACACAGTGCTAGTCATATGATACCGTAATAATATGATGTCCCAATGACCATGTTAACTAAAATACAATATCTTTGTGGACATTGGCCGGACCTCGGCATACTTGTAATGTGATGGTAATGTCATGTCATTACACCTGTTGACAGGTCCACATTATTGTCTTCTAAATAAAGATCTGTATAAAAATGACAACACTGTTTTGTATGACCTTAAAGTAAGTTAAAAGATCTTTGGTGAAAATGAGGACATAACAGAAGCAGAAAAAGGCATCTGTATAACAAACTGCGTTTCCAAAGAGCCATTACCTGATTATTATCCCTAATATTTCACGTAAATTGTTATGTGCAGGAAAGACGTTCTGTATCTGGCATAGACGTTGTGCCCAATAGGTTAATAACTAGTCCGTGCTATTACAATGTGATTGATTAAAAGGACATGGTGTCTCCCCAGCTACATCCTATGGATTATTAAGCCGCTGATGGCGTTAGAAAGCTGCACTAGGCATTGCTTAGAAAGAATGACAAGCACCCAAGCAGCCAGCCATTCAGCAGCACAAGGCGGCTCAGAAAACTTTGCAGAGGTTGTTATTATGTGACACTGGCAGTATTCATGCTGGTGGCGCTACTGACAGCATAGTCACGTCTCCCGGGCAATGCACCTGGCTCTTCCCGCTTGCCGGCAAAGCCCAAACGGCATTGTTCTCTGGGACTTTGGTGTCTATGCAGGACATGACAAGTCCAAGAGGAAATTACCCTGTTTACTTTAATAGAGGGGGTGCAGGAAAGCAGCTGGGAAGATAAGAGAGCAGAGGAAATAGGGTGGAGAATAAGGAGACTGAAAAGTGGATGAAATGAAAAAGGAAAAGGGAAATTATGAGAACTAGCTGCAAGATCTGATAATGATCCGGATCCCAATCACTGCCTGCCCTATGCCGGATGGTTACATAGCATATACGTATAGAAATCCCATTAGAAAGTTACTAAGAGTATCTAACAGCAGGTGACATTCTGAAGACCAAAGAAATAGCATCCTGCAGCATGATGGTCATTGTAGTGCCACGCCAGTGGAGAAGTTACTATGTTGCTAAAGGTGACATTAGTAGAAATCTGCTGAAAAGAGCAGGTAAACAGATGCTTTGGGACTGAAAATGGGATTTACTGGGTATTTGTCGACTCCTGATATAGGTCTGTCACTGACAACATGAATAGAGAACCCTATATGTCACATGAAAGTATACGTACACACTCGGGTGCAGGTGGCATCACTGCCATCTATAATATGCTGAAGGAGATGATGTCAGGTGCCCACTCGTTATGCCAACGGTCATCGGTTAGAGATGTCTGAGTATGGCTATCCTATGTCTGATATAGGGGACAGGTTAAACAGGAGCTCAGGAAGTTACCAGGCATGTAATTATATATATATATATATATATATATATATATATATTATATATACACATACTGCAAAGACCTAAGACCTCCATGTATTGTATGTATACAGTGTTGGCAGAGGGAAGTTGTGCAGCTGTTCTTCTGTCAATCTGTATACAGTGACAATACACGTGATATATAGAGAAACATTAATAAGCCTTGTCTTTATCAGCCTTCCATGTAGTATGTATATAGGGGATGGTACACATTGATCACATAACTGCTGCCCAGCACAGTCCTGGCTGTCAGTGCCTGCCATGCGTGCCTGTTTACTACTGCTGGCTGTGCTAATAGTGGGCTCAGGGCACACGGTGCAGTGGCTTGTGTTTACATGCGCTGCACTGGTTGCAGTACCAATCCGTTAGTTTGCACACCATGAACAGTCGGCTGTACAGCAGCTCTGTCTATTATACTACACACAGGGTCTATGTAGTGAACAGGACGAGGCATACACATGGTTAAATATCCATTTCATGGAATGAACCAGGAAGCTGAGCTCAGCCATGTTACTACATAGAAACTTCCCCTAACTCCGCACATGGCACCATGCCCAGCTTCTCGGGCTATACCCCTGCCCAGCTGTAGACACCCCTGCCCTGCTTTAGCATCTCCGGGCTCAGCCTCTGGTCAGTGAGAGCCGTTACAGTGTGTACAGTAACTTGCGGATGACAGCTCCCCTCTCAGTCCGCACTCACCCCCTGACAGTGTCCACTTACCAGAGTATGGTCCGAATGCAACAGCGGGCAGAAGTCCAGCTAAAGTCAGCAGGCAACTTGTAAACACTTTCCCCATGGCGGCTCCAGGACTCCACAACACAACCCAGCAAATAAGTCTCCTCAGTTACAGAACCAGCGAAGAGCCAAGGCAGGAAAGTTGCACAGTCCGTCCTGCAAGCCGGCCAGGCTGCATAAGCCTGCCAGATATTGAGCGGCGTGATTCGGGTGGATTCCCCCTCCCCTTTCCCCTTCGCTGGCCGAACGATTGGCTGGTGGCAAGGAGGGGGCGGGGGCCTCCTCCCAGCTATATCCAAGTCAGTGCTGGACGGGGAAGCCTTCTTGCCAGCGCTGAGGAAACAAGCTAGATGCTTCACAGTGAATGAAAGGAGGATGCTCTGGTCTCTTTACAAAGTGAATGCAGAAGGAAGGGGCTGTTTACCTCACACCCTCCCCACATGTCTGCAAACAGCTTTCTTGACACACTGAACTGGAGGAGTAGCATGCGGGATCTTCAAGACCAGGAACAAGGAGCAGCCAGCCGGTAACAGCAGCTCAATGAGCTGCTGCATCAAAAGGTAAGGGAAGGGGCAAGCAAGCTGGTTGGACTCCCTGCTCAAAAAATTGAGTGGGGTGCCAGTACAGGGCTCCCTTCCACTTACAACAGCCGGCGGTGGTCTCCAGACCACTGAACCGGCTCAGTTACAGAGTCCCCAGAACGTGTGTGTGTGTGTGTGTGTGTGTGTGTCCCAAATCTATAGAGACTTTCTGCTTGTAAATGTGGGAATTGCTTATATGATAGGGATTTTTTCAGCCTAATTTATACCCGGGAGAGGAAAGATTATACATGTGGTGTAGGGAGAGGAGCAGCTGCAATGCAGCCTAACACATTTGGAAATGTCTTTACAGAGCTTGCTAAGTCAGAGATAGTAGTAAGTTTTGCAGTAAAGTTGTGGCACACTCTGCTAGTTCCATGCTGTGTCACATTTGCTATAGTATAGCTCATCCCCTCCCCCTCTATGTTCAGACTGTGGTTGGGGATGTATCAGGAGCTTGCAGGGAGATTCCATTGCCTTTAGTTTTAGGTAAATCTGCATGTACCTGCAATGTACCTCACACTTTAATTGTAATATCTACGGGCCAAAGATCCTAATTCCCTTCCACATGCTGTATCTAGAGCCTGTAGTACAGCTGCTGCATGTTATTGCCCCGGGGTTTGTTCTCAGCAGCTTTCATTGTTGCAATGTGAATGCTGAAAGGTGCGAGAGACCGTTACATATATCCCATAACCTTGTCCATTTCCAGTCACGGAGCCATGTGAGCGCTTAAGGTTTGCGGGACAAATTGATTCTCATAATGGTACCATTTATTATTCCGTACATTGTATGATTGTGCAATGTGGAGAGAATAGGTGTGCTCACATGCAGAGAGGGAGAATGTCAGAATCCTGTGCTGGTTTGCTACATTAACCCCTTATAGGCAGAGTAAGATTACTGCGTTTAAGGGCAAACAGCGGTCACTATATCCATGTAGTGTAGATACCTGGCTGGCAGCGATACAGCGAAGTTCTTGTCTCTAGGCTGTATCTGGTCTGTATTATAGTACAGGGTCAGACAGGGGGACTGGTGAATCCCCCGGTGGGCCCGTACCTTTAGTGGGCCCTACCGGACCTCCACTGCTTTTTTCAATAGGCAGCTGAGGTGCCGTAAGGCCCCTATGCATTTATCTTGCCACTGCTCCTGCCCGGGGCCCCCCCATATGCTGCACATTACGTCATTGCAACGTAATGTGCAGGGCCCAGGCCGAAGCTCCAGGATGAAGGGCTGTGAGCAGGAGCCGGGAGAAGGTAGGTGATGCAGCCAAGTTCTTCTCGGTTTTGCGATCCGGTTTTAATAACCGGATCACAAAAACAGGAAAAAGTGGCGCCACAGACTCACAAACTTGTAGGCCACAGACCCCATTTAGCCTGTGGCCTACAAGCTAAGCCCCAATACTTACCTGTCTGCTCCGGCGCCACCTGCTTCTTCATGCTCCAGGCGCATATGGCGTCATATCAGTGCACGCGAAGCAAGAAGGAGTGCGACTAGGGAGCAAACAGGTAAGTAATCATCTAATACTGCCATAGGAGGGACCAGTGAAGAGGCTACTGTATGGGCCATACAGTGACCCCTTCACTATTCCTCCCCCCCCTAAATATTGACCAAATCACATGCCCCCCATTCCCCATACAGTGGCCCCCTTCAGTATTACCCACATACACTCCCCCCCCCCCCCATACAGTGGCCCCTTCACTGGTCACCTATACTGTACAGGGGGGGGGGAAGTAATGTGTGTGGGGGGGGAGGGGTCAGTGATAGAGGCCAATATCCTGGGGGACATTAAAGGCAAAAATGGACAACATTTTTGAAATTTTAATAAGCTGAGAGCAGTGAAAAAAAAAGTATACACACCTGTCCCTGTTGTTCCAGTATCCTCCCGCACTTCCTGATTCTTTTGCTCTAGTGGCATCTTCCGGTTTTGTGCTTTGGCCTCAGTGGTCACGTGACCGCTAAGACCAATCAGTGAAGGGCCTGAGTGTCTGTATCTGTGACATCATGGGTCCTCTTCCTAAGGCCGCTAATTGGCCTCAGTGGTCATGTGAACGCTGGGGTCAATCAGCATTTTCAGTACAATGCTTGGAGGGACCCGGCTGAGCAGACGAACCAGGAGGCACAGGTCAGATGAGTATGTATTTTTTTAATTTTTTTTTTTACTGCCCCCAGCAGATTTAAACTTTAAAAGTTTAGTCTGTACAAACCCTTTAAGTCTAAGACCCCACGTTCTGGAAACACGGCTTTTTTTGTTGCAGATTTTGTTTCTTTTTTTTCAGCCAAAGCCAAGAATGGCTACAAAAGTAATAGGGAATATATAGAAAGCTCTTATACCTCTAACTTCTGCTCAGTCTACTCTTGGTTTTGGCTCAAAAAACCGCAACAGAAAAAAAAGCTTTTTTTTTTTTTTTTTTTTTTTTTTTTAATAAAAACTAGGCCGGGGAAGGTGCAACTCCACCCCTTCCCCCCAATAAAACACAGAACTTTCCCTCCTGTCCCCAGTGTCTTCCAACGCAGTTCGGACCTGCACCTCTATTGTATTCTTCCAGCAGAAGTTCCCTCTGCCAATAAGCTGCCTAAGGGAAGGGACCTGGGATGTCACAGCCAGTGTGAACTTCTGACAAAAGAAGACAGCAGAGCTGCAGGACTGGACCATGCTAGGAGGACACCTCAGCACCACGGACAGGCGAGTATGGTTTGTTTGTTTGTTTTTCCACCTCCCACGGATTCATTTAAAAAAATAGATAAATAATTAAATTATACTGGACAACCTCTTTTTAAAGTGTGGGACATTAGTGGGGTATATTAAAGGGGTTGTACAGGGTTAATTTTTTCTGGTTTATCCTCAGGACAGGCCATAAATACCTGATCTATAGGGAGCTGATAGCTGGCCATCAGACCGATCAGCTATACGGAGTCAATTCCGGCACCCATCCTGTACATAATATGGGTCGGAAGCAGAAAACTCTGACCACTATATATCAGCCGGCACCTTCACTGAATCTCAGCACATATTGAAGTCAGTGGGAGCTGAACTGCAGTGAAATCGCCGGGTGACTAAACAGTGGATGGAACTTCATGCTTCTGGCCCTCTGTTGTGCACAGAACGGGCGCTGGAAATGGCTCCATACAGCTGATCTGCAGGGGTCCTGGCGGTGGGCCCCTAGAAACAATTCCACTGGTGGCCCTAGACTGACCCTGTTATAGTGGCTTATAATGGGGTCTTACAGGGGGCATTGATTTTTCTTGAAACTAGATTGGTACATTGCACAATCTCCAGATGTGTTCCATTAGTGATGTAGATAGCTGAAGCTATGCATATAGGATGGGTAAAGGCTAAATACAATACTGATGTCAGAAGGAAACATGACAGAGTAGGTATGTCTTTACTGTAAGAAGGTCCTTCCACTGTATCCTGTGCAGTGGAGTAACATGGAGAGATGTGGGGTGCATGGTCTACTGTGTTGGGGGAGAGATGTGTGGTGCAGGGTGGAGTGTGTGGGGGAGAGATGTGAGATGCAGGGTGTAGTGTGGGGGGTAGAGATGTGGGGTGTAGGGGGGAGAGATGTAGACTGTAGTTGTACTGGTGGGTGGAAAGATGTGAGGTGCATGGTGCATTGGTGGGGGGAGGGATGCAGGGTGGACTGTGGGGGAAGAGAGATGTGGGGTGCAAGTTGGACTGTTGGGGGAGATACGGGGTGGACTGTGGAGGGAGAGATGCCGGGTGCACTGCAGTTTTTACTGTGGTGTGTCTGCCACGTTGGGCTTCAGCCTTAGGGTGCATGCACACTACGTAACGCCGGGCGTGTATGAGAGCCGTACACGCCGGCGTTACAGCAGGGCTGCCGAACACTTCCCATTCACTTCAATGGGAGCGCTCGTAAACGCCGCTGTTACGAGCGCTCCCATTGAAGTGAATGGGAAGTGTTCGGCAGTCTGCCGTAATGCCGGCGTGTACGGCTCTCATACACGCCCGGCGTTACGTAGTCTGCATGCACCCTTAAAAGACACTTGGGGAGCTGTGGGAAACTTGTTTGGGGTTCTCTGAGCTGTGGAGTGCTTACTAACACTATGGGGGTGCTAGCATTGCGGGGGTAGGCTTATAGGAGCGATCTGGTCACCACAAGGTAACCCCTCCCCGTTGGTATCACGCACAGGGGTGATAAGAATTTGGGTGTTTTGCACATCAGTCTGAATGGAATGGCAGGTATTAATCTATTTCAGTGATTTCAGACCACCGGAGAAAGCCAAAGTATAAAACTATGTTTGTTGGGACTGGGCAACCCCTTTAAGGTTCATGGGGAATAGTAACAGTGTGGGGGTACACTGGAGGGACATAGGGGGATAGTGCGGTGCTTGTTAGTAATGTGGGGGTACACTGGAGACACGTGGGGGGATAGTAGGATGTCTTTGTTTTACTATACGATGTTTATTATATCACGCTTAGCCGTCCTCAGATGTAATGCCTTGAACCCCTCTTAGCCCAATTTGTATTAGCTGCAGTTCGCCATTATTATTATAAACATTCGGGACACTTTTTCTTAGTTACAGACATGCTCCCAGTATCATTCCACTTCCTATTAGAAGCCATTGTAAGGGATAAGTATTGCTCTGGTAGGCCCCTGGCCTGATTTAATACAGCAACTACGGGGACCTCAGTGGTCACCAGGGAATAAGGTGTGGAGGTCCAAGCTACTGCATAACAGTGTTTTGTAAGGTGGTCGCCGCATCATCCAGGCACAGCATTAATATAACACTACGAGGCAGGATAGTATACCTGCCCTAACCACTCCAGACCTGTATTAACCCCTCAATAATAATAGTAATAACAATTAATTTATGCTACAGCTGAAATGCAATTTGTAGGCTCCAAGTCAGGCAGGGATACACTACAAAATCTAGTCGCTGCACACAGAGTTTACAATCACAGGAGGCGGGTGCATATAGGCCACAGAGGTGAGACAATCAGTTCCAGCCATGAAACGTAAACGGTATGAGCACTGCCATATTCAATACAGCATCATTATTAGAAGGTTATTGGCACAGAGGGCCTGTTTTGTGATATCCCTAAATAACGCTAACAAAGTCTTAGGCAGACTCGTGCCTTTATTTAACCCCTTCTCGCCGACAGCATTTTTTGATTTTCGTTTTTGACTCCACCCCTTCCAAACCCCATAACCTTTTTATTTCTCTGCTCTTAGAGCCATATCAGGTCTTATTGTTTGTGGGACTTTTTTTTTCATGTTGCTACCATTAATTACTCTGTACAATGTACTGGGAAGCTAGAAAAAAAAAATCAGAATGGGGTGGATTTGCCGAAAAAGTGCATTTGTGCGATTTTCTTACGGGCTTCGTTTTTACAGCGTTCACTGTGCAGCCAAAATAACATGTCACCTGTGTTCTATGTTTCGGTACGATTCTGGGGATACCTAATTTATATGGTTTTATTTACATTGTAACCCCTTAACAAAAATCCAAAACTCTGCCCCCAAATTTTTTTTCTAACAGTCACCATATTCTGACACCCATAACTTTTTTTTTTTATACTTCCTTGTGCGAAGATGCATAGTGTGTCTTTTTTGGGGGGGCCAGGTGTACTTTTCAGTTATACCATGTTGGGGAATTGCTTTGATCACTTTTTATTCAAATTTTTATCAGAGGCAAAACAGTGAAAAAAACGGCGGTTTGTCACTTTTGACTTTTGTTCCCCACTACGGCGTTTACCGTATGGGAAAAATATTTTTATAGATTTGTAGAACGGGCATTTTCGGACACAGGGATACCTAATGTGTATGTGTTTCATAGTATTTAAGTACTTTCATATGTGTTCTAGAGAAAGTGGGGGTGATTTGAAATTTTATTATTTTTAAAATGTTGTTTTTTTTGTTTTTATTTTTTTAATGCATTTACTAGAACCCATAGGGGTCTTGAACCCCAGGGGGTTTGATCACTTAAGCAATGCATTACAATGGTAATACATTGCAAAATACCAGGGCTTCTATTGCAGGCTACATAGAGTAGTCTGCAATAGAATCCATTGAATGACAGGTTGCAGAGCATTCACAAGGCTCCCAGCTGTCATAGCAACGTGATGCCGGGAAAATGGCAGCGCCCACGTGCCTGTTCCTAGGGTGGGCTCGGACCTAGTAGTAGGCTTACACTGAGCTCCGGTGGCATATGGCAGGACTTTGCACCCTTTCAGCGATGAAGAAGACTACTGACGTGTCACCCTGGAGGAACATCCAACGCGTGCCCATATTTGTAGGGTGTTGTGTGTTAATGGAATGTAATATAGAATATTTGGGGACAGAATTTTACAAAATGATGCCTATGTAAGGACAAGCTTATCCAGGGTCTTTTTACACTAACTGCCAGATCTGGAGTCGGGAAGGAATTTTTCCCATAAGATGGGGCGATCAGCATAACCCCCTTTTGTTTGTTTTTTTTCGTCTTCCTCTGGATCAACATGGTAGGGTATATAGTTGGTACTTGATACGATGTAACTATGTACCACGTAATAATTGTCGAATGATATGGTGAAAGAGTGATGCTACAATGTAATATGACCACCGATAGTTTTCCCGTTGAACGGTCAAATTGTGCTGTAATGTAATATTGGTTGCTTACTGTTAATTTTGTAGGTGTCACAGCTGACATATGGCAGGACCTTGCCCGCTTCAGCGATGAAGAAGACTACCGACATGTCACCCTGGAGGAACATCCAATACGTGCCCACCTGGAAGTGGTGGCTGGCACTCGGGGGACACACCCATGATCAGTCATCAGTAGGGGGGTAATCAGGGTCTCTGCTTTATGTCTATATATATATATATATATATATATATATATATATTGTGTGTGTATGTATATCTTTATGTTTAGATATATAAGTAATAAAGCTGTGGCCGGCCCCACTTCATCCACAAGTTTGGACTGTGCTTAATGATGTTTTTGTTATACACGGGCAAAGTGGAAAGGAAAGGGGTTGTTTGTAAGGAAGTCTAGTATGGCTGGTCACTCCCTGCTACTGGCTGCGGCACAGAGAAGTTTGGATGCTCCTGGTCCCAGTGGTCCTGTGGGTGTGGAGTGTGCCTGTCAGTGCGTGTACACTAGTGAGTACCTGGCTCAGTGAGTACACCAGTGAGCGTCTGGCAGTGTGTCCACTAGTGAGTGCCCGCTCGCTGTCTCTAGTAGTAAAGCTGCGGCAGGACACACATATCTCGGGTACTGTACTCTCTGGATTCAGAACTCTGGCAGCGGCAGCTCAGGGCGGTAACGTTACACATGGCTCCAGCGCTCTGCTTACACTGTGCACCTGGAAGCGGCACCAGCTAAGGTGTGAATGAGCACTGGATGCTACATCTAGCTATGTGCAAGTCCGAAGAGTTTTACCATACCTCTCTTAAAGTGCTCCACTCTGGAGATACAATGCCTGATATAGTGTGTTCAGAGTGTAGCTGTCATGACAATGGACTGCTAGAAGAAAGTTACAAGCCTTGTGTATTGTCTGCCCTGTGACATGTACTTTGAAGGTGCAATACAAGGAATGGTACTGCTTTTCTACATTACCCTATATTCCTCTGCATCAGCCATAACAGTAATACTACAGTATAAAAAGTCACAAATACATTTTTTTTTTAATGCATGAGGAACCAGACACATAAGAAACCATCCTCTGTATTGTCTAACATTGTGTAGGTATACCTCATGCCACCTAAACTTCTCTGACCCCTGAGCTATGGACGATACAAGACCTCTTAAGGAGTGTTACTTTTACAGAAATTTGTGCTCCAGTACATGGGATCAAAGCAGACATGCTGACATTCTAGTCTACATGCCCCTTGGAGTTCAGGTTCCTGTTTCCGGCTATCCAGATACTTGCCATTGGGAGCCACAATGAACTAAACGGCTGACAAATATATTCCCTGCACTGGATAAGCTTGCTTACTACTGTATATACAGGTCCCCCATATCACCCATACGGTATGTTCACATGGTGGAGTCTGGCATTGATTTTGAGGCTGATTCTACATCCAAATCAGCAGCAGATTCTGTCCTGATTCTACCCCCAACTGTTTTCAGTATGAGCCAAAGATCGGAGCAGAAAGTTGAAAAAATAAGCATTCTGCGTGGACTTGTCTCATATTCCTCATAATATTAATCGCAGAACCCATGGAATGAGAAAGCTGATCAGCCCCATTCATCTGGAGCTGATCGGTGGCTGAAAGCTCTGCTTCTGCTTTCCACCACCAGGGACCTGAGAACTGGAAACTGAGAAGAGGCATCTGAGGCAGAAGTCCTCCTTAATCCCTCTTCATTTTCTGACATATGAGCAGGTTCTTAAGGTTGCTGAGCACAGTGGAGGGGTTGGTTCCTCTGCTCTTCCCATAGACTCTTCTACTCTGAGTCACGTGACTGACCCCAGTTTGCTCTACGTACAAGTCTTAGGAGTAGAGCTGGTGAGCACCAGCAGAAGATAGAAGATACTGAGCACCCAGACTTTTGTTCCCTGCTCTGCTCTGCTCTCTGGGGACGACAGGGAACCTGTGTGTGTGTGTGTGTATGTATATATATATATATATATATAGCTTATCCGGTGCAGTGGGTGCGCCAGTACAATTTTGTGTTCTCTGCTTCACCCCTTTAGATTCTCCTTCACCCCCTGGGCAGCCTATTTGCAATCTGCATGTTGTTTTACTATAGTTCATTGTCTTTACTTGTTCTATGAAACACTGTATAGGGAACCTGGTTAAGTAAGCCTGATAACTGCTATGGACTATACAGCTGTGAACCAGGTTCTTCCTCTGTACAGTCACCGCTAGCTTAAAGTAAGTGATGGTTTGGAATGGCCAGAGGGAATGATCACGTGTGTATTTGGACTCTTCATCTACTGATTATAGGGTGACATGGTGTGACCCAATTTATTATGATTTTTGTTATGGGGCACTCCATGTAACACACTCATTTATGCATAGGTAGATCCGCGCTCAGGTCAGTACTACACAGAAGCTGTGCCGGCGCCATTACACCCGGCACTCGGCTGCATTACACAGCCGAGGGCCAGGACGAGCTGCCCCAGTGAATTGCCGGTCGGAGCTCCGCTCCGATCGGCAGTATTAACCCTTCCGATGCCGTGGACACATGTCCGCGACATCGAGAGCGTTTTCTGTGACATCACCCCCCCCACCCGGGCACCCCCCGCAGCGAGATCTAAATAGGTCCCTAGAATACAAAATCTTTAAATTTTCTTGAAAATCTGACAATTTGCTACTAAAGTTATACGCCTTCTAACTTCCTAGGAAAGTAAAAGGACATTGAAGAAACAATGCCAATATAAAGTAGACATATGGGAAATGTTAATTAGGAAGAATTTTGTGTGATAGTACTGTCTGTGTTTTCACGAGAATAACAGAAACTTTCAAAATTGATAATTTTATGTAATTTTCAGTATATTGTCCTTTTTTTTTTTAAATCAGATTTTTATTAACAAATTTTTCTTAACATAAAATCAAACTATTGACAAAACAACAGCAACACAATAACAATTCAAAGTAAATATGGAGACACAATCCGACACATAAAGAGGGAGGGGGGGGAAGTCCTTTAGGACCCCTGCTAAATCTCCCGAACCTCCTTTGATTTCCATGTAAAGAATAGCACTCAGGGGATCAAGGAAACAGAGAAAGTTGAAGTGAGAGATCTGTTCCTAATCAGAGATGGGGAGGGAAGGCCAGGTGAGTCCAACCATGCTCCCCAAATTTTTTCAAATTTAGTTTGGGCCTTTCTCTGTATATATACTCCCCTCTCCAGCCTAATAGTATTATTAACTCTAGATATCAATTCCACTAGAGAAGGAGGACTCGGGTCCAACCAATGATAAGCAATCAATTTTCTTGCCTGGTATAAAACCCTGAACAACCCTATAAAATCCGGGCTTTCCGTGTCCACACCCTCCCCCAAAAGACCTAGGAGGCAAACTAATGGTGATTGCAGAAGTGCAATAGAATACACCCAGCCAAGCAAGGACAGTACCTGACTCCAGTAATTGGCTAACTCCCGACACTCCCACATCATATGCAGGAGATGTGCGGGTTCCATACTACAGCGGGGGCATTTGGCATCAGAACGGATATGCATACGGAACAGTCTCTGTGGAGTCACTAGGGGACAGTGTTGGGGTTAGGGCTAACACATCTCGCCAGGTTTCCTCATCCACCGCACCAACATCCCCCTCCCACCTTTCCCTAGTCTTGTCCGGGAAATCCTCCATTAATAACTGTCGGTACAGTGTAGATATCATTCCCTTAGTAATAGATCCCATAAGAGTACGTTGCAGTGCGGGGTGTAGTCCAACTGTCAGGGGGGTACGTCTAGTCTGAACATGGAAGGCATGACGAAGCTGAAGATACTGATAAAACCACACCTGGGGTATAGAAAAATCACTCTGAAGGTCTGCAAAGGTCTTAAATATCCCGTTATCTAGGATATGACTAAGGGACAGGACACCCTTATCCCTCCACCCCTCGAAGCCCGTTAGCACAGTAAATTCAATCAAGCGATTATTATGCCACAGAGGAGTAAATGTAGTAAAGCCACAAGTACCTAACAGTTTCTTCCCCCTATCCCATACCTTGTATAAGAGGGCTAACGTGGGGAGTCGAGAACGAGCGGTTGGTAGGGGACCAGCCTCCAAAACAGCCACCGGAACAGATATTGTCCTTTTTTTTTAACAAACAAACGCAATGACCAAATTTACCACCAACATAAAGTACAATGTGTCACGAAAAAACAATCTTGGAATCACCTGGATAGGTAAATGCATTATGAAGCTATCCTCACATAAAGTAAAAGAAGTCATATTTGAAAAACAGGGTCTGAGCCTTTAGGGCCCAAAGTACCCTGGGTCCTTAAGGGGTTAATATATCTTTACAGTTGTAAGAATTCGGATCTTCTGATATAAAACTCTGCATAGGCTATTCCCCCGCCCCCCCTCCTTAGTTGTGAATGCAGACAGCCAATATTTTACTACTGAAAGAAGCAATTGATTGAAAATGATTATTACATGCATACAGCTCTTATGGCCAATAATATAGATGTGTGCTCAACATAAAACAAAAAAGACCAGGAAAAATACAGAGTGCTACTGGGAAATGATGAGAAATAAATAAAGCTAAAAATGCTAATTTTATTAGGTTCCAATGACTGTATTAACAAGGGCTATGCGTTTCAACACCGGTTGGGTGTCTTCATCAGGCCACTATACATAAAACATAAATAAAAATCCAAGTAAAAATAAGTCATAATTAAATAATAAGATAAATTAGATAAATAAATAGTAATAATAGATGATAATACAAAGGTTTAAGTTTAAAAATAAAGTATGCAATCCATATATATAATATAGTAAATACTATATGGTAGTGGCCATGTTCATAATATAATACAGTTCAACAGTGTTATATATACAGAAAACGAATGTCCAACCATAAAAATTTAATTTTTTTCCTCAGCATTTTTCACAGAAAGTCCATAGAGTTTTCCTCTGTGGACTTTCTGCTCCTATTATACCTATACGGTAAACCATAGATATTCAAAAAAACAAAAAATACTCCAGCATGCCCAATTATATATAAAATATAACTTTTACTTCAAAAATTTAAAAACATAGTACAGACATGGATCCAGGCACGTACAAAAAACAGAAAAGCTTACGCGTTTCGGGAACAAGGATGAGGTCCCTTATTCATAGCTTGTCAAGCTATGAATAAGGGATTTTTAAATTTTTGAAGTAAAAGTTATATTTTATATATAATTGGGCATGCTGGAGTATTTTTTGTTTTTTTGACTATTGCCTACCCTGTGAAACAGTCCGGGGGTTTCTCCGTGCAGCCCATTTGCTCGTAAAATAGATCCAGCAATACATATACAGGTGATTCCATGGTGGTCAGAGCTGCATATATTTTGCTTTGTACAAACCATAGATATAGCTGATATGCTGAGATTTTCTAAAGCACAAGTATTTTTCAAAACGAAGCTTTTCCACTGTGGATTTTTTCTGCAACGTGTGGATGGATTAGCCTGAATCCCATCTACTTTGCAGGCAATGTAAAATGCAGTGTTTTTTGCAATGTTGGGCCCCGGCCTTATGGGGGGACAAGCCTTCCATCTGGCAATCAGAATAAATCTCTTGATGAACATCCCAACACCAAAATGTAGTAATTATTTTATCTGTAAAAATGTGCTAAAAAAGTATATAAAACTTCAATACTGTATTCCTTACTTTTTTATTGGATACCAACAAAAGTTGACACTCCACTTATTGTATAGTGTCGTCTTTTGTGATTCTTTCATTGGTTACAGTATTTTAGACAACTAGTGCAGTCTGCAAGACTGTTATTGTAGTTAAATATACTGGATCCCCCGACAAAAAACTGACAGACTCCATTCAGAAATATTGTTAGTTTCCCTTGTAGCACTTGAGAGAATATCAGACAGAAGAAAATAACACAAATTGTGGAACAAAACAAATAACAGCAATAACGCACAATAGACAAATAACAGAAATAAAATAATAATGTGATCATAGTAAAAAAAATCATAAATCCGGATGTTAGAGTTCACATTGTATAAATCAGTAGTATGTTGTATGACTTAATGTAATACTGGTGTATTCTGCAATTTGATCATGAATGTGAATAATGCACTTGGAGTGAGATCCTGCAGAAACTTACTATTAAGTTCTCGTCTTACAGCAGGACAGATTAAAGTTTGTTCATAAATTAGTGACTATTCAAGTTAGTTCCTCAGGCTAGGTTCACATTTACACTGGAGTCTCCATAGGAGACCCCGCTGCAGGTTCGCCTGAATATCAGCAGGGAGAAAAGTCCTGCACGGAGGATCTTTTTCTCCGACAGTTTCAGTATAAAAATAGCGGAAACCAGATGGACACCCAGTGGACTCTATTATAGTCTATAGGGGTCTGCAGGTAACTGCTGTTTTAGCAGACGGGCTCTCTGTCGTTCGGGACTCCTGGCGGACCATAATGATGGAAAGCCAGTGCAAGTGTGAACCTAGCCTCATAGTTATTCCTTACAGAATTCTAAACATGTGAACATGGCATTAGGATGTATGGACATCATAGAGAGAGATCTCCCCTATTAAGCAGCAAATTGTGTATGATCTATCATGGACAATGGGTAATACTACATCTCTCCTGTGTTGTCACCAAAAGCTAAAGGTGAAAGAACCAGAAGTGCACCCTAGCACTAACTGCTAATCACTATAGATTCCAGCATCTAGCTTATTCCATTGGTTTCTACTATATGAATTAAGCATTCCCTAGTGGTGGTTGCAAGCAGCCAGAATTATACTCTTTCCATGTAGCATAAAAATTCAGCATGGAAATCAGACCATGGATTTTTCACAGTTGATCTCATTTTCTGCAATGAATATGGATGATATCTGCAGTGAATATACAGTTCAATCTGTTACACAATGTAAATGGATTTGTGATGAGGTCACAACATAATTTTCTGAAAACATCCTTGTTGAGCTCTACTTTATATTAACAGACCTGTAACTACATGCTACATCTTCTTGTACTTGAACTTGCACTGCTTTTCTTAAAGAGGAACTTTTACCACCTCCTACAAGTCCAGTTCTTTGCATTATTTATCAGGTGCTACTCCACTGATGCTTGCAGTTTTTTTCTCTAGCTCCCACTGTTCCTAAGCAATCATTGCTGTTAGGTTTGGTGCCTGATATGCTATTTAGGCTCTATACTGTCAGGAGGGCGGTGTCAGGCAAGAGCAGACAAGGGGTGTGATTCTGAGAGCTGACTTAATGTTTGACCCACGTCCAGTCCCTGCCTACTTGGCTCAACTATCCTAGGCGGTAGAGGACAACTGGGCGACAGTCCCTTCCTATAATACAAGTGTATACACAGAACGCAGATAAGACAAACAAACAGACACAGGTAATCAAGAGAGCCAAGGGTCAGCGCAGTACAAAATTGGAACCAGAAGAGTCAAAAAGGAAAAGCAAAGTCAGAACTAGATAATCAGAGAAACAAAGTGACGCTTAGCACGCTTTATGAGACTAATAGCAAGCAAGGGAGGGTTAGAAAACTAAATAAAGGGAACAAGATTCCTCTCCAAGCTTGATTGGCAAGGAAGGATGTCAATCAAAGAGTTACGAACGTCCAGCATCCAGAAGAACTCATAGCACTGGCTGAATTTACACACGGCAACAAATACTCAGCTGTGCTAAAACAATAGGAGCAGAAGATCATATATGGATGTTCCCCCTGTATTGTAGCATCTGACCAGAGGATGGCACAGAGGTTCGAGTGAGCAAAGATGTTACAATAGGTCAAAAGCTCTAACAATGTCTGAAAACTCCTTTAATTTCTGCAGCATAAAGCTGCTGGTGGGATTGAAAATTAATAACCAATTGACTTCTTTCTACTCATCTTTCCATGGCTCCTTCTTGCAGGATGAAGCCTGATATCACATTTTATTTATAAGAAAAAAAACCAAAAAACAAAGTTCCACAACAATGAGTGTATACCAATAGTCCACACAACCATGGTTGGTGGGATAGCAGATATGTAGTATGAATGTCCAGCCAAAAAGTACACAGTAATTCAGTATGAACGTAACCCAGATTCTATAACTAATCCAGGATCTTGCTAAATCCAAGCACAAGTTATTTAGGCTAATCTTGTAGATTGTAAATCATTGTGGGTAGGACATGTTCTCTCTCTGTAGATCTCCCTCGGTAAAATCATATTTAGGCTCCATGCGTACGAACGTATAGATTCTCCGATGGCTCCGTACACACACCGTGTATTTTCATGGGTCCATGTAGAGGGCCACAAGCCCAGGGTTATAACTCAGAGACAGGTCTTATTCCTGTCTGTTTTGTCCAGATTCATTCATGAAACGAATGAATCCATGGGGACATGGATGGCACAGGAATATTATTGTTTGCGTGCAAGGAGCTTTATTGGACTTGTTCTTTTTATTATTTCATGTTATGTTAAAAATATGTCCAGCCTCTGGGAATTATTGGTGCTTAAAAATCAAATAATATTTATATAGAAAATTCACAATATATATATTGTGACAGGCCCAGCTCTCTTTAAGTTAGGATACTTGCTGTTGAAGGTAGAAGCCGGACGGCTAGGACTTTATTTTGTATTGCTTCTCTTTTGTTTTGCCTGGAAAACCCTAATAAAACTGGTTGCGGCCAGTTGCACCAGACTTGGCTGGATCTGACTTTCATTTTTGTGCATAAAGTGCTCGCCTATCTGCAGAGACGAATATATATATATATATATATATATATATATATATATATATATATATATATATATATATTATGCAGTGTGCATTAATATCATGCCTCCACTATCATCCTGTGTCTGCTTTCTGCTGAAGCATATTGGGAGAGAATCTGAGAATTGGTGAATGCTGCCACCTCTGGCCGAAAATGAAATAGAAACCTTTAAAAAGCATTTTATTCTTCTTTACTGCGTAAAGGGGGAAAAGACAAAGCCCTTAGTCTGAAGTTTACATTGTTAAAATCAAAATTAGGTTTTGAAGCTGTAAATGTAGATACCATGTAAAATAAATACATGGATTATTGAAGAATAAAATAAAATGTGCATGATGTTCTGTTATGATAAAGCAAACTGTAGTTCACTTTCTATAGTTTTAATTGATCTATAGTATAAAGTTCTTTGAAAAGTGGAAATACTGTATATGTAATACTGAATACTGTAATAAATATACATTTCTATGAAAAAAGTAATGCTAATTAATCCATCATTGAGGAAATTTAGTAGGTCTTCTCTATGTTACTCCAGCAGGTAATGGTCCCTATTTACTTACTGATCCCTGGCGCTTCCCCTTCTGCGGAGGCAGCTGTAAGAAGGAAAAGGGATCGGTAACTAACGCCACAGGCCCGCAATCTCCACAAACACCACTATCATTATACTTGGGGGGTCTTTTCAGACCCCCCGAGTATAATGATAGGTGGGCTATGAGAGGTTAGGTTAACATAAAAAGTGTTACTTGCCTCTCCTGGCTCCAGAAGGCTTCAGGCCTACTTGGTGACGTCGCAGACATCACGTGGGCCAGGCTTGCGTCCTTATGCATCACGCCACATGCCTGACTCAAGTAACGTCTGTTCCATCATTGAAGATGGCCGACATCAGCAAGAAGAACACAGAGCCCAGGAGAGGTAAGTAACAGTGTTTTTTATGTTTGTATCCTCCCCTGGGTCTCCAATTATAATCATTGCAAATGGGTAGTACACAATGGGGCATAATACTGTGTGCAGGGGCCACTATGAGGAATAATACTGTGTACAGGGTCCACTATGTGGCATAATACTGTGTGCATGGGCCACTATGAGGCATTATACTTTGTACAGGGGCCACTATGGAGCATAACACTGTGTGAAGGGGCCACCATGTGGCATAATACTGTGTGCAGGGGCCACTATGGGGCATAGTAGTGCATGCAGGAATGCGGGGGGGGGGGGGGGGAGTCAGTCAGAGTCTTCAGTCATGGTGGATTGTGAGGGGGGTGTTGCCATGTCAAAAGTTCACCATGGGGCCCCGCCATTTGTGGTTATGCCACTGGTCAGAAGATCTGATCCAGTGGACGATTCTTGTCAGAGTTGTGAAATACTTTTGAAAAGTTTTGACATTCAGGTTCATTTACAAGAAAACCAGAAAGCCTTTTCGAGTTTTTTTGCCGTGGTTCAGTGCATAGGGTCTTAGCCTTCGCATGCTAGAACATGAACATTAGTAGCCATTACTAACGGGTTCAGCATACCAGTTGGCGGAAAAACTTGGGTGATAGCCATGGCTATAATAACACCCCAAGGTTGGGTTTCCACATCCAGCCACCCTGCTAGGGTACGACTGAACATCACATCAACATAGAGATCAGCACAGTTTTTATGCAGCTGAAAGCTTTTTCGTCTTTAATGGCCATATGCCACAGCTTGTGAAATGGCATTTCTATTTCATTGCCTACTGTACAGTGTGTGGCCATTAAAAATGAACAGGCTGTCAGTTACTTTCATGTGAAAATAAAAACATGCAGATCAACACAATTTTTTGTAGCACCTTGGCTGTTGTGTGAACATTAGCTGGAAACCCAATATTAAGGTAAAGCCCCACGTTGTGGAAACTCAGCCAGAGATGCAGCAGAAAAAAAGTGAGGCCATGGCTTATATGTGTTTTACTAAATCTCTTGAATGTATCAGTAACCTAAAACATATATACTGTATGTTATTCCTGTGCATTGTTGCACTTTAAGAATTTAATTTGCAGCATCTAAAGTAGTGAATAAAGAATACCAATACAGATCCTGTGCATGTTATAAGCAATG
Organism: Leptodactylus fuscus; assembly: GCF_031893055.1. NCBI lineage: Eukaryota > Metazoa > Chordata > Amphibia > Anura > Leptodactylidae > Leptodactylus > Leptodactylus fuscus. The sequence continues at coordinate 73,645,679 of NC_134268.1, read as the reverse complement.
GAATAATATTCCATATTACAAAGTCAATTTATTGACATCAGAATTGTGATAATCATTACAGAGGAGAATCTCTGGTTTCTAGTTTTATGTGAATAAATATAGTAGCTAAAAGCTTTCCTGAATATGTGCTGCTCCCACAAGCATTGCATTCATTATTCTCTTAGGCTACATTGTGCAAATGGCCATGAAAAATTTACATTTTTCACAACCCTTTTTCACCTAAGGGGCGCCTGGTTTCATGGATCCCTCATATATTTGATTGTACTTAGGGGATCTGTGAAAACAGGCAAAGACAGAACATGACCTATATTTTGACAGTCTGTTACACTGGACCGTCAAAATTTCAGCATGTGAATAGCCCCCATTCACATACTGGAAATCAATGCAGCCATGCGACGGACTTTATTTTGTCAGTTATATTCAATGTCATGTGAATATAACTTCAATCAATAATGTCCACTGCTTTGATATATAAAAAAAAACTAAAAACTTGAGTCTTCAGTAGTCGATCCCTTTTTTAAGGGAATCAAATAAAGTTTATATGTGTAATTGTAATATGATATATGTATGTAAGCACAATATTACAGTAAAATTATATGTTTATTGGGAAAAAATTGCACAGTTGAAAGGAGGTTCTAGTACCCTGTTGGGTCGGACCTAGCCTAGATATAACAATAAATACAGTTGGCCATGGATGCATAGAGCTTCTATATGGTATCCTGTGGCACAGGATGTCTACAGATGTTGAAGCTGGGCCTAATCCTACACACTTATATATTGCAAAAGCTGGCGTATCAGTTGGTGCCATAAATGGTTCATGTAGAGATAAGGATGTGTTATTGAAGGTTCCACCAGGATGGTGGACATGGAAACTGTGATTCTGCTTCTGTTGGTCTGTGGATTAAATAATACTCTTTACTGCTGGTCTGTAAGGGTCATATGGACTCTGTATGCCAGGTATGTGCCTTCAAACTGCTCACAACATCTCCTAACAGCTAGGTTAGAATGGCTCAGATGGCGGGCACTACCTTGAAACAACCATCCTGCTTTAGTCCAGTGAATAGCAGTCAATGATCTCTCATTAAGAGGTACACTACCAAAAGTAGCCTCTTTTGTGGCAAGTGTCTAATCAGACCTCACCTGTAATCATTTACATATCTACTTGAAACATAACTGCATCCCAAGCTTTTCAGCAATCTGACATTACTCTCCGGGTGTGTTATTTATTTTTTTGGGCAATAAGTACTGTATATATTTAAATTTTTTTAAATTACACCAAAAAATATATAAATATATATTATATTGATTAAGGTATGTTAGAGAGAAAAAGAGCCAAAATAACTAATGATCCTAGAACTACATATAAAAGTCAACGCTGGAAGGTTAAACAAATGAGCAAGTCTTGGGAAAACCAATATTGTATATGAATATAGCGTAACTTTCCATTCCCCACCCTCATGTGTATCTTATTGTAAACTTACATTTGCTAGACAGGAGTTAAAAATTAATTTACACATAAAACAGGAGAAACACAGTTAAGTCTATTTGCTACACGCAGATAATTTGCTATTCCCATGCATATCCTCTTAAAGCCGTCTATAACTAACAGCAGAGTAAATTATGTTAGTGGGTGTCTTTGAGAAAGCAGCCAGAAAGCTCGTCTTGTTGTTTATTTTTTTTTTGTTCTTTTTTTTATCATGATAAAACCAACTAGACTTCATAGGATCAGTTGTTGTTAACCACAGAAAGTACTTACTACTACTTGTTATTTTAGACATTTATGGTATATCCATAGGACATGCAGGATATGAATGTCTGACAGAAGCATGTGCTACCTATTTCCAGAACCAGGGTCTCATAGACCCCCTTCTAGGGTCAATTGGTGTCACAGCCACGGTGAAGAAAAACAGTTGGCCGATCATGCATATCTCTCTCTCCTTTCATTTCTACGTGAGTTCTGAGTACACCCAAGGGCTCTTATTAATATAAGAACAATATCATACAGGTTCTTTCACACAAAATAGCCTTGTGCATTCAGACCCCAATGCTTGTTTCATAATGAAGACCTATCCTTATGTGATTGTGTGCACCCCACACAGATCAGCGGTCTCTAGGATGCCGGATGCTGCTGCAGGGAGCAGGTGTAGTCCTTCCTATCAAGCACTTCCATAGTAGAAGTCCTGCTTTGAGCCCCGTTCACTGCTGTAGCCACCTGGAGCATCTGATCTGTGTGGGGTACAAAATATTCAGTATCGAGTATGAGGCTGAAACTCACTTCGCGTGCTATCAATGAGGTTATTAATGGTTGAGGAATGTTTTGCCGTACTGAATGTACTTGAACACGGAAATGATCAAGAATGGTTGCTCGCACCTCCCTTTGCAATTGCCAAAGTGAGTCTGCAGATGCTGCAGTGGCCAAAGTAGACAGTTCATTATAATGGAAACAACATCTGACCTGGTGTTGTCTTGTTTAAAAATGTTTTTTGCGACACTTTGGAGAAATGGTCATACCACCGGTTCTAGGACAAAATAAATGTAAGGTCGAGCGGTTATTGTACATGAAATGAAGACTAGACAAGTCCAGCTACCATACCTTATGGTAACAGTCATTGGTAGAACACCTGTATTACTAATGTGCATGTACTGATTGAGTGTCCAGTAGCTCCACCCTGCAGTATAGCGCAGTACTAGACATTACCTGTGCCACAATGAACGGCTCCTTTGGACACCAGGTGAGGGGTCTCAATTATTATTAATTTTTTGCTGCACTATATACTATTCATGATCCTAAAAAAGTAATGTACAGTTTCCAGTAACTGTACCTGGCTTTTAAATTATAGGATTAGCCTGCTTATTTTACTTTCATTTTCATTTTTTCTTGTTGTGGACTGAGATTTTGAAGCTTTGGAATCAATTTCTAAATTTTAATGCAGTTAAGGTATCAATTTCTGCTCAGCGGAATATGAGTGAATGTCCTTTTGCTGATTTTACACCTTTTTGTTTAAAAATGCAAAATTTTAAATTTGAAAATTAAATATTTTTAGCTTATAGTTGTCACCCTTGAATAAATCAATATTGGAACTTATATTAAAAAGTGGATAACCCTTTTAACTCTGTAATGGGGTACTGGTACAGGAGAGGGAGACCAGACTCCCCATAGAGAAGGTTATTACTGTCCCTGCTTTCTGGATTGCTGTTTACACAACACTCAATGAGCACTGTGCATCTAGCTATGTAAGTTGTCATGTTGTAGCTTCCTCCTGTTTCCTAGTCATGGCCAAAAGTTTTGAGAATGATACAAATATTAATTTTTACAAAGTCTACTGCTTCAGTTTTTCTAATGGCAATTTGCATATACTCCAGAATGTTATAAAGAGTGATCAGCTTAACAGCAATTACTTGCAAAGTCAATATCTGCCTAGAAAATGAACTTTATCCCCCAAAACACATTTCAACATCATTGCAGCCCTGCCTTAAAAGAACCAGCTAACATTGTTTCAGTGATTGCTCCATTAACACAGGTGTGGGTGTTGATGAGGACAGGACTGGAGATCAATCTGTCATGATTAAGTAAGAATGACCATGGTTATCTCTAAAGAAAAATGTGCAGTCCTCATTGCACTGCACAAAAATGGCCTAACAGAGAAGAAATATTGCACCTCAGTCAACAATCTATCGCATCATCAAGAACTTCAAGGAGAGAGGTTCCATTGTTGGCAAAAAGGCTGCAGGGCACCCAAGAAAGACCAGCAAGCGCCAGGACCGTCTCTTAAAAGTGTTTCAGCTGCGGGATCGGGCTACCAGCAGTGCAGAGCTTGCTGAGGAATGGCAGCAGACAGGTGTGAGTGCATCTGCACGCACTGTGAGGCGGAGACTCTTGGAGCAAGGCCTGGTCTCAAGGAGGGCAGCAAAGAAGCCACTTCTCCCCAGAAAAAACATCAGGGTCAGACTGATATTCTGCAAAACGTACAGGGAGTGGACTGCTGAGGACTGGGGTAAAGTCATTTTCTCTGATGAATCCCCTTTTCGATTGTTTGGGACATCTGGAAAACAGCTTATTCGGAGAAGACGAGTTGAGCGCTACCACCAGTCTTGTCTCATGCCAACTGTAAAGCATCCTGAAACCATTCATGTGTGGAGTTGCTTCTCAGCCAAGGGAATCGGCTCTCTCACAGTCTTGCCTAAAAACACAGCCATGAATAAAGAATAGTACCAGAATGTCCTCCAACATCAACTTCTCCCAACCGTCCAAGAGCAGTATGGCGATCAACAATGCCTTTTCCAGCATGATGGAGCACCTTGCCATAAAGCAAAGGTGATAACTAAATGGCTCAGGGAACAAAACATAGAGATTTTGGGTCCATGGCCTGGAAACTCCCCAGATCTTAATCCCATTGAGAACTTGTGGTCAATCATCAAGAGACGGGTGGACAAACAAAAACCTACAAATTCTGACAAAATGCAAGCATTGATTGTGCAAGAATGGACTGCTATCAGTCAGGATTTGGTCCAGAAGTTGATTGAGAGCATGCCAGGGAGAATTGCAGAGGTCCTGAAAAAGAAGGGTCAGCACTGCAAATATTGACTTGCTGCATTAACTTATTCTAACTGTCAATATAAGCTTTTGTTACTCAGAATATGATTGCAATTATATTTCTGTATGTGATAAAAACATCTGACAAACACATATAAAAACCAGAGGGCAGCAGATCATGTGAAAATATAATATTTGTGTCATTCTCAAAACTTTTGGCCATGACTGTATATCAGCCCCAGTTACAGAGCAAGTCAGCTAATAAAATGTAATACTGAAATACCCCAAAGGCTACTATGACCTTATGAGGGGCATAATCTGTAAAAAAGAGAAAAAAAAATGGTTACAGCTAAGGCCCCACGCTGCGATAAGCAGCTTTTTTTCTTGTAAATTTTGCTGCTGTTATTAATCCAAAAGCAGGAGTGGATTGAGCAAAAGGGAGAAATGGAAGAGCTTCCTATATATTTTCAATTCCTTTTGTAGCCACTCTAGTCGCCAGTGACACAAATTTATGTGTTTCCTTCATAAAACTAACAGAGAAGGAAAATCATATTTTTTTAATTATAGCTATTGAAAAATTGTGAAAAACCTGACTTTTGGTCACAGCTGCTTCTGTCTGCAGATGGTTTGCCAGTCTTGGCACACTGAGATATGATCTCTATATATCCAGTATGCCCCTAGCATCCCCTACAGTATATAAATGGTTTATAAGAGATGTTGATGGTGGTAGATTCCCTTTAATGACGAGGTTAGCCCCTTCTTCTCTTTAATTCACGCTATAATGAATAAATGACTGTAATACTAATATAGCAAAGTCACACAAGTTTCTGAAGCTAACAAAATGTGTTTGGTCTCTATGGAAAAACTGACAGGGCAAGTGATAAAGTGGACAGGGCTAGGGTGACGAAACATCTATAGTTTATGATTTCCTGTATCTATGGGCTGGAGGCACTTAGTTATGAATTAAATTCTCTCTATATGATTAAATGCACAATACTGGCTGCATCTTAAGCAGTGGTATACTACTTTCTATTCAGTGAAGATAGTTGCGGTATTTGTCTTTTTAATCTCTAAATGTATGAATTTAGAAAATGTCAACCTGATTTATGCTCGCATCAAAGTTACTCTGGAAAGTGAATGCAGATGGGAGTTCTTGTTCTATTAACAGCCAATAATATGGCCTGTGGCTTCGTCTTCATTGTTGTGGAAGCACAAGCCGTTCCCTTTCCCTGTGACAGCATGTGTGAGGTGATAACACTAAAGGTAATCTTTGCTGGTTACAGGTTAATTACATGACATAGAGCCAGTGTCTCTCTCGACGTGCACAGATAACACAGCACCAATGCCTTAGTATAAAAAGACATATATAGTCTAATTAAAAATGAAGTTGTAATAGCAGAAGACGTCAGAAACCAGCCAGACTTGGTGGCTACATAGATGGCTTAAAATGCCCCAAGGTGACTTTAAATTTCATTTAATTCCAAATTGTTATAGAAGTGATTAGAACTTACAGTAAGTGGTAGCATTAAACATGGAACATGAATATTATAGTATTATATTTAATAATTTGTCTGTGATCAAAATGTATTTCATACATCTTGTTTTTTTACATATCTAAGGCATGGCCAATGAAGACTGTTCCTGATGTTATGCTCATATCTGGACCTGGTATCCGCCCATTGCTAATCAATCCTACACAGCGCATACCATAACCTGTCTTTTTTGACAGATATCCATAAAAATTATCTCTTTGGGTCAGTTAGTGCCCGTTTTTTCGGTGAATATGTTATTCCCCCTACCTCTTTCATCTTTATTCTTCATTCTCAGAATGCACAGAGAAAAATGAAGAGAGAAAAGGGGATTGTAAAAGATTGAGAATATGAAGGCAGGGGAGGGTCACTTCACCCAGTTATATTTCAGATACTATAACAATTACTTTTGGTGTTATATAAAGTGGAGCGATATAATTGTTTGAAGTGACCCTCCTCTACCCCCATTTTACTTTGCATCTTACACAGCCAGAATTCGTAGACTGTACTCTATACACAGTTAGAGACAGGAACAGCACTCAATACAGTAAGGGAAAGAATAAAGAGATGCAGGATTTCACAGAAAGGAGACAAAATTTGTTAATAAAGTGTATTACCAAATGTATTAATAACACAAATACTGCCAGAAAATCAAAAGTTGTCTGAAAGTTTAGTTACATTTTAATTGATATCATATTCTTTGTCTCACTATACAGACATAGAAATCAGGGTTTTATAATTGTAAAGTTAGCGCAAAAACAAAATATAAAGAGTAGAGATGAGTGAAACAGTCATTTCGAATAGCACGCTCCCATAGAAATGAATGGACGACGTAGTCTGCGTGCCGGCGGCTTCCATTAATTTCTATGGGAGCATGCTATTTGAAACAACTGGTTCAAATAGTGTTCGCTCATCTCTAATAAAGAGAGAAAAAAAAAGGTCACACTCACCAATCCAATAAAACATCCAGTTTATTATATACAGAGTTTAATAAACTGTTTGTTGAATGGCGAATGTTGTGTTGCCTTCTCTTTTATTTCTAAGTTGGATATAGTTGGTTGAGCACCACCATTTAACTTCAATAGCTATGCTTGTGCTTGCATGAGCACAGTAGTGCTACCCTTCATCTATGGGGCAGTTCACACATGCGCCCGGTTTCTGTTTTTTGCATTCCGTCAGGTTTCCGTCCTCTGCCCCGGCGAAACTGGACAGGGGACAGAAATCCGGTGGTCAGTTTTAAAACCCATTCATTTGAATGGGTTTGTGAAGGTGGTCACCCATGTCTGTCTGCGGCCTGTCCACGGGGAAACCGTTTTTTCACCCGGACACAAAGTTAGACATGCAGATCTTTGTGTTCGGCTAAAAAAAACGGTTTCCCTGCGGACAAGCTGCAGGTGGACACGGTGGTCACCTTTAAAACTGACTGCCGGGTTTCCGTCTCCTGTCCAGTTTCATCGGGGCTGAAGACTGAAATCGGACGGAATGCACAAACCGGAAACCGGGCGCAAGTGTGAACTGCCCCTATCTGTTACAATGTATATTAGTGCAAAGACAACTCATGTGAACGTAACCTACAGTAAAATACCCTCTGACTTTACTTAAAGATAGGATATAATTTTTTCTCCTTAACAGAACACATATATACTTATCTTTTACCACAATTACCTCCAGTATTGGGCTACTTTAACCTGCTATAAAAAAATAAATAAAAAAAAATCACCTGATGAAATGTACAGTATGCACTGTATATCATAGAATGTAAAGTTTGCATTGCGTACAATGGTTAGCTAGTGTCGTCACTACTCACCTAGAAATAAATCTGGTTTTCAAGCATGACTTAATAGTAAAAAGTCTGTAGGTATCTGGCACGATCCGAACCACTGACATAAAGAGCAGTTTATCAGTTACCTAGAATGAGAAACAGCTCGCTTTCATCTCTAGCCCAGACCCTAGAAGGAATCATGTAATGGATTTTACACATAACTGCTAATGTTCTGGTCTTCAGTGTGTAGTTATTTAATTCTGTCATTTGAACTAGCTTATAGCTGTAAAAATCTTATGTCCAACCAATGAGACATCTATTATTTTGTAGAGATTTCAAAGCTTAGCTCCATGATTGTAAAGCAAAATTATTAAGCTTATACAGACTTTGAAACTCTACTTTTTTTAAAAAAAACTTCTACATATTCCAAATTTTAATAATTTTATAAATTTAGTTAATTCTCTTGTGAATTTAATAGAACAATGACTAAATAGGTCGTGCACTCTTATTAGTTTTAGAAAGTTGGGAGGAATTAAAAGGAATGACTATAAATCCTTAGTATTAAGTGGTTGTGTTAGGTCTACAGGTCTACATTTACCTTTACTATTCATTTATAAAAAGTGGTTTTATAATTGGAGGAACGCTTTAAGGATTTTAGCACTTTGGTGAGTGCTGCACATTTCTTCCTGCTTTTAGTTGAATTTAAGTTTCAGATAATTAAGATAAGAGATAAGATAAGATAATCCTTTAATAGTGCCACATTGGGGAAATTTCAGCATGTTACAGCAGCATAGTAATACAGATACAGGATAATACACAGTAATATAATACAGACGTAGACACACATAAGCTGAGAAGAGAAGATATACTAGGAGTCCATAGCAGCTAAGGAAACAGAAGAGAAAGAAGGAAGACTTCATAGTCATCGTCATAATCATTAGTTCTCTGTGCGGAGTGATCTTCGCTTGGTCTGATGTAGATTATACAGTCTGGTCGCGGTTGGAAGGAAGGACTTGCGATAGCGTTCCTTCTCACGCTTGGGGTGAAGCAGACGGTCACTTACAGTGCTACCAAGTCCCATCAAGGTCTCATTCATGGGGTGGGATTTGTTCTCCCGCATGGAGGTCACCACAGACAGTATCCTTCTGTCACCCACCACCTGGCTGTACTGGGTCCAAGGGGCTCCCCAGGACAGAGCTGGCCCTCCTGATCAGCCTGTCAAGTCTATTTCTGTCCCTGGTTGATATACTGCTCCCCCAGCAGGCCACACCGAAAAAGATGGCTGAAGCAACCTCAGAGTTGAAGAAGGCCCTAAGAAGTGTCCCCTGGACTCCAAAGGCCCTCAGCCTCCTGAGTAGGTAGAGTCTGCTGTGGCCCTTTCTAAGATTAGATAGTCTTAAACCGTGCCAGATTTATCAAAGTAATGAAGGCTGAATTTACATCTGCGTTTGAGTTTCCATAGGAAATTCTGTAAACTCCACTTAAAATCAGTGCCTTCCCATTCAGAACCGAGTGATGGAGGCCTGAACGCTAGTGTGAACCAAGCAAAATTATGTTGAAAATGTAAACTTTATCTGAGTTGAAGCTTCTTCTTGCTCTATCAGTGGCTATGAACCTTTCAAAGATTTTTTGGAATTTAGATATTAACAATCTATCCGTAGATTACGTCATTAATATCAGATCTGTGGGGATCTGACACTGATACCCCCATTGAGCAGCTGATGTCACCAGAGTACCATCACCCTTTAAATCAGCTGATAAGTAAAGTGCTGGGTATATTGAACCCCCACAAATCTGATATTGATGACCCATTATAACAAAAAATAATCAGTATCTGAATTCAGGGAAAACTCTTTTAACTTTTCTTAATTTATTATTTCAACAAGAGAAAAAGTTATGTTATCATACTGCATGTAAAATGAGTCGCCATCTTTGAATTTTACTTAGTTAATCTGGTCCAAATTTATTTCCTGATTTATTCCATAATATACTGTTAGAATTGTTGGAGTTCATTTTTCTAATACAGAGCCCTAAATCCCTCCACAAACTGAGCGAAGTGATAAAATGTGTCTGTCTGCAGCCAGTACTAAGGGCAACTTATTGGCTTATTGCATAGACTTTCTGTTGTGTTTGACAGTAGATGTATAAATGAGAATACTGATCCTTAGGGTCTAAAACAAACAGTCTGGAAAAAGTATAACACTAGAATTGTGATGCTGTGATCAAGGACCACAAAAGCCTGAAACAGGGGCATAAAAAAACATCCGTGAGGCCACATAGCAAAATCTATCATCAGGTCCTATTATACCATGGCCACCTTAAAGGGGTTGTTCACTTTTAGCAAATGGTATTGTTTGTATAATGAAAAGTTATACAATTTTCTTTTATACTTTCGGTGTCAATTCCTCATTAGGTTTTCTACATCTCTGTTTGCTGTTTTCTTCATTTACTTGCAGTACAGGGATAATAAATACAATCCTGTCACAGTACAGAGATAATAAATACAGTGATGTCAAAGTGCTGAGATAATGCACACAATGATGTCACAGCACTGAGAATAATGCACATAGAAATGTCATAGCATTACAGTGACATCATAGTACAGGGACAATAAATACAGTCATGTCACAGTACAAAGATACAGTAATATACAAAGTGATTCCACAAGGATAATGGGCACTGACACTGAGTACAAGAGTAATACAAAGGATCAGTGTGTACACTGTGACACCACTGCATATGAAGGCGCTATAACGTAATGTAAAGTAATGGAGGTATATTCAGTTGTTCATAGTTATCAGTAATTGGATTCTAAGGATGGTGACAATAAAGAATGCCATGCACTACTTATTTGGGTGAATCTAATCAGAGAAAAGAAAATACACACAAGTAACAGATAATGCCAGCTGATTCCCAAGGTATAAAGGTAAATCACAGATGACAGGGACCAAGCAGACATCTGGAATTAAATGCGTTAGCACCAGTGGCGTAACTACCGTAGAGGCAGCGGAGGCGGCTGCCACAGGGCCCGGGCCATTAGGTTTTTTTCAATAGGCTGTTACGGGCCCTATTCACTTGCCGATCCTGGCTGGGCCGGGATCGGCAAGTGACACCGCGGGCCCCACAAAGGCTATCATTATACTCGGGGGTCTTTGCAGACTCCCGAGTATAATGATCGGCGGACCGGAGAGGTAAGGGAACATAAAAAAAACTGTTACTTACCTCTCCACGATCCTGCCAGGCCTCCGTCCCACTTTTCTGATGTCTCTGACGTCACATGAACCCGGCATGCTTCCCGGGTCATGTGACGTCTGACGTCATTAAAGAAGGACGCGAGCGCGGGCAACAGCCTAGGAGCCGGGGAACAGGTAAGCAACAGTGTTTTATTTTAGTGTTCTTATTCCCCGGGTCTCAGATTATTATACTCTGGGGTCTGAAAAGACCCCAGAGTATAATAATTGTTTATGGGTGTCCACAGTGGGACATAATACTGTGTGCAGGGGCCACTATTGGGGTTAATACTATGTGCAGGGGCCACTATTGGGGTTAATACTGTGTGCAGGGGCCACTATTGGGGTTAATACTATGTGCAGGGGCCACTATTGGGGTTAATACTGTGTGCAGGGGACACTATTGGGGTTAATACTATGTGCAGGGGCCACTATTGGGGTTAATACTGTGTGCAGGGGCCACTATTGGGGTTAATACTATGTGCAGGGGCCACTATTGGGGTTAATACTGTGTGCAGGGGCCACTATTGGGGTTAATACTGTGTGCAGGGGACACTATTGAGTTAATACTGTGTGCAGGGGCCACTATTGGGGTAATACTGTGTGCAGGGGCCACTATTGGGGTAATACTGTGTGCAGGGGCCAATATTGAGTTAATACTGTGTGCAGGGGCCACTATTGGGGTTAATACTGTGTGCAGGGGACACTATTGGGGTTAATACTGTGTGCAGGAGCCACTATTGGGGTTAATACTGTGTGCAGGGGCCACTATTGGGGTTAATACTATGTGCAGGGGCCACTATTGGGGTTAATACTGTGTGCAGGGGCCACTATTGGGGTTAATACTGTGTGCAGGGGACACTATTGAGTTAATACTGTGTGCAGGGGACACTATTGGGGTAATACTGTGTGCAGGGGCCACTATTGGGGTAATACTGTGTGCAGGGGCCAATATTGAGTTAATACTGTGTGCAGGGGCCACTATTGGGGTTAATACTGTGTGCAGGGGACACTATTGGGGTTAATACTGTGTGCAGGGGCCAATATTGGGATTAATACTGTGTGCAGGGGCCAATATTGAGTTAATACTGTGTGCAGGGGCCACTATTGGGGTTAATACTGTGTGCAGGGGCCAATATTGAGTTAATACTGTGTGCAGGGGCCACTATTGGAATTAATACTGTGTGCAGGGGACACTATTGAGGATAATACTGTGTGCAGGGGCCACTATGGGGGATAATACTGTGTGCAGGGGCCAGTAAGGGACATAATACTGTGTGCAGGGGCCACTAAGGGACATAATACTGTGTGCAGGGGCCACTATGGGACATAATAGAGTGCGGAGGAGGGGGTCGTTCAAGGTCTTCGGCGTCAGTTGGGATGGGGGGGGGCCCCCATGTCAAAAGTTCGCCACGGGGCCCCGCCATCCCTAGTTACGCCACTGGTTAGCACTAAAAATTTATAGTGTTCTAGTTTCTGTTCTCCTGCTCAATGTATAAAACTCTCCAGAAGCGTTGTTGTACACATGTCTGTTGGTCTCAGGTTTGAGATATGACCTTACACCTTTTTTTTTTTTATCAGACAGTACCAAGACATTCTACAAAGCTTAAGACAGTGCTAGAATTTGTAGCGGAAGAATAATGAAGAAGCAATATTAACCCTTTATAATACAGCACCTTCAAGGGGTTGGCCACTTTCAGACCAATATTAAGAGACAAATTTTATTGTTTGCATAATAAAAAGTTGTACAATTTGCCATTATACTTTCTGTATCAGTTCCTCACAGTTTTCTAGATCTATTCTTGCTGTCATTCATTCTGTTACTTCTGAAATTCTTTCCATATATGATATTTAGCCTGGACTACTTCTAGGGGACATTGCTTTCTATACCAACCACTAGCGATCTACTAAATTGTAACATTAACAATATTTTATTATAACAAATGAATAATATATTCTCTAAGAGTAATTAATACTTTATCTGAAAAATGAGCCTGGAAGTTTTCACAAAGAGTAAAATATCTACAGTGCTATAGCTTTGGGGGGTTTTGTTGCTGAGCAGCTTTGGTTGATGCCCTGACGTGCCTATAAAGTGGAATCCCCAGACACATGAGCCTATTTTGAAAAGCAGACCCCTCACAGAATTTATCAATGGGTATAGTGAACATTAAGTGTTGTATTCATGAATTTTCCAGAAAAGTGATGAAGAAAAGTGTAAACTACAAATTTTTCTGAAGTATCCCATTTCACTGTGCAGTTTGTGCTAAGACAGATGCACACTCCAAACACTGTCGTACTCGGTATAACCCGCTTAACAGTTTTTGTAGTGTAAGTGTCTGTTAGCAGAAGCTGGTTACAAATTATAAGGCATTGAAATGCGGTACTGCTAACATTAATGCAACTCTGCTGATACATCTAAAGATATATTATAGTGTTACTCAGCAAAGAACTTTGAACCCATGTAGTGTTCATAAAATTCTGTGCACATTTTAACAGCATTAGTGCTCTAGTTCACTGCAAATACACTCATACTATTGACCCTAAAATATCCTGATCTTCAGGGGATATAATATATTTATATATAACCACCATAATTCACATATTAAAGGGGTTTTCTGGACTAAAGCTGTGCTCCTTGCTGGTGGGTCTTACAAAAACCCTGGTAAAGGTCTGGCTGCTGGAGCATGGAGTATTGGTGTCTTTACTCCATTCAGCCACTCCAGGTTTTGGGATATGTGGGGTTAAATCCTTGCTATCCAGAAGTATGTGTATAAAAGGGCAGTCAGCTCACAGATATATGGCTCTGTCTACTCCTGGGGAAACTACTTGTGAGTAATACTGCTGTATTTTGGTGTTTAGGGAGCTGTGCAGAAGGCCCAGCTCTCATAGTTAGGATACCTGCTGTTGAAGGATGAAGCCAGACGGCTAGGATTTTATTTTGTATTGTTTCTGTTCAATTTTGCCTGGAAAATTCCTAATAAAACTGGTTGTGGCCAGTTGCACCATATTCTGCTGGATTGGACTTTCATTTTTGTGCAAAAAAGTGCTCGTCTATCTGAGGAGACGACGATCCCTGAACTAATCCTGTTACAATTAGGGTTGAGCCGATCTTGACTTTTCAGGATCAATTTTAAAATCCGATTTCCGATCATTTTTCATTCGAAACTGATCTCGATCCCAATTCCGATCCCAATGCAAGTCAATGGGATTTTTTTTATTAATCGGAGATCGGATTTTAAAAGCAATCCTACCCCCTGGTGTCCACTTACCTCCAGAGATGGCTGGTCCTGTGCCCCGTGCCTTCATTCTTCGCCTCGCTGCAGTTCCACGCTTCTTTTCTTCCTTCGCTGCCCCCTCCCTGACAGGTTAGGAGCATGTGGGCGGGTTAGGAGAGTGTGGGCGGGTACTGGGAGGGGAGACGTCACGTCTCCCCGCCCTGTACCCGCCCACACTAAGCCACAAGCCACACCTACCTAGTGCTTTAAATACTAACCTGGGAGGCAGGGCAGCGAGGCAAGAAGAAGGAGGGCACCGGAGCAGCCATCTTTAGAGGTAAGTAGCTGCTAGAGATTTAGTTTAGCCTTCCATTTGAATGAATGAAGGCAGCCGGCACGCAGGGGGTTAAGGCTGTGTGTCGGCTGCTTCCTATGGAACTGCAGCGGAGCCTTCACACTGAATATACAGCGTATACTCAGTGTGAAGGCTAAGCAAAGCATTGTGGGAAAAATCACCAATCTCGATCCCACATAAAAAGATCGTGTTGGGAACTCCGATGGCAATCGTGAAATTTTCTCGATCGCCGTTCGGAATCCGACCTTTTCTGAACACGATCGCTCAACCCTAGTTACTATATATATATATATATATATATATATATATATATATATATATATATATATATATATAATGAGTATATTAAAATATAGTATACCAAAGAAATTCAAACTCTGATGCTTGTGGACTAGAAGAATATGCTGAGAATAATATATGATAAATTAAAGTACTGTAAAAGGAAGTATTCTAGTATTCCGATGTGATGATCCATTATTCTAATTTCCCTCATCTACAACACAGATATGCATGTGCTATAGGAAAGCAGGGACTGAATGTATGATAAGAAAATGCTTTTTAGCAAGTACATTTCTGTAAAACTGCAATAATTATTTTGTAACATCTTCATTTTTCTCACTAATGTAGCTCAGATATAAGGACTTGATGGTTTTACAACTGTTTTACATTAACTATGGAGCAAGTAACATTCAGTACAGTAAAATTGGCGTTCTCGAGAAAGCTCTGTCCAGGACATTTGCATGCAAGAACAGTCTTTTTAAATCAGAGGTGACATTGACATTCCATAGCCAGGCACATCTATGAGGCAATGCTTCATTTTTCATGCATGCTTCAACCAAAATAACTACTTCCATGATTGGTCTGACTGTTCATATTATTCACTCATATAGTCCCACCTATTTCTGTGAAGGAGACTTTAGAGGAAAACTTTTGTTTCAATGAGATTTACCACCTGATATACAACTCCATCAGTGCTGAAAGTCATACACTTGAGATAAAAGTCAACCCAACCATACAATTTCAGATAGAACAGCTGACAATTTAATATGTCCCCCAACATCTGTCCTTATAGATATTAAATATGGATAAGGAGTCTCGAATTTTATTCCATACCAGATCCCTTATTGATAAATGTGTCAGGCAACAGCCAGTTTCCCTTTACCCATTAAACAAATCTGTCTGCTGGGCAGGGCTAAGCATGGTTGTTCATGGTAGACATGGTGGCATCCCTAACAAACATATGCCATTCATATACCTTTTGTTAACATAGGAGCCCATGGATGACACACAAAACTATGTGATATACAGTTGGGTTATGAGTTGGGCACACAAGGTATGAGATCTTTATTACAAATGCACCAAACATACATAACATGATATGAACAGAGCCGTAAGTGATGTTGGATGTGTAAAAGTTAAAGAAGGTCTTATGTAGATTTGGAGAAAAACAACTTTGAACTATTATTGAAATGGGGCAGTTGGTGCACTGGGGGTGGGTCTTAAAGCCTGGGAGCACTGGTCATCCTGTTCAGGTAGGAGAGGTGATCTCATAGTACTGGGAAGATCAAATTTCACTGCATGGGAAATGCAGTCAGCAGATGGTATGGGTTTGAGTGGCAAGGGAACTGAAGGCCCGCCCCCAGTGCACCAACTGCCTCATTTGTATATGAGCAAGGACAACATCTACAAGGAATATATATGTTCTCCCCATGTTTATGTGGGTTCCATCTGGGTGAGTACTCTAAAGACATACTGGTAAGGAATTTAGATTGTGAGCCGTATATGGGATAGTTGCCAACAATGTCTGTAAAGCAATGGTGTTATGTAAGTCGGAGAAATAAATAAGAATCTCACATACTTTTTTAAGTGTAGTAAATATATATACATGTTACATTGAGATTAGTAAAGCATGGCCGTTTACTTCTATGGCCCCATGCACGCATCCTTATTTTTGATGGATGTGTGTCCAAACCCAAGAATACAGCTGTTAAAGGAGTTGTCCCATCACAAGGATCCTATCTATACTGCTTGTTAATGTGAATGTAAGACTTTTCCTAAATACACTGCTTCAGCAAAACTGCTTTGTTTGTCCACTATCTTACTTTATTCACTTCATTGTTGACACAGCCCTTGACTTATCTGCTCAAAAGTCAAGTGATGTATCTGCCTGCTCTCAGGGGGGAGGGAGGAGGGGCTAAGTGCACGGGAGCGAGCCTGGAGGGGGGGGGGTAGTTTACACTTTGGGGGAAGGGGCCGCCAATACAGACCTGGCATCCGCTGTAACAGAGAGGCAGATGCCGGGGAGGATTAGACACCGGCACAGGTGCCTGTGACATCGCTACGTTCCTGCCCTGCATGATGCCAGCAGTGGCAGGAGCGATGCTGCTATTCCGGAGGAGCGGAATTGCAGCATCGCTCCTGCCGCTGCTGGCTTCATGCAGGGCAGGAGCGTAGCGATGTCGCAGGCACCTGTGCCGGTGTCTAACCCTCCCCGGCATCCGACTCTCTATTACAGCAGATGCTGGGTCTGTATTGCATTGTGAAGGCTGTACGTCCGATGCCTAGCTGCATCGGGAGTGCACAAGCAGGGCCAGCGGCATAGAAACAATGTCTTCTCGCCGCTGGCTTTGCATATGTAACCCCGCCCACCAATGACGCAACAAAGCAGGAAGAAAGAAGATTTTACAGCAGCGAAGACTGGTGAGTATGCGACGTGGGAATACCCCTTTAAATATGAAACGTATTGGGTGAGTAAAAAACCCAGACGGCACATATATACTAATCTGTGTGCCACCATTTTCATTTTTACATACCAGTACGCTGCATAAAGTCATGTGCATGAAACCTAAGCATACAGTATACCTATTGTCAGTGCCGGTCTTAGACAAAATGGGGCCCTGGGCAAAATTAAAAGTGGGGCCCCACTTGTGAAGACAACATAGTCACATTCTGTTAATTTGATGTGCTGCAGTGCCTCTCACTGGTACTTAAAGAGGTGAACGGCAAACTAGTTACTTGTGAACCTTATCTTTAAAGTTCAGGTGCAAAAGCAACAAGGCACATACCCTTCCCCACAATAAAAATATTTATATACATACAGAGTTATCAAATAGGACCGGTATACCAGAACTAAATACTGTCACATCAGCCACTGAACACAATATTAGGAGTAAATACTGTCTCATCACCCGCTGACCGCTATACCAGGACTAAATACTGTCACATCAGCCACTGACCACTATACCAGAACTAAATACTGTCACATCAGCCACTGACCACAATATTAGGAGTAAATACTGTCTCATCACCCGCTGACCGTTATAGCAGGACTAAATACTGTCACATCAGCCACTGACCACAATATTAGGAGTAAATACTGTCTCATCACCCGCTGACCGCTATACCTGGACTAAATACTGTCACATCAGCCACTGACCACAATATTAGGAGTAAATACTGTCTCATCACCCACTGACCGCTATACCAGGACTAAATATTGTCACATCAGCCACTGACCACAATATTAGGAGTAAATACTGTCACGTCACCCACTGACAGCTATACTAGGACTAAAATACTGTCACATCACTTGCTGACCGCTATACCAGGACTAAATACTGTCACGTCAGCCGCTGACTGCAATACCAGGACTAAATACTGTCACGTCACCCACTGACCACTATACCAGGACTAAATACTGTTACGTCACCTACTGACTGCTATACCAGGACTAAATACTGTCACATCACCTGCTGACCGCTATTTTCACTGCTGAAAAAAAAAATGCGCTCCCATTGACTTCAATGGGTGCCGCTAGCTTTTTTTTTCCACTAGTGGAAAAAAAGCTAGTGGAACCCATTGCATTCAATGATAGGCGTTTTTTTCAACATGGAAAATTCAGCGCCAAATAAAATGTTCCGTTTTCCTCTGTGTGAATGGAACCTAAGACCCGCTCTTCTGACAGTGGAGAGATATTGCTGCCGAAATTAATTGCACCGATATCTCCAGCACAGGGGCACATACAGTGAAAGCTGGCAGTGCAGTAAATTCAGTCTTTCTAGTGATATACAATACCACCCATCTCTGACGACATGAAATGTCTAGGTATAGGACAGCTTTAGGACCTGGTCCATATTTGCAGCTCTTCAATTTGGCCTGGACACATGGCCGCAAAAACAATGGCCGCATGTATGGGACCACTGAAATATAGATAGTCCATACTTTTATCCACAATTGAGGATAAAAAGAATGGTCATGTGCATTGCAGCTTAGTAACTCCATGTGCCTCACAATAATAGCAGTTAACCCCATCATGTCCCTCACATTAACGCTTCTGTTCCTCACATAAGAGTTACTGATATGTGAGAGACATAGAGGTAATAAGTATCTTCATTATTAGTACCCCCATATATCTCACACATCAGTATCCCTTATGTGATGCACACAGGGGGGTTAATGTGAGGGACATGATAGGGTTAATTGCTATTAATGTGAGGCACATGGAGTTACTGAAACTAAATTAATCACCCCAAATGCCTGACTTTAATAGACATACAGTAGTAACCCCAGCATGTACCTGAAATTGTTTACTTTCACTTTGCTCACACCTCTCCTCTGTTACTTCTCTTCTGTGCAGGACGTAATGGCAGGAGCTCGGCAGGGTCCATCTTCTGTAAAGGGATAAGCTCCACCTCCTGGGCTCTCCTCACCCTTCTCATTGGTGGGCAGAGGGCAGCCAGAGAAGGGGGGGGGGTAAGCCTCCTGAGAGCGCTGAGTGGAGCTTCCTCAGTCAATACCTTCAGCTCCTGCGCTGGCAGCTATGTATTAGCCACTGCAGCTACACACAGTGTCCTTGCGACATATACCGTATTTTTCGGACTATAAGACACACTTTTTTTCCCCAAAATTTTGGGGGAAAAGAAGGGTGTGTCTTATAGTCTGAATGTGGCGCCTGGCACCCGCCGTAATAGAGAGGCGGATGTCGGCAAGGGATAGATGCAGGGGCCTGAGACATCGCTGCGCTCCTCTGCCCTGCATGAAGCCAGCAGCGGCAGCGGCGATGCTATTCCGCTCCTCCGTCCCCCCTGCCGCTTCATGCAGGGCAGTGGAGCGCAGCGATGTCTCAGGCCCCGGCACCAGTGCCAGTGTCTATCCCTCGCCGGCATCCGCCTCTCTAGTACAGCGGATGCCGGGTCAGTATCGGTGGCCCCTTCTCCCCCAGGGCAGGTCCCCACCGGCCCCGTACCTGTGAAGTTGCAGGCCGGCTCCTGCGCGGCGATATCGCAGGAGCCGACCTGTTCGGGTGACAGCCGGGAGCCTAATGAGGCTCCGAGGCCTGTCACTGCTATATTTTAGTATTGCGGCTGGGTCTATGACCAGCCGTAATATTAATAGACAGAATGTCCCATAGACGGCAATACAGTTGTATTGCCGTCTATGGGACTTGCAATCAAGTGACCGCAGGTTCAAGCCCCCGGGGGGGAATAAAATAGTAAAAAAAAACAAAAAAACTTTAAAAATATATAATGTATAAAATACATTCATAAAATATGAAATAAATAAAAGTTCTAAATCACCTCCTGTCCCTAGAATATATATATAAAAGTAGAAAATCATATATCATAAACCACCGTTTTTTTTTTTCAATACAAGGTGATCTAAGCAATATATATTCCCCAAAATGGTATAACTAAAAAGTACTTCTGGCCCCGCAAAAAAAAACACTCTATGCGTCCCCGTACAGCTGCAGGGTCACCTGTCAATGTGGCCTTGCAGCTGTTGCAAAACTACAACTCCCATATATTAAATATTTTACCATTTTTTGCTTCCAAATTTTTTTTCCCTATTTTCCTCCTCTAAAACCTAAGGTGCATCTTATAAGGTGCGTCTTATAGTCCAGTGCGTCTTATAGTCCGAAAAATACGGTACTTTCCCCATATTAGTAGGGAAAGTATTCCATTGCCAGGGGCCCCTGCAAGTGCTGGGGCCCTGGGCAATTGCCCAGTTTGCCCCCCCCCCCCCCCCGGCCCTGACTATTGTCCATGAGATTAATATCATATTACAGATTAGACCCATACTAGTGAATAGAGCTGAGCTGCAAAACCATACAAATCCTGAGTGTAAAAGTGGCCCACTTGTTAAAGAAAAAAAAATCACCCTATTTTTCTAATGTTCTACAAGTTCATCATAACATGCTGCAGTCTTGTGTTTGATGCTACAAAAGGTATAAGTGACAACTACAGATTACATAGTGTGCCATGGAAGAGATTTGTGTCCTAGGTTCCAAACTTTATCCTTGCTGTTGTCAATTATTTTATATCAATTTATTCTACTAACCATTGTAAAACATATGTTAGGTAAATTGCGCATGGAACTTGTAAAAGTTGTACTTTCTCTAGATGATTTATTAAAACTAGAGCCATCTTCCTTCTTTCTGTAGTGATGGTCACAAATTCAAGAACTCGCCCATTAAACTTTTCTGCAACAAAATATCTGTTGATTAAATAACAAATATCATGGAAAATAGTTCTCTTTCTAAATCTACATTCATCTTTTCTGCAAACTAGAAGTGGAGTCGTCAGAACATTTGTCACTTGTCTTGTTACTTGAAGGAAAATGTGTTTTTTTTCTCCATTGAGACAAGATGTATGTCTGTATTATTCCACATTGTAATCAGAAATAAATATTACAAGGCACATTCCTATAAATTGCTTAGATTACATCAATTACATCAGGACCTCTGCATTTGATTATCATGGTTTTTGCTTAGTGTACATAGATTGTTATTAAATGAAAGCTAAAAACACCCAGATGGTTAATTCTCAGATTGCTGTATTCAGTAATGTACATACAGTGGTAGGTTAAAAAGTAGTGGTGCCTGTGACCGGGTGCTGATAGAAACCACATGCAACTATATGAGATGGTATCGATTTATGGCACAGGGGAATCACTGGTAGGTATAGCCAGTAGTGTGGGCATTTCACTGATAAAAAGCATTGACATTGGAGCAAATTTGCTATTAAAGTCTAAAAGGTAATAAAGCAGAAGGTACAAAAGACAGTACAAACTTAGACTAGACAGTCTTAAACTGCACCAGATTTACCAAAATATCTAATGCTGTTTGGTAAATCTTTCACATTATTAGACTGTCTAGCTGCTGCCCAGTATGATATACAGTATGTGTATATTTATGTACAGAGTCCAATCTGTCAGCAACCATTTCAAATAGATGGAAAAAGATCTCCTTTATTAAGATAATAGCATCACACACCATATAAAGGAAATCTTTTTCCATCATATTTTACATGGTTGATGATAGATTGGCCTCTTATTTGGATTGTAAGTAACCCCAAGCAGGAGAGATGGGATTTCGCTGTGCAAATAGGGGAGATGAATGAAAATATATATACATATATAGTGAGAAGGTGATAGGCAAAGTCTTGGAGTCCTGCTATATCAGCCACAAATTCCTGACTTATCTGTGGTCCAGAACGGGTCTGGAATAGGCCTCAGCCTAGGTGGGAGTCCTGAGGCTTGTTATTGACCCATAAAAGGCTGCAGAGCCTGCACTTCAGGGCAGATCCAGGAATTGAGAAGATGTGTGGTTCTGTCCTGTAACCCTGAGTCCAGTGAGACCAAATTGGGCTTGTCTGTTCGTGTGACTGGTAGTAAGCCACACGTATAGTTAGGTTATTACTTCTGTTTAGTTAGCCACTCGGATGAGCAGGAGTTTGTTTTATTTTCGCCTGAAGTTAAGTCTGTATTTTGTTTTTGCTCATTTGTGCCTGAAGTCAAGGTTTATTTATTTCCCTGTTTTTCAAAATAAACTTGTTTTCTGCACAGTTTGTGTACCTTTCTTGACTGTTTGGGTCCACACCACACTATATATATATATATATATATATATATATATATATATATATATATATATATCAGTCTTATGGAAAAAAAAATCATAATGAACAACAGTCATTATTAGTGGTAGTGACTATGTTACTAGTGACTGCTATGTTTTGGCCATTTCAGTTTAGCACCGATCAGAAGCTTTACTATGTGTTTTGCAGAAGACGATGCCACTATATAGTGCACAAGGACTTAGGCCATGCATGCCCTGCTAGGAATTCTGGCAAAGATATATGCAAATAAGACCTCCTTGGTGCAAAAGGGGAATTTGCTCTAGCACCAGCTTTTGGAAAGTAGTCCCCTATAGGTCAATGCCTTTTTCCATGAAGCCTATTAGTATAATCTGAGAATAAAACGAAGAGAAATGATGCATGTGGAATTAGTTTTCTAGTATCATAGTTTTCTTTTCAGGTCTATCTTTTCTCATATGGACTATATGGATACTGAATGTTTTCATAATTAAAGTAAAAGCTGATTTCTAAGTCATGTACCCTTTAATGATATATATCTTGTCTATGGACCTAGAATGGAGCTCTACATTTGTACATGTATTTTTAACAAGTACAGTACTTAAAAAGACTGATGCTGAGACCGGTGCTGCCTCTGACATGGATTTTCAGATCAAGTATGCCAGCCGCATTAGGTCTACCATAACCAGTTAATAATTTTTAGTGATCTAACTATATGTATTATGAGTTGAATCATTGCAGTACCTTGATATGATTTTAATGTAAGTTTATTAGTATGCCCCTACTATGTTCAAAAAGAATTTAAAGTGATCTCAAGCAAATCGGGATATACATAGTAGATGTTAAGTGGCTCGGAGGTAAAGCTGCACTTTCATGTATTGCCAGTTCATGCTCACAGCTATTCTGCATAACTGAGAATACTAATATAACCTATTCAGATGGAAAAAGTGACATTTTAAGGGATATGTAGCTGTTTTGTGTCTGGCATTGCTGTTTTCACTAGTTTGCGGTGAATTAGAAGGCAGGATGTTACGAAGTACACAAAATGGTTAGAATAGGTTAGAACAATTTACCTAACCATAAATTTCAGGCATACTTAAAATTTATGAGAAATAACAATGAATGACAAAATTATAATATCAGATCAGATTCTGATTGAACTGAACTAGAACTATAGAAAAAATCTTACCGTGTGGGAAGTACAAAAGAAACCCAAAGTAAAATGGAAGGAAATGTATTCACAAGAGATTCATGAATAAATACTATATAATGAAAGTGTTACAGAGAAAAAAATCTACTGACACTACAGTTCAGTAATAACCATCTCTTAGTGGGCACATGATTGCTTGGTGTTTCAGCTATTAAAGGGACCCTTGAGACTGGTTGTATTAAAAAGCTCTTACATATTTCATATGTCAAAGAAACTTGCAAGCACAGCCTGTGACTATCTGTCTCAACACTTGCGTTATTTCAGGCACAGACTTCATTTAATATTGGTACACATGAATATGTCCTATTAGTTATAAAGTAAATCAGTCTGCCTTAGTAATTTCTTACATCAAATATAGAAAAAAATTTACACTTCAGTGTACAAAAATATTTCAGCGTTTACCACTTACAGATTTGTCGCCATCACATTTATTAGACCGGTTGGAGTTTTCTGACCACATAAACTTACACTATTAAAGGAGTAGTTCAGTAATAGGCAGTAAGGCATCCATTTATGTTAGACTATAATGAGGTCCGTGTGTTTTCTGCACAGTGTCTGCATGAATCATGCAGAGAGAAAAGTGCACCAAGAACTACTTTACTCTCCGCATGATTCATGTGGACACCGAGCAGAAAACACACGGACTCCATTATAGTCTATGGGGTCTATGTGGTTTCCCAGGTAACTGTACCGTTTGGAGGTCCCTAAGTGGACTCCCTAAACAGAATACCAAACGCAGATGTGAACCAGGCCTAAACTAGGATGGACACTACTTGCTCACTGGTTGAGATAGCACAGACTGTACTGTAGACTGGAGAGTGTATCCTACAGTATTCAAGTAATGTTTATCCAGTGTCTAATGGAAATCTTGATTTTTTTTATGCTTCTTGACTACTTAAGTACTAAAGGTATGTTGGTCTACATAATAAAGTGCCAGGAGAAACAAAATGGCAAAATAAATGTGATACAAAATAAAACTCAACTGTCTCCACATTCCTAATCCCCTAAGATAATTGAATAGAAGGGGAAAATATATTGTAGGAATAAGACCTAAAAACTAACAAAAAGTGTGTCGCAGTATTAATAAGATTCTGTGGCTCCACCTATTGCCATTCGGGTAACCCTTAAATACCTAAGGTCCCTGTAGGTAAAGATATACTGTAGATTGTCCCACAGGACCGTGCAGGATCATTGGGTGAACCCCCAACTGTTGGCAAATTATTCACAGTCAGACGACCCACGTGGTTAGAAAAATAATTTATATCTTTACCTACAGGGACCTTAACTTTTTGTTAGTTTTTTAGGTCTTATTCCTACAATGTATTTTCCCCTTATATTCAATTATCTTAGGGGATTAGGAATGTAGAGACATTGTTAACTAACACGTTTAGCTTATACATCTCATGCACGAGGTTTTTAATAGTAGTCAATGAAAATTTAATTTTATTTTCTTTCTCCTGGCACTTAACTACTTAAGTGACTGTTATTTGGGTGTCCTGTAGTATTGCGCTATAGTTGAACACTGAACACCCAGTGTGGTCCGGTCCTTTGAATCCGGAATCTTCTCAAAGTGAAGCTGTTCACTGTCTGTGACATCACGGATCCCTTCCACTGAAGCTGCTGATTGGCCAATTCACGTGACTGCTGACGACAATCAGCGGCCTCAGGAAGGGGGCAATGATATGTCAGGCCTTTCGCTGAGGTCACATGTGGCTGGGACTTCCACCACATGTCAACGCTGCACCAAGAAGACCAAACCATGCCGGGAGCTACTGGAGCATCTGAGAAAGGTGAGTAATTTTTTTTTTTTCACTGCCCCCGGCTAATTTAAAGATTAAATTTAATGTCCAATTTTACCTGGATAACCCCTTTAAATATTGATGACCTATCCTTAGTGATATTTATATCTGATTGTGGAGATGTGATACTCGGGACCCCCACAGATAGCTGTCACTTTTCCTTCACAGGCCAGTGACACTATGCTCATTTTTCATGTAGACTGTTTGCAGCTTAGTCCTATTCAACTGAACACAGCACTTAGCCTAATTCTGTGGTCTCTTCAAACAGCTGATCAGTGGGGGTCCCGGGTGATTTGGTATTGATGAACTATCCTAAGGACAGGTGATCAATATAACAATAACATAAAAAAGCTTTAAAGTAAAGAAAGGGAAGATTAATGGAGATTTCTCTAACAGTACTGTGAAGTCAAATAATAAGTGATTTTCCTTCTGCCGCTTCTCTAATAATTCAAGAACTTCTGTTGCTTACAAAAAAGAGGATTAAATAAAGATCCCTGCAGACCTGAAAAGTAGATATATGTACATGTGAAATCCACTATATAAAATGTATAGAATAAACTTCCATTTTATTTTTCAGGGAAAGAAGATTTTATACGTAATTATGCCTACTTTTGTCAGATCTCAGCAAACATTAACATTTACGTGGAGTTTATTTGTTCTTTCTATGTTTTTGAACATAGTTACTTGGTATTGAGAAGGCTAAAAATATCCATGAAGCAAAATGAAGGATACCATAGGGCCCAAATTTGAGAAAGGAAATAGTGCTCAATTATTGGTGTATAAATGATGGGGACATTATATATCATATATATATATATATATATATATATATATATATATATATGATATATAATGTCCCCATCATTTATACACCAATAATTGAGCACTATTTCCTTTCTCAAATTTGGGCCCTATGGTATCCTTCATTTTGCTTCATGGATATTTTTAGATTATATATATATATATATATATATATATATATATATATATATATATATTGTTGGCTGGTCAGGTAATGGAGGGGGTGTACATCTGACCCAGACTACTCAGGTGAGCGAGATGAGAAATCTCCAGGAATGTTTGTTCTCAGCAGACAACTTGGTAAATGCTCAGTATTGGGCTGGATTTTTAGGAATGACAAGTTGGATTGGTAGTGGGACCTGTCATTCCACCCACCTCCAGTCCACACTTTGGGGATGTTCCGGCAGCAACTCAGCTGTTGAGAGTCTCCTTGTCAAGGAGGCTTAAGAAGCCAGCTCCAGCAGCAGACCTTTGGCAGAGCTTGGCTGGAGAGGTCATATTTTTGGAGTTGTGTCCTGAATGATTCTACTGGCTTTTGGATTTCTGTTACTCTAGGTGAGGTAATCTATTCTATGTTTAGTTAGAGCCTAGCCGGGCAGGTATTTATTTTTGTATTGTTTCCTTTTGTTGCTGCACTACCTTTTTGAGTGAAAATAATCTCTACCTTTGTTTTTGGACTAAAGAAACTGGACTTGTGTGTCTATGCCACCCCAGACCCTGACAGTATATATAGTATATATAATATGCATATAATCTACCCACTATATATATATATATATCCATATTTATATTTATGTATTTATCTGTTAACATTATTGGTGATGGGAGTAACGTGTTACATATAATTAATAACAATATTGCTGTAATTTTGATTTTCTTTTTATCCTTCTCTTGTTACCTTCATGATAAGGAATGAGCCAAGCACTTACGCCGTGTGAAGGGGCCCAAATACATAAGTATGGCAGTGATGTAAAGTGCGAGAGATGTATTAGCAGCAGATGATGTAACAGTGGAAACATCACAATGTATCACCAGTAAGTCACAGAGGTTATAGATGGAAGTAGTATTAAGACTGAGGCCCCACGTTGGGGAAACTCAGCTTTTTTTTTATTACAGATTTTGCTGTGTTTTTTGAGCAAAAGCCAATATTGGATTGAACAGAAGGGAGAAGCATAAGTACCTCCTATATATTTCCCATTCCATTTGTAGCCATTCTTGGCTTTAGCTAAAAAAAAAAAAAAAAAACGCAACAAAATCTGCAATAAAATAGCTGCATTTCCGCAACATCAGGCCTTAGCCATAAAGGGGTTATACCAGCATAAGGATAACATAGCTGCTTTCTTTCAGAAAAAGTATCATACCTATCTACAGGTTGTGTCTGGTACTTTAACTCAGATCCACAAAAAAAAAAGCTTCTTTCTTTCTAAAATATCTGTATCTAACATTGCAGCTCTATTGCATTAAGCAACAACCTTACATTTTTTAGGGAAGGATAGACTCTCTGATCCCCTTCATTGCCTTTGCCATGGATTTCAGAACAATATACTTATTGTGTTCTGTATACAGATGTTGTACACGGGTTACAGTATTAGATCTGAAATGTGCCTAGAGTATTTCTCATACATACATTTGTATGTGTCCTGAGAAAGATTTATGATGACTGTAGCTGGCTGATATTATTCATGAACATATAATATCTAAATGTAGGTGAAACGCATGTGAGTGCCTTATCTGTATGCATGAGATGGGATTTATATCTCACTTGGCCTCTAAATGGATAACTATCCTATGTTAAAAAATAAATATTTTAAAAGACTGTTTAAAATGGTAATGAGAATCATTAGGTGGACGATTCCTCAGGGGGGCTAACATTTGCACATATTTCAAAGTGGGCTTTAAACCAGATTCAGATTTGATCCAAGGTCCGGGCAATGAGGAATAATGTGCACATTCTGTTCATCTCGAAAAACCTCCTCCACTGTCCAAATTGATTGATGTCAGCAAGCATGATAGTGTTAACTTAGACTTTCCCATCTTGTTAATCCAATGTGTCAATTCATTTTGAGAGGAGCTTTCACTTGCTTTGATCACAAACACTCATATTCTTTTTCAGCATCAAAAGCAGTTTATTTTCTTTCATGTGAGCACAAAAGGTAGAGACCTTGGTTGAAGGGAAGGATCTGCACCTGGATTTTGAAGTTCAACAATTAAAAGATAGTTGTGCTCTCTGAATTGTACAATGTGACTTACATAATATGTTTTAAAGAGATTTTCCACCTAACTTATATTCATGCAACGATGCAGGTTTAAATATATAGTTTTTTATTTTATCTCCTTCCCAAAAAATTTGGGATGGTAGGGATCTGGGGAAGGAAGGAGTCAGAGCATTAAAATGTGTCCACCTTACATACAGATGTGCTCACACTTATCTGATCTCTATTTTGGTCAATGATTCCCATTTCTCATGAACCCAATTTAATATAATATTACTGCATGCTAATAAAATCCTTGAAAGGCTGCAGTTCACCTGCTCCTCCACTGGGGGCTGCACACAGACACATATAGGGTAATTTGTATAACATTACAAAATCATGTTGCTTTTAGAAAAGCTTAACATATCTACGTGTAACCCCCTCACAGGAGTTACTAATGGTTATTTGGCCATAGAAGTGCCTTACATGTTATGATGGATTGTATATGTTGCCATGTTTATTCTGTATTCATTTGTGTAATGTTGTTAAGCTGTTGTTCTCTGGTTTCACTTGTCCTAGTGAGCTGTGGTCTCCATAGCAACACACACTATGGTGAGTGGATCTGTAGCTGGAACAGGAAATAGTCATAGCAGGGAGAGGAAGTAGTATTCTGTAAGAGCCAGGGGAGGAGAAGCAAGGAGAAGTGTGGAGAGGCCATCTTGTGTTTCAGACACTGTGTTGTGAGGATTGCCATAGCAGCAGTAGCAGGACAGAGAAGCTGTGTGACAGCGCCCCATCACTATCAGTAAGAGGACAGGCTTATATCAGGCTAAGCAGAGCTATAACCCTGGCAGCCTGCACCGACCTCTACAAGGTAAATGAGCCCCTGCAGTAGACCAGAAGCTGGATCTGCAGACATCTTAGACTCTCTGCTAATACAGGGGAAGGTGTCAGCCAGCTATAAGCCACTGTGCCACAGCTCACTGCTACAGGACAAGTGACCAGCAGATGCCTGTTACAATAAAGCAGTGAGCACTTCTACTGATCCTGGCCTGGACATCGCCTTCCTTGCAGCCAAGCCCTGGGCTAAAGCTCTTTGTTGGAGTAGAGCACTGGCACCCACATCACCATCTCAGCCCAGAGACCAGCGGGTGTCTCAATACTCCAACTGGCGTCACATCTAACTGACTCTGCCTATTTCCCTGTGCACCTCTCCTGGGAGTTCTGGTGCCAATAAGGTCACCGTGACAGTCCAGCCTCCTGCACGGTTCTCCCGGGGTGGTCGCATACGTATGTCCAGTCAAGAGGACAGGTAGGGAAAGAAACATCTCTATGTGCAATTATTTTTGGTTGTCATCTATTATAAAGCTGAAAACACATAGTACAGCACCCCACTATGCACAATAGGTGAATAACCCCTTCCCCAATCCATGAGGCAGGCATATATGTTACAGAGCATGCTCACTACACAGTTCTGTATATAAATTCACTATTTTCTGATCCTTTTGTATACCTGCCCACAATAAAGGCAAAACCCCAGCAGGACTCTGATGATCACCATCTCCCCTTTACTGAGCAGCTATTACATCGACAACTTTTTTAACCCTGTTTTTAAGTAAGTCAGAAAGGTTTTAATGTAAGTAATGCAAAGTTACTTTCATTAAGGAGAATCAGGATCAAATTTTAGTCATACAAATTTTTTTCTACTTGCTCATCCCATCTGTGAATCTGGTTCTTTACTCACATTTATATGATTCTGGGTAATCAACGGTGACAATGACTCCAGGAGGTGCCATAGCAGAGCCAGCTGTAATGCAAATGATTTGCCTGGCAACTTGCTTCATTTGGCTTCAACTACCCAAAACTTGAAATAGGTCCAGTGCTAACATACTAAAAGGAATATGATGCCACAGCATTTGTAGTGTTCGTGCACATGGAGTTCTGCTCATTAGTTTGCGGCTTTCTGCCTTGTACTTTTCTCTCAGACTTTGCTCATATAAATCCTCATTTTTTCTTCATTGTTACCTCGGACACGGTATGTCATTTTGTTCTGAACCACAGTAGGTAAAATCTAGTGACTTTTCTCATTATAAAATTCTTTGTAGTTCTCAAGTCATACGATATGTAGATCTGCTTTTTACAAAAACCTATAGAATTGTATTTAAAGAAATGTTCCACTTTGAAATGTGCAGGTAGGAAATGAAATAGAAGGGAACAGAAGAAGAACTATTATCTGTTAGCACAGATACAGTAAATGCCTTTGGGTACAGTATATTCACATACTGTATATATAGATTACTTGTGTTCAGTCAGATCTCTTTTCCTTAAGCCGGGCACTGATGGAGAAAAATATTTCCTGGCATTTTTCAGTCCAATTCATGGAGACATCCAATGTCACAAGTGATACCTCAGACATGTAACATAAGGAGGACCTCTCGCCAAAGTCAATGACATACATCATGTTATATGATTTCACCATGAGCATTGTGGTATTTTATTTAACCAGAACTGTTCAGCTATTCCATAGATATAAGATCTTTTGATACAAATGAGGGTCTGCTAGTCAAGTGGGCAGTAACACTGGATGACATACAGTACAGACCAAAAGTTTGGACACACCTTCTCATTCAAAGAGTTTTCTGTATTTTCATGACTATGAAAATTGTAGATTCACAGTGAAGGTATCAAAACTATGAATTAACACATGTGGAATTATATTCTTAACTAAAAAGTGAAACAACTGAAAATATGTCTTGTATTCTAGGTTCTTCAAAGTAGCCACCTTTTGCTTTGATTACTGCTTTGCACACTCTTGGCATTCTCTTGATGAGCTTCAAGAGGTAGTCATCGGAAATGGTTTTCACTTCACAGGTGTGCCCTGTTAGGTTTAATAAGTGGGATTTCTTGCCTTATAAATGGGATTGGGGCCATCAGTTGTGTTGTGCAGAAGTCAGGTGGATACACAGCTGATAGTCCTACTGAATAGACTGTTAGAATTTGTATTATGGCAAGAAAAAAGCAGCTAAGTAAAGAAAAATGAGTGGCCATTATTACTTTAAGAAATGAAGGTCAGTCCGAAAAATTGGGAAAACTTTTAAAGTGTCCCCAAGTGCAGTTGCAAAAACCATCAAGCGCTACTAGGAACTAGGTCACATGAGGACCGCCCCAGGAAAGGAAGACCAAGAGTCACCTCTGCTGCGGAGGATAAGTTCATCCGAGTCACCAGCCTCAAAAATCGCAGGTTAACAGCAGCTCAGATTAGAGAGCAGGTCAATGCCACACAGAGTTCTAGCAGCAGACACATCTCTACAACTACTGTTAAGAGGAGACTTTGTGCAGCAGGCCTTCATGGTAAAATAGCTTCAAGAAAACCACTGCTAAGGACAGGAAACAAGCAGAAGAGACTTGTTTGGGCTAAGGAACACAAGGAATGGACATTAGACCAGTGGAAATTTGTGCTTTGGTCTGATGAGTCCAAATTTGAGATCTTTGGGCCAATCACCGTGTCTTTGCGCGACGCAGAAAAGGTGAACGAATGGACTCTACATGCCTGGTTCCCACCATGAAGCATGGAGGAGTAGGTGTGATGGTGTGGGGGGGCTTTGCTGGTGACACTGGTGGGGATTTATTCAAAATTGAAGGCATACTGAACCAGCAAAAGCAAAGGTGGCTACTTTCAAGAACCTAGAATATAAGACATATTTTCAGTTGTTTCACACTTTTTTTTGTTAAGAATATAATTCCACATGTGTCAATTCATAGATTTGATGCCTTCAGTGTGAATATATAATTTTCATAGTCATGAAAATACAGAAAACTTTGAATGAAAAGGTGTGTCCAAACTTTTGGTCTGTACTGTACATCCTACAGAGACCCCGGCCCAGAGAAACCACAGTGTTATATATTTGGAAGATCTGAATATGTGTGAATAAGTAAAATGCTAAAATGTTTAGGTGACAGCTCCCTTCAGATAAGGTATGTCATTGGGTTTCTTAGACCTGGTGACATCTCCTATCAGATGATGTATGTCATTGGACTATTTAGTCCTAGTGACAGGTCCTCTTTAACACACAAGAAGCCATATGATCAGTTTTGCCATGGGATCTCAAACACTTCAGGTAAAAGTGACCGGTATGCCAGCAAACTGTCACCAGGCCTTTAAAGGGTTTGTCTGAGGTCACCTTGTTTTTTAGTATTGACACAGTAGCCATGTTTCCTCAAGCAAGGCTATATGCATCATACTTGGCTTCCTCATCTATACATTGTGACCACTTGTATTTGTACAGCACCAGATATATTCATATTAGCAGCCAATTGATGATGTTATAAGGCCGATGTCCATACAATATATAGCAGGGGTTGAATCTATAAACTGTTAACTGGTGGCCACAAACAGGAAAGACATAGACCCCAGGATAAACAGGGATGTATTTTCTATGCAAATAAATTAACACTTTGATTCATTTATAAAACTGAGGCCATTTATGCCAATACCTACACAATAATATCACAAAACCCCTTTAATTAAATAAGTGGAGTACAAAATAACAATGTCATGTAATCCATATGGCAAGTCCAAGAATTTTATGGCTCTTCTTTACTTTGTGTAACTCTTTCTTGTCCTAACATAAACCAATTACTTGAATTTAGGAGGTAGGACCAGTAGCTGGGAAGGGGATGCAGAGTAGACAGGGACTAAAGAGTTTTATGAAAAAAGTGGTGCACCTTATTAATGAGGAGGTGCGTGTCTCATCATAAATTGGGTGCACCTTCTGTCAAGCCATGCACCGGAACACTGAAATCCGTGTCAGCTCATAGCTAGTTGTTAGGATTGGGTCCCGCAGGGTTCACTCTCTGCGCACAGCGCCACCTGCGGGTCAATCTAACAATCGCCCTCGGCCTCATGTAGTGAGGTGTCTGGAGTGTAAGTCCAGCTTTCGGCCTACTGAGCATACTCAGACCTATTGGAGCCGCTCACAGGCTAAGTGCCATTTCTCACCCACTGGGCATGAGCGGTGAGGTCACTACCACCGCCCCTACTGGGCGGGGACTTCCCTTTAAAAAGTGTGAGCCAACGCCCACCCGGGCTCACACTTTGAATGAGATTGAATGAAGTTTGTTCATGACAGTAGGTTAGGGCTAGCTCTAGTATTCAGGCAGGTGTCAGACTAGGCCTCTGTGTGGGGTTTTCCTTATCCTCTATCTGCTCTATAGTTTAGTACCAGTAAATCCTGAACTGCCAGCTTTACACCAGGGCTAGGAGCAATAGACATTGTTCCAGCCTGTAGAGTTGCAGCAGGTTTGGTCTCTCAGATAGCCTCTTAATACTGTCAAACTTCCTTTACTCTCCTGGCTGTTGCAGGAGCAAGTTTAGTTGTTGACCTGGGGTGACTGTTAACCCTTGGCACCCTTGCTGTTTCAGCTGTACTGTGCACCTGTCCAGTGAGGTTAACTGGCAGTGCTTTCTTGCAGCTTGTTCACTTTAAGTATTGCGTCACTTGTCTGCCAGTGCAGTTTTAACTGGTAGCACATAGTTCAGACATACAGCCACCCATTATTGGGCCTGTGGACCTCGCTGCAGTATCTTGCAGACTAGAGGTTCTGTTGTTTAAAATTATTATTTTCAAAATAAACACAGAACCGTACACTAGTCTACAGTAGATTGACATCATTATGCCTATAAACTTTAAATTCGATAATCATAGAATAATATGTTACCTGTACATGGAAATAAGCTTAAATGGGTTGGCTAGGATTTTTTTGTTATGGCCTATATAGTGAATAGTAGCTCAGCATCAGCACCCGGCCACAGAGCTATCTACTTCTGGCTCCAGGCACATTACAGTATGGCTATCGGCCCCCACTGATCAGATATTTATGGCCTATATAGTGAATAGTAGCTCAGCATCAGCACCCGGCCACAGACCTATCTACTTCTGGCTCCAGACACGTTACAGTATGGCTGTCGGCCCCCACTGATCAGATATTTATGGCCTATATAGTGAATAGAACCTCAGCAGCAGTATCAGCGCCCGACCATTTTATAGGCCACAGACCTATCTACTTCTGGCTCCAGACACGTTACAGTATGGCTGTCGGCCCCCACTGATCAGATATTTATGGCCTATATAGTGAATAGAACCTCAGCAGCAGTATCAGCGCTGACCATTTTATAGGCCACAGACCTATCTACTTCTGGCTCCAGACATGTTACAGTATGGCTGTCGGCCCCCACTGATCAGATATTTATGGCCTATATAGTGAATAGAACCTCAGCAGCAGTATCAGCGCTGACCATTTTATAGGCCACAGACCTATCTACTTCTGGCTCCGGGCACATTACAGTATGGCTGTTGTCCCCCACTGATCAGATATTCATGGCCTGTCCTACAGATAGGTCATAAAAAATCCTGGACCATCGCTTTAACTGAGTAGAAACGCGGTGGAGAGTTTGATAGTAAAGCAGTCAAAATACTACATTTTCTCCTGCTCTCCTTTAGTATAAAGTTTATCCACTCAAGTAATTTGTTTGATAGATCGGACAAGTTTGGTGTAAACCAGAGAGAAGAGATGATTCTGTGATTACTTATTGGATTAATAAATATGCTGATCCTAATCTCTTCACATTGAAATGTAAAGCACTGAAGTGAATTACAATGTCTCCGTTGCCCTGTCTTTATGTATCGCAGATCACTCAACAAGGACATACAGGAAGGTGCATGCATGCAAACAGGATAGGCCAGACACATTACACATCAAAGTCACTTAGCCAGTGTTTCTAACTAATCTTTCATCTACACATGGATATTTTACAATATGTCTGCATGCTTTTAAGAAAATAACAAGGTCTCCATTTACAGATTTAATCTCATAGAAAGTTTGTGACTTGGTAATGGTTAGGACACTGGAGAGGACATTCACAATGATGGTTTGCTAAGAGATTGGTTTATTTCCAACTATGTATTGTGACATTCTTCCCTTGATATTTATTGGATAGTAAGTTAAAGGTAAGGTCATATTACTTAGAAAGGTAGAAAGAGCAAGGCTTCACACTGTAGTTACTGTAGTGCTGAAAAGATTATGACATTTACTTTACTCTATTATAACAAAGACTGCAAAATCCAAAAACATTGGATATCCTAATAGGAAGACTCTGCCATGATAATTGTGAAATTCAGAGAGGAAAACATGCAGGTTGTGATGAAGTTGAGTGTACTGTATGTCGCTTTTAATGGGGGATGTGAGTTTTTTTCTGTATGAAGGGTTGTGGCCATCTCCTGGCTCTTCAACAGGCTTTCCTCTCACTCATTTACATTTACTGCCCTAGAGGGCAGCATACAGAGGCACTATTCTCCTAATTACATCCTGGAGAATAGATTTGCATATTTTTTACCCTCATTTGCATTTATGGATTGTAATGCAGACTGCCATCTGCTGGTGAAAAACTAATATAACATGGGAGGTGCCACCTTTCACTAGTAGACAGGCATTACATACAAACAACAGTGCAAATACTGATAGCTGAATTAGTCTGACCTGTTGTGCCACTCTATGCTTCTATATGAGAGAATTCTAACTAAGAAGATAAATGTATATTAAGGGACATAGCTATAGAGGGTGTAGTGGTAGCAGCAGGGCCGCACTCCGGAGGGGGCGGCAGCCGCGGCAATTTTTTTTTACTTTTTTTTTTTTCTAAACTAGTGCAGGAGAGAGCTGCTCTGAAAACAAACTGAGCGGCCCTCTCCTGCACTGGTTTAGACCTCTGCGTTCCAGCGCCGAGGCATCATCCCGCCTCCTGCACTGAGACACAGACATCTTATTGCCGGGTGAAAAGAGGAAATGGCTGCAGCAGGAGCAGTGGCGAGGTCGATAAGTAACATTTTTTGTTTTGTTTTATTAGGCCGCTACCTGCTGAAGTATCCCCAGCAGGTAGCGGCCTATTTATCTACTTCCCTGGGCCTGATCATTGCTGCCCTACGCTTCCCCTTCTACTATAGGAGGCGGAGGGCGGCAGTAAGCAGCCCAGGCTGCTAACTCCAACTGCTGCTATATATATAGGGGTTGGGTGTGTGGAGAAGTGAGGAGTCAAAGATGTCTGTGTTGCAAACTTTACAGAGTCAAGTCACAGCTGGAAGAAGTGGTCATGGCGGTCCAAAGGGAAGAGACGGGAAATGTGGGAAGACGTCTCCTGTGAGTTTTACTGCACAAAATATTATGGCATTGTATTCACTGTAATGTTACCACTAGCACCTCCCCATTGCCATTTTTATGGGGGGATGCTGCTGACACTATCATGGGTAATGTAGCTGTCATTTGTATGGTGATCTGTGGCTGTCACTTTCATTGGGCTGTGGATGGCACGTTTATAAGGTCTCTGGTGGTAATGACTGGTGGAATTTTTCTGCCATTGTTGAGAATGACTGTGAACTGGCGAAGTCCTATTGTGGGGCTGAGCTATTACAGCTATGAGGAGCAGCACCTATACTGTTTAGCACTGTTTTGGGCTATCTTTGTCATCAGATGTGGGTGGCTATGGCTGTCTACTATATGAGGCTGTATCAGAATGTAGTTCTAGAAGGGGAAGAGTACTACAATGTAATAACGTATTCTATTTAAGAAGCAGGTCAGTGCATGTGCAGTTATCTAGATGATTATTTCTGCATAGTATTGTGGATGGTGACAACAAGGTTTCTACTCTTCTCTTGTCTTCTACTCTCAGTCCCTTACATGGGAGGCATTTTGAACCTGGTTGACTCCTTTTTGCAAAATTTATAGAATTTTCAAGGCACTGAAAGACGTGAAACCATATATGTGATGCTATTTTTTAGGTTACCAAGTTAAGCAAGCAGTGAATTAGAAACTTAAGTTTTCATACTGTTGACTTCAATGAATCACATCATCCATGTTATACATTGCTCAGGGTTCTCAAAGATCTGCATCTACAAAAGCCGTCCAATTGACAATTTCTGGGCAAGCCATTGTACATGTAATCTATAATTTACAAAGTTTTATATCTGCACGTTGTTATATCTGCAATTGATCTCTACTAGGGGGAAAGAGGAGAAAGACAAAAAAGACAGAGACAGAAGTCAGTCAAGCAATCTGCAAGCCATTGGGATTCAAACAGAGACCGGTCCTTCTGGCAGTCGCAGCCTGCGGCAAAGTAAATTTGTCTCCTATGGGAGTTAATTAATGGGCTCAACAGACAGTGACCAAGAGTCTTACTTGTGGATGCCAGCAATTTGTATCATCTAATATCAAGTGAGGAGGAAAGTTACAGGTGTATGCAAGCTTAGAATTGTGCACCGCGAGATAAGAGCACATATTCTTGGAACACGTTATCTCACATTGGGTTTGGTCCTATGTGTAATTTGGTCAGTTAGCTCTAGCATATCGAGTTCAACATACAATTATAAGGCCGACTAATACAGATGTCACACTCATGAATTCATAACTAGACTGACCTGGAGCATCTTCTGACAACTTACTATAAGAGGAGTTCCAATGAACTCTTGCCAATATCTAAAAATATTAATTCAACCAAATATTAAATTGGTAGAAATTAAAAATTAAATCATATAGTCTAAAAGAAAGGAAGTACAGTATGCGTAAAGTAATTCTCTAACAACAGACAGCAATCTGTTTCCAGAAACCCATTATAGTGAACAGCACGAACAGTATACTTTTTCCTGGTAGACATCCTGAGACCCTCCCCAATTATTGGGCAGAACATTACAAAGCTAATGTACAGTAGCTGGATGGCCCTTTATACCCATCCCTGCCTTCTATGATCAGTCTGTGTGGAGGAATGGGAGATAACTAGTCTGAGAAGGGGGGATAGAGGAGTCTGTGCAGTCTGTGTGGAGAGAGGAGAGTAGTGTGTGTAGGGGGTAACAGTGGAAAGCAGTCTGTAGAAGATGGGGCATTGGTAACAGTGGGGGCATCAAGGAGTGGTCTGTGTGAGAGGAAGGAAACATCAGGTGCAGTATATGAACACAGGGAGCAGTTTGTGAGGAAGAGAAGAATAGGGAGCAGTCTGTGAACAAGAGGACACGGGAGCAGTCTGTTAAACGAGGGGCACGGAGAGAAGTCTGTGAAAGGAGGAGGTCAGTCATATTCAGTACAATAAGTTACAGTAATGCTTCCTACATGTCTTTATATGGCTTCAAAGTATTTTGGTTGTGGCTAGAAACAAATCTATAGATGGTACAAAAGCTAAAATATAAAGTGCAGAGGATGTAGCAGATCTAGTGCCTAAGATAGCCCAGCGGTTCCTCTGCCGTGTAAGAGGATATCAGACCAGTCCTATGAATTTCACGGTAATCTGAGTGCTCTTGTTACAGATTTTGCAGCACGGTCAAGAATCTTTAAGTCTATGTGTGGTCCTTTATTATGGTAACATTTCTGCTATCCATTATTATACATCATTTATGTCTATGTTTATTACTAGGTGGACATCAGTCTTTTCATATGATACAGTATATTGGCACATGTGAAGGATATTTCCAAAGATATCGCATATTATGACATGCCATTGAGACTGAGCATATGAATCCTTAACAGTGCCTTAAAGGGGTTGTCCCATCACAAGGATTCTATCTATAATGCTTGTTAATGTGGATTTAAGACTTTTCCTAAATACTTCTTCAGCAAAACTGCTTTGTTTGTCCACTATCTTACTTTATTCAATTCATTGTTGACACAGCCCTTGACTTATCTTCTTAGAAGTCAAGTGATGTAGCTGCCTGCTCAGGGGGGAGGGAGGAGGGGCTAAGTGCAGGGAGCAAGCCTGTGTTTCTAGCTATTCCTGTGTCTACACCATCTGACCTAGCTTCCTGCACTCAGATAGGGGAGAGGAGCTGCTTTCATTTCTGAATGTCTTCTGTACTCCAAGTTATCAGGCTAGCTAATTCAATTGTGTTCATTATGGCAGAGACAGGCAGTCTCTGTATGTAACACAGAATGGAGTTGC
Organism: Leptodactylus fuscus; assembly: GCF_031893055.1. NCBI lineage: Eukaryota > Metazoa > Chordata > Amphibia > Anura > Leptodactylidae > Leptodactylus > Leptodactylus fuscus. The sequence goes on along the minus strand of NC_134268.1, from coordinate 73,606,209 downwards.
TCCTGCCTGTACTTCATAGTCCAATATTGTGCATATAGTGTTGTTTGAGGACCTTTGATGACATCACAGGCCCTTCAGCCGCCCCATAGGATCACACTATGCGGTGGGCGGAGCTACACTCTAATTTGGGGGTGGAGCGAAATGGCAGGTTGCATATGAAACCCCGCCCACCAAATGACGCAAGAAATAAGGAAGAAAGAAGATTTTACAACAGTGAAGACTGGTGAGTATGCGACATGGGAATACCCCTTTAAAAGAAGGGGTTGTGGCACCCAGAAATGTACCAGAACATCCTATATCTTTGGCTCTGTGCTTCTTAATAAGCTTTGCACTTCTGTTTAATATACAGCAATAGCCATCCTACAACTGTGTCCTAAATTAAGTCATATCATAAAAGACAAGTACCTGGTAATCCTGCTTATACCATACAAAATGCACTACATGTCGCTACTGTAATGTAGACATTGAAATGAACTTGAATGCATTTATTTTTCAGTAGTTGATGCTGCCAACCTCTGACATTACTCACAGGTAGAGCGGCAATCTAATGAAAGAGAGGTGTCTCTGTTCTTATGATTGATATAAAGGGGATGACAAGGAATTGTAGACCGTTAAAGAAATATAGTAGCAGTTCTTTGTTGTTCCTGCATGAGATTAGACATCTTTTAATCTCATAAATCAGCTTGTTCAACAATCTATCTGGGAAGGAAGGACAAGGGATTTTGTTGCATGTTTCCTGAGTTCCATTTGCAAAATTTCAATACTCTTGTGACAGTTTCATCTAAAAATGCCTGCGCTATTGAAAACATCTTTATCCCAGAGGATATTTGAAGGTGGTCATCTTTTTTAGTCAGCAGCTGAAAAAAATATTGCCTCCTTTGTAAAACCTGAGCATATATTTCAGCTATTAAATAGGCATATCCCATTCTTTTTACAAAGAGCCTGCAATTTGCAATCCATTACTTCTCATTTATGGAAATCACGTTTAATTGCCTTGATTGATTTTTACATAAATTGCACTTCTGAGATTTACTGATATGTAAACAATTAAAAACTGTATCTGGAGGCTGCAAATATGTGAGAACGCAAACACCTGCCATCAAGTAACTAGAACACCATAGTTAGGATTATTACCGTGTTTAGAGGTATCCGCGTAATTGTTTTATTGTGTATTAAAATGACAAGAGGGAAACTTTGGGAAAACCGTGTTGCTTTGTGGAAAATGATATTTATTAAACCAGTAACAAATAGTATTTTTTTGGATATTACAAAATCTATGGCCCAGGTTTACTATTGTGGTCATGACTAAGCTCTGGCATAAACATGGAACATCTATGTCACGATGGGGTGCATTTTTGGCCCATTTTGGCGCATCTAGTTTGAACTAAAATTTTTCAACAAGTTTCAGTAAAACTGTAATGTCGATGTGGATTCTCTTAAAACAGTGGCATGGCTTAATGTGCTTGGTCTGCTAATTCTGGGGTGTGCGCCCTTACTCCCTTAACTTGATTGTACTATTTATGCTTGCAATGCAGCGCCCATGGCAGTATATTGATCTTCAATACACACTAATCTTTCACTGGTCACTAATGTCGGAGTTTTAAGGATGTGATCTCTCAGCTGTCCCAGAGGTTGAGAAAGATGTGAGAAATGCGTAGCTGCTGGAGCTGGTGTTTGGTCTGGATCTTATCTTAATGACAATCAATAAGGATTGCTCGTTATTTGGTTTTCTACAATATTTAATTGGTTCCTTTTCATAAGATACATAGTACGGATAATATTTACTCTCAACAAAACATCCTTTTGTGGGATAATTAATAAATAAAGTAAAAAAATACACTTTCCTTTTAAATAAAGGACATGAAATGAACATACCAATAATATACATTGATCTATGTCTCTCATCAAAATTTACGGCCATGAGGTTCTTAGCATAACATTTGATTAAAATGGAATGCCTGGTCTATTCTCGTTTAATCCGCTATCTCTCTGCTTGACCCCTTACAATCTAGCTTCCGCGCTCTGCACTCTACTGAAATGGTTCTCACAAAAGTCTCCAATGATCTCCTAATGGCTAAATCTAATGGTGACTTCTCTCTTCTTATTCTTCTGGACCTCTCTGCAGCTTTTGACACTGTTGACCATGAATTCCTCCTCACTATGCTCTGCTCAGTCGGCCTCAAGGACACTGCGCTCTCCTGGTTCTCCTCTTATCTCTCAGACCGCACCTTCAGTGTATCATTTGCGGGCTCTGTTTCCTCCCCTCTTTCCCTTGCTGTTGGGGTTCCTCAGGGCTCGGTCCTAGGCCCCCTCCTCTTTTCTCTCTACACAGCCCCCATTGGACAAACCATTGCCAGATTTGGCTTCAGGTACCATCTTTATGCTGATGACACCCAATTATACACATCTTCCCATGACATCACCCCTGCACTCATACAGAACACCAGTGACTGTCTCTCTGCTGTCTCAAATATCATGTCCTCACTCTATCTGAAACTAAATCTCTCCAAGACTGAACTACTACTGTTTCCACCATCTAATAGATCTGTCCCTGATATATCCATTGCAGTCTCAGGCCTTACTATAACTCCTAGGCAGCAGGCCCGCTGCCTCGGGGTCATGTTTGACGCAGACCTTTCCTTCACCCCTCATATTGAATCACTCGCACGTTCATGTCACCTCCACCTCAAAAACATCTCCAGAATACGCCCTTTCCTTACCAGAGATACACTAAAGACACTTATTGTCTCTCTGATTCATTCTCGCCTTGACTACTGTAACTCCTTACTAATTGGTCTTCCCCTCACTAAACTCTCCCCTCTACAATCTATTCTGAATGCAGCGTCCAGGCTCATCTATCAGGCTAGACGCTACAGCGATACCTCTGGTCTGTGCCAGTCGTTACATTGGCTGCCTATTCAATATAGAATAAAATATAAAGTTATCACTCTCATCCACAAGGCTCTCCATAATGCTGCACCTCCTTACATTTCCTCCCTCATCTCTGTCTACCGCCCAACCCGTGCTCTCCGTTCACTAAATGACCTAACACTTAGGGTGCATTCACACGGAGTAAACACGCCGCTCAATGTGGCGTGTTTACAGCACGTGTACGCCGCGTCTTTTTACGGTGCGCGATTATGCCGTGTTACCGCCGCGTAAACGCGGCATTAATGCGTGGCGCGGCGCGTTTACTCCATGTGAATGCACCCTTACATCCTCTATTATCAGAACCTCCAACGCTCGTATACCAGACTTCTCCCGAGTTGCACCACTTCTCTGGAATGCTCAACCCCGGACAATCAGATTAACTCCCAATTTCTACAGCTTCAAACGCAAACTAAAGACGCATCTTTTCAGACAAGCCTATCACAATTTCTAATGTACACCCTTAACCTTCCTCTGTCCCCGCTCCCACATTTCCCCACATGATATGATGTCATCTCAGGATAACTTTATCTGTCCAAGCTCCATCCACATGTTAAAGGACATGACTGTTGACGGCTCATAAAGTTTTATGTTTATGTAATGACAGTCACCTCTATTACAAAAGTGTCTGACCTCTGCATAAGCAATATCGCCCCTTCTACCTCTTGTGTCACCCCCTCTACCTCATAGATTGTAACTAATTGCTCTTGTGAGCAGGGCCCTCAGTCCCATTGTGTGAAATGACTTTCTTTGTAATGTATCTTTCTGTCTGTATTTGAACCCTACAAATTGTACAGCGCTGCTGAATATGTTGTCGCTATAGAAATAAAATTTATTATTATTATTATTATTATTATTATTATTATTATTATTATTATATGCCCAGAAGCCACTTCAGGGTGACCTCTGTATAGTGGTCAGACTCTGGGCCACTCCACCCCACAAACAGCGCTACAGCAATCACAGCCACCATACAGCACTGCAATGTGTGAACAGATCTCAAAATGTTTACTTTACCATATGGTCAATGAAAGGTAAATCACTTAGCGGGCGTTCACATGCGCCCGTCTTCACCCGCCGGGCCTCCACCCTATTCCCAGAGAATCTGCATAGGGGACAGCTTGCCAGCAGTCAGTTTTACAACCCATTCATTTGAATGGGTTTTAAAAGCAAACTGCCGGTATCCGTATGCAGCCTCCACATGGGAAAAACGTTTTGTTTTTTTTTGGACGGACACAAAGTCCTGCATGTCCGACTTTCTTTCTGGCCAAGTAAAGTGGTTTCCCCAAGGAGAGGCTGCATATGGACACCGGTGGTTTGCTTTTAAAACTCATTCAAATGAATGGGTTGTAAAACTGACCACCGGGAAGCCGTTCCCTATCCAGTTTCTCTGGGGAATAAGACGGAGACCTGGCAGGCGCAAACGGGTGCAAGGGTGAACGCCCCCTTATTCAGTCTCCTGCTAATTTAAAACACCTGGGGCAATTGAGAAAAGTGTCGATGCCAAAGTAGAGTAAATAAAAAATAAGGGGAACAGAAATATGTGTAAACCAACATTTTAGAAATAAAGACATGGACTGAAAATCCTAATATTATACATTGATCTATGCCTCTCGACAAAATCTACAAAAATTAACATGAGGTTATTTAGTATATATTTTTATCATATTGTGACATTTTGATCAGAGGTCACATGAAGTGGCTAATGGGCTCATACATTTTGAATGAACAAACAGTGAGGCTATGGAACAGCGAGACTATGGTACAGTGAGGCTACGAAACCTCATGTCACTGATGGATTCATTGTGTAAGTTCAAAAAGGCCTGGATGCTTTTCTTCAACAGAACAATATCATGGATTATGGGTTTTAGATTTTGGTAAGGACTAGGGTTGAGCGATCGGGATCGGAAATGTTCGGATTCCGATCGGCGAAATTTCACCATTGCGATCGGAATTCTGATCCCGATCTTTTTGGGCGGAATCGAGATGGAAGGTTATTTCCCACAATGCTTGGTGACTGGCCAATCATTGTGGGAAAAGCTTAGCACCCATAAGAATGAATGGAAGCGGCCAGCCGCTTAACCCCATGCGTCCATTCATTCCTATTGATTTACCGCAGCCTGCCACTCTTCTGCTTCGTCCCTGTTTTATTGTATACTCAGCTGAATATATGGTAAAACAGGGACGAAGCGAACTTCACTCAAATGCTGCCACTGCCCTCTTCTGGTCCGGTCCTCTCTCCTTCACATTCCTTCAGAGCGCCCTGCGGCCCCCCGCCTCCCTAGACTAGTATTATTGAGATGCTGGGAGAAGGTGGGGCTTTTGGCTTAGGAGAGTGTGGGAGGGTACTGGGAGGGGAGATGTGAGTGATGCACTCACATCTCCCCGCCCACACTCTAACCCACAACAAGCCCCGCCTACTCCCATCATCTCTAACACTAGCCTAGGGAGGTGGAAGCGCTCTGAAGGCCTGTGAAGGAGAGACCAAGACCGGACCATACCAAGAAGAACTGAGAGCGGCAGCGGTAGCGGATCTGTGCAGGTAAGCGGACACCAGGGAGGATTTTTTTTTAATCACTACACAGCTGTGTAGTGAATAGGATAGTTTTTAAAATCCGATCTTCGATTATTAAAAAAATCCCATTGACTTGCATTGGGATTGGAATTGGGATCGGCATCGGGTTCGAATGGAAAATGATCGGAAATTGGATTTTAAAAACGATCCTGAAATTTCAAGATCGGCTCAACCCTAGTAAGGACAAGTAGATTCAGGGTTTTATGCTGATTTCTAGACTGGAGTTGGTAAGGAATTTTTTCCCCTGACATGGGGCAAATGGCATAAGCGTTTTTTTTTCCTTCTTATGGATCAATACTGTATGGTTACAGGTTGGACTTGATTGACCTGTTTCTTCATCCAAACTCATCATCTACTATGTAACTATTAGAGATGAGCGAACACTAAAATGTTCGTGGTTCGAAATTCGATTCGAACAGCCGCTCAATGTTCGTGTGTTCGAACGGGTTTCGAACCCCATTATAGTCTATGGGGAACAGATACTCGTTAAGGGGGAAACCCAAATCCGTGTCTGGAGGGTCACCAAGTCCACTATGACACCCCAGGAAATGATGCCAACACCTCTGGAATGACACTGGGACAGCAGGGGAAGCATGTCTGGGGGCATCTAACACACCAAAGACCCTCTATTACCCCAACATCACAGCCTAACAACTACACACTTTACACACTCAATACCACCTCTCTGACAGTAGGAAAACACCTTGAAACATGTGTATTTGGCACTTGCAGTGAGGAGAGCTTGTCACCAGCAGTGAATTTGGCCCTTGTAGTAAGTTGAGGTTGGCACCAACATTTGTTTTGAAAATCAGGGTGGATTGAGCCTCTAACCAGCAGAGTTTGGGCAAATTCATGGTGGAGGGAGCCTCTAAAAACCCCAGTTTGGACCAATTCATGGTGGAGGGAGCCTCTAACCAGCCCAGTTTGGGCAAATTCATGGTGGAGGGAGCCTCTAAAAAACCCAGTTTGGACCAATTCATGGTGGAGGGAGCCTCTAACCAGCCCAGTTTGGGCAAATTCATGGTGGAGGGAGCCTCTAACCAGCCCAGTTTGGACCAATTAATGGTGGAGGGAGCCTCTAACCAGCCCAGTTTGGACCAATTAATGGTGGAGGGAGCCTCTAACCACCCCAGTTTGGACCAATTCATGGTGGAGGGAGCCTCTAAACAGCCCAGTTTGGGCAAATTCATGGTGGAGGGAGCCTCTAAAAAACCCAGTTTGGACCAATTCATGGTGGAGGGAGCCTCTAACCAGCCCAGTTTGGACCAATTAATGGTGGAGGGAGCCTCTAAACAGCCAAGTTTGGACCAATTCATGGTGGAGGGAGCCTCTAAAAACCCCAGTTTGGACCAATTCATGGTGGAGGGAGCCTCTAACCAGCCCAGTTTGGGCAAATTCATGGTGGAGGGAGCCTCTAAACAGCCCAGTTTGGGCAAATTCATGGTGGAGGGAGCCTCTAACCAGCCCAGTTTGGACCAATTAATGGTGGAGGGAGCCTCTAACCAGCCCAGTTTGGACCAATTAATGGTGGAGGGAGCCTCTAACCACCCCAGTTTGGACCAATTCATGGTGGAGGGAGCCTCTAACCAGCCCAGTTTGGACCAATTCATGGTGGAGGGAGCCTCTAAACAGCCCAGTTTGGACCAATTCATGGTGGAGGGAGCCTCTAAACAGCCCAGTTTGGGCAAATTCATGGTGGAGGGAGCCTCTAAAAACCCCAGTTTGGACCAATTCATGGTGGAGGGAGCCTCTAACCAGCCCAGTTTGGGCAAATTCATGGTGGAGGGAGCCTCTAAAAAACCCAGTTTGGACCAATTCATGGTGGAGGGAGCCTCTAACCAGCCCAGTTTGGGCAAATTCATGGTGGAGGGAGCCTCTAACCAGCCCAGTTTGGACCAATTAATGGTGGAGGGAGCCTCTAACCAGCCCAGTTTGGACCAATTAATGGTGGAGGGAGCCTCTAACCACCCCAGTTTGGACCAATTCATGGTGGAGGGAGCCTCTAAACAGCCCAGTTTGGGCAAATTCATGGTGGAGGGAGCCTCTAAAAAACCCAGTTTGGACCAATTCATGGTGGAGGGAGCCTCTAACCAGCCCAGTTTGGACCAATTAATGGTGGAGGGAGCCTCTAAACAGCCAAGTTTGGACCAATTCATGGTGGAGGGAGCCTCTAAAAACCCCAGTTTGGACCAATTCATGGTGGAGGGAGCCTCTAACCAGCCCAGTTTGGGCAAATTCATGGTGGAGGGAGCCTCTAAACAGCCCAGTTTGGGCAAATTCATGGTGGAGGGAGCCTCTAACCAGCCCAGTTTGGACCAATTCATGGTGGAGGGAGCCTCTAACCAGCCCAGTTTGGACCAATTCATGGTGGAGGGAGCCTCTAAAAAACCCAGTTTGGACCAATTCATGGTGGAGGGAGCCTCTAAACAGCCCAGTTTGGGCAAATTCATGGTGGAGGGAGCCTCTAAAAAACCCAGTTTGGACCAATTCATGGTGGAGGGAGCCTCTAACCAGCCCAGTTTGGACCAATTAATGGTGGAGGGAGCCTCTAAACAGCCAAGTTTGGACCAATTCATGGTGGAGGGAGCCTCTAAAAACCCCAGTTTGGACCAATTCATGGTGGAGGGAGCCTCTAACCAGCCCAGTTTGGGCAAATTCATGGTGGAGGGAGCCTCTAAACAGCCCAGTTTGGGCAAATTCATGGTGGAGGGAGCCTCTAACCAGCCCAGTTTGGACCAATTAATGGTGGAGGGAGCCTCTAACCAGCCCAGTTTGGACCAATTAATGGTGGAGGGAGCCTCTAACCACCCCAGTTTGGACCAATTCATGGTGGAGGGAGCCTCTAACCAGCCCAGTTTGGACCAATTCATGGTGGAGGGAGCCTCTAAAAAACCCAGTTTGGACCAATTCATGGTGGAGGGAGCCTCTAAACAGCCCAGTTTGGGCAAATTCATGGTGGAGGGAGCCTCTAAAAACCCCAGTTTGGACCAATTCATGGTGGAGGGAGCCTCTAACCAGCCCAGTTTGGGCAAATTCATGGTGGAGGGAGCCTCTAAAAAACCCAGTTTGGACCAATTCATGGTGGAGGGAGCCTCTAACCAGCCCAGTTTGGGCAAATTCATGGTGGAGGGAGCCTCTAACCAGCCCAGTTTGGACCAATTAATGGTGGAGGGAGCCTCTAACCAGCCCAGTTTGGACCAATTAATGGTGGAGGGAGCCTCTAACCACCCCAGTTTGGACCAATTCATGGTGGAGGGAGCCTCTAAACAGCCCAGTTTGGGCAAATTCATGGTGGAGGGAGCCTCTAAAAAACCCAGTTTGGACCAATTCATGGTGGAGGGAGCCTCTAACCAGCCCAGTTTGGACCAATTAATGGTGGAGGGAGCCTCTAAACAGCCAAGTTTGGACCAATTCATGGTGGAGGGAGCCTCTAAAAACCCCAGTTTGGACCAATTCATGGTGGAGGGAGCCTCTAACCAGCCCAGTTTGGGCAAATTCATGGTGGAGGGAGCCTCTAACCAGCCCAGTTTGGACCAATTAATGGTGGAGGGAGCCTCTAACCAGCCCAGTTTGGACCAATTAATGGTGGAGGGAGCCTCTAACCAGCCCAGTTTGGACCAATTAATGGTGGAGGGAGCCTCTAACCACCCCAGTTTGGACCAATTCATGGTGGAGGGAGCCTCTAACCAGCCCAGTTTGGACCAATTCATGGTGGAGGGAGCCTCTAAAAAACCCAGTTTGGACCAATTCATGGTGGAGGGAGCCTCTAAACAGCCCAGTTTGGGCAAATTCATGGTGGAGGGAGCCTCTAAAAAACCCAGTTTGGACCAATTCATGGTGGAGGGAGCCTCTAACCACCCCAGTTTGGACCAATTCATGGTGGAGGGAGCCTCTAACCACCCCAGTTTGGACCAATTAATGGTGGAGGGAGCCTCTAAACAGCCAAGTTTGGACCAATTCATGGTGGAGGGAGCCTCTAAAAACCCCAGTTTGGACCAATTCATGGTGGAGGGAGCCTCTAACCAGCCCAGTTTGGACCAATTAATGGTGGAGGGAGCCTCTAACCAGCCCAGTTTGGACCAATTAATGGTGGAGGGAGCCTCTAACCACCCCAGTTTGGACCAATTCATGGTGGAGGGAGCCTCTAAACAGCCCAGTTTGGGCAAATTCATGGTGGAGGGAGCCTCTAAAAAACCCAGTTTGGACCAATTCATGGTGGAGGGAGCCTCTAACCAGCCCAGTTTGGACCAATTAATGGTGGAGGGAGCCTCTAAACAGCCAAGTTTGGACCAATTCATGGTGGAGGGAGCCTCTAAAAACCCCAGTTTGGACCAATTCATGGTGGAGGGAGCCTCTAACCAGCCCAGTTTGGACCAATTAATGGTGGAGGGAGCCTCTAACCAGCCCAGTTTGGACCAATTAATGGTGGAGGGAGCCTCTAACCACCCCAGTTTGGACCAATTCATGGTGGAGGGAGCCTCTAAACAGCCCAGTTTGGGCAAATTCATGGTGGATGGAGCCTCTAAAAAACCCAGTTTGGACCAATTCATGGTGGAGGGAGCCTCTAACCAGCCCAGTTTGGACCAATTAATGGTGGAGGGAGCCTCTAAACAGCCAAGTTTGGACCAATTCATGGTGGAGGGAGCCTCTAAAAACCCCAGTTTGGACCAATTCATGGTGGAGGGAGCCTCTAACCAGCCCAGTTTGGGCAAATTCATGGTGGAGGGAGCCTCTAAACAGCCCAGTTTGGGCAAATTCATGGTGGAGGGAGCCTCTAACCAGCCCAGTTTGGACCAATTAATGGTGGAGGGAGCCTCTAACCAGCCCAGTTTGGACCAATTCATGGTGGAGGGAGCCTCTAACCAGCCCAGTTTGGACCAATTAATGGTGGAGGGAGCCTCTAACCACCCCAGTTTGGACCAATTCATGGTGGAGGGAGCCTCTAACCAGCCCAGTTTGGACCAATTCATGGTGGAGGGAGCCTCTAAAAAACCCAGTTTGGACCAATTCATGGTGGAGGGAGCCTCTAAACAGCCCAGTTTGGGCAAATTCATGGTGGAGGGAGCCTCTAAAAAACCCAGTTTGGACCAATTCATGGTGGAGGGAGCCTCTAACCAGCCCAGTTTGGACCAATTAATGGTGGAGGGAGCCTCTAAACAGCCAAGTTTGGACCAATTCATGGTGGAGGGAGCCTCTAAAAACCCCAGTTTGGACCAATTCATGGTGGAGGGAGCCTCTAACCAGCCCAGTTTGGACCAATTAATGGTGGAGGGAGCCTCTAACCAGCCCAGTTTGGACCAATTAATGGTGGAGGGAGCCTCTAACCACCCCAGTTTGGACCAATTCATGGTGGAGGGAGCCTCTAAACAGCCAAGTTTGGACCAATTCATGGTGAAGGGAGCCTCTAAAAACCCGTTTGGACCAATTCATGGTGGAGGGAGCCTCTAACCAGCCCAGTTTGGGCAAATTCATGGTGGAGGGAGCCTCTAAACAGCCAAGTTTGGGCAAATTCATGGTGGAGGGAGCCTCTAACCAGCCCAGTTTGGACCAATTAATGGTGGAGGGAGCCTCTAACCAGCCCAGTTTGGACCAATTAATGGTGGAGGGAGCCTCTAACCACCCCAGTTTGGACCAATTCATGGTGGAGGGAGCCTCTAAACAGCCAAGTTTGGACCAATTCATGGTGGAGGGAGCCTCTAAAAACCCCAGTTTGGACCAATTCATGGTGGAGGGAGCCTCTAACCAGCCCAGTTTGGACCAATTAATGGTGGAGGGAGCCTCTAAACAGCGAAGTTTTGGGAAATTCATGGTGGAGGGAGCCTCTAACCAGCCCAGTTTGGACCAATTCATGGTGGAGGGAGCCTCTAAACAGCCCAGTTTGGGCAAATTCATGGTGGAGGGAGCCTCTAAAAAACCCAGTTTGGACCAATTCATGGTGGAGGGAGCCTCTAACCAGCCCAGTTTGGACCAATTAATGGTGGAGGGAGCCTCTAACCAGCCCAGTTTGGACCAATTAATGGTGGAGGGAGCCTCTAACCACCCCAGTTTGGACCAATTCATGGTGGAGGGAGCCTCTAAACAGCCAAGTTTGGACCAATTCATGGTGGAGGGAGCCTCTAAAAACCCCAGTTTGGACCAATTCATGGTGGAGGGAGCCTCTAACCAGCCCAGTTTGGGCAAATTCATGGTGGAGGGAGCCTCTAAACAGCCCAGTTTGGGCAAATTCATGGTGGAGGGAGCCTCTAAAAAACCCAGTTTGGACCAATTCATGGTGGAGGGAGCCTCTAAACAGCCAAGTTTGGACCAATTCATGGTGAAGGGAGCCTCTAAAAACCCGTTTGGACCAATTCATGGTGGAGGGAGCCTCTAACCAGCCCAGTTTGGGCAAATTCATGGTGGAGGGAGCCTCTAAACAGCCCAGTTTGGGCAAATTCATGGTGGAGGGAGCCTCTAACCAGCCCAGTTTGGACCAATTAATGGTGGAGGGAGCCTCTAACCAGCCCAGTTTGGACCAATTAATGGTGGAGGGAGCCTCTAACCACCCCAGTTTGGACCAATTCATGGTGGAGGGAGCCTCTAAACAGCCAAGTTTGGACCAATTCATGGTGGAGGGAGCCTCTAAAAACCCCAGTTTGGACCAATTCATGGTGGAGGGAGCCTCTAACCAGCCCAGTTTGGACCAATTAATGGTGGAGGGAGCCTCTAAACAGCCAAGTTTTGGGAAATTCATGGTGGAGGGAGCCTCTAACCAGCCCAGTTTGGACCAATTCATGGTGGAGGGAGCCTCTAAACAGCCCAGTTTGGGCAAATTCATGGTGGATGGAGCCTCTAAAAAACCCAGTTTGGACCAATTCATGGTGGAGGGAGCCTCTAACCAGCCCAGTTTGGACCAATTAATGGTGGAGGGAGCCTCTAACCAGCCCAGTTTGGACCAATTAATGGTGGAGGGAGCCTCTAACCACCCCAGTTTGGACCAATTCATGGTGGAGGGAGCCTCTAAACAGCCAAGTTTGGACCAATTCATGGTGGAGGGAGCCTCTAAAAACCCCAGTTTGGACCAATTCATGGTGGAGGGAGCCTCTAACCAGCCCAGTTTGGGCAAATTCATGGTGGAGGGAGCCTCTAAACAGCCCAGTTTGGGCAAATTCATGGTGGAGGGAGCCTCTAAAAAACCCAGTTTGGACCAATTCATGGTGGAGGGAGCCTCTAACCAGCCCAGTTTGGACCAATTAATGGTGGAGGGAGCCTCTAAACAGCCAAGTTTGGACCAATTCATGGTGGAGGGAGCCTCTAAAAACCCCAGTTTGGACCAATTTATGGTGGAGGGAGCCTCTAACCAGCCCAGTTTGGGCAAATTCATGGTGGAGGGAGCCTCTAAACAGCCCAGTTTGGGCAAATTCATGGTGGAGGGAGCCTCTAACCAGCCCAGTTTGGACCAATTAATGGTGGAGGGAGCCTCTAACCAGCCCAGTTTGGACCAATTAATGGTGGAGGGAGCCTCTAACCAGCCCAGTTTGGACCAATTAATGGTGGAGGGAGCCTCTAACCACCCCAGTTTGGATCAATTCATGGTGGAGGGAGCCTCTAACCAGCCCAGTTTGGACCAATTCATGGTGGAGGGAGCCTCTAAAAAACCCAGTTTGGACCAATTCATGGTGGAGGGAGCCTCTAAACAGCCCAGTTTGGGCAAATTCATGGTGGAGGGAGCCTCTAAACAGCCCAGTTTGGGCAAATTCATGGTGGAGGGAGCCTCTAACCAGCCCAGTTTGGACCAATTAATGGTGGAGGGAGCCTCTAACCAGCCCAGTTTGGACCAATTCATGGTGGAGGGAGCCTCTAAACAGCCCAGTTTTGGCAAATTCATGGTGGAAGGAGCCTCTAACCAGCAGAGTTGTGGGAAAGCAGGGTGGAGGGAGCCTCTAACCAGCAGAGATGGTGGAAATCAGGGTGGAGGGCGCCTCTAACCAGCAGAGTTGGGGGAAATCATGTTGGAGGGAGCCTAGTATTAGCAGAATTGTGCAACGCTTATGGTGGATGAGTATGAGGATGCGGAGGAATTGGAGAGGTTGAGTACAGACATGGAGTTTCATGTTGGGGTGCTTTACACAGGTGGGCACAAAAATGAAGGCTCTATCCAGTGGTGGTTCATTTTTATCAAAGTGAGCCGGTCGGCACTCTCAGCTGACAGACGGGTGCGCTTGTCAGTGATGATGCCACCGGCTGCACTGAACACCCTCTCAGATAGGACGCTGGCGGCAGGACAGGACAGCACCTCCAAGGCATATAGGGCAAGTTCAAGCCACAGGTCCAACTTCGACACCCAATACGTGTAGGGCGCAGAGGGGTCGGAGAGGACAGGGCTGTGGTCGGAAAGGTATTCCCGCAACATGCGCCTATACTTCTCACGCCTGGTGACACTAGGACCCTCCGTGGCGGCACTTTGGCGAGGGGGTGCCATCAAGGTGTCCCAGACCTTAGACAGTGTGCCCCTCGTTTGTGTGGACCGGTGAGAACTTGGTTGCCTACTGGAGGAACTGCCCTCCCTGCCGCCAACGTCACATGCTGGAAACATCTCCATCATATTCTGCACCAATTGCCTGTGGCAAGCATTGATGCGATTGGCCCTCCCCTCTACCGGAATAAAAGACGAGATGTTGTTTTTATACCGGGGGTCAAGGATAGCAAAGATCCAGTACTGGTTGTCCTCCATGATTTTGACAATACGCTTGTCGGTTGTAAAGCACCCCAACATGAACTCAGCCATGTCTGCCACAGTGTTAGTTGGCATGACTCCTCTGGCCCCACCGGAAAGTTCAATCTCCATTTCCTCCTCATCCTCCATGTCTACCCATCCGCGCTGCAACAATGGGACGATTCGAAGTTGCCCGGAAGCCTCCTGTATCACCATCACATCATCGGACAACTCTTCTTCCTCCTCCTCCTCCTCCTCCTCCTCCTCCATTAAACGCAGTGAAGCGGACAGATGTGTGGACCTACTCTCCAGCTGTGACGGATCGGATGCTATCCCTAACTCCTCTGTGTGATCTGAGTTATCCCTGATGTCAATCAGGGATTCTCTCAGAACACTCAAGAGCGGGATTGTAAGGCTCACCATCGCATCCTCAGAGCTCACCCTCCTTGTGGACTCCTCAAAGACCCGTAGGATGTCACAAAGGTCTCTCATCCATGGCCACTCATGGATGTGAAACTGAGGCAGCTGACTTTGTGGCACCCTAGGGTTTTGTAGCTGGTATTCCATCAAAGGTCTCTGCTGCTCAACCACTCTATTCAACATCTGAAACGTTGAGTTCCAGCGTGTGGGGACGTCGCACAAAAGCCGGTGTTGTGGCACATGCAGGCGTTGCTGGAGAGATTTTAAGCTAGCAGCGGCTACTGTCGACTTGCGAAAGTGGGCGCACATGCGCCGCACTTTCACCAGTAGCTCTGGAACATTGGGGTAGCTCTTTAGGAAACGTTGCACCACTAGGTTGAAGACGTGGGCCAGGCATGGAACATGTTGGAGTCCGGCAAGCTCCAGAGCTGCTACCAGGTTCCGGCCGTTATCACAAACGACCATGCCTGGGCCCAGGTGCAGCGGCTCAAACCATATTGCCGTCTCATCGAGGAGGGCATCCCTCACCTCGGAGGCAGTGTGCTGTCTGTCCCCCAAGCTGATCAGCTTCAGCACAGCCTGCTGACGTCTACCAACGCCAGTGCTGCAACGTTTCCAACTCGTAGCTGGGGTCAATCTAACAGCGGAGGAGGAGGCGGTGGCGGAGGAGGAGGCGGTGGCGGAGGAGGAGGCGGTAGAGGAGGAGGAGGAGGGGGGTGTTCTTCTCGTGTCCCTGCCAGGAATGTTAGGCGGGGAGACGAGGTACACCGGGCCAGTTTGGGAAGCAGTCCCAGCCTCAACTGCATTCACCCAGTGTGCCGTCAGTGAAATGTAGCGTCCCTGTCCGCATGCACTTGTCCACGCGTCGGTGGTCAAGTGGACCTTTGTGCAAAGCGCGGAACTAAGGGCCCGCCTGATGTTGAGTGACACGTGCTGGTGCAAGGCGGGGACGGCACACCGGGAGAAGTAGTGACGGCTAGGGACGGCATAGCGAGGTGCCGCAGTTGCCATCAGGTCCAGGAAGGCGGGAGTTTCAACAAGCCGGAACGCCAACATCTCCTGGGCCAGCAGTTTAGCGATGTTGGCGTTCAAGGCTTGCGCGTGTGGGTGGTTAGCAGTGTATTTCTGCCGCCGCTCCAATGTCTGAGAGATGGTGGGTTGTTGTAAAGAAATGCCTGATGGTGCCTTTGATGGTGCAGGAGAAGGAGATAAGACAGGACCAGGGGAGGATGAGGTAGAAGTCAACAAAGTGGCGGAGGCAGATGAAGTGGTGTCCTGGCTCGTCCTCTGGAGTGCATCGCCAGCACAGTCAGCAGTGGCAGTGGCAGAGGCAGAGGCAGTGGCAGAGGCAGTGGCAGTGGCGTGAACGGCAGGCGGCCTTTGTCCTGCCGTTGCTGCCTGCCACTGATTCCAGTGCTTGGATTCCAAATGACGGCGCATTGAAGTGGTGGACAGGTTGCTCTTCTCAGAGCCCCTAATCAATTTCGAGAGGCAAATTGTGCAGACAACACTATATCTGTCCTCGGCGCATTCCTTGAAAAAACTCCACACCTTCGAGAAACGTGCCCTCGAGGTGGGAGTTTTTCGGGGCTGGGTACGAACTGGAACATCTTGGGAGATTCCGGGTGTGGCCTGGCTTCGCCTAAGCTGCTGACCTCTGCCTCTGCCTCTAGCTACCCTTTTTGGTGCTGCACCTGCCTCAACATCCACACTACTTTCCCCGCTTGACATCCCCCCTGTCCAGGTCGGGTCAGTGTCCTCATCATCCACCACTTCCTCTTCCAACTCCTGTCTCATCTCCTCCTCCCGCACAATGCGCCGGTCAACTGGATGCCCTGACGGCAACTGCGTCACATCATCGTCGATGAGGGTGGGTTGCTGGTCATCCACCACCAAATCGAACGGAGATGGAGGAGACTCTAGTGTTTGAGCATCTGGACACAGATGCTCCTCTGTTAGGTTCGTGGAATCGTGACGTGGAGAGGCAGGTTGAGGGACAATGAAAGGAGCGGAGAACAGCTCTGGGGAGCAGGGACAGTTTGGGTTATTGTTCTGTAAAGCTTCGGAATTTTGGGAGGAAGGAAGACAAGACTGTTGGGTAATAGGAGGAGAGGAGGCAGAGTCTGACTGGCTGCTGGACAATGTGCTGTAAGCGTTCTCTGACAGCCATTGCAAGACCTGTTCCTGGTTCTCGGGCCTACTAAGGTTTGTACCCTGCAGTTTAGTTAATGTGGCAAGCAACCCTGGCACTGTGGAGTGGCGCAATGCTTGCTGCCCCACAGGAGTAGGCACGGGACGCCCTGTGGCTTCACTGCTACCTTGCTCCCCAGAACCATTCCCCCGACCTCGCCCACGGCCTCGTCCACGTCCCTTTCCGGGAGCCTTGCGCATTTTGAATTCCTAGTTAGAAATTGGCACTGTATACCAGTAGTAAAAATTGTGGGTGCACGTAACCCCAATATATTCTTTGAATTCCCAGTCAGACACTGGCACTATATGGCAGTAGCAAGAAATGAGGGTATTTGTATTCCCAATATATTCTTTGAATTCCCAGTCAGACAATGGCACTGTATACCAGTAGTAAAAATTGTGGGTGCACGTAACCCCAATATATTCTTTGAATTCCCAGTCAGAAACTGGCACTATATGGCAGTAGCAAGAAATGAGGGTATTTGTATTCCCAATATACTCTTTGAATTCCCAGTCAGACAATGGCACTGTATACCAGTAGTAAAAATTGTGGGTGCACGTAACCCCAATATATTCTTTGAATTACCAGTCAGAAACTGGCACTATATGGCAGTAGCAAGAAATGAGGGTATTTATAACCCCAATATATTCTTTGAATTCCCAGTCAGACAATGGCACTGTATACCAGTAGTAAAAATTGTGGGTGCACGTAACCCCAATATATTCTTTGAATTCCCAGTCAGAAACTGGCACTATATGGCAGTAGCAAGAAATGAGGGTATTTGTATTCCCAATATACTCTTTGAATTCCCAGTCAGACAATGGCACTGTATACCAGTAGTAAAAATTGTGGGTGCACGTAACCCCAATATATTCTTTGAATTACCAGTCAGAAACTGGCACTATATGGCAGTAGCAAGAAATGAGGGTATTTATAACCCCAATATATTCTTTGAATTCCCAGTCAGACAATGGCACTGTATACCAGTAGTAAAAATTGTGGGTGCACGTAACCCCAATATATTCTTTGAATTCCCAGTCAGAAACTGGCACTATATGGCAGTAGCAAGAAATGAGGGTATTTGTATTCCCAATATACTCTTTGAATTCCCAGTCAGACAATGGCACTGTATACCAGTAGTAAAAATTGTGGGTGCACGTAACCCCAATATATTCTTTGAATTACCAGTCAGAAACTGGCACTATATGGCAGTAGCAAGAAATGAGGGTATTTATAACCCCAATATATTCTTTGAATTCCCAGTCAGACAATGGCACTGTATACCAGTAGTAAAAATTGTGGGTGCACGTAACCCCAATATATTCTTTGAATTCCCAGTCAGAAACTGGCACTATATGGCAGTAGCAAGAAATGAGGGTATTTGTATTCCCAATATACTCTTTGAATTCCCAGTCAGACAATGGCACTGTATACCAGTAGTAAAAATTGTGGGTGCACGTAACCCCAATATATTCTTTGAATTACCAGTCAGAAACTGGCACTATATGGCAGTAGCAAGAAATGAGGGTATTTATAACCCCAATATATTCTTTGAATTCCCAGTCAGACAATGGCACTGTATACCAGTAGTAAAAATTGTGGGTGCACGTAACCCCAATATATTCTTTGAATTCCCAGTCAGAAACTGGCACTATATGGCAGTAGCAAGAAATGAGGGTATTTGTATTCCCAATATACTCTTTGAATTCCCAGTCAGACAATGGCACTGTATACCAGTAGTAAAAATTGTGGGTGCACGTAACCCCAATATATTCTTTGAATTACCAGTCAGAAACTGGCACTATATGGCAGTAGCAAGAAATGAGGGTATTTATAACCCCAATATATTCTTTGAATTCCCAGTCAGACAATGGCACTGTATACCAGTAGTAAAAATTGTGGGTGCACGTAACCCCAATATATTCTTTGAATTCCCAGTCAGAAACTGGCACTATATGGCAGTAGCAAGAAATGAGGGTATTTGTATTCCCAATATACTCTTTGAATTCCCAGTCAGACAATGGCACTGTATACCAGTAGTAAAAATTGTGGGTGCACGTAACCCCAATATATTCTTTGAATTACCAGTCAGAAACTGGCACTATATGGCAGTAGCAAGAAATGAGGGTATTTGTATTCCCAATATACTCTTTGAATTCCCAGTCAAACAATGGCACTGTATACCAGTAGTAAAAATTGTGGGTGCACGTAACCCCAATATATTCTTTGAATTCCCAGTCAGAAACTGGCACTATATGGCAGTAGCAAGAAATGAGGGTATTTATAACCCCAATATATTCTTTGAATTCCCAGTCAGACAATGGCACTGTATACCAGTAGTAAAAATTGTGGGTGCACGTAACCCCAATATATTCTTTGAATTACCAGTCAGAAACTGGCACTATATGGCAGTAGCAAGAAATGAGGGTATTTGTATTCCCAATATATTCTTTGAATTCCCAGTCAGACAATGGCACTGTATACCAGTAGTAAAAATTGTGGGTGTATATAGCCCCAATTCTATTGCTAGGGGACTTGCAGGGTATTTCTGGGGTGAAGGTGGGGGGGCACACCGTTGGAACGGGTATCGGGGTATATATCGGGTATACGGGAATACACTGACAGTGTATTCCATTCAGGATCCTGGGAAAGCTGGGTTGCGGCGATTGAGCCCGTCAGTGCCACGTTACACTGACAAGCTTCTCCCTGGAATTTAGCTCTTACAAGAGCTGTTGGTTGTCTTCTCCTTCCTATCCTAGCCTGTCCCTGCCTACCCAGAATCTAAGCCCTAGCTAGCTGGACGGAAACCTCCGTCCTCGGTGAATTGCAAGCTCAGAATGACGCGAACCTGGGCGGCGCTGTTCTTTTAAATTAGAGGTCACATGTATTCGGCAGCCAATGGGTTTTGCCTACTTTTTTCAACGTCACCGGTGTCGTAGTTCCTGTCCCACCTACCCTGCGCTGTTATTGGAGCAAAAAAGGCGCCAGGGAAGGTGGGAGGGGAATCGAGTAATGGCGCACTTTACCACGCGGTGTTCGATTCGATTCGAACATGCCGAACAGCCTAATATCCGATCGAACATGAGTTCGATAGAACACTGTTCGCTCATCTCTAGTAACTATCACCAGGGGGAGGCATTTTGAGATTGCAACACAGTCAGATAGGCCAGGCTCACCAGTATGTAACCCATTTTCCACATAAAAATTTGTCCCTCTATTGCTGAGATATTCATTTCTTTAACAATATGCAAATGGCAGTCTGGTGCCCTGGGGGGTAACTCCAGTGCTCCAAAGTACTATGCCTCACACTGCTCTAGTATGCTTGCATGAACATAAGAACACAGAGCCAGGCGAGATTTCCATTTAGCTCCCTGTCCCTGAAAGAAGGGAGGGGGCAGAAGGGTATATTAGAGTAGTGTGGAGTATAGTAGTTTGGAGCAACAGAGCCGCCCTCAGTGTTGCAGATTGCGTATTGTGAAAGAAACGAATATCTTAGCAGTAGAAGAACAAATTTTCATGGGGAAAAGGGTGTTAGATTCAGGAGAGCCTGACATATCTAACCGTGTTGTTTGTGTAATAGGTTTCACCCTGGTGACAGACTCCCTTTAACAGCAATACAATGATTTTTAAGTAGAAGGTATTTTGTCATCCCAATACATTAAGGAAGACACTTACTTTACATAAGCACTCTTGGTTCGATTACAGGGTATTACAAATCATTCCGGTTTAGTTCCTTTGTAATGAAATGCGTTTAGCATATTCAACAAGTTCAGCAGATTTTATTTTATTAAACTGGAAAACTTACAAGACATTTGCACAGCTTCTATTTATAGCCGACTCAGAAAAATAGATGTGCCATTTTATGAGTGAGCGCTCCCCTTCAGCACAAACCTATAAACAAGGCACAAGGGAAGCAAAGTGGCAAAAATGCAACAAAGCCAGATGTTTAACATAAATGCTTGGCCATGAAAACTGTTTCACTTGGCTCTTAGACTGTCTAACTGTTGCCACTGTAAAATAGTGGAATAAATTATCCTCTTTCTATTTCCTTGAAAATGCTCCTTTATGAAGACGTTCTCATTATGGTCTTCAGTTCTGAGTAACTTTATTATAGGTCTGGTCAGCAATATTGAATGAAATGTGTGCATCCTTATAAAGTGAGCCAAGCAAAGAAAAATAGATCTTATTGTAATTACGGATCAGTATACACAACCACCCATGTAATAGACTACATTGATTCTTCTGCATTTAACATTAGGATACAAAAGTGCAGTCACCCAGAGAAACTAATCAAATACTTGCATTACTATGGTGGAAACTAGAATATATACATGAAATGGACTTTCCACCCATTAGAGGTGATGATGACATATTGCTAGGTTGTATAGTTAAACTTGACACTTGAAGAGGACCTTTCACACCTCCACCAACTTGAGCTGTTGGCGCTCATAAGCCTGAACACACAAGCCCACATTTACTTAAGCTGTTGTACCTGGAAACATTATAAAACAACACTACCTCTTTAAAAGAGCACCTGCCATGAAAGAACGTTATTTTATAGTGAAGCCATATATGTTTTATATGACTTCCATCTGAATAGACAGATATGGCCAGTTAAACAGCATTTAACAACCTTATATGTGGGATTTTTGCTGTTTATTTTTTCGTCTTTTATTTGGCTAAAACACTGCAGCGACATGTACGTTAGAAAGTCCATAGCAATATATGAACATGTGTACCTATACAGTATTTCAGTTTGTGATGTTTTAGTGGCGATTTTTGGGGTAGCATTGGAGGAAGGCCAGTATAATATATTCGTTTAACCCCTGCAAGGAGCACTTTCATAGCTCCAAATCATCCCGGATCTGGTGGGACAGTCGCGATTTTAGACTAAGGTCCCGCCATCCTGCACAGTTTAGAGCCTGTCCCGCTATGCCCCTGAAGTGTTATCCTCATTATCAAACTTTGCCAGATCACCGTCAGCTCTTATCCCTAGGGTAAAAGCTACAGTCATGGCCATAAGTTTTGAGAATGACACAAATCTTATATTTTCACATGATCTGCTGCCCTCTGGTTTTTATGTGTGTTTGTCAGATGTTTTTATCACATACAGAAATATAATTGCAATCATATTATGAGCAACAAAAGCTTATATTGACAGTTAGAATGAGTTAATGCAAGTCAATATTTGCAGTGTTGACCCTTCTTCTTCAGGACCTCTGCAATTCTCCCTGGCATGCTCTCAATCAATTTCTGGACCAAATCCTGACGGATAGCAGTCCATTCTTGCACAATCAATGCTTGCATTTTGTCAGAATTTGTAGGTTTTTGTTTGTCCACCCGTATCTTGATGATTGACCACAAGTTCTCAATGGGATTAAGATTTAGGGAGTTTCCAGGCCATGGACCCAAAATCTCTATGTTTTGTTCCCTGAGCCATTTAGTTATCACCTTTGCTTTATGGCAAGGTGCTCCATCTTGCTGGAAAAGGCATTGTTGATCGCCAAACTGCTCTTGGACGGTTGGGAGAAGTTGATCTTGGAGGACATTCTGGTACCATTCTTTATTCATGGCTGTGTTTTTAGGCAAGACTGTGAGAGAGCCAATTCCCTTGGCTGAGACGCAACCCCACACATGAATGGTTTCAGGATGCTTTACAGTTGGCATGAGACAAGACTGGTGGTAGCGCTCAACTCGTCTTCTCCGAATAAGCTGTTTTCCAGATGTCCCAAACAATCGAAAAGGGGATTCATCAGAGAAAATGACTTTACCCCAGTCCTCAGCAGTCCACTCCCTGTACGTTTTGCAGAATATCAGTCTGTCCCTGATGTTTTTTTCTGGAGAGAAGTGGCTTCTTCTCTGCCCTCCTTGAGACCAGGCCTTGCTCCAAGAGTCTCCGCCTCACAGTGCGTGCAGATGCACTCACATCTGCTTGCTGCCATTCCTGAGCAAGCTCTGCACTGCTGGTAGCCCGATCCCGCAGCTGAAACACTTTTAAGAGACGTTCCTGGCGCTTGCTGGTCTTTCTTGGGTTCCCTGGAGCCTTTTTGCCAACAATGTAACCTCTCTCCTTGAAGTTCTTGATGATGTGATAGATTGTTGACTGAGGTGCCATCTTTCTAGCTGCGATACTCTTCCCTGTTAGGCCATTTTTGTGCAGTGCAATGATGACTGCACGTGTTTCTTTAGAGATAACCATGGTTAACAGAAGAGAAACAATTATGCCAAGCACCAGCTTCCTTTTAAAGTGTCCAGTGGTGTCATTCTTACTTAATCATGACAGATTGATCTCCAGCCGTGTCCTCATCAACACCCACACCTGTGATAATGGAGCAATCACTGAAACGATGTTAGCTGGTCCTTTTAAGGCAGGGCTGCAATGATGTTGAAATGTGATTTGGGAGATAAAGTTCATTTTCTAGGCAAATATTGACTTTGCAAGTAATTGCTGTTAAGCTGATCACTCTTTATAACATTCTGGAGTATATGCAAATTGCCATTAGGAAAACTGAAGCAGTAGACTTTGTAAAAATTAATATTTGTATCATTCTCAAAACTTTTGGCCATGACTGTATGTGGGGGAGATGTATAGTGCAGAGTGTACTGTGTGTGTGTGTGGGGGGGGGGATGTGAGGTGCAGGGTGTACTGTGGGGGGAGAGATGTAAGGTGCAGGGTGTACTATAGGGGGAGAAATGTGTGGTGCAGGGTATACTGTGGGGGGAGAGATGTAAGGTGCAGGGTGTACTATAGGGGGAGAAATGTGTGGTGCAGGGTATCCTGTGGGGGGAGAGATGTGGGGTGCAGGAGTGGAGTTAAGAAGCCGAGATGAAGAGCAGAAGTGAACATACTTGTAAGTAACTTACTTTATTTAACTACTTTACTTGTTCATTGTAATTTGGATAATAGCTGGAAAGCTTGGCCATTTATTTCAGTGCACAGTATGTTATATGTATGCACTACTGGAGCAAGAGTTCCAGGGTGAATACCGCTGTGGCATGTTGCCCATCTGGAAGCTAAAATTAGAGATCTGGAAGAGCAGAATGCAACTGTAAAGGCAATTGACAATCTTGAGCAGATCATACTCCTCACTGAGCAAGTAGTCAGTGGGTTAGATATGGAGGTTGGAAAATTGTGGGGACATCAGGAAGACAAGGCAAGGAGTTGTGTTAATACAGAGAGAAGGGGGAATGGGATCCAAGAAAAGTAAGGCCACTCCTGTTTCTGTTCATCCAAACAAAATTCCCAAGTAGGGTGGTGATGTGAGCATATAAGTGTCAGAAATGGCAGCCCTAGTAGATGTTGCTGTCCCTAAAAGCCAGGAGAACAGTCCAGCTAATAGTGGGAGGGGGGACAATAGTGTAGGTAGTGGTTACAGGGGACTCTATAATCAGGAAGACAGATAGAATAATTTGTCTCCAGGGCTGCCTCAACTGCTAGGAGTATGTGACTATACGCAATATTATAAGCGACAGGCAGCATCCCCTGGTTGGATGTGAAGGACATATGCCTTTTTTCAACCCTACTAACTATTTAAATATGTAAGGATTCGGGCATGTGAATCCTATTTATTTATGTGGCTCATATACATAATAATCTACCAGCCAGTCACTCCAGAATTTGTAGATGTGATTAAATTTCATCTAAGGGCTCATTGACATCTGCACCTGGGGTCTCCGCTTTCAGGTTTCCGTTTCCTGCCTGAAACTGGGCAGGAGACGGAAACCTGCAGGCATTTTTCATTTGAATGGGTTTGAAAAGTGTCCGGCCATGAGCGCCGGTGAGCGTTTTATGCTCTCCGTGGCGATACCGTTTTTTTTTAACCGGACACAGAGTCGGACATGCAGGACTTTGTGTCTGGTTTAAAAAAAATGGTTTCGCCGCGGAGAGCATAAAACGCTCACCGGTGCTCTCATGCATGCAGAAGACGGAAACTGAAAGTGGAGACCCGAACGCAGGTGTGAACCCAGCGTAATGTGTAAATTCACTTTCACTGTGGAGGTACTAACATCCAGGAAAATGCTAAGTATCTGCCATAGATAACTTATTTCTCACCTCCCAGACAGTCTATCTAGCTTTCTCCTACAAACAGCACACATCTATCACCTAGTGAAATACAGTACAAACAATACCTGAAAACTATGTCCATAAATAAAACGTACAATAACAACTTAGCAATAACTGTACAAACAATAGAAAGGAAATCTACTTTGTCCTTGAACAGCTGTGTTAATGCCTATACCAATTCCATTTTTCATACACTATACATACGCTGATAATTTATATATCCTGCAAGCACAGCAAAGAAATATCATTGTATGGGAAATGAAAGAACACTCTACCGTGTACATATTTACATGTATTTGCATAAAGTGAATATTTAATTTGCATATACATAGGTGCTTTATAAGTTTAATGGATGTCCAGTTGTCTTAAAATTTTAGTCAGTGCTTTTGGGAGATGTTTCCCTTCATTTTACACTTGGCATTGCCTTGGCTCTGATCCATTAGGGCACAACTATGATCAATAATATAGATGTATGATATATAGATATATAAACAGAGTCTTTGCATGCTTAAACTTTTGTTCTGTCCCTTCCTATTGCCTTATACTTCAGCTTTGCTTTATCATTCTGTTTTCATTTTCAGAATCTTTAGGAGGATCTACTTTACAAAGTCTGTAGATGTCTCAGAAGAAAAAGGAACTACCCTTTATAATAGAAGGGGAATGAGCGAATAGTATTTGATCGAGTAGGTATTCGATCGAATACTATGGTATTCAAAATATTCGTACTTGCTATTCGTATTTACCACTAGCTATTCGCAGTAAATATTCGATTCAGAACCAGCGTTGATTGGCCGAATGCTATATAGCATTCGGCCAATCAACGCTGGTTCTGCCGCAGGCTCGTCCTTTCTAATCGGACGAGCTGGCAGCTTGCTGTTACGAGGGAGCTGACTTTTCCCTCGTAACAGCAAGCGGCCAGCTCTCCCAACTAGCAAGGACGAGGCTGCTGCAGAACCAGAGTTGATTTGCCGCAGGCTCGTCTTTGCTAGTCGGGAGAGCTGGCAAGGGAGCTTACTTTTTATCAGCGCAACTGCAAGCACTGTGCAGTTAAAGCGCAAGGACCCCATAGACTATAATGGGGTCCGTGCACTTTAACTGCACAGCGCTCCTCCTAAACACTCTCCTCCTGCTACTTGTGGACTTGGTGACTCTCCTTTAGTCGAATAGTGGTTTCCGCTGAAACGAGCATTTTTTTTCCCATAGACTATAATGGGATTCGATATTTGATCGAGTAGTCGAATATTGAGGCTCTAATAGAAATGAATATCGAATCTCGAATATTTCACTATTTGCTCATCTCTATTCATTTCCCATTTACCTGGCTTCAAAAAATTTGGCACAAGACACATTTGTATAAAAAGGTCTGTCTTTTTGGCATTTCTCAAGTCTTTTCAAAATAATGATTAGAGAAATTTAGGGTTAGCAGAAGGCACAAAGCTTTCAGCAGCCTCAGAAGACTTAAATGGTATTTTTGGGCTTACATGTAGATGATCTATCCTAATATGTGATCATCGGCATACACTGCTTTCTAAACGATTATACAAATGTTATTTTTCTATTTTCCCTACATGATAGTACATTGTTCAAATTTTTAACCGTCAGAGTATAAATCAAATTTTAATGGACAAACCTCCCAATGATAACATTTCTTTTCACAAATTATAAAATCTAAATCTACTGTTCCAAATTATTGTGCACAACAGCATTTCTAAAACTTTTATTGGTTGTAAAGAACTGAAAATGGTCGTTTTTTTATTTAGAATATTAAGAACATAATTAATATATGATATGTGTGTTATTTTTACTTATTTTTACATATTTGTATATCTGTATTGTCTCACATATTGGCGTTTTGGAGCGATATATGTCCATGTTTATATATTTACATATTTATATATCTATTGCATTGAGATAGCATTTTTAGCTACAATATTTCTCTTTATATAAAGAAGCCGTGGGGTATGATTTATTACTGTGGTGAACTGCGTCTTTCTTAGTATGATATTGTCATCTTTATTGTTATTGTCATGTTCTAAATAAAGCTGGAAAGTTTCATTAGGTTATTGCGCATGCGTATTTAAGTAGGCGGCGGCCATATTGGTAAAGGCATCAGTGATGCTTCGACTTATGGCTATGCCGTTTTTTGCGTCCTTGCAATTTGTTATAACGATTAGAAATGATGTATCCCTGATGTATCTACATCTCCTTATTCATTGTCAGTTGTCTGTTATTTAATATTGTGATTATTAATAAACTTTATTATATTTTATATTTGTTTTTGTGTGGGATTTTGTATTTTTGTAATTTCCATGTTTTTCCACACGTGTGATGAATTTGCCTCGTTTGTAGTTCTAGAATATTAAGGAGTCATATTTACTGAAAGCAAAAACTATTTCATTTAAAGAAATCTTAACAGATAAAGTTACATGTTAACATACAGTGGGGCAAAAAAGTCAATCACCAATAGTGCAAGTTCCACCACTTAAAAAGATGAGAGGCGTCTGTAATTTACATCATAGGTAGACCTCAACTATGAGAGACAAAATGAGAAAACAAATGCAGAAAAGCACATTGTCTGATTTTGTAAGAATTTATTTGCAAATTATGGTGGAAAATACGTATTTGGTCAGTAACAAAATTTCACCTCAATACTTTGTTATATCTCCTTTGTTGGCAGTGACAGAGGTCAAACGTTTTCTGTAAGTCTTCACAAGGGTGGCACACACTGTTGTTGGTATGTTGGCCCATTCCTCCATGCAGATCTCCTCTAGAGCAGTGATGTTTTGGGGCTGTCGCTTGGCAACACGGACTTTCAACTCCCTCCAAAGGTTTTCTATAGGGTTGAGATCTGGAGACTGGCTAGGCCACTCCAGGACCTTGAAATGCTTCTTACAAAGCCACTCCTTCGTTGCCCTGGCAGTGTGCTTTGGATCATTGTCATGTTGAAAGACCCAGCCACGTTTCATCTTCAATGCCCTTGCTGATGGAAGGAGGTTTGCACTCAAAATCTCACAATACATGGCCCCATTCATTCTTTCATGTACCCGGATCAGTCGTCCTGGCCCCTTTGCAGAGAAACAGCCCCAAAGCATGATGTTTCCACCCCCATGCTTTACAGTAGGTATGGTGTTTGATGGATGCAACTCAGTATTCTTTTTCCTCCAAACACGAAAAGTTGTGTTTCTACCAAACAGTTCCAGTTTGGTTTCATCAGACCATAGGACATTCTCCCAATACTCTTCTGGATCATCCAAATGCTCTCTAGCAAACTTCAGACGGGCCCGGACATGTACTGGCTTAAACAGATGGACACGTCTGGCACTGCAGGATCTGAGTCCCTGGCGGCGTAGTGTGTTACTGATGGTAGGCTTTGTAACATTGGTCCCAGCTCTCTGCAGTTCATTCACTAGGTCCCCCTGCGTGGTTCTGGGATTTTTGCTCACCGTTCTTGTGATCATTTTGACCCCACGGGGTGAGATTTTGCGTGGAGCCCCAGATCGAGGGAGATTATCAGTGGTCTTGTATGTCTTCCATTTTCTAATTATGGCTCCCACAGTTGATTTCTTCAATCCAAGCTGGTTGCCTATTGCAGATTCAGTCTTCCCAGCCTGGTGCAGGGCTACAATTTTGTTTCTGGTGTCCTTTGACAGCTCTTTGGTCTTCACCATAGTGGAGTTTGGAGTCTGACTGTTTGAGGGTGTACACAGGTGTCTTTTTATACTGATAACAAGTTTAAACAGGTGCCATTACTACAGGTAATGAGTGGAGGAAAGAAGAGACTCTTAAAGAAGAAGTTACAGGTCTGTGAGAGCCAGAAATCTTGATTGTTTGTAGGTGACCAAATACTTATTTTCCACCATAATTTGCAAATAAATTCTTACAAAATCAGACAATTTGATTTTCTGGATTTGTTTTCTCATTTTGTCTCTCATAGTTGAGGTCTACCTATGATGTAAATTACAGACGCCTCTCATCTTTTTAAGTGGTGGAACTTGCACTATTGGTGACTGACTAAATACTTTTTTGCTCCACTGTAGGACCCTGTCTTTGTTATCGCCTTCACAATTCTTGTATCCAATGAAGTTGTGAATTTTGGGGTAGTTTCCCACTTGAATTTCATTATATAATGTCAGAATAGCCTCCCAAAGCTGCTGTTTTGATGTGAACTGCCTCCTACTCTAGATCTTTTGCGTGAGGATACTCTAAAGGTTCTCAATAGGGTTGAGATCTGGGGGGGATGGCAGCCACAGTGTGAGTTTCTTTCCTTTAATGCCCATAGTAGCCAATGACTCTTTGCTGAATGAGATGGTGGATTGTGATGCATGAAGACGATTTTGCTATAGAAGGCACAGTTATTCTTTTTGTACCATGGAAGAAAGTGGTCAGTCAGAAACTCTTTATATTTTATATATTTCATTTTCACCACCACAGGGACCCTGAAGGGGCCTAA
The DNA here is from genome assembly GCF_031893055.1 of Leptodactylus fuscus. Lineage (NCBI taxonomy): Eukaryota > Metazoa > Chordata > Amphibia > Anura > Leptodactylidae > Leptodactylus > Leptodactylus fuscus. Next base: position 73,576,888 of record NC_134268.1, on the reverse strand, counting down.
TCATGATTCCAGCCCAAAACATGACCACCACCTCCTTGCTTGGCCATCCATGGTGGCAATCCAACAACCATTCACTACTCCATCCATCTGGACTATCCATGGTTGTATGTCTGGACCCACTGAACCGTTTCTGCTTGTGAGCACTGTTCAGAGGTGGCCAAATAGTAGGTTTATGCACAACTACAAACCTCCTACACCTTGAGGTTCATGGGATTCCAGAGGCACCAGCAGCTTCCAATACCTATTTGTCACTTTGTAGTGTTTTTTTTTAGCAAATACTTTCTTAATCCAATGAACGTCCCTGGGTAAAGAGCTATCGGTCCCAGTACCGTAGCTCTTTACAGTCAGAAGGGCTGCCATTGTCTTTTCAAACAGCTGATTGGTGGGGTCCCAGGTATTGTCCGCCACAAAAGGATAGTTCATCAACGTATAAATCCTGGAAAATCCCTTTAATCCAATGTATTTAAGAAATTGACATAAATGCAAATTTCTGTCTGCTCATAGCAGGTTTAGGTTTACAATTGGACTAAATTTTATTCTAATTCTTTAAACCAGAAGTTCAATTTGTCTTAAATCTTAGAACATTAACTTGCTTGCAGTGAGTTAATAAACATCAATAAAAAGAATAAGGGTATATGAAATGATAGAAAAAAGTCTTTCCCAAACACCTTCCGAATGTACATTTGTATTATCTACAGTATGTAAAGAGTTCCTTTTGTGCAGCTGATGTTAAGGGTAACCTTTGCAATGGCAGGACCCAGATATTTCCTAGCTACTTCAAAGGTTATATGTTGATTTGTTTGCAAATCATCAGTCCCGTCATCTCCTCTAGTCTCTGAGGTCCAGAGCCTTCAAGAACTACTTCAAAATTAAAGGTCTACTTCTGTTGGAATATGTGAGCATTATCTTTTTTACTTCAATAAAAATACTTGTAGGTTAAATTTATATTAACAATGGCTTATGCTCCAAAACAAGTGTCCTCTAGCTTTTTGAAATACTATAAATTGATCCAAGGGGTTCTTCCAAAAGAGTATAGGACATTTAATGCTAACATACAGAATGCTATTTAGAAAAAATAAGAAATAAGAAAATTTTTACTTGACGATATGGTCATACCAGGGATCCATTACATAATCATATGGTTATAGTACAGACAGGTTACATATCATAACAGCTCTGAGTATCCACACATGGACACATACAGGACGGATGTCTAGTGCCAGAGTATCAAAAAATCATGTTTTGAAGCCTGGTTATCTCATGGCACATATATCTGGACATGTCTAGTGAAGAGCAAAGGTAAGAAATGACGATTATGGCTTAGGCATCCTTGGAATTTTGTACCTCAGCATGTTATAAGCAATCTAGAGTTGCTTGTGATTCTACAATTTAGAGATAATTGCAATATAGAGAAGTAATTTAACCCCTTCCTGACATATATGTACAGTGCTCTTGAGAAGAACTGTACTATTCTTCAAAATAGTGTCATTGAAAAGTACAACTTTCCTACAAAAATCAACTCCTCAAAGACAACAAACAAATAAAAATTGCTATATCATGAAGGCCAAATCTGGCAACTGAGGTAAGAATTTAAAGAGGCCCTTTCATCAGATCGGGCACATGCAGTTCTATATACTGCTGGAAAGCTGACAGTGCGCTGAATTCAGCGCACTATCGGCTTTCCCGATCTGTGCCCGGTGTAAACCGCTATTGGTCCCGGGACCGTAGCGCTTTACAGTCAGAAGGGCGTTTTTGACAGTTAGCCAGGGACGCCCTTCTGCCCAGCAGCGCCTATCGTGCTGTACTGTGGAGCGGGGAGGAACTCCCCCCTCCCGCTCTTAATAATACTCGTCTATGGACGAGCTGTGTGAGCAGAGGGAGGGGTCGTTCCTGCCCGCTCACACAGTACAGCGTGATAGGCGCCGCGAGGCAGAAGGACGTCCCTGGCTAACTGTCAGAAACGCCCTTCTGACCATAGAGCACTACAGTACCGGGACCGATAGCGCTTTACACCGGGCACAGATCGGGAAAGCCGATAATGCGCTGAATTCAGCGCACTGTCAACTTTCCAGCAGTATATAACACTGTATGTGCCCAATCTGATGAAAGGTCCTCTTTAAAGGGTTGTCCAGGCAAAACTTTTAAAGTTTAAATAAACTGGGGGCAGTGAAATTTTTTTTTTTTAAAGAAAATGCATACTCACCTCTCTCTCTTACTCTAGTGCCCTCCAGTGCCTCCTGGTTTGTCTGCTCTCCCAGGTCTCTTCCGGCATTGTGCTCAAGCCGCTGATTGGCTTCAGTGGTCATGTGACTGCTGAGTGGCCTCAGCAGGCCTCAGGAAGACGAACCATGATGTCGCCGATAGTGACATTCAGGCCCTTCACTGATTGGCCTCAACCAATTATGAAAGCAAACATCAAATCATGTAGTATGTCGCTTTACATTTCCCTAAGCTTTAGATACTCTATACATATCCTAATAGTTTCATAAAAATAAACTAAACATCTGCCCCAATTTTACAATGTTGACTTTGCAAAATAAAAGAATCTTCTGCCACAGTCAAAATGTATGGAGAGAAAGTGTAACAGAACAACTGGAATATGAACAGCTTCTTCTGTAGAACAACTGGAGTACAGGCAACTGGTGCTGTAGAACAACTGGAGTACAGGCAACTGGTGCTGTAGAACAACTGAAGTATGGGCACCTTGTGCTGTAGAACAACTGGAGTATGGGCAGCTGGTTCTCTAGAACAACTGGCACATTGGCAGTTAGTGCTATAGAACAATGGGCAGCTTGTGCTCTAGAACAACTGGAATATGGGCAGCTGGTGCTCTAGAACAACTGGAATATGGGCAGCTGGTGCTCTAGAAAAACTGGAGTATGGTCAACTAGTGCTGTAGAACAACTGGAGTATGGGCAGCTGGTGCTGTAGAACAACTGGAGTATGGGAGCTGGTGCTATAGAACAACTGGAGTATGGGCAACTGGTGATGTAGAACAACTGGAGTATGGGAAACTGGTTTTGTAGAACAACTGGAGTATAGGCAGCTGGTGCTGTAGAACAACTGGTGCATGGGCAGCTAGTGCTGTAGAACAATGGAGAGCTTGTACTGTAGGGCAACTGGTTCTGTAGAACAACTGGAGTATGGGCAGCTTGTGCTGTAGAACAACTGGAGTGTGCGCAGCTTGTGCTGTAGAAAATTTGGATTGTGGACAGCTAACAAGATCAACTTTTGCTGCCTTTATTTACACCTAAGTATATTAAATATTTTTTATTTTCTCTACTTTTTTTAATTTTATGTTTGTGTTGTCAAAATGATTTGACAAAATGTTATGTTTTTTTGGGAACATACCAATAAACATACTTTATTATAAGTAATTGATTATCATCATGTTCACATAGTGTAAACATATCAATAGCTTCTTACTTATACTGCCACATTCACTTTCTGACATTAAGTATGTCTTTATAGAAATGTACATGTTTTGATAGTTTTTACTTTGTAGTTGTTTTTCAGAATAAAGATCATACACATATCCTAACTTCAAAGTTGAAACAGATTCTGTACACCAAGCGCAGGCAGTATACTTACTGGATTCACTCCCGATAAAGGTGCTCAGCCTACATACATTATTCTGTAATAATATCTTTGAGCAAAGGAAATATGTTTCTCTGGTTTATACATTCATTCAGAAGGTCAGAATCCAGAGGAACATCTTTGTATAGCACAAGACATTCAAGACAGAGTCTTCATTTGTTGGCAGCAGTAGTGTACAATTTACATTGCTGCAAGCTTTTAAATGTCTTAGAACTGAAATATAATGTCTCCATAGATCATAAAGCATAATCAAAAAAGGTTTCTACTGTAAGTCATTATTGCAGAGCAATACAGTATTTCACAAATAAGATCACAGAACATGAAAGTGTTTCATGGGTGACAAGCAACAAAAGCTCTGGTCAAACCCGAAACTTATGTAAAGTTTGGGTTGAATCTGGCCCTATCCGAATTGGTTCTCTCATCTCTACTTATTAACTGTATACACCCACCGTCGCCACTTCTGGACTATAACTGAGCATCAGTGATAAGTCATGAGAACAGCTAATGAGGAGGGTCCCAGCTCATCCTCCTCCTCAATCTTCACATGGAGGACAGATCTACTTATTGAAGCAAATGCTTCTCACAACTCCCCTCTACCATAAACTTATCTAAACACAACACCAGACTCCATGAATGAATGTCTGGGTTTCTGTGAGGGTGGACAGGTAGATTAAGCTGTAGGATGCTGTGATAATTGTATTAGTATGTGGTGCCTGGTAAATTCCATTGTGGGTCCCCGACTTAGGGGCCTTATCACAAATGTAACCTATTCAACCCTTTACATACACCAATGAGAGTGAGGAAATGATTAATCCATAACACTTTTTTTGGAGGAGGAAATACAATTGCTCAATAGTTTTCTTTCTATTGTATTCCATGCAGTAAAAATAACAAGTTAAAGGGGTTCTGCCAAGTTATATCATTATCTCCTAATGAAGGGATAGAACATAAGTTCATGATCTGGGGGTCCATCCTCTGCCACTCCCACCAATCCTGAAAATGGGAACATTCAGCAGGCTGAACATGCACTCTCTCTGCTACTCCCTTCATACTCCCATAGAGAATAAATGGAGCTGTAGGGTGCCTATTTGTCCCCAGCAGTCAGATCCCCATTGATCATGAAGTTATCCCCTAACCTATCGATGGTGGATAACTATATAACTTGGTACAAATTCTTTAACATTTACTGTTCATTCTGACAATGGCATTCCCACATATGTAGATTTTTTTTTATGTTTTAGTACTTTTGTGCAATAAAAAAGTTACAGTATATACTCGAGTATAAGCCGACCCGAATATAAGCTGAAGCTTCTAATTTTACCAAAGAAAACTGGGAAACCTTATTGACTCGAGTATAAGCCGAGGAGGGGAAATGCACCATTACAGATAAAAAGTCTGGTCATGTGCATTACAGCTTAGTAACTCCATGTGCCTCATAATAATAGCAGTTAACCCCATCATGTCCTTCACATTAACCCCCTGTGTGCCTCACATAAGAGTTACTGATATGTGGGACACATGGAGGTAATAATTAGGTATCTTAATAATTAAGATCCTTTATTAGTACCCCCATGTGTCTCGGTATCTCGGTAGTAGTAGTACTAACGGACCCCCCCCCCCCCTTCGTTTAATTTATGCAGGTCCTTCAAGTTTCTATGCTCCATGGATCCTGACTCGAGTATCAGCCGAGGGGGGCTTTTTCAGCATAAAAACTGTGCTGAAAAATTCGGCTTATACTCGAGTATATCCGGTATATAATAAAGTGTCATTGTTTCTGTTTCTGCAAGAGATCTATGACTTTTTTTTTACTTTTCCATGGGCACAGTGATAAGAGTACTCTTTTCACAATGAGCTATAGTAATTGTTAGTAAAATATTGGGGTAGCTATAATGATCAATAATTTTTTTTTAAAGTTAGACAAAACGGCAAATTGAAGATCCTTTTTATTTTGTTTTAATGCCATGCACTTTGTGGTGCAAATAATATATTATCCTTATTGTATGAGTTGTGAAGATATAAGTAGGAATCCCTGGCTTTTATGTGAGCCTATGGGAACGTAACATCCAGGTTCTTATAGACTTACATTGGTAAAGTAACTTGAATCTGTTGTGTGAATCGGCAGGCTGCATAAAAATCTCCGGAGTGGAACTTTAAGTAAATAAATATAAATTCACAGACCACAGTTCTCATATATCTAAATTTGGAGCATATCATCATATGATATTGCTTTAAAATATTATGCCTGATGAGAATAAATAAGGTTTACACGTCTAATTCTAAAGGTGACTGCATTCAGTCTTTGAGTGCTGCTCCCTTGGGCTATACGGTAGATGCTATGATGATCGGTCTATGGTGGAGCCCTAACGTTCAGCTGCAAGCTCTAGTAGAACCAGGCAGTAAGTGTTCAGTTTAACTGCAGCACCACTACAGGGGATGTGAAGTATTGCAAAATTGAAATTAACCATATTATCCATTCTATGTAAGGATATACTGGTACCTCCAGAAAGAGAGGAAAAAAAGAGATGCCTCCCTGCACTCTGCCTAATAGATGTGGATGTTAAAAAGGAAAACTCAATCCTCCCTAATAAGGAATTTGAAAATGTTTTAACCAAACCAGATAGCCCCTGTAACTAAACCGGCCTATAATCTAGATAGCTGTCGTATGAACAGCTGTCTTCGCTGACTACCTCATACACATGCACTCTTGTTCCAGGTGAGCATTGCATGGGTATTGACCTGGGAGAAGGGAGAAAACTGTGGCTAGAACAAAAGGACAAAGATTGTTATCTTCTCTGACATTCCCATACATATAAGGCCAGGTTCACATGGGGATTTTTGGTCTGGAACTTGAAGCAGACCAAAATATGGGTAGCTGCGACTGAATGCCAGTTCAGAGCACCGGCATTCAGTCAAGCACTCAGCTCCGGATTAGGCCCAATGAATGGGCTTAGTCGGGAGGAGGAAGTGTCTTTAGGCGGATTCGCAAGGTGACTGCACATGAAGAATGAACATGTCTGCTCTTTTTTCCAGGAGCCGGAACAAACGGCTCCCAGAAAATAGAACTGATCAGCTCCCATTGATTTCAATAGGTCATTTTGGTCAAGATTGTGAGGCACATACGGCCTTATTTTTATGGCCATCTCCAGACCAGAGTACATGTACCAGATATTGGGCGGATATGCAGTGAAGCCAAGGTGTTGGGAGCCATTGGGAGCACCAGAGATGAGTGTGATGTGACTTATCAGACTTATGTCTAGGAAGAAATAAAAGGGTTTTTTTATTTAATTTTTTTTAATGATGGCACAGACAGTTTTACAACAGGGCTGTTTGGAACACTAAACTCCTTAGTCTATTAGAATCTGTGTGTTGTTTACACCCCAAATCACCCGGATGGATTCCCTTTAAAAATAATTGCCCTCATTAATAAAAAAATAAAAAAATAAAAAATATATACTATATAATACATATTCTTATAAGTGTCTGAAAGAAATACTCAAATTCTGTACTCAGATGTCAAATAACCTTAATGATATAAGAACAAAACATAACTCCCCATGACAAAGCAAAACATATGAAATCAATGTCAAATTGTGACATTTCAATGAAAAGGTTAGAAGTCAATCTTTGAGAAGTCTTGTCTGGGGCAGTGTAAACATATTGACCTATTTAAAATGAATACATTAAAGACAAAAGGCAAAAAAAAGGAAAATTTAGACAAAAAAGTTCTTTAGAGTTAATATGAGCAAAGTGGGAAGATGCAAATGATGGCAGTATAACCAATGCCGCAAGTCTGAAGTGGTTAATGATGTTCTCCTACAGTAGTTTCCCTGCCTGGCTTTGGGAGAAGCAGAATGTCCTCTCTATTTTTAGCTCCATAAGTTGGTTAATTAACCCCCGAGCTCTCATTAGCACTCACACACGGTTTGTGTTGTTTATGGAACTATAGCCTACATTACCGGCAATATCACATGACTTAAAATAGATGTTTTTTGCAAATCTGTTTAGCTAGTGCTAGTTGTTAGCCATTTACAAGCCTGAACAAATAGCTTGGGCATGAGACAACATTATAATTCTGCTTCTTGATATAAACTGCATGTTTGGGCAGCTCTGTGCTGAGATCTGCCATAGTTTTATATGACAAACACACCAATATACTATTGTGATTTGGGATTCTTTTATGGAGCAGTGATAGATGTGCATCTGGCAGAGATCAGGTTATAATCTTACCAGTGCTGCAGGCGTTTTCGTTCATGGAGGCTTTAAAAACCTGGAAGGATACATTCACAAATTCTCTTGTGGTCCAGATACAGATCTGATTGTGTTTAGTTATGATATTTTTATTCTATCTATAATTATATCAACTGTGTAGGTTATGACTGCTACTTATAATATGCTAGTATTTGTAGGGCTTAACAGGCTCTGAACTGTGAACACATAGGTCAGATAATATGGAATTATTCCGTCCAATTCCAACCTTCTATTTGGAGATGAGCAGTGCCAACACAGTCTGGCAGTCGCTTATCCTCTTGCTCCATTCAAATATTATGTGTATGTGGTTGAGCCAAATATACATGTTATCAAGAGAATTTAGCCTGATAGAAGTTGGCCGAAGAATTATTCCACTGATATTTTTCTAATCTGTATGTTGGCCTCAAGACCCCATGCACACGACCCAGAGGGTCTTCCCACATAGAGCTGAGTTTGCCATCGATTGCAGTCAGATGACACTCGTAGTGACATCCGAGTGTCATTCGAGTTAAGCGCATTAGGTAGTTGGTGCACTGGACGTGGGCCTTCTGCCCTTCAAACATTGCTCTTACTAGTCAAGCAGGATGTTTGATGTCATAACTGTGGAATATTAGGGATCTGAATGGTAAGTGCTCCAGGGAGCTGAAGGTCTGTCTCCAGTGACCAGCTTTATTAGCTACAAAAGTTATATACATAACAGAGGTATGTTGTTTATCACTGTAATGTGTTCCGTAACATGGTGGTGACAGTTAAAGGGGACCTTTTGTGTCCTCATGCATATGTGGTTTTATATACCACTAGAAAGTCGACAGTGCACTAAATGTAGCACACTGTCGGCTTACCCGTTATGTGCCCTGGTGCTGAAGATATCAGAGTTTAACGGCACCGATCTCTCCTCACTGTCAGAAGGGCATTCCTTATAGCTCAGCGTTGTTGCTGGGGTCTAAGTTACCCCTCCTTCCCAACAGTATCATAACATAGCCTTGCACTGGGCTTTGAGGAATGCTCTTCTGACAGTGTGGGAATACTGGTGCCGAAACTAACGGCACCAATATCTCCAACCCTGGGTCACATAACAGGAAAGTCAACAGCTGAATTCACTGCACTGTCGGCTTTCCCGTTATGTGCCCTGGGTCTGGAGATATCGCAGATTAATGATAACAATCTCTTCTCTTTGTCAGAAGGGTGTTCCTCATGGCTCAGTGTCATCGCTTGTATCTACGTAACCGCTTCCCCCCAATAGTATTGTAACATAGCCTTTTACTGGGCTATAAGGAACGCCTTTCTGACAGTGGGTAAATATCGGTGACGAAACTAATGACACTGATATCTCCAGCCCCAAGTCACATAACGGAAAAACCGACATTGCTGAATTCAGCGCACTGTCAGCTTTCTAGGGGTATATAAATCCGCATATGCAGCAGGACATTAAAGGTCCTCTTTAAATATCCTTGGGTGAGGTGGTAGACTGCTTTTAACCCCCTCACAGTTACATTAAAATAGTAAAAATCCTCCTAAAGAACAGTGTTGAATGTGTATAGTATTGCATGTGCTATTACAGTTCTGCTCTACTCCTTTGGGGTAGGGAGACATATTTTTCTTATCTTGGAACAATCTCTTTTAACAGTAAATGCTTTTTAAAATACGTGATCTTTAAGGGGTAGTGACTGTCAGAGTGACGTGTGTGAAATACATGAGCAGTTTATTTACCATGGCCAATGTGGGTACAATGTTTATCAAACCTATGTACTCTGCTTGTTTTATGTGTCTGTGGTGCATGCTGCACTTGTTTTAAAATGTGCAATGTGGGGGCAGCACCGTGGCTCAGTGGTTAGCACTGCAGCTCTGGAGTCCTGGGTTCGATTCCTACCAAGGACAACATCTGCAAGGGGTTTGTATGTTCTTCCTGTGTTTGCAGAGTTTTATCCCATACCCCAAAGACATACTGTATGGGCTCACAATCTACATAAAAAAAAAGCCCAACTAACTACAAGTATATGGGTGCTACATCTCCATGTGAATGAGGGGATAGTTGTGAATGTCCCCTGCTGCTCCATTCAGCACTATAAGACTGCTGATTAGAGTACAGGACTTGGCTATCTCCATCCATCCCTCTGCTTTTAACCACTGTAGTGCTATGAAATCCTCAGCACAGAGTATGCCTAATACTGTATATCCCCAATCTTAAAGGGAGCCTCTCACCATGACAATGCTGGACAACCCGCTGTACTCCATTATTCCTAAGCATAGAAAGAACAGGTTATACTGAATCTTTTCCCATAAAATGTTACAACAAATCTGCTCAGTTGCTCCTACTGTAAAACTACTGCCTGCAGATTAGATTGGATTTTCGAGGTGACAAGTTCCCTTTAAGAAGAGGAGCCAGTATTCTTTTTGCACAGGAGCCTTCTGTTGTTATTGTCTGACTTTGCTCAGTGGTGTCGCTACTAGAGATGAGCGAACACTAAAATGTTCGAGGTTCGAAATTCGATTCGAACAGCCGCTCAATGTTCGTGTGTTCGAACGGGTTTCGAACCCCATTATAGTCTATGGGGAACAGATACTCGTTAAGGGGGAAACCCAAATCCGTGTCTGGAGGGTCACCAAGTCCACTATGACACCCCAGGAAATGATGCCAACACCTCTGGAATGACACTGGGACAGCAGGGGAAGCATGTCTGGGGGCATCTAACACACCAAAGACCCTCTATTACCCCAACATCACAGCCTAACAACTACACACTTTACACACTCAATACCACCTCTCTGACAGTAGGAAAACACCTTGAAACATGTGTATTTGGCACTTGCAGTGAGGAGAGCTTGTCACCAGCAGTGAATTTGGCCCTTGTAGTAAGTTGAGGTTGGCACCAACATTTGTTTTGAAAATCAGGGTGGATTGAGCCTCTAACCAGCAGAGTTTGGGCAAATTAATGGTGGAGGGAGCCTCTAAAAACCCCAGTTTGGACCAATTCATGGTGGAGGGAGCCTCTAACCAGCCCAGTTTGGGCAAATTCATGGTGGAGGGAGCCTCTAAAAAACCCAGTTTGGACCAATTCATGGTGGAGGGAGCCTCTAACCAGCCCAGTTTGGGCAAATTCATGGTGGAGGGAGCCTCTAACCAGCCCAGTTTGGACCAATTAATGGTGGAGGGAGCCTCTAACCAGCCCAGTTTGGACCAATTAATGGTGGAGGGAGCCTCTAACCACCCCAGTTTGGACCAATTCATGGTGGAGGGAGCCTCTAAACAGCCCAGTTTGGGCAAATTCATGGTGGAGGGAGCCTCTAAAAAACCCAGTTTGGACCAATTCATGGTGGAGGGAGCCTCTAACCAGCCCAGTTTGGACCAATTAATGGTGGAGGGAGCCTCTAAACAGCCAAGTTTGGACCAATTCATGGTGGAGGGAGCCTCTAAAAACCCCAGTTTGGACCAATTCATGGTGGAGGGAGCCTCTAACCAGCCCAGTTTGGGCAAATTCATGGTGGAGGGAGCCTCTAAACAGCCCAGTTTGGGCAAATTCATGGTGGAGGGAGCCTCTAACCAGCCCAGTTTGGACCAATTAATGGTGGAGGGAGCCTCTAACCAGCCCAGTTTGGACCAATTAATGGTGGAGGGAGCCTCTAACCAGCCCAGTTTGGACCAATTAATGGTGGAGGGAGCCTCTAACCACCCCAGTTTGGACCAATTCATGGTGGAGGGAGCCTCTAACCAGCCCAGTTTGGACCAATTCATGGTGGAGGGAGCCTCTAAAAAACCCAGTTTGGACCAATTCATGGTGGAGGGAGCCTCTAAACAGCCCAGTTTGGGCAAATTCATGGTGGAGGGAGCCTCTAAACAGCCCAGTTTGGGCAAATTCATGGTGGAGGGAGCCTCTAACCAGCCCAGTTTGGACCAATTAATGGTGGAGGGAGCCTCTAACCAGCCCAGTTTGGACCAATTAATGGTGGAGGGAGCCTCTAACCACCCCAGTTTGGACCAATTCATGGTGGAGGGAGCCTCTAAACAGCCAAGTTTGGACCAATTCATGGTGGAGGGAGCCTCTAAAAACCCCAGTTTGGACCAATTCATGGTGGAGGGAGCCTCTAACCAGCCCAGTTTGGGCAAATTCATGGTGGAGGGAGCCTCTAAACAGCCCAGTTTGGGCAAATTCATGGTGGAGGGAGCCTCTAAAAAACCCAGTTTGGACCAATTCATGGTGGAGGGAGCCTCTAAACAGCCAAGTTTGGACCAATTCATGGTGGAGGGAGCCTCTAAACAGCCAAGTTTGGACCAATTCATGGTGAAGGGAGCCTCTAAACAGCCAAGTTTGGACCAATTCATGGTGGAGGGAGCCTCTAAACAGCCAAGTTTGGACCAATTCATGGTGAAGGGAGCCTCTAAAAACCCGTTTGGACCAATTCATGGTGGAGGGAGCCTCTAACCAGCCCAGTTTGGACCAATTAATGGTGGAGGGAGCCTCTAACCAGCCCAGTTTGGACCAATTAATGGTGGAGGGAGCCTCTAAACAGCCAAGTTTGGACCAATTCATGGTGGAGGGAGCCTCTAAAAACCCCAGTTTGGACCAATTCATGGTGGAGGGAGCCTCTAACCAGCCCAGTTTGGACCAATTAATGGTGGAGGGAGCCTCTAACCAGCCAAGTTTGGACCAATTCATGGTGAAGGGAGCCTCTAAAAACCCGTTTGGACCAATTCATGGTGGAGGGAGCCTCTAACCAGCCCAGTTTGGGCAAATTCATGGTGGAGGGAGCCTCTAAACAGCCCAGTTTGGGCAAATTCATGGTGGAGGGAGCCTCTAAAAAACCCAGTTTGGACCAATTCATGGTGGAGGGAGCCTCTAAACAGCCAAGTTTGGACCAATTCATGGTGGAGGGAGCCTCTAAACAGCCAAGTTTGGACCAATTCATGGTGAAGGGAGCCTCTAAAAACCCGTTTGGACCAATTCATGGTGGAGGGAGCCTCTAACCAGCCCAGTTTGGGCAAATTCATGGTGGAGGGAGCCTCTAAACAGCCCAGTTTGGGCAAATTCATGGTGGAGGGAGCCTCTAACCAGCCCAGTTTGGACCAATTAATGGTGGAGGGAGCCTCTAAAAAACCCAGTTTGGACCAATTCATGGTGGAGGGAGCCTCTAACCAGCCCAGTTTGGGCAAATTCATGGTGGAGGGAGCCTCTAAACAGCCCAGTTTGGGCAAATTCATGGTGGAGGGAGCCTCTAACCAGCCCAGTTTGGACCAATTAATGGTGGAGGGAGCCTCTAAAAAACCCAGTTTGGACCAATTCATGGTGGAGGGAGCCTCTAAACAGCCCAGTTTGGGCAAATTCATGGTGGAGGGAGCCTCTAAACAGCCCAGTTTGGACCAATTCATGGTGGAGGGAGCCTCTAAACAGCCCAGTTTGGGCAAATTCATGGTGGAAGGAGCCTCTAACCAGCAGAGTTGTGGGAAAGCAGGGTGGAGGGAGCCTCTAACCAGCAGAGTTGGTGGAAATCAGGGTGGAGGGAGCCTCTAACCAGCAGAGTTGGGGGAAATCATGTTGGAGGGAGCCTAGTATTAGCAGAATTGTGCAACGCTTATGGTGGATGAGTATGAGGATGCGGAGGAATTGGAGAGGTTGAGTACAGACATGGAGTTTCATGTTGGGGTGCTTTACACAGGTGGGCACAAAAATGACGGCTCTACCCAGTGGTGGTTCCTTTTTATCAAAGTGAGCCGGTCGGCACTCTCAGCTGACAGACGGGTGCGCTTGTCAGTGATGATGCCACCGGCTGCACTGAACACCCTCTCAGATAGGACGCTGGCGGCAGGACAGGACAGCACCTCCAAGGCATATAGGGCAAGTTCAAGCCACAGGTCCAACTTCGACACCCAATACGTGTAGGGCGCAGAGGGGTCGGAGAGGACAGGGCTGTGGTCGGAAAGGTATTCCCGCAACATGCGCCTATACTTCTCACGCCTGGTGACACTAGGACCCTCCGTGGCGGCACTTTGGCGAGGGGGTGCCATCAAGGTGTCCCAGACCTTAGACAGTGTGCCCCTCGTTTGTGTGGACCGGTGAGAACTTGGTTGCCTACTGGAGGAACTGCCCTCCCTGCCGCCAACGTCACATGCTGGAAACATCTCCATCATATTCTGCACCAATTGCCTGTGGCAAGCATTGATGCGATTGGCCCTCCCCTCTACCGGAATAAAAGACGAGATGTTGTTTTTATACCGGGGGTCAAGGATAGCAAAGATCCAGTACTGGTTGTCCTCCATGATTTTGACAATACGCTTGTCGGTTGTAAAGCACCCCAACATGAACTCAGCCATGTCTGCCACAGTGTTAGTTGGCATGACTCCTCTGGCCCCACCGGAAAGTTCAATCTCCATTTCCTCCTCATCCTCCATGTCTACCCATCCGCGCTGCAACAATGGGACGATTCGAAGTTGCCCGGAAGCCTCCTGTATCACCATCACATCATCGGACAACTCTTCTTCCTCCTCCTCCTCCTCCTCCTCCTCCATTAAACGCAGTGAAGCGGACAGATGTGTGGACCTACTCTCCAGCTGTGACGGATCGGATGCTATCCCTAACTCCTCTGTGTGATCTGAGTTATCCCTGATGTCAATCAGGGATTCTCTCAGAACACACAAGAGCGGGATTGTAAGGCTCACCATCGCATCCTCAGAGCTCACCCTCCTTGTGGACTCCTCAAAGACCCGTAGGATGTCACAAAGGTCTCTCATCCATGGCCACTCATGGATGTGAAACTGAGGCAGCTGACTTTGTGGCACCCTAGGGTTTTGTAGCTGGTATTCCATCAAAGGTCTCTGCTGCTCAACCACTCTATTCAACATCTGAAACGTTGAGTTCCAGCGTGTGGGGACGTCGCACAAAAGCCGGTGTTGTGGCACATGCAGGCGTTGCTGGAGAGATTTTAAGCTAGCAGCGGCTACTGTCGACTTGCGAAAGTGGGCGCACATGCGCCGCACTTTCACCAGTAGCTCTGGAACATTGGGGTAGCTCTTTAGGAAACGTTGCACCACTAGGTTGAAGACGTGGGCCAGGCATGGAACATGTTGGAGTCCGGCAAGCTCCAGAGCTGCTACCAGGTTCCGGCCGTTATCACAAACGACCATGCCTGGGCCCAGGTGCAGCGGCTCAAACCATATTGCCGTCTCATCGAGGAGGGCATCCCTCACCTCGGAGGCAGTGTGCTGTCTGTCCCCCAAGCTGATCAGCTTCAGCACAGCCTGCTGACGTCTACCAACGCCAGTGCTGCAACGTTTCCAACTCGTAGCTGGGGTCAATCTAACAGCGGAGGAGGAGGCGGTGGCGGAGGAGGAGGCGGTGGCGGAGGAGGAGGCGGTAGAGGAGGAGGAGGAGGGGGGTGTTCTTCTCGTGTCCCTGCCAGGAATGTTAGGCGGGGAGACGAGGTACACCGGGCCAGTTTGGGAAGCAGTCCCAGCCTCAACTACATTCACCCAGTGTGCCGTCAGTGAAATGTAGCGTCCCTGTCCGCATGCACTTGTCCACGCGTCGGTGGTCAAGTGGACCTTTGTGCAAAGCGCGGAACTAAGGGCCCGCCTGATGTTGAGTGACACGTGCTGGTGCAAGGCGGGGACGGCACACCGGGAGAAGTAGTGACGGCTAGGGACGGCATAGCGAGGTGCCGCAGTTGCCATCAGGTCCAGGAAGGCGGGAGTTTCAACAAGCCGGAACGCCAACATCTCCTGGGCCAGCAGTTTAGCGATGTTGGCGTTCAAGGCTTGCGCGTGTGGGTGGTTAGCAGTGTATTTCTGCCGCCGCTCCAATGTCTGAGAGATGGTGGGTTGTTGTAAAGAAACGCCTGATGGTGCCTTTGATGGTGCAGGAGAAGGAGATAAGACAGGACCAGGGGAGGATGAGGTAGAAGTCAACAAAGTGGCGGAGGCAGATGAAGTGGTGTCCTGGCTCGTCCTCTGGAGTGCATCGCCAGCACAGTCAGCAGTGGCAGTGGCAGAGGCAGAGGCAGTGGCAGAGGCAGTGGCAGTGGCGTGAACGGCAGGCGGCCTTTGTCCTGCCGTTGCTGCCTGCCACTGATTCCAGTGCTTGGATTCCAAATGACGGCGCATTGAAGTGGTGGACAGGTTGCTCTTCTCAGAGCCCCTAATCAATTTCGAGAGGCAAATTGTGCAGACAACACTATATCTGTCCTCGGCGCATTCCTTGAAAAAACTCCACACCTTCGAGAAACGTGCCCTCGAGGTGGGAGTTTTTCGGGGCTGGGTACGAACTGGAACATCTTGGGAGATTCCGGGTGTGGCCTGGCTTCGCCTAAGCTGCTGACCTCTGCCTCTGCCTCTAGCTACCCTTTTTGGTGCTGCACCTGCCTCAACATCCACACTACTTTCCCCGCTTGACATCCCCCCTGTCCAGGTCGGGTCAGTGTCCTCATCATCCACCACTTCCTCTTCCAACTCCTGTCTCATCTCCTCCTCCCGCACAATGCGCCGGTCAACTGGATGCCCTGACGGCAACTGCGTCACATCATCGTCGATGAGGGTGGGTTGCTGGTCATCCACCACCAAATCGAACGGAGATGGAGGAGACTCTAGTGTTTGAGCATCTGGACACAGATGCTCCTCTGTTAGGTTCGTGGAATCGTGACGTGGAGAGGCAGGTTGAGGGACAATGAAAGGAGCGGAGAACAGCTCTGGGGAGCAGGGACAGTTTGGGTTATTGTTCTGTAAAGCTTCGGAATTTTGGGAGGAAGGAAGACAAGACTGTTGGGTAATAGGAGGAGAGGAGGCAGAGTCTGACTGGCTGCTGGACAATGTGCTGTAAGCGTTCTCTGACAGCCATTGCAAGACCTGTTCCTGGTTCTCGGGCCTACTAAGGTTTGTACCCTGCAGTTTAGTTAATGTGGCAAGCAACCCTGGCACTGTGGAGTGGCGCAATGCTTGCTGCCCCACAGGAGTAGGCACGGGACGCCCTGTGGCTTCACTGCTACCTTGCTCCCCAGAACCATTCCCCCGACCTCGCCCACGGCCTCGTCCACGTCCCTTTCCGGGAGCCTTGCGCATTTTGAATTCCTAGTTAGAAATTGGCACTGTATACCAGTAGTAAAAATTGTGGGTGCACGTAACCCCAATATATTCTTTGAATTCCCAGTCAGACACTGGCACTATATGGCAGTAGCAAGAAATGAGGGTATTTGTATTCCCAATATACTCTTTGAATTCCCAGTCAGACAATGGCACTGTATACCAGTAGTAAAAATTGTGGGTGCACGTAACCCCAATATATTCTTTGAATTACCAGTCAGAAACTGGCACTATATGGCAGTAGCAAGAAATGAGGGTATTTATAACCCCAATATATTCTTTGAATTCCCAGTCAGACAATGGCACTGTATACCAGTAGTAAAAATTGTGGGTGCACGTAACCCCAATATATTCTTTGAATTACCAGTCAGAAACTGGCACTATATGGCAGTAGCAAGAAATGAGGGTATTTATAACCCCAATATATTCTTTGAATTCCCAGTCAGACAATGGCACTGTATACCAGTAGTAAAAATTGTGGGTGCACGTAAACCCAATATATTCTTTGAATTACCAGTCAGAAACTGGCACTATATGGCAGTAGCAAGAAATGAGGGTATTTGTATTCCCAATATACTCTTTGAATTCCCAGTCAGACAATGGCACTGTATACCAGTAGTAAAAATTGTGGGTGCACGTAACCCCAATATATTCTTTGAATTACCAGTCAGAAACTGGCACTATATGGCAGTAGCAAGAAATGAGGGTATTTGTATTCCCAATATACTCTTTGAATTCCCAGTCAGACAATGGCACTGTATACCAGTAGTAAAAATTGTGGGTGCACGTAACCCCAATATATTCTTTGAATTACCAGTCAGAAACTGGCACTATATGGCAGTAGCAAGAAATGAGGGTATTTGTATTCCCAATATACTCTTTGAATTCCCAGTCAGACAATGGCACTGTATACCAGTAGTAAAAATTGTGGGTGCACGTAACCCCAATATATTCTTTGAATTCCCAGTCAGACACTGGCACTATATGGCAGTAGCAAGAAATGAGGGTATTTGTATTCCCAATATATTCTTTGAATTCCCAGTCAGACAATGGCACTGTATACCAGTAGTAAAAATTGTGGGTGCACGTAACCCCAATATATTCTTTGAATTACCAGTCAGAAACTGGCACTATATGGCAGTAGCAAGAAATGAGGGTATTTGTATTCCCAATATATTCTTTGAATTCCCAGTCAGACAATGGCACTGTATACCAGTAGTAAAAATTGTGGGTGTATATAGCCCCAATTCTATTGCTAGGGGACTTGCAGGGTATTTCTGGGGTGAAGGTGGGGGGGCACACCGTTGGAACGGGTATCGGGGTATATATCGGGTATACGGGAATACACTGACAGTGTATTCCATTCAGGATCCTGGGAAAGCTGGGTTGCGGCGATTGAGCCCGTCAGTGCCACGTTACACTGACAAGCTTCTCCCTGGAATTTAGCTCTTACAAGAGCTGTTGGTTGTCTTCTCCTTCCTATCCTAGCCTGTCCCTGCCTACCCAGAATCTAAGCCCTAGCTAGCTGGACGGAAACCTCCGTCCTCGGTGAATTGCAAGCTCAGAATGACGCGAACCTGGGCGGCGCTGTTCTTTTAAATTAGAGGTCACATGTTTTCGGCAGCCAATGGGTTTTGCCTACTTTTTTCAACGTCACCGGTGTCGTAGTTCCTGTCCCACCTACCCTGCGCTGTTATTGGAGCAAAAAAGGCGCCAGGGAAGGTGGGAGGGGAATCGAGTAATGGCGCACTTTACCACGCGGTGTTCGATTCGATTCGAACATGCCGAACAGCCTAATATCCGATCGAACATGAGTTCGATAGAACACTGTTCGCTCATCTCTAGTCGCTACATCATCACTGGAGCAAATAGAAGACTGAAGACCCAGAAGCATTGGCACTGGCGAGGAAGAGGATTGGTAAGGTGAGTATTAATTCTCTTATTATCTTATAGTATTCTAAACTCCTGGCCGGACAATCTCTTTAAGGTATTTTTACTTCCAATTATAGTGTCCATTCACCAAGTTACATTACCATCTTTCTTCCCTACCTTAAATGCCGACACCACACGGAGAAATACATGAATATATTACCCAACGATTATTTCATAAGAACAAACAACCAAGCAAATGTATTCGGACTAATGGGTGAATCTGATAAATTCAGTTTTATAAACTGTAATAAAAAATGTGTATTTTCAGCTTTTCTACATGGAAGCCCCAGATAAGCAGTTCAGAAAATGTATTGTGTATAGAAAAGAAATTAGTAATTTTATAGCCCAGAACAAACTTACCGAAAAAAAATAAAAAATGTGCATAACCGGTAGATAAGTCTGCTCATCAGTAAATCCCCCTCTGAATACAGGAAGATTTGCTGCTAGTTTTATTTTACATCTCGCTGGATCTTCATCCATAATTTGGTTTATCTTTTCTTGCAGCAAAGTGGTGATAACTATTGGTACATCAGAAAGAATTTATTTATGTAATAAATTTGCTGTCACCAACAGATACACAAAGCAGTCAAAAAGCACTTAGCCGTGTTTTTAAAGGACATGCACTTGAATAAATGATTACAAAGAAGGACAAGTTTAATTGAATCCCCTGCAGTCCCATTCCATCTTTAAGTGGTACTTCCATAAAAAATACAATATCTCGTAGCATATGGCATTATAATACTGCATCTGCTCTCCGCTATAACAAACATATATGCTTGGTAAAGGTGCAATCTTTTACTACCTGAATATAAAGTACTAATGTGATAGAATAAATATATACTAAACATTAGATGTTGCTGTTTTATTGAACAAGCTGTAAAACATCGAAGTATAATTATTTTGGGGTCAATGTTGGGAAATGAAATGAGTTCCTCTGGAGTTCAAGGTTTGATATTTAATATTTTTGACCGAAGAGTATATAGTAATTTATAGTATTTTAGGATATAGTGTACTACACATTAGGCGGTGTTCACACTGGTGTCACAGTTTCCGTTTCTACAGCACCCGTTATGGAACAAGAGACTTTACACTGTAGGTTTTTTTGCACTGTGTAGATAGGAATTGTTTCAATCCCATTCACTGTACTGCTACTGTATTTTGCAGCAGGCTACCTGTCAACAATTTTGCAGCTGGTAAAAATTCGTTCCTAACTCTAATTTGTCAATAAGTATAAACTTGTCCTTACCAAAATCTAAAACCCATAACCCATAATATTTTTCTGTTTGAGAAAGTCATCCAGGCCCTCTTTGAACTTCCACAATGAATCCACCATCACCACATCCTGTGGCAGAGAGTTCCAGAGCCTCACTGTAAAAAATCCCCATCTAATTTTCTCTCCTCCGGACGCGTAGAGGATGTCCTCTTGTCACTGTCACTGGCATAGGAGTAAAAAGATCCTTAGAAAGTTCTTTGTATTGTCCCTTCATGATTTGTACATTGTTATTAGATCTCCCCGTAGACTTTTTTCCCCAAAACTGAATAACCCCAAGTTTGTTAATGCAATAGTGTATATGTGGCACTACAAGTGATTTGTATAAGTGCATAACTATGTTCTTGTCATGAGAATCTAGACCTCTTTTGACGAATCCCATCATTTTATTTTCCTTGGCAGCAGCTGCCTGGTACTGGTCGCTAAGCTTGCTGTCCATCAAAATCCCCAAGTCTTTTTCATTGGCAGTCTTAGGGCCAGTTCACACATGCTGATGTGTTCTGTCTGGAAGGAGTCCGCATGAGGACCCTCCCAGACTGAATACAAGCGCAACTGCAAGCGCTGTGCAGTTCAAGCGCACGGGCCCATAGACTATAATGGGGTCCGTGTGCTTGCCGCGCACTGCCCTCATGAATCGTTCGTAGGGGTCCTCATGCGGACTCTTACGGATGGAACACATCAGCATGTGTGAACCGGGCATAACCCAATATAATCATACATTATATTTCTTCATCTAAAATGCATAACCTTAGATTTATCAACATTAAACTTCATTTGCCAAGTCTCCTCCCATGCTTCCAGATTCCTTAGATCCCCCTCTAATATTCTACTATCCTCCTCATATTTGATTACCTTACAAAGTTTATTATCATTACCCCAGCCAAATAATGATGAGGATAATGTTGCAGAAAGGCCTGGGTTCATCTTTACAACCAGTGTGTGTCAACCCCTTGAAGGGTTTATGCGGCACACTTATTGGGAATCACTGTCCCACACATTTTTTGTCTAAAAAAATCTAATAGGCTCTGTTTTTTGTTTTTTTAATTGAAAACTAATTAAACAGATTCTTCCCCATTAGCATATTTTTGCATTCATTTTAACAGATGTATTAAATAAGAGAGTACCCTGATATTGCTGGTAGAAAAACTTTATCAAGTGAGTGTTTTTATATATCTGTGTTCAGGAGTTGTGTTGTAGGCGAGATGCTGCGTTTCCACATATAACTGTCTAGCGACAGATGCATTTTAGGCACCTTGGCAAGTTTATTTAAGGATATAGTAGTTTCACGCTGAGGATAAAGCAGGATGTAATGAGCAATCTCCTAGCATACATTACATATATTTTACTATGAGATGCCTTTATCATTGAAATACACATATAAAGAAATTTTGTTTCACCCACAGACTCACAATTCAATATAATAATGTTTAGCTGGAATCCTTATGGTCCATAATCAGCATGATAAGAATAATGGAAAGCATTCTTTATTCCGAGCAGGAACATTCCTTGTTAAAGCCTTGGCATCTACGGCAGAGATCATCTGAAAGTCATCCTCCTATTTCCTTGGCCTTATTCTCATTCATAGTTGATAACATGGGCCCTATAATTATGTATTTATATGGCACTTCAACAGCCATTTTGAACTCTTATAGAAACATTCCCAGTCTGTCTTACGCCCGTTTTAAGATGCTGTCATCAAAAATGAAACAGTTCTCCAGGTGAGACCTCATAAATAGTTTGTAAAGCAGCGTCGCTGTATCCTTTTTTATCTTTTCCCCACTTCTCTCAATATATTTAATCTCATAAAAATTGCAATTAAATTTTATTAAATATTCTCAGTCTGTATTTTTCAGAACAGTCGACGCTGGAAAAGAAGAGACTCGTTTATGACGTGTCAAGCAAGTGCAGTAAATTCATCGCTATATCATTGGGTTTTGTGGCAGTAATATAGCTCTTTCAATTCTAATACCCAGATGATAATAACATTATATGCTTTGCTTTGATGAGCTCACGGCTCACTTTTGTATTTCACAAATGTTATTTCTAACTTGAATCCATAAAACAAGTCTATGTCTTTAAAGAGAAAAAAAAATGGTGAAGGGTTTGATGGTAATATAACTATGTGGATTCTTAAGATTAACAGATGCTTTTAATTAAAGTTTGAGATCCTTATGTATAATTCACTCCTGCAGCACTTAGCATCATGTTTTAAAGGACAATCCGTTAATTAGGAGGTCATATTACAAGGGTAGACATAATTTAAGTCCTTCCTGAGACATTTTATCTTCAGATGGCACAAGCTCTAAAAACCTAGTATTACCAAGCCTAGCACTATAACAAGGACAGATCTGCTTAAAATTCATCCTGTTGGAATGCAACATAGAAATCACCTTCTTCTATCCACATCTTGTAAGTAGACTGTTCTCGAGCAAGGTCACCAGCTATCACCTGCAACTGAAAACAGTTGTAGATTGGTAGCAACACAAATCCTCCCGAAAAAATACAATGGTGTTTTTTTGAGGCCTTCATAACACCTGGCTTTACCTTTTTATTTTTTTCTTTAAAAGAAAAGGGAAAAAAAAGTCTTAGAACTTATGCACAAGACAGTGACGTTTGTGACAGATCTAAAGGGTCGACTGAAAAAAAAAAAATAGAAAAAATAAAAGGAAGAAGCAAAAAACTTTAGGAAAATTTTCAAAAAGGTAGGGGAAAAATGCAGCATGGGTAAGGCTATTCTTAATTTATTATTTTTATAGCCTGTAACAATTGGTCGTTGCCTTTTTAACAATAACACAGTAAAAAAAGCTATGAGAAACTTTCTTAAAATGCGAATGCCACACAACGAAACAAAGTGAAAAAAAAAAGCTGTGGAAATGCAGTAGAAAAAACACAGCAAAAACACTTACATTTTCCACTTTTTCTGCTGCGTTTTTGTTTTTGCTTTCCTCGTCCCATACTTCTCCATATTTCCAATGTGTTTCGTCAACAGCTGAAAGTACTGTGCTTCTGCAACATGTGGCCTTAGCCTTTGGCTGATTTTTGCCATGGGCTTGTTTGCTGCAGATATCTTACAACTGACCCATTTTGTGTGATCTTAATCTAAGACTGGTCATACACATTAGATTTTAGATGGCTGATGTGGCAGATTATGGACTATCTGCTGGTCATACATAAACCTACAACAGTTTGTCCCTTGCAGCCAACTATCAACTAAAGTTGATCAGAACCAAGTTCTGTTGTGTTGGATTTTTTGTGCCATCTGTCTGTTATGAACTGTTATTTGTTTGTTGTAAGGAATTCATCTTTCCAAAGCATGGATGAAACCAGCCATTTTCCAGTTTCACAAGATGTGGAAATGGGTAGGAGGATGGCACCCTGGCAGAGGAAGTGGTTAAGCACAGGCCAGGACCTTCACATTACAAAAGACTATGAATTAGAGCAGAACTGTGTCACACCTTGGAAGCCAGCAAACAAGCTACCTCTGCTGAACCCATATGAGAGCTCCAAGCTCCATGGAAACAAAATGACTCTAAGTCATCAGGTTTGTTCTGTTTTTTTTTTCTCCTTTCATTTTAAAAACTGTTTTGCTTTTCTTGCCACTTTTTATTTGAGATACACACAGACACACACACACACACACACACACACACACACATATATATATATATATATAGAGAGAGAGAGAGAGAGAGAGAGAGAGAAAGACAGAGAGCCCTGAACACATTGGGTAGTAAATCGTTAAATTTAATAGTACTTTGTGTTTGCTCTATGAATTCATTACCTTTTTGAAGTATGCATGCATCTGATTGTTGGAGAGACATGTGCATATGTGGGCTGCGTTTCTGCTGAGCCCAAAGTCAGCAGTTTCGGTGACACATATTTGGGGTACGTACACTGCACTCAATTTGCAGTCTGAGCGAAAAGGGAGTGCAAGATTGAATAACTGGAGTGAATTAATACCTGACAGCTGCACACACACTCACAAAGCACTTCATTAGTGTTGAACGAATTTCATGTTTTAATATTTCAAGTGTCTGGAGTAATCAAATGCTTATTGGAAAAATTGTGGTTGTATATGTGTAGGACTTCCAACCACAGTTCATTTCAGATAAGCGAATGCACACATAATGTGTATGGCCAGCTTAAGGCTGAGGCCACATGTTGTAGAAAAACTGAATTTTTGCTGCAGTTGTCATATAAAGTAAGCACTTATACTTCTGCCTTTTACTGGCTTTGACTAAAAAAAAAAAAAAAAAAAAAAAAAAATTAGCAAAATTTGCATCACAAAGTGCAGCTCCATAGTGCAGGGGGCCATATGCCTTACCAAAATAACAGCTAAAACTTAGGCTGGTATTATGCATCATACGTCTATTCAGTTTTCATTTTATTGGATTAGTATTGTTTATTTAT
The DNA here is from genome assembly GCF_031893055.1 of Leptodactylus fuscus. Taxonomy (NCBI): domain Eukaryota; kingdom Metazoa; phylum Chordata; class Amphibia; order Anura; family Leptodactylidae; genus Leptodactylus; species Leptodactylus fuscus. Next base: position 73,552,367 of record NC_134268.1, on the reverse strand, counting down.
TAAAGTGTTAAAATATTTCTGACCTGTGTGAAAAGTTACCTTGAATTACACACCATGCCCTTGTTCCATGCAGAATGTCTTATTGTAACAATGTATCCTTTAAATCATTACTGTCAGCGAGCTCAAAACAGCCAGTTATTGTTGCAAGACGTCTTCTTATGTCACCTGTCATTCGGAAACAGACGAAGGTCACAGCAAATAGGAAACAGATACGTTGAGACTGTCATGTAAAATAACATACGGATGCTTTTATACAATAAATTAAAATGCAATTCAAGGACAGGGTCACTGGACGCGGCTTCATACACTTGTCTTTTATTTATAGAATTATCATATAAAACTGGCTTTTAGCTAGCAGCCATTTCTCATTCAGATGTCTTGTGTTCAATTTCTTCTTCATCACTGGTTTATGGAATTGATAAAGAATTTGCAATGTACTTTTACAGCTAACATACATATAATATAGGCAACTACTTAACACCTAATTCCCACACAAGTCGTTCTCACCACCGCCCCTTTATACAATATCTATTGTATATAAAGAACTCGTATCCCTAATGTATAGGCAAATTGAGCTATTTGCTCAGTTGGGGGAAAGGTTTAAAAGAAAAAAATTCTCAGAAAATTGCAAATGTCGTGGGTACTTAACACCAGCTAGACGATTCATGTTTAAATTATTCAGATCAACGTCGATGATAATGCAGCAATAAGGACTTTTTTATATGTAGATTGTGAGGCCCATATAGGGCTCACAATGCACTTTTTTTTCCCTATCAGTATGTCTTTATAGTATGGGAGGAAATCCACGCAAACACGGGGAGAACATACAAACTCCTTGCAGATGTTGTTCCTAGCAGGATTCGAGCCCAGGACTACAGCGCTGCAAGGTTATAGTACTAACCACTGAGCCACCGTGTTGCCCCCTGCAATAGGGCCAATTTGATTCATATATAGTGTTAGTATACCAATATTAAGAAATTTTTCGACTGAGGTGTTTGAGTTAATATCTGTGATATTTAACAGAACAATCTCCTAAAGCCAAAACTGGCCCTTTTTGAACCTCAGATTTAAAATCATCTCACCAAGTTCTAGATTCATTCCGAACAGGGGTTTGATTGCTCCCAAATCAGAAGTACCTGCTCACTGATCAAGCAGGCACACAGTAAAGATAAGAGACAAGACTCCACAGTCACTGATCACTGGTCAAGCATGGACACAGTAAAGACAAAACTCCATGGTTACCGCTCACTGGTTAAGCATGTACACTGTAAGGACAAGGCTCCACGGTCACTGCTCACTAGTCAAGCATGGACACAGTAAAGACAAGACTCGATGGTCACCATTCACTGGTCTAGCATGGACACAGTAAAGACAAAACTCCCTGGTCACTGCTCACTGGTCAAGCATGGACACAATAAAGACAAAACTCCATAGTCACTGCTCACTGGTCAAGCATGGACACAGTAAAGACAAGACTCCATGGTCACTGCTCACTGGTCAATTATGGACACAGTAAAGACAAGACTCCACGGTCACTGCTCACTGGTCAAGCATGGACAAAGTAAAGACAAGACTCCACAGTCACTGCTCACTGGTCAATCATGGACACAGTAAACACAAGACTCCACGGTCACTGCTCACTGATCTAGCATGGACACAGTAAAGACAAGACTCCATGGTCACCGCTCACTGGTCTAGCATGGACACAGTAAAGACAAGACTCCACGGTCACTGCTCACTGGTCTAGCATGGACACAGTAAAGACAAGACTCCATGGTCACCGCTCACTGGTCTAGCATGTACACTGTAAGGACAAGGCTCCACGGTCACTACTCACTAGTCAAGCATAGACACAGTAAAGACAAGACTCCACGGTTACTGCTCACTGGTCAATCATGGACAAAGTAAAGACAAGACTCCACGGTCACTGCTCACTGGTCTACCATGGACACAGTAAAGACAAGGCTCCATGGTCACTGCTCACTGGTCAAGCATGGACAAAGTAAAGACAAGACTCCATGGTCACTGCTCACTGGTCAATCATGGAAACAGTAAAGACAAGACTCCACGGTCACTGCTCACTGATCTAGCATGGACACAGTAAAGACAAGACTCCACGGTCACCGCTCACTGGTCTAGCATGGACACAGTAAAGACAAGACTCCATGGTCACCGCTCACTGGTTAAGCATGTACACTGTAAGGACAAGGCTCCACGGTCACTGCTCACTAGTCAAGCATAGACACAGTAAAGACAAGACTCCACGGTTACTGCTCACTGGTCAATCATGGACAAAGTAAAGACAAGACTCCACGGTCACTGCTCACTGGTCTAGCATGGACACAGTAAAGAGAAGGCTCCATGGTCACCACTCACTGGTCTAGCATGGACACAGTAAAGACAAGACTCCATGGTCACCGCTCACTGGTCAAGCATGGACACAGTAAAGACAAGACTCCATGGTCACCGCTCACTGGTCAAGCATGGACAAAGTAAAGACAAGACTCCATGGTCACTGCTCACTGATCTAGCATGGACACAGTAAAGACAAGACTCCATGGTCACCGCTCACTGGTCTAGCATGGACACAGTAAAGACAAGACTCCACGGTCACTGCTCACTGGTCAAGCATGGACAAAGTAAAGACAAGACTCCACGGTCACTGCTCACTGGTCTAGCATGGACACAGTAAAGACAAGACTCCATGGTCACCGCTCACTGGTCAAGCATGGACAAAGTAAAGACAAGACTCCATGGTCACTGCTCACTGATCTAGCATGGACACAGTAAAGACAAGACTCCACGGTCACCGCTCACTGGTCTAGCATGGACACAGTAAAGACAAGACTCCATGGTCACCGCTCACTGGTCAAGCATGGACACAGTAAAAACAAGACTCCATGGTCACTGCTCACTGGTCAATCATGGACACAGTAAAGACAAGACTCCATAGTCATGGCTAACTGGTCAAGCATGGACACAGTGAAGACAAAACTCGATGGTCACCGCTCACTGGTCTAGCATGGACACAGTAAAGACAAAACTCTCTAGTCACTGCTCACTGGTCAAGCATGGACACAATAAAGACAAAACTCCATAGTCACTGTTCACTGGTCAAGTATGGACACAGTAAAGACAAGACTCCATGGTCACTGCTCACTGGTCAATTATGGACACAGTAAAGACAAGACTCCACGGTCACTGCTCACTGGTCTAGCATGGACACAGTAAAGACAAGACTCCATGGTCACCGCTCACTGGTCTAGCATGGACAAAGTAAAGACAAGACTCCACAGTCACTGCTCATTGGTCAATCATGGACACAGTAAAGACAAGACTCCACGGTCATTGCTCACTGGTCTAGCATGGACACAGTAAAGACAAAACTCCTTGGTGTTAGGATTGGGTCCCGCAGGGTCCACTCTCAGCGCACAGCGCCACCTGCAGGTCAATCTAACCCTCGGCCTCATGAAGTGAGGTGTCTGGAATGTAAGTCCAGATTTCGGCCTACTGAGCATGCTCAGACCTATTGGAGTCGCTCACAGGCTAAGTGCCACTTCTTGCCTACTGAGCATGAGCAGTGAGGTCATGGCCACCGCCTTGTTGAGCGGGGACTCCCCTTTAAAAAGTGTGAGCCGACGCCCGCCCGGCGCTCACACTTTGAATCAGATTGCAAGAAGTTTGTTCATGACAGTAGGTTAGGGCTAGCTCCAGTATTCAGGCAGGTGTATGACTAGGCCTCTGTGTGGGGTTTTCCTTATCCTCTATCTGCTCTATAGTTTAGAACCTTTAAGTCCTGAACTGGCAGCTCCACACTACGGCTCGGTGCAGTGGACTCTGTACCAGACAGTGGACTAGCAGCAGGCCTGGTCTCTTAGTTAGTCTCTATACTGTCTAAAACTTCCTTTACTCTCCTAGCTGTTGCAGGAGCTGCTGTGGTCGCTGACCTGGGGTGAGTTAACCCTTGGCAGCCTTGTTTGCTGTTTCAGCTGTACTGAGCACCTGTCCAGTGAAGTTATCTGGCAGGGCTTTTCTGCAGCCTGTTTACACTAAGTATTGCATCACTTGTCTGCCAGTGCAGTTAACTGGTAGGGCAGTATTCAGACACTCAGCCGCCCATCATTGGGCTTGTGGACCTCGCTGCAGTGCCTTGCAGACTAGGTTCGGTCGTTTAAAAATATTATTTTTAATAAAATACACAGAACCATAACACTTGGTCATCGCTCACTGGTCTAGCATGGACACAGTAAAGACAAGACTCCACAGTCACTGCTCAGTGGTCAAGCATGGACACCGTAAAGGCAGGACTCCATAGTCACGGCTCACTGGTCAAGCATGGACACAGTGAAGACAAGATTCCATGTTCACTGCTCACTTGTCTAGAATGGACACAGTAAAGACAAGACTCCATGGTCACCGCTAACTGGTCAAGCATGGATACAGTAAAGACAAGACTCCATAGTCACTGCTCACTGGTCAAGCATGAACACAGTAAAGGCAAAACTCCATAGTCACTGCTCACTGGTCAAGCATGGACAAAGTAAAGACAAGACTCCATAGTCACTGCTCACTGGTCAAGCATGGACACAGTAAAGACAATACTCCATGGTCACCGCTCACTGGTCAAGCATGGACACAGTAAAACTGCAGAGAGTAATAACTGAAACAAGCCAATATTACGTATAGGAAACCTCTACAGAAAAACGAGTTTCTCAACCTGATCTCAACAAAAAATGGTCTAGATGGCTCGAGGAACAGATTGAGTTATGTGTATGCCAATATTTTCAGTTAAAAGTAGATTTGCTTTGTTCGGTTTTTTCTTTTTGTTCTTTCCATTTTTTCTTTCTTTCCATTAGTGTCTCTTTTTTTTGCATTCTCTCCCCAATCGAGTCTACTAATTCAATCCACGCATAACTGCTTTAGTTTCATGGTTGGAGCATCATTGTGCTGTTCTTTTTCAGGTTCAGATGCGAGTTGTTATTGTATGTGACATCGACATTTTGGTTTTTGTTGGATAAAAGACTCCATGGCCACATTCAGGAAGTGATGTAATTTGTTTGATTAGATATGAGGTCAGATCAGACATGAGGATAGCATTGAAAGCAGAAGAGGAAAATAGAGTGTAATATATTACATGATATCTGTTACATAAGTCACCATTTTTATCATACAGTCTGACTGTTTCATTTTGCATTCTCTTTAGCGACTGAAAACCATCTTTTGACAGTGGGTGGTGCATGTACTAAAACTTTTGGTGCCACCGCATTAAGGCTCCTACAATCTTGCTGAAGATCGGGTGTTCGCATGGCTAATTCAAAATAGTTTAAGAACAAAAATGAAATATAAAAGTAGCAGATAGTGATGGAAAGCAATAGGAAGGTGATTAATAATAGAATTACTAAGCAGGTTATGTCTTCTAAATTCATATACAGTTTCTATTTTCTCTAAGCTTTTGTAGCAGAACATGCTTTACTAGCCTCAGAAATATAAACTAACATAAAAGCTATGCTTGATGTAACTAATAGTGAACAATTATTTCTACAAACACTGCAGCAGTTTTCATTAGGTACATCATTAATTTATTTTACTGAACCTGCAAGTAGCAAGCACTTAATTCATTTTACACAGATACATAGACCTATGTGTCAAAAGCTTTCAGAATATTCTGTCACTAATGTACAGGCCCTAATTTATATAAAAAATAACAGCTCTTTATTCACTTAGAACCGAAAACAACTCCCAGTATTTATCTCTATTTAGTTAAATTATTATCCAGACCTATAAATAATAACTGCCTCCGTGTACAGAAGCACATCAGAAAGCAAGTACAAATGAGGCAACGTGATATCAGGTAAAGGTTTCAATAGCAAATATACATTGTATAAAACTCGGCAATTGTAACAGTAAAACAAAACAAAACTGTCAGTAATGTCTACATAAACAATCTTAGCACTGTGATCGCTTAAAGGGCCTCTATCACTGGGAAAAGTCATTTTTAACTAGTCCTATCCTTGCATAGCCTTTAGAAAAGCTATTCCACACCTACCTTTAGTATGTAGATTGCCTCAGTGGTTTCTGAATAAGTCTGTTTTTATTCATATGCTAATGAGCTTCCAGCCAGCACAGGAAGTTCCCAGCAGCACTAGTCTCTCCTATTATCTCCTATGTGTGTGTGTGCAAACAGGAAGCTGAGTCATTATCATCATCAGCAGCAGCCTCCCATAGGAAACAATAGGAGAGGCGTGCATGATGTATCATGCACTAGTCTAATTAGCATATAAATAAAAACTGACTTATTTAGAAACCACTGAGGCAATATACATACTAAAGGAAGGTGTGCAATAGCCTTTCTAAAGCCTATGCAAGGATGTGATTAGTTAAAAATGACTTTTCCCAATGATAGAACCCCTTTAAGGAAGGATAGGAACTTTCCTTTACAATATAGTATGTATTGGAAAATCGCAAAGTTAAAAAAAACAAAGTACTAATATCTATCTATCTATCTATCTATCTATCTATCTATCTATCTATCTATCAATCATTTATCTGTTTATTATCTACCATTACCAACTCATAATTGTCATTGAATGGCCAGCCACTGTAGCCTTCATTTGCAGTGGTGTTGTGAATGAGACATATGGATTGCTATGGACTGGGAACATATAGTCTTTAGAGATACTTGGGTTGGAGTATAAAGGTCTTGTGATGAATGCTTCAACCCTGCCTTTGCTGTGGAGCGACACACTCCTCCTGGTGTGATGATCTGGGGAACCATTGCATACAACTATCAGTCACACTTAGTAATTATGCGAGGGACACTAAAGCTGAGTTCACATGGAGAACTCTATTGGGAGACTGATTTTGAGGCGGATTCCTGACCAAATAACCCAATGTGAACTCAGCCTAACAGCTCAGCAGTATGTGCAGGATATCAGGAGGTCACGTGTTGCTTCTCATGAAAGTCTTCCAAGTGGCATTTTTCAGCAGGATATTGATCATCAATACACAGAAATGGTTTCCCAGGAATGGATCTATCAGATTGCAACACTTCATTGGCCTGCCCAGTTGCCAGATTTATTTCCAATAGAGCATTCATGGTACAAACTGGAATGCTAGCTTCAACAACCTACAAATGTGCCGAATCTACAGGGCAAGATGTAACATCTGTAGGCAAATGTGATGCAGGATACCATATAGAACTTGTACAACCGTGTTTCATCTTGTAAGCAGGCTAGAGGTGGCCCAATAGTCCTAGAAGAAAGGTCAGCAACATTTTGGCACCTGTACTGAGGTCAGCACTTCAGACATATTTACCAGGTACAGGGCTCTGTTGTTGTTAGGAACCTGATGCACAAAATAACTCTGTAAGTTCCAGGCAACCAGGATCCCCAGGTGCTAAGGCAAAAACAGTCCTGGGTGTGCTACGCTCTCCTAACCGGAGCAAAACCAGGCCCCGGAGTTCTTCACCAGAGCTCCTGATGGTGGAGTTGGACTTGGTAAAAGTCCAAGGCCCAGATCCGTAACTGACTAGAGAGCGATGCACACCCAACAAACCCCAAGTAAGATGACCCAAAGGAACTCAGACACCAACTTGAGAGTGAAGCCCAAGAGAGCAGGATGGACTGGAGTGCAGATGAGCAGGAGGGTAATCCAGGGGAGTCACACAGATACCCAAGGAACAGATACATGGTCAAACAAGCCAAGTCAATAACTGGAGGTCACATGGTAGCAGAAGGCAGAGGCAGGAGCGTAGTTAGGGAAGCTGGGTCATACACTGGAGGTAAACGGAGTAGCCAAAAACAGGGTCCAGAAGGGAAGTCAGGTGGAAGCCAAAGGTCTTACACAGGAGGTCAGGAAGGTATCAAATCAGGATGATGGAGGAGAGGTCTGAAAAGCAATCCAGGTCAACACATTCAGGGAATCAAAGTATCAGGGACAGGAGGCAGGAGACAGGTGACAGGGAGCAAGGAAGGAAAACAGGAGGGCTCGTCGCTAGGGCAGCTGATGCCTTTGGTTACCGAATAACCAGCTAATAACCTAAATAGCCTCAGGCCCGCCACTTACCCCCCTGACCCCGAAAGTGCTGATCCCGGCGCTAGAGAGAAACCAGAATCTCTGCACACTCAAGTGACTCCAGCGCTGGACAGGGATCGGGTCGGGGGCCTCTGCTCAGCACAGTGGAGGCCCCAGCCCATCCTAACAGTTGTTTTAAATAAAGAGCAGTTCTGCTGCAGGTTCTAGTCTCTCACGCTGTGAGCTAGCCTTACCAAGGGTAATAATCTTTTGTTCATTCATTTAAACAAGGATAGACAGATTTGTTTGGATACTTAAAACAAAAAGATGGGGTTGTGTGAGAGGCATGCTCTGCCCTTCACAATGCAGGATTACTGCAGACTACACTGAGGCTTCATGCACATGATCCAATGTGCAGGGGGTTCCGATTTTATAATGTAACACGCTCCGATGGCCCTCAGATGAATCAATGAAGTACTTTCGGTTTAGAGTTACTAGTGTTAACTTTATAATATGTTTCTATTGCACATTACAGCCACTACATTTCCTCTAGAACAGGTGTAATTAACCTCCGGGCTCTCCAGCTGTTGTAAAACTACAGCTCCCAGCATGCATATTTGCTCTGCTGTTCTTGGAACTCCCATAGAAGTGTATGGAGCATGTTCGGAGTTGTAGTTTCACAGCAGCTGGAGAGCCAAAGGTTGCTGATCCCTGTTCTAGAAGATTGCTGGAGTGTTTGCCTGTACAAGCTTTAACAGATGGAACCAGCCTTGTCTATTTAATCTGTATTCCTAGGCCAGCTTCTTATTGTCTGTAAAACCCAAGCCTAAAGTTTTATTGTCCTAGGAATGATTAAAGGTACCTGAGTATTCAGAACATTCCTCTGTACTTTGCACTGGTTGGTGACCCACAACCTCATGGCTTCCTGTGATTGCTCACATCCATGAATGTACTCTCCCTCTGCATTTTGTATATATGGGGACGTTCACACTACCATCGGTGTCCGACAGCTAGTGTCCACTGCTAATGTCCGTGCAAAATCTAGTGCAGACATTAGCAGCGGACACTGGCTGTGTCCGTGACATTTTGCATTGATTTAAATGGACATCGGGTGCATTCTTTTACTGTCCGTGGGTGTCCTTAATAGAGATGAGCGAACACTAAAATGTTCGAGGTTCGAAATTCGATTCGAACAGCCGCTCACTGTTCGAGTGTTTGAGCGGGTTTCGAACCCCATTATAGTCTATGGGGAACATATACTCGTTAAGGGGGAAACCCAAATCCGTGTCTGGAGGGTCACCAAGTCCACTATGACACCCCAGGAAATGATACCAACACCCTGGAATGACACTGGGACAGCAGGGGAAGCATGTCTGGGGGCATAAAAGTCACTTTATTTCATGGAAATCCCTGTCAGCTTGCGATTTTCGCAAGCTAACTTTTCCCCATAGGAATGCATTGGCCAGCGCTGATTGGCCAGAGTACAGAATTCGACCAATCAGCGCTGGCTCTGCTGGAGGAGGCGGAGTCTAAGATCGCTCCACACCAGTCTCCATTCAGGTCCGACCTTAGACTCCGCCTCCTCCAGCAGAGGCAGCGCTGATTGGCCGAAGGCTGGCCAATGCATTCCTATGGGAATGCAGAGACTTAGCAGTGCTGAGCCAGTTCGGCTCAACTACACCGTGTGCCGAGTGTGCACACTTGGCTCTGCTACATCAGATGTAGCAGAGCCTGCTACTGCAGAGACTTAGCAGTGCTGAGCCAGTTCTGCTCAACTACACCGTGTGCCGGTCAGCCCATCTGATATAGCAGAGCCGAGTGTGCACACTCGGCACACGGTGTAGTTGAGCAGAACTGGCTCAGCACTGCTAAGTCTCTGCATTCCCATAGGAATGCATTGGCCAGCCTTCGGCCAATCAGCGCTGGCTCTGCCGGAGGAGGCGGAGTCTAAGGTCGGACCTGAATGGAGACTGGTGTGGAGCGATCTTAGACTCCGCCTCCTCCAGCAGAATCAGCGCTGATTGGTCGAGTTCTGTACTCTGGCCAATCAGCGCTGTCCAATGCATTCCTATGGGAAAAAGTTTATGTCACAAAAATCACAATTACACACCCGATAGAGCCCCAAAAAGTTATTTTTAATAACATTCCTACTTAAATAAAGGTTATCCCTAGCTATCCCTGCCTGTACAGCTATCCCTGTCTCTTAGTCACAAAGTTCACATTCTCATATGACCCGGATTTGAAATCCACTATTCGTCTAAAATGGAGGTCACCTGATTTCGGCAGCCAATGACTTTTTCCGATTTTTTTCGATGCCTCCGGTGTCGTAGTTCCTGTCCCACCTCCCCTGCGCTGTTATTGGTGCAAAAAAAGCGCCAGGGAAGGTGGGAGGGGAATCGAATTTTTTTAGAGTTTGCCACGTGATGTTCGATTCGAATCGAACACATCGAACAGCCTGATATCCGATCGAACATGTGTTCGATAGAACACTGTTCGCTCATCTCTAGTCCTTAACTGTCCGTTCCCAAAGATGTCCGACTTTTCAAGTGGACAGCAAAACCCGATATGTAGGTTTTTGACAGCTTTACTATAATTTCACACTTGAGAAACTGGAGTCTATTATAGTGCAAATCTACTCCAGCTCATAGCTGGGTTGTGCGTTTTTGGTGCAGAGACTACTGTAAGATATGACAAATATATTAGGTGGGTTCCTCTAAATAAATTTAGTATATTTGTTTCCAGCAGAGTTCTGACTATAACTGCCTTCTGAAATGCCAGTCTTAATAAATATATCCCATACTAAAGCGTTCACTTAGTATTCTTCTCAGGAAAATGATTAAACGAGCGTTCCGATGGCTAACGTTGCTGTCTTGAGTCACAAGAAATACATATATTTGAGAACATTTGACGAATTATCATTCTATCCACTAAGCCAAATGGTAGATTGACACTTACCAATACAGGATTTAGGGGTAGAGGCTTTCTGCATCTCATTTACATTGCAGACAGTACAGACAGCATTACAACAGAAGATAACACCTCCATAGTTAACAATACTGATTGCGTGCATTACTGACCATAGATTATGTCACAGTTTTTCTAATCCCCCTCCCTGTACAGAGCATTTCTAGAAAGCTCTTCCATAGACCTCTATGAGTTGGCTCCTGTCTATTACTGCCTAATGTATTAAAACTGCTGAGAAACATATGACTAAATGCTGCTAACAGAGCAATCTCTAAAATCATGTACAGAAAATAGAATAAAAAAATCTACAATCAGAAAAAAAAACAATTTACAAAAAGTCATATGTTTCACTTGTTTCACTTTCACGTTTACTTAATAAAAATTGCTGATGTATTCCCTTTTAGTTTTAGTCAATCACTAGTTTTCCTGCCCCAGCGGAGACGGCCATAGTGTTAGACTGGAGTGCCGAGTTCCCACCAGTACAATTCATATTGGGGGCCACTATTCAGCTCCATACAAATATTACTTGACACTCATTTGCAAATTCCTAAATTTTTGCCAACATATTTTTTTTTCCAGTAATAGCGTGCTGCTTAGCCCATATCTCTGATGTCCTGAAGCCCTGTCAGTAGCTTGCTGCTTCGCTCTTGCCTCAAACTACTCTTATCTCTATGAGCCTGGGTTATGTCTCCAAACAGCAGCAGATCTCAAGTAGCAGCAAGACAATGCAAGATGATTGGTGATTGGGACCCCTGCAGTGTGAATGAGAAGATGGGCCCCAAGGAAGAAGGATATTGGTTGTCACAACTCTGTAACTAGATGTCAAATCAGCCGCCCCATTGTTTCTACAGTATAGGAAAATAAACTTTGTGTTTTCTGTAATAATCTACCCAGTATATTATACTGACACACAGCCTGTTTGAGAAGCTGTAAGATGTGTATCTGTATATAATATAATGAGTGCACTGTGTCATGCCACGTTAAGCTGGGGCCCATCTGGCTCACGGACCCACCGGGAATTCATATGTTCACCTTTGGGACAGTCCAAGAATGGAGGGCCATGTGCCCACTCCTCTGATACTGACTGTGAAATAAGATAAGATAAGATAATCCTTTAATAGTCCCACAATGGGGAAATTTCAGTGACACAGTTTCATAGATGGTACAGTAGTATATAACAAGAGAGAAAACACATACAAGCTCATGGCAGACAGAGAAATACTAGGAATCATAGCAACTAAAAAAGAAAGAAACACAGACACACTGCAGGATCATTTAGTTCTCTGTGCAGAGTGATGTTGATAATACAGCCTAATCATCAGGTGAATTAGGGTTGGGGTCCTACATTAAGCATTTTTGATAAGGGGCCTCTATCAACCTTAGTTTGGCTGTACTAGTACATAAAAAATATGGTGTTACACTAGCTCTTATATTGAACTGTATGTAGAGGGATAACACAATGGGGCAATTGAGTGCTGATAAGTTGAGATGCAGAAGACACAGAGGGTAGTAGGAAGAAATAATTTAATGAATTCAGACAACATGATTCGATGCTGGACTGTCATCTTCATCAGGCCAAATAACAAAAATCATATAGTATACTTAAAGGGGTTATCCACATTTCAAAAATGATCTGCACATACATCCACTGCAGTGCTAAATGCTCAATGCTTCCTTGCACGTTCTTTTCTTGGCTTTATTTTACTTGAGACTCCTTGAAACCAGAAGTTTACATACACTGTATAAAAAGACTCACATACATGTTTTTCTATGAAATCAGAAGAAACCTTTCCCGCTTTAGGCCAATTAGGATTACCAAAATTATTTATATTTATATTTATATTTTTATAAGTGCCAGAATACCGTAATGAGAGAGAATTTTTTAAATATATTTATTACTTTCTGCAAATTCAAAAGTTTACATACATTTCATTAGTATTTGGTACCATTGCCCTTAAACTGTATGACTTGGGTCTAACGTTCTGGATCTCCTTCCACAAGCTTCTCACAGTAGTTGGTAGGAATTTAGGCCCAATTTGGTATGAGTTGATGTAACTGAGCCATGTTTGTAGGCCACCTTGTTCGCACCTGCTTTTTCAGATTTGCTCATAAATTTTCAAAAGGATTGAGATCAGGGCTTTGTGATGTCCATTCCAAAACATTGACGTTATTATCCTTAAAGCACATTGTAACCAGTTTGGCAGTATGCTTCGGATCATTGTCCATTTGGAAGACCCATTTGTGCCCAAGCTTTAACTTCCTGGCTGATGTCTTCAGATGCTGCTTCAGTATTGCCAAATTGTAAGGGAATTGCTAGGACAGCAATTCCCAGTAACTGTTTAAACCCTGAGACGGGACACAAGAGACAGTGAGCCCTAAGCTGAAGCCCCCAACTTTCCCTTCCTATTGCCAGGCCCTATCCTATGTAATAGGCGCCAACCACGAAGACGTTCCCTTCCTGAATATGTGAAACACAAAACGCAGACAAGACGGACAACAACAAAGAAAGGTCAGCTAGCCAAGGGTCAGTAACAGTCGAGCGATGCAGTGCCAAATCGGAGTCCAAAGAATAGTCAGTGAGGAAAGCCAAAGGTCAAGGATAAGTATGCAAACAGAAATAGTGACAGTACAGAGCAAGTATGCACAAGGCAATAGCAAGCACTGATGTTAAAGGGAGCCAAGGCTATATAGGGAGGAAGAACCCGCCCATGGAGTTGACAGGAAGGCAGGCTGTCAATCACCGGCAAGACAAATTAACCACTAAATGGAAAGAGGCAACAAGGGCAGAAGATGGGTGTGGTGCAAATGCAATCACAGAACTAGAGCCGAGTTCACACAGTGCGACCAAAAACGTTAAGCCAAGAACCAAACTGCACCCGCCTCCTGCGCCACAGCACGTAAGCAGAGGGTGGTGCAGTGACTCGAACAGGCAGAGATGTTACACAAATAATGTTCTTTCCTTATGATGAAATCTATATTGTGAAGTGCACCAGTCCCTCCTGCAACAAAACAACCCCAAAACATGATGCTGCCACCCCCGTGTTTCACAGTTGGGATGGTGCTCTCAGGTTTAGAAGCTTCTCCCTTTTTCCTCTAAGCATAACAAAGGTCATTATAGCCAAGCCTGTAATGAGGCAATACTGAAGCAATATTGGTCTTCCAAATGTACAATGACCCAAAGCATACTGCAAAACTGGTTACAAAGTGTCTTAAGGATAACAAAGTCAATGTTTTGGATTGGCCATTGCAAAGCGCTAATCTTAATCCTATTGAAAATGTATGGGCAAAGCTGAAAAGGCAGGTGCGAGCAAGGCAACCTACAAATATGGTAGACACTGTCTGAACCTATATCAACAAACTGCAATTAGCTGAACTGAATGTCCTATCAGCAGAGCTGCAAATAACAACAAGGGAGCTCAGCCCTCCCCAGAGAGCAATGAGTCATCCTCATGACCTGTGTTATAAGATATAGGACTGGACTCTTGACAACAATGTATAAACAATGGGAGGAATAATCTCATATATCAAGCAAATGAAGCAGAATTTCTAAATCAATATATTATAAGTTTTGAATTGACACAAACTATCAATATAGATAGGATTCTTGAGCAGCTGTTTATTCATCACTAGCTTCTGCCTGCGACTTCATCTGCGTGTTGTTGGTGCTGATGATTCACCTGCTCCGGCATTTCGGCAGCTCTTAAGCTGGCCTGCAGTGGAACTTGTTCCTCGTGCCATGCCTGTGATTGTTCCGGCATCTCAGCAGCTTACTGGAATGCCATATAATGAGCATGCTGTTGACATCGATGATCCGCTTGCTCCAGCATTTCAGCTGCTCTAAGAGCCGCTTGATGCCTAGTTTGCTTAATCTTTCTCAGCCCCACTTGAGGAGAAGTGTGTTGACTTCTGGCTACCTTTATAGCTCTCATTTTTTGAGAATTTTGCAAAAAATTTGATTTTTGTTTTCTCGGCATGTTTAAAATTGGGAAACTGTTAATTTGGATTAAAGAGGATTCCCATCTCAGTGTCTCAGCATGCAGCCTGCAGTTCCTGTTTCTCACTTGCTGTATTTCTCTCCCCCCCTCCTACCTCTGGCTGATGGGACATAGATTAGATAATATGCAGATGCTTGCACTGGACTCAGTGTTATTTGTGTGTTTACATAGAGAGATAACAGACCTGGCTTTATCAGCAAACTGCAATTAGCTGAATGTCCGGCCAGCAAGAGCAGTTTAATATTAGTAGGGTACACAAATTCATAACAGTCGTGAAGCCATGTCATTTACCGGGGTAAATAGTTTCCTATGTGTTAATCGAGGTTACAATCTGTCTATGTGCCAAATTTCATCCAAATCCGTTCAGCTGTTTTTGCGTGATTGAATAAAAAACATCCAAACACACAAACTTTTACATTTATAACATTAGTAAGATTTTTAAATAATTTCTACATTGCATACACTGCGCCATAGGGTGACATTCTTCAATTATTTTTTTTTCATTTAGGGACACCCGTACTTTGAACTACAATTTTTGCATATTGCATGTATAATATATATATTTAAGTAAGAAAATTAAAGCACTACATATATATAACTTTGGTGATCAATACAGAATTATCTGGTAAATTTCTCACTACAATTAATGTGACAAGTTTTTTTTCATTCATTTGAAAGCGACTTCCTGTTATTTGCAGACTAACAAAGATAAATGAAGACTGAATGCTTTGGTAATTCTCGGTAGCTGTGTATCATATTGATATGACAGTGGCAGCACAGGGTGAAGTCACAGAATCACCAAAGATAGATTAGATTGTGAGCTGTTAGGTGCCAGTGAAAGTGTAGACACAAAGTAACTTGACAACCTCCATTTATTTATTATGTTCTTGTCAGTATAATTAGGAGCACCATGGTTAGGTTGTCAGGTACCCACAGCAGCTCAAAAAACAAGGCATTGGTGATAGTGAAATGGCTTTGTGAATGTCTTAGCTACAATTAATTATAATAGAAATCTATAGTAATAGTCCAGGCCTCCCAATCCATGTATGTAGCATATATAAGTATAAGGGCTCTGTAGTTTCCTGCTGTCTATGTGCATGTATGGGGCTGTTAAAGGGGTATTTCCAAAGAAATGTACTCCAAACGATATAGTCAAAGAATTATTAATATGTGTAATACCCACATCCAAGAGTTCACATCTGCAGACGAGAAGAGGAAACTCTACATCCTACTGGGAGAAGAAGAGTCCACTGTGGGGATCGCTGCCCAATACGTGTCCAGCTGTCATCAAATGAGGGGAAGATGAAACCCCATGGACTGTTTTACCCCCTAATCACCCATTCACTCCTGGACATTTCTGCCCCCCCTCCAATGATCCACTCCCACATGTCCCTCATCACTGAGGCTGCAGTACATGCACTTCAGAGCAGATTCTAGGAGAGAGTGGAAGCACCTGGGTTTATCTTGGAGTATTATAGTGTTGTGAGATCTGTGTGTGCTATTTTTGTTTTGTTCATGTGGTTACTTAAGGACTGTATTTGTATTAGTTAGAGCTCAGACGAGCAGGTTTTTGTTTTGCCTGAAGTTAAAGC
Organism: Leptodactylus fuscus; assembly: GCF_031893055.1. Taxonomy (NCBI): domain Eukaryota; kingdom Metazoa; phylum Chordata; class Amphibia; order Anura; family Leptodactylidae; genus Leptodactylus; species Leptodactylus fuscus. Next base: position 73,535,803 of record NC_134268.1, on the reverse strand, counting down.
TTTATTTTATTTCTCTTTTTTTCACAATAAACATAGCCAGCTTTGTGTCCCTGTCTCTGACTGTTTGGGTCTGCTCTACCGAGCTATTTTCTCCACAATACATATACTATACATTCATATGGATACATACATATATTATATGCATGTCTTTGCTATTGCAAATGGAACTAAACTTAAAAGTTATATTGGTGAGCCCTTGTCCTCTACACTAGGGTAAATGCTAAAGTTATTGATTGGTGGTTTCATTGGAGCCGAACAAGAACTTGCATGCCCAGCAAACAATACTAAGAACTGTCTGTTCCGCTGAAATAGGATAGGAAGGCAGACTAAAAGGCAGTGCTTTTCTTTCTGTAACCTAGAGGATGAGTAAAGTGCAAACTAATGACAGACATTTCCTCTACAGTAATATGCCATTTAGTCTACATAATGCATTTATCTCCATTGGGAATAACAGAAACTTTATTTCTCTTTATGTTTTTAGAGGTATATAAGGCACTTCTGTTTGAAATTTTATATTAATGTGTATGTAGTGTAAGCACTAACTTTTGAGATAGTGGGATATAAAAAGCCGCAAAAACATAATACATTTTTAAAACCACTGAATCAAAACTATTACCAGTCATTTATAGGACTAGTACAGTATTAGCAAATTTACACTGAAAGGCAAATGGGGTAGGGGGTCGGCAATATATCTGATATTATAGGGGGCATGAGTGGGGTGCTACAGTGTGCTAAAGGTTACTTGCTGCGAGTAACCATTCCTAGTGTGTGGACTCCAACCTCTCTGCACTAGGCAACCAGCAGTAGCATAACCAGGCCCGGAGGGGTACAGGTCTCATGGGCAACCAAAGTTGGCTGGTGCAATAGACCACCGTAATAGTGGTTGGGGAAAGCCTGGTTTTCTGATTGATATACATATTATTAATGGAAATAGACCCGGCATATTGCTAGCACAGGAGAGGAGACTAAAAATAACAAATACTTATGCTCATCTCTGCTGACGTATCCCGGCATCCTCTCTGGGACTCTTCTGGCCTGTGACTGGTCTTAGTCGTATTCAGGAGAGGACTGAAAAAGATGCTGAAGAGAGCTGGACAGAGCAAGGATACCCAGGAGAAGTGAGGCAAGTGTTTATTTTAATAATTTCCTCTGGGCTACTGTGGAGCATATTATATTGTGTGAGGGCCACTGTGGAGCATATTATACTGTTTGGGGGCTACTATGGAGCATATAAGACTGTTTGAGGGCTACTGTGGAACATATTACACTGTCTGGGGTGACAGTAAAGCATATAATACTGTGTGAGGTCCACTGTGGAACATATACTGTGTAGGGCAGGGGTGCCCAATACGTCGATCGCGATCTACTGGTAGATCGCAAAGGACGTATGGGTCGATTGCGGGATGCAGGGATCCCCGGTGTCTGTTTGTTCACAGTGCAGGCTGAGAGTCATCTCCTGACACTGGCAGGCAGAGCCCTAGTAGATCTTTTGCCTTGGTCAGCTAACAAAGTAGCTCACACACTGAAAAAGTGTGAGCACCCCTGGTGTAGGGGCCATTGTGGGCTTATTATACTATGTGGGGCCCCTTCATTATTCACATCACACAGCTTCTGTTTTATATCAGCCATGTACTATTATTATAGGCTATAATATCATTGTATGGTGATTATAAAATAAATACTGTACAATGTAAATAGTGAAGGAGTCACGGAGGTCGCACAAGCACTACAGGACCTTCCAACAGTTGATCAGCAGGAACCCTGAGTGTTGGACCCCACTGATATTTTACATTTCTTAGGGTGCATTCACACTGAGTAAACGCTAGCTTATTTTGTAGAGTAAAATTACACTTGTAAATTTTGCTATCCCATTGACTTCAATGACATTTTACAGGCGTATTTTTACAGGCGTATTTTTTACAGGCGTATTTTTTACAGGCGTATTTTTACACTTGTAAAAAAAATATCATTGAAGTCAATGGGATAGCAAAATTTACAAGTGTAATTTTACTCTACAAAATAAGCTAGCGTTTACTCAGTGTGAATGCACCCTTAGACTGTTAGGACTCTGCAGATCAGCTGTTTCCCACAGCACACAGCTCCCAGTATTCACTGTTAACTGTTCACTTACTGCATTCCTGATACCTGCAGTTGTGGGTACTAAAGCTGTATCCCTGTATCTGAGATACCACTGCAGCACCCGTAACTGTCACTATCAAGAATACACTGTAAGGTTGGGGTAGGGAGTCTCAGACAAAAGTTTGCACCAGGGCGCACAAGACTTTAGTTACGCCAGGGCCACATAATTTTCAATATAATGTGCAGTAACTAATTGCTTAACAAAAACTTTCTCCTCCTGCTCCCCCATCTGCAACTTTTCTATTTAAAAACTGGGAGAAGGCTCAAATTAGTGAGGTGCACTTCTAGCATGGTAGAGCAGTTTGCCAATTTATTTGGTAATTTGTTCCATTCGCCAATTGACTTGGCACCAATGACCCAATATAGTTGCCCATACAAATTTCATTCATCTCATAATCTTACTATTTTAAGAGTACATAGCAGAAATTTCTGCCATTGTCCCATGACTCTGAAAGGGTTTTGTTAAAACATAGGTATCTTTTTCTCCATAGCTAAGTCACAACAATCTATGTATATAAGACATCAATATCATTGCATCCTACTGCAGAATGATACAATTTTCTAACTAAAAGTAACCAGTCCTCTTTAACATGTACGCAGGTATTGTATCTTGTAATTGCTTCATCTGGAAGCAGCTGCCGTGTTATAGCTCTACATTGTACGGGCTCTCTCTGTTTGGACTCATATATAGTTAAGTATTTTTAAAACATTTTAATCAGAAAGTTTTGTAAAATGACGCATATGGATAACAAAATATTTCTGTACATCATTTTATTGAGATATCAATCCCAACCAACAGTTAGAACCTCGGAAAGCAATCTGAGCTTGTGAACCTTAAGCTAGATAAACCAGACTGTAGGAAACAAAATATGGTCTGAATATGTGACCGTTCTTCTTAATACAGAGATAAGCACCGGTGTTTCAATTTAAGCTATGTGAATTTTGTTATCTAAAATTGCATTCTGAAATTGAATATATATGATATGAAATGCGGAATGTTTAAAACTTGCATCCTTTCTCCTAAAGCGATGATATTATTGGGTATACACCAAGTAATACACAGTTACTTGTGCAGCAGCCCAAGGTTTATTGGACAATTAGTTTTTGTAAATAAATGTTTCAAATAGAAAAATAGACCGGATTTTGTAAATCGATGTTTCGACATATTTTCATTTTTAACACATTTTTATCATGCTTGGAAATGTTCCATTTTAAATACCAATAATATAAAGTTAATTATTTAGTTTTAAATTTCTAATTTAAGTTGAATAGTCAAGAATTACCATAAAGCAGATGAATATAGTGCATGCCATATGTGCAGCCTGAATAGAGTCACTGTAGGTAAGGCCTTTAACTAATTAAAGGGGTTATCTGGGGACATTGTTTCTACGCACCTCTTGGCCAGGTTTTCTTTACCCAGAACCTTCAGTTTACTTTGCTGGTTCTTGACTGTAACCACCAGCCAGTACCCAAGTATCACCACTAGAGATGAGCGAACAGTGTTCTATCGAACTCATGTTCGATCGAATATTAGGCTGTTCGGCATGTTCGAATCGAATCGAACACCGCGTGGTAAAGTGCGCCATTACTCGATTCCCCTCCCACCTTCCCTGGCGCCTTTTTTGCTCCAAGAACAGCGCAGGGTAGGTGGGACAGGAACTACGACACCGGTGACGTTGAAAAAAGTAGGCAAAACCCATTGGCTGCCGAAAACATGTGACCTCTAATTTAAAAGAACAGCGACGCCCAGCTTCGCGTCATTCTGAGCTTGCAATTCACCGGGGACGGAGGTTTCCGTCCAGTTAGCTAGGGGTTAGATTCTGGGTAGGCCTTGACTGGCTAGATAGGAAGGAGAAGACAACCAACAGCTCTTATAAGAGCTAAATTCCAGGGAGAAGCTTGTCAGTGTAACGTGGCACTGACGGGCTCAATCGCCGCAACCCAGCTTTCCCAGGATCCTGAATGGAATACACTGTCAGTGTATTCCCGTATACCCGATATATACCCCCGATACCCGTTCCAACGGTGTGCCTCCCCACCTTCACCCCAGAAATACCCTGCAAGTCCCCTAGCAATAGAATTGGGGCTATATACACCCACTATTTTTGCTACTGCCATATAGTGCCATTGTCTCACTGGGAATTCAAAGAATATATTGGGCTTACATATAACTTCAATTCCAGGGAGAAGCTTGTCAGTGTAACGTGGCACTGACGGGCTCAATCGCCGCAACCCAGCTTTCCCAGGATCCTGAATGGAACACACTGACAGTGTATTCCCGTATACCCCATATATACACCCCAAATCCCCGTTCCAACGGTGTGCCCCCCCACCTTCACCTCAGAAATACCCTGCATGTCCCCTAGCAATAGAATTGGGGCTATATACACCCACAATTTTTGCTACTGGCATATAGTGCCATTGTCTGACTGGGAATTCAAAGAATATATTGGGGTTACGTGCACCCACAATTTTTGCTACTGGTATATAGTGCCATTGTCTCACTGGGAATTCAAAGATTATATTGGGGTTATGTACACCCACAATTTTTGCTACTGCTATATAGTGCCAGTTTCTGACTGGTAATTCAAAGAATATATTGGGGTTATGTGCACCCACAATTTTTACTACTGGTATATAGTGCCATTGTCTGACTGGGAATTCAAAGAATATATGGGGGTTACGTGCACCCACAATTTTTACTACTGGTATATAGTGCCATTGTCTGACTGGGAATTCAAAGAATATATGGGGGTTACGTGCACCCACAATTTTTGCTACTGCTATACAGTGCCATTGTCTCACTGGGAATTCAAAGAATATATTGGGGTTATGTGCACCCACAATTTTTGCTACTGCTATATAGTGCCAGTTTCTGACTGGTAATTCAAAGAATATATTGGGGTTATGTGCACCCACAATTTTTACTACTGGTATATAGTGCCATTGTCTGACTGGGAATTCAAAGAATATATGGGGGTTACGTGCACCCACAATTTTTGCTACTGGTATACAGTGCCATTGTCTCACTGGGAATTCAAAGAATATATTGGGGTTATGTGCACCCACAATTTTTACTACTGGTATATAGTGCCATTGTCTGACTGGGAATTCAAAGAATATATGGGGGTTACGTGCACCCACAATTTTTGCTACTGCTATACAGTGCCATTGTCTCACTGGGAATTCAAAGATTATATTGGGGTTATGTGCACCCACAATTTTTGCTACTGCTATACAGTGCCATTGTCTCACTGGGAATTCAAAGATTATATTGGGGTTATGTGCACCCACAATTTTTGCTACTGCTATATAGTGCCAGTTTCTGACTGGTAATTCAAAGAATATATTGGGGTTATGTGAACCCACAATTTTTGCTACTGGTATATAGTGCCATTGTCTGACTGGGAATTCAAAGAATATATGGGGGTTATGTGCACCCACAATTTTTACTACTGGTATATAGTGCCATTGTCTGACTGGGAATTCAAAGAATATATGGGGGTTACGTGCACCCACAATTTTTGCTACTGCTATACAGTGCCATTGTCTCACTGGGAATTCAAAGAATATATTGGGGTTATGTGCACCCACAATTTTTACTACTGGTATATAGTGCCATTGTCTGACTGGGAATTCAAAGAATATATGGGGGTTACGTGCACCCACAATTTTTGCTACTGCTATACAGTGCCATTGTCTCACTGGGAATTCAAAGATTATATTGGGGTTATGTGCACCCACAATTTTTGCTACTGCTATATAGTGCCAGTTTGTGACTGGTAATTCAAAGAATATACTGGGGTTATGTGCACCAACAATTTTTACTACTGGTATATAGTGCCATTGTCTGACTGGGAATTCAAAGAATATATGGGGGTTACGTGCACCCACAATTTTTGCTACTGGTATACAGTGCCATTGTCTCACTGGGAATTCAAAGAATATATTGGGGTTATGTGCACCCACAATTTTTACTACTGGTATATAGTGCCATTGTCTGACTGGGAATTCAAAGAATATATGGGGGTTACGTGCACCCACAATTTTTGCTACTGCTATACAGTGCCATTGTCTCACTGGGAATTCAAAGATTATATTGGGGTTATGTGCACCCACAATTTTTGCTACTGCTGTATAGTGCCAGTTTCTGACTGGTAATTCAAAGAATATATTGGGGTTATGTGCACCCACAATTTTTGCTACTGGTATATAGTGCCATTGTCTGACTGGGAATTCAAAGAATATATGGGGGTTACGTGCACCCACAATTTTTGCTACTGCTATACAGTGCCATTGTCTCACTGGGAATTCAAAGAATATATTGGGGTTATGTGCACCCACAATCTTTACTACTGGTATATAGTGCCATTGTCTGACTGGGAATTCAAAGAATATATGGGGGTTACGTGAACCCACAATTTTTGCTACTGCTATACAGTGCCATTGTCTCACTGGGAATTCAAAGAATATATTGGGGTTATGTGCACCCACAATTTTTACTACTGGTATATAGTGCCATTGTCTGACTGGGAATTCAAAGAATATATGGGAATTACGTGCACCCACAATTTTTACTACTGGTATATAGTGCCATTGTCTGACTGGGAATTCAAAGAATATATGGGGGTTACGTGCACCCACAATTTTTGCTACTGCTATACAGTGCCATTGTCTCACTGGGAATTCAAAGATTATATTGGGGTTATGTGCACCCACAATTTTTGCTACTGCTATATAGTGCCAGTTTCTGACTGGTAATTCAAAGAATATATTGGGGTTATGTGCACCCACAATTTTTACTACTGGTATATAGTGTCATTGTCTGACTGGGAATTCAAAGAATATATGGGGGTTACGTGCACCCACAATTTTTGCTACTGCTATACAGTGCCATTGTCTCATTGGGAATTCAAAGAATATATTGGGGTTATGTGCACCCACAATTTTTGCTACTGCTATATAGTGCCAGTTTCTGACTGGTAATTCAAAGAATATATTGGGGTTATGTGCACCCACAATTTTTAATACTGGTATATAGTGCCATTGTCTGACTGGGAATTCAAAGAATATATGGGGGTTACGTGCACCCACAATTTTTGCTACTGCTATACAGTGCCATTGTCTCACTGGGAATTCAAAGAATATATTGGGGTTATGTGCACCCACAATTTTTACTACTGGTATATAGTGCCATTGTCTGACTGGGAATTCAAAGATTATATTGGGGTTATGTGCACCCACAATTTTTGCTACTGCTATATAGTGCCAGTTTCTGACTGGTAATTCAAAGAATATATTGGGGTTATGTGCACCCACAATTTTTGCTACTGGTATATAGTGCCATTGTCTGACTGGGAATTCAAAGAATATATAGGGGTTACGTGCACCCACAATTTTTGCTACTGCTATACAGTGCCATTGTCTCACTGGGAATTCAAAGAATATATTGGGGTTATGTGCACCCACAATCTTTACTACTGGTATATAGTGCCATTGTCTGACTGGTAATTCAAAGAATATATTGGGGTTATGTGCACCCACAATTTTTGCTACTGGTATATAGTGCCATTGTCTCACTGGGAATTCAAAGATTATATTGGGGTTATGTGCACCCACAATTTTTGCTACTGCTATATAGTGCCAGTTTCTGACTGGTAATTCAAAGAATATATTGGGGTTATGTGCACCCACAATTTTTACTACTGGTATATAGTGCCATTGTCTGACTGGGAATTCAAAGAATATATGGGGGTTACGTGCACCCACAATTTTTGCTACTGCTATACAGTGCCATTGTCTCATTGGGAATTCAAAGAATATATTGGGGTTATGTGCACCCACAATTTTTGCTACTGCTATATAGTGCCAGTTTCTGACTGGTAATTCAAAGAATATATTGGGGTTATGTGCACCCACAATTTTTACTACTGGTATATAGTGCCATTGTCTGACTGGGAATTCAAAGAATATATGGGGGTTACGTGCACCCACAATTTTTGCTACTGCTATACAGTGCCATTGTCTCACTGGGAATTCAAAGAATATATTGGGGTTATGTGCACCCACAATTTTTACTACTGGTATATAGTGCCATTGTCTGACTGGGAATTCAAAGATTATATTGGGGTTATGTGCACCCACAATTTTTGCTACTGCTATATAGTGCCAGTTTCTGACTGGTAATTCAAAGAATATATTGGGGTTATGTGCACCCACAATTTTTGCTACTGGTATATAGTGCCATTGTCTGACTGGGAATTCAAAGAATATATAGGGGTTACGTGCACCCACAATTTTTGCTACTGCTATACAGTGCCATTGTCTCACTGGGAATTCAAAGAATATATTGGGGTTATGTGCACCCACAATCTTTACTACTGGTATATAGTGCCATTGTCTGACTGGGAATTCAAAGAATATATGGGGGTTACGTGAACCCACAATTTTTGCTACTGCTATACAGTGCCATTGTCTCACTGGGAATTCAAAGATTATATTAGGGTTATGTGCACCCACAATTTTTGCTACTGCTATATAGTGCCAGTTTCTGACTGGTAATTCAAAGAATATATTGGGGTTATGTGCACCCACAATTTTTACTACTGGTATATAGTGTCATTGTCTGACTGGGAATTCAAAGAATATATGGGGGTTACGTGCACCCACAATTTTTGCTACTGCTATACAGTGCCATTGTCTCATTGGGAATTCAAAGAATATATTGGGGTTATGTGCACCCACAATTTTTGCTACTGCTATATAGTGCCAGTTTCTGACTGGTAATTCAAAGAATATATTGGGGTTATGTGCACCCACAATTTTTACTACTGGTATACAGTGCCATTGTCTGACTGGGAATTCAAAGAATATATGGGGGTTACGTGCACCCACAATTTTTGCTACTGCTATACAGTGCCATTGTCTCACTGGGAATTCAAAGAATATATTGGGGTTATGTGCACCCACATTTTTTACTACTGGTATATAGTGCCATTGTCTGACTGGGAATTCAAAGAATATATGGGGGTTACGTGCACCCACAATTTTTGCTACTGCTATACAGTGCCATTGTCTCACTGGGAATTCAAAGATTATATTGGGGTTATGTGCACCCACAATTTTTGCTACTGCTATATAGTGCCAGTTTCTGACTGGTAATTCAAAGAATATATTGGGGTTATGTGCACCCACAATTTTTGCTACTGGTATATAGTGCCATTGTCTGACTGGGAATTCAAAGAATATATAGGGGTTACGTGCACCCACAATTTTTGCTACTGCTATACAGTGCCATTGTCTCACTGGGAATTCAAAGATTATATTGGGGTTATGTGCACCCACAATTTTTGCTACTGCTATATAGTGCCAGTTTCTGACTGGTAATTCAAAGAATATATTGGGGTTATGTGCACCCACAATTTTTGCTACTGCTATACAGTGCCATTGTCTCACTGGGAATTCAAAGATTATATTGGGGTTATGTGCACCCACAATTTTTGCTACTGCTATATAGTGCCAGTTTCTGACTGGTAATTCAAAGAATATATTGGGTTTATGTGCACCCACAATTTTTGCTACTGGTATATAGTGCCATTGTCTGACTGGGAATTCAAAGAATATATAGGGGTTACGTGCACCCACAATTTTTGCTACTGCTATACAGTGCCATTGTCTCACTGGGAATTCAAAGATTATATTGGGGTTATGTGCACCCACAATTTTTGCTACTGCTATATAGTGCCAGTTTCTGACTGGTAATTCAAAGAATATATTGGGGTTATGTGCACCCACAATTTTTACTACTGGTATATAGTGCCATTGTCTGACTGGGAATTCAAAGAGTATATGGGGGTTACGTGCACCCACAATTTTTACTACTGCTATACAGTGCCATTGTCTCACTGGGAATTCAAAGAATATATTGGGGTTATGTGCACCCACAATTTTTACTACTGGTATATAGTGCCATTGTCTGACTGGGAATTCAAAGAATATATGGGGGTTACGTGCACCCACAATTTTTGCTACTGCTATACAGTGCCATTGTCTCACTGGGAATTCAAAGATTATATTGGGGTTATGTGCACCCACAATTTTTGCTACTGCTATATAGTGCCAGTTTCTGACTGGTAATTCAAAGAATATATTGGGGTTATGTGCACCCACAATTTTTGCTACTGGTATATAGTGCCATTGTCTGACTGGGAATTCAAAGAATATATGGGGGTTACGTGCACCCACAATTTTTGCTACTGCTATACAGTGCCATTGTCTCACTGGGAATTCAAAGAATATATTGGGGTTATGTGCACCCACAATCTTTACTACTGGTATATAGTGCCATTGTCTGACTGGGAATTCAAAGAATATATGGGGGTTACGTGAACCCACAATTTTTGCTACTGCTATACAGTGCCATTGTCTCACTGGGAATTCAAAGAATATATTGGGGTTATGTGCACCCACAATTTTTACTACTGGTATATAGTGCCATTGTCTGACTGGGAATTCAAAGAATATATGGGAATTACGTGCACCCACAATTTTTACTACTGGTATATAGTGCCATTGTCTGACTGGGAATTCAAAGAATATATGGGGGTTACGTGCACCCACAATTTTTGCTACTGCTATACAGTGCCATTGTCTCACTGGGAATTCAAAGATTATATTGGGGTTATGTGCACCCACAATTTTTGCTACTGCTATATAGTGCCAGTTTCTGACTTGTAATTCAAAGAATATATTGGGGTTATGTGCACCCACAATTTTTACTACTGGTATATAGTGTCATTGTCTGACTGGGAATTCAAAGAATATATGGGGGTTACGTGCACCCACAATTTTTGCTACTGCTATACAGTGCCATTGTCTCATTGGGAATTCAAAGAATATATTGGGGTTATGTGCACCCACAATTTTTGCTACTGCTATATAGTGCCAGTTTCTGACTGGTAATTCAAAGAATATATTGGGGTTATGTGCACCCACAATTTTTACTACTGGTATATAGTGCCATTGTCTGACTGGGAATTCAAAGAATATATGGGGGTTACGTGCACCCACAATTTTTGCTACTGCTATACAGTGCCATTGTCTCACTGGGAATTCAAAGAATATATTGGGGTTATGTGCACCCACAATTTTTACTACTGGTATATAGTGCCATTGTCTGACTGGGAATTCAAAGATTATATTGGGGTTATGTGCACCCACAATTTTTGCTACTGCTATATAGTGCCAGTTTCTGACTGGTAATTCAAAGAATATATTGGGGTTATGTGCACCCACAATTTTTGCTACTGGTATATAGTGCCATTGTCTGACTGGGAATTCAAAGAATATATAGGGGTTACGTGCACCCACAATTTTTGCTACTGCTATACAGTGCCATTGTCTCACTGGGAATTCAAAGAATATATTGGGGTTATGTGCACCCACAATCTTTACTACTGGTATATAGTGCCATTGTCTGACTGGTAATTCAAAGAATATATTGGGGTTATGTGCACCCACAATTTTTGCTACTGGTATATAGTGCCATTGTCTCACTGGGAATTCAAAGATTATATTGGGGTTATGTGCACCCACAATTTTTGCTACTGCTATATAGTGCCAGTTTCTGACTGGTAATTCAAAGAATATATTGGGGTTATGTGCACCCACAATTTTTACTACTGGTATATAGTGTCATTGTCTGACTGGGAATTCAAAGACTATATGGGGGTTACGTGCACCCACAATTTTTGCTACTGCTATACAGTGCCATTGTCTCATTGGGAATTCAAAGAATATATTGGGGTTATGTGCACCCACAATGTTTGCTACTGCTATATAGTGCCAGTTTCTGACTGGTAATTCAAAGAATATATTGGGGTTATGTGCACCCACAATTTTTACTACTGGTATATAGTGCCATTGTCTGACTGGGAATTCAAAGAATATATGGGGGTTACGTGCACCCACAATTTTTGCTACTGCTATACAGTGCCATTGTCTCACTGGGAATTCAAAGAATATATTGGGGTTATGTGCACCCACAATTTTTACTACTGGTATATAGTGCCATTGTCTGACTGGGAATTCAAAGATTATATTGGGGTTATGTGCACCCACAATTTTTGCTACTGCTATATAGTGCCAGTTTCTGACTGGTAATTCAAAGAATATATTGGGGTTATGTGCACCCACAATTTTTGCTACTGGTATATAGTGCCATTGTCTGACTGGGAATTCAAAGAATATATAGGGGTTACGTGCACCCACAATTTTTGCTACTGCTATACAGTGCCATTGTCTCACTGGGAATTCAAAGAATATATTGGGGTTATGTGCACCCACAATCTTTACTACTGGTATATAGTGCCATTGTCTGACTGGGAATTCAAAGAATATATGGGGGTTACGTGAACCCACAATTTTTGCTACTGCTATACAGTGCCATTGTCTCACTGGGAATTCAAAGATTATATTAGGGTTATGTGCACCCACAATTTTTGCTACTGCTATATAGTGCCAGTTTCTGACTGGTAATTCAAAGAATATATTGGGGTTATGTGCACCCACAATTTTTACTACTGGTATATAGTGCCATTTTCTGACTGGGAATTCAAAGAATATATGGGGGTTACGTGCACCCACAATTTTTGCTACTGCTATACAGTGCCATTGTCTCACTGGGAATTCAAAGAATATATTGGGGTTATGTGCACCCACATTTTTTACTACTGGTATATAGTGCCATTGTCTGACTGGGAATTCAAAGAATATATGGGGGTTACGTGCACCCACAATTTTTGCTACTGCTATACAGTGCCATTGTCTCACTGGGAATTCAAAGATTATATTGGGGTTATGTGCACCCACAATTTTTGCTACTGCTATATAGTGCCAGTTTCTGACTGGTAATTCAAAGAATATATTGGGGTTATGTGCACCCACAATTTTTGCTACTGGTATATAGTGCCATTGTCTGACTGGGAATTCAAAGAATATATAGGGGTTACGTGCACCCACAATTTTTGCTACTGCTATACAGTGCCATTGTCTCACTGGGAATTCAAAGATTATATTGGGGTTATGTGCACCCACAATTTTTGCTACTGCTATATAGTGCCAGTTTCTGACTGGTAATTCAAAGAATATATTGGGGTTATGTGCACCCACAATTTTTACTACTGGTATATAGTGCCATTGTCTGACTGGGAATTCAAAGAGTATATGGGGGTTACGTGCACCCACAATTTTTACTACTGCTATACAGTGCCATTGTCTCACTGGGAATTCAAAGAATATATTGGGGTTATGTGCACCCACAATTTTTACTACTGGTATATAGTGCCATTGTCTGACTGGGAATTCAAAGAATATATGGGGGTTACGTGCACCCACAATTTTTGCTACTGCTATACAGTGCCATTGTCTCACTGGGAATTCAAAGATTATATTGGGGTTATGTGCACCCACAATTTTTGCTACTGCTATATAGTGCCAGTTTCTGACTGGTAATTCAAAGAATATATTGGGGTTATGTGCACCCACAATTTTTGCTACTGGTATATAGTGCCATTGTCTGACTGGGAATTCAAAGAATATATGGGGGTTACGTGCACCCACAATTTTTGCTACTGCTATACAGTGCCATTGTCTGACTGGGAATTCAAAGAATATATTGGGGTTATGTGCGCCCACAATTTTTACTACTGGTATATAGTGCCATTGTCTGACTGGGAATTCAAAGAATATATGGGGGTTACGTGCACCCACAATTTTTGCTACTGCTATACAGTGCCATTGTCTGACTGGGAATTCAAAGAATATATGGGGGTTACGTGCACCCACAATTTTTACTACTGGTATATAGTGCCATTGTCTGACTGGGAATTCAAAGAATATATGGGGGTTACGTGCACCCACAATTTTTGCTACTGCTATACAGTGCCATTGTCTGACTGGGAATTCAAAGAATATATGGGGGTTACGTGCACCCACAATTTTTACTACTGGTATATAGTGCCATTGTCTGACTGGGAATTCAAAGAATATATGGGGGTTACGTGCACCCACAATTTTTGCTACTGCTATACAGTGCCATTGTCTCTCTGGGAATTCAAAGAATATATTGGGGTTATGTGCACCCACAATTTTTACTACTGGTATATAGTGCCATTGTCTGACTTGGAATTCAAAGAATATATGGGGGTTACGTGCACCCACAATTTTTACTACTGGTATATAGTGCCATTGTCTGACTGGGAATTCAAAGAATATATGGGGGTTACGTGCACCCACAATTTTTGCTACTGCTATACAGTGCCATTGTCTCACTGGGAATTCAAAGATTATATTGGGGTTATGTGCACCCACAATTTTTGCTACTGCTATATAGTGCCAGTTTCTGACTGGTAATTCAAAGAATATATTGGGGTTATGTGCACCCACAATTTTTGCTACTGGTATATAGTGCCATTGTCTGACTGGGAATTCAAAGAATATATGGGGGTTACGTGCACCCACAATTTTTGCTACTGCTATACAGTGCCATTGTCTCACTGGGAATTCAAAGAATATATTGGGGTTATGTGCACCCACAATTTTTACTACTGGTATATAGTGCCATTGTCTGACTGGGAATTCAAAGAATATATGGGGGTTACGTGCACCCACAATTTTTGCTACTGCTATACAGTGCCATTGTCTCACTGGGAATTCAAAGAATATATTGGGGTTATGTGCACCCACAATTTTTACTACTGGTATATAGTGCCATTGTCTGACTGGGAATTCAAAGAATATATGGGGGTTACGTGCACCCACAATTTTTGCTACTGCTATACAGTGCCATTGTCTCACTGGGAATTCAAAGATTATATTGGGGTTATGTGCACCCACAATTTTTGCTACTGCTATATAGTGCCAGTTTCTGACTGGTAATTCAAAGAATATATTGGGGTTATGTGTACCCACAATTTTTACTACTGGTATATAGTGCCATTGTCTGACTGGGAATTCAAAGAATATATATGGGGGTTACGTGCACCCACAATTTTTGCTACTGCTATACAGTGCCATTGTCTCACTGGGAATTCAAAGAATATATGGGGGTTACGTGCACCCACAATTTTTGCTACTGCTATACAGTGCCATTGTCTCACTGGGAATTCCACAAATAATTTGGGGATATATTCACCCTATATCTCAGGCTCTTGCCATATTCACCCAGGTTGTCAGTGCTGCACCAGCTCGTTCCCAGACAGCTCGGCCGGAAAAACACGTTACCTATATAGAGGATTTGGACAATGAAGACAACATGTTCTAAATCAAATGTCTGCACCTTCTCCAGAATTAAAATAAAGGCAGCGTTTAACTTTCAAATAGCACTGCACAAAGGAAGAGCTTATCAGCTTGTCTCATGACATGTTACTGAAAAGTGTCATTTGTGTATCATAATGTGAATATAGTTGTATAAGCTTTTTGGGTTTTAGGCACTGCCAAGTTATTTATTACCACCCGCTCCCTTATAATGATGATGATGACGCCAAAGTCACTGTGGGTGTTCAGAGCTCACAGCTTTGGTTGACATTTGTCTTGCTCTCTGTCGGTACCAGCTGTCTTTTTGGATACCGTAAAGTTATGTTGACTTTATTAACAGCTATAGAAGCTTTAGCCAGGTTGTGACGGTGTGTAACCCTAACAACACTAAGTGGGATACACATTAATAGTCTGTCTATGTACGCTAAACGTATCACTGAAGTAATTTTTTTTCCCTCTCCCCTAATATAAGAAAGGGACAAACATTAGACCTAGACCGGGGTTCGAGGCTTGTAAAAATCCCGTATTATTTGTTCTTCATGATGTGAAATATGTGTTGAAAAGCAACCCAAGATGAAGTCAGCCATGTGTGCCAGTGTGTTACTTGGCATGCCTTTGCTGGCCCCAACTGTAAGGGTCACTCTCCATTTCCTCCATTTTCCACTCCCCTTCACACCATTTGTGGTGAAGCAATGGGATGCACTGAAGTGCACCCTCTAGCCTCGTGTGGGACAGGGACATCAGATGCCACTCCAACCCCCTCGTCTTCCTCCGCCAGCCAATGGTGCGAAGATGAGAGGAGTGTGCTCTGAATGTTTTCTGCCTAGCAGAGGCTAGTTCTCACTTACGAAAATGGCCCCACTTTGACCTGTATATCAGGCACAATGGTGTAGGTTTCAAAGAAACATGGCACCAACAAGTTGGAAAACGTGGGCCATGCGTGGACCGTGTTTGAGTCTGGCAAGCTCCAGATCTGCTAGCAGGTTCCAGCCATTATCACAGGCGCAAAAATGCCAGGCCCCAGGTGTAGCAGGGAAAAAAAAATGCCATCTCAGCCAGGATGGCATCCCTGACCTCGGAGGCGCTGTGCTGTCTGTCCCCCAAGCTGATCAGTTTCAGCACGGCCTGCTGACATCTCCCCATGCCAGTGTTACAGTGTTTTCCGCTAGTAGCTGGGTTGGAGGTTGCAGCATCGTAGGGTTTCAGTCTACTCCTGCCATGAATTTTGGCCTGGGAGAGGAGATAGGCCACCCCAGTTTGCACCCGGGGAACAGACTCCACCACATTCACCCTGCCTGTCATTAAAGATAAGCACTGCAGCATCCCTGACCACAGGCGCTTGTCCATGTGTCGGTGGTCAAGTGGACCTTGCAGCAAAGCGCAGAGCTCTGGGCCCGACTGATGTTATGGGACACATGCAGGCGTAAGGCAGGGACAGCACACCAAGAGAAGTAGTAACGGCTAGGCCCAGCATAGGGAGGTGCCCCAGCTGCCATCTGCTGACGGAAGGCCTGGGTCTCCAGAAGCATAAACAAACACCAACATCTCCAGGGCCAGCAGTTTATCGATGAGGCTGTTAAAGGCTTGGGCATGGGGGTGGGTTGTGTTGTACTTCTGATTGCAATGAAAAGCTTGGGAAATGTGGAGTGGCTGGGAAGAGGCGCATGATGGTGCAGGCCAAAAGGGCGCATGAGGGTGAACTCCCCAATGTGTCAGAGATAGGTGTGTAGGTGTCCTTGCATCATATACTTGCACCATATTTGGCTTTGGAAGTTAATTTTGTGCCAAAAAGTGGTTAAGACAGCGATCCCTCAGCTACTCCCGTTACACTGTCTAGTGAAATTACCATCTTTGGAAGTGGATCACCACTTGTAAGATCCCAAAGGAAGCAGGCAAGAGATGTGCAGTGCAGAAAAAAAGATGAGAAAATAAGTGTAGGCTGTAGAGCACAGAGGGATCGGAGAGGACAGAGCTGGTGTCGGCCAGGTATTCCCACAACATGCGCCTATACTTGTCCCTCCTGGTGACACTAGGCCCCTGAGTGGCAGTAATTTGTCCAGGGGGGGCCATTAACGTGTTCCAGACCTAGGAATAATTCTTCCAACAGGGTAGAGTTTTGCATGCCTTTGCTTCTACCCACTGTTTTTGCTGCTTAGCTTCCCTCCACATCTACACTGCTTTCACCCCTAAACATCACCCCAGTTTATGCCTTTGTTTCTACCCTGTTTTTTTGTTGAATTAGCTTCTCTCCACATCTACACTGCTTTAGCCCCTAAACATCACCCCAGTTTATGCCTTTGCTTCTACCCTGTTTTTTTGTTGAATTACTTTCCCTCCACATCTACACTGCTTTAGCCCCTAAACATCACCCCAGTTTATGCCTTTGATTCTACCCAGGTTTTTTGTTGATTTAGCTTCCCTCTACATCTACACTGCTTTAGCCCCTAGACATCACCCCTGTCCATGTGGGGTCGGTGGCCTCGTCATCCACCAACTCCTCTTCCAATTGCGCACTGGCCCCTTACTGCAAACCACACATGACCACAGCTTGCCCTGATGGCAACTGTGTCTCATGATCCCCACTTAGGTCCAGACAAGTCGGTGGCGGGTCCAAAACCCCAAAATTGGAAGGAAATGGCGGATGCTGCAGTATTTCTAACACCTGTTCCTGGTGCTCGGGCCTGGTCTGTGTTGTACCCTGCACCCTGCTTAACGCAGCTGCCATATCCGAAGTTGTGCTGAGCGCATGCTAATGTTTCGTGTCCAGTGCAATGGATGGGATGGGATTTCACATAAGTCTGCCACCCATGGCCACTCATGGTTGAGCAACTGAGGGAGTTGACTTTGACGAACCCGAGGGTTTTGGAGTTGGAACTACATCAAAGGTCTGTGCTGCTCACACACTCTGCTCAACACATGATATGTTTAGTGCCAGCAGTGTGGAGACGTCGCACAACAGCCGTTGTTCCAGCAGGTACAGGCGTTGTAGGAGTGCATAGAGGCTAGCAGCGGCAACTATAGACTTTAAAAACTATCCGCACAAGCGCCACACTTTCACCAGTAGCTCAGGAACATTGGGGTACCTTTTTCAAAAGATTAGCAGCAATGAGTTAAAAACGTGGCCCAGGCATGGAATATGTTGCAGGCTGCCAAGCTACAGAGCCAATCCCAGGTTACGGCCATTATCACACATGACAACATGCCTGGGCCCAGGTGCAGTGGCAAAAACCACATTGCCATCTCATCGAGGATGGCATGACTCACTTTGTAGGCAGTGTGCTGTCTGGCCCCCAAGCTGATGAGCTTCAGCACGGCCCGCTGACGTCTCCCCACACCAGTGTTGCAGCGTTTCCAGCTCGTAGCTGAGGTCAATTTAACAGCGGAGGAGGGTGGTGTTTCAGCCCTCCTCCCAGGAATGTTGTGTGGGGAGACAAGTCAGGCCACCACATTTTGCGACCCGGTCCATGCCTCAACTACATTCAACCACTGTGCCCAAATTGAAAGGTAGCGTCCCTGTCCGCATGCACTTGTCCATTCGTAACTGGTCACATGGAACTTTAGGGCTAAGCGCTGAATTTAGGGACCGCCTCATGTTTGGGGGAAAGTGCTGGTGTGGACGGCACAGTGCGGTGGCGCAGTAGACACTCTGCCCAAAAAGGGCAGAGTGTCCCCCAGCCGGGATTCCAACATCTCCTGGGCCAGATTTCTTGAGATGAGGCCGTTGAAGCCTTGGGCATGTGGGTGGGTTGCGCTGTACTTTAGCATGAAATGAAAGGCTTGGGAGATGGGGAGTTGCTGGGAAGAGGCGCATGATGGCGCGGGCAAAAGGAGAAATGGCAGGAAAAGGTGAGGATAAGGGTGAACTCCCCAAAGTGTCAGAGGCAGATGTGGAGGTGTCCTGGCTGCTGGTCTGGACTGCAGCGCCAGCCCTGTCAACAGTGGGAGAGGCAGTGGCCGCCAGGCCAAACAACGATTATCCTGCGCTTGCTCTCACCCACTGAGCCCAGGGCTTGCCTTCCAAATGATGGCACCCGCAAGAGGTGGTGAGATTCCTCTCCGCAGATCTCCAAACCATCTTGGACTTGCAAATTGCACTAAATTTGTCATGTAACTGACATGTATATGATGAGTCTATCCATTGTCTGTTCATTTTGGTGAAAGTCAGCCTGTCAGCTGACAGACAGCTGTGCTTGTCAGTGATGATGCCACCGGCTGCTTGTACCCCCAGTTTTTGCTGCTTAGCTTGCCTCCACATCCACACTGCTTTTGCCCCTACACATCACCCCTATCCATGCCTGTGCCTCTAGCCATAAGTCTGCCACCCATGGAAACTCATGGTGCAGAAAGTGAGGGAGCTGACTCTGAGGAACCCTTGGGTTTTGTAGCTGGTACTCCATCAAAGGTCTCTGCTGCTCACACACCCTGCTGAACATACGGTATCTAGGGTTAGAGCGTGTGGTGACCTCGCACAACAGTAGGTGCTTCAGGCAGATGTAGGCCTTGCTGGAGTGTATTGCGGCTAGCTCCAGGTACTGTAGACTTGGGAAAGTGGGTGTCCAAGTGCCGCACTTTCACCCTTAGCTCAGCTAATTTGGGGTATGTTTTTAAAAATCATTGCACCACTACATTGAACACGTGGGCCAGGCATGGAACGTGTTGGAGGCTGGCAAGCTCCAGAGCCCTCCAACAAGACAAAAAAGCCTGGCCCCAGGGGCAGCGGGGATAAACAAATTGCCATCTCATCCAGGATGGCATCCCTGACCTCAGAGGCAGTGTGCTGTCCGTCTCCCAAGCTGATGAGCTTCAGCCCAGCCTGCTGACGTCTCCCCACACCAGTGTTGCAGCGTTTTCAGCTCGTAGCTGGGGTCAATCTAACAGCGTAGGAGGAGGAGGGTGGTGTTTCAGCCCTCCTCCCAGGAATGTTTTGTGGGGAGACAAGTCAGGAAAATTCTTGAAACGGGAGAGTTTTGCATCTTTGCCCTTGCTGCCTATGGACATCCCTTTGCCTCTAGCCACCATTTTCCCTGCTTTGCTTGCCTCCACATCCACACTGCTTTTGCCCCTAGACATCACCCCAGTCCATGCCTTAGCTTGTACCCCCAGTTTTTCCTGCTTAGCTTGCCTCCACATCCACACTGCTTTTGCCCCTAGACATCACCCCAGTCCATGCCTTAGCTTGTACCCCCAGTTTTTCCTGCTTAGCTTGCCTCCACATCCACACTGCTTTTGCCCCTAGACATCATCCCTATCCATGCCTCTGCCCCTAGCCATAACTCTGCCACCCCTGGAAACTCATGGTGCAGAAACTTTGGGAGCTGACTTTGAGGAACCCTTGGGTTTTGTAGATGGAACTCCATCAAAGGTCTGTGCAGCTCACACACCCTGCTCAAGATATGGTATTGTAGGGTTTCAGCGTGTGTGAATGACGGACAACAGCCTGTGTTTGGACAGATGTAGGCCTTGCTAGAGTGTTTTTAGGCTAGCAGCGACTCCTGTGCACTTGCAAAAGTGGGCGCACAAGCGCCACATTTTCAACAGTAGCTTCGGTACATTTGGGTATGTTTTTAAAAAACTTTGCACCACTAGGTTAGACGTGGGCCAAACATGGAACGTGTTGGAGGCTGGCAAGCTCCAGAGCCGCTACCAGGTTCCAGCCATTATCACAGGCGTAAAAATGCCAGGCCCCAGGTGTAGCAGGGAAAAAAAATGCCATCTCAGCCAGGATGGCATCCCTGACCTCGGAGGCACTGTGCTGTCTGTCCCCCAAGCTGATGAGCTTCAGCACCGCCTGCTGACATCTCCCCACACCAGTGTTTTAGCGTTTGCCGCTAGTAGCTGTGGTGGAGGTTGCAGCGTCGTAGGGTTTCAGTCTACTCCTGCCATGAATTTTGGCCTGGGAGAGGAGATAGGCCACCCCAGTTTGCACCCGGGGAACAGACTCCACCACATTCACCCTGCCTGTCATTAAAGATAAGCACTGCAGCATCCCTGACCACAGGCGCTTGTCCAAGTGTCGGTGGTCAAGTGGACCTTGCAGCAAAGCGCGGAACTAAGGGTCCACCTGATGTTGAGTGACACGTGCTGGTGCAAGGTGGGGACGCCACACCGGGAGAAGTTGAGACGGCTAGGGACGGCATAGTGAGGTGCCACAGTTGCCATCAGGTCCGGGAAGGCGGGAGTTTCAACAAGCCGGAACGCCAACCTCTCCTGGGCCAGCAGTTTAGCGATGTTGGTGTTCTAGGCTTGCGTGGGTGGGTGGTTAGCGGTGTATTTCTGCCGGCGCTCCAATGTCTGAGAGATGGTGGGTTGTTGTAAAGAAGCGCCTGATGGTGCCTTTGATGGTGCAGGAGAAGGAGATAAGACAGAAACAGGGGAGGATGAGGGAGAAGTCAACAAAGTGGCGGAGGCAGATGAAGTGATGTCCTGGCTCGTCCTCTGGAGTGCATCGCCAGCACTGTGAGCAGAGGCAGTGGCATGAACGGCGGGCGACTTTTGTCCTGCCGTTGCTGCCTGCCACTGATTCCATTGCTTGGATTCCAAATGACGGTGCATTGAAGTGGTGGACAGGTTGCTCTTCTCAGGGCCCCTACTTGATTTCGAGAGGCAAATTGTGTAGACGACACTATATCTGTCCTCGGCGCATTCCTTGAAAAAACTCTACACCTTCAAGAAACGTGCCCTCGATGGGGGAGTTTTTCTGGGCTGGGTACAAAAGGGAACATCTTCGGACATTCCGGGTCTGGCCTGGCTTCGGCAAAGCAGCTGACCTCTGCCTCTGGACATGTCTCTGCCTCTAGCTACCCTTTTTGGTGCTGCACCTGCCTCAACATCCACACTACTTTCCCAGCTTGACATCCGCCTTGTCCAGGTGGGGTCGGTGTCCTCGTCGTCCACCACCTCCTCTTCCAACTCCTGTCTCGCCTCCTCCTCCTGCACAATGCGCATGTCAACTGGCTGCCCTGACAGCAACTGCGTCTCATCGTCGTCGATGAGGGTGGGTTGCTGGTCATCCGCCACCAAATCGACCGGAGATGGAATGGAGGAGACTCTAGTGTTTGAGCATCTGGACACAGATACTCGTCTGTTAGGTCCGTGGAATCGCGAAATGGAGGGGCAGGTTGCGGTACAGTCAAAGGAAGGGAGAACAGCTCTGGGGAGCAGGGACAGTTGGGGTTATTGTTCTGGGAAGATTGGGAATTTTGGGTGGAAGGAGGACAAGACTGTTGGGTAAGAGGAGGTAGAGGCTGACTGGCTGGAGGACAATGTGCTTTAAGCGTTATCCGACAGCCATTGCAAGACCTGTTCCTGGTTCTCGGGCCTACTAATCTTTGTACCATTCAGCCTAGTTAATGTGGAACTTTTGTGCAAAGCGCAGAACTTAGGGCCCGCCTGATGTTAAGGGACACACGCTGGTACAAGGCTCAACTCACCCTAAGTGCCAAAAACACTGCTGGTGCAAGGCTCTACTCATGCCAAGGGCCTCAATCTCTGCTGGTAGCTCAGCTTAAGGTCCTGTAACTTTGTTTGGAAGGGCTCATGTTAAGGGCTAGAAAAGTGAATTTTGGAAGGTCTTACCACATCACACACACACACACACACTCAAAATGACAGTTAAGGGTGAGGGCTTTTGGAATTCCCATTGCCTATTCCATTTGTGGTTGTCATGGGGAACGTGATTTAAAGGGGTGGTTGTTACTGTTTGTTGAGCTTAAATTGGGGTTTGTGTCCATCCATTTGGGGAGTAAAGAAGGTTTCCAGGTATTTTCCCACTTTGATAGAGGTTTTTTTGAATGTGGAAAGTGTGTAGTTGTTAGGCAGTGATGTTGGGGTAATAGAGGGTCTTTGGTGTGTTAGATGCCCCCAGACATGCTTCCCCTGCTGTCCCAGTGTCATTCCAGAGGTGTTGGCATCATTTCCTGGGGTGTCATAGTGGACTTGGTGACCCTCCAGACACGGATTTGGGTTTCCCCCTTAACGAGTATCTGTTCCCCATAGACTATAATGGGGTTCGAAACCCGTTCGAACACACGAACATTGAGCGGCTGTTCGAATCGAATTTCGAACCTCGAACATTTTAATGTTCGCTCATCTCTAATCACCACCTCCTCTACCTGTTTAATGTGTATTACTTGCACTATGGGAACTGGCAGACTACATAGTAAAGCAAGCCCCATAGTATATATTATAGATAAATTGTCTTTATTGTTGAATGCAGCACACACTTCAGATTTCGGAGGACAATCTTTTATTCCTCAACCTGCTGAACTTTTCCCTTCTCGGAGACATAGATACCATCCAAGAACTTTCTGATATCCTTGTTCTTTACTGTGGTGGCTTGCTGGATCAGAGCGGCAGAGTTTGACACAAGCGCAATATCATTGCCTTCAAGAATGAGTTCATCCTTCTGGGCTTGGGACAGTGAACAGACCACACCGGATCTCATGCGCACCCTGCGGATGTACTTTTCACCCAAGAAGTTTCTGATCTCGACGAGTGCTCCACCCTCCTGAATAATTACGTTAATGGGAAAGTGAGCGTACACAGATCTCATCTTGTAACGAAAACCCAGAGTGACACCCTTGATCATGTTCTGCACATGGCTGCAGATTGTGCGCACTGTGGCCAGCTCCTTCCTGTTACCCTACTATTTGTCAACACGGAGCTTCCTCTTCTTCCTGCCCAGTAAGCACAGTTCTAGATTGATGTGGTTGAAGTTTTTCCGCAGGCTTCCTCTGGGTCCCTTCACAGTAACTGTGCGGCCCCTCAAGGAAATTTCAACCTTGTCAGGGATGTCAACAGTCTGGTTGCTGAGAATGGTCTTCATTCTCGCTTCAGTACCAGGTGCCGGTTCTGATCTGGTGAGTCAACTGGAAATCCAAGATTTGTATTAAATTAAACTCGCCCATATAATAAGTGCAAATTTCCTTGTTACCCCTATAAATGCTGCTACTAAGAGAAGAAATACATAAAGCTCCCTCTAGTGGTTGCTGCAGGAACATAGAATGTTATCATTTTACTCTATGGCAGCATGTAGATGGGGGAAAGGTTTTAGGACACTGTGCTAAAAAAACAAAAGCTACAAAATATATCAGAAATTCTGAACTTACTGAGATGAAATAAGAATTTATCATAGATGTTGTACTCTTTCATGCCCTAGACAACTAATACCATTAACCCCTTCAGCATCCTATATATTCTAAACATAACCATAACTGAAAAGTTATTTCATTTAATAGTAAGTATTAAACATTAACCATTTAAATACCATCTAACACCAAGTATAGTAGATATTAACCCATAGTCACCTTAAAACACCTTGTATTTTGCAGAAATATCAACACTCCTCATCCTCTTAGAACACCAGAGACATTAGGTATTAACCACAAATACACCATAGCACACAATAATATAATGTAATACCCTAACTTCTAAACCTACCAAATATAGAAATATATGACGTTATATATGTAAAAAATTGGAAATGTTCGTATAAATCAGGGCATCTATTGTGGGCATCAAAGGACTAAGAATCCTGGAGAGCTCATGTGTTATCATTGAGAAATAAATTGTGTATTATAAGAAATAATTAAACTGACGTTGCAGATCAATGCAGATGGTAGCTGTCATGTCAAGTTGCAATAATCCTTATGAATTAAAGGCAGCGCTGCAAAGTTAATAAATGAGTGCCAAGAATAATGTATGCAAGAGGTAAGGGGTAGAAGAAGATTACAATATCACAGGAAACTTTTGGCAATAAAAACCCACTTGCACCGATATCAAGGTCCACACACGTGCCAAATAAGCATACTTTATAGCCATTTTATGTAAACAATGAGGCTCCATAGAGTCCCATTATTTCACCATGGTTGTCTTTTATGATTGTTTTTTACAGCAGCATGATCAACTATGTAGAATGAACACCTGCTTTACTTTACAGAACATACAGCAGGGGTTACAACATTATAAATGATTGCAGAAGAAAGTAAATATTTTTGAAGGCTAATGAGAGTCAATGCGGTTTGACAGATCGTATTTATATTTATATTAGAAGGAATTATTTCCCTTATTCTCATTCCTGAGAACAATAAATAACTCTAAGTCTCCATTCAGCTTCACACTTTGATTGACTTTGATACTGCTAAGACGTGCTGTACTTTTATACATTGATTTAACAGGAAGAATTTATGAAATGTAGAAGTCTTTTTACTATGAAACGGGACACAAAATCAGGAGCGAGAATTTAAATATTCGGCTGTGACAATCTTCTTCTAATCCCTTTCATTTCACTACAATCAATAAAAGAGCACAACCCTATCCATCACAGAGTTAGGGCACATCCACGTGAATCAAGTTAGAACAAAACCTGTGCAGAATAAATCAGGATGTTCCAATATGTGAGATGAAAAAAACGGACAATGTATCACATTAGGAGTGCTTAAAATGCAGCCCTTGTGTTTAATGTCCCTTGTTCCCCCAAAGATGGTTTTGAATGCGGCATTACTGGCCTTTACAATAATATGGAAAGAAACGTGAGGCATGCTAAGGTAAATTGTGGCATCCTGCACTTTGACTTGCCCTTATGTATACTAATAATCCTAAAGCTTACAGATATAGTCTCACAGATGTTCCTCAGGAAGAGTCACATATCTCTGTATAGAAAGAAATACACAAGCATCTCCTAAGTATGGCCATATCACTTTGACATACAGTAAAGATCAGGTATATCCACATTATAAATAATAAACCATAATCTTTACCCCTTACAGTCCCTTATTCATTGTACATAGTAAAGTCTATTTCCATGCACCCATTGTATATACCTGCATGCCCCTAAGTAGATTGTTAGGGTTGTGACGTCTGCTGTGGCCCCTTTAACATGAATTCTCCTTTAAGAAATTGTGCTTTAATTTACAGGTTGGTCCGGGTCTTTATAATCCCCTCCATTTCTCTCCTCCATGCCAGCTATTAGTTTCTCCCTGGTTTTGGCTCCCGACCCTTTTGCTTCTTGTTCCTGTTGCTGTTTGTGGTTCTTTGACTCTGACCTTTGGATTGCGTACCTGCACTCCTCTTTAGATTACAACTCTGCTGTACTTACCCTCTCTGGCATTTTGACTCAGGCTACATACCTCGACTTCTTCTTCTGTCACTCGCTCTTGTACTTTGCTGCTATTTCTGCTGCCGACCCTGCTTTGTCGTTTACTCTGTGTCTGGTGAGTTGCTTGCAATTCTGCTTGTGATTAATCAATTTAAGGCATATTCCTCTGTGTTGTCAACTCCAGTCTGGAATTCTGCCAAGTCCATCTCCACCAATAGAAGCTCTGGTGAAAATATCCTGAGCTTGGCTTTGGCTCATACTGGATGTGTAGCAATTTGGTTATGTTTTTTTGCTAGAGGTCGTTGGATTCAGTTCTGCTGCTTCTCTCAATTCTAACTACACATGAACCTGTACCTTTACCTGCTCCTAAAATAGATTAGTTACTTGCACTTTTTCCTTCCTATACCCCTTCTACTAGATATAGGCTAACAGTAGAGATAGGAGGTAGCATTACACTATATATTACTATATACATTGCTTTAGAATTGTTGCTTCATTTACCTGCAATGTGAGATTATTCCTCCCATTGTTAACTCAATGTTGCTAAGGACAGAACCTTATCTAGAATTGTCTGAATTCTCTAGATTATGTTTACATTTATTGTGCATATTTAAAGATGAGCGAGTAGTATTCGATCGAGTAGGTATTCGAAATATTCGTACTCGATTGGATAGTACTAGCTATTCGCAGTAAACATTCGATTCAGCACCAGCGTTGATTGGCCGAATGCTATACAGTGTAAATCAACGCTGGTTCTGCAGCAGGCTCATCCTTTCTAGGAGCAGGCAGCTTGCTGTTACGAGGGACTTTTTCTCATAGGAATGAATTGACCAACATTGACTGGCCAGTGTACAACATTCAGCCAATCAACGCTGGTTCTGCTGGAGGCTCATCTGTGAGGAGGCGGAGTCTAAGATCAGACCAAAGCAGTCTCCATTGTGGTCCGATCTTAGACTCCGCCTCCTCACAGACGAGCCTCTGGCAGAACCAGCGTTGATTGGCCGAATGCTGTACACTGGCCAATCAACGCTGGTCAATGCATTCCTATAACAAAAAAGTCAGTTGCCTCGTAACAGAAAGCTGCCAGCTCTCCTGACTAGCAAGGATGATCCTTCTGCAGAACCAGCGTTGATTTACCGCAGGCTCGTCTTTGCTAGTTGGGAGAGCTGGCACCTTGCGGTTACGAGGGAGTTGACTTTTTATCAGTGCAACTGCAAGCGCTGTGCATTTAAAAAGCACGGACCCCATAGACTATAATGGGGTTCGTGCGCTTTAACTGCACAGTGCTCCTTCTAAACAATCTCCTCCTGCTATTCGTGGACTTAGTGACTCTCCTTTAGTCGAATAGTGGTTTCCCCTGAAATGAGCATTATTTCCCATAGACTATAATGGGAGTCGATATTTGATTGAGTAGTCGAATATTGAGGCTCTACTCGAAACGAATATCGAATCTCGAATATTTCACTGTTCACTCATCTCTATGCATATTATTTAATCTGCATTATTATAGCTTTCTAGTAATAATAATGAATAATCTTTCATGGTAAAGTAAATGTCTGTATCTAGTGAGGTACTTCATAGTGTTCTGTCCATCAAACTGTTAAAACTCACCCACCAGCTTGTTAAGGAATACAGGCAACGATGATGACAGAGAGAGATGGGAAAACCCCTTTAAATACACAAATGCTCCCCTGAGATTGATTAAAGCTTTTACTTAGACAATTAGTTTCAAGGAACACTAAATAAATATAGAGAGTTGACTTCTCTGTGTATCAGTTTGCAACATTTATTTTATTCAGGTAATAAAAGAAATTAATAAATGCACATACATACCACCAATACAAAACAGAAGGTCTTGAGCCAATTATGAGTCCAATATAAACATAAATATATAATATTTATCTTTCGATCTATCTCTTATTTCAATATTATCAAATGAAAGAAATTTTTTGAGAGAAGTCCTCAGTAGTTGATACATTTTTAATGGCTAACCTAAAAAGTTTTTTGATGACATATCGAGCTTTCGGGACTACTATAGAGGTCCCTTCATCAGGATGGTATAACACAATTTCTGAAGGTAGGCATATATATACAGAGAAATGGAGTGTTAGATGCATATTATGAAAATCATAATATGACCCATGATATGAAGATCCTGCTACTAAGAGGAAATTTCAAGAACAGGAAAGATCGCCTCATATGGGAGTTTAAACTCATGGTGAACCTTAACACTCTCCAAAGGGGGTTAAATCAGGCCCAGGGTTTTATGGCCTTTTACAACCACTAAACAACACGTCACTGATCACAGAAGCTACAAACCCAGAGAACTTTCCTGTGAACTGATATATACGTCTTTTTAAACTTTATTTACATTATGTTCTGTTTTCCATCTATTTTGCATCTAAGGGTGCATTCACACGGAGTAAACGCAGAAATTGTGTTATACCATCCTGATGAAGAGACCTCTATAGTCCCGAAAGCTCGATATGTCATCAAAAATCTTTTTAAGTTAGCCATTAAAAAAGGTGTCAACTACTGAGGACTTCTCTCAAAAAATTTCTTTCATTTCAAATCCACTGGCTAAGACGGTACAAGGATATATTTTCTTTTTCAATATTATCAACACATATAAAAACCATGACAATAAATTACTTTTTATCAGTTTAATAATTCTCAATATTTTTTAATTTTTTTTTTTTTTTTTGAAAATGAAAATAGAACAGATCACAACTTAATGCAAAAACATTGTTCGATAATACTAAGGTAAGGCATGCAAAAAGAAAGGATTACAATATGTATGTAAAATAATCATGTATCGAATAATACCTCACAAACATTGTACAAACCTATAACATGATAGCATGCAGACCATGCTACTATAGCTAGATACAATCTTGCACACTCATTGTTTCTTGGACTTCTTATTACACAACAGACCATTGAAAGTTTTCACATTTGAGCATAGCACATGGACATTTATAAGAGTTTAATTTGGTTACAGATTTCCCATCATACTAGGTATAAACTACTGGTCCCTCTTATGTAGCTTTTCAATGTAACATCATCCAATGAAATATTTTCTATGCCATCTGGTATACCTGCTGTTGAACGGATGCAGGAGGCACAATTAAATGTAGATATTTACTAGTATAAATAATACTTTGACTTAGGATGTAACTGGCAAAGCAAGTGTGTAAGTCTACAGGTAGAATACATGGTGAGCACTGAACCAGATGGCTCTTCTTCATGTAGCCAGAAATATTGCCACAGATTAAATGACTTCCAACTAAAAAATAAAGGTCTCTTGAAAAACATCAGGTGTGTAGAAGAAGCTGCTACTAATCTCAATTTTGTATCAAGATAAACGTTCAGATATTGTTCAAGGTGAATGTCAAGGGCCCATTAATCAAGCACCAAAACTTGTGCAAAGGCCAAATACGCCATAAATTGTGATGTTTTTATCTTCCAGACTTTGCAGAAAGTGCTCTGTTACATTTCAACTAACTTAGTGTACTTTATGAATTTATGTATTCCAAGCAAAAACTTGACTGTAATATTTTCTGTAATGTTTCCATTTTAAATTGAATGAAATCTTTTCATAGTCTGCAGCAAGGTAATATGCGCAGAAGAGATTTACTTACCTAACCTTGTTAAAATGAAAAGTAATAAACACAACATTTTACATATTTTCCACATCATGATGTCTTAATATATTTGGATTCATTTTGTTTCAGCAGTTAAGATGTTCTAGTTTATACTTGCTAAGATTTTAGCACAAGTTTATGTTTTGGATTAGATGTATGATATATATTTCCTGTCCTTCACAAGAGATTTATAGGACAGGGTATATAAACAACATGCTCATCTAAAGGAACTTGTTACTAGAGTTTTAACGCCACCGGTAGGTATTAATAATTGTGTAAATATGTTCCATCTTAGGGAGAAAAAAAGGAAGTTACAAAACAGTGAGCGCTGATCACCAATAGTCATCTAGATGGTGCAGCAATTGTGAGCACTTCGCTATTCACCACTGGCTAATTCCTGGTGGACCAGTCAGACAATGGGCTGCCTGCAATGGCACAGCCGAATCTGGACACAGGTGGTATCAGCCCTTGATTATCACCACGTTTACGCGACAGAGGTCCTTCAGGCAGTGAGCAGATCAGACCAAGTCTGACCAAGTCTGCACACTGACAGCTATTTCCAACCACCTGTATCTCCTGTACATCTTCTTATCTGGGGAGTGGAATGGGGATAAATGCTCATGGCAGTGGGGAAGGGTTGAAAGGAGTCAAATGCTGCTGCCAATAGTGCTGCATATAACTGCTTCCTAATGCTCCCCCATTGTGTTATTTATGTTTACTTAGGGTGCTATTTTGTACTGTATGGTGGTATTTCTAGCAGGTATTATGGGCACTGCATGGTGGTATTTGGATGCTGCTATGGGGTATTATGTGCACTGCATGGTGGTATTTGGTGCTGCTAGGGGGGTAATATGTGCACTGAATGGTGGTATTTAGTGCTGTTAGGGGAGTATTATGTCAACTGCAGGTGGTATTTGGTGCTGCTAGAGGGTATTATGTGCACTGCATTGTGGAATTTGGTGCTGTTAGGGGTCATTATGTGCACTACACAGTGGTCTTTGGTGCTGTTAGGGGGTATTATGTGCACTGCATGGTGGTATTTGGTGCTGCTAGAGGGTAATATGTGCACTGCATGGTGGTATTTGGTGCTGCTAGAGGGTATTATGTGCACTGCATGGTGGTCTTTGGTGCTGTTAGGGGGTATTATGTGAACTGCATGGTGGCAATTGGTGCTGTTAGGGGGTATTATGTGAACTGCATGGTGGCAATTGGTGCTGTTAGGGGGTATTATGTGCACTGCATGGTGGTATTTGGTGCTGCTAGAGGGTAATATGTGCACTGCATGGTGGTATTTGGTGCTGCTAGAGGGTATTATGTGCACTGCATGGTGGTCTTTGGTGCTGTTAGGGGGTATTATGTGAACTGCATGGTGGTAATTGGTGCTGGTAGAGGGTATTATGTGCACCGCATGGTGGTATTTGGTGCTGCTAGGGGGTATTATGTGAACTGCATGGTGGTATTTGGTGCTGTTGGGGGTATTATGTGCACTGCATGCTGGTATTTGGTGCTGCTAGGGGGTATTATGTGAACTGCATGGCGGTAATTGGTGCTGGTAGAGGATATTATGTGCACTGCATGATAGTATTTGGACTGCGCAACAAACAATATCAACTTAGTAGGTACCACTTATAATAAGCAAATAAGATGGGGTTCATCTCATATGTGCCATAATCCTAAAGATGATAGCATAGCAGAGCAGTTTGTACATAAATATATGCCTGCTGGAGGTAATATGGGCATTGAGTGGAAGTAATACTGTGGTTAAGGGCACTGTGTCCGAAACATTATTGGTTTAACTCATACAACGTACTTATAAACAGATGACCAGTTTTGCTGTCTATGGACAATGTGCTGGATTTTTCTTTTTTTTTTGTAGTTTGGAGCAGACACATTTATTTTGTGCTTCTGGGAAAGTATTGTGTACTAAATGGTGGGTATTTGGTACAAAATTTTGCTGGGGAGGTATTTTGTACTGCATTGTGCTATGCTCATCTAAGGATATATTATGTGCTACATTGGGTATGTTTCACACTGTTAGGGAAGTAACCCAAACTTCAGCCATTGGTTTAATTGCTGCACCGTTATATCTTATCACAGAACAAAATAAAACTTTGAAAAGTCATTGAGAAATGTTTTAACAGTGGCTTATTGGTTTTTGTTGCCTTCTGGTTCCGGTTCTCCATCTGCCTTGTGAGCAATGCTCTTGATAAGGTGATATCATAGTAGTGGAAGCAGTGGGGTAACTACCAGGGTAGCAACTGCCACAGGGCCGGGACATTAGGGGCCCGGCGACAGACGCTACCACTGCGTTTTTTTTCTTTTCTTATTAGGCCTTACCAGCTGGAGTAACTCCAGCCGGTAACAGGCCCTATATACTTACTGATCCTGGCAGTGGCTGGGATCGGTAAGTGACGCCATGGGTCCCACAAACATCATTATTATACTTAGGGGTCTTTTCAGACCCCCGAGTATAATGGTCGGAGGTCCAGGGGAGGTAAGGTAAGGGCAGGGTTCGGGCCTACTTCTGTGACTCTCCCTGACGTTATATGACCGGGCCTGTGTCCCGGGTCATGTGATATCCCGGATGTCAGTGAAGATGGCCGACACCACCGAGTACAGCAGCGGAGCAGGGGATAGATAAGTAACATTGTTTTTTTATGTTGGTATCCCCTTCGGTCTCCGATTATTATACTCTGTGGTCTGAAAAGACCCCAGAGTATAATAGTTGTTCATGGGTGTCCACAGTGGGGCATAATAGTGTGTGTAGGGGCCACTATGGGGCATAATACTGTGTGTAGGGGTCACTATGGGGCATAATACTGTGTACTGGGGCCACTATGGGGCATAATACTGTGTACTGGGGCCACTAGGGGGCATAATAGTGTGTATAGGGGCCACTATGGGGCATAATAGTGTGTGCAGGAATGCAGAGGGGGGGTCGGTCAGGGTCTTTGGCGAGCATCGGTTGGAGGGGGGGCATGTCAAAAGTTTGCCACAGGGACCCGCCGTTCCTAGTTACGCCACTGAGTGGAAGGTAGGGGTCTGAGTAGAAATGAAGTGCTTAGGTTACCTGAAGACCCTCCCCCGTGCACCAACTACCTTCAAACTTGTTATTTTCTAAATCTACAAAAGTGACATACACAACAAAAGTATGTTATTTATCACTGTAATATGCTCTGTAATATGGCGGTGCCCATTGAGTAGGCTTGGGGGATACAGTAGACTCACTTTAACCAGGGGAGCCATTCTTTATGTTTATTACAATTATCCCAACACTATAATATGAAGTTACTTGTATCAGGAGGAACATTTTTCCTTCAGTCATAATATATAGATTTCTGGAATTTATTACATTATAACTGTAAACCATAGTGATTAAGGAAATGTGGATAAAAATTTAATTTATAAACTAGAGAAAAAAATGTAATGATATGTGTAGCAGTGTATAAAATATTGGAATAATTAAAATATGACAAGACACAAAACTATCAATAAACTTTTAATTATGACCCAGGAAAAGGCTGACGTTTTATATCAAACTTGAATGCTCCAAAGGGCATTTTGCCCATCATCTATTTAATTATTAATTTCATAATTACACTGAATGGCAAATAGATTGCACATTAATATGAGCTAATTACAGGTATTTCTTGAGAGTGTACAATGGCAATTTCAATGAGCTCAGCATAAAACATGTCTGTCTACATTAAAACTGCTGATCAACTTTTACATAGTGATTAAGAATCATTTATTTTAGGACCCGACTATTCAAAACTTCCTGAACTTCAGCCAAGACATTTATATCTGTAGTCATTACAAAGTTACAATTTATCATTGGGAGCTGTTATAGATGACTGTAACATAACACTATAGTTTAGAGGTAATGCTTCATTGTCTATTCATTACACATATTGGCTGGCCTTTATTCTTTTCCAAAAAAGCAAAAATGAGAATCTAAGGGCTTATTCACTTATTGTTTTTTGCAAAGTCTTTCACACGTCCATTTTGATAGATTGAATCCAATGTGTCTATTCACATGTTCGCTTTTTTGACAGCTATAAAAAAAAACCTGACCTGTACCATCTTTGTCCGTCAAAACGGTCCTCAATAGTGCCATGTAGAGAGCCTTACTAAAGTTCAAGGGTTCTACAATGAGTCAGTGAAAAATGGCATGGCCATGTGGATATGGCCTAAGGGTCCTTTGACCAGGGCTGTGAATTGGTTAGGCCAAACTACCAACTCCTCTATTTTTCTTCCCCAACTCTGACTGCTGATCTAACTCCTTCATTAATTGCTGACAGTCACGCTCAGAGAGACAGTAAAGCTCCAATAATTCAAGAAAAAGCTAGAGATTGACTTTCAGTAATAGTATGCGACAAATTATGCATTTAGTTATATAATATTGATATTTGTGTAATATAATATAAAATAATTATTCATTTTATTTAGAATCCAAAATTGTAGTTGTAGATATAACAAGTCAATTGTGCTAGTTAAAAGGACTTTTCACATGGTTCAATAAAATCTGTATGGAATAAAAACAATTGTTCAAGGAAGTCTACCACCACCAAAACTGCATGCATAAACTATTTACAGTGGGTATGGAAATTATTCAGCCCCTGTAACGTCTCTGCCTGTTCGGGTCACTGCGCCACCCTCTGCTCACATGCTGCGGTGCAGGAGGCATGTGCAGTTTCATTCCATGCTTAGAGTTTTTGGTTGCACTGTGTGAACATGGCTCTAATTCTGTAACTGATTTTCCACCACACCCATCTGCCTTCACCTTCATTTACCTCTGTTCCTCTAATAGTTAAGTTTAGCCTTGCCCTATGATTGACAGCCTATCTGCCTATCAACTCCAGGGAGGGTTCTTCCTCCCTATTTATTATTGGCTCTCATTCACATTGGTGCTTGCTCTTGCCTTGTGTGTGCTGGCTTTTCTCTCGCTGTTTATTCTTGTATTCTGATTCTTGACCTCTGGCTTTCCCTATTGACTGCTCTTTTGGATATCGATTTTGACACTGCATCGCTCGACTGTTACTGACCCCTGGCTAGCTGACCTCCCTTGTTGTTGTTATTTGTCTTGACTGTGTTCTGTGTTTTGTGTTACATATATAGGAAGGGCCCGTCGCCCAGTTGCCACCTATTACATAGGATAGGACCAGGCAAGCAGGAAGAGACAGTGGGAGGTTTCAGCTTAGGACTCACTGTCTCTTGTGCCCCATTCCCAGGGTTTCCAGCAGCTACTGGGGACTTGCTGTCCTAGGAATTCCTTAACAGACCCCTTTAAATTTTTCTCTGTTTCATTGCAGTCATTTGCTAAAATCAAAAAGTTCACGTTATTTCTCATTAATGTACACTCAGCTCCCCATCTTGACGGAAAAAAAAAAACAGAAATGTAGATATTTTTGCTAATTTATTAAAAGAGAAAAACTGAAATATCACATGGTCATAAGTATTCAGACCCTTTGTTGTGACACTCATATTTAACGCACATGCTGTCCATTTCCTTCTGATCCTCCTTAAGATGCTTCTACTCCTTCATTGGAGTCCAGCTGATCTAAAACTGGATCAGGCAACAGAACAATGATCCCAAGCACACCATCAAATTTGCAACAGAATGGCTGAAAGAAAAGACCTATAGTGTTGTACTAGCCAAGTAAAAGTCCAGACCTCAACCCAATTGAAATGCTGTGGCAGGACCTTAAGTGAGCTGTGCAAACCACAAAAATATACAAAATTGTCAAGAAGACAATAATATGGGATGGGATAAATGGTTTTCCAGAACAATGTGATAAACTGATAAAGTCATACAGAGTGACAATAAATTATATCGACTTCCTCCTGGGAAAACTATCTTACCATATAAGACACTGCATCAATGCTCTGTATTAAATGGACAGTGTTTTCATATGCAGAAATCCAATAACCACATGCAGGTAATAAGGGGATTAATTGTATGCCGATGTAAAGAAAATAAAGTATAGAAAGCAATTTACCATATAGTTTTTTACAATAGGGGTTAGAGCAAAGCGTTGATTATGAAAGATAATCTGTTTTCCCTTAGTCATAACAGCAGCACAAGTGGGGTATTCTGCCCCTGTGTGCTGGTAGGACAGATGGAATTTATAATTAACAATTAATTACAACCTGGCCCTATAAGAGGGCACGAGGACCTCCCACCTGCGTGTAACTACAAGAGTACATAAATTATACAGTTCATACAACTATAAACATACAATAATTATAGTGGGGGAGCATTGTGCTGCTGCTATGACTAAGGGAAAACAGATTATCTTTCATAATCAATGCTTCCCTGTCATCATACCAGCAGCACAAGTGGGGAGATAGCAAGTAATCCCCCCCTTAGGGAGGGTTTCCCCGGCCCATGGAGGTCAGGACCGACCACCCGAAGGCCGTAGCATCGGAAGCCCGGGAGTTTAGACGATAGTGGCTTACAAAGGTGAGAGGTGAGGATTAAAAGGCGGCCGTACAGATGTGTTCTAGCGGAACCGCCGACCTATCTGCCCAGGAAGATGAAACCACTCTGGTAGAATGAGCAGTTAGGCAAGCTGGAGGGGAAAGGCCCCGGGACGAGAAAGCCGTCCTTATAGCCTCTCTCACCCAGCGGGATATGGAGGCCTTTGAGGCCTTCTGACATCTAAACCTCCCAGCTAAATTAATTAGAAGGTGCTCTGACCTCCTAAAAGACAAAGTCCGGTTCAGGTAGATACGGAGGCATCTACCTAAATCCAAAGAATAAGAAACAAATATCGAACAACAAAAATACCAAACCAAACAGGGGTGTACCTGTGGTATTTTATATCCCCTAATGAGGTTATAATTAACAGGCCCTACCTGCTTATGTGTCCTTACCATGATAGCAAACACTTCAAAACCAACAAAAAGGTAAGTATGACACCATCATATATAAGTAGCAATAAAGCGACTGTTGTAGTAACATATCAAAATTTTATTAAATATCAAAAAGTTTGGACATACATGCAAAACACAAATGCAAATGCAGGAGATAAAATTGGAGGAATAGGGTACCAAGATGGAATAGGATCCCCATATATTTCTACATAACACCAATGAGAGGTATATAAGATGATATAAAGTGGCAAGTTAGTAGTAATCTAGGACCGTTTCCCATAAGCAATGGGGCGGTCATAGCATATATCACAATAGTATGTCAGTACATAAATAGTAGACTACCTCTAATACAGCAGGGAAGTATGTCCTGAGCCACCAGTAGCCGTAAAACACAATTTCAGTAAAGTACCACAAGCAGCACAAAATAAGAGGAACTCAGAACTTACCCATGTGGGTAGTGTAGTGTGAACAACCAGGGGACCGGTCCCTACTCTCCAATGGCCCGACGCGCATTTCGGCACGCAGCCTCTGACACCCCCCTGACGAAGGCTGCGTGCCGAAACGCGCGTCGGGCCATTGGAGAGTAGGGACCGGTCCCCTGGTTGTTCACACTACACTACCCACATGGGTAAGTTCTGAGTTCCTCTTATTTTGTGCTGCTTGTGGTACTTTACTGAAATTGTGTTTTACGGCTACTGGTGGCTCAGGACATACTTCCCTGCTGTATTAGAGGTAGTCTACTATTTATGTACTGACATACTATTGTGATATATGCTATGACCGCCCCATTGCTTATGGGAAACGGTCCTAGATTACTACTAACTTGCCACTTTATATCATCTTATATACCTCTCATTGGTGTTATGTAGAAATATATGGGGATCCTATTCCATCTTGGTACCCTATTCCTCCAATTTTATCTCCTGCATTTGCATTTGTGTTTTGCATGTATGTCCAAACTTTTTGATATTTAATAAAATTTTGATATGTTACTACAACAGTCGCTTTATTGCTACTTATATATGATGGTGTCATACTTACCTTTTTGTTGGTTTTGAAGTGTTTGCTAAATCCAAAGAATGTAGCCTAACCTCCTCGGAGGAGGAAGGGCCCTGCATGAAGGTTGGTAAGGAGATCAGTTGGTACAAATTTGCCAGGGAAGGCACCTTGGGAGTGAACCCTGGCAGAAAACGCAGCTGAACCCTGTCACTAAAGAAAGAACGGCTCTTCAGAAGACAGGGCTTGAAGTTTCCCCACTCTCTTGGCCGAGGTGATGGCCAACAAAAAAAGTCACTTTAAAGGTTACGAACTTCAGGTCCACCTCTTCCAACGGCTCAAACGGAGGGTCACACAAAGCCGCCAGAACAATCCCAAGATCCCATTGTTGGACGGGGGCTGATACTGAAGGTCTGATTCTCTTAGCACCCCTAAGGAATCTTTTCACTAAGGGGTGTTGAGCTAAACGCCTCCTCAGATAGGCAGACAAAGTGGCTAGCTGTACCTTCAAGGTTTCTGGAGATAGTCCTTTGTCTAGGCCGTCCTGGAGGAACTCCAATATTGATTCCACAGGGGGGTTGGACACTCCTATCCCGCGGTCCAATCCCCAGGTTTTGAAGATGTTCCAAATTCTGTGGTAGTTCCCATTTGTGGATTCTGCTCTGGCGCAGGAGATAGTTCTCAGGACGGCCTCTGACAGTCCACTATGACTTAATTAGGACTGGTCAACCTCCAGGCTGTCAGGTTGAATCTCCTTACATCCTGGCATCTCTGGCCTTCTTGAATGACCAGGTCTGGGAGAGGGGGAAGCCTCCAATATACCCTACGATTCATAC
Organism: Leptodactylus fuscus; assembly: GCF_031893055.1. Lineage (NCBI taxonomy): Eukaryota > Metazoa > Chordata > Amphibia > Anura > Leptodactylidae > Leptodactylus > Leptodactylus fuscus. The sequence continues at coordinate 73,496,903 of NC_134268.1, read as the reverse complement.
CTATGAGCTGGGCGAACCAAGTCCTCTTGGGCCAGAATGATATTATGGCAATCACCTGGACTTCGTCCTGTCTTATTTTCATCAGTACTCTGGGTATGATGGGTATTGGAGGGAAGATGTAAACCAGCCTGAACCTCCAAGGGATGGACAGGGCATTCACTGCCAAGGGATCGTCCTCCTGATACAGAGAGCAGAACTTCTCCACCTTGACATTGAGTCAGGTTGCCATGAGGTCGATGTCTGGAAGACCCCACATCTGGACAATTTACTGGAACACTTATGGATTGAGTGACCATTCTCCTGAAAGGGTAATACCCCGACTCAACTGATCCGCTACTATGTTCAGGGAGCCCTTGATGTGAACAGCGGATAACTGGGACAGGTTCCTTTCTGCCCAGGATAGAATTTGATTAGTTTCTCTCAGGAGAATGCTGGACCTGGTTCCTCCCTGTTTGTTCAGATACAACACAGTTGTCATGTTGTCCGACCGGACCTTGACCGCCTTCCCTCGGAGGTAAGGGGCAAAGTGCAGTAACGCTAGGTAAACTCCCCTGAGTTCCCTCTGGTTGGAAGAACCTACTTCTGGGCTGCTCCATCAGCCTTGAACAGTGCTCTTGTCCACATGGGCTCCCCATCCTGAATGGTATGCATCCGTAGTCAACAGAGTCCAGACCGGTTGGACTAAGGACCTTCCGTCTTTCAGGTGTATCCACCATCTGAGGGGAAAGACGGGCACTGGGAGAAAGGCAAATAATCTTGTGGAGTCCTCTGAGAGACCCATCCCATGCTTTCAGTACCTCCACCTGGAGGGGACGGGAATGCCATAAAGCCCAAGGGAACGCCTGGGCAGAAGATGACATTAGGCCTAGGACTTTAATGGCGGTTCTGTTGGAAACCCGCCGGGTCTTGAACAAAAATCGGGTGCCCGCCTGAATTCTCAAAGTTGAATTCTGAAGTCTCTGAGTTCAACTGGAACCCCAGGAACTTCCTTTGGGTGGATGGTATGACCTCTGACTTCTCCCAATTGATTAGCCAGCCTAGCTTCAGCAGGAAGGAGGTGGCAATCTGCAGATGTTGTTGGAGGACTGGGACTGATCAAGCTTTTATGAGCCATTTGTCTAAGTAGGGAACTATAAACAGACCCTGAAGTATGAGGGCGGCGGTGACTGGGGCCACTACCTTGGTGAATGTGGAGGGAGCAGAGGTGATGCCGAAAGGAAGAGCGGCAAACTGATAATGCTCCCTGTGGCTGGAAATCTGAACAGTGTTTCTGAGAAATTGTCCGTGCGGCTGAAAGATCGGTATGTGCAGCGTCTTTGAGGTCCAAAGTGACCATGACGTCGCCCTGCTGCAGAAAAAAAGTGACTGAGTCAATGGATTCCATCCGAAAATGCCTATTTACAATAAAATTATTTAAGTACCTGAGGTCTATGATCATTCTCCAGCCCCCTGATGCTTTGGGCACCAGGAAGACTGGAAGTAGACCCCACCTCCTTCCTCCAAAGGAGGGACCTTTTCCAAGGCTCCTTTCTGGATGTACTCGAGGATGGAAGACTCTAGGATTGCTTGACGTGCAACAAGTAAAGGGCGAGTGGTCACAAACCAGTCTTGAGGAGACTGGATAAATTTGATCGCATACCCACGCTCGAAGACCTGAAGCACCCAAGGATTGTGGATAAGGGTGCACCACACATTTAGAAAACAATAAAGATGACCTCCCACCAGGATAACGGCCACAGGGAGCAGCGTCCCATCAAAAGTTCTGTTTCTTCTTCAGGTCCTCTCTAGGGCGACCACGCCCCTTGGGCGGGATCTGAAGCGCCTCTGCGACTGTGAACTCGGACGAAACGATCCACATCCTCTGCCAAAACCCTCCCATCTGCCTCTCGTAGTATGGGGAAGGTTCTTCCCCTTGGTATCAGCAAGTCCTTCCATCAACTCGTCTAGACCGCGACCGAAGTGTCTTCCCAGTTGAAATGGCAGGGCGCAGAGCGCAAATTTGGAAGGGGCGTCCGCCCTCCAAGGTTTCAGCCAAAAGGGTCTTTGGACTGCGGTAGTCAGTGCCATACTTCGAGAGGCTAGCTTCAGTTGCTGATGGGAGGCTTCGCCCAAATAGTCTGCAGCGGTAAACAGGGAGGACAAGGAGGCTAGAATATCGTCTCTGGGGACAACGGAATCCACATCTCACTCAAGCTGGGAAAGGCGGGAGCGAAGGCTATCGGCCACGGAGGTAGAGGCTATGGAGGAGGACCCCTGCAGGAGCGACAGCGGGAATCGCCATAGCCTGAAAAAAATGTAAATTTTTCCAGCATTAATATACCTCTCCTCCACCGAAGCTGGATACTAAAGAAACCCAAGAAACCTTCTTACCATCGGGGAGGGGAATGTCGCAATCAGTGCAGACTAAGTGTCTCCTTATGGATACGTCCAGGCCTGAACCGGAAGTGGGCCCTGGACCGCAAAAAAGAGAAGTTCCCATTCAGGAGGAACAAGGATCTCTCTCCTGGTTCCAGCCCCGAATCCTCAGAGGCGGAGGAGGGGACCTAGAGAATGAGCGCTGCGGCCTCCAACGCTGCCGGAGGTCGCGGCGGAAGCCACGTCACCAAGGTGCGCCGGCCAACCAACTGCCAGCCGGACGCACTGGAAGTGACGCAGCCAGCCTACAAACGCCGGCATGAGAATGTCCAAGAAGAAAGGGACGGCCACCGGAATCAAACTTCCCATCCCGGCGGCCGCACCAGAACAAGGAAACTCCCCACCGCTGGATACCAGACCCGGAGCAGCCGGAGAGAAAAAGAGAAGAAGGACAGGAGGTAACAACCAGACCTGCCCAAAGAGGACACAAGGTCCTCCCACCTACCATCCACAGGACAGAAAGAAACACACAGGTGGGAGGTGCCCTCTTATAGGGCCAGGTTGTAATTAATTGTTAATTAAAAATTCCATCTGTCCTACCAGCACACAGGAGCAGAATACCCCACTTGTGCTGCTGGTATGACGACAGGGAAACAGTTATTTTTACTGTATACAGTACATAGTAATCCTATGTAATTACATTATAAAGAATTACAGAGAAATACTTAAAATCAACTTTTTCTTATTAGACCACTGAAGATTGGTCAGTATATTTTTATCAGCAATTTCTTCTACTTCAGAGAAATGGACAGAATTTCCGAGTGCAGTAAATCTTTCCCTGCTGATAGTGCACTTATCACAGATCATTGGAAGCTGAGAAGTATTATTAAGTCCTGTATCCAGAAAGTTTCTTTCTATTGAATGAGAAGAGCAGGGTGTTCTGCTCCTATGTGTCCAACTGCATTCTCACCTTGGTTTCTTTAATTTTTAAGCAAGGTCGCCTCTTACAATTTTCTGTAAGAATCAATGTCTGAAATCCATCGAATAAAAAATGGAATGGTATGGCAGCCATAGATCCCTTATCTTATATGTTTTATATATCGCTAAAGAAACCTTTATCTTTGTTATGGTGGATTATTTCTATAATTGTTGTAATAATTTATTGATTTTCTAAAAATTTTCTAAAAATGACATGGACAAACAATCTTTAATTCAACAGTGCTAAAATATTGGTACTATTGGTCACTTCCATATTGGGTAAATACTATTCTAGGCCTCTATCTTTGCTCCTACTGTTTCGCTCAGAAAGCCATCTCGCTATAGTAATACTAAGGTTTCTTTTACATACAGTAAATTTTATCCATTGTATCCAGACAGTTTGTTTTTACCTAAATCTGACATGCCTATTAGGAAAGGTATGCCATTATGTCAGTTGCTTGTAGCTGGACACAGAAGATGTCATGTTTCTCTGTATGCATCTAGAAAACAGTCCAGCAACAAAATAGTTAAAGGTGGACAGCTCTGTAGATCTTGGTGGTAGGCAGCATATATCTGAATATGATCAAGTATGAGCATTCTATTGTATATGAGATATAGATATAGTAGATATATAGTCATGGTATCCCTGAATTTTTTCCAGAAGTATTTCTCCCATAAAATTATTTCAATTACACATGCTTTGTTATATATGCCTTTATTTCCTTTGTGTGTATTGGGATTACACAAAAAAAATTAGAAAAAAAGGCAAATTACACAAAACTCCAAATGGTCCAGAAAAAATTGTTGGCACCTTTCAAAATTGTGGGTCAAGCATGTGATTCTTATTCAAACTCACCTGTGGCAAATAACAGGTGTGGGCAATATAAGATCATACCTGAATCCAGATAAAAAGGAAAGAAGTTAACTCAATCTTGCATTGTGTGTCTATCAGACACACTAAGCATGGAGAACAGAAGAGAAGATAACTGTCTAAGGACCAACGTTGTAGAAAAATATCAACAATCTCAAAGTTACAAATCCATCTCCAGAAATATTGATGTTTCTTTGTTCCATGGCATGCAACGTAATCAAGAAGTTTACAACCCATGGCACTGTAGCTTATCTCCCTGGACATGGACAGAAGAGAAAAATTGATGAAAAGTTGCAACACAGGATAGTCTGAATGGTGGATAAGCAGCTCCAATCAAGATAGTCAAGCTGTCCTGCAAACACAGGGTGCATCTATATCCATTGACATGAAATGAAATGCCATGGCAGGGGACCCAGGAGGATCCCACTGCTGACACAGAGACATAAAAAGCTAGGATGCAATTTGCCAAAATGTGTGTCAGTAAGCCAAAATCCTTCTAGGAAAACGTCTTGTGGACAGATGACCAAGGCAAAGCTTTTTGGTGAAGCACATCATTCTACTGTTTGCCAAAAACAGAATGATGCCTACAAAGGTTTAAAAATGTTTTGGGGTTGTTTTTCTGTCTCTGGCACTGGGTGCCTTGACTGGGTGCAGGGCCTCATGAAATCTGAAGATTACCAAAGGATTTGGGCTCTCAATATAAGGTGCAGTGTCGGAAAGCTGGGTTTGTTTCTTAGGTCTTCCAGCAGGACACTGACCCCAAACATACTTCAAAAACCACCCAGAAATGGATGGAAACAAAGTGCTGGAGAAATGGCCAGATCTAAATCCCATTGAACACCTAAGTATCTTGAAATTGCTGTTGGGAGAAGGAACCCTTCAAATATGAGACATGGATAAGGTTGTAAAAGAAGAGTGGTTCAAAATTTCCAGCTGAGAGATGTAAGAAGCTTGTTGATGGTTATGGGATGTGAATTATTTCAGTTATATTTTTCCAAAGGGTATACAACCAAATATTAAGTTGAGGGTGCCAGTAATTTTGTACAGCCCATTTTTGGAGTTTTGCATGAAATTATATAATTTTTGTCTTTTTTTTTCACTGATTTTTGTGTTTTTCCTAAACAGACATGGGAAATAAACACGTGCATAACAAAATATGTTTAATTAGAATAATTTTCTGGAAAAAATTCAGGGGGGCCAACTCTGTAGCAAATGTCAAAACCCATCCTGCATTATGTTCCACTCTGTCAGTTAAGTATTGTGGAAGAAAAACCCTGAAAGGCTTAGAGCCAAGATGATGGGATTTTTCTGGTATTTTTCGGACTATAAGACGCACTGGACTATAAGACACACCTAGGTTTTAGAGTAGGAAAATAAGGAAAAAAAATTTGGAAGCAAAAAATGGTAAAATATTTAATATATGGGAGTTGTAGTTTTGCAACAGCTGCAAGGCCACATTGACAGGTGACCCTGCAGCTGTACGGGGACGCATAGAGTGTTTTTTTTTTTTTGCGGGGCCAGAAGTACTTTTTAGTTATACCATTTTTGGGAATATCTATTGCTTAGATCACCTTGTATTGAAAAAAAACCCGGTGGTTTATGATATATGATTTTCTACTTTTATATATATATTCTAGGGACAGGAGGTGATTTAGAACTTTTATTTATTTCATATTTTTATTATATATTTTTAAAACTTTTTTTTTTTTTTTTTTTTTACTGTTTTATTCCCCCCCGGGGGCTTGAACCTGCGGTCACTTGATTGCAGACATTCTGTCTATTAGTATTACGGCTGGTCATAGACCCAGCCGCAATACTAATATAGCAGTGACAGGCCTGGGAGCCTTCATTAGGCTCCCGGCTGTCACCCGAACAGGTCGGCTCTTGCGATATCGCCGCGCAGGAGCCGGCCTGCAACTTCACAGGTACGGGGCCGGTGGGGACCGGCCCCGGGGGAGAAGGGGCCGCTGATACAGACTACAGACCCGGCATCCGCTGTACTAGAGAGGCGGATGCCGGCGAGGGATAGACGCCATCACAGGTGCCGGGGCCTGAGACATCGCTGCGCTCCTCTGCCCTGCATGAAGCCAGCGGCGGGGGGACGGAGGAGCGGAATAGCATCGCCGCTGCTGGCTTCATGCAGGGCAGAGGAGCGCAGCGATGTCTCAGGCCCCGGCGTCTATCCCTTGCCAGCATCCGCCTCTCTACTACAGCGAGTGCCAGGCGCCACATTCGGACTATAAGACGCACCCTTCTTTTCCCCAAAAATTTTTTGGGAAAAAAGTGCGTCTTATAGTCCGAAAAATACGGTATATTTCCCCAAATTATTTTTATTCATACTATTTTGATTCTTGTTATATTTTAAGTTTCGGCAATAATAAATTGTGGTTGGCTACAATACAAGCAAAATGCAATGGGAAAAGTAGACAAGTAAAAATTCTTCTCATGTTCAACTTCCAGCGAAAGAATGACTTCCTCTGTCGTGAATTTATAGAGCCGAAAAGTTAGTTTAAAGTCAATTTGTGATACAAAGAATGAAAGAAAACCTATATCACCAGCCTCTGGAGAAGAATGGGGCATGTTCTGAAATATATCAGCAGCCCGGAGTGTCTTTCAGACATAACTGGATTGGATTTGAGGCTTGTGTTATTGTTTGTGCTCCTATCTAGCCCCTTTTATAAGTAACAGTTACATGAAATGGGAAGATCAAGTATTCATGCCTAGCAACTGAGAGTCCTTTTAAATCACAGAAACATGATCAATGTGGAAAAATCACTTCTCACATGGCCATAAATTACACAGCAAGTGTATGGTCACCCACAGAATCTCTGATTTACATGCAGCTGTATAAGAAGCCAAATTCTAATCTATTCCAGAGGGTTCAATATGTTCCTTGGTATTTCAGGAAGATTTATTTCAGGGAGACTGGAGGATTATTTACAGATAGCTGCGGGGTCATACTGTAAAATTGGCCAAAAGTACCTCACTGTTGCCCTAAGCGCATTTGGACAAATTGTACAGCATAGATTTGAAGGTTTCTGCAAAACAGTCTTTAACCCCATACGCCATGGCTTGCTTTCGAGATACACAGGAGAGTTCTAGTTTGCATCTGCCTTGAACACATTCTGAAATCACGCAGTGTCTCTGGATCTTTCACAAATTTGTAGCTGCTGTTGCTACTGACACAGTCATTTGCATCTCACTAGCATGAAGCATAATGCAGAATTGTCTCATGATTATTTTCTCTTGCTAGCTTAGTAAGGTCTCTGTGTATACCAGGTTACTGCTTATGAATCATGCATTCTGAGCAACCGATGCTGCAACACAACATACATACTTATCAGTGTAATAAATCAGGCATATCTAGCTCCGAATAATGATGCAAAGTCTATAGAGTTTATTGTTCTTGCCATTATCTTGCAGCTCAGAAGAGTTGATCTATTTGCACTTATTGATCGACTCGGTTGACATGTTTAGGTTATTATTCTTAATTACACCCTAAAGTCTATTGACAATATGTAACAATAATAATTGCCACTTAAAGCAGCAAATCATTATATACGTTATGACTAGGAATGACTTTTCTTGCCTCGTTGCCATGCAATTTTCCAGCTTCGATATTGAAGGACTGTCATATAGGAGCATATGTAGGATATTCTCGTTGTGTGGGGTGATTATTTATTAGGAAGATTTGGTGCACCCTGCACTTCCCCCCTTTGTTTTATAGATGGAGCAGATGTTAAACCAGTAGGTGGCATAATGAAGGAGTGATATTTTCGGTATTGCTGTGTTTAGTCTATTGTGTTTGATCAGGATTACTGGCAGTCAATGACCACTAGTAACCCAAATTGTGTAACTAGTCGCTACACTAGTGTAATATTTTGGCACACGGGACCATCTAGATGTACTTTAATTGATAATTGTGGCCCATCTCTAGAACACTCATGAGCCAGAAGAGAAGTTACTTCCTATTCAGTCTCAGGAGATGAATGAAGACAGAAGATGGGTTTATGTATATATATATATATATATATATATATATATATATATATATATATAATCTATCCATCCATCTTAACAGTTTCTTTCTTTTGGATTTGAGGTTCTGCAGGATTGTTTGGACTAATTTGGATTTGTTAGGTGTTGTTGATGATTATTTATTTATTTATAAAATGGCTATAGAGTATTACAGAGTTTTTATTTCGATAACAAAACTTTTTCTTATAAAACGGTTAACACGAAACCATCCTTGTTACCCCAGTATCCCCCTCCACCATGGTTACCTGGAGTGGCCATATGTGCATTGCCACGCTGGTAATACTAGGTTATGGATGCTTGTTGTATCTGACTGCTTAATAAATCTGGGGGTAGTAATAAACTATTAAAAAAAACACACACATAATTATAATTATTAAATTTGGATTAAGATCATATTTATTTTAATTGAAATAAAACCTTCCCCATTTTGACTATTTTATTAGAAAATAAGTTGATCAACGAAGTCCAACAAATCAAACAAAAATGAGCTGTAGTTTCTATTATTTTGCATAGCACCTACCAAGATGGACCATACTTAGTAATTTAACTTTGTAATATCCAGCTCACCCTTACATCGTCACCATACCGCTGGGATGCATGGAAACAGGTGGACTTTGACCGGTTGTAACTGCTTGCAGACAACAAAGAATGTGTAGATCCAGCATCAGCCAGGCGGTGAATAATAAAATGTAACCTTTATTCTTTAAACCATAAAAGCAATCATCATATCCATTGGGAATTGAAGCAGATGTAAAGTATAGCAAAGCTATGCATTTTGGAACATAGTTGGTTCCTTCCTCATCCTTAGTAATTGCCAGGCATCTGGGAGGTCCCATGTGCCAGAAGATAAGACAAAGTGCTATAAAGTTTGCTTTAAGCGTCCTAGCAGCACTGTGCCGGGAGAGAACTCTTGGTAAGAGTAGTGAGAATCCGTAAGTCTTCTTTTCCATTGTCTAGACTCAGTCTAGTGGATGTGTCTGCTGGTGACCGGGGAGAAGGGCGGCTGTTGGGGGAATCATAATACCCCCAGAGATATGCTGTCTGTAAAGGAAAATTAATTAACAGGCCAAGATCGGCTACAGCCATTTTTGACCTGGAGAATCAACAGAGACACATGGTGGTGGTGTATCAAAATGGATTCTGTTTAATGGTGGCTAGAACAACAGTATATATCACATGGCATTGACAGAACAGGATTGGCTAGTATAATTAACAGAACATCTATTGGTGGAGAAGTTTGTAACAAAAGCCCTGATGCATACCTATTGGATAAGAAACTGGAGAGAGGTCACACCCCCCTGAGGGCTAGCTCTACTCTAAAATGGAGTCAGTGACCGCATGGTGGCCGCATGGTATCAATCAAAATGGCAGCCATCAGCACATGTCTCAAATACACACCCTAGATGTCTATCTCATGGTATTTTGATAATGGTATACACTGCTCTATACAAACATCCCATCCTTCCATCTTGTCAACAATACCATCCTGATGCTTTCTCCAGTATTAATGCAATGTTGTGAAAACAGAAATAGTGACCATATACAGTAACATTGCCTTAACACAAGAATAGTGCCCCCTTAGTACCCTCCTAACAGTAATACAAACCCATTACCACCATTGCCCTGTTTGTAGAGGTTAATTTATACTGTGTACAAAAATAAGTACTTTAACATAATTTTTTCCTTACTAATATGAACTATTTTAGAATTATACAAAGTAATATCCCCCCTGTACAGTGTCAAAGAATAATAGTGCATTAATACAATAATATTGGCCCCTACAGTAATAGTGCCCCCCTAGTGTCCGCCTTATAGTAATAGTATCCCATTTCCAACATTTCCCTACTATTAAGGGTTGATTTTTTTTTACCGAATGCATAAATGTACTTTAGACTTCTGTTTTTTTTTTTTTTACTTATTATATATTATACAAAGGCTATGGGATAATACCGAGGTGTGATTGATACAGTCTATATAAGATTAAACTATGTACTTCTAACAACAAAGTACACAAGTAGTTAGCTAATAGAAAAATTCCAGAAATTGTTAACACAGAATTTTTAGTTACAGCCATTGTCAATGGACAGAAGAAAAATATTCCCTATATACAATATACAATATATGATTTCAGATCATATGCAAGGCCTTTATACAGGGAGATTCACTTGAAGAAGGCCCTGAATATTCTGTAATAACTTTTGCTAGGATGAAGCAATCTGAAAGAAACAACATGCAATTGATCCATTTCATGACGTTTAACATCATCTAGCGCAGTCACCTACGAGACCCTTGAGACCCCTAGTACTGGAGACTGGGAGATCTTATTCAACATGTCACATAGCTGCAAAGAAGGGAAAATTGCAAGTGTATCATGTCACTGTTGTTCAGGTAACAGATTGCCATTTTGCCATTTTCCAAACATTGCCTATTTATAATAAGAGAGTGATCAGACTTACTGCTATACACAATGGGACATACAAATGAAGACTGTCTAACTTTCAGACAGTGCTAGACTAGACAGTCTAAAACTGCACCAGATTTTCCAAAGTCTGTAATGTTGTGTGAAACTCTGGCCTTACTTTCAGACTGTCTAGTCAAGTTTTACATCCCTTATTACTGTAGTTTAATTTACAACATTTTAATGTTTTGTGCAGAATTGTGATGCATTTCTTGGCTGTACAGTTTTCATATTAAGTCCCACTCCCTTTGCAATAAGCTCCAGCCACATGTTGGACGAGGAGCAACAAGTGTTAGAATGTGTTTTGTGGATTTCTAATGGACGGTGGCGTGGAGAAGACATCTAACGGTAGGAGAAGAATAGCTATTTCTACATGTTAGGGACAAAAAAATTGCTTTTTAATGATTGAATCCCTTTAAACATAATATATGCACAAACAGCAGAATATAAATATTAATAATAATATTAATAATAATAATAATAATAATAATTAATAATATTCTCTGGTCAGATGAGACAAAAGTAGAGCTTTTTGGGAAAAGGCATCAACATAGAGTTTACAGGAAAAAAAAGAGGCCTTCAAAGAAAAGAACACGGTCCCTACAGTCAAACATGGCGGAGGTTCCCTGATGTTTTGGGGTTGCTTTGCTGCCTCTGGCACTGGACTGCTTGACCGTGTGCATGGCATTATGAAGTCTGAAGACTATCAACAAATTTTGCAGCATAATGTAGGGCCCAGTGTGAGAAAGCTGGGTCTCCCTCAGAGGTCATGGGTCTTCCAGCAGGACAATGACCCAAAACAAACTTCAAAAAGCACTAGAAAATGGTTTGAGAGAAAGCACTGGAGACTTGTAAAGTGGCCAGCAATGAGTCCAGACCTGAATCCCATAGAACACCTATGGAGAGATCTCTTGATGGCAGTTTGGAGAAGTCACCCTTCACATCTAAGGGACCTGGAGCAGTTTGCCAAAGAAGAATGGTCTAAAATTCCAGCAGAGCATTGTAAGAAACTCATTGATGGTTACCGGAAGTGGTTGTGCACAGTTATTTTGTCTAAAGGTTGTGCTACCAAGCATTAGGCTGAGGGTACCAATACTTTTTTTCTGGCCCATTTTTGTAGTTTAGTGTAAAATGATCAATGATTTGACTTTTTTTTCATTCTCTTTTGTGTATTCCCATTGCAAGCAAAATAAATGAAGATATTAATACCAAAGAGATTGTGTTTCCAATTATTTTCTGGAAGAACATGAGTATTATCTGACAGAATTGCAGGGGTGGCAATACTTTGGCCAACACGGTAGTAGTTTATCTACTCCTGTCCTCCACCCAGGCCATGGTGCGCCATAGGCCCAGGGGTTCCACATAATGTAAGAGGACAGAATACCTGATATGTATAGGGTAAATGCCACTTGTTGTATTGATGATTTAGTACTTCAGGCTACACTTAAGGTGGTACAGAGAGAACTGTGCATACATTATGGTAGCACAAGATTACATAAGGGGAGATTTTCTTGTATTATATACCATCTTCAATGAATAATAGGCACAAAAACAGAGAAAATTTCAGTTCTTTCTAGTTTTACTTATATGTAACTTTAGCAGTATATACAGAAAGTATTATGTGAACATTTTATGACCTGGCCCACATACCATATGACATTTTATAATACTGGTCATCCTAGGTGACACAGGGGCCCTCGGGACCAGGCCTTATATGCTACTGTTACTTCTTCCCTGTTCCACAGCTATGTCTCTGTTTGCCTACATGAATCAATATGTAAGTGAATAACTAAATTTTACTGCTAGTATTACTGTGACATTTGCAGTGATGGTTGCAAATTTCTTTCAGACAATAACTCTTACATGTTGTATTGTTTTTATATATCAACATAATGTATTTCTAATACTTCTGACATTCTGATTTATAACTGCTATTTCCACCACCTTGTTTTTATTGTATTGTATAAGTACATTTCCCTGTTCCAGTGTTAAACTTATTTATTTGCCTGATAGTTGTAAGTAATTTTACTGAAGCAGAAACATGTTGTTTAGTTTTATTGCTTTAGTAAAGATTGACCTTTAAAGGTTAAAGAATATTTTTGAGACTGCAATTATTGAAAAGTTTTTTCATGGCATACGGTAAATATTTTTGGAACAATTATTATGTATGTACACAAAACTTAAAGCCATTGGGCTACCCACCTTCCATATGCCATATATAATACTAGGGGTCATTCTTTTGGGTCCCTTCTTCACCTGGGTTGTGACTGACACCTCTGCACCCCAACGACCACTCTTCTATATACACATTTGCAGAGTTAATATATATATTCGGATAAAGTGTGTACATTTTTTTTGCAGAATACCAATGATCACTATCTCAATTTCTGTACCAAGAGATCTTTATACAGGATATTCGATACTCTCTGGTTTGCTTACACTATAGAACAAATGTTTTGTCTTCCAATATAAGAGAAACTTAGTATCAGTCAATATCAGGATGCTGCATTTTGCTGAACTAATTTTATAAATCTGATTAAAAAATAAATCCCTTAAAAAAAGCAAGAATACAAATCCAGATTCACGGCTGCATACAAAACGTGGGACTTTGAAGGTTCCCGTAACCTATTGCTTTGTATTACAAATGTCTTTTACTGAACCTAGTTATCCTAGGATGCAGCAAGAGAAGCGGTTCCTTGAGATCAAGCACAACTACAAGACTATAAGATAAGACATGCTATCTATTGCTGAAGCTGGCAGATTTGATAACTGACAACCTGAACAAACACGGGGAGAGATATTTAGTGTTTGTCAGGTTTAAAAAGCCCATTTTCAACTATCCTATAAGTGAATTCTGACTTAAGAATAAATGCGGAGTTTTTCTTTTGCAGTGAGGAGTTTGTATTGAATCAGAGTTCAGCTACAATGTATTTCTTTCTGAAGTGCTCAGCATGTCTGGGAGTTGAATGTATATCATGTCAAGCTTAGATTTCCTTGTTGGTGGCGCTATAGCATGATGGAGCACTTGTTAGGTTCCCAAGCTGTATACATACTGTATAACTGCTATGGGTCCTGGTAGTGGGATACCCTGTGACCTATTCACAAAACGTGCTAATTGGATGGTTAATGGAGTAAAACAGATATTATTATAGGTATTATTATATAAATACACACATGTGTATATATATTCAGTAAACTTATTAATATAATTATGATAAATAAATATATACATACAATGCATACATACAGAAGAAATATATACATACATATAGTACACACACAGATTTCAAGCTGTAAGCAATACTTAGGTTCTGCTTCCACAAGGTATACAGAGTTGCTAATACTATTTTTGCTCTGATCATGCAGATTCTTTGCCTCTTGCTTGTGTTGTGTCTTACTATTTACTTTCTGCTCCCTCTAGGTTCTGCCTTGTAAGATTGCAGCCTCAGTAATGACCTTCTGTTTGGATATGCTCAGTGTTTCACAGCTCATGCTCTGCTTATGTGGTGCCATCAGGGATACAATTTCAGTTATATAATTCAACTATATTGCATCTAAAGCTAGTGTATATGGAACAACTCTCCACTCTGTAGCATTGCCCTCTAAACTTTAAGTCAACATCTGGAAACTATAAACCTTCTTCACCTAGCTCATCGTAATATATCAGTTTTAATAACTATGAAAAACAGTTGTGTGTACTCGAGACTAGAGATGAGCGAGTAGTACTTGATCGAGTAGGTATTCGATCGAATACTACAGTATTCAAAATACTCGTACTCGATCGAGTACCACTTGCTATTCGAATGTAAAAGTTTGATGCAAAACCAGCATTGATTGGCCGAATGCTATACAGTCAGCCAATCAATGCTGGTTCTTCTCCTACCTTTAGATGTCTTCTCCGTGCAGCTTCCCCGCAGCGTCTTCCGGCTCTGAATTCACTCTGCCAGGCATCAGGCCTGGGCAGAGCCGACTGCGCATGTCCACTTGTAGTGCGGGAATAGCGAGTGGTACTCGATCGAGTACGAGTATTTCGAATACCGTAGTATTCGATCGAATACTACTCGCTCATCTCTAATAGTGGTCTCACGGCCAAGTAAATTGCCAAACTGCATCATGTGAGTCCCATGAACGGGATTAGCACCTTTTATTCGGCTGTATCCCTTTTTGGCAAAGCTACGGAGCCCGCTTATTTCCAGAAATGGGAAAGGGATTGAAATAGCGCTTTTCCTCTTCATAAATGGATGCTAGTATATCATGCATTATACCACCAACATGACATCAAAGGAACATCAAAAGTACCAGAACATACCATATTCCTTCTGTATGGGTCACATCGTGAATAATGTATTCCTATAGCCAAAATGAACTGGACAAAACTGAAAAACAGGGAGGAATACTCAGTATAAAAATATAAATTTGATTAGAAATTATTAAAAACTTGGGAAGGATAATTACCAACATACAAGAAGGTAGTCTGCTCCTACACAGGCATAAAGGGAATGCAAAGGTAGCACAATGTTCATAAACATACAGAATTAGTATAATATATCGATCTATCTGCACCTCTGCCTATAGTTAGTGAGTACAATCTATACCAAGAGCTATGAATCAACATAAAAGCCACAAGTGTAACTAGCTCAGGTAAAGGCAGCGCCGAAACGTGCGTTGGGGTTCTGGGTATCTGCTCCCTCCAGGCCTATTACTACAATTCCACTATGGGTATATGTTCACTCTTATGTCTTTGATTATTCATTATACAGTCTATTTCACTGTCTTACTGAACACCTCTGAGATTTTCTGTTTCTGTGTCTGCTCTGATACTATATCCATTTACTATACACTCTGATTTTATGTATTCGTATATGATGTCTATTTATACTGCTAGCATTTATTTAATCCTATGGATTTGTACTTGATACTACTCCATACTGCTAGCACTTATTTTGAGTTACTTCTACCTGTCATCCTTATGTTTATTAATTGAGCAGCTCTGGTTATATACTGTACTAGTCAATTACCGTATAGATCTTAGTATATTTATGTACTTTACTATACCTGGTATCTCTACCATATTTTTTTACCTGATCTAGTTACACTTGTGACTTTTATGTTGATTCATACTGAGTAGCTCTTGGTATATATTGTACTCACTAACTATAGGCAGAGGTGCAGATAGATCGATATATTATACTAATTCTGTACGTTTATGAACATTGTGCTACCTTTGCATTCCCTTTATGCCTGTGTAGGAGCAAACTCCCTACTTGTCTGTTGGTAATTATCCTTCCCAAGTTTTTAATAATTTCTAAGAAAATTTATATTTTTATACTGAGTATTCCTCCCCGTTTTTCAGTTTTGTCTATATCATGCGTTAGCCACCATAAGTCACATTACAAACCCCTTTATCGCTGGTACTATACCTCCCATTCATTAAATTGTTGGAGAAATAGCAGTCAGGTTGGCACTTTAGCCCTCCTATTTTGGGAGTGTCCACTCTTACTCCCGCTCTGGACTTCCCTTTCTAAGATACCATGTGAAGTTACAAAAATACATTTTACCCTAACTCTAGAAATATGTCTATTGAAACTAAGAATAGACTGCATTCCAGCTTCATGCAGGGTAGTAGTTTGTTATATACTGTTTGCTACTCTTTCTTTGATTGCCTTAAAGGGGATGTCCCATCACAAGGATCCAGGGGCGTAACTACCGTGGTAGCAGCAGTAGCAGCTGCCACAGGGCCCGGGCCATTAGGGGGCCCGGTGACAGCCGCTACCGCTGCGTTTTTTTTAAAATAGGCAGTTACGGGCCCTATTCACTTGCCGATCCTGGCTGGGCCGGGATCGGCAAGTGACACCGCGGGCCCCACAGGGGCTATCATTATACTCGGGGGTCTTTGCAGACCCCCGAGTATAATGACCGGCGGATCGGGAGAGGTAATGGAACATAACAAACACTGTTACTTACCTCTCCGCGATCCTGCCAGGCCTCCGTCCTACTGTTGTCTGACGTCTCTGACGTCACATGAACCCGGCATGCTTCCCGGGTCATGTGACGTCCGACGTCATTAAAGAAGGACGCGAGAGGAGGACAGCACAGCACAGGAGCCGGGGAACAGGTAAGAAGCAACAGTGGGTTGTTTTTTTTATGTTTTTATTCCCTGGGTCTCCGATTATTATACTCTGGGGTCTGAAAAGACCCCAGAGTATAATAATTGTTTATGGGTGTCCACAGAGGGACACTATTGGATTTAATACTGTGTGCAGGGGCCACTATGGGGTTAATACTGTGTGCAGGGGCCACTATAGGGGTTAATACTGTGTGCAGGGGCCACTATAGGGGTTAATACTGTGTGCAGGGGCCACTATAGGGGTTAATACTGTGTGCAGGGCCACTATAGGGGTTAATACTGTGTGCAGGGACCACTATAGGGGTTAATACTGTGTGCAGGGACCACTATAGGGGTTAATACTGTGTGCAGGGGCCACTATAGGGGTTAATACTGTGTGCAGGGGCCACTATTGGGGTTAATACTGTGTGCAGGGGCCACTATTGGGGTTAATACTGTGTGCAGGGGCCACTATTGGGGTTAATACTGTGTGCAGGGGCCAGTAAGGGGCATAATAGAGTGCGGAGGAGGGGGTCGGTCGAGGTCTTCGGCGTCAGTTGGGATGGGGGGGGGGGCCCATGTCAAAAGTTCGCCACGGGGCCCCGCCATTCCTAGTTACGCCACTGCAAGGATCCTATCTATACTGCTTGTTAATTTAGATGTAAGACTTTTCCTAAATACACTGCTTCGTTTGTCCACTATCTTACTTTATTCAATTCATTGTTGACACAGCCCTTGACTTATCTGCTCAAAAGTCAAGTGATGTAGCTGCCTGCTCTCAGGGGGGAGGGAGGAGTGGCTAAGTGCACGGGAGCCAGTCTGTGTATCTAGCTATTCCTGTGTCTACACCACATGACCTAGCTTCCTGCTCTCAGATAGGAGAGAGGAGCTGCTTTCATTTCTGAACTTGTCTTCTGTTCTCCCAGTTATCAGGCAAGCTAATTCAATTGTGTTCATTATGGCAGAGACAGGCAGTCTCTGTATGTAACACAGAATGGAGTTGCTCCCGCCTGTACTTCATTGTCCAATATTGTGCATATAGTGTTGTTTGAGGACCTTTGATGACACCACAGGCCCTTCAGCCACCCCATAGGATCATGCTATCTGGTGGGAGGAGCTACACGCTAATTTGGGGCAGAGCTAAACATCGGGTTGCATATGAAACCCCGCCCACAAAATGATGCAAGAAACCAGGAAGAAAGAAGATTTTAATTTTACAGCAGTGAAGACTGGTGAGTATGCGACGTGGGAATATCCCTTTAAATAGAAGATTCACAGATGTCCCCTCACTTGCCGACATTGTGAGAAAGGGAATTATTACGAACAAATGTTAACACTCAACCAAAATAAAGGGAAAAAATCTTTCAAAATTGGGAATGTTGGAGACTTCTCTTGCATATGTAATTCTGTACAGATAAGTATATTGATATACATAAACACCCAGGGGTGATTCTGTATCTGTCTACCATTCCCCTTTACTTCCCCCAGCATAGTTTATAATTTTTTGTAATCTCTTTTTTTCTTTAGTTTTATAATAATACTATATGTTATATGTATTATTTGGATTTATTTATATAGCACTCATCATATTCCGCAGCACTTTTCAGATATTGTCAACACTGTCCCATATAGGGCTCACAATTTACTTCTACATCACCATGCTGCCAGATATATGACTTGTATTTGGATTGACTACTGTGCTTACAATAGTATTGTGATGATGAGAGCCTCAGTTATGTATTTTCACTCATGTATTTTTCTTTGGTGTATTATTACTTGGTCATACTAACCCTTTTGGTTTCAGGAATGTGGTATGGTGCTTTGGGATCAAATCTTTTTGTTGTCCCAAGATCTGCAATGACTGCTAGCTCCATTAGCATACCCGTGCGAAAGTCAGTATATCAGCAGGGGGTTCTTGCAACTAGATGACTGGAAAGTACGCAAACACTAGACTTTGTGGCTGTAGCCAAAACTACAAAGGAAATATGGTTTTATGATGATATTTCCCTAGTAAGACATCCTACAGTGACACCGATAAATTATTCAGGTGTGCAAGACGAAGGTGCACAGTTCCAGTCCAAACAAGGTACTGTTGGGCGCAGGGAAAGGGTCCAAACACTGAACTCATGACCCAAAGGCTTCTGTGGGGCCATTCTTAGTGTATACCCAATGGGGTCTTGCCACAAACCCCACCATACCCCTTGCCTGACACTACTGTCATCTGGCGAATAACTATGACTGTTCATAGTTATTCAGTTTCAAGATGGTATCACTCAGGGGAGGAGACCAGGGTAGTATATGGTCTCACCTTGAGGGGGGGGGGGGGTCTCTTTTTCCTGGACAGTATGTAGAGGACACATGATATTTGACTGACATAAGCAATTTCCCTGAGGCCTAGGAGTGAGGCCTCAGCAAATCAGACCACAACTTCGTTTGGTATTAACATTTTCTATTCTTTTAATCCCATTTTATTTTCTGTATTGTATTTTGCTTTTACCTGTACTTGTTTGACAATCCTCTGATCCTCTACCCAAATGTATCTCACCTTGAATGAATTCGGGCTAGACACAGCCCAGCAAGGTACTAGATACTTCTTTCAAGTCTACAGTTTTCACAATAATTTATCCTTTCACTCTAATATTGTAATCACTTACATATATCCTTATTAGATTCACACATAGAAGGTTTCATTCAAATCCAACATCTCCTTCTTGGTGAGTTTATTTTTTGTCAATGAGTGTAGAATAGAGATGAGCGAACAGTAAAATGTTCGAGGTTTGATATTCGTTTCGAGTAGCCCCTCAATATTCGACTACTCGAATCGAATATCGAACCCTATTATAGTCTATGGGGGGAAAATGCTCGTTTCAGGGGTAGGCAACGTTCGATCAAATTATACTTACCAAAAGGGGCCACACGGTGGCTCAGTGGTTAGCACTGCAACTTTGCAGCGCTGGCAGTCCTGGTGTTCAAATCCCACCAAGGGCAAAAAAACATCTGCAAGGAGTTTGTATGTTCTCCCCGTGTTTACATGGATTTCCATCCCGTATTCCAAAAAGACATACTGATAGGGAAAAAATGTACATTGTGAGCTCTATGTGGGGCTCACAATCTACATAAAAAAAAAAAAAAAAAAAATTATACTTACCAAGTCCACAAGTGAGGGTCGGGCTGGATCCTCCAAGAAGTCTTCTCCTTACAGCGTCCCCGCGGCATCTTCCGGCTCTGAATTCACTCTGCCAGGCATCGGGCCTGGGCAGAGCCGACTGCTCATGCCCGCACTACAAGCGATGCCTGGCAGAGTGAATGAAGAGCCGGGGGACGCTGCACTGAGAAGACTTCTAAAGGTAGGAGAAGAACCAGCGTTGATTGGCCGACTGTATAGCATTCGGCCAATCAATGCTGGTTCTGCATCGAACTTTTAAATTCGAATAGCTAGTGGTACCTACTCGATCGAGTACTACTCGCTCATCTCTAGTGTAGAACATTGTAACAATGTTGATAACATCCATATAGTTTTACCTTTCTCTCATATATCAGCTGAATCACACATCTAACTGTTCACTTTGGGTATAAGAGTAGGTTTTTCATGTCTCTTGTAGTACACTTCTTGAAAGAGTCTTCTTTTATAGTGCATTTTACTGTATATATTTACACGGCTTTGAGCTTGCGTTTAGCTTGTTGTTGCAATCATCGCCAATTGTAATTGCAAATAACGCAACTCATGGCAAAAAAAAAAGCTTTAGCAAATGAGGCGCAGCTAGGTGATGTGCAAGGCTATTTGAACTCTATAATGGGATGTTCGGGAGGCTGATGACGACCATTAATTCACAAACCAGTGGCATTTACATTCCTGGATTCACTGATTGTTGTTACAAGAAAAAGGACGTGCCTTCCAAAGCTGAGATGTTGTTTCCTTCTATTTTAACCAATTTCCTCCTTGTTCAGAATGTGGCTCATGAATGGAAAACATTTTAGCATCTCCTTGCATTAAATGTAAAATGGATAAATTAAGACGGTGTAGGCAGCCATCCCTGCCAAGGTTTCATTTCGGGAAAAAAACAGACAAAGTAGTAGCGCTTTTCGATCTTCATTAATAGCTTTTATGTTGCAATATGGAAAAAAATACATATTTTTCTATGCAAATAGCTGCTTATGTCTTCACCATGGACTGGCAATAGCCCTTATTATCAGCAGTTTGTGCTGCTCTAAAAAAAAAAAGCGTTTAGCATTTCTAAGTTCATCTGAAAGATCATTGTCATTTCTTGCACAGGCAAAGAGACTGCAATAAAAATTTCTTCTGTGTTTCTCCTTTTTACGTTTAATTTCTGGAAAAGGAGCAAAACTTAAATTACATGACATTTCCCAGTTTCTTTGAGTAAAAAGCCAAACTTTTGTTGGCCTCATTAGTGAATTTGTTTCAAGGGGTTGTCCAGGGGGATGAAAAAAATGTAAAAAAAAATACTCACCTGTCTCCAATGCTCCAGTGTCCTCCCAGTGTGTTTGCAGTCCCTCTGCCCAAAGGGTCCCTTCCGGAGTTCAGCTGGATGGAAAACGATATCACTACATGTGACATCACAGGTCTCCTCCTGAAGTCTGCTGAGGCCGCTGATTGACCTCAGCAGTCACGTGACCACTGGAGCCAATCAGCAGCTTTGGTAGTACTCTAAAAGAGTACCAGGAGAGGCTGCCGGAGCAGAAGAACCAGGACGTGCCAGTAGGAAACCTTATATTAAAATGGTTGTCCAATGTTGCCTGGGCAACCCCTTTAAGGCACAGAACAAAAAATGCTGCTTTTTTTTGGTGCATTTTGGGCACCGCAGAAAAATTTGCAAGAAAAAAAAATCCAGTGTTTTACAGTGCATGCCAAGCGGGTGAGACGTTAGTAAATCTCATCAACATGTTGCAGAAAAGCATCTGTAGCAGAAACCCTGTGAAGACCAGCATGTCAATTTATACTGTGGATTTTCATTGCGGACTTCAACATTTGTGTTTTCTCATGTTCTCTTTAGGATAAGGATTTTAGGCTATAACCTTAAATTCCCGAGAAATACGAAAGATGACATAATATGTCTCTCCATTCCTGTGCTAATTCTTACATAACCGTGCATTACTGTATATAAAAGTAATTTTGAGGTAACAGATGGATGTGCAGGGGGATATGACAAGCAAATATGCCGTCCTAATCCCATAAATAATACTTGATTGACATGTGCACACTGCATGAACCAAATTAAAACCGTCCTCCCATTGGGCTTCCATGCCGCAGCCACAGAAGGTTTACAGATATAATGACTTGATATCATTTCCATATTTTTAGTATGTGATTGTTTTAGACCAAGTGAGAGAGTATAACTTTTATTATTCATTAGTTTTTGAGAAGCATTTGCCTGTTCTACAGGTATGGTACTACTGTAAAATACCCAATTGTTGTTACATAGCCTTAATATTGGTCACACAATAAGTGAATCTGTAAGAGCAGTTTGTATTTCAACTACTATTCTTAATACTTCAATAATCAGATATAAATATTCAGTGTTCATAGATGCCGATGCCGTGGGGGAAAACAAAGTAGAGATTCCGCTTTGAAAAATCATGAAAAGGACTCTGAACACTGACAGTGTCTGACTTTATAGTGTCCACTGTCAAATGTGACTCGGTTATTCCATGGTTACGGATAGCAACACATTCTAAATAGGCAAATGTGTGAAAAACATAGTAAGTGGATATCATCACCCAGTGCTATTGTTACGTTATATGAGCAATTCTCTTGCGAGATTTTAAAGTGTGATACCTCTAATAAAAACCCTTTCTCTGTATAACAAGAATAAAACTACTGCATGGAGGAGGGTGGTGGGTGGTAAGAGGGGTGACTGTGCATGGACCCACACCATTAAAGTCTAGTCATTAGAACTCATGGCCAAGCCAGTGATTCCCTTGGATATATAATCAGTGGTTAAATTGGGCCGGAACGCACCGGAAATCAGTTCCACCATTTTTTTTGTTTTTTGCCTTGGTACCAGCACTCCCCCCATTTTGCCCAGGTGTTTTTAATTAGCAGGAGACTGCAAAAAGGGACCCACCTATTAGCTCACAGTCCTCTGACTGGGGCAACATGGTAAGGTGTATTTTTTGAGATCTGTTCACATGGTGCGGTGCTGCGTGGTATCTGCTGCTTCTGTGGCACTGTGCCCGTGGGCACTGTGTTGTGGTTGTGGCGGTTGCTGTGCAGCGCCACGCCCAGTAGAGTAGGGACCCACTATAAAGAGGTCGCCGTGAAGTGGCTAGTGGGCTTATGCACATTGATCAATATGTATACTAAGAACCTTTGCTGATGTATACTAAGAAAATTTGCTGAGAAGCACTAGATCAATGTATAAGATTGGGATGTGCGGGCCATGTTTTTCTCTTTTTGTACACATAATTGCAAAATGACTTTAAGCATTCCAGGATAAATGTGTCTGAAGCCAAATGTGTGGAACATAAAAAACACAGTTGCTTACCTCTCCTGGCTCCAGAAGGCTTCGGGCCTACTTGGTGATGTCCCAGACAGAAGCCCCTGCTCATGTGACGTCCCATACATTATTGAAAATGACCAACATCTGCCAGGAGCGCGACGGAGCCAGGGAGAGGTAAGTAACAGTGTTTTTTGTATCCTCTCTGGGCCCTGGGTCTAAAATTATTATACTCTTATTATACTCAGAGTATAATAATTGTTCATGGGTGTCCACTATGGGTCATAATACTATGTGAAGGGGCCACTATGGGGCATACATTATGCCCCTTAGTGGCCCCTGCGCAAAGTATTATGCCCTATAACAGTGTGTGCAGGAATGCAGGGGGGAAGGGGGGGCGGAAAGGGGTTGTTGGTTGGTTGGTCAGGGTCTTCAGCAGGGGGAAGAGGGTGGAGAGAGCATTCCCCCTAAAAAAAACACAATTTAAACACTGTATATAATACACCCCATTTATAAGACATACTCCATTGTTTGGCAAAATATTGCCTAATATGTTCTACTAAATTTATTAGTCAACCTTCACCATTTTGATATAGTCACACCATTTTCACTGGCTTGTAGGTTTATACCACAGTATTTCCCATAATGAGTTAAAATTAATCCCAAAGAAACTGATACACAAGATACATACAGGATTCTACAGGAGAGGTGTTGGATGTACCATAAATATACAATGCCCTCCCATAACCACAGCCCTAAGACTACAGAAGCCTACACCATGGCGATGACTCATTGACTTCTATGGGAGAGTTCTGCTTGTGACCTGTGACCTGCGACCTGTGCAGAGGTCATTGTGCAGGGAGGGGTAGAAGGTGAGCTGTGATAACGCATTATAAATACCGGTAGTGAGTCCAATAATGGATGTGTTATTTTTTCTGGGATCCTGTGTAGCTAATGAGATCCCTGCTAAGAGGTGAAGGTAAGAGTGTAAGGGAAGTAGCAGCAGAAGATAAAGCTTCGTGGCCAGTATAAAAACTACAGTTTTTTAGTATCTTTTAAATATATAAAATAACATGAAAAATTAAAGTAAACTCCACCAAGCATTCATAAAAAATATTTAAGTCAAAAACTTTCATCCTCTAATGACACATTTACTTCGAAGGGGTTTTCCATTAGGAAAAAAAAAATAGTGTCTAAGGGCTCGTTCACATCTGCGCCCGGGAGTCCGTCCTGCAGGTTTCCGTTTCCTGCACAAATCTGGGTAGGAGACTGAAACCTGCCGGAATCTTTCCAAACCAATTCATTTAAATGGGTTTGAAAAGTGTCCAGCCGTGAGCGCCGGTGAGCGTTTTATGCTCTCCGCGGCGAAACCGGTTTTGTTTAACCGGACACAGAATCAGTGAATAGATACCTCTCTTGCTGATATATTGCTGCTTTTGCTTTGGGGCAACAAGGGTGTTGCCATTATTCCAAAGAGGTGAGCAGCAACACACACATTGGCACCAAGTCACAAAGGGGACACACTGTTTATGCAGGTGACTTTAACCTGTCTCTGCAGGGCTGGGTTGATATACTGGGTTCTGAAACAGACTTCCTTTAAGTCTTATGTCTTAGGGTGCATGCACACTATGTAACGCCGGGCGTGTATGAGAGCCATACACGCCGGCATTACGGCAGACTGACGAACACTTCCCATTCACTTCAATGGGAGCGCTCGTAACAGCGGCGTTTACGAGCGCTCCCATTGAAGTGAATGGGAAGTGTTCGGCAGCCCTGCTGTAACGCCGGCGTGTACGGCTCTCATACACGCCCGGCGTTACGTAGTGTGCATGCACCCTTAATGATGATTTTTCCTTCTAGTTTTGTAGAGTTTATCAGTTCGTCTATCACCTCTTGGGCTGAATAAAATATGCAGGTTGTATTTTATGTTATTTCTCCCCTAATTGCTGCAAAATATGAAATTTTTATGGATCCAAAAGTTTTCTGCTCTGGTGTGTGAAGATGAGCTGGGATGCCTAATAAAGCATTTGATTATTATAAGACAATGCTTTGTTTCCTGTATCAAACATAAAATTAATAAAACGTTGTTAGCCATAAGTATCCTCATTGTTTATTAGGTGGATGCACACTAGTAAAGCCCATTAATTTTATGTGCTCCAACCAATGAAATACTATTGTGAGTCCCAGATTGTACTTCTCCCCCTCACTCCCACCTTTCATGTGTCGAAAAGCAACTGAACTTTATAGTCTGGACAGTTTCCATTGTAATTACACTCCCCATAAACAGAAACATGGTGCCTGGTCTAAACCAATTGGTCAGCAGGAAATATTTTCCAATGTACTATAAATGAACTTGAAACAAAGGCATTAACCTCCATGGTGAAAGCCGCAGTGCGTGCAGTGCTATGATAACATGGCTTGTCAAATGAAAAACAATAAACTGTTCATCATATGAATGGGGCACATTGAAATCTAGGTAAATGCTAAACATATAGTGAATCCATCCAAAACAAATGGCAGTATGGGAAATCTAAGCTGCACATTTAAGAGGTCTCCATTGAGTTCAGCTGGCTCACTTTGTGAAATCTATTGTCACATTTCTGAAATTGGATTCTGCAAGTAAAACAAATGAGAGAGAATCAGCATACAGGGAATTGGAAACCCAATTTCACGTCTGTCAGCTTAGTTGCTAAGGTGTATATAACCAGAGCTCTTCACAAGTTATTCAGAATATTGCAATGGGCTCATTGTGAGAATGTTATAGCAGGGTCAAAAAGTACATCGTTGTTTCTGTGTTTTAATCACATATAAAAGATGGAAGCGGGTACATGACATTTTATACGATCCCACCGGAAGATGAATGCTTTCACTGCAATAATGTACTAGCCATGCGGCATATAATAAGATAGATTTCTCTCTCTCTCTCTTTATATGGACTCCTAGAAACTTTGGCTTTTATTCTCAAACTGTGGAGTTTAGCTGGAAGTATACCTGGAAGTGTGTTACTTCGAACCACTTGGGATGTGTTATGGGAGTTTGCCAAGTAAACAGAACAAGGGCCAAGCCTCTTGTGTTATTGCTGCCTGGCTAGTAAAATAACAAGCGTCACATAGTGTCAGAGAAGGTGACTACTACAAGGATCAGACTATCCATGCAAATGTGTCTATCTGGCTATCTACAAATATATATATATATTCTACAGATGTAGCACTAAATTACAGGTATTAGTGGCTTTTGTTGTTATGCTATCATGCTAAAGTGTGTCATCAGATTCAAGTTAAAGAATCAGTCTATCTCATATCTATCTATCTATCTATCTATCTATCTATCTATCTATCTATCTATCTATATTATTTATCTCCTAGATATAAGTTCTGTATCTAATATTGTATATAGTTTTGTTGGTCCTTCCAAATCACTTTGTTTACTTAACTAGTCCATGACCAGGACAATCTTTCATTTTTCCCAATCAGACATGTTTTTCAAGTTTTTTTAGTGTGGGGCTGTTTTTCAGCATATGGCACTGGCAAACTTAATAAAAGTAATGATGAATAGACCAATGTACCGAGACATACTTTATAATAAAATCTGCTGCTAACTACCAGGATGATGAAGTTGAGATGAGGGTGGACATTTCAGCAAGACAATGATCCTGAACACACGGCCGAGCTCATCTGTATCCAATAGAAAATCGAAAGAACTAAGGCTGAGTTCCCATTGAGTTTTTTGGTCAGGAATTTGGTCAGGAATCTGCCTCAAAATCAGTCTCCAAAAAGAGTTCTATTGGGAGGCTTTTTTTTTTGGAGGATCATTTTGAGGCAGATTCCTGACAAAAAAAACAGTGTGAACTCAGTCTTAAGCTCAGAGTTCATAGAAGTAGCCCACCGAACCTTCAGGATCTGAACTGTGTTTGTGTGAAGAATGGGCCAAAATCACACCTGAACAATGCCTGACACTGGATACAGGAAACAGGAGGCGCCTTGAAGCTGTCATCACCAACAAAGGCTTCTGTATGTTTCAGTAAGTGCATTCAATACTTTATTCCTGTGTCATTTCTCATTATTACATATAACATAATTATAATTTATGGATATCCATGGTTAGATATATTTGCCTGTGTGGATTGGATGGGTTGTTATTGACATCTGGTGAAAATGTTATGGTAATAGCACCTTTAAATATATTAACTTAGACAATTGGTGATGCATTCAATACTTATTTCACCCTCTGTAGGATAGGGCTAGAAGATGCAATTTGGGCGAGTGGTGGCAATCTCTTTTATGTATATTATTTGGTTTTATTGATTTATTCTACATTGTTCTCCCCATAAAATTAACCTTTGGGGGCATTTCTACATTATTTATTTTTATTGCTAATTTACCATATACTGAAACTGATTTAGTAACTGGATCTAACCACAGGAGGAATACAGGCTGCTGAGATATACTACAGATTTGATCTGTATCTGCTTTCTCTATGGCCCAGTCCGGCTGCCACTGACAGCCATCTCCCCATACCTGCAGTTACATTATCTCCATACAGCTGCAAAGTTTGAGAGACTGATCTATGATGTCCATGCAGAGCTAAATGCAAACCCTCCAGACACTCTAAAATGTAACAGCAAAGGAAAGACTTAGTATAACAGTGATCAAAGGGTATGTTGTATGGTTAAAATGAAACATGCCCTGGCAAGTTGTTGCACTGCACTATGTGAATGGACCTTTATGAACAGCAATTAAAGGGGTTGTCCCATCACAAGGATCCTATCTATACTGCTTGTTAATGTAGATGTAAGACTTTTCCTAAATACACTGCTTCAGCAAAACTGCTTTGTTTGTCCACTATCTTACTTTATTCAATTCATTGTTGACACAGCCCTTGACTTATCTGCTCAAAAGTCAAGTGATGTATCTGCCTGCAATCAGGGGGGAGGGAGGAGGGGCTAAGTGCATGGGAGCGAGCCTGTGTTTCTAGCTATTCCTATGTCTACACCACCTGACCTAGCTTCCTGCACTCAGATAGAGGAGAGGAGCTGCTTTCATTTCTGAACATCTTCTGTTCTCCCAGTTATCAGGCTAGCTAATTCAATTGTGTTCATTATGGCAGAGACAGGCAGTCTCTGTATGTAACACAGAATGGAGTTGCTCCTGCCTGTACTTCATAGTCCAGTATTGTGCATATAGTGTTGTTTGAGGACCTTTGATGACATCACCTGCCCTTCAGCCGCCCCATAGGATCACGCTATGCATTGGGCGGAGCTACACACTAATTTGGGGGAGGAGCTAAACAGCAGGTTGCATATGAAACCCCACCCACCAAATGACGCAAGAAACCAGGAAGAAAGAAGATTTTACAGCAGTCAAGACTGGTGAGTATGTGACATGGGAATACCCCTTTAATTGCAATTGAGGCAGTTTGTGTTCTGGGGATGGGATTTCAGCTTCCTACTGCTCAAGTCCCTACAATCTCCTGCCTACATAACCCTTTCCACTGCTATAATATTACTCATCCTACCTGAGCAGCATGAGCAGTGCTCCAGAGCTGCAGGCCCGCCCCCAGTGCACTCATTTGCATATTACATCAAAGTTATTCTTCTCCAAAATACAAAAGGGACTTAAATGACTACCACAGGCACAACATTTACATCTAATGAATCATTTTAGGGACATAAAGGACATCCCCTTAGCTTTGTAATTAGAATTATTTTACATGCTGCAGTTTTCTTGTATTCCTGATGCTGGAGCATCTCACAGTAAGTATACACGGCTGCCATATTTTATACTGTAGTTAAAGAGGTATTCCACTCACAACAAGTTACCCCCTCTGCAGGACCCCCAACAATCAGGAGAATTGGGGAGGTTTTCCATTCCAGTTTAAAATGAGGAGCGGGTTGGGAAGATGATAAAGGAAGAAGTGTTAAATTGAATGCACCTCTGTTACTTTACTGGATCTTGATCTCACCTGCAATTGAGCAGTGCAGCATATAAACATGTCCCAGAACGGCTAATCTGCGGGAGTCTCAGCTGTCAGACCCTATCAAATCTAAAATTAATAAAGCATATCAATATTAGAAAGTGGAGAACTCCTTTAAAGCCATGGTTTAGGGAGACCCCATTACAAGTTTTGCTATGGGGCCCCATGGTTACTTGTTGTGCCCCTGTTTTTCCCTGAATAATGCTAAATGTGGGTAGCAGTTACACACACAGTGACCTTTACATTATAATATTACATCTAAGGTGTCTTAACTGCCTAAATCCCTTAACATTAGTGTGCACTAAAGGGTCAATGTTAGGGTCCATTCACACTGAGGAAAATGGTGAGGAATTTGGTGTAGAATTTCTGTGCTGAAAAAAAAGCCTTCTATTGACTTTAAAAAAAAGGAAAAAGGGAACCATTGAAGTCAATGGGAGGCTTTTTTTTTCAGCGCTGAAATTCTACGCCAAATTCCTCACCATTTTCCTTCATGTGAATGAACCCTTATGGCGTTATGTGACTCATTGTTAGATGATACGTTTTAGGTTAGACTGCTACATATACAATACATGAATATCAGCCTTAAATGCTGTTGTCTGCAGCTTTTCATTGATTTTATAATTTTCGTCTCATGTTCAGAAGGCAGTATTATGACAAAAGTCACAGCAGCGCTTGCTGAACGCTGACTTTGTCACTGCTAAATTGTCAAGTCTGAAAATAACATTCTGCATCGTGGTCATATAAACTATTCACCATTCTTGCAGTTTTTAAAATGCCATGATTAAGCAAAAACTAATTTCTGAAGAGGCAGAATCAGCAGAATGCAAAGCTATGAGTGGAAATAGCATGATGTAAAACAACAAGGCACATAAAACACTTTATTGGTGCTCGGATCTGCTAAGTCATTGGGACACATCCAAGAATCAGCACATTCTAAATGTTACTAATTCACAAATTAAGACGCATTTGCCACAGCTTTCTGTTCAATCTTCTGCTGCTCTTTTAGTGGAGCTGAAATACAGGAGAATGAAAATGCTACAACCTTTTATCTGTAGCCTGCCTGACGTCTTGTTAGCAGTTGTATATAGACATACAGCAAATATTGTACAATATTGTCTACAATGTGACAGGTTTTGTGTGAGTAAATATACATTTATGCCTCTGTCTGGAGGGTCGTCTTTCCAGTGTTCAATCCCATAACACATAATCTCATAAATCATAGCACCATTAACCAGTCACTGACCCCTGGTAAAGAGATGCATATAAAAAGTATCATTCAATTGTCCCTATGCATAATACATGTCAATATAAGAATAAACAATAAACTGGATAAAAAACTGAAGAAAGGCTTTGAGAGACAATGATAGGCTAAGTTCACACATTGCGCATGTTCTTGTACAGATCTGTCCACACATAATAACTGATCTCCAATCTGATTAAGTACAATTTTAACACAGTATCACAACAAACTAACAAATCCCAGTTTTTTCTGCTTTCCATTCATTTCAATTGACATTGCAGAAGCAGAATTCACCTGAATATAAATTCAGAAGCTGAAAAAATTATCTAGAGGAAATAATCTGCCTGACTTAAACTGAGGGTTGGTTCACACTAGCAGTTGTATTCCGTCCGCAAGGAGTCCGCATGGAGACCCCCCTGGACGGAATGCAATCGCAACTGCAAGCGATGTGCTTGCAAAGCACATGGAGCCCATACACTATAATGGGCTCCGTGAATGGTGCAGGCATTGCGTGGCAAGCACACGGAGCCCATTATAGTCTATGGGCTCCGTGTGCTTAACTGCACAGCGCTTGCATTTGCGTTGGTATTCCATTCAGGGGATTCTCCATGCGGACTCCTTGCGGAAGGAATACAAGCACTAGTGTGAACCAACCCTGAAATGAATACCGGTAACAAAGTTGGGAGGTGTTTTTTGAGGCAGATTTTGAGAAAGATTCTGCCTCAAAAATCCTCCTACAAAAAACTCTGTGTACTTACACTTAATATTCATTATTTATTTTTAGAGCACCATTAATTCCATAGTGCCATATATGTGTAAAGGGTTTATATACTAAACATAAAATACATAATCACTAACTAGGTGAACTAACTGGTGCAGTGGGATAGAGGACCCTGCCTGCAAGGGATTACGTTCTAGTGTATAAGGGAAGGGGCATAGGCGAGGAGAGGATAGGTGATGTGGCAGGAGGATTATATGAAGGCTTTTCTGAAGAGATGAGTCTTTTACTACCTCCAGTAAGAACATAGATGGAAATTAGTAATAGGAGTAAGTAGCATGTGCAGTAACCAATGATATACAATTATAGTGGATGCAGATAAGATTGTGGAGTACATGGCTCACAAGTGATCTCAGACATGGAAGCATGATGATGCCAGTGACATTACTGGCGGTGTTCAGCAACTTCAGCACTAGGGTTGAGCCGATCTTGACTTTTCAGGATCGATTTTAAAATCCGATTTCCGATCATTTTTCATTCGAACCCGATCTCGATCCCAATTTCCGATCCCAATGCAAGTCAATGGGATTTTTTTATTAATCGGAGATCGGATTTTAAAAGCAATCCTATTCACTATACAGCATGGAATCTAACAATTGTTAGAATCCACGCTGTGTAGTGAATCACTAAGTAGCCAGAGGATTTTTTTTAATCCTCTGGCTACTTAGTCCCCCTTGGTGTCCACTTACCTCCAGAGCTGGCAGGTCCTGTGCCCCGTGCCTTCCTTCTTCTTTGCTTCGCTGCCGCTCCACGCTGCTCCCTGCCCCCTCCCTGCCAGGTTAGGAGAGTGTAGGCGGGTTAGGAGAGTATGGGCGGGTACTGGGAGGGGAGACGTCACGTCTCCCCGCCCAGTACCCGCCCACACTCTCCTAAGCCACAAGCCCCGCCTTCCTAGCTCTTTAAACACTAAGGAGGCGGGGCAGCGAAAAGACCAGCGTGGAGCGGCAGCAAGAGGCAGAAGGAGAACACACCGGGCACCGGACCAGCCATCTCTAGAGGTAAGTAGCTACTACAGAGGTTTAGTTTAGTCTCCCATTAGAATGAATGGAGGCAGCCGGCATGCAGGGGGTTAAGGCTGTGTGTCAGCTGCTTCCATTCATTCCTATGGACCTGCAGCATAGCCTTTACACTGAGTATACAGCATATACTCAGTGTGAAGGCTAAGCAAAGCATTGTGGGAAAAGATCACCGATTTCGATCCCACCTAAAAAGATCGTGTTCGGAATTCCAATCACGATCGAGAAATTTTCTCAATCGCCGATCGGAATCCAATCTTTTCCGAACACGATCGCTCAACCCTATTCAGCACATTTCTCCTCCGCCTCCTTGCCACCCTTATAGTTAAATATTAGAGATGAGCGAGTACTGTTCGGATCAGCCGATCCGAACAGCATGCTCGCATAGAAATGAATGGACATAGCCGGCACGCGGGGGGTTAAGCGGCCGGCCGCCGTCAAAGCGGAAGTACCTGATCAAAGTGGAAGGCTGATCCGAACAGTACTCGCTCATCTCTATTAAATATCTATGTAACAGTGTCTTTGTTCCATCATCTCCATCTTCACTGATCCTTGTACGGTGCCTTTTTTCTCATAGGAGACAACACCTAAAAGGCTAAGGAATATATTTCTCTGGATAGCATTCCAAATTTTGATGAGTTGGAGGAAAATCCACTGGAATGTGAGAAGGGACAGCTAGAGATGGATATCAGTGTTATAGCTGGTAGTAGTGACACTTGCAGCCATCATGGAATGGGTAGGAATAATTGAGGCAAATCTAGAGGAATCATGAAGAAGGCCATGGCCATTCCCAGGTGTTCTGAAAAAAGTGTCGAGGCAGATGATGATGAGATTGGAGAGTAAAAGTGAATGAACTGGAATGTCCTTTTCAAATTTTACTAAATTTTTTAACTGGGCCAAACCCCAAATTTTGGGGTTTCTTCAGCAATGAATCCTTATTATAAGTTTTCAGCCTTTTTCTGCATCACCGATGTCAATAAGCAAATTTGATAAAGCAGGTGTTGATGAACTTCTAGGCTGATTTGTATATCCATAAAAAGCCTGCATCACTTATCAGATTGTCACACACAGGTATATTTCTGCTCCTATTAAAGGACCCTACTTGACAGTATTGGTTTTGGAGGTATTTTAAACATGACAGACTCTGAAGAGTCAGAAGTTTGTTTCACGACTTCACAGCCCTGGATGTGTTAGTAGCTTATCACGAAAGAAAACTTCAAATTAAAATCACCTAGATACTAGTATATTTATAGGTAGAAAATCTCTAATGTAACTTCAGGTTTCTCATGAAATGCATCTTAGAAACAATATGTGTGCAAATCTTTCATTATCAATCTGTTGTGTTACTTGTCTATGGGGGTTGGGCATTTCTTAAAGAGGACCTGTCAGCTCTTGTGACATTTCTATTTTTAGTAAATACTTATATCCACCATAACATTGCAATTCAGAACATTCTGTCCTCTGTTATTCCTCCTAGAAATATATAATTAAATTGACAAATGGGTGTTACTATTCCCCTCCTATTTACAGGAGGAATAATGTTGAATTGGACCATGGTAGGTTCTAAGAAAAGATCCTACAAAATGTAAAAATGAATGATGAAAAATATGAATAATTATATGAAAAATATTAATACCGCATTTACTAAATCTTACATGACAGGAGATATGACAGCTTATTTAAGGTACAATACAACTTTTCTACTGATTTTGGTGGAAAAAATATACATAGTCAAATCTTAACCATTGGGAGTCTTTCAGGTTCATTGCTGAGCTCAGGATCTGAGCAGATTTCTGCCATAGTAAAATATATATGTTTGTATACAATCTTTATGCTAGATTAGGTATATATAGCTAATCTAGCATAAAGATTGTATACAAACATATGTATTTTTGAATATCTTCAGAAAGTTTATACTCCCTCAAAAGATTTTTGAAATCCTACATTCACATCTCTTCCAAGATAATATAAGAAACCACCTCCTGCAAATGGGCATTGCCAGCCAAAATTTTCAGGAGTAGGTATTACAGTAAATCAGTAATAATAAATGAATAAGTGATGCTATTGCACAGGATATATCTCTATGGGGTGCAGTGGAAGCAGCTGCATTCAGACACTGATGCCCAGAGGACATGGTAAGATAAGTAGTAGAGATGAGCGAATAGTACTCGATCGAGTAGGTATTCGATCGAATACTACGGTATTCAAAATACTCGTACTCGATCGAGTACCACTCGCTATTCGAATGTAAAAGTTCGATGCAGAACTAGCATTGATTGGCCGAATACTATACAGTCGGCAAATCAACGCTGGTTCTTCTCCTACCTTTAGAAGTCTTCTCCGTGCAGCTTACCAAGTCCACGAGTGAGGGTCGGGCTGGATCCTCCGAGAAGTCTTCTCTGTGAAGCGTCCCCGCGGCATCTTCTGGCTCTGAATTCACTCTGCCAGGCATCGGGTCTGAGCAGAGCCGACTGCGCATGTCCGCTTGTAGTGCGGGCATGTGCAGTCAGCTCTGCCCAGGCCCGATGCCTGGCTGAGTGAATTCAGAGCCGGAAGATGCCGCGGGGACGCTTCACAGAGAAGACTTCTCGGAGGATCCAGCCCGACCCTCACTCGTGGACTTGGTAAGTATAATTTGATCGAACGTTGCCTACCCCTGAAACGAGCATTTTCCCTCCATAGACTATAATAGGGTTCAATATTCGATTTGAGTAGTCGAATATTGAGGGGCTACTCGAAACGAATATCGAACCTCGAACATTTTACTGTTCGCTCATCTCTAATAAGTAGCACATGTATACTATATGGATACCTCCATATTATACCTACAGGAAATTTATGACATCCCATTCTAAATTCATAGGCATTGATACTGAGTTGGTTCCTTTTTTCTAGCTAAACAGCTTCAGTCAAGCTCTCCAACTCCAAACTCATCCAACCATGTCTTTATGGACCTTGACTTGTGCACAGGGGTATAGTCATGCTGTAATAAAGAAGGGCCTTCCCCAAACTGTTCCCACAGACTTGGAAGCATACCATTGTCCAAAATGTCTAAGTGTGCTGAGGCTTTAAGTTTTTCCTCCTCTGGAACTAAAGGGTCTAGGCCAAGTGTTTGCATGGGCAGACTGCCTGGGGAGGTGCTGGATTTTATACACCTGTGGCAATGGGAGTAGATGAAACCTGAAGTCAGTTACTAAGATCTGTGGCCCAAACCCTTTGTCCATATAGTTCACTTTGCACTGCAACTAATGTTACGTCTCAGCTAATATATTCCTGTGTGTGCCCGCATGTCATAAAGCCGGTAACTGTTGTGAGAAGTTGCTTGAAATTAAACCCTCTCTTTGGAATTATCAAGAAAGAAAATATTGCACATAAATCTTGTTTGCAGCTGTTTATTCTTGAAATAAAAGTCATTTATGTCTAAATAATAAAAACAGATTTAAATGGTTTAAATACAACATAAAAAAGTCATAAACATAATGTAGTTGGAAGATGGTAACATTAAAATATGTAACCACAACGTGTCGGTTCTCACCTATCAATTTTAAAGATTATATGGAAATGTAAACATTTCAGTGTTCATTATAGAGATAATGAAGTGGAATTACATTGATTTGCCCGACACACACATTAACCCTTTAAATTGGTTTCCTGTCTATTATGCTTATAGGGAGGCAAAATAATTGCTAGAAAACCCTGTGTAATTGTGCTACGGGTCAGCTGACCTGCCAGCAAAAACCTGTAGGTTAATTCTACGTTTTCTGTACATGTATTATATGCAGATTATTGGCAAGGTGCTGCTCTTTGTGTTTAGAGATCTGCTTCTGATAATCCGTGCAGATGAATGGAGGAGCCATTGTAGTAATAATAATTCCTTCTATACTCTAGTCTGGGTAATTAGACTGATGTAATGAGCAGCGATCATTGTGTTTCTTATCTATCAGCCATCATCCTGGCTTGTATGGGCCACTATAATATAAGACTCTGTTACTGCAGAGTATAGAAAAAACATCCATAGCTATAGGTTACCTTTATGCATGGCTTACAACATAAAAATGGTGTCTTTCCTGCCACAGGCACTATTCGGAACAATACAACCATTAAAATGATACATGTAGAAAACTGCACAGTATCTGAGGTCATTGTCATGCAAAATAATTAGTAGCATAGCTCCTTGTCTGCAGATGTACTGTTTGTGCAAAACAACCATACAGGTAACAAACATTAACTTGTTACTGCTAATTTGCTGCAGCTTGATAACTCACAACAAAAGCCATTAAAGGAGCATGGAACACAGAAATGAACTTTTTTTGTGTTAGACAATTCGACAAACATAATGGGAGTCAGCGTCTGTAATGTTTTTTTATATTATAGTGAAAGGGAATGGACAAAGATGAAGGATGCTTCTTCGTCAGCATCTGTTATTGAAGTGCATTGTTCTCAACCTAGAACAGATGATAACAACAGACCATAATAACGGTAATGTGAACATACTCTAGGGCATATACAAGTAAGTACTCTTGACATATATACTAAATGGATCAGTGCTGAAAACAAATGACATTTATGGCTGCTGGGTTGAGCGTCTGTATGGCAACCACTAACACCATTACTCCACAACACTCCCTGCTCCCGTTTGACCGTAAAGATATCACATCAACTATTGGATGTACAATAACATCTAAATGGAAGTATTCTCATTGCTATCATCTGTATAGACAAGATTCCAACCACCTGTTTCAACTTCATTGATGGAATGTCATAAATAACATGTTCCTATTATACGTCAGGTGCATATGTTATGTTGTAGAAAATATTTTACTGGTACTTAACCTTTAAATGATTGCATATTTTCGATCACTTCACATGGTAGTACAATATCTGTTAGCGGAAGGTTTTTCATGTCAATCCAGGTGAATCTACTGAAACATTGTATAATTAGCTCTTAACAAGTTGCCTTTCACCTGCATATAACATATTTACAAGAACAGTATACATAGAAATCTGTGCAGATGTAGATGATTTCTATGTAAATGTCTCAAATATTCTAGAAATATTTAATTGATCTATTATACACAATTTTTAAAATGCGCATATCTATATTTGTACATATTAAAAGTTAATTAGTTACAAAAATTAAAAATTAGTTTTAAAATGTTTTCTAGCAATTAATGGCACCAGTTTTGTGTCTTGACTAGAGATGAGTGAGTAGTACTCAATCGAGTAGGTATTCGATCGAATACTACGGTATTCGAAATACTCATACTCGATCGAGTACTACTAGCTGTTCGAAATTAAGATTCGATGCAGAACCAGCGTTGATTGGCCGAATGCTATACATTGCCAATCAACACTGGTTCTTCTCATACCTTTAGAAGTCTTCTCCGTGCAGCGTCCCCGCGGCATCTTCCGGCTCTGAATTCACTCTGCCAGGCATCGGGCCTGGGCAGAGCCGACTGCGCATGTCTGCTTGTAGTGCGGGCATGCACAGTCGGCTCTGCCCAGGCCCGATGCCTAGCAGAGTGAATTCAAGGCCGGAAGAGGACGTAGGGATGCTGCGCAGGGAGAAGAATCCAGCCCGACCCTCACTCATGGACTTGGTAAGTAGAATTTGATCGAATTTTCCGTACCCCTGAAACGAGCATTTCCCCCCATAGACTATAATGGGGTTCGAAACCCGTTCGAACAGTCAAACAGTGTGCGGCTGTTCGAATCGGATTTCGAACCCCGAACATTTTAGGGTTTGCTCATCTCTAGTCTTGACCAGTTGTCAACTTTCTATTGTCTAAGATTTTACAGAAACCCAAAGCCACTTTATATTAAAGACAATCCATCAAACTCATATTTCCAACGTCAAACATGGATGTTTTAACCTCATTATATAAAAATTATAAATAACATGTTAACAATAACAACATGAGTGAAAAAATATCTCCATTTGGTGCATCAATATCCAGTAAAGCCTGCAGAGTAACCACTAACTTTTATCATATACACAAAGCCAATGCTGTCATATACAGGAATAGAGAGGGATTGTCTGCTCACTTATTATACACTGATGGGTAGAGATTGGACAACCCACATTTCCCATTGGCTACCTCAGGAGAGGAGTCATTTATAATTACTTAATTATAAGCTGAAACCCCCCAATGTCCCTTCCTGCTTGCCAGTCCTATTCTAAGCAATATGCGACAACTGGACAACGGGCCCTTCCTATATAAGTGACAATACAGAACGAAGACAAGACAAACAACAACAAAGGGAGGTCAGCTAGCCAAGGCTCCGGTAACAGTCGAGCAATGTAGTACAGAATCAAAATCCAAGGTCAAAAGGGAGGCTAAGAGTCAGAGGTCAGCAATACAATAGTAGCAGAAAGAGGTAATAAGCAGGGACAAAGTCTAAAGACAGAGTAAATAGCCAGCAAGCCTGTGTGAATTAATGGTCTGTATATAGGAAGCCAAAGATAGGAAGCCGACAGGATATACAGTATAAGGGAGAACACTTCTGCAAAAAGGTTTTTTAAACACAACATGGCTTATAACAAAGTGATTAACTTACTATCTTATCCTGGCTATTATATGAAATTATTGTTATTATAATTTTATATTTAACACAAACAAGAATTAACTTGAAGTACATAATTCTCCCATCTTTGGCCGCACACTAAAGTATTCCTCTTCTCCCACATATCGTCTCCTGAGTGTCTCCTTACAACAATTGCTAGACCCTTCCTATATAAGTGACAATACAGAATGAAGACAAGACAAACAACAACAAAGGGAGGTCAGCTAGCCAAGGCTCCGGTAACAGTCGAGCAATGTAGTACAGAATCAAAATCCAAGGTCAAAAGGGAGGCTAAGAGTCAGAGGTCAGCAATACAATAGTAGCAGAAAGAGGTAATAAGCAGGGACAAAGTCTAAAGACAGAGTAAATAGCCAGCAAGCCTGTGTGAATTAATGGTCTGTATATAGGAAGCCAAAGACCTGCCCTAGGCTTGATTGGAAAACAGGCTGTCAATCACACAGGCAAGGCTAGAATTAACTATTTGATGGATATAGGGAACAAGGTGCAGGAGATGGGTGTGTTGGATATTCAATTACAGAAATAGAGCAGTGTTCACACAGTGCAACAATAAACACTAAACAAAGAATCAAACTGAACTCGCCTCCTGTGCCACAGCATGCAAGCAGATGGTGGCGCAGTGACCCGTAACAGGCAGAGATGTTACAGGATCTGTTAATAAATATAAAATATTAAATTCCATGCAATCAGTTAATGCTTGTGGGGCTTCTGTTTTATTTTTAAAATCAGTCCATCCATTCAAAAGATATGGCCCCTGGAATTGTATATGTAAATTAGCTCTTATTCACCAAGTGGGTGGAGTAAGAAAAAAAAAAGAAAAACGTTTCCACGAACATGGGGAATAAGAGCTAATTTACATATAATCCTCCATGGGCCATATCTTTTAAAAAAACAAACACAAAATTGATCAGGAGCACACAGAACATTAACTGATAAATACATTTTTAGTATGTTGTACGTGGTGACAGGTCCTCTTTAAATACAGCTATGTTCATGGGAAAACCCCTTTAATGTAATTTTACTTTAAACCAAACAAGACAAGATCACAGCATGCTAATAATAGCCTTAAAAAGCTGCAATTCACACATGTTTGATAAATTATCTGGAGGTCATGTTACTTTGATACTTAACTTGTTAAATACATATCTGGATATTTCCAGCCGACAGGATATACAGTATAAGGGAGAACACTTCTGCAAAAAGGTTTTTTAAACACAACATGGCTTATAACAAAGTGATTAACTTACTATCTTATCCTGGCTATTATATGAAATTATTGTTATTATAATTTTATATTTAACACAAACAAGAATTAACTTGAAGTACATAATTCTCCCATCTTTGGCCGCACACTAAAGTATTCCTCTTCTCCCACATATCGTCTCCTGAGTGTCTCCTTACAACAATTGCTAGACTTGTCTGCACAGAGGCTAGCGTAAAATTCAGTAACTGGCAAATGGATATCTCTCAATAGTGGTAAACGTAAAAAGTCTCTTTTCAAAAAATAGAGTTGATCCGCACCTCTTCTTAATAAAATTTAAGTTTTAATCATATCCTTAAAAGAGTCAAAGTTCACATACAAAAAGTGAGCAGTATAAGTGCTTTAAAACAAACGCCGACGCGTTTCAAGGTTGTTTCACCCCTTAATCATGGCATCGTGATTAAGGGGTGAAACAACCTTGAAACGCGTCGGCGTTTGTTTTGAAGCACTTATATGTTTTTCTTACTGCTCGCTTTTTGTATGTGAACTTCGACTCTTTTAAGGATATGATTAAAAGTTAAATTTTATTAAGAAGAGGAGCGGATCAACTCTATTTTTTTTTAAAAAAGTCTGTATACGGAATTGCCTCTTTAAAGTCCGGAGGAATAGTGATCGTGCACCCCGAAAGAAGTAACATCTTCATGGTGAGCTTAAGTTTCATACTTTTTCTTGAGTAAAAAGTCTCTGTCTCAACAGTGCAAGAAGTTTAATCCTTAAACAGATTTTTTAGTTAACAATCTTTAGAACTCAAACAGCTTTTTGGGAAATGGTTGTTGGTGCAAGTACGCTAATAGTCCTCTTACTTAAATAGGACCTTTCATGTCCTTGGGAAGTTTTATTTACCGCTAGAAAGCTGACAGTGTGCTGAATTGAGCACACTGTTGGAATTCCCATTATGTCCTAGTCTATGGACGAGTACTGTAAGTGAAGGGGGCGGCGTTCCTCAGCGCTCTCTGATAGTATAGCGCTACGGACAGTACTCTCAGGAGGGACATTCCCAGTTATACTGTCAGGAATGCCTTCTGATGGTGAAGAGCTATCAGTAATTACACCGATATCTCTTCCCCCGGGGCACATAATAGGAAAACTGACAGTGCGCTGAATCCAGTGCACTGTCTGCTTTCTAGCGGTGTATAAAACCGCATGTGCCCAAGCATATGAAAGGTCCTCTTTAATGCAGCAAGTTTGTGTTCTGCCTGGCTCCTGAGGCCTACTCACTGTTCTGTGGCAGGATGTCATCTTTCCCACGGGCCCTTTCTGCAGCCTGTCCACAGGCTAACATGTTCACCAACAGAAACCCACTTTTTGTCTCTAGTACACCATCTGCACCTCTTCAAAGGCTTGCAGTAATCTATACCATGCCAGGTGTTATCCCTGTGGGTTTCTTATAGTACGATGGGGTGCAGCAGAGAACTTCCCAAATTGAACTGTTTGTGTCTCTTCAGTTTTTCCTGGGCAGCTGAATATCAATATTTCCCTGGTGGTGGGGAGGGGTGAGCCAGAGGCGCTACATCGCCAGCTTCTATTGGGAATGCCTGAAAGTGAGACTGTCTGTTTTAAATGCATTGAACAGAATGAGGAGTTCAGAGCAGATATAAAACATCTATAGAGTCTATGCTCAGGCCTGTCACTTATAGATAGTCACTTCACCCAAGTCATAATCTGTAAAAACCTAGCAACAACACTGTTACCTTCATTATTATCACAGCTACAGAGTATTCTGGAAGATTGCAGAACTCTTCAAAAATGTTCAGAAAAGTATGTAATGATTTTGCACTTAATGCCGTCCAGCCGCTTTGTGAACAGCCATTAGAATAACTGGTACCAAGAAAATAACATTTTGTTTTCTTAATAGCTAATCTATGTTTTATTCTCCTAGTTATTTTTGCTCGGTGTCGGCCAGGATAAATGGCCATGAGAAGACTGTTCATTAGATTAAATGTGTTACAAATTAGTAGTATTTACTGGGAATTTCAGATATTCAGCTTTGTACTCAGTATCTCAATTGCTGGCCTCACGACTGCATTTACTGGAAGAATTGTAGACTTATAGATTACTTATTCCTGAACGGACTAACTTTTATTGGATGTTAGATTATCATTTTCAAGAAGGTATGGTAAATGTAAGAAAGTTTGA
The DNA here is from genome assembly GCF_031893055.1 of Leptodactylus fuscus. Classification (NCBI taxonomy): domain Eukaryota; kingdom Metazoa; phylum Chordata; class Amphibia; order Anura; family Leptodactylidae; genus Leptodactylus; species Leptodactylus fuscus. Next base: position 73,454,656 of record NC_134268.1, on the reverse strand, counting down.
TAAAATAGGATTTTTTTTTTTTTTGATGAAACCATGATCCAGCTTCAGTGAAGAGCACTTTAGAGAGTTCGCATGAAGGGCAAGTAGTAAAGTACACTAAGGCCAGGTTCAGATGGGTTTTTTTGGTCTGGAATTTGACGCAAAGGCCACTTCAGATTCCAGACCAAAAAACGGCTAGCCGCGCCTGGATGCCGGTGCAGTGCGGTATTCCACTATGGATTAGGCCCAATGAATGGGCCTAGTCGGGAGGTGTCACAAGCCGGATGTCCGCGACTGAATCATCCGCAGAATCTGCATGAGGAAAGGGAGTGTCTTGAGAAAGGGAACCGCTTGAGAAAAAAATAAATGATTGGCTCCTATTGATTTCAATGGGAGGCTTTTTTTGGTCAAGATTTTGACACGGATACCATGTCAAAATCCTGACCAAAAAACCCCGTCTGAGCTTAAAGGGTCACTTTATTAGAAACTCATTTAGTAGATTGTTGGGCCTCCTTTGACCTTCAGGGCAATAGGAATTTGTTCTGCAATACACAGGTATCACGCACAGGTTTTAAAGGACCCATGGTGTGCCAATAATACATTCCACCAAACACCAAAAAATGACTCCACTTCCACCAGCCTGACCCATGATTAATTCATGCACCACAGTGCAAAAGAAATCTGAATTTATCTGATCATGTGTCAGTGGTCCAGTTTTTGCTTTCTTTTGTCCACTAGATTCTTGCCTTTCTTTTTCCTTAGACAACAATAGCATTTTTCCTGGTTATCTGCTCTTTTTGACGATTCAGGTTAAAGGAGTTTTCTGTGCAAAAAAAAAAAATATTTTTAAAAAAGGTGTTAGTGCTATCAATGAGTTAATAAAGGCACCCAAATACCTTTAGCAGTGTTCTGAGAGATTTCTGGCTTTCTCTGGGAGCTCATGGTGTCCTCTGCATTTGTTTACTTCTGCAGCTCCCTGCTGTTTTAGCCTACAGCTACCAAGATGCATTGCAGTTCACTCAGACCCCCCCTCTCACTTCCTCCCTCACAACCTCCCCCACTCCCCACAATAAGCTGTGTATACAAAATTGTTAGTCATCGCACCAACTAAATATTCTAGCCTGATGGGCTTTATACCGTTTTACCAAAATGTAGAACCAAGAACCTCATTTTCATGTACTGTTAATATTACAGTAGGTATTGTTGCAATCCTTTTTGTGTTCATATATCAGTCAAAATCTCTGCTTCTTCCATAAGGAGGAGTCAAGGAGGCGGCCCTATCAGTCTCCTCTCTATGACTGTGGCTACAGAGACAGCTGTCATTCACTGATAGGACCTCCTTTACTACTTAGCATAGCATGAACAGAGATTTCAATGGATAAACCACAGGTTCTTCCCCACATCGATCTGCTCAGCTTCTCCTGCCATATAACATGCATATTACAGATTAGACAGCATTTTCAATGTGACAGGTTCGCTTTAACTCCCTATAGTGTTGATCCAGAGGAAGGTAAAAAAACAAAACTAAAACAAAAACATGAGGCTTATGTCAATTGCCCAATTTGAGGAGAAAAAAATTCCTTCTCGATTCCAATCTGGCAATCAATATAAAACCCTCGATCAACTTGTTACCAAAATCTAGAACCCATAAACCATAACATTTTTTTGTTCGAGAAACATATTCAGGCCTTCTTTGAAGTTGCTCAATGAATCCACCATCACCATCTGGAGCAATGAGTTCAGTATCATCACTGTACTTACAATAAAGAAGACAGGTTGCCTTTAACTACTGCGTTTTCTGCAAGATTTCCCTGAGGTTAAATTCACCTGCTGTACATTTATTGTAGAATCCTTAGCAAATACCCTTTTCATATAAGGCTTCCATAAATTCATTTGCATACCTTTCTGGTAAAAGGAACTTGTTTTCAGTTGAAGATATTTCTGCAAGTTCACATGGCTGAATTTTTGCAGCAGAATGCAAAGCAAAAATCCCACTATCCATTCATTTTGATGGGACTTTACATTTCCCACTAGTTGAAATAATTAGATAAAGAAAAAATGAAGCGACAAAACTCCTAGTGAAGCAAAAGGGGGTAGGAATTATTTTTGCCACTAGCAGGAAGATTTCCATGGTGGATTTTGTATGGCAGTCCCACCACAAAATCCGGCATGTGAACTTACCCTTAAGCCTGAGTTCAGTCGGAGTTTTTTGGAGGCCGCCTCAGATTTCAGACCAAAAAACCGGTAGATGTGATTGGATGATGGAGCAGTGCATCGGCATCCAGTCGTGGCACTCCACTCTGGATTAGGCCCAAATGAATGGGAGGCAGTGTCGTCAGGTGGACGTCCGAGGCTGAACCAGCCTTGCATCCGCCTCAAGACTGAGCATGTTGCTTCTTTTTTCCTGGAGCTGGAACAGACGTTCGTGGAAAAAAGAAATGACCGGCTCCCATTGGTTTCAGTAAGAGCTGCTTTTTTGGTCAGGATTTTGAGGTGGATTCTGCCTCAAAATCCTGACAAAAAAACTGTGTGAACTCAGCCTAAGGGTAAATTCACGCGGAGATTTTTGGTCAGGATTTTGAGGCCGTATTCACTTCAAAATCCTGACCAAAAAGACGGCTCCCACGGAAATCAATGGGAGCCGGTCAGGTGTTTTTTCCGGGAGCTGGCTTGTTCCGGCTCCCGGAAAAAGAAGCAAGATGCTCATTCTTCACACCGTTCTGCCTCGAGATTCGGCCTGAAAACACTCCCCTCCCTCCCCATTCATTGAGCCTAATCCGGAGCAGAGTGCGCAGCTGGATGCCGGTGCAGTGCACTGGCTTTCAGGCGCGGCTACCCAGTTTTTGGATCGGAACCTCCGCCTCAGGTTCTGATCCAAAAAACCCCGTCTGAACTTACCCTAAGAGTTTTTGTTCTGGGAACAACCATGAAACCCTGCATATACTGCAAATGTTGTGGGCAAGATAGTTTCACTCAATTCTAGGACTCATGTTCCTTTAAATTGCATTTCATTTTATAGTGTTAAAAGTAATATGAATGCACATGAATTCACGTTGCAAGAACTTCAATCATTTTTATATTCCGTATATGTATATTTTTGCTTTAATTGATAACATATCATTTTTGTAAAGCAGAAATTAAATGTAGTAGATTCATTAGTAAGACATCATTAAACAAGCAGGGTGGCATGACCAACATGAGGATTGATGTGCTTGGGACATATAAAATGATGGACAGCATTTGATTCATTGATGCATTAGATGAAAATTCTGCTTCACAGATCTTAACTCTCCTGGTTGACATTCCCAGTTTACATTTCAGAGAAAACAAAGTAATGTAGCTTGATAAACTGGCAAACCAAGTCATAGGATGCTCACTGAATATCTAGATGAAATGTAATATTGCTCCTCTTTTAAGAACATACTGAGAATAATTGCAGATTAATTTATGATCTGTGCAACGTTTTTTTTTTTTTATCCCAAATGAAAGGTTTAAGGCTCCTGTGACCTCAGTAATGTGTCACAGATTTCTTTCTATTTATTAACCCCTTCCCACCGATGGCATTTTTTGATTTTCGTTTTTCGTTTTTGACTCCCCTCCTTCTAAACCCCATAACTTTTTTATTTCTCCGCTCCCAGAGCCATATGAGGTCTTAATTTTTGCGGGACAAATTTTTCTTTGTGATTGCACCATTAATTATTCTATATAATGTACTGGGAAGCAGGGAAAAAATTCAGAATGGGGTGGATTTGAAGAAAAAATGCATTTCTGCGACTTTCTTACGGGCTTTGGTTTTACGGCGTTCACTGTGCAGCCAAAATGACATGTCCCCTGTATTCTGTGTTTCGGTACGGTTCCAGGGATACCAAATTTATATGGTTTTATTTACATTTTGACCCCTTAAAAAAAATCCAAAACTGTGTTAAAAAATTTTTTTTTCTAAAAGTCGCCATATTCCGACGGCCGTAACTTTTTTTATACGGAAGTGTACGGGGATGCATAGGGCGTCTTTTTTTTGCGGGGCCGGGTGTACTTTTTAGTTCTACCATTTTCGGGAAATGTTATTGCTTTGATCACTTTTTATTCAAATTTTTATCAGAATCAAAACAGTGAAAAAACGGCAGTTTGGCACTTTTGACTATTTTTCCCGCTACTGCGTTTACCAAACAGGAAAAATATTTTTATACATTTGTAGAGCGGGCGATCGATTTCGGACACGGGGATACCGAACATGTATATGTTTCACAGTTTTTAACTACTTTTATATGTGTTCTAGGGAAAGGGGAGTGATTTGAACTTTTAATATTTTTATATTTTTTTATGTATTTTTTTTTTATTACTTTTTTTTTTTTGCATTTATTATACCCCCTAGGGGTGTTGAACCCCAGGGGGTCTGATCACTAATGCAATGCATTACAATGCTAATGCATTGCAATAAATCATCCTTTCTTTTGTAGGCTGCAGATTGTGAGATATATCACTTTTGTTTCAGTTTATTTATTTTCTGATTGTATTTTTGTTTTATTCTGTTTTCTGTTCAGTGCCATCTTGCCTGAGCTTCCGCCTTACTTTGGTAACAACATTTACTAATATACTTCAGCCATATGCAATGATAGACTGAAGCTGACGCACTTCTATGGGAGAGGTTTTTAGACAAGCTCAGTTCAGGATGGAGGACTACGTAGGCCATGACATTGGCTTTTGTCTCAGAGCGGACAATCCCTACATTGATAACACTGCCCCCTATATTGCTAACCCCACCCCAAATGGGTCACCTAGCTTCCTTTTAGCCTCATATTACGTTGTGCTGTGATCAACAATAGTCTGGGAGTCATACCATTAGGTTAAAAGATGGAGTGGATGGGGTGCCTTAGTGCCTACATAGTGTAGACAGTGGCATTTTATAAGGAGCTGTTCAGGTTCTGAGATTAGTGACAGACCCAAATAATAAATGGGTACTAGACCTGCAGCTAACGCCTCACATCTTATAGACACAGCAGAGCAAATGCCACTACTACTTCCAAGAACCATGCAGGAGAAATATAATGGCATGTTTGATCTTACAGACACAGTGTAAAACCAGAAAAGTGAAAAAATATGAAAATATTATTGAACATTGTAGAGGACCTTTCATGTCCTCATGAATGTGTGGTTTTATATACCGCTCACCTTTCCCAGTATGTGACCCAGTGGTGGAGATATCGATGTCTTTAGTTTTAGCATTGTTATCCCCCCACTGTCAGAAGGGCATTCCTCATAGTTCAGAGTCATCACTGGGTGATAAGGAACAACCCCCCGACTGTACTCTAATATGGCCTTGTACTGTCAGAGGCGGCATTACTTACTGCCCTCGACAACTACACCAATATTTCCACCAACGGGGCACAAACTGAGGAAGCTGACACTTTGGGCACTTTTGGCTTGAATGTAAAACTGCATATCCATGAAAGGTTCTCTTTAAATACCAACATTTTACCTTGGAACAAGGCAACTCCACTAGTGTCAACAGCCTGTAATTTATATCACAATCATTTAATGGACCGACCACATACAGACACATACAGCAAAAACATCTCTAAATAGACTATTGTGAAATCATGTTCATTTTGCAACTTGGTCATCTCGCACCACACATCCCAGATCAGGACACAGTATGAAGTGACAACGGCAATGGTAAAGAATGACCCATCCGTGACGCCTAGTGATACATTGTACTAAAGCTATTGTATTGATTTTTACAATGAAGCCATTTAATGGATTATTTTCTTCCAATAAACAGATTAGAGGGGACATAGATACGTAAAGGATATAAAAATATACAATTATAAAGTAGAGTAAGTTTGGTGGTGGAGGTTGTGATTTCAGGTTTCTTCTGCAAGTTCTCTTTAGTAGTAATATCATATAAGTGAATTACTCCACTTGCAATTCCTTGAAGGAGTATATCTGGCAAAACCAATAGACTTCAATGAACACCTAAAGAGACATTGCGTGATTCCAAGAACACCAGAGAAAGAAGCTATGCACCGCTCTCTTAGCCCCTTTACTAGGTATAACACAATGTTCTGCCAGGTGTACTCCTTTAATATTTTATTTAAGTGAGGTTGAATTGTGGAGCTTCACTTTAAATTTGTATGAGGCATTCATGAGATCAATGACACTTATCCTACAGTAACATCTACTCCCATTTCTAAATTACCCGTTTGCATGGAAATGAATGCAAATAAATCCTGCAAATGCATGTAATCCGCTCATTTTGTCTTATTCAGACAGAGCTGTAACTGCCACAGTGAAATACAAGACAAATGGCATAAATAACTATTCCCAAGTATAGCACACATTACGTAAGACCTCAGCCTTTCTTCTTTCTCATCCAGATATCATTACTGCTAGATTCAAAAGCTCTATCGTAAAATACTACTAAACTTCCCAGATAAATGTATTGTCTTCCATTGTAAATGTGAAGAACTCTAAGGCTCTTTACAGTCGCTTTTACTGATAAAAAAAATGATTGTCAAAATTCTGCAGATTCAGGAAAAATGTTTACCTTATGTCAACAGGTCATAAAATGACTTTCCTCGCTATCAGATTTTACTACAGTTATAAATTGCCTCTCTTAGAAGAAGACTGTTGGGTCTGGTCATGTGGACAGGTTGTATAGAAGTAATGACAGTCACATATATATAATAAATGGCCTTAGCATATCATTAGTGCTCCTAACTCGCTGCATCGAAACAAAAGGCGTAGTATCCAAACAAGATACTAGAATTACAATCCCATAGAAAAGTAACACAAGCTCTATAAATAAGCTGCATAGAACAAACAAACGAGAAAAGCAAAAAATGTCAGTAATATATATATATGTAGTGATTTTGTAGCAAATGCAATAGTATCTATCATGTAAGGTAGTCAAGAAACCAAATCAAGTTCAGTTACATTCGTATAGTTGTGCAGCAGGGATAAAGTATTTTCAGCTCAGTTTATCACCAGCCTGGCTCTATTTGTATCAACCCTATTCACATTTGTCGCAAGGGTTAGGTCACATTTTGCAGTTTTATTTCAATGTTTTTAGGGAAACCACTGTAAACCACTGTAAACCATGACAGACTAATGAAAATAAATCACATGTGCAGTTTTTGTGGCAGTTTTAATACAGCTTTTAAGCTAAACTTAGAGGTGTGTACAATAGAGAGAATACATTTCAGTGTCTCCTTTAAGCTGAGACCTCACGGGTCAAAAACATTACAAAATTTCCATGGGGGAAATTTCATTTAGCATGTTCCTCTACAAGCTGCCCCAGCAAACACCAACTGAATATGGGTTGGTCAGAGCTGTGGCTCACCTACAAGAATTTCTGCAGGTCACCTACAGCTTTCAACCTTTGCAATGCCGCCAAGGTAAATCCAGTAGCAATAATTTGGAGGTTGTGGGTTTAAGTTGCACATGTGAATGAGAATTGTCTTCATATCTCACCAGCAAAAAGATACAATATAAGTAACACTGTACAATTGCAGAAACTCAGTGTACAAGGAGGATAGCTGTAGTAGGCAATGGTCAGGCTCATACTGGTTGGAGTGGGTATTACTTAACATTTGGTACTGATGCACTGATGGTAAAAGAGACTGTAGTGTAGATTATGGTGTTAGTGGTTTTTCCCAGGGCATAGCCTGAGGTAAGTCTTCTGCCTGATGGTGTTTGATGTGTACTTGACCAAGGATTCAGGAGACAATTGAGAATGGCGCAAACAACTCAGGGTTTGCTGTAATCTTTAACTAGGTAGGGGAAAGTTAATACAAAAGTTTTCTACAAAAATGGAGAGAGCTTTAGATAGCACTGGGCTGGAGCAGAAGCTAATAGCTAGTTACCCTTGTACTCTGTGTCAACAAAAATATGCCTGTGATTATCCAATTTAAGGTTTTTCTAAAAGTTTCTAGGCCTGACCACAGGATCATAGGTCATAGTCAGAACTATGAGGCCTGTCCAAAAAGTATCCTCATAGTTTCTGTCATGCAAACAACTCCAAAACAAGTGAGCAATGTTGGAGCTCATTTCCGTCTTGACCACAGGATAAACACTAGTCCTTACTTGTTGGCGATCGACTTAGATCAACCCAAACTCCAGCTAACCTCTACCTAGAAGGGAGAAGACAGCATTGTCTCCTCATAAATATACTGAGGTGAAGCTACATACCATCCACCTTTCCACAGCCCCATTTGTATAGTCAGCTAAAATGGTCATTAACTTTTCAGACTACGTAGTCTTATTTGATAGAACATGTAACGCTGGACCAAACTGTAATACTCCTTATTCAAAAATGTTCCTGTTTTCTGCCCAAAAAAACTCTTGTAAGTTCTTGCCACCAGATGGAGGTCTCCATCCTTCCTGATTTACTGTTCATTCTCTGTTAGAGAAAAACCACCTAGAGAAACCAACAGATTTAAGACAGAACACAAGAAGTGGAGGGTAGAGGGGAAGGTCCCACTTCATAGCCTCAGCACGGTTACATATGCAGCTGCTCTGTGTACTCTGCCTGTACTCTGCACAGAAAGGAATTGGCAACTTCTCACAGCTGATAGTGAGTTTAAGGAGAGTCTATGTGTCTACTTCTGACTAGTTGCTTGTTTTATTGCTGAAGAGATGTTAGTCATAGACAGCAAGTAGCTTTACTTAGTGCTCAGATTTATCTTTTCTGTGTCATGGATCTTTTTACCTATGTCATAACCTAGATTTTAACCTATTTTATGTTCATTTAGGCATTTCTAAGCTATTTGTTTGCTATTATATATTTATTTCTTGCAGAATTACATGTAAAGAGACCAGTTGTACAAATAATGTCTAGGTGCCAGACTGTACTGTATTATGCATACCTCCCAACTTTTGAAGAACCGAAAGAGGAACAAAATGTGCAGCGTGCGTATCGCGCCGCGGCAAATTTAGCCCCACCCACTTTTGTGTTGACTCCGCCTATTCTCATTAATTTTTCATGTGCCCGCACACAGTATAATCCTCCTACAGTCACCCGTAAATTATATGTCCCCCCTCCATCTCTGCCCCCAGTTTCATATACACCCTTCATCTGCCCCCAGTTTCATGTCCCCCCTCCATTTCTGCCCCCAGATTCATGTCCCCCATCTCTGCCCAGATTCATGTCCCTCCATCTCTGTCCCCAAATTCATGTCCCCTCCATCTCTGCCCCCAGATTCATGTCCCTCCATCTCTGCCCCCAGATTCATGTCCCCCATCTCTGCCCACAGATTCATGTCCCCCCATCTCTGCCCCCAGATTAATGTCCCCTCCATCTCTGCCCACAGATTCATGTCCCTCTTCCATCTCTGCCCCCAGATTCATGTCCCTCCATCTCTGCCCCCAGATTCATGTCCCCACATCTCTGCCCCCAGATTCATGTCCCTCCATCTCTGCCCCAGATTCATGTCTCCACATCTCTGCCCCCAGATTCATGTCCCCACATCTCTTCCCCCAGTGTCATGCCGTCCTCTCCTTCATCTGCCCCCAGTTTCACGTTCCACCTCAGCGTACACATTACACTTACCTTCTCCTAATTCCCTCACCGCTCTCTCTCACGCGCGCACAGTTGTAGACGTGATGTGATGTCATCACATCGCGTCTACACAGCCAGTAGGCAGCGTGCATCAGCGAAGCAAGGAGCTAAACTGTGAAAGCTCCTTGCTTCAGCCGCATATGTGTTCAACTCAGATCTGCGTCCTCTGGTCGCAGATCTGAGTTGAAATCGGGACATACCTCCCTCCAACCGGGACCGCGGGACACGTCACCGGACTTGTGAATGTCCCGCGGAAATCGGGACAGTTGGGAGGTATGTATTATGCACAACCCCTACCTCAGAGAGAAATAGAAAGTGTGCTTCAGCCATAATGGGGCCATTAGGAACAGAAAAACTGATAAGGCAAATTAAGACATATGCAGCCAGAGAACAGATCGCGCAGAAAGACCCTGCAGATATTTCAACCAATACAACATCATAGAACTATATGTAAAGCTGCAAAAAAAACTCTTGTTAAGTCTTTTGGCAGTGGTCTCACTGGGACACTGAACATTTCTTGATCTTAATGAAGTTTCTTGAAATCCCCTTTAATAAGTAAAGGAAGGTTAGGTAGTAAAGCAGGCTACTATAATGTATGTTTCAAAAGTTAGAGTTTTGGTCTTCTTTTTTAGAATTCTAACATCTAAACTGCCTTCATTGCGATATTATTACCATATACAGAGGCATAATTTGAAGCTCATGGGCCTAAATGCAGTATCTACAATATGGCCCCTTCTTACCTGGTGCCATTTAGAATAGTGGTATATTTTATGTGGCATAGGGACCTTCAGGATCCAGCACCTTTCAATACATTCCTTATAGTAACACCGCTTTCCATATAAGCATCATGGCAGTAGTGGGCAAGGTTTCATCACTTTTACAAGGGACAGAAGTGTTGTGGGATAAAGCCCACCAGTGGCTGGGAACTGTAAAGATATCAGCAGAATACTCCTTTACAGTACAGTATATGACACATTGTTGGCTCAGGGGCCTCCATCAACCTTGATCCTTCCCATAATGGAATTAGCAGCTTTGCCTTCATTCATGTAACAACAGGGTGCTGTATATTCTGTACAAATCCCCTGGCAAAGAATAAAATGCCATCAAATAGCCCCCTAGTGTGAAGTCAAGTTAGAACAAATAATTGATTGGTAAGTAATAATATGGACTAGAAAGTCAATCACTGAGAAAACCTTCAAAGTTTTGTTGTGAAAGTCCTATAAAATGTTCCCGGCTTTATATGACGCTGCCTGCCTGGATTGTCTTGCACATTATGACATCAATATGAGATAGGTGTTGATTTTGTGTGCTATTTACTTGATATTGATTAATGACTACACAGACCCATAATTGTGTGCTTAGACTAATCCTCGGCCGTCAATCAGAAAATATTTACAGAACTGCTTTTCTATTGTTTGACTAAAAACTCATTCATTATAGGGCTATTAAATACCGTCGTGTTGATGGAGTTGCTGCAAACATCAAAAGAAACCTCGCTCAGATTTTACATTTTAATTGGTCCTTTTCATCAGCGCACAAATTCCTGGGAGACATTTCTCATGTTGTTTAGAAAATTGATGAATGTGTTTTCCAAACCATACCTTTCAAAATAGAGTTTTCTGAAATGTTTTTCCCATTTATGAATACCTTAGCTCCAGCGAGGCTCTGATATTGTATTGTTTGTCATCTATCAGGTTGCCGAGACATGTAAGGGAAGTGAAAGTGTTTTTGTTGTTTCATATACATAATGCAAATCTATTTGTAGTAAGCATTTTCGGAGGTGAAAGTATAATCTGATATTTCCATCTGTTTTACAGCATAATTTAATATTTATTCTTGGTGTATGTCTGTGTTTTGTTGTTTGCTTTCAATACAAGTATAAACCCTCCTGCAGCCCCATGAATCGGGATAATACACTATGTTTCCAGCTGTGTTCCTCTTGTTGTTTTAGCTTTGTCAGTACCATTCATGTAACAAGGCTTACTGAAGCATATAGACACTGGGGGAGATTTATTACGCAAAATATACCGGAATTCTGGCAAAATTTGCACAAAAAAACTGTCTAATATGCTGTGTGTCACATAGATCAAGTCTTGCTTGATATAGACATTTTTATAGACATTGTTACAGACACTATTTAGAGATGTTACAAACTTGTACTAATAAGGGGCATGGACTTTTGTCAAAGGGGTGTGGCAACACAGGAAAGTGTGACCTAAATTGTAACCTCCATACCCAAAAATGGCCAAGAACTTTCAAGGAAACTAGTAAGTGGTGTAATATTAGACGAGACGATCTAACAATAGATCAGCAACAGTCACTATGATTAATCTGGCACAGTGTAAGACTATCTAAAACTCAGATACTAATAGTAGTGTGTACTAACAGATTAGTCTTAGGGCTAAACTCAGAAGTGGCATCTACGGGCATGTTCACAAGGAGGAATTTAATCATACAGAAAAAAAAAACGCTTCAGATAGCATGTAAGAGGGTGAAACAGCCCCTGTGTAGTGAATGTGCAATGTGTAATTGAGTTGGTGTTTTCATAACCTGACATTTTGTTGTTTGACCACAAGAGGTCGCTGTTGCAAGATAACAGGTAAAAGGAAAAAGGCTGCATGCCCCTGGAAGATTGATGTGGAGACCCTGATCGTTGGAGGAAGGTTCTAGGAGCCATTTTGAGTCAGAGTGTGCTGGACTCTAGAGGAGAAGAGAGAGCTGTGGAGACATCTCTGTGCAGAGAGGGTCCTTGGAGGGAGAAGCCACAGCAAGAATAGCTGAGGATTTGAGACTTTCAGAGTCTGTCCAGACACCATCCTAAGGAGAAGATTACTGTCAGAGACTTGGCTGAGAAGTGAGACTGCCAGTGAGACCGCATGCTGTCCGAGGAGCTCCTCTTCACCCTGATGCTAACAGAGACTAAAAGGTACCCAACAGAAGTAAACGTGCACGCACCACACTGCAAGTTTTGCACCATATTGCTGGGACTGAGTAAAAAGCCTGTAGTTAGTTAGTTAGGTATAATCATCACCCCAGGCTGCAATACTGGTGAACTATCTACCTGTCTGGTAAAAGGACTAAGTCACAGAGGATTTCTACAGAGTTATATCTCCCAGAGAGGGACTTTTAAGGAAGTCTGGGAGCAACATTTAGTTTAACTTTACACTGTTTGGCTTGCAAGCTAACTAACCATTATACTTGCTTAGTTGTACTTGGTTTGGAGGGAATTTAGTAGTATTGTGATAAGATTGTAAACCCTGGTGTTACACCGCCGGATGCCTGTGTCACACACACTGAATTGTTCCTGTGTAATAGGGTAAAAACAGGTAACAGGCAGCTGCATAGGCGCAGCTTGCAGGTAGGTAAAAGCTTGGAGTATATTGAAGGCCACACTAGTGGGCACCGTGCTGTATAACACCAGGGTCCCAGCCTCTAGGCTGTGTAAATGTAATACCTGGGAGTGTTCTTTTGGACAAAAGAGGTTATCTAAACTAAGTAAAGTCCTATCTTGGTTAAATTGAATTGGACTCACTTCCTTTGTTCGTGACTTCGCTGTATCCTGGGGAGCCCACCTCGGTACACGGCTTACAACTTGGCGTAGTCGGCAGGATACAGCAACCCTCATGGACGGGAATGTGGTGGGAGAGAATCCCCTGGCACCAGCTGTGGTGGTCCAGGGTGCCCCTGCACAGCAAGCCCCAGCGCTGGTAATGCCGGCCCAAGTGGGGTACTTATCGGCCGGGGCACTAATGCAGCATCTGCCAAAGTTTGATGGTAATAATATGACGTTGCAGGACTGGACTGAAAGGGTACGAAGTATAGTTAGACTGAGCAACCTGATACCGGAACTGCGTGCAGAGATAGCATTAGGGGCCCTAGAAGGTGACGCTAGACGGACAGTGATGGTACGGCCCGAATCGGAAAGAGACACTTTAGAAAAAATATTTGCTCTGCTAGAGGGAGCTCAGGGAGGGCGTGCCAAGGTAGCGCAGTTGCGGAGCAACTTCTTCAATCGGTCACAGAGGGAGGGTGAGACTTTAACGCAATACTCTAACGCCTTACAAGAGATGCTGAATGAAGTGCAGCGACGGGACTCAGAGGCTATGGGAGCCTTCAAAGAAGTGGACCGGCTGCTACGAGATCAATTCATCCTAGGGTTATCCAATAAGTTGTTACAGGATAAACTGCAAGAGATGATCCGGGCAGATGCCAACCTGACATTCTATAATGTTTACCTGTCTGCTGTAGAGAGGGAAGAAGCGCCCGTGGCTGTGAATGTGAAGGCTGTGAGTAGCACCCAAGTGACAGGGACCCGAGGAGGTCCTGAAGACCCAGGGTCCTTAAAGGATGTAGTCCAGGCTCTACGGGCAGAAATGAGAGAACTCCGACTGGAGGTGTCCCAGATGCGAGCAGGTCAATCCATGGATCCAGAAATGACCGCATCGTCCTATTCTCCCCCGCTGAGAGTACACCGTGGCCGAGGACCCACCAACCGAGGCTCATCAGCTGGGCAGGGATCAAGGGGACCCCTCTGCTGGAGTTGCAGACAGTATGGCCATATCGCCAGAGAGTGTAAGGGGGAGGTGGAACCCGAGCCGGCTTTAAACTCCCGACCGCCGCAGTAACGGGGCGTCCTGTGGCGGTTCACCAACAATCAAGCCCCATACGTGATGAATGCGACCTATATGCTAGCAGCCCCGTTATGGAAGCTGAGCTGGAGGGCCAGAAGGTACGCTGCTTAGTTGATACTGGATCGGAGTGCACCCTGATGCCCCTGGAGTTCTTCGAGAGACACTTCGGACATATGATGGAGCCAGAGGATGGAAGTGTCATCCGGTTGATAGCTGCCAACAATGGTGCGATGGTCGTACAAGGGATCATCTGGATGCGGGTCCGGCTGTTTGGGCAAGACATTGGCAAAAAGGGGATCGTGCTGATAGACCATCCGTCCAGGAGAGGACTCGATGTGACGCTGGGCATGAACGTGCTGAGAGACCTAGATCATCACCTTTATGCAAAGGAAGGACCTAAATACTGGCAGCGGGCCACCACACATCGGCCGACTCAGAAGGTCCTACAGCAGATGGTGAGGAGCTGTAGTTTGCAGAAGAGCACCATGGCAGGGCGCTCCATTGGATACGTGAAGGTGCCGCTGAGTGCCCCAATGAAGATTCCACCGCGACAGGAAAATATTGTGATGCTTCCGGTGGGGGCTGGACGACCATTAAATGGACTAGAGGTCTTGATAGAGCCTGCCCTGCAGGGAGAAACGCAGACCCGCCCTCTGGTAGCCCGAGCACTTGCCACTGTGAAGGATGGGTGTGTGCCTATACGCTGTCTCAACGTTCTGGACAGTGAGTTGTTCGTGCCTGGGAATACCCTGCTGGCTGAAGTTCACGTGCCCGGGGGTGACATCCTTCGCCGGAAGAGCTTCACGTTGCAGCCTGATGCGAGGTCGTCTTGGACCTATGCTGTGAAGATCCAGCAAAGGCAGCCTCCAACGGCAGAGTGGAATGGCCAAGTGATCATGTCTCTGATGGGAGTAGATCGCCGGTCTCTGACCCCGGGACAACAGAAGCTTCTGGAGGACACTCTGTGGGAATTCCAGGAGGCGTTTTAAAGACACGATGAAGACTTCGGGTGTGCTACCGCCATTGAACACGAAATCCCCACTGGCGACGCTGCGCCTATTCGGGAGCGGTATAGGCAGATTCCTCCCAAGATGTATCAGGAGGTGAAAGAAATGGTGGCTAGCATGCTGGAGAATCAAGTGATCCAGGAGAGTAAGAGCCCATGGGCTGCTCCGGTGGTCTTGGTGCGGAAGAAAGACAGAAGTCTCCGTTTCTGCGTAGATTACCGGAAACTAAATGCTAAGACCGTCCGTGATGCATACCCCCTTCCACGGATTGAAGAGTCACTATCCTCCCTCGGTCATGCCAAGTATTTCTCAACGCTTGACTTGGCCAGTGGATATTGGCAAGTGCCAGTGGCCGAGAAGGACAAGGCCAAGACAGCGTTTATCTTACCCATGGGACTCTATTAGAGATGAGCGAACAGTGTTCTATCGAACTCATGTTCGATCGGATATTAGGCTGTTCGGCATGTTCGAATCGAATCGAACACCGCGTGGTAAAGTGCGCCATTACTCGATTCCCCTCCCACCTTCCCTGGCGCCTTTTTTGCTCCAATAACAGCGCAGGGTAGGTGGGACAGGAACTACGACACCGGTGACGTTGAAAAAAGTAGGCAAAACCCATTGGCTGCCGAAAACATGTGACCTCTAATTTAAAAGAACAGCGCCGCCCAGCTTCGCGTCATTCTGAGCTTGCAATTCACCGAGGACGGAGGTTTCCGTCCAGCTAGCTAGGGCTTAGATTCTGGGTAGGCAGGGACAGGCTAGGATAGGAAGGAGAAGACAACCAACAGCTCTTGTAAGAGCTAAATTCCAGGGAGAAGCTTGTCAGTGTAACGTGGCACTGACGGGCTCAATCGCCGCAACCCAGCTTTCCCAGGATCCTGAATGGAATACACTGTCAGTGTATTCCCGTATACCCGATATATACCCCGATACCCGTTCCAACGGTGTGCCCCCCCACCTTCACCCCAGAAATACCCTGCAAGTCCCCTAGCAATAGAATTGGGGCTATATACACCCACAATTTTTACTACTGGTATACAGTGCCATTGTCTGACTGGGAATTCAAAGAATATATTGGGAATACAAATACCCACATTTCTTGCTACTGCCATATAGTGCCAGTTTCTGACTGGTAATTCAAAGAATATATTGGGGTTACGTGCACCCACAATTTTTACTACTGGTATACAGTGCCATTGTCTGACTGGGAATTCAAAGAGTATATTGGGAATACAAATACCCTCATTTCTTGCTACTGCCATATAGTGCCAGTTTCTGACTGGGAATTCAAAGAATATATTGGGGTTACGTGCACCCACAATTTTTACTACTGGTATACAGTGCCATTGTCTGACTGGGAATTCAAAGAATATATTGGGGTTATAAATACCCTCATTTCTTGCTACTGCCATATAGTGCCAGTTTCTGACTGGTAATTCAAAGAATATATTGGGGTTACGTGCACCCACAATTTTTACTACTGGTATACAGTGCCATTGTCTGACTGGGAATTCAAAGAATATATTGGGAATACAAATACCCTCATTTCTTGCTACTGCCATATAGTGCCAGTTTCTGACTGGGAATTCAAAGAATATATTGGGGTTACGTGCACCCACAATTTTTACTACTGGTATACAGTGCCATTGTCTGACTGGGAATTCAAAGAATATATTGGGGTTATAAATACCCTCATTTCTTGCTACTGCCATATAGTGCCAGTTTCTGACTGGTAATTCAAAGAATATATTGGGGTTACGTGCACCCACAATTTTTACTACTGGTATACAGTGCCATTGTCTGACTGGGAATTCAAAGAGTATATTGGGAATACAAATACCCTCATTTCTTGCTACTGCCATATAGTGCCAGTTTCTGACTGGGAATTCAAAGAATATATTGGGGTTACGTGCACCCACAATTTTTACTACTGGTATACAGTGCCATTGTCTGACTGGGAATTCAAAGAATATATTGGGGTTATAAATACCCTCATTTCTTGCTACTGCCATATAGTGCCAGTTTCTGACTGGTAATTCAAAGAATATATTGGGGTTACGTGCACCCACAATTTTTACTACTGGTATACAGTGCCATTGTCTGACTGGGAATTCAAAGAGTATATTGGGAATACAAATACCCTCATTTCTTGCTACTGCCATATAGTGCCAGTGTCTGACTGGGAATTCAAAGAATATATTGGGGTTACGTGCACCCACAATTTTTACTACTGGTATACAGTGCCATTGTCTGACTGGGAATTCAAAGAATATATTGGGGTTATAAATACCCTCATTTCTTGCTACTGCCATATAGTGCCAGTTTCTGACTGGTAATTCAAAGAATATATTGGGGTTACGTGCACCCACAATTTTTACTACTGGTATACAGTGCCATTGTCTGACTGGGAATTCAAAGAGTATATTGGGAATACAAATACCCTCATTTCTTGCTACTGCCATATAGTGCCAGTTTCTGACTGGGAATTCAAAGAATATATTGGGGTTACGTGCACCCACAATTTTTACTACTGGTATACAGTGCCATTGTCTGACTGGGAATTCAAAGAATATATTGGGGTTATAAATACCCTCATTTCTTGCTACTGCCATATAGTGCCAGTTTCTGACTGGTAATTCAAAGAATATATTGGGGTTACGTGCACCCACAATTTTTACTACTGGTATACAGTGCCATTGTCTGACTGGGAATTCAAAGAGTATATTGGGAATACAAATACCCTCATTTCTTGCTACTGCCATATAGTGCCAGTTTCTGACTGGTAATTCAAAGAATATATTGGGGTTACGTGCACCCACAATTTTTACTACTGGTATACAGTGCCATTGTCTGACTGGGAATTCAAAGAATATATTGGGGTTATAAATACCCTCATTTCTTGCTACTGCCATATAGTGCCAGTTTCTGACTGGTAATTCAAAGAATATATTGGGGTTACGTGCACCCACAATTTTTACTACTGGTATACAGTGCCATTGTCTGACTGGGAATTCAAAGAGTATATTGGGAATACAAATACCCTCATTTCTTGCTACTGCCATATAGTGCCAGTTTCTGACTGGGAATTCAAAGAATATATTGGGGTTACGTGCACCCACAATTTTTACTACTGGTATACAGTGCCATTGTCTGACTGGGAATTCAAAGAATATATTGGGGTTATAAATACCCTCATTTCTTGCTACTGCCATATAGTGCCAGTTTCTGACTGGTAATTCAAAGAATATATTGGGGTTACGTGCACCCACAATTTTTACTACTGGTATACAGTGCCATTGTCTGACTGGGAATTCAAAGAGTATATTGGGAATACAAATACCCTCATTTCTTGCTACTGCCATATAGTGCCAGTTTCTGACTGGTAATTCAAAGAATATATTGGGGTTACGTGCACCCACAATTTTTACTACTGGTATACAGTGCCATTGTCTGACTGGGAATTCAAAGAATATATTGGGGTTATAAATACCCTCATTTCTTGCTACTGCCATATAGTGCCAGTTTCTGACTGGTAATTCAAAGAATATATTGGGGTTACGTGCACCCACAATTTTTACTACTGGTATACAGTGCCATTGTCTGACTGGGAATTCAAAGAGTATATTGGGAATACAAATACCCTCATTTCTTGCTACTGCCATATAGTGCCAGTGTCTGACTGGGAATTCAAAGAATATATTGGGGTTACGTGCACCCACAATTTTTACTACTGGTATACAGTGCCATTGTCTGACTGGGAATTCAAAGAATATATTGGGGTTATAAATACCCTCATTTCTTGCTACTGCCATATAGTGCCAGTTTCTGACTGGTAATTCAAAGAATATATTGGGGTTACGTGCACCCACAATTTTTACTACTGGTATACAGTGCCATTGTCTGACTGGGAATTCAAAGAATATATTGGGAATACAAATACCCTCATTTCTTGCTACTGCCATATAGTGCCAGTTTCTGACTGGGAATTCAAAGAATATATTGGGGTTACGTGCACCCACAATTTTTACTACTGGTATACAGTGCCATTGTCTGACTGGGAATTCAAAGAATATATTGGGGTTATAAATACCCTCATTTCTTGCTACTGCCATATAGTGCCAGTTTCTGACTGGTAATTCAAAGAATATATTGGGGTTACGTGCACCCACAATTTTTACTACTGGTATACAGTGCCATTGTCTGACTGGGAATTCAAAGAATATATTGGGGTTATAAATACCCTCATTTCTTGCTACTGCCATATAGTGCCAGTGTCTGACTGGGAATTCAAAGAATATATTGGGGTTACGTGCACCCACAATTTTTACTACTGGTATACAGTGCCATTGTCTGACTGGGAATTCAAAGAGTATATTGGGAATACAAATACCCTCATTTCTTGCTACTGCCATATAGTGCCAGTGTCTGACTGGGAATTCAAAGAATATATTGGGGTTACGTGCACCCACAATTTTTACTACTGGTATACAGTGCCAATTTCTAACTAGGAATTCAAAATGCGCAAGGCTCCCGGAAAGGGACGTGGACGAGGCCGTGGGCGAGGTCGGGGGAATGGTTCTGGGGAGCAAGGTAGCAGTGAAGCCACAGGGCGTCCCGTGCCTACTCCTGTGGGGCAGCAAGCATTGCGCCACTCCACAGTGCCAGGGTTGCTTGCCACATTAACTAAACTGCAGGGTACAAACCTTAGTAGGCCCGAGAACCAGGAACAGGTCTTGCAATGGCTGTCAGAGAACGCTTACAGCACATTGTCCAGCAGCCAGTCAGACTCTGCCTCCTCTCCTCCTATTACCCAACAGTCTTGTCTTCCTTCCTCCCAAAATTCCGAAGCTTTACAGAACAATAACCCAAACTGTCCCTGCTCCCCAGAGCTGTTCTCCGCTCCTTTCATTGTCCCTCAACCTGCCTCTCCACGTCACGATTCCACGAACCTAACAGAGGAGCATCTGTGTCCAGATGCTCAAACACTAGAGTCTCCTCCATCTCCGTTCGATTTGGTGGTGGATGACCAGCAACCCACCCTCATCGACGATGATGTGACGCAGTTGCCGTCAGGGCATCCAGTTGACTGGCGCATTGTGCGGGAGGAGGAGATGAGACAGGAGTTGGAAGAGGAAGTGGTGGATGATGAGGACACTGACCCGACCTGGACAGGGGGGATGTCAAGCGGGGAAAGTAGTGTGGATGTTGAGGCAGGTGCAGCACCAAAAAGGGTAGCTAGAGGCAGAGGCAGAGGTCAGCAGCTTAGGCGAAGCCAGGCCACACCCGGAATCTCCCAAGATGTTCCAGTTCGTACCCAGCCCCGAAAAACTCCCACCTCGAGGGCACGTTTCTCGAAGGTGTGGAGTTTTTTCAAGGAATGCGCCGAGGACAGATATAGTGTTGTCTGCACAATTTGCCTCTCGAAATTGATTAGGGGCTCTGAGAAGAGCAACCTGTCCACCACTTCAATGCGCCGTCATTTGGAATCCAAGCACTGGAATCAGTGGCAGGCAGCAACGGCAGGACAAAGGCCGCCTGCCGTTCACGCCACTGCCACTGCCTCTGCCACTGCCACTGCTGACTGTGCTGGCGATGCACTCCAGAGGACGAGCCAGGACACCACTTCATCTGCCTCCGCCACTTTGTTGACTTCTACCTCATCCTCCCCTGGTCCTGTCTTATCTCCTTCTCCTGCACCATCAAAGGCACCATCAGGCGTTTCTTTACAACAACCCACCATCTCTCAGACATTGGAGCGGCGGCAGAAATACACTGCTAACCACCCACACGCGCAAGCCTTGAACGCCAACATCGCTAAACTGCTGGCCCAGGAGATGTTGGCGTTCCGGCTTGTTGAAACTCCCGCCTTCCTGGACCTGATGGCAACTGCGGCACCTCGCTATGCCGTCCCTAGCCGTCACTACTTCTCCCGGTGTGCCGTCCCCGCCTTGCACCAGCACGTGTCACTCAACATCAGGCGGGCCCTTAGTTCCGCGCTTTGCACAAAGGTCCACTTGACCACCGACGCGTGGACAAGTGCATGCGGACAGGGACGCTACATTTCACTGACGGCACACTGGGTAAATGTAGTTGAGGCTGGGACTGCTTCCCAAACTGGCCCGGTGTACCTCGTCTCCCCGCCTAACATTCCTGGCAGGGACACGAGAAGAACACCCCCCTCCTCCTCCTCCTCTACCGCCTCCTCCTCCGCCACCGCCTCCTCCTCCGCCACCGCCTCCTCCTCCGCTGTTAGATTGACCCCAGCTACGAGTTGGAAACGTTGCAGCACTGGCGTTGGTAGACGTCAGCAGGCTGTGCTGAAGCTGATCAGCTTGGGGGACAGACAGCACACTGCCTCCGAGGTGAGGGATGCCCTCCTCGATGAGACGGCAATATGGTTTGAGCCGCTGCACCTGGGCCCAGGCATGGTCGTTTGTGATAACGGCCGGAACCTGGTAGCAGCTCTGGAGCTTGCCGGACTCCAACATGTTCCATGCCTGGCCCACGTCTTCAACCTAGTGGTGCAACGTTTCCTAAAGAGCTACCCCAATGTTCCAGAGCTACTGGTGAAAGTGCGGCGCATGTGCGCCCACTTTCGCAAGTCGACAGTAGCCGCTGCTAGCTTAAAATCTCTCCAGCAACGCCTGCATGTGCCACAACACCGGCTTTTGTGCGACGTCCCCACACGCTGGAACTCAACGTTTCAGATGTTGAATAGAGTGGTTGAGCAGCAGAGACCTTTGATGGAATACCAGCTACAAAACCCTAGGGTGCCACAAAGTCAGCTGCCTCAGTTTCACATCCATGAGTGGCCATGGATGAGAGACCTTTGTGACATCCTACGGGTCTTTGAGGAGTCCACAAGGAGGGTGAGCTCTGAGGATGCGATGGTGAGCCTTACAATCCCGCTCTTGTGTGTTCTGAGAGAATCCCTGATTGACATCAGGGATAACTCAGATCACACAGAGGAGTTAGGGATAGCATCCGATCCGTCACAGCTGGAGAGTAGGTCCACACATCTGTCCGCTTCACTGCGTTTAATGGAGGAGGAGGAGGAGGAGGAGGAGGAAGAAGAGTTGTCCGATGATGTGATGGTGATACAGGAGGCTTCCGGGCAACTTCGAATCGTCCCATTGTTGCAGCGCGGATGGGTAGACATGGAGGATGAGGAGGAAATGGAGATTGAACTTTCCGGTGGGGCCAGAGGAGTCATGCCAACTAACACTGTGGCAGACATGGCTGAGTTCATGTTGGGGTGCTTTACAACCGACAAGCGTATTGTCAAAATCATGGAGGACAACCAGTACTGGATCTTTGCTATCCTTGACCCCCGGTATAAAAACAACATCTCGTCTTTTATTCCGGTAGAGGGGAGGGCCAATCGCATCAATGCTTGCCACAGGCAATTGGTGCAGAATATGATGGAGATGTTTCCAGCATGTGACAGTGGCGGCAGGGAGGGCAGTTCCTCCAGTAGGCAACCAAGTTCTCACCGGTCCACACAAACGAGGGGCACACTGTCTAAGGTCTGGGACACCTTGATGGCACCCCCTCGCCAAAGTGCCGCCACGGAGGGTCCTAGTGTCACCAGGCGTGAGAAGTATAGGCGCATGTTGCGGGAATACCTTTCCGACCACAGCCCTGTCCTCTCCGACCCCTCTGCGCCCTACACGTATTGGGTGTCGAAGTTGGACCTGTGGCTTGAACTTGCCCTATATGCCTTGGAGGTGCTGTCCTGTCCTGCCGCCAGCGTCCTATCTGAGAGGGTGTTCAGTGCAGCCGGTGGCATCATCACTGACAAGCGCACCCGTCTGTCAGCTGAGAGTGCCGACCGGCTCACTTTGATAAAAATGAACCACCACTGGATAGAGCCTTCATTTTTGTGCCCACCTGTGTAAAGCACCCCAACATGAAACTCCATGTCTGTACTCAACCTCTCCAATTCCTCCGCATCCTCATACTCATCCACCATAAGCGTTGCACAATTCTGCTAATACTAGGCTCCCTCCAACATGATTTCCCCCAACTCTGCTGGTTAGAGGCTCCCTCCACCCTGATTTCCACCAACTCTGCTGGTTAGAGGCTCCCTCCACCCTGCTTTCCCACAACTCTGCTGGTTAGAGGCTCCTTCCACCATGAATTTGCCCAAACTGGGCTGTTTAGAGGCTCCCTCCACCATGAATTGGTCCAAACTGGGCTGGTTAGAGGCTCCCTCCACCATTAATTGGTCCAAACTGGGCTGGTTAGAGGCTCCCTCCACCATGAATTTGCCCAAACTGGGCTGTTTAGAGGCTCCCTCCACCATGAATTTGCCCAAACTGGGCTGTTTAGAGGCTCCCTCCACCATGAATTGGTCCAAACTGGGTTTTTTAGAGGCTCCCTCCACCATGAATTGGTCCAAACTGGGGTGGTTAGAGGCTCCCTCCACCATTAATTGGTCCAAACTGGGCTGGTTAGAGGCTCCCTCCACCATGAATTGGTCCAAACTGGGCTGGTTAGAGGCTCCCTCCACCATGAATTGGTCCAAACTGGGGTGGTTAGAGGCTCCCTCCACCATTAATTGGTCCAAACTGGGCTGGTTAGAGGCTCCCTCCACCATTAATTGGTCCAAACTGGGCTGGTTAGAGGCTCCCTCCACCATGAATTTGCCCAAACTGGGCTGTTTAGAGGCTCCCTCCACCATTAATTGGTCCAAACTGGGCTGGTTAGAGGCTCCCTCCACAATTAATTGGTCCAAACTGGGCTAATTAGAGGCTTCCTCCACCATGAATTGGTCCAAACTGGGTTTTTTAGAGGCTCCCTCCACCATGAATTTGCCCAAACTGGGCTGTTTAGAGGCTCCCTCCACCATGAATTGGTCCAAACTGGGCTGGTTAGAGGCTCCCTCCACCATGAATTTCCCAAAACTTGGCTGTTTAGAGGCTCCCTCCACCATTAATTGGTCCAAACTGGGCTGGTTAGAGGCTCCCTCCACCATGAATTGGTCCAAACTGGGGTTTTTAGAGGCTCCCTCCACCATGAATTGGTCCAAACTTGGCTGTTTAGAGGCTCCCTCCACCATGAATTGGTCCAAACTGGGGTGGTTAGAGGCTCCCTCCACCATTAATTGGTCCAAACTGGGCTGGTTAGAGGCTCCCTCCACCATTAATTGGTCCAAACTGGGCTGGTTAGAGGCTCCCTCCACCATGAATTTGCCCAAACTGGGCTGTTTAGAGGCTCCCTCCACCATGAATTTGCCCAAACTGGGCTGTTTAGAGGCTCCCTCCACCATGAATTGGTCCAAACTGGGTTTTTTAGAGGCTCCCTCCACCATGAATTGGTCCAAACTGGGGTGGTTAGAGGCTCCCTCCACCATTAATTGGTCCAAACTGGGCTGGTTAGAGGCTCCCTCCACCATTAATTGGTCCAAACTGGGCTGGTTAGAGGCTCCCTCCACCATGAATTGGTCCAAACTGGGGTGGTTAGAGGCTCCCTCCACCATTAATTGGTCCAAACTGGGCTGGTTAGAGGCTCCCTCCACCATTAATTGGTCCAAACTGGGCTGGTTAGAGGCTCCCTCCACCATGAATTTGCCCAAACTGGGCTGTTTAGAGGCTCCCTCCACCATTAATTGGTCCAAACTGGGCTGGTTAGAGGCTCCCTCCACAATTAATTGGTCCAAACTGGGCTAATTAGAGGCTCCCTCCACCATGAATTGGTCCAAACTGGGTTTTTTAGAGGCTCCCTCCACCATGAATTTGCCCAAACTGGGCTGTTTAGAGGCTCCCTCCACCATGAATTGGTCCAAACTGGGCTGGTTAGAGGCTCCCTCCACCATGAATTTCCCAAAACTTGGCTGTTTAGAGGCTCCCTCCACCATTAATTGGTCCAAACTGGGCTGGTTAGAGGCTCCCTCCACCATGAATTGGTCCAAACTGGGGTTTTTAGAGGCTCCCTCCACCATGAATTGGTCCAAACTTGGCTGTTTAGAGGCTCCCTCCACCATGAATTGGTCCAAACTGGGGTGGTTAGAGGCTCCCTCCACCATTAATTGGTCCAAACTGGGCTGGTTAGAGGCTCCCTCCACCATTAATTGGTCCAAACTGGGCTGGTTAGAGGCTCCCTCCACCATGAATTTGCCCAAACTGGGCTGTTTAGAGGCTCCCTCCACCATGAATTTGCCCAAACTGGGCTGGTTAGAGGCTCCCTCCACCATGAATTGGTCCAAACGGGTTTTTAGAGGCTCCCTTCACCATGAATTGGTCCAAACTTGGCTGTTTAGAGGCTCCCTCCACCATGAATTGGTCCAAACTGGGGTGGTTAGAGGCTCCCTCCACCATTAATTGGTCCAAACTGGGCTGGTTAGAGGCTCCCTCCACCATTAATTGGTCCAAACTGGGCTGGTTAGAGGCTCCCTCCACCATGAATTGGTCCAAACTGGGGTTTTTAGAGGCTCCCTCCACCATGAATTGGTCCAAACTTGGCTGTTTAGAGGCTCCCTCCACCATTAATTGGTCCAAACTGGGCTGGTTAGAGGCTCCCTCCACCATGAATTGGTCCAAACTGGGTTTTTTAGAGGCTCCCTCCACCATGAATTTGCCCAAACTGGGCTGTTTAGAGGCTCCCTCCACCATGAATTGGTCCAAACTGGGTTTTTTAGAGGCTCCCTCCACCATGAATTGGTCCAAACTGGGCTGGTTAGAGGCTCCCTCCACCATGAATTGGTCCAAACTGGGGTGGTTAGAGGCTCCCTCCACCATTAATTGGTCCAAACTGGGCTGGTTAGAGGCTCCCTCCACCATTAATTGGTCCAAACTGGGCTGGTTAGAGGCTCCCTCCACCATGAATTTGCCCAAACTGGGCTGTTTAGAGGCTCCCTCCACCATTAATTGGTCCAAACTGGGCTGGTTAGAGGCTCCCTCCACAATTAATTGGTCCAAACTGGGCTAATTAGAGGCTCCCTCCACCATGAATTGGTCCAAACTGGGTTTTTTAGAGGCTCCCTCCACCATGAATTTGCCCAAACTGGGCTGTTTAGAGGCTCCCTCCACCATGAATTGGTCCAAACTGGGCTGGTTAGAGGCTCCCTCCACCATGAATTTCCCAAAACTTGGCTGTTTAGAGGCTCCCTCCACCATTAATTGGTCCAAACTGGGCTGGTTAGAGGCTCCCTCCACCATGAATTGGTCCAAACTGGGCTGGTTAGAGGCTCCCTCCACCATTAATTGGTCCAAACTGGGCTGGTTAGAGACTCCCTCCACCATGAATTTGCCCAAACTGGGCTGGTTAGAGGCTCCCTCCACCATGAATTGGTCCAAACTGGGTTTTTTAGAGGCTCCCTCCACCATGAATTTGCCCAAACTGGGCTGGTTAGAGGCTCCCTCCACCATGAATTGGTCCAAACTGGGCTGGTTAGAGGCTCCCTCCACCATGAATTTGCCCAAACTGGGCTGTTTAGAGGCTCCCTCCACCATTAATTGGTCCAAACTGGGCTGGTTAGAGGCTCCCTCCACCATGAATTTGCCCAAACTGGGCTGTTTAGAGGCTCCCTCCACCATGAATTGGTCCAAACTGGGTTTTTTAGAGGCTCCCTCCACCATGAATTGGTCCAAACTGGGCTGGTTAGAGGCTCCCTCCACCATGAATTTCCCAAAACTTGGCTGTTTAGAGGCTCCCTCCACCATTAATTGGTCCAAACTGGGCTGGTTAGAGGCTCCCTCCACCATGAATTGGTCCAAACTGGGGTTTTTAGAGGCTCCCTCCACCATGAATTGGTCCAAACTTGGCTGTTTAGAGGCTCCCTCCACCATGAATTGGTCCAAACTGGGGTGGTTAGAGGCTCCCTCCACCATTAATTGGTCCAAACTGGGCTGGTTAGAGGCTCCCTCCACCATTAATTGGTCCAAACTGGGCTGGTTAGAGGCTCCCTCCACCATGAATTTGCTCAAACTGGGCTGTTTAGAGGCTCCCTCCACCATGAATTTGCCCAAACTGGGCTGGTTAGAGGCTCCCTCCACCATGAATTGGTCCAAACGGGTTTTTAGAGGCTCCCTTCACCATGAATTGGTCCAAACTTGGCTGTTTAGAGGCTCCCTCCACCATGAATTGGTCCAAACTGGGGTGGTTAGAGGCTCCATCCACCATTAATTGGTCCAAACTGGGCTGGTTAGAGGCTCCCTCCACCATTAATTGGTCCAAACTGGGCTGGTTAGAGGCTCCCTCCACCATGAATTGGTCCAAACTGGGGTTTTTAGAGGCTCCCTCCACCATGAATTGGTCCAAACTTGGCTGTTTAGAGGCTCCCTCCACCATTAATTGGTCCAAACTGGGCTGGTTAGAGGCTCCCTCCACCATGAATTGGTCCAAACTGGGTTTTTTAGAGGCTCCCTCCACCATGAATTTGCCCAAACTGGGCTGTTTAGAGGCTCCCTCCACCATGAATTGGTCCAAACTGGGTTTTTTAGAGGCTCCCTCCACCATGAATTGGTCCAAACTGGGCTGGTTAGAGGCTCCCTCCACCATGAATTGGTCCAAACTGGGGTGGTTAGAGGCTCCCTCCACCATTAATTGGTCCAAACTGGGCTGGTTAGAGGCTCCCTCCACCATTAATTGGTCCAAACTGGGCTGGTTAGAGGCTCCCTCCACCATGAATTTGCCCAAACTGGGCTGTTTAGAGGCTCCCTCCACCATTAATTGGTCCAAACTGGGCTGGTTAGAGGCTCCCTCCACAATTAATTGGTCCAAACTGGGCTAATTAGAGGCTCCCTCCACCATGAATTGGTCCAAACTGGGTTTTTTAGAGGCTCCCTCCACCATGAATTTGCCCAAACTGGGCTGTTTAGAGGCTCCCTCCACCATGAATTGGTCCAAACTGGGCTGGTTAGAGGCTCCCTCCACCATGAATTTCCCAAAACTTGGCTGTTTAGAGGCTCCCTCCACCATTAATTGGTCCAAACTGGGCTGGTTAGAGGCTCCCTCCACCATGAATTGGTCCAAACTGGGCTGGTTAGAGGCTCCCTCCACCATTAATTGGTCCAAACTGGGCTGGTTAGAGGCTCCCTCCACCATGAATTTGCCCAAACTGGGCTGGTTAGAGGCTCCCTCCACCATGAATTGGTCCAAACTGGGTTTTTTAGAGGCTCCCTCCACCATGAATTTGCCCAAACTGGGCTGGTTAGAGGCTCCCTCCACCATGAATTGGTCCAAACTGGGCTGGTTAGAGGCTCCCTCCACCATGAATTTGCCCAAACTGGGCTGTTTAGAGGCTCCCTCCACCATTAATTGGTCCAAACTGGGCTGGTTAGAGGCTCCCTCCACCATGAATTTGCCCAAACTGGGCTGTTTAGAGGCTCCCTCCACCATGAATTGGTCCAAACTGGGTTTTTTAGAGGCTCCCTCCACCATGAATTGGTCCAAACTGGGCTGGTTAGAGGCTCCCTCCACCATGAATTTCCCAAAACTTGGCTGTTTAGAGGCTCCCTCCACCATGAATTGGTCCAAACTGGGCTGGTTAGAGGCTCCCTCCACCATGAATTTCCCAAAACTTGGCTGTTTAGAGGCTCCCTCCACCATGAATTGGTCCAAACTGGGCTGGTTAGAGGCTCCCTCCACCATTAATTGGTCCAAACTGGGCTGGTTAGAGGCTCCCTCCACCATGAATTGGTCCAAACTGGGTTTTTTAGAGGCTCCCTCCACCATGAATTTGCCCAAACTGGGCTGTTTAGAGGCTCCCTCCACCATGAATTGGTTCAAACTGGGCTGGTTAGAGGCTCCCTCCACCATTAATTGGTCCAAACTGGGCTGGTTAGAGGCTCCCTCCACCATTAATTGGTCCAAACTGGGCTGGTTAGAGGCTCCCTCCACCATGAATTTGCCCAAACTGGGCTGGTTAGAGGCTCCCTCTACCATGAATTGGTCCAAACTGGGGTTTTTAGAGGCTCCCTCCACCATGAATTTGCCCAAACTGGGGTGTTTAGAGGCTCCCTCCACCATGAATTTGCCCAAACTCTGCTGGTTAGAGGCTCAATCCACCCTGATTTTCAAAACAAATGTTGGTGCCAACCTCAACTTACTACAAGGGCCAAATTCACTGCTGGTGACAAGCTCTCCTCACTGCAAGTGCCAAATACACATGTTTCAAGGTGTTTTCCTACTGTCAGAGAGGTGGTATTGAGTGTGTAAAGTGTGTAGTTGTTAGGCTGTGATGTTGGGGTAATAGAGGGTCTTTGGTGTGTTAGATGCCCCCAGACATGCTTCCCCTGCTGTCCCAGTGTCATTCCAGAGGTGTTGGCATCATTTCCTGGGGTGTCATAGTGGACTTGGTGACCCTCCAGACACGGATTTGGGTTTCCCCCTTAACGAGTATCTGTTCCCCATAGACTATAATGGGGTTCGAAACCCGTTCGAACACACGAACATTGAGCGGCTGTTCGAATCGAACCTCGAACATTTTAGTGTTCGCTCATCTCTAGACTCTATGAGTTTAACAGAATGCCTTTCGGTCTGTCCAATGCCCCAGGGACATTTCAGCGGTTGATGGAGCTCTGTTTGGGTGACCTAAACTTTGAGTCGGTATTGATATATTTGGATGACGTTGTAGTGTTTGGGTCCTCATTTGAAGATCATCTCGAAAAGCTGCGGCAGGTCCTAGGGCGATTGCGTGATCATGGGCTAAAAATCAAGCCCAAGAAGTGTCAACTATTCCAGCAGCGAATAGAGTACTTGGGACATGTAGTCACTCCGGAAGGGGTACAACCTGCGCCCAGCAAGGTGGAGGCCGTCCAGAAGTGGCCCCAACCAAGAACCCTGCGTGAAGTACAAGCCTTTCTAGGGTTGGCCGGTTATTACAGGAGATTCATACCCAAGTTCTCTCATCGGGCTGGCCCAATAAATGAACTACTGAGAGGCACAGCTGGTGGACCCAAGAATCGCCCCATTGAGTGGGGGCCACGACAGCAAGAAGTCTTTGAGGGGTTAAAGAAAGCTCTGACCAGTACCCCGATCCTGGCCTATGCACAGTTTGATAAGCCATTCCTGTTGTACACCGATGGAAGTCTACATGGTCTGGGAGCTGTGCTATCTCAAGTTCAAGATGGACGTGAGAGGGTGATTGCCTATGGCAGCCGGTCCTTAAGGGAGTCAGAGCGTAACCCCGACAACTACAGCTCCTTTAAGTTGGAGCTTTTGGCACTTGTATGGGCCATGACTGAAAGATTCACAGAGTATCTGACGGGTGCAGAAGTGATTGTGATGACGGACAATAACCCTTTAGCACACTTAGAGAACGCTAAGTTAGGTGCCCTTGAGCAGAGGTGGATGTCCCGCCTTTCCAAGTATCAATACCGTATCCAGTTCCGATCAGGGAGAGAGAATGGCAATGCTGATGCCCTCTCCCGAGTCCCTGTGGGGTTGCCAACCAAGAGTGGAGAGGAAGGGCTAGAAGACAGTGAAATCCCACACCTCGGCAGAATACCGCCATTCCAGAACATAACCCATTCAAGTGGGGTGGCTTCAGGGATGCCGATGGTGCTGGGGAAGACATTGGAAGATTGGGAAAGGGTTCAAAATAGCTGTCCGGACCTATGTAAAGTGAAAGAGTGGATCCGGACTAAGATCTGGCCACGGCCGAATGAGCGGGCTAGCTTAACCCAAGAGGGTCAGAAGTTACTGAGACAGTGGGATAAGCTGGTTGTCATCCAAGGACTCCTATGTCGGACCATATACATACAGTCAGAGCTGCAGCACCGGCAACAGATTGTCATCCCGATGTCATTGGGACCAGTAGCCGCTCAGGAAGCCCATGAGAGTGGGGCCCATTTTGGGAGTGCCAAAACGTACCAATGGCTCCAACGATTTGTGTATTGTCCAGATTTGGGAAAGATGGTGTCCAAGGCATGTCTTCAATGTCGGTCCTGCGGGCTGAGTAAAAGTCCCGAACAACGTGCCCCTGTACAAACTATTCAAACATCTGCCCCCCTGCAAATTCTAATGATTGATTATGTACAGATTGGGTACTCTACCTCAGGACATTCTTACTGTTTGGTTATGACGGACCATTTTACAAAGTATGCAGTAGCTGTACCCACCAGAGATCAGACGGCTGAATCCGCTGCCGAAGCGGTCTGCAAACACTTTATACAAGTGTTTGGGTGTCCACAGAAAATCCATTCAGATCAGGGGGCGTGCTTTCAGGGGGCTTTGATGAGTGAATTGTATCAACTCTATGGGATCGAACGTTCTCGCACGACCCCATATCATCCACAGGGGAACGGGGCATGCGAGCGGTTCAACCGCACCTTGATACAGATGTTGCGGACGCTAGAGGATAGTCAAAAAGCTCGGTGGCCAGAGTATCTACCTGAACTGATGTGGGCCTATAACAATAGAGTACACAACACCACTGGTTACTCTCCACACATGTTGATGTTTGGGAGGGCAGGTCAAGAGATTGAGGATCTCCACATGCCAGATCCAATGCAGCCTCCTCCAAGGAGCACTACTGCATGGGCGCAAGAACACAGTCGCCGACTGAGAGCAGTACATAAGGTTGTGGGCGAACGCATGAGACAAATAGTACACCCCAACCCAGGGCCGGTGCAGAGGGATGAGTACGCCCCAGGTGATCGTGTGATTGTCAGGGCCAAGAGGCCAAAGGGAAAATTGGATGGGCGGTGGGAGGCGGTACCATATGTTGTGAAGCAAAAGGTAGACCCTGATATTCCAGTGTATGAGGTAGAGCCAGTAGGGACTGGAGGACCCTCAAGGAACCTTCACCGTAACATGTTAAGACGCTGCAATTTTGAACACTCGGTGGCCGACGAGGTGGTACAGGCTCCTAGCATTGTTACCAGGGAAACCCCCTTAGACGATGAGTGGTGGGTTGTCCCTGCCCCAGCCGATCCAGGGAACCAAGTCGAGTCTAGTTTGCCACCCAGGGAGGGAGTTGTACAACCTGCAGAACAGCCATCATTGGGTGTGCCGGGTGCCCTTGATTCTGTGACTCTGCGTAGGACAGCCAGGTCCAATGCTGGGGTACCCCCACAGCGCTATGCGCAAGATGAGTTTATATGGGAAAGGTTGCCGGGGACGTCAACCTCTAGTGGGGTGGCATGTAAGAGGGTGAAACAGCCCCTGTGTAGTGAATGTGCAATGTGTAATTGAGTTGGTGTTTTCATAACCTGACATTTTGTTGTTTGACCACAAGAGGTCGCTGTTGCAAGATAACAGGTAAAAGGAAAAAGGCTGCATGCCCCTGGAAGATTGATGTGGAGACCCTGATCGTTGTAGGAAGGTTCTAGGAGCCATTTTGAGTCAGAGTGTGCTGGACTCTAGAGGAGAAGAGAGAGCTGTGGAGACATCTCTGTGCAGAGAGGGTCCTTGGAGGGAGAAGCCACAGCAAGAATAGCTGAGGATTTGAGACTTTCAGAGTCTGTCCAGACACCATCCTAAGGAGAAGATTACTGTCAGAGACTTGGCTGAGAAGTGAGACTGCCAGTGAGACCGCATGCTGTCCGAGGAGCTCCTCTTCACCCTGATGCTAACAGAGACTAAAAGGTACCCAACAGAAGTAAGCGTGCACGCACCACACTGCAAGTTTTGCACCATATTGCTGGGACTGAGTAAAAAGCCTGTAGTTAGTTAGTTAGGTATAATCATCACCCCAGGCTGCAATACTGGTGAACTATCTACCTGTCTGGTAAAAGGACTAAGTCACAGAGGATTTCTACAGAGTTATATCTCCCAGAGAGGGACTTGTAAGGAAGTCTGGGAGCAACATTTAGTTTAACTTTACACTGTTTGGCTTGCAAGCTAACTAACCATTATACTTGCTTAGTTGTACTTGGTTTGGGGGGAATTTAGTAGTATTGTGATAAGATTGTAAACCCTGGTGTTACACCGCCGGATGCCTGTGTCACACACACTGAATTGTTCCTGTGTAATAGGGTAATAACAGGTAACAGGCAGCTGCATAGGCGCAGCTTGCAGGTAGGTAAAAGCTTGGAGTATATTGAAGGCCACACTAGTGGGCACCGTGCTGTATAACACCAGGGTCCCAGCCTCTAGGCTGTGTAAATGTAATACCTGGGAGTGTTCTTTTGGACAAAAGAGGTTATCTAAACTAAGTAAAGTCCTATCTTGGTTAAATTGAATTGGACTCACTTCCTTTGTTCGTGACTTCGCTGTATCCTGGGGAGCCCACCTCGGTACACGGCTTACAAGCATATGACACCAAAACACAGTACTAAGGCCTGGTTCACATCTGCATTCGGTATTTCGGTTGGGGAGTCTGCTTGGGAATCCCCTGAATGGAATATTGAATGTATTGACAAGCGGTGAGCTTATGAAAGCACACAGACTCCATAGACTATAATGGGGTCCATATGGTTTCCGCACCAGTCATGTGGAGAGAAAAGTACATCATGAACTATCTTCCTCTCTGAATGACTTGTGCGGACACTGTGTGAAAAACACACCAACCCCATTATAGTCTATGGAGTCCATGTGCTTTCCTTTGCTCACCGGTGATCAATGTGTTTGGTATTCCATTCGGGGAGTTCGCAAGCAGACTCCCCAAATGAAATACCGAATGCAGATCTGAACCAGGCCTAAGTCAGCAGACAGTACCTCAAGTGAAGCTGACAGAGTTGGTGCACAACAATAGACAAGCCAGGACCAGATGGCTGCAAAGTGGCAATAATGGTGGACAGGCATTTGGTCCAGAAAGGTAATCAAGATCCGGAGACAAACCTGGCCAGAAACTAGCTAGCTGGATTAAACCCGAAAATCTTATTGCTTAGGCCTAGATCAATGGTAGGCGGATGCTTAATGGGCTCGTTCCATTTAATGACTAAAGGGTCACCGGTAAATGGCCTAATTTTAAACCAAATTTTGAAATTAAATAACTAAGAATATTTTTTTTTTTTAAAATCCATTTCACTATCTATATTTAGCTTGAAAACCTAAATCTTGTAATTTTCTTGCCAGTTCTGTGTTTTGGACCAAAACTTTGATCGGGGTCTATACTATATTATGCTGATCCAGAAGTAAAAATTGCCTTAAAAATCATGTTTGGCACTCTAAGGGTATGTTTACATGTGAGTCGCAACTCGAGACTCCCTGCCAATGTAGTATTTGGTTACAGGAGTAAGGAAAAAATGCTTATGGCGGAATATGAAGAGGAATTCTTCGCTTTCCACCATGTAAACATACCCTGAGGCCCCACGTTACGGAAATGCAGCTTTTTTGGATTCAGCTTTTGCTGCAGTTTTTTGAGCCAAAGACAAGAATGGCTACAAAAGGTATGGGGACTTTATAGGGAACTTCTTATACTTCTTTCTCCCTTCTGCTAAATCCACTTCTGGCTTTGGCTCAAAACACTGCAACAAAATCTTCAACAACAAAAACTGCGTTTCGTGGGGCAGTAGTAGATAGTGGTAACAAATGGCCGGTATACAGTATATTCACTGTCAGATTTTTTTTATGCTTTTCCAAATACATATTGCTCATTGGAAGAGGCAATGGCTTTTACAAATGCTCCAAAAACTACTTTTTTTTTTTTTTGGGGGGGGGGGATAGTAAAAGGTTTGGTCTTTGGAAAGTGAAGACTTTCTTTCTTTCTTTCTTTCTTTCTTTCTTTCTTTCTTTCTTTCTTTCTTTCTTTCTTTCTTTCTTTTCTATTCTTACTATTATTCAGTTTTGAAAAATAAAGTATGGCGGTATATTCTTGTATTTTACATTTGAAATATAATACACAAACCCTCTACAATACCTTTCCGTGAGTCATGATATACAAAATAGTTTATCTATTAAGTCAATGACTTTGTCGCACTGAAGAGCTGGATTTCCTCAATGGTATAATAAGCTATCAACAAACTAATTCAGTACCTGCTGATCAGATTTATTAAAGGCATTTCAATGCGATATCGAAGTTTCTGCCACCAGATGGCTCATATTAAAATTATGTGATGCCATTTGTTAATACAGAACTAATGCCTTACATTATGAATCAGCAGGCATCGACAGACAAGCTGGTGTCTGCTACATCTGTATTATAACAGATAATATTCACAGATGAAATTATCCTCTAAATATCTGAACCGGATTGCACAGATCATTTTCGGTGGCAGTTCCAAAATTCTGAATTTCCTCCAATAGAAATGTATTGCAGATTGCGGAGTTTCATCCTATTATCAGTCTGCACATTTCTACTCAGTAATGGTATCAACATGAAAATGATAAAAAGCCTGGTATAAACGCTGCATAACAGAACATTGGATGTCCTTTCTATTTCATCATTTTCCAAGCAATTTTCCACAATGCAAAGTCTAAGGTGCAGAAATGTTAAAATTTCATGTTTTTAAAGCAATTAAATGGCCAATGAGGCTTTATTTGCTATATTAGAAAACCATTCGACAACAGAGAATGTGCATTATTAAATTACCAGCACATGATGAGCGGTTTGCTCTCATTAGTATGTGTAGCCGCTCGCGAGATATCCTCTGTACTACCCATTTGTGTTTCTGCTGCAACAGCAGCCAAGTAATCAGGCAGTGTGCACATTTACCAGCCAGGACACAGATATAGATGAATATTTTGGGACCTGAAGTTTTATCGTTTGTTGTTTTTGACAATCTGGGTTGTAACCTTGGTCTCCAAAGGAAACAAATCCACAAATGTTATATATAATGACTACAAACATGCCTGCCATCTGTTACACAGTTTGTGTACCGGGGAAACATCAACCGCCTTAATGTAACTGAACTTGAACTAAGTAGCTCTGCTGAATATGGCCGGTCTGTTGTGTATAGAAATGTGCCCTACGGAGCACTTATTATGTTGTTACCTAGATTTCTTATTTTATAATATTGAAAGCTTAGCTTTTGGTATAGGCTTCTATTGCTGTAATGAGAGTGTGAAATGAAGCTGGCTTGGAGTCCACAAATTTGTAAAATGCAATGGTTCTTGCAACCTCATAGGAGTGTAGCTATAGGAGGTGCAGGGGTAGCAGTCTCTTGTAGATTTTATGCTTTAGAGACCCTAAAGCTACTCTGCCACAAGGGAAGATACAGTAATACAAATGCCTAATGACAATTCTAAAGCACCTTTTGTATGAGTAAATTGACAACTGGGAAGGGGAATCCATGTACTACGTCAGCATCCAGACATGCCATAAAATGTGGCCATGTACCATCTGGGGGCCATAAAAGGGGGACTATTGTGTGTGACTCCAACTAAGAGGGCATTATACTGGGCTTGGGCCAATAAAGGGGGAAACATACTGTTGGCACCAATAAAGGATGCGTTATACTGTGTTAGGTCAATAATGGGGGATATTTTGACCTGTAAATGGGTGGACAGTTCCGGTAAAGAGTGGGAGTGGACTAAAACATTTTTGATTAGAGTTCCCCAGACATACTTTTGCTTGGGGTTCCCAAACCTGCTCTTGGGTATCAACATTCATCTTGTTAATGGCTTATGTCTCTACACACTTTTGCATTGCGTTTCCTAACTATACCAGACAGTGTCCGCATATATTCTCTTGGCAAGGAAAATGATAAGTTATCAATTAGGCCTGAGTTATACTAAGATTGTTGGTTGTCCATGAGAATTCACAGCTGAAGAAGAGCCAAGGAGCAAGGAAGGTGAGTATTATCTGCTGATCATAAAAACAACACAATGGTTTGGGAAAAGGGAAGGGGGAGTGTTTGCCCCCATTACTTCCTTAAATTTTGCCCTAACTAAGTGGAATTGGACCTGATTAGTTGTGGGGCTAAAAAAGCTGCCATGCCTTTAGAGGCATAACCTTACAATCTTCAACTCAATGCAAAATCTGTATTGCATTGTTTTATGTGGCAGAGGGTTCTCTAGGATTCAATCCAACTACTTAGTAGTGAGGCTAGAGACCCTGCACCACTGCTATGATCTTGGCAGGCAGATCAAGTAGACATTGAAGAGGCTGCAGTACTTTCATGAGGTCTACTGCCCCTTTATACAGTTATTAAGTGGGGATGCTGACCCCCATTAATACCCTGATCCTGTAAAACCTCTTTATTCTAATGGAACAGCAACCATAGATTTTTACATTTCAGGTATCCGTGTATAAGATATTCTGTAGCGACCGGGAACATTTCCAATAAACACATTATCGTAAGGAATTCACATTTAAGCATGCAATAGAAGTTAATCCTTTTTTCACTTTTACCTTTCACACCTATTTTACTTCTCCTTTTGTCATTCCTCCTGTATGTACTTCAGTTACTT
This sequence comes from Leptodactylus fuscus, assembly GCF_031893055.1. Classification (NCBI taxonomy): domain Eukaryota; kingdom Metazoa; phylum Chordata; class Amphibia; order Anura; family Leptodactylidae; genus Leptodactylus; species Leptodactylus fuscus. The sequence goes on along the minus strand of NC_134268.1, from coordinate 73,417,244 downwards.
AGCAATTGAGGTTGTGCTAGACAGAATTTGGGCAGAAAGGTAGCCAACCCCGGATTGTTTTCCGCACTTCTAATCTCCATCAGGAAAATGTGTGTGCACAGCACTTTGCCTTACACTGAATAGCCCCGCCAGCTGCTAATACCGAGATTGAGATGGTCAACAGTAAGACTTCAATATAACCATAGAGCAAAGAAACTAATTTCTTTAATGTGAAGCCCTAGATTAAAATCTGTTTATTTTATTTAGATGGCACTTCTGTTTAATGCCAACGTTTGAAAAAAAATGTGTTTTTTAATGTTGCAACTTAAAATTTTGTCCACATCAGCACTTCCTTGCCCAGACTAATCAGACTTGGCATTTCTTTATCATTTGTAAGTTTTTCGTCTAATCCTCCACACCAATCATGTCTGGTAAAACTGTTCAGTGAAGCAAGGAATATTTTATCTGAATGTAATTTGGGATGACATTGATGAGAGTTGGGTGGAATAAATGAGAGAGAAGAGTATGTTTATATTGATAAGATTTCACTTTCTTCCACCTGACTCTTTCTATGGCAGAGCCGCACAAGTCACATTACATGCTTAAATTTAGCAGCCTCAGTCTTCATTAAATCTTCTCACCATCTAAGCAAATGATTCTTGAAATTAAATGTTCTAGATAATTCATCACTTTTTTCTGTTAAATAACACAGTGGAAAGTTCGAGGCAGTAAACAAATATTACAGCACAGATTTTACTATACAAGATGAAGAAAGCATACCAGTGTACACAACCAGCAAAATATTCCATGGTCTGTAGGTTCTCTTTAGTAAGGTGACTGACCCTTTTAAAAGCTGTTTGAAAGGCTGGCGATGATGATTTTGTAGTGTGGCAGTCGCACCCTTGAGCCACTAGAGGGAGATAGCACTCTCCTCCCATGAAATTTTGAGACAACTACCTGAGATGGAGAGTGGAACCCAAGTACAGCCCAAGTTTCAAGTACAGAGAGACTGGCAGTGGTTCTCAACAAACAAACTACAGAAGATAAGTTATCGGCATCCCCTCTGAAAGGCAGTGGATGCAAACAGGATGCCATCTTGCTTCGAATGCTAGCGGTTTTGATACACCATAGGTCTAAGGAAAGATTTGAGGAGCCAATACACTAGCTGTCAGTTAAGGCTAGGTTCACATCTGTGCCTGATATCCATCCGCTGAGTATTTCTCCCAGAAAATTATTACAATTATAAATGTTTTGTTATACACGTTTATTTCAAACTGGACACAAATTAATTATAATCCGTTTGTGTCCACCTTTCATAGATTTAATGCTAAAAAAGACATTCATTGCTGTTCATCGTATATCCTTATTTCTTGGATGAAATATAATTGCTGTATTGAGTGTTCCAGTGGTAAAGCATACAGTACTATTACCTGATGTTGTCAAATGAGCTGTATATTGTGGACTGTTATACCCAGAGACTGTTCCTGTACATGGAGAGTTTCCAAGGTTGCGCCAGAGTCTATGTGTGGGAAGAGAAGGAGACTTTATCCTCACAGGCGTGCCACCAAAGTGGGGTGCAACAAAAGCATGAAATAAGTGTTAAACTGCTATTTATGTTTGCCATTTTATGTGCTGCAATAGACTTCTAGTAAAACATTAGAAACTGTGACCAAGTTACACCAGCGTTTGTCGTCAGTGCACCCGCATATTATTACAGAGACTGAGACAGCACATGAAACAATATATAGTTTTTTAGTCCCTGCCAAAAGCAATAACTTTTTATTATTTTTTTAACAAAGTTGTACAAAGGATTATTTTTTTCCCAGACAAATTGAATTTCATGATGGCACCATTTAACATTTCATGTATTGGTAAGCTGTAAAAAAAATCAGTTTTGTTTTGAATTGGAAAAATCTGCAATTGTGCCATTTTCCTAAGGGTTTTTTTTTTTTTTTTTTTTTTTTTTTTACCGTATTCACTCTGCAGTAAAAATGACACAATACCTAGAGTGTAAGGAAATATATTGATGTCCAATTCAGTGTCATAAAGAAATATTGCCCTTTAGTTAAGCATTCTAGTTACATTAATTGTGGTTCACACCAGCACTTGTTTCTGTTCAGGGATTCCGTTCCCAAATCTGCTTGAAAAATGCAAACAAGACTTTTCTCTCTGCATTTTTCAGGTGGGTACCCACCCATTACAGTCTGTGGTCTGCAGGTTTCCATGGGTAGCTGCTTTAGAAAAGGAATGGGTTTCCGTTTTTTGAGTTCCCAAGCAGACCCAAAAAATGGAACCCATGCACAGGTGTGAACCTAGAGTTAGCTTTTGGCCTACACAGCCATGCCTATGCTAAAGAGGCACTCTAGATAAAAACTAAAAATTCATCTTTTGGAGACAATTGCTAAGCTTTCTTTTATATGAATGGAACCAATAGTAAGATCACCTGCCTTCCCCTACTAAATGAAAGCTTTGTTATTTAGAATGGGACAATGGCAAACACATCATTAGCTAATAATTTACAGGCTTTATGGATGAAATGTCCTGATGGCCATAAAGATAACTTTATACCTATGCCAGTAAGGCTGCAGAGATCATCACAGTAGAAAGACATTTTACTTCTCAATATCTGGGATTTTACCAACATAAACAAATAGTTGTCTGTTAAGGGGATTAGCTGTTTTGTTTGGTCCCATAACTATATACGTGTGCATGAATGTATTAACAAAATTGGGAAAGATGTCTGCGTGAAGTTGGCAAGCACTGGTCAAATTTAGTGCAAACAAGAAATACTCATGGCATTAGAAAATAAACTGAATTTAAGGATTACATATTTTTCCAGGATAGTTTAGTAAATACTGGAAAGTTTTCTATAGGCATGAATTTTCAAAAAAATTGTATAAACATAAGAAGGTGCATAAATGTTATCTGAAAAAAAAAAAAAACTCCAAGAAAAGAGTCTACGGTTATATTTATTAATAGATATTCGGAATGATTATTTCAGCCTGACTTCTGGCTGCCATGCTGCTTTCCAAAGGAGTCTTACATGTGTCCAGCCTTGTCATATACATTGAAATATAGTGGTGGATGGAAGTTTATTTCTATACCATAGTCATACACTTGAGATACTAGCACTTCGAGTACCAACTAGACATGTGAAAATGATGGCTGCTAGTCCCATCACTAGAGCATATAGTTTTTGAGTAGAGTTGAGCGATTGGGATCAGAAATGTTTGGATTCCGATCGGCGATCGAGTAAATTTCACGATCGCGATCAGAATGCCGATCCCGATCTCTTCCGGCGCAATCAAGGTCGGAGGATATTTCCCACAATGATTGACTACTGGCCAATCATTGTGGGAAAAGCTATATTATCTAGAGATGAGCGAGTACTATTCGAAACTCCTGTTTCGAATAGCACGCACCCATAGGAATGAATGGAGGCAGTGGCACGCAGACTTTGCCGAGTCTGGCCGCTTAACCCCCTGCGTGCTGGCTGCGTCCATTCATTCCTATGGGAGCATGCTATTTGAAACGGAAGTTTTGAATAGTACTCGCTCATCTCTAGCTCCCTGCTGTGCCGTATACTCGGCTCTGCTGCATCTCAGATGTAGCAGAGCTGAGTATACAGTAAAACAGGGACGAAGCAGAAGAGTGGCAGGTTGCGGTAAATCACTCTGTGCTGCGCTGCTGTGAGGACGACAAGGCACTCGCCATGCAACAAGCCATGGCTGAAGTTTGCGAGTAGATAGATACTACTGTACATTTACTTGTCTATATACTATTCTGCTTCGTCTCTGCTTTACCGTATATTCAGCTCTGCTACATCTGAGATGTAGCAGTGCTGAGTATACAGTAAAGCAGGGATGAAGCGGAAGAGTAGATAGACAAGTCAATGCACAGTTATGGAGATGTAGCAGTATATGGCACAGCAGGAAGGAAACAGAAGAGTAGATAGTATCTATCTGCTCGCGAACTTCACCAATGACTTATTATATGTCGAGTGCCTCGTCTTCCTCACAGAGTGATTAAAAAACAGTGTTTTTTGGCCATTTAAGTGTTCCCTTGCTCTTTCTATGCATTCTAAGAATTTGTATGTATTTTTTGGTAACTTTTTATAGCTTTTGAAAAAGATTTTAGAAAAAAAAAATCCCATTGACTTGCATTAGGATCGGTATTGGGATCGGGTTAGAATGGAAAATGATCAGAAATTGGATTTTAAAAATGATCCTGAAATTTCAAGATCGGCTCAGCCCTATTTTTGAGTTATTAAAAAAAAAAAAAAATCAATAGTTCCTTAGGCAGCAGTACATCTATATTAGTTATGTAGCATCCAGAAATGTGGTGTGAAATTTGTATATTTTCTGCACACTTTCCTTACCATTAAATGTTTTTTGCTACTGGCTTTTTATGCTTGATTTGTACATGAATTGCTCCTTATATGTTGTAATAGCTCTGCTGTTCACCCTGAGACCGATGTACCACTCTTGCTGCTCCCACCCTGGTCCTGATTACATGGAATACATCGCCTACAATCATGATTTCTATATTGAGTTTTACAATTGAGGGATTTTTGGTGACTGAGGAGGTTTATTAAAATTTACAGGGAGGATACAGAAAATATTAAAGATTTGTTTTATGAACAGAAAAGTGGTTGTTGCAGGTGGAAGAAGGTATTACAGTGTAAGCACATAATAATGTTCTGCTTTGCTAATATTGCAAGGATCCAGTGTTGCAAGGGTAAACGTGATTTTTAATGGAGATCTTCCAAATTCATGTGTGTTGATTGGGAACTGGCCAATACCTCTTTCTTCATCTACTTTATTATGCATTACATACATAGGGAGATTGCAAAGACAGTGATGTTGTTTCTGGTAATAAAGTATATCTAGTAATCTAGAAGTTTTCTTTAGTGTTGGTCTACAGTAATGAAGGGATTAGCAGCAATAGCTGCTCCTTAAGGAAACTGCCTAAGGGTGTAAGGGTCTAAGGGAGTAAACGCTAGCTTATTTTGTAGTGTAAAATTACACTTGTAAATTTTGCTATCCCATTGACTTCAATGATATTTTTTTACACATGTAAAAATACGCCTGTAAAAATACGCTTGTAAAAATACGCTTGTAAAAATACGCCTGTAAAATATCATTGAAGTCAAAGGGATAGCAAAATTTACAAGTGTAATTTTACTCTACAAAATAAGCTAGCGTTTACTCAGTGTGAATTTACCCTTTAAGGGCTCGTTCACATCTGCGCCCGGTCTCCGTTCTGGAGGTTTCCATTTCCTGCATGAAACAGAGGCAGGAGACGGAAACCTGCAGGACTATTTTATACCCATTCATTTGAATGGGTTTGAAAGATATCCGGCGGTGAGCGTTTTATGCTCTCCGCTGCGAAACTGTTTTTTTTAAATTGGACACAGAGTCGGACATGCAGTACTCTGTGTCCGATTAGAATAAAACGGTTTCGCGGCGGAGAGCATAAAACGCTCACCGCTGCTCACGGCCGGACCCGGTCTGACAGGTTTCTGTCTTCTGCATGCAGTAGACGGAAACCTAGGAATGGACTGCCGAACGCTAGTGTGAACCTAGCGTCAGGCTGAGGCCCCAAGTTGCGGAAACGCAGCTTTTTTTGTTGCAGATTTTGTTGCGTTTATTTGAGCCAAAGTCAAAAATGGCTACTAATGGAATGGGAAATATATAGGAAGCTCTTAAACTTCTAACTTCTGTTCAGTCTAGTCCTGGCTTTGGCTCAAAAAACTGCAACAAAATCTGCAACAAAAAAAGCTGTGTTTCCGCAATGTGGGGCCCCAGCCTAAAGCTACCATAAGGATGTGGCCTAATTTTTCAAATCTGACACGTGGCAATAACTTTGAGATAGTTTTTTCATGACACATTGTACTTCGTAGCAGTAAACATTGCTCAATATTTTTTGAATTTATTTATAAATAAAATAGGAAACTTTATGGAACAAATCAGAGTATCAAAGTTCCAAATTTTTGATGTACCAAACCAGAATGTCAAAGTATCAGAGTTCCAGAATATCAATCAGCCTTAGCCTCCTTCCTCTCTTCCCAATTCTCACTCAACATGGAGAAAACTGAATTCAACATCTTCAACCCACCTTGCACAGTCTTGTCTTGAGATAATCCTTGACCCTGACTTATAATTCAAAACACACATCCAAGCTCTCAACGCCTAACTGTTGTATGTGTACATGGTGGGACTTGGAATGGAAAGAGAGCTATTTGGCTTTTGGAGGGCAGATGTTGTTTGAATAGTTTTTGTGTGCCATGTTGCATTTGGAAATCCCAAAATAGTGGCCCCATTTTGGAAACTACACCCCTCACAGAATTTGTCATTGGGTATTATTATCATAATTTTGAGCCCAATAGGTAGAGTACCCAATATTTTGTACCAACTTTGTTTCAACAGAGACACACACTCCTAAATCTTTTAAGTGGGTTGTCCCAGATACAATACAATGCTGGTGGATGGGCAGCACATGCAGCACAGCTCCAATTCAAGTAATACAAGTGGCACTGCAGTTCTCTGGAAGCACCACTATGTAATGGATGGTGCGTCTGGCACTGCTAATATTGCTTGAATAGTAATACAGGGGATAGATCATCATTACAAAATCTTGGAGCATTCAAGATAGTAAATGGAAAGTAAAGATACTAAATGATTTATGATATTTTTAGTCTAAATTTAGTCTTGATAGTTTAACAATCCATATGAAATGCTTTTCTATTATAGTATAACTTTATAACAAATGCTGTAGTGGTCAAGGAGTGTAACTATATGGGGTACAGAGGTAGCCTTGGCCCAGAGCCCTACAGCCTGAGAGGACCCAAAGGCTGCTATACAGAAGAAGACACCAGTACGGGGACGTTCATACCTGCACTTCTGTCCACACCCCATTTTTAAAGCAAACCACCGGAGTCTGTATGCAGCCTCTCCACTGTGAAAACAATTTTTTTGCACGGACACTAGGTTGGACATGGAGGACTTTGTGTCCGTGCGAAAAAAAATGGTTTCACAGCAGAGAGGCTACATACAGACACCGGTGGTTTGCTATCAAACCCATTAAAATGAATAGGATTTTTAAACTGACTGTATGAAAGCTGTCCCCAAGCTGTTTTTCCTACAATTTCGGCGGGCGGACAGAGGCACAAGTGTGAACAGCCCCTATTTTATATAGCATATGATAAGTAGGAGCCCCATTATAGATTTTGCACTGGGGCCCAGGAGTTTCAATTGACAACTCTGGTAATAAGAAACCCCCATCCCTAGAGGGCACATTTTACATTTGGACTATTTCATTTCCTATACAAACTGTATAACTATATGTGTTTAAGGAACTTTTCATAGTGACAACTATATGTAGAAACAATTTTGCCATACAATTAAATCGCAGTTGCTTTTCCAGCTGGATAGGAGGGTTTCAGGGGCCAAAAACCTGAAAAGTTTATGTCTGTGCTAATAAGGATTGTCTAAAGTGAATAAATGATTGACTATTCCCTTTACTATCAGGGCTGTTTACATTAAGCTTTCCATGTCTAGTTGATGTATATAAATAGAAAAGCTATGAACATATAGCCAAGAACAAAGGTTGTGAATACCCGACTGTCCAGGCATACCATGGAATTTTTTCTATAGGTTCCCATTGTAAAAAACAGTATGACACATGATATACTTTTATACTGTATACTGCTACACGTATATGTCCTATGGAGTTCTATGGATATATTTGGCATACTATACAACGCAGAAGCTTTCCCGAGCAAATATACCAAACCTAAAGACATCATGTGATGTGAACAGGCCCTAAATTGAGGATTGCCTATTAAAGATTGTGTTTGCTACTTCATAGACTAAATATGGGCTGCCTTAAATGCAAAAAAAAAATGTTTATGTCACTCTAAGTACTATGGGAACAGCAGTACAAAGCAGATATCAGAGGCACAAATATATTCAATCACTTCTGAGGATTGCCTAGTTTCTTCCACTTGCATATATACGGTATATATTAAACTTAAAGCAAAATGAGCTGCTCATTAAGATATAAGTTGTGTTCTCTTCTAGCACCGCTCATTTAGCTCTCCAGATGGTTTCATTATACTTAGGCAATGTGAGAAAATAAGATATGTGATTTCTCTTCTTAATCCCCTCATTGCAAGACAGAAGGCCTAAGCAACAATAGAAAGTAAAGCAATTTATCAAGGTTAATTTTTGCTATCTCATCCAGTGGTGCCATATTCCGTGAAACATTACAATAGAAGAAACTTATTGTTGCAGAATAACTACATTTTCCACATATAAAAAATCCACAGATTTTGTTGAATTATAGCAATTAATAGATATGATGAAAGATGGCGAGCTGCTTGATTAAAAATTAGAATCGATCTCCATATTGTGCAGTACCACTGCCAGTGCCTCCCCAGCAAAGATACTAGCACTAGACAAATGCTACAGTGCAGCAGAAATAATACCCATAGCAACACCAAATACCACACTGCAGCACCAAATACCTCCCATGTAGCATCAAATGCCTCCCCGACAGCACCAAATTCCAGCATCAAGGTGAAAATATCTTCTGAGACATGTCAAGCAAATACCCCCGTGCAGTACAAAATACCTAATCCAACATCACAGTATAGCATCACGGAGAGCAACATTTTTCCTTCTTCTAAAGGCAGGTGCAGTATTCCCTTTTCATCGCTAGCCTACTGGCAGCAGAAGATTTTACCAAAGAAACACCCTTTCAAACTTGTTGCAAATGATTCCCCAATTTCACCCCTCTAAAATAGTCTGGAGCATCATAGAGAGAGGAGATGTCATGCCTCTGCTTCCAGAAAACAGCATTCCTTCTGCAGACTCAGGCAGAACTACTCATGGGTGAAGGACCTTGATGATGATGTTATCACAGGTCCTTCAGTCTTTCTAACTGTCGAAACTGCACTGATAATATGGCAAAGATTTGTGCCTCAGTAACCAATAAGCTGTGCCTCACCAGAGAGGCTTGCCTAAAAATTTGGTCTAGAAATTTTGGGGTACATTTATTAGGGTACCCGAGCTGCAAATCTATCACCAATGCTGGGGCCATTTACTGTACTGTAGCTGGAAATGGCTGTGGCCCAAGACCACCATGATAGTGGTCGGGGAAAGACTTGTTCCCCAACCACTATACATATTGGCCGGGCCCCTTTCCATTAAATGCCAGCGCAGGGGAGGTGTATAAAATTAAAAAAAATACTTATAATCATCTGGCCAGGGCTGAGCAACCTCTCCGGGGCTCTTCCTGCCAGTAACTGAGGTCACACAAGCGGACATATAGAGCACAGCAGTGTAATGACATCATCGCCCCATACATGACTGCTGAAGCGCAAGACCTCAAGTTGTAAGACAAAAGAAGATGCCACAGACCACAGGACGGAGCGAGGATGCCCTGTAGAGGTGAGGTAAGGTGAGTTTAAGTGGAAGTTATTTTTAATAACTTCTCCTGGTCCTCTACTTATTATACTCTGGGGTCTGAGGAGACCCCACTGTGAGCATATAATACTGTGTGGGGGCCACTGTGGAGCACGTAATACTGTTCCAGTATTGTTTACTCACCGTATTCTTGATAACTGCAGTTGTGGGTACTAAAGCTGTATCCCTTTCAGGTATCTGAGATATCGCTTCAGCGCCCATAACGGCCACTATCAAGAATTGACTCTAGGAAGGGGATAGGAGGCCCCTGACAAAAGTTTGCACTTGGGCCCACAAGACTTGAGTTATGCCACTAGTAGTGCCCACTATAAGTGACAGGCTTAAAAAGAAAAGGGGCTGTAATGGCTACATCAAATGGCTGATAAAGGGGTAGATTTAACACTAAGTATAACGTAGTCACTGACTAAGTATAACGTGCACCAAAGAATCCACAAATCTATAAAACAACATGCCTTACTGTCACAGATTAGCCGCATATAATGACTGTCTTGATTCTATTTATGTAACCCATTAGTAACTCTGCATCCAATGTGCCCATATGTAATATTGTTTTATACAACTACTGGCCGTGATGGCCTGGAAACAGAGAGATTGTAAAACTTATCCTACGCTTGATGCTTGAAAATATGGAAAAGCAGCTGTGCTAATAGAAGTCTTCATCCTTCCTAAGGCCAGCCCAATATTAGGCTATATTCGCGTATACTGTCCACATTTTTGTGGATGTCATATGTATCCAGTGGCGTAAGTACTGGAGTGACAACCATAGCCACTGAGGGCCACAATACTGGGTGGAGGGGCCACTGTGGAACATAATACCATGTGTAGGGACCACTGCGGGACATACCGTATTTTTAGGACTATAAGACGCACTTTTTTTCCCCAAAATTTGGGGGGAAAAGAAGGGTGCGTCTTATAGTCTGAATGTGGCGCCTGGCATCCGCTGTAATAGAGAGGCGGATGTCGGCAAGTGATAGACGCCGGCACAGGTGCCGGGGCCTGAGACATCGCTGCGCTCCTCTGCCCTGCATGAAGCCAGCAGCGGCAGCGGCGATGCTATTCCGCTCCTCCGTCCCCCCGCCACTGGCTTCAGGCAGGGCAGAGGAGCGATGTCTCAGGCCCCAGCACCTGTGCCAGCGTCTATCCCTCACCGGCATCCGCCTCTCTAGTACAGCGGATGCCGGGTCAGTATCCGTGGCCCCTTCTCCCCCGGGACCGGCCCCGTACCTGTGAAGTTGCAGGCCGGCTCCTGCACGGCGATATCGCAGGAGCCGACCTGTTCGGGTGACAGCCGGGAGCCTAATGAGGCTCCCAGGCCTGTCACTGCTATATATTAGTATTGTGGCTGGGCCTAGGACCAGCCGTAATACTAATAGACAGAATGTCCCATAGACGGCAATACAGTTGTATTGCCGTCTATGGGACTTGCAATCAAGTGACCGCAGGCTCAAGCCCCCGGGGGGGAATAAAATAGTAAAAAAAAAAAAAAAAACCTTTAAAAATATATAATAAAAATATGAAATAAATCAAAGTTCTAAATCACCTCCTGTCCCTAGAATATATATATATATAAAAGTAGAAAATCATATATCATAAACCACCGTTTTTTTTTTCAATACAAGGTGATCTAAGCAATATATAGTCCCCAAAATGGTATAACTAAAAAGTACTTCTGGCCCCGCAAAAAAACCACTCTATTCGTCCCCGTACAGCTGCAGGGTCACCTGTCAATGTGGCCTTGCAGCTGTTGCAAAACTACAACTCCCATATATTAAATATTTTACCATTTTTGCTTCCAAATTTTTTTTCCCTATTTTCCTCCTCTAAAACCTGGGTGCGTCTTATAGTCCAGTGCATCTTATAGTCCGAAAAATACGGTAATACCGTGTGGAAGGGGGACATTATTTTGTGTGGAAGGGCTGATATGGAACATTGTACAATGTGGAAGGAACGCTAAGGGACAATATACTGTCTTGAGGCCACTTTGGGACATACTACTGTGTGTAAACAGGGTGTTATACTGTGTGGGGGAAAGAAAAGGGGCTGCTATGCTGTGGGGGGGAGGGGGAGTCAAGTAAAAAGTTTGCAGAGGGCCCAATCTTTTCTAGTTACACCACTGTATGTATCCATCCATTTTAATATCTTCATCTAGTAATCTGTTTTTTTTTTTTTTTTAATGGATTGAGGGTCTGCAAAAAAATAAAGCAGAAACAAGTCTGTTTTTCTCATTGACGTGATGCTGAACAGATGCATCAATGCAACTCTATTGGTCTGTGAAAAAAAAACATATGGCATCCAACAGACATAGAAAGTCTGTTGTGTTCAGCGTAGCTAATATGAGGCGTATCTTGAAGCTCATGGCCCCAAGCAAAATCTGTAATTCTTACCTTGCGCCATTTACATCAGAGGTATATTTTATGTGGTAGAGGGACCTTTGGGGGGCTCTCAAGGTCTAAGGTAGAGATGGGCAAACCTCAGAAGATTTGTTTCATCCTGTGTTCAGACAAAGTAAAGCCCCCGGTTCAATCTAAACTTGTTTAGATAGAACCATAAGGGAAATTGTTATATTGGCTTATATCTAGAGATGAGCGAACAGTGAAATGTTCGAAGTTCGAAGTTAGATTCGAGTAGCCTCTCAATACTCAACTGTTCGATTGAACATTGAACCTCATTATAGTCTATGGGGAATAAATACTCATTTAGGGGAAACCACTGTTCGACAGAGGAGGGTCACCAAGTCCACTATGACACCCCAGGAAATAATACCAACACCCTGGAATGCAACCGGGACAGCAGGGGAAGCATGCCTGGGGGCATCTAACATGCCCAAGTCACTGTATTATGTCAGGATCCCTGTCAGCTTGCGATATGCGCGAGCTGACTTTTTCCCATAGGAATACATTGACCAGCGTTGATTGGCCAAATGCCATACAGTGTACAGCATTCGGCCAATTAACGCTGGTTCTGCCGGAGGCTCATCTGTGAGGAGGCAGAGTCTAAGATTGGACCAGAATGGAGACTGCTGTGGATCGATCATAGACTCTGCCTCCTCCAGCAGAACCAGCATTGATTGGCTGAATGCTGTACTCTGTATGGCATTGGCCAATCAACGCTGGTCAATGCATTCCTATGCTGAGATGTAGCAGTGCTGGCCATGCACTCCGCACTGCTACACCAGAGATGAAGCAGAGCTGAGTGTGTGCTGAACCCTGCTGCACACTCAGCTCTGCTGCATCAGAGATGCGCTGAACCCTGATGCACACTCAGCTCTGCTTCATCTCCGGTGTAGCAGTGCTGAGCGCATGGCCAGCATTGCTACATCTCAGCATAGGAATGCATTGACCAGTGTTGATTGGCCGAATGCCATACAGAGTACAGCATTAGGCCAATCAACGCTGGTTCTGCCGGAGAAGGCGGAGTCTAAGATCGGTCCACAGCAGTCTCCATTCTGGTCCGATCTTAGACTCCGCCTCCTCACAGACGAGCCTCCGGCAGAACAAGCGTTGATTGGCCAAATGCTGTACTCTTTATGGCATTCGGCCAATCAATGCTGGTCAATGCATTCCTATGGGAAAAAGTCAGCTTGCGCATATCGCAAGCTGACAGGGATCCCAAACAGATAGAGCCCCAAAGAGCTGGATGAGTGACATTCCCACCTGAATAAAGGTAATCCCTAGCTAACCCTGCCTGTACATCTATCCCTGTCTCACAGTCACATAGTTCACAGTCTCATATGAACCGGATATTAAATCCACTATTCGTATAAATTGGAGGTCACCTGAATTAGCCAGCCAATTACTTTTTCTGATTTTTTTTTTATGCCTATGTTGTCATAGTTCCTGTCCCACCTCCCCTGCGCAGTTATTGGTGCAAAAAAACGCCAGGGAAGGTGGGAAGGGAATCAAATTTTTAGTGAGTTTGCCACCTGGTGTTCGACTCCAATCGAACATCTCGAACAGCCTGATATCCGATCGAACATGTACTCAATCGAACGCTGTTCGCTCATCTCTAGTTATATCCATTCCTTTATGGGCTAAACAGCATAGAACATTTTTGGTGTACTGATGTATTGTAACATAGTACCAGGAGGGTCAGTGGATTTTGTTGCTAATGCATTTAGGTCACATCACGGGGCCCTCACCAGTCATCTAAGTTCATGCCAAATGTAAAATATAATATATATATTTCAACCTCTGAATAGTAACAGGAATGTTTCATCCACTGACAACAAACAATTACCTTGAAAATAGTGACCAACAAAAACACAGAATTACTTCTAATAATAATTGTGGGACATTTAACAGTTTATAATACCTGAGAGCACTGGGTACATTATATATGGACAGTGAAGGGTGACGTCAACCATTGATACTGTGTGTATATGTTTTATTTCACCATTTTTATTTATTGTATTTAGTAATGTTCTGGCCATTTGGCCCTTGGTAGTCACCCAAATGAGATGATCATTCACAAAGACAAGCTGGAGAATTCCTCTTGCATATTGTCTCCTGCTTAGGGTTGGAGTTTCTGGCTGAGTAGATTTTGCATTGTTTATTTCTGGTTAAGAATAATGCAATTTAGTATAGTATTTAATTTTAAGAAAGCTTCAATTTTAATAAAATCTAGGAATAAATAAACATAACATTCCCCGCATTAGACTCTGTTCACACTTCCGTATTTTTTTTGTTATAACAGAAATCATGACAACAGTGCTGACAGACCACCGTTAACTTATAATGGCATCCGCTGTGGTTCCACCATTTATGTCCTTCAATCATCTCAAAGATAGTGCTTTATGCTACATGTGTCTTCCTACATAATGTGATGGAAATGCGATGGAGGTTCTGACAGTAGTGTGAACCAATGCTTATATGTACATATTATTATGTAAGGCTGGATGAAAAAATTACAGCGCAGAACTGATGCAGGACCAATGGTAGAAATGGAAGATCAAGTGAAGATGCAGGTTATTACTTTTGACTATAATGAATGTAATTGAAACAATTTATACCCTGAATATAGAACTGATACACGAATGGAAATGTACAGTATATATCAGGAATTTTTTTTCGCCTTTCAACATATTCCCCAAGGTCACTTCAGATTTTATTATATCATTTTATATTATATTTTTCTTCCCAAGTCAACACATATCACAAGAATTCTGCATAAATCTGTTTCAAATTACATGCTTGATTACACGACGCTGTCTCCTTAATCTACATAAATGCTAATTTTATGCTAGCACAATGACTTCCAGGGTGATGGTTTAAAAAAATGTATTTTTTATTTACCACAATTCTGTTATATGAAGACTTGTACAAAGAAAAAAAGGTAAATTATCAATTTGCTTATTGCTTAAGGGGAATTTGGTGTTAGATATTTGATTTCTATTCTATAGACATTGTGTATATATATACACCTGTATATATATATATATATATATATATATATATATATATATATATATATATATTGTATATACAGTATACATTGGTGTTCCAAAGTTCTGCATAGGCTTGAAGAAATCTATATCTATCATACTTCTGCATCTCCCCTGTGAAACTGATAGAGCAGGCTGTATATGTATTTTTGAGAGTATAAATTGTTATGGCATTTTTTATATTTTTTTACGGAATAACTTTACCTACACCAGTCTGTAGAATGGTGAACAGGTTTGTGAATTCATCAAGTTCACACAGAATTACATGTTACTTTAAGATTTATTATTTATTATTTCATTCAGGTTACTGAAAAGGACCTTTTAAAGAGGACCTTTCATCAGATCGGGCACAGACAGTTCTATACACTGCTGGAAAGCCTTTCCCGATCTGTGCCCCGGGTAAAGTGCTATCGGTCCCGGTACCGTAGCACTTTACAGTCTGAGGTCACTTGATTTCGCTAGCCAATGACTTTTTCCTATTTTTTTTTTATGCCTACTTTTTCCTGCTTCCTGTGCCACTTTTCCTGGACAGTTATTAGTGCAAAAAAAGCACCAGGGAAGGTGGGAGGGCATACGAATTTTTACTGCGTTTACTGCGTGGTATTCAATTGGAATAGAATATGTTGAATACCTTAAAATTCGATAGAATATCTACTCGATCGAACGGTATTCGCTCATCTCTACTAGCCACCTTGTTCTTTTTTTCCCACTCCGTTACTGTCTTGGCTCTTTGACAAGGAGCAGTATCATCCTGGAAGATGTAATACCCTTAAAAACAGGTGTTGAACAGAAAGCGGCATGTTCTTATGAAGAATGTATATGTCTTTTTTTGTATTAACCATATCCTCCACAATACGAAGCCTTCCAAAACCATTGGCTGCCATAGAGCCCAGGACCATTACTTTCATCAGATGTTTCAATGAGAAGCTCAAACATTCTGACTGTGCTCTTCATGTGGGAACCTTCTCACATAAGACCTGCCATCATTTCACAAAAATCAAAAAGTTCTTTCATCACTAAATAGCACTTTCTCCCACTACTCCATTTTGAATATTACAATGCCCCCAGTTTTCACCTTTGTCTTTGTATGACTGTCATCAATGGCTTCTTTCGGTCCTTACACCTTCTCAAACCTGCTTCCAAACATCTCTTCCTAATAGTTGATGTTGCTATCTCAACATTGCACTTTTCTTACCTTTCTCGCAGAAGCTCAGGAGAGGTGCACTTTGGATTGGCAAGGGATGTTCTTATTAGTACTCTATCCTCCCATTTCATTGACATTCTGAGCCTGTTCTGAGTTATTCCAAGCTGCTTATGTTTCATATAGAGAGAGATAGAGAAAGAGAGAGAGGTAATTATCCATAAAGGGAACTGTATTATTCAATGACTATTCTTGCCACTCATTCTAAAGATGATCCAATATCTGATCCAATATCTATATGTAGGTCACGACTGACCAATAGATTACACCTATTCCTTAATACTTCAATTTCTCATGAAAAGACTGCATATCACAAAATAACCACTATGTGGCCATACATAGCACATATAGTTTAGGCATCTCCTAATTGTGAAATCATGTTATTTTGAAAAGTTGTCCATCTCATGACACACAAATCTGATGTTGTCCAGTCAAGAGGAAAAGTAGGGAAGGACATATCTGTGATATTCTTTAATACAATGTTGGAAGATATGCCATCTCTTGATAGTAACAACATATCAGTTGGATACATCAGTGACAGCACTTTGAACACTATGCCATGGCTGCCACCAGTGATTGTCACCTGACATGTCAACTCTATGAATCAGATTGTATGGGGTACAACATGAGGTACTAAGTAGAGATGAGCGAACAGTGTTCTATCGAACACATGTTCGATCGGATATCAGGGTGTTCGCCATGTTCGAATCGAATCGAACACCACGTGGTAAAGTGCGCCAAAATTCGATTCCCCTCCCACCTTCCCTGGCGCCTTTTTTGCACCAATAACAGCGCAGGGGAGGTGGGACAGGAACTACGACACTGGGGGCATTGAAAAAAATTGGAAAAAGTCATTGGCTGCCGAAATCAGGTGACCTCCATTTTAGACGAATAGTGGATTTCAAATCCGGGTCATATGAGAATGTGAACTTTGTGACTATGAGACAGGGATAGCTGTACAGGCAGGGATAGCTAGGGATAACCTTTATTTAGGGGAGAATGTTATTAAAAATAACTTTTTGGGGCTCTATCGGGTGTGTAATTGTGATTTTTGTGAGATAAACTTTTTCCCATAGGGATGCATTGGCCAGCGCTGATTGGCCGAATTCCGTACTCTGGCCAATCAGTGCTGGCCAATGCATTCTATTAGCTTGATGAAGCAGAGTGTGCACAAGGGTTCAAGCGCACCCTCGGCTCTGATGTAGCAGAGCCGAGGCTGCACAAGGGTTCAAGCGCACCCTCGGCTCTGATGTAGGAGAGCCGAGGGTGCACTTGAACCCTTGTGCACCCTCAGCTCTGCTACATCAGAGCCGAGGGTGCGCTTGAACCCTTGTGCACACTCTGCTTCATCAAGCTAATAGAATGCATTGGCCAGCGCTGATTGGCCAATGTATTCTATTAGCCTGATGAAGTAGAGATGAATGTGTGTGCTAAGCACACACATTCAGCTCTACTTCATCGGGCTAATAGAATGCATTGGCCAGCGCTGATTGGCCAGAGTACGGAACTCGACCAATCAGCGCTGGCTCTGCTGGAGGAGGCGGAGTCTAAGATCGCTCCACACCAGTCTCCATTCAGGTCCGACCTTAGACTCCGCCTCCTCCGGCAGAGCCAGCGCTGATTGGCCGAAGGCTGGCCAATGCATTCCTATGCGAATGCAGAGACTTAGCAGTGCTGAGTCAGTTTTGCTCAACTACACATCTGATGCACACTCGGCACTGCTACATCAGATGTAGCAATCTGATGTAGCAGAGCCGAGGGTGCACTAGAACCCCTGTGCAAACTCAGTTCACGCTAATAGAATGCATTGGCCAGCGCTGATTGGCCAATGCATTCTATTAGCCCGATGAAGTAGAGCTGAATGTGTGTGCTAAGCACACACATTCAGCACTGCTTCATCACGCCAATACAATGCATTAGCCAGTGCTGATTGGCCAGAGTACGGAATTCGGCCAATCAGCGCTGGCTCTGCTGGAGGAGGCGGAGTCTAAGGTCGGACCTGAATGGAGACTGGTGTGGAGCGATCTTAGACTCCGCCTCCTCCAGCAGAGCCAGCGCTGATTGGTCGAGTTCCGTACTCTGGCCAATCAGCGCTGGCCAATGCATTCTATTAGCCCGATGAAGTAGAGCTGAATGTGTGTGCTTAGCACACACATTCAGCTCTACTTCATCAGGCTAATAGAATACATTGGCCAATCAGCGCTGGCCAATGCATTCTATTAGCTTGATGAAGCAGAGTGTGCACAAGGGTTCAAGCGCACCCTCGGCTCTGATGTAGCAGAGCCGAGGCTGCACAAGGGTTCAAGTGCACCCTCGGCTCTCCTACATCAGAGCCGAGGGTGCGCTTGAACCCTTGTGCAGCCTCGGCTCTGCTACATCAGAGCCGAGGGTGCGCTTGAACCCTTGTGCACACTCTGCTTCATCAAGCTAATAGAATGCATTGGCCAGCACTGATTGGCCAGAGTACGGAATTCGGCCAATCAGCGCTGGCCAATGCATTCTATTAGCCCGATGAAGTAGAGCTGAATGTGTGTGCTAAGCACACACATTCAGCACTGCTTCATCACGCCAATACAATGCATTAGCCAGTGCTGATTGGCCAGAGTACGGAATTCGGCCAATCAGCGCTGGCTCTGCTGGAGGAGGCGGAGTCTAAGATCGCTCCACACCAGTCTCCATTCAGGTCCGACCTTAGACTCCGCCTCCTCCAGCAGAGCCAGCGCTGATTGGCCGAATTCCGTACTCTGGCCAATCAGCACTGGCTAATGCATTGTATTGGCTTGATGAAGCAGTGCTGAATGTGTGTGCTTAGCACACACATTCAGCTCTACTTCATCGGGCTAATAGAATGCATTGGCCAGCGCTGATTGGCTGAATTCCGTACTCTGGCCAATCAGCACTGGCTAATGCATTGTATTGGCTTGATGAAGCAGTGCTGAATGTGTGTGCTTAGCACACACATTCAGCTCTACTTCATCGGGCTAATAGAATGCATTGGCCAATCAGCGCTGGCCAATGCATTCTATTAGCGTGAACTGAGTTTGCACAGGGGTTCTAGTGCACCCTCGGCTCTGCTACATCAGATTGCTACATCTGATGTAGCAGTGCCGAGTGTGCATCAGATGTGTAGTTGAGCAAAACTGACTCAGCACTGCTAAGTCTGCATTCGCATAGGAATGCATTGGCCAGCCTTCGGCCAATCAGCGCTGGCTCTGCCGGAGGAGGCGGAGTCTAAGGTCGGACCTGAATGGAGACTGGTGTGGAGCGACCTTAGACTCCGCCTCCTCCAGCAGAGCCAGCGCTGATTGGCCGAATTCCGTACTCTGGCCAATCAGCACTGGCTAATGCATTGTATTGGCTTGATGAAGCAGTGCTGAATGTGTGTGCTTAGCACACACATTCAGCTCTACTTCATCGGGCTAATAGAATGCATTGGCCAGCGCTGATTGGCCGAATTCCGTACTCTGGCCAATCAGCACTGGCTAATGCATTGTATTGGCTTGATGAAGCAGTGCTGAATGTGTGTGCTTAGCACACACATTCAGCTCTACTTCATCGGGCTAATAGAATGCATTGGCCAATCAGCGCTGGCCAATGCATTCTATTAGCGTGAACTGAGTTTGCACAGGGGTTCTAGTGCACCCTCGGCTCTGCTACATCAGATTGCTACATCTGATGTAGCAGTGCCGAGTGTGCATCAGATGTGTAGTTGAGCAAAACTGACTCAGCACTGCTAAGTCTGCATTCGCATAGGAATGCATTGGCCAGCCTTCGGCCAATCAGCGCTGGCTCTGCCGGAGGAGGCGGAGTCTAAGGTCGGACCTGAATGGAGACTGGTGTGGAGCTATCTTAGACTCCGCCTCCTCCAGCAGAGCCAGCGCTGATTGGTCGAGTTCCGTACTCTGGCCAATCAGCACTGGCCAATGCATTTCTATGGGGAAAAGTTAGCTTGCGAAAATCGCAAACTGACAGGGATTTCCATGAAATAAAGTGACTTTTATGCCCCCAGACATGCTTCCCCTGCTGTCCCAGTGTCATTCCAGGGTGTTGGTATCATTTCCTGGGGTGTCATAGTGGACTTGGTGACCCTCCAGACACGAATTTGGGTTTCCCCCTTAACGAGTTTATGTTCCCCATAGACTATAATGGGGTTCGAAACCCATTCGAACACTCGAACAGTGAGCGGCTGTTCGAATCGAATTTCGAACCTCGAACATTTTAGTGTTCGCTCATCTCTAGTACTAAGACCTGCAGGCTTCAGTATAGTATAGAGCTTATAGTTTTCAATTCTGCAGCCAAATTAAGTAGATTTTTTTCATTTTCTGTAAACCCGTTTACAAATGTAACATGAACCAAATATTATCTCTGTGTGCTGGCATAAAACCCAGGCTCAGGATTTAGATAAAGATGAAAGTCACTCTACAGAAATATAGATCGACTTATAGAGTTCCAGAACTTTCCTTCACATTTTACGCTAAAACATACATCAAAAGTTGGGAGCTGTTATATATCAGAACCTATTGGCCTTTACAGTAGTATTTGTCTTCATGCGTAACCCCTAAGGTTTAGTACATCGTTGCTACTTTATTCCAATAGAAAGTGCTTTAAAACCTTATGATCTAGTATTCTGTGACTTATGATCAAATACTGTGCAAGAAAATCACTAGATGTCCAATTTTGTAAAATTAATGCAGTGAAGATTTTTTTTATAGCTCTATATTTTATGGTTTATTTTATGTAAATGAATAAGAATAAAACACAAAGACAGCTAGAACACAGCAGAGTCTGTTATAATTTAGCTATAGTAATACAAATTGAAATACTATAATCTTAAGATTTTAACAAATGTTTGTCATTTACAGATCTAAAATTTACAGTGCACAAAAAATGACTAGGAATTGATTATTGTGTCTGTGTAGTTTATTATCTCTCCAGACGGCATACAATACATTTACTCTATAGCCTGACAGCCTTGCAGTAACCAAACATTTCATTGACCTATGACCATGAATGTTCTGTGAACCTATTCAATAACAGCCATGCAAAATTAATGGAATATATACAGTATATATATATATATATATATATATATATATATATATATATATATATTTGTAGATTCCTTCCTTAAGTATGCACATATACTATAGTCATGGAAAATGGTTTGAAGTGGCACAACAGAAAATAATTGTTTATTTTTGTTCAGGAGGTCACATTGTAACGAAATGTCAATGCAAACATGAGACAATTAGTCATGTGCTAGACAAAAACCTGTGGCAGAAACATGTATAGTGTCTGAAATAGCATATTTATCATATTTATCCAAGGGTTCAGCTATCGCTATAACACCAACGGTTTGCAGCATTGATGTATCAATGTATTATACCTCATATTTATTGCATGATACAGTACATTGTGTGAAAGAAATTAACATCTTGCTCTTTACCCATTTCCATTAACACCTATTGTGTTATAGTGTATACTAGCATAATGTTATGTGTCATGCACTGCTTAACTGAGAACTGGGCTTTGGAAAGTGAGAAACACATACAGTCCTATGAAAAAGTTTGGGCACCCCTATTAATCTTAATCATTTTTAGTTCTAAATATGTTGGTGTTTGCAACAGCCATTTCAGTTTGATATATCTAATAACTGATGGACACAGTAATATTTCAGGATTGAAATGAGGTTTATTGTACTAACAGAAAATGTGCAATATGCATTAAACCAAAATTTGACCAGTGCAAAAGTATGGGCACCTCAACAGAAAAGTGACATTAATATTTAGTAGATCCTCCTTTTGCCTCTAGTGAGTGGATGAAGGTATTTTGGACCATTCCTCTTTACAAAACAATTCAAGTTCAGTTAAGTTTGATGGTTGCCGAGCATGGACAGCCCGATTCAAATCATCCCACAGATATTCAATGATATTCAGGTCTGCGGACTGGGATAGCCATTCCAGAATATTGTAATTGTTCCTCTGCATGAATGCCTGAGTTGATTTGGAGTGGTGTTTTGGATCATTGTCTTGCTGAAATATCCATCCCCGGCGTAACTTCAACTTCGTCACTGATTACACAGGGGAACAAAAAATTTTTTTTTTCTGTTGAGTTAAATTTTTGAGCTGTTTAATACTGAAATTGACATGCTGAACTCAAATCTGCAGTTACTTTTCTTCTATCACGTCAAGTTTTTTCTCTACAGCGTATCTTGATGTGACCACGCTAGGCTATTTGGTAATGCATGCGACAAGGTGGTGGGAGGTTGTGCACCCGTCTCCCGCGTGCGTGGTGATGTCATAACTGTCCCGTCTGACTGGGAGAAGATGCTGAGAGGTGAGTACTCAGTGTCGGGCTGTGGGGAGCGCCATGGTTACTATACTGTGCGGGCGGGGGTGCGATAGGCAGTATACTGTGTGTAGTGGGGCTGCAATGTAGCACTGTGTGTGTAGCGGGGGCTGTAATGTAGCACTGTGTGTGTAGTGGGGCTGCAATGTTGCACTGTGTGTGTAGGGGGGCTGCAATGGGGAATGTGATTGTGATGGGCAGGCTTTGTGCCCTGCGCTCCAGACATCCTGTGTCCTGTTCTAGTCTACTACTACAGAATAGAACAGAGCAGGCCTCGCACACGGATCTGTTTTCATGGTCGTGTGCGGGAAGCCTTAAGTATATTAGTCCGGCCCTCTGAAACCATTCCAATTTCTAATGTGGCCCAATGGGAAAATTGCCCACCCCTGGTCTAGATAGCTATCGTTTTCTGAATTTTGTTGTGAGTTCTTGTTTGTAGACAAGCAATTAACAGAATTTATTCTTTTATAGACATAAGTACTTTTTTGCTTTCCATTCGATCATGTCTGCGGCTTCATCTTCTCGTTGTAAGTGTCTCAACAGCCCTGATTTGTTTTGTTACATCTGTGGCAGTTTCACCATTCCAAGTCAAAACTTTACTACTTCTAAAACAATGGACCAACCTGAGCAATAAATAGCAATTGTAGGAAGAAAATAACTCTAGTATATTCAGATTAATTTCTGCTTCATTGTCATGTAAGTGTATATTTTGTAAGATTTTCACGAAAAATGGAGGGTATCCTGTATCTTAAAAACTTGACGTGCTAGAGAAAAATGGGGGTCATTTTTGGAACCAAGAGCTAAAAGTAAGTCTGAAACAAGTGTCAGATCTAAGTCAACAAAAATTGTGTTCCCCAGTGTTATTGAACATTATTTTCAAGAATCTGCTGATAGAGAGTGGAATCCATGCGACCCTCAACTTTAACAAGATTCCTGGTGCCGGCATTGGCCACACAGCCCCAAAGCATGATGGAACCTTCACCAAATTTTACAGTGGGTAGCAAGTGTTTTTCTTGGAATGCAGTTTTTTTTGGACGCCATGCATAACGCCTTTTTGTATGACCAAACAACTCAATATTTGTTTCATCAGTCCACAGGACCTTCTTCCAAAATAAAGCAGGCTTGTCCAAATGTGCTTTTGCATACCACAAGCGACTGTTTGTGGCGTGCTTGCAGAAACGGCTTCTTTCTCATCACTTTCTCATACAGCTTCTCCTTGTGCAAAGTGCGCTGTATAGTTGACCGATGCACAGTGACACCATCTGCAGCAAGATGATGCTGCAGCTCTTTGGAGGTGGTCTGTGGATTGTCCTTGACTCTTCTCACCATTCTTCTTCTCTGCCTTTCTGATATTTTTCTTGGCCTGCCACTTCTGGGCTTAACAAGAACTGTCCCTGTGGTCTTCCATTTCCTTACTATGTTCCTCACAGTGGAAACTGACAGGTTAAATCTCTGAGACAACTTTTTGTATCCTTCCCCTGAACAACTATGTTGAACAATCTTTGTTTTCAGATCATTTGAGATTTGTTTTGAGTAGCCCATGATGCCACTCTTCAGAGGAGATTCAAATAGGAGATCAACTTGCGATTGGCCACCTTAAATACCTTTTCTTATGATTGAATACACCTGGCTATGAAGTTCAAAGCTCAGTGAGGTTACAAAACCAATTTTGTGCTTCAGTAAGTCAGTAAAGGTAGTTAGGAGTATTCAAATCAATAAAATGATAAGGGTGCTAAAATGTTTGCATCAGTCAAATTTTGGTTTAATGCATATTGCACATTTTCTGTTGGTACAATAAACCTCATTTCAATCCTGAAATATTACTGTGTCCATCAGTTATTAGATATATCAAACTGAAATGGCTGTTGCAAACACCAAAATATTTAGAACTAAAAATGATTAAGATTAATAGGGGTGCCCAAACTTTTTCATAGGACTGTAGTATAGGGGACAGAATGCCATGAACTCTTTTAGTTAGCTGTTACAGTGTCAGAACCTTATACTTCCTGGAGCGCTTCTTTTGTCACTCAGTCCCCTACATCTCCTGTCTATGCCATTCCATGCAGGGAAAGTTGATCCTCCTATTGTTATGACATCAACAATCCTACTTGAGTTGAAACAGTGTTCCCAGGACTAAAGTCCCACCCCCAGTGCACCATATTTGCATAAATCTGCAAAGTTGTTTTTCTCCAAATCTACAAGAGTGACATACATCAGAAAGGTATGATATTTATCACTGTAATGTGCTCCGCTAGCGGTCATTGGGTTTAGTTCTGCTGCTTCTCTCTATTCTGACTACCCTGGATCCTGTACCTGCATCTGAGCTCCTAACATTGTGTTTATAGGGTTTGTGCCACTATCTCAAGTAGGTCAGTATCAGGATAGGTCATAATTTGTTGATTGGTGGGAATCTACTAAGACCTCTGCCTATACCAAGAATGAGGTCCCATGTCTCCTGTGTAAGTAAAGAAGCAAGTCTTGTATGGTTTCTATCTTTACAAGCTTGCCAGATGCAAGGCGTAATAGGGTATATGCTTTATATATGGTATAACACAATTTCTGAAGGTAGGCATATATATATATACAGAGGAATGGAGTGTAAGATGCAAAATAGATGGAGAACAGAACATGTAAATAAACAGTAAAAAAACATATATATCAGTTCACAGGAAAGTTCTCTGGGTTTGTAGCTTCTTTGATCAGTGACGTGTTGTCTAGTGGTTGTAAAAGGCCATAAAACCCTGGGCCTGATTTAACCCCATTTGGAGAGTGTTAAGGTTCACCATAAGTTTAAACTCCCATATGAGGCGATCTTTTCTGCTCTTGAAGTTTCCTCTTAGTACCAGGATCTTCATATCCTGGGTCATATTATGATTTTCATTGCAGAAGTGTTTTGGCACAGGGAGGTCCATTCTCTGTTCTCTAATTGTATGTCTGTGTGAGTTCATCCTCATCCTAAGTGACTGTCCTGTCTCACCTACATACAGGCCCTCAGGACACTTAGTACACAATATCAAATACACTACATTAGGTGTGCTGCAGGTGAAGTTACCTGGGATCTTGTAGTGTCGATCAGAGTTCGGGATCTTTATTTTGTCCGTAGTCAGTATATGCAGGAAGGTTTTGCACCTCTTATTTCCACATGGAAATGTTCCTTTGTTAGTTGGAGGTGACAGTGAGCTGCTAATAATCATATTCCTGAGGTTTGGTGGCTGTCTGTAGCACAGGAGAGGGGGATCTGGAAATATGGATTTTAGATGGTTGTATTTTTTGCAGTAGTGGATGTAATTTGCGTGTAATTCCTCTAAGCATCTCCAGGTGTGGGTTATATGTAACAACCAGGGGCACCCGATTGTTCTCCTATTTGGTATTGTATTTTAATAACTCCGATCTTGGTATTCTCGTGGCCCTGTTAATTTGGTTTTCAACTGTTCTTGGATGGTAACCCTGCCTCAAGAATGTGTTTTTGAGGCCCCCAATGTGCTTGTCTCTGTCCACCGGGTCTGAACATATGCGATGGTATCTCATGGCTTGGCTGTAGACAATGGAATTCTTTATGTGTTTTGGATGAAAGCTATCCCATCTTAGGTAGGTAGGGCAGTCAATCGGCTTCCGATACAGTGATGTCTCAATTTTGTTGTCCTGTATCTTGATGACTGTGTCTAGGAAGTGTATTTCCGAGAAGGAGTGATTGAACGTTAGGTTGATGGTGGGATGGAACTGGTTGACTTGACCATCCAAGAACAGTTGAAAACCAAATTAACAGGGCCACGAGAATACCAAGATCGGAGTTATTAAAATACAATACCAAACAGGAGAACATTCGGGTGCCCCTGGTTGTCACATATAACCCACACCTAGAGATGCTTAGAGGAATTACACGCAAATTACATCCACTACTGCAAAAAGACAACCATCTAAAATCCATATTTCCAGATCCCCCTCTCCTGTGCTACAGACAGCCACCAAACCTCAGGAATATGATTATTAGCAGCTCACTGTCACCTCCAACTAACAAAGGAACATTTCCATGTGGAAATAAGAGGTGCAAGACCTGCCCGCACATACTGACTACGGACAAAATAAAGATCCCGAACTCTGATCGACACTACAAGATCCCAGGTAACTTCACCTGCAGCACACCTAATGTAGTGTATTTGATATTGTGTACTAAGTGTCCTGAGGGCCTGTATGTAGGTGAGACAGGACAGTCACTTAGGATGAGGATGAACTCACACAGACATACGATTAGAGAACAGAGAATGGACCTCCTTGTGCCAAAACACTTCTGCAATGAAAATCATAATATGACCCAGGATATGAAGATCCTGGTACTAAGAGGAAACTGATATATATGTTTTTTTACTGTTTATTTACATGTTCTGTTCTCCATCTATTTTGCATCTTACACTCCATTCCTCTGTATATATATATGCCTACCTTCAGAAATTGTGTTATACCATCCTGATGAAGGGACCTTTATAGTAGTCCCGAAAGCTCGATATGTCATCAAAAAAAATTTTAAGTTAGCCATTAAAAAAGGTATCAACTACTGAGGACTTCTCTCAAAAAATTTCTTTCATTTCATATTATGTAAGTATATTGTATAAGTAGTTATCACGTACCATAAATATTTCAATAGTTTGAAACCCCCATTTTCCGATTTATCATGTAAAAAATCTAAATAATAAAAATCAATTACATAATAATTACATAATTGATATTGCAAAAAAATTATTTTTTCAAAGTATGACTATGGCGACAGAAAATCTTTAGAATGTTATGGGTCTTTGAGAATGAAAAGATTCAAAACAAGAAAATGAAAATTGTTTTTTTCTTATGGGGTTAATAAATGCGGACTATTGTATAAAATAAAACACATCAGCAAGAAGTAAAAATAATGCCTTTGCTCCCAGTATGTGAAGCACATATAATGTAATATGTAGTAGTTTCACAGAATATTCTCCATGGTAAACAGCAATCGCAAATCTGCCAGACAGTTCAGAAGAGTGGACAACCCTCACAATAAAATGGACATTAGTTTTTGATTTCCAGAACAGGTTAAACATTCTGACTCTCAGCGAAATTCTTGTTCGTGCAGACTTAACTGAATGGCATAAGTTGGCCTGCGGTTCATGTCAGATATTCTTGGATGAAATGTAATTTAATTTCTCTGTCTATGTGTCACTCTTGGGAAAAAAGAAAAACCTCCTTTATTGAAGCAATTATTTAGAAAATGAATTATTTATGTATTTTGAAGAAAAGTTTTAGAGAGACTTTCTAATGTGTTTGTTTAGTTACTTGCTTTAGACAGGTACCACAAACAGCGTATAGAAATGGAAATATTCCCTCATTGTATTCAGCCAAAACTACTAAAAGTGGATCTCAGTATAATGAATTGAACCTGAATTGCCAGCTCATCTTGGCTTGAATTCTTCATGTAAAAATTTCTGTCAGCCCTTAAACTATCAATCAGAAACCTGAACCATCTCCACAGGGCACTGATGTACTTAAAGTGTACTTATTGTTACATTTTCTGTGCCAGAAATCGGCAATATATAAATATAGAAACCTTTCTTATATACAGTGTAAGTGGCATGTAGGTACCTTTTACCTGCCAGCAGGTTATCCACCACCAGCTCCATATCGTTGTATGCTTTAATAGATTCCACACCATTGATTTTAGTACTGTAGGAATTTTATCCCAAGTCCCCACTTTTTCTGAGCAATCAGTGCAGTTAGTTTTGGTGCCTGATATACAGTAGTTATTAGACTTGAACGTCACACTTGGGTTGTGCTGTAAAATATTGCTTGTTTTAGTCACACAAACTGAGTAGAATAGTAGAATAAAACATTTTTCAGTATAGCAATACCTTCTTCAGACTCTACATCAAATAAAGAAAATTATATTAACAAAAAGCAAAACAAACATTGGAAGAAAGTATATACAATGCACAGATAATATAAATTATATAATCAAAAAGGAGGCCAAAAAATATACATGGGGCCAAATCCCGGGATCTTCCAGGTAAGTGGCAATAGGATGAGATACAACATCACATGTGATAACAAATATCCATATATAGTAAATGGTCCAGACGTGAGGAACTGGCATAATCCAGACAAAAGTCAAGGTATCAAAAAGTATCAATGGTAAAACATAAGTAAACAATAAGGAGAAATGATAAAAAGGAGATAAGACAGGTACCTTGGTAAGAGACGTAGGTAGTATAAGGTGATAATCGTCAGAATACTGAGATGAGATATCAGATAAGACTTTGAATAATAAGGGCTAGTTCACGCGTGGGCAAAGGGGCGGATTTTGACAGCGGATTTCGCTTCAAAATCCGCCCCTTTACAATGGTGGTCTATGCAGACCGCCGGGCTTCTTTTTTCCGCTACAGGCTGCTACTAGCAGAGAAAAGAAGCAACATGTCCTATCTTCAGGCGGAAGCCGCGGCGCGCTGGGCCGTGGCTTCCGCCTAGCGGCAGCACCCTCCTGTGTCGGCTCATTCATTTGTGCCGACATAGGAGGGGAAAGCCGCGGCAGGCGGGTTTTGACCAGAGAGAGACGCAGCTCGACGCGGCTCTCTCTGTGTCAAAACCCGCGCGGACAGTTCACATGTGAACTGGCCCTAAGAGGCCAATGATCAAACAACAAAATCAAGACTGTGTCCGAAGTTACCATAACAAAGTATACTAAAATGTATAATAGACTCAGGCAATAATGGTGTCGAGAATCCAGAATAAAGTGCCCAGAGCTACCATACACAACATAAAATAGGCAGTGGGCAGAAAAGGGGTGTTGTACATATCATATAGTGGGCAGCACAACATAAATAGTAGCATGAATTAGAGTGAGTGCTGTAACTCCAAACATGGAATACCGGCAGATAGTTGGTATAGCCAAATTACAAATATACATTGATGATGCAGCAGGTAGACCAAGGCTTGTGATTGCTCGTTGTCAGGGGACTTACCTCCACCCTTTTCCATGCAGGGTCTGCTGGAGACATGTAAAGCTGTGGAAACAGTATGGTAGAAACACTGCTAGGAGGCAATGGCAAGCACACCAAAAGAGAATAGTGCGTGCTGCCATTGCCGGCGTCTGAGTGTATAACGGCCGTCTGGCCAATCAAGACACTGCTGCGGCACATGCGCAGTGTGAGCCATGGCCATGACGTCGGCCAAGTCAGCTGACGGCAAAAGGGGGGCATCCGAGTGACGTGAGTAGAAATGTCAGTTTGAAAGGAAGAGGAGAATGCCCAGGGGGTGTATCTATGGCACGGCTGACTGGTACGTAGAAGAGCTGTGAGAAGTATATGTATAATAATAATAAACTTTATTTCTATAGCGCCAACACATTCCGCAGCGCTGTACAATTTGTAGGGTTCAAATACAGACAGAAAGATACATTACAAAGAAAGTCATTTCACACAATGGGACTGAGGGCCCTGCTCGCAAGAGCTTACAATCTATGAGGTAGAGGGGGTGACACAAGAGGTAGCAGGGGCGGCATTGCTTATGCAGAGGTCAGACACTTTTGTAATAGAGGTTACTGTCATTACACAAACATAAAACTTTATGAGCCGTCACCAGTTGTGTCCTTTAACATGTGGATGGAGCTTGGACCTATGAAGTTAGCATGAAATGGCATCATATCATGTGGGGTAATGTGGGAGCGGGGACAGAGGAGGGTTACATTTTGGGGATTCTAATTATAGTACGGAAGGGTTTACATTAGAAATTGTGATAGACCTGTCTGAAAAGATGTGTCTTTAGTTTGCGTTTGAAACTGTAGAAATTGGGAGTTAATCTGATTGTCCGGGGTAGAGCATTCCAGAGAAGTGGTGTAGCTCGGGAGAAGTCTTGTATAGGTTCTCATGGAAAACGTTGTGAACAAGGATCAAATAGTGACAGGAATGCGATACTGGTGTATCTATGGGAATAAAGGGGTGAAAACACAGGAAAATTGTAAACATAGAGAAAACTATATATACATATATCGTGAAAAGAACAAGCCATGGGAAAACCAAGAATAGGAAAGGGGGAAGCGTAAACTATAAAAAGTGAACATAAGTACCACTGAATGGAAGTGAAGAAAAAATAGAAATCAAAAATGAAGAAAAAATAAAATAAAGTAGAAAAAATGAAAAATAATAAAAGTAAAAAAAAATAAAAAAATAATTAAGTGCATAAAAATAGTAATACTGAATCCTATCTGAGCCAATTGAAAATAAAAGGATACTTTGGAATGCGGACCCTGATGGGTGGATGTACGGAGGGGTCTCAACGAGTCTGAAAGAAAAAATAACATATCAGATAAACCATTCAAGTGCATCCAGGTTTGGGACCTACGTCCGCACATTTAGAGTCTCTTACTGCATCCCTCCATACTGATATAGTTATTAGGCTCTCTTCTGCATAGGTTACCAACCACCGTGCAGTGGACCACCTGGTACCTAGCTGCAGGATGTTTTTCATACGCTGGTATTGGTTCCCAGAACTGTACGTGGTGCTGTGCCATTGTTGGAGAAGTTGTAGACAGCTCTGAGTGAATGTCGCGTGTGTACAAGCGTCAGTAGGCAATGATAAGTGCAACTAACAAGACTCAGGAGCTAAGTAATGCAGCATTCACTGGGAGCTGGACCCAGCTAAGAAAGCCGAGCACTTACAGTCCTATGAAAAAGTTTGGGCACCCCTATTAATCTTAATCATTTTTAGTTCTAAATATTTTGGTGTTTGCAACAGCCATTTCAGTTTGATATATCTAATAACTGATGGACACAGTAATATTTCAGGATTGAAATGAGGTTTATTGTACTAACAGAAAATGCGCAATATACATTAAACCAAAATTTGACCGGTGCAAAAATATGGGCACCTCAACAGAAAAGTGACATTAATATTTAGTACATCCTCCTTTTGCAAAGATAACAGCCTCTAGTCGCTTCCTGTAGCTTTTAATCAGTTCCTGGATCCTGGATGAAGGTATTTTGGACCATTTCTTTCTACAAAACAATTCAAGTTCAGTTAAGTTTGATGGTCGCCGAACATGGACAGCCCGCTCTCAAATGATCTGAAAACAAAGATTGTTCAACATAGTTGTTCAGGGGAAGGATACAAAACGTTGTCTCAGAGATTTAACCTGTCAGTTTCCACTGTGAGGAACATAGTAAGGAAATGGAAGACCACAGGGACAGTTCTTGTTAAGCCCAGAAGTGGCAGGCCAAGAAAAATATCAGAAAGGCAGAGAAGAAGAATGATGAGAAGAGTCAAGGACAATCCACAGACCACCTCCAAAGAGCTGCAGCATCATCTTGCTGCAGATGGTGTCACTGTGCATCGGTCAACAATACAGCGCACTTTGCACAAATAGAAGCTGTATGGGAGAGTGATGAGAAAGAAGCCGTTTCTGCACGTACGCCACAAATAGAGTTGCCTGAGGTATGAAAAAGCACATTTGGACAAGGAAGCTTCATTTTGGAAACAAAAATTGAGTTGTTTGGTTATAAAAAAAAAGGCGTTATGCATGGCGTCCAAAAAGAAACAGCATTCCAAGAAAAACACATGCTACCCACTGTAAAATTTGGTGGAGGTTCCATCATGCTTTGGGGCTGTGTGGCCAATGCCGGCATCGGGAATCTTGTTAAAGTTGAGAGTCGCATGGATTCCACTCAGTATCAGCAGATTCTTGAGAATAATGTTCAAGAATCAGTGACGAAGTTGAAGTTACGTCGGGGATGGATATTTCAGCAAGACAATGATCCAAAACACCGCTCCAAATCCTCAGGCATTCATGCAGAGGAACAATTACAATGTTCTGGAATGGCCATCCCAGTCCCCAGACCTGAATATCATTGAACATCTGTGGGATGATTTGAAGCGGGCTGTCCATGCTCGGCGACCATCTAACTTAACTGAACTTGAATTGTTTGTCCAAAATACCTTTATCCAGGATCCAGGAACTGATTAAAAGCTACAGGAAGCGACTAGAGGCTGTTATCTTTGCAAAAGGAGGATCTACTAAATATTAATGTCACTTTTCTGTTGAGGTGCCCATACTTTTGCACCGGTCAAATTTTGGTTTAATGCATATTGCACATTTTCTGTTAGTACAATAAACCTCATTTCAATCCTGAAATATTACTGTGTCCATCAGTTATTAGATATATCAAACTGAAATGGCTGTTGCAAATACCAAAATATTTAGAACTAAAAATGATTAAGATTAATAGGGGTGCCCAAACTTTTTCATAGGACTGTATGCCATGACCCCCAGTCGCCACCTGCATCCAATAGCTCTTGCCTGCAGTCCTGATCCCCACACAACTATCTTTAGTTCAGTGCTGTACCGATGCAAACCAAGAGATCAACCCACCTGCCAGCCAAGTTACACTCACACTACTAGACTAACATAGACTAAACAAAAATAATGCCCCCCCACCCCCATTTATTCCATAAGGTGCCACCTAAAGCCATTGCCTCAGGTCACCTCATGTAAGATGCTGTATGAATAACTATACAATGAGTGTACTATATGTGCACTATGCCATACCAAGAGCAGATAGGTTTAGGGACCCACGGGGGATTCACTTGTTCACCTGTGGACCAGTCTGAGCCTGCGAAGTGAGCACACACAAACTTGCAAGTCTTGGTATCACTTGTACTTTCCTGAAGTGGATGATTGACACAGTAGTGGTTACCAGTAGTTATTCAGACACAGCAGGTATTAACAACAGTTGCTTGAGTACAGTATATTCAACATCAGATTTGCAATGGTCTAGAAAAAGGCTAAGCAACTTTCTAACAGCTTGATAGAAGTAGCCCCACTGCAACAAACAGCAGTCACTCTCTTCACACAGGTGTCACTCTCTGCCCCAATGGGTTCCACTTCTCTAGATCCATGCCAAAGTTCACAAAGTTAGTTTTTTGGGTAAAGTCTGGTTTCTATCCCTGTACTGGCAAAAGCACCCATCACTGATGGATAACTGCTCTGTCAAAAATGGAACTCCTTATAGACAACCCAAAAAATACAGGAAACCACTCCAGTCTGTAGCATGGGAAGGCTGTACCTTGAGTGGCATGAAAATGACAGCACCCACTGCACAGCCAATGAGCAAAATTGGGTTATGTCCATTTGTAAGAATTATCACACTGTGCTCTTTCCACAAAATGCTAGGTCAAGGCAAGGCATACAAACACCAATAGTATATACAGTAAAATACCTCACAGTTGCAATCTACAAACAAAACACAGGGACACAAATAGCACATAAATCGTACTTAGTCTATTGTGAGTTAGGTCTCAGTCATAGTCTCCTTCCTAAGGTCATAGTTTTGGAAGGTGGTGGCTTCTACCACTTTACACATGTGGTTAGCACTGCAGCCTTGCACCGCTGGAGTCCTGGGTTCTAATCCCCTGCCAGGAACAACATCTGCAAGGAGTTTTTATGTTCTTCCCGTGTTTGCATGGATTTCCTCCCATTCTACAAAAAGACAAACTGATAGGAAAAAAAATGTACATTGTGATCCCTATATGGGGCTCACAATCTACAAAATAAAAAAAAATAAAAAAAAGAATATGTCTCATTAGGGAGAGACAGTACAGGAATGCCTGGCTAAGAATTCTTTGCGAGGAATAAAGAGGAACTTGCTCCTAGATCTAGACTATCTTCCTTCTGAGAGAGTTATTCTGGCTTGGCTATAATTCCCAGGTTATGCCTTAGATTTCTTTGAAAATCATGCATCCATGTATAGGGAGTTATCTTTCAAAAGGTGACGCTAGAAGCAAGTTCCTCTTTTCTACCAATGAAGGGATTTTTTTGCATAGTCCTCTAAACAGCTGTCTGTGGATGGGACTCTCTTCCTTCTTTGCAAACTATGCATCAGAGAGAGACATCTGCAGCTAATAGCAAGTTATCTCACCAATGCTTTATTCACATCAATGTTGGTTAATACTGCTAAGAAAATCGAAAACTGCAAAAAATGTACTGTTGTCTGCAAGACACCTGTGTCTTTGCTTCTTTTACTCACTTATAGTATTGCTTTATGAGAAATAGATTGTTAAACTCTAAAGGTCTTTATATAGTGAAAGTGTAACCCTCCGCTTTTGAGGCCCCAGAAGAGCTGTTATAACTTCTATCAATGTAAGTATGACAAGAAATGAGGAATATTCAATGTCAACTTATGGGGCAAAGTGTGTAGACTTGGTAAAATAAGGCATTGATTCATATGCCAGTCAGCGGTTACAAAGTAGCAGAAGTTGCTGCATTATATATACTGGTAAATATCGCACCATTTTCGTAAACAGAATATGCCAAGCAACATTAACATAAGATGTGTTATATAAGGCAAGGCCTCTTTGAATAAGCTGGAGAAAAAATAAACTGGCCTAGAATTTACAACTAAACCCTAGGACTTGTGTGCTTGTCTTATATTATTATAATTTTTATTTAGAGCTGTTTCTGTAATATTGTATTGGATTATAAACGTTCAGAAAATGAAACAAAATAATAATAGATTACTTATTTATGTGTAAATCTCTGCTGAGTATAGTCAAACATTTTTTAGTATGTATGACTATACTTCTTAGATTTTATAAAGTATACATTGTTTATGAGAACAAAATGATAAATTGAAATAATAAAGTCAGATACATTGCTACAAAAAAAAGCAAAAGTACAAGCTAATCATCAAATCTGCATTTACTTACATGGTGGAAAATGGTAACTTATTGTGAGGGTTTTGACTCCATCGCTGCTAAAATCAGGAACTTTGGCATCTAGGAATAAATATGACGGTCCATGTGACTGCTCATGTGGATTTCGCCTGCACAATCTTATCGTGTATCCCAGAGATAAGCAGCACCAGAGGTAACTGGCAGCTCCTCATCATATTCATTCTTCAATGCCATCAATGATGGGCTGAAATTTAGGACTGAGAATAGTTTGCCAGACAATGGCTTGGCTTGTAGTTATTCTGGCTATCTTTAATGTCCATTTAACTGTAGAATGAGCTAGTTCTTCTAGCTTTTCAATAATGTCTATTGCCAGATTGGTATAGTACAGTGTTTTATGTACTGTCAAGAACAAGGCACTATTGTACCAGATATTACAACCAGTGATATTGCTAGGAGTAAAGCTTATGCTTAAAGAGGACCTTTCACCACTTGGGGCACATGCGGTTTTATATACCGATAGAAAGTAGGGTTGAGCGATCGGGATCGGAAAAGATCGGATTCCGATCGGCGATCGAGAAAATTTCACGATCGCGATCGGAATTCCGATCCCGATCTTTTCGGGCGAGATCGAGATCGGGACTTATTTCCCACAATGCTTGACTACTGGCCAATCATTGTGGGAAAAGCTTAGCACCCGTAGGAAAAAACATGCAAATGTATTCTCCAGGATGTAATTAGGAGAACAGTGCACTCTGTATGCCGCCCTCTAGAGGGCAGCCTCCTTAACATCATGCATGACTCAGGTAATAAGTCTACTATCATGATGCGGATTTAATTGCCAAATTAATATTTCTATTCCAAAAGGAACAGATTCCCAGCTATGGACAGCGCTGTTCCGGTCTTTTTGGACCTCCTCAGCATAGCACTGATTTGGCAGAGTGAGAGACTATAGACCAGGGTCAGGGGATAATCGTACACAGTGCAATGGGGGAAGTTAATCACTACGCAGTGTGGGGTCCAAAAATTTTATCAATTTTTGGACTACTCGCTGTGTAGTGAATAGGATCATCTTTAAAATCCGATCTCCGATTATTTAAAAAATCCCATTGATTTGCATTGTGATCAGAATTGGGATCGGGATCGGGTTCGAATGGAAAATGATTGGAAATTGAATTTTAAAAACGATCCTGAAATTTCAAGATCAGCTCAACCCTACTAGAAAGCCAACAGTGCGCTGAATTCAGTGCACTGTTATCGGCTTTCATGTTCTGTGCTCCGGGTGAAGAGCTATCAGTGCCGGTACCATAACTCTTCACCGTCAGAAGGGCGTTTCTGACAGTTATTCATGAACGCCCTTCCTCAGAGTAGTGCCTATAGCACTGTACTGTAAGAGTGCGGAGGAACACCTCCCTCCCCTCCTTATAGTACTCGTCCATAGACGAGTACTGGGGAGGTGTTCCTCACTGCTCTCACAGTGCAACGCTATAGGCACTACTGTGAGGAAGGGCGTTCCTGACTGACTGTCAGAGACGCCTTTCTGACGCTGAAGAGCTATGGTACCGGCACCGATAGCTGTTCACCTGGGGCACAGAACATGAAAAACCGCATGTGCCCCAAGTGGTGAAAGGTCCTCTTTAAAAGTTGTACTGCACTAGGACAAGGGCCAGTTCATATACCACTGTATGTTTTACCCCAAGCTTATGGTTTACTAAGTTATCTCTATAGTCTGCACTACCTTCATGTAGTTGGACCTAAATCTGTTCAGGCTATGGAGTAACTCATCTGACAAATAAAAGATGAAAAATGTATTTCTCTACTGCACAAACAGAACCACAATTAAACTAACTGGGGCTCCACAAGTCGAACCACACAGGTAAGTGGGATTAAAAACTTTTTGTTGCATAACATTACCACTACATAAATATTTGCATTTACCATTATCAGTACTTTAGAAAGTTAATACATGAAATGGAAATCAATAATTTATGCCTTTATAGTGTTAGTATTCCGCAAAATTAATCAACCTAGGTGAGCCCTTCAAAGGGTTATTTGTGAATAGCCATCTAGCAAAAGCAGAAATGGCCTTTTCAAAGAGTCAGACTCCATATAATAATATCAGACCACAGATTGTTACTGGTTAATAAAACAAACGATTGCTTCATTTTTATTCAAGCCATTTAGCAATAACCATAAATATTTTTAGAATGCCAATTTTAGAAATGTTGGGACACAAGAATGCAATGATTTGGAAATGATTATATTTTATTCACAATAAAGCACATCACATATCAGAAGTTGAAAGCTACACATTTTCCATTTCTTTTGAAAATATTAACTCATTTAGAAATTGATGGCCTTAACATAAAATTGCAAAGATTTTCAATATTTATAGTACATATTATCATCAAAAAATTTCAAGAATCTGGAGATATCTAATATTGGCGCTAGCCGCTCTTCATTAAAAATAGATGCGAATGCAAGTTATTTCTTGAGCTCAGGAATACTTTCAGTAATCATTGTCTGTGAAGATAGTTTGCTGTGCAATCCAAAAATACAAATTAAAGCTGTATCATATGAATTAGAAGCCAAGGGGGGACCCAAAAGTTTCCAGACTGAGGCTGCTGCGCGTGCAGTTTCCGTAGTGCACAATTCTGCAGCTAGTTATTTGTTCAACCACGCCTTCTCAGTCAGTGTGCCAAGCGGCGTTGATGCGGAAGGTTTCATCTACCTGCACTGAATTTTCTTGCAAGAGCTGTTTTGTCCAGCCGTCGTTTTTCTTCATGGAGAAGTTTTATGAGCAGCGCGCGGCTGTGAAATTTTGCTTTCTGCTCAGGAAAAAATCATCGGAAACCGTTCAAATGTTGAAGACAAGGATAACGCTATGTGTCAAGCTCAAGATATTAGTAAATTTATATCAGAGGTACCGTCCATTACCTTCCATAGGGGAAGGAATCTCCAAGATAGACTGGTCCATAGCCATCTTGCACCAGTCCCCAACACTACCTGGTTGAACAAATACGTCCCAAATTTGTGAAATCTGGCCCGACATTTACAAGCGCCCAGATCAACATCACATATGAAATCCGCAGTTTTATTAACTGCGCGAGTGAGGGACTTGAATGAATGAATGAGGCTCACAATCTACATAAAAAAAAGAAATGATTTACTCATTATTCATAGGTACAACTGAAAAACCATGAACTCTTTTCTGTAAAACTCATCTGAGATTTTGTTTGTATTGTTGCTTATTCATTATGACCTACCTTCTCCCTTCTCACTGTTCTCCAGGCTCCAGGTGTGACTTTGTATTGCCAAATCTTCTGACCACCCATGTACCATGCATCCCATGTACTACTGTAGCTCCCAGTCTGGCATAGATACATATAGAGGGATTTAGAGGGATATAATTTGAGAGGTGAATTGTGCACACAATTGCTTCAGTAGTCTATTTTGCTTTAAGTATGAATTGCAATATGTGAATCTCTAATGTTTTTGGTCACTAAGACACACGGCAATAATAATAAGCAAACATATGGTCCAATATGATTTTTAAAAATAAAAGAAAAAACCTCTTGAAAAACATTATAATTTAAATAGGTTTGTTAAGACTTCTAACTATACACTCCACTCTATGACCGCACAAAAGCAACCTTGTAAATGAATAAAGTATATCTTGATACTTCCAGAGGCCATTTGGTCATGATTTCTCTGTATTAAAGGTTGACAAGTACAGGGATCTGCCACCCTAATCCAGGCAGAGGAAGCAGCTGAATAAGTTTCCCTTACTGTACACACTGGAGTGTATTTTTGGTGGTGTTGGAGTGGAGTATACTTATAGGGAGATTTTTAGTGATTGTAAGCTCTGAGGCTTTCGCTTTTCTGCCATCCACCTCAAAGGAATGGATTAAGTTATATTTTGTGTGTTCTTTTTGTGTATGTATATAAATATAAGTAAAGTAGATGTGTGCATATGTAGGGGAAAGGTGTGTCAGCATATATACATATATACATACACACACTCACATTCACAGCATATACACTGAGTGGCCAAAAGTCATGGGAAGGTACCGGATGTGCCGTTAATAGCGGGCCGCCCATCCGCGAGCCCTAATAACTGCAGCAAGACAATGAGGCATGGACTCCATGAGGTATTGGAAGAGTTCTGGAGGGATATTGCAGCCTACAATTGGTCCTGTGTAGTTGGCGCTGGGTCCATGGAACGGACATTGGTATCCACAGCATCCCATAAATGCTCTATGGGGTTGAGGCGGGCGAGCGGGCAAGCCAATCGAGGGTCAAGAGGTCACTGGGTATTCATTAAGCAAGTCCCGTGCCACCAACGAGCGATGACTTGTTGCATTGTCTTGTTGGTACACAGCATTCCCATCAGAGAACTCCAACACCAGAAAGGGGTGCAGATGGTCTGTCATAAGTTGCACCGAGCAATGTCCATTGAGCAATGGTCACAGCCCAGACCATGACAGAGCCACCTCCTGCCAGGACAAGTCCCTGTTGGCATGAAGGATCCATGGCTTTGTGGGGCATACATCACACTCTCACACGGCCATCGGCATTGTACAACTGTAAACGTGATTCATCAGACCATGCCACATGCCGCCACTGTTCCATGGTCCAATGACGATGGTCGTGGGCCCATACCAGTCTTTGAGCTCTGTGTTGCGGCGTCAGCGAAGGGACATGAGTTGGGCATCGACTGTTGAAGCCTATGCGGTGCAGTTCTCGGTGTACAGTCCTGTTGGAAATGGGGTCCTGGCGCCCCACATTGAAATCGGTGGCAATTTGACCCATAGTAGGCCGTAGAGAGCCCTGTACATCACACGGAGGTGAAGTGACGTTCGTTCATTGAACACTCGTGGTCGACCGGTGCGCTGGATTACACGGCTGCCAATGTTGTTTCTGTGATATATGTGATTATGTGATGCAGGTCCACCCGAGACACTGTTGACCTCGAAAACCCAAATTCCCGGGTAATCTCCTAAATGCTATGCCACATGTGTCTTGCACCAATTATCACCCCATGTTCAAACTCACTTAACTTGTGACATACTACCATATTCATGAGACACCTGCAACATGTTCACGAGACTATCTTGGCAACACTAGCGCCATAGGCTGCATCACGTCACACTTTTTGAGTATCATATCCAACGCCTTCCTGTGACTGTTGGCCACTGAGTGTAATTGTTTCCTGTCTGCATATGGATCTGTGTCCTACACATGTTATCGATGAATAAGGCGGTGTTTACACTACCATTGGTGACCGTCAGCATTGTCCGTGGCTATTGTCTGTTACAAGATTTTAGCAACGGACACTAGCTGAACCATCAGAAATTTCCATTAATTTCAATGGGATTTTATCTTGTGTCTGTTAGTGTCCATTTGGAATTCAATGGTAGTGTGAACCCTACCTAAGAGATGTGTTCAGTTTATGCAGGAATCTCTACTGTATATGTGCATGGAAGTGGTCAAGCACTGGAAATGGCTTCTGTTAACAGGACAAGGGCAAAGGACTGGAGCAGCTGTATAAGGGAATAGTGCAAAGTAAGCAGGTTGTATAGAAAGAAAGGTAATGACCTAAGAACAGAATAGAGGGATGGAATACAGATATACAAACCAATGCTTTTTTTAAGGCTCATATCCCAAGTCATGTTATAAGGTGTCTTGAAATTTAGGCAAGTTAGGCAATGACTATTAGGGTCAGTGCAGACAGACTTTTTTGGCGCTGATTTTGACGCTGAATCTGCCTCAAAATCAGCCTCCAAAAAGCCTCTCATTAGAGTTCCAAAAGGTAGTACTAGAGGAACAATTTTCAAGGAAAATCTCTACAAATATCCTCCAACAAATAAATACAGCTGTAATGTTTATGACTATTGCATCCAAATTTGTACCAATCAAGGTTCCGTTTGCTTTGCATCGAAATCCCATGGTCATTTACTCTAGACAACATTAAGTCTTGCTTTAAACAATGTGACCCATTAACCATATGTGACAGACTCCTCCAGTCTGATTGTTCCAAACTTGCATGCATGTAACATAAAGCTGAAAGGCGTCTAAGCAGCAGTCCAAGGTGACAGACTCGCGAGCTGTTAGAGAGCGGAAGTGTTTATATTCAGCAGCAAGCTTGCTTCTGGCTTCGATGAGCAGTTTGGAAAAAGACACATGGCATGTAAGGTAGAGTGAAACAAATATGTTTCTATTTTTCCTTTCAAGTTGCAAAAACTGCTTGTTAAAAATGGGTTTTGAGAGACAGACAGATAAGAAGATAAACCTAAACAGGAAAGAGCGGGTTTTCCCAGTAACATACTATCTAGGTTGGGTTGCAGTGCTGTATTAGATGCAGTGTCATTATTACTTTGTACAACAAGCCAATATTTTCTTGTTTTCCTATCACTTTTTATCAAGGTGATAAAGTTATTTAAATCTCAGTGTGTTGCAATAAAAGCTCCAGCAACCTAATTTTCCTGGATTTCTCTGGAATAATAAAACGTATTTAGAGTTCATTTACTCTTCATTAAATACTTCCAAAGGAGAGCCTGCTGTACACGGCGGGATGTGCTTCATCGTCTTATAGATTAGATTTGGGTTGAAGGACATAAATAAAGCAACATTATTTATTGACAGTAAAAAAAAATATTCGTATCTCAGTGGGATCTCGGTCTTTGAAACATCTGGCACACGTTTTTCATCTATAGTAGTTATGATGTGATTTTGACAATGAGATAATGGAACACATTTATTGATACTGACAGTCATATCCGTTTACAGTCACTCGGTATCTTGCATAACTTTCCAAAATTTATCAACTGGTACCAAACATGAGAAAACTATCACCATAATTGTAAATATAAACCTGTGCACCCCAGAGATAAACTCTACGATGATAGGCAAAAATGTATAAATGACCTAATATCAGACAGCAATAACCATATATACAGCAGACTATTTATTGCTTATGTTGTAGACTTGGTCTATGGTAGTGGTAGCCATCCAGTGGCTTGCTAGCTGTTGAAAACAGAAGCAGTTTTCGTGGGGAATAGGAGCCACAAGTTTAAAACTGCTTTTCTAGACATGTGGACATATCTGTATGCAGAGTACACAAACCACAGAATAAAATCCTATTGCTAATATATTCAAACTTTGCAAATACCTCCTTCTAAATCCTGTACTTGGCCTTGTTGTGATTGCATCATCCTGTGGCCTATTGAGATGTACTTGCAGTGTCGCACTTTGTTGGATTTGGAGAATGAAGTTGACAATGGGTCCACTGTAACAATGCACACTGTCTACCAATAAATATCTGGACACCCATGCAAATGAAGATATCTGCACTCGTGATGTAAGTCACACCTTCCGCTGTTAAATAGGAAATAGCATTGGCATTAGTGCATTGGCATTAGTCACATGCAAGATGCCAGGAAGTGTTGAATTATTCGATTTCGAGAAAGGAGTAATTGTGGAGTACCACAGAAATGGTCGATCCTTAAGGGACATAGCAAGCGAACTGAATTACCAAAAATCGACAGTGGCCTAAGTGATTACGAAGAGGAAGGTGAATGGTGATTGTCGGAATGTGCCCGAGTTGGCAGACCCCCGAAACTGGGAGATAGAGACCGACGAGTGCTGGCCAGAGAAACCGCACCCAACCGATGGCTCATATACACCAAGAGTTTCACCAGGCATCCGGGAGTATTGCGTTGATCAATATCATCTGTAAGGAAGCATCTGCTGGGTTCTACCAAATATGGAATATGAAGAAATGTCGTTTTTCTATTCTACCACAGGTGTCCAATAACCCTATAACAGATATGGTTGGGAAATCTTCTATAAGTACAGTTAAACATGCCTGGGTTAAACACATATCTATTCTAGGATAAAAAAAAAATATATAAGGGCAGGCTAGAAAGAATGAGGGGGTCTTTATCTGCTGTCAGTGTTGTCTGTGTATCTGAGTGGCAAGGCAGTATGTAGCACAGGTAGGACCTCAAATCTAACCAAGACTATGCTACAGATAGAACCAGAATAGAGATAAGCGAGTAGTATTCAATCGAGTAGGTATTCGATAGAATGCTATAGTATTCAAAATACTCGTACTCGTTCGAATACTATCGCTATTTGCAGTAAAGATTCGATTCAGAACCAGCGTTGATTGGCCGAATTAACACTGGTTGTGCAGCAGGCTCTTCTTTGCTAGTCGAGAGAGCTGGCAGCTTGCGGTTATGCGGGAGTTGACTTTTTCTCATAGGAATTAATTGACCAGCGTTGATTGGCCGAATGCTATACAGTGTACAGCATTCAGCCAATCAACGCTGGTTCTGCTGGAGGCTCGTCTGTGAGGAGGCGGAGTCTAAGATCGGACCACAGCAGTCTTCATTGTGGTCCGATCTTAGACTCCGCTTCGTCACAGACGAGCCTCCGACAGAACCAGCGTTGATTGGCCGAATGCTGTACACTGTATAGCATTCGGCCAATCAATGCTGGTCAATTAATTCCTATGAGAAAAAGTCAGCTCCCGCATAACCGCAAGCTGCCAGCTCTCTCGACTAGCAAGGACGAGCCTGCTGCAGAACCAGCGTTGTTTTGCCGAATGCTATACAGAGGCATCATACTGTGAGAGAGCAAATAGCAGTACATCATACTATATTGAGGGCACTATGGAAGTATTGTGAAGAGAACTAAGGTGTTCTCATACTGTATGAGGGCACTAAGGAGGCTTCATCACTATATGTTACACAGAGTAGGGCACTATTACTGTATGGGACACACAGAAACTACATGGGTAGAAGTGGGA
Source organism: Leptodactylus fuscus (assembly GCF_031893055.1). NCBI lineage: Eukaryota > Metazoa > Chordata > Amphibia > Anura > Leptodactylidae > Leptodactylus > Leptodactylus fuscus. Next base: position 73,373,298 of record NC_134268.1, on the reverse strand, counting down.
GAGGATAGAGGTATGGCATAATATAATATAAAATATAAGACACATTCATCTGCTGTTCAGGTCAGACCTTCAACTAATGTCAGATCCAGTTCAGAGGACCTTTACTAAAAGTAGTAGAGTGTCCCAGTTCTATATCTTTAAAAAATAATTTAAATAACAGAACTGAACCCTGGAGTACACCACTTATAACAGAAGAACCAGCACTCAACTCCAGGGTACACAACTTATAACAGAGGAGCCAGCACTGAACCCTGGAGTATACCACTTATAACAGAGGACCCAGCACTGAACCCTGGGGTTCACCATGTATAACAGAGGACCTAGCATTGGACCCTGGGGTACACCACTTATAACAGAGGATTCAGTATTGAACCCTGGGGTACACCACTTATAACAGAGGACCCAGTATTGAACCCTGGGGTACACCACTTATAACAGATGACCCAGCACTGAACCCTGGAGTACACCACTTATAACACATGGACACAGCACTGAACCCTGGGGCACACCACTTATAACAGAGGACCCAGCACTGAACCCTGGAGTATACCACTAATAATAGAGGAGCCAGCACTGAACCCTGGAGTACACCACTTATAACAGAAGACTCAGCATTGAACCCTGGGGTACACCACTTATAACAGTGGACCCAGCACTGAACCCTGGGGAACACGACACACCAGTTATAATCAAGGACCAGTGTGAGCTGCAGTCATTGACCACAACTCTCTGGATATGATCCTTCAAATATTTTTCAATCCAAGTGCAAACAATATTTTCCCACTTGTACCCTATATAAGTATCTGTGAAGGCCAGTGTAAAACACTTTTGCAAAGTCCAGGAACACTATCGCCTCAGCCTCTCCTCTATTGAGACTTCTACTCACCTTTCAGAAAAATAGATCTTACAATTATAAATGGGGGCACAACACCATATCATATCAGATAGGAAATCCTAAGTATTGATGTTAATAATGCCGTGGAGTAAGCAGCGGCAAAAAAAAAAAAAAAATCTGCTCAGGTTTCATTATTACACATTTCAGTTTATTGTTATCGATTACAGAAACATTTCATATAGAAATGACACAATTCCCCATAACTATCTCCCTTGCTGAAAGGTGCAGATTAAGTGTACCAGGGCCTGAGCTGTTCATAAAATGCGTCGTCTCACCTCCCTTTCTCCCGTCACACCCAAGACGAAGGTATTCATCAGATGCAGTCAGGTAACACAGAAAAAATCCATACCTATTAAATCCTGTGATATAAGAATGACATTTCCTTGAATATTTTCTTTATTTTCTCCATCCAGTGCAAACTGCCATGAACATTTCTTCCAGACATTAATCGTTTTATGCAGAGTTTGCCATTCATATCAAGCCAGTGCCAGATTTTTTTATGATAGCAATTTTTTTTAGCTAGTTTTTGTGAGCCAGCAGAAAAGAGGAAACATTCTGCATAAAATTCCTATAGAAATGAATGGGTGCTAGAAAAAAAAACTCTCTCAAACATTTTAGGAAATGGAACCCTGTATACTAGGCAAAAAAAGCTTCAAAGACTGCTTCAGAAAATCTCTTCAAAAGTGGCTTCAAATAAACCTGACATTGATTTTTTTTCTGCCTAACAAATAACTTTGTGTCAAGATTTCTTCCATGCATCTCCCATACTCTGGAACTCCTTACCAAGACACATAAGACTGACCCCCACAATCACAGGATTCAAGAAGGCCCTGAAGACTCACCTATTCAGGAAGGCCTACAACCTCCAATAACACTATCACCGCACCACCATCTATACAGTCTCCCCCCTCTCCTTCTGTCTCTACCCCCTTCCCTCATAGATTGTAAGCCCTCACGGGCAGGGCCCTCTACCCCACTGTGCCAGTCGGTCACTGTTAGTATTATATCTACCTGTATATTTTGTGTATTGTATGTAACCCCCAAATGTAAAGCACCATGGAATTAATGGTGCTATATAAATAAACAACAATAATAATAATAATAATAACATACTTTATTCTCTTAGGGGGCGTTCACACTACCGTCGGTGTCCGACATGTAGTGTCCGCTCAAAATCTGTCACGGACATTAGGAGCGGACACTAGCTGTGTCCATGACACCTGTCATTTATCTCAATGGGCATCGGGTGCGTTCTTTTGCACTTCGTGCCCGTCCTTCCCTGTCCGCAAGTGAAGATGTCCGACTTCTCAAGCGGACAGAAAAACCCTGTATGCAGGGCACGGAGTGCAAAAGAACGCACCCGATGCCCATTGAGATGAATGACAGGTGTCACGGACACAGCTAGTGTCCACTCCTAATGTCCGTGACAGATTTTGAGCGGACACTAGGAGCGGACACTACATGTCGGACACCGACGGTAGTGTGAACGCTCCCTTACATGACCGACATGATAAAAATGGAAAGGATCTGGATATGGCATTTAAAGAGGACCTTTCACCACCGCCATCAATTCCAACTCCTTGCAACCTTTAATAGGTGATGAGCCACTGATCCAGCTCGTTTGGATTTTTTTCTAGCCTCCTCTGTTTCCAAGTAATAGGTTCTCTTTTAGCACCCAATATGCTATTTAGGCTCTTGACTGTCGGATGGGTGGTCCTGAGCTGCAGCAGAGAAACAGGGACTGCCCACTTGACAGCAGAGAGAATAATTAGAATATTGGGTGCTGAATCTAACTGCACCTTATGCTTAGGAACGGTGGGGATTAGAGAAAAAATATCAACTATGCCGAAATCAGTGGACTGGTGCCTATTGACAGATGAAAACAGTTGGAGCTGGTGGAAGTGTTGAAAAGTTCTCTTTAGGCTAAGGCCCCATGGGACATTTTGCAGCCACAAAGCACTGCGGGAAAAAACGCGGTGGTAACGCATCGCGGTTCTTTCCGCAGCGCTTTAAACAGAAAGCTTGCAGAGTTTTCCTCCGCGGACTTTCTGTTACAATTATATCTATGGGAAACCGCCGGCTTTTCCATAGGTATAATTGACATGCTGTGATTCCCAAAACTGCGCTGATTCTGGAAACAGCGGCGGGTCCACCCGGCAGTTTTTACCGCAAAGTTTTGCCCGTATTGTTAAAACTCTGCCGCAGACAAATCATGACGTTTCTGTTCAATGGGGCTCCGGCCTTAAATACACTTTGACCAGAAGGAGGAGAAGCAAAGTAAAGTCGGCTCACTTTGTAAATAAGCTCAAAGGGTGTTATCATGTCCTAGAAAAGTAATCTGAAAGTCAGCCATTGTGAGAGTCCTATGAAAGCACATAAAAGACTGGTATTCATGGAGGGAGATAGAACATTACATATCATCATTATGAGAACTAATCTGTAATACCGGAGCAAGGTGTGATGCAGCTATTTTCTTCAGTTCAAGGTAAATGCTCAAATTGAGATTAATGGAATATTCCTTTTCATCAGTGCGGGGTTTAAAGCATATGCATGATATCTTTCTCAGAGCAATTGTCATGATTCCATTAAAATAATATTACACAATTATTAATTTGCAAAACATTTTATGGAACTGGAATCTATTACTATATGTCATTACAGTTACAATGATTATTTTATGCAATAACAGAGAAGCATAATGATGTGTGAAAGGTACTGGTGCAGTGGCCAGGCTCACACAAAGTCTCGAAAAAGAATCTCTTCCCCTACAATGTACTGTAGGGAGGTTGGCTTCTGTGTAAGAGGCAATCTTTAACACAAGAGCGCCATCCACTGTTACATTTCATAACATCATCAATAACCAGCAGTATAAAAGATAATGTATAGGTATAATCTCGATGCATATTTTATGTGTTGTATATAATAGCACATTATAAATCCCTGCATTTTTATGAGTTGACACAATAAAATATATAATTTATTTATAACTCTTACAACTTTATAGACAAAAGGAAGGTACAGTACGGTCGTTTTAGCAAATGCAAACCAGATTTGAGAGTCTGCCTATGGGAATTGTGCAGATTGTTGGGGTTTGATTGTTTAAGGACATGAATATAGATTTTTTTTTCCTAAAACAGGAAAGAATCCTTTTTCCAAACTGTTGCAGCAAACAGTTATCTGAAATGTCTAGAATTAACATTATCCCTCACTCAACCCTGAAAAGTCCTGCCAGGAAGTATAGGGAGGGGATACAGAGGTTGCAATAATGATCCCTTATGTAATTTATACCACTTATAGAAATGTTCCCCACCTATATTCATAATGCCCCTAATGCCCTCTCTTGTATTCATAATGCCCCTTAAAGTAAAGGATCCCACCCTCTTTTGTTCATAATTATTAGTGGCGATCCCTTGATGAACTGAGTCACCTCGGCCTCCTCTTCTTACCACATGGCCACGTGACCACACACTGGATGTCTGCAGGACGCTCACTGCTGTGACATCATCCACCTGTGCAAAGATGTTGGCTGAATAAAACCATATGTCTGAACAACTGGCTCTGCAGAGATACATCAAGTCACATTGTGGAAGAATTATTCTTGACCTTGGTCTTGGCTGAAAGTAAAATACATAAAAGAGAATCACTTTAATCAGAAAAGATGTCACCTGTAAGTCATTGAGTATTTTGTTGCATGTATAGGATTGGAAGAGTACAGTACTCTGTTGTAGATCTAAATTTAATGAAAAAATATTGTACAGCTGAGGTCTCACATTGCAGAAATGCAGCTTTTTTTGTTGCAGATTTTGCTGTGTTTTGTTTTTTTTTTTGTTTTTTTTTTAATCTAAAGCCAAGAATGGCTATATAAGAAATGGGAAATGTTTAGGAATCAGTTATACTTCTACCTACTGCTCAAACCAAACCTAGCTTTAGCTTAAAAAACTGCAACAAAAAAAGTTGCATTTCCACAATGCGGGGCTTCAGCCTAATATTACTTTTTCAGTACTACACTGTCTTCCAATAAGTATTTGGACACTCATGCAAATGAAGATATCTGCGGTCGTGATGTATGTTATGTCTTCCGCTGTTAAATAGGAAACAGCATTGGCATTAGTACATTGGCATTAGTCGTATGCAATATGTCATGAAGTGCAGAGTTGTCCAATTTTGAGAAAGGGGTAATTGTGGGGTACCACAGAAATGGTCGATCCTTAAGAGACATAGCAAGCGAACTGAATTACCCAAAATCCACAGTGGCCTATGTGATTACGAAGTGGAAGGTGATTGTCAGAATGTGCCCCAAGTCAGCAGACCCCCGAAACCGGGAGATAGAGACGGACGAGTGCTGGCCAGAGAAACCGTACCCAACCGATGGCTCACATACACCAGGAGTTTCAACAGGCATCTGGGAGTTTTGTGTCGATCAATACCATCCGTAAGGAAGCATCTGCTGGGTTCTACCAACTATTGAATAGGATTAAATGTTGTTTTTCTATTCTACCACAGGTGCCCAGATACTTATTGGCAGAGAGTGTAGGTGGTTATGACAAGGTGCAACTAACATCACAAGCATTGAGTCTCTGCACAAACAGTACAAACACCTAGTGACAGAATATTGTGAAATCATGTTTTTTTTGTGAAGCTGATTATTTTCTGACGCTCATATCTGGACTTGTCCATCCAAGAGGGAAGGTAAAGAAGGACACATGGGCACTGTTGGGTTTCTACAGGGACACAAATAACCTCTGCTTTTGCTGGCTGATCCACCACAGTGTTCTGCTAGTCATTAGAGATACAATGTTACTGTTCTGTTTAAACTGTTTTCATAATAACTGTGGAATCAGTTTTACGCCCACACAAATTTACGCTTAGAAACTCAAAAATGATGTAGCTCATATGCCCATGAGCACATTATATCTGCGGTGTACACAATTATTGCTGAGAATTACACCTGGAACCTGTGATAGATTAGACAAGTTAGAATAACAGTTCCAAGAATTGCTAAATATCTCATCTCCTAATTTAGAGGCATCTTTGATGAGGCTGAAGTGACTCAACATGCTTAGCAACTGAAAGGGATAGTAAATCTTCCCCCAGCTGGAAAGACAGAGAAGCTGTTATCATTAGTTTGGAAATCTGAGATTTCTTCTCACATGAAAAGGAGAAGATTTATCTTCTAACCTCTTGGCACATTGAGTGCTTCCACAGTCTAATCAGTGCAACCTAAATTAACCAATGTGCGATTTTCATGGTGCCAGATATATTATCAGTATATCTTGTTTAAGATCTCCAGCCGTAATTTATATGGCCCTGATAGTAATGTATTTCATACTGTCTCACTTGGCTCAATTTTTCTATTTTAAAGTAATTTATAGGTTTTATTTTATGCAGAGCCCTGGTGCTTTCTCTTCTTTATTAATTGCCCCTGATGGATGTCAATACTTCTCTGTCTCGCAACTGAGCCTGAAAGTAAAGTGTTTTCTAAACTTTTTTCTTCAGTGTTTCCTATGTACAATAGTACAACACATTGTAGCTGTGGAGAGTTCTCTATTAAACTTCCATAGAAAAAATATTATTAATAATGGCAACATACATTACAAATCCCATGTAATATGTTAAGAAAACATTATAGGAAAATTAAACCTGACACCGATCACTTGCTGAAGCCTAATATCTTATCACAGAATAGGACAAAAGCCACTGAACAGTCAACACAGTGCCACAGTATAGTTAAAGTGTTAAAGGGAGTCTATCATTAGAAATCACCTTTTGAACTAATGGCACGTTGAAATAGCCTTTAAAAAGGCTATTCTACTCCTACCTTCCATTCTCTTCTTCTATCTTCAGTTTCTGTAAAAATCCCTTTATTGTGATATGCAAATTGCGTTCACAGAGCATAGGAGGCATCCCCCCTGTACTCCGAGCACCCCCACGTCATAACCTCTCACCACCCCTTAGTTAATTCTGTTCATGCCCTTCATGTTCTCCTGTTCTTCTAGCATTCAACTAGAGCATCCTCCGCTGCCATTTTTTGGTGGTCTGTTACACGAGCCTGCACAAGTAACGCTAGTATTCCACTATGTGTGTTGGTCCTGTGGAAATTAGTGCATTACAACATCTGCAGTGAAGAGGAGTCCTGAAGTGTGAAGTTGGGTATCCTGTGTGCTCTTTCTCTGCCAGTGGAGCTTCAGGTGACCTGCAGTGGAAGTGTCTTGGCAGCAGGCCCAAGAGGAGTACAGAGAAGCGCCGCTTAGGCCAATGTAAAAAGAGTGGTACCAGCCAAGGTGGGCACTATATTGCCAACTGCCTAGTACTGATAGGTGCTCGTGGTGAATATTCTTTTAATGTAGATTGTGAGCCCCATATAGCACAATGTACGTTTTTCCCTATTTTTATGTCTTTGGACTATGGGAGGAAATCAATGCAAACATGAAGAGAACATACAAACTCCTTGCAGATGTTGTCCTTGGCAGAATTCGAACACGGGACTCCAGCGCTGCAAGGCTGCAGTGCTAACCACTGAGCCACCGTGTTGCCATCAGTGGTGATTATTCTATCAGGTTCAGAGGTTTTTCCGGCATGCAGATTGATCACTTATTACAATAGGTCATCCTGTTCCCATCTACTGTTTACAGAGACCGCATTGCTGAAAACTAAGCACAGTGCTATGCATTTTATAGCATTTTATCAACTGTACTTGATTTAGCCTATTTGGTCGGCACTTGTCCTGTCGCCATGCTGTATGATAGGAACTTTAGACTATATATATATTGCTTTAAAATGGCTACGTAGAATTTTAATAATTTTAAATAACACTCCCTTAAAGGGGCTCTATCAGCAAAATCCTGCAGATAGAGCCCCACATATGCGTGAATAGCCTTTAAAAAGGCTATTCAGGCACCGTAAATGTTAAATTAAACTACCCCCTCCCGTTTTAAAATAATACCCTAAAAAAGAATGTTATCTATTTACGGATCGTGCACGCTGGGCGGGCATTCAGGGTGCCCCGTCTTCTTCTTCCCCGCCTCTTCTTCCTCTGACGTCTTCGGGTCCCGTCCTCCTCCGGCGCTTGCTCGCGGACACTGATAAAAAAAAATAGACCGGGCGCATGCGCAGTAGCCGTAGTAGAAGCCGCGTGCTACTGCGCATGCGCCCAAGCTATTTTTTTTTTATCAGTGTCCGCGAGCAAGCGCCGGAGGAGGACGGGACCCGAAGACGTCAGAGGAAGAAGAGGCGGGGAAGAAGATGAAGACACACCCTGAATGCCCGCCCAGGGTGCACGTTCCGTAAGTAGAGCACATTCTTTTTTAAGTTATTATTTTAAAACGGGGGGGGTAGTTTAATTTAACATTTACAGTGCCTGAATAGCCTTTTTAAAGGCTATGCACGCATATGTGGGGCTCTATCAGCATGATTTTGCTGATAGAGCCCCTTTAAACCAGTCAAGGTAAGATTTGTAGCTATAATTCTTTATATAAGTTGTTTCCTATGTCCCAAGCCACTTACCAGCTGTGTAATATGCAGACCACACCACAATGATTTACTTCCCAACCTAAAATAGATGGAATATAACTCAGAACATTCATTGAATATAAAGCCATCTTCCCTGTAGAGAGAATAAAAAGATGGATGTGCTAATGGAATGGCTGGGAAACGAGTGGATAACCGGCCCCATTTACTAGCCAGGGAATGAAGCTGAAGGAATGTATTTTCAAGTAACTTTTAACTGCTAGAAAATCAGGAGGGAGCCATTATACTTATCTCCCTTTGTTCTGCTGCAAGTTTGCCAGGTTTGACCTAATGACTTTGGAAGCAGCAGAGTTTGTTTAGTAGCATAATAGAAAATAATAAGAAAGAAGATTGACAAGTATGCATGACAAGTTATGAATATTTAGTATTTGGGGTTTTTTTAATGTTTTTGTTTTTTTGCTAAAGTCTCCTCTTCTTCCCATACAGTACTGGAATACTTAAAGTCTACCTGTATTTTTTATCTATCCCAAATTCTGTACTGATTCATTTTGTGATATATATTTATAGGGGTCAAATCCTCTGCTTGTCTTCATGCAGCTGTATACCCATGGTAAAAGTATAGTTGCCTGAAGCCACCACTAGAGGGAACTTACTGGAAAAATATGATTATTGGATTTAATGTAAACTGAGCAAGTCTGTAGTCGGTGAATTCTTTCTAGGGGAATTTTGATCCCAAAAATTTTCCATTATAGTAAAGAATGCCGTCAGGCAAAACCTTAAATAGATCAAGACATCAATTCAGGACATAAGAAGGACTGTTTTGCTCTATCTTGCTATCTGAAAACACATAAACTAAATACTTTAAAATGATAGGGACTTGTAACAGTGTAAAAATCATTGTAAGTATCATAAGTCAAAAAAAACATACTGTGTGAACAGCAGCTTTAAAATCAATGTGCATACAGTGTTACAATAGGATATTTATAGCTGTCACAAAAATAAAAAATATGGGGGATATTTCTCAAAGTACTGCATTGGTATTGCACTACATTGTCTGGGTGATCAGACCCCCTAGTGCCATGGTGGCGAACCTATTGCACGCGTGCTAGAGGTGGCACTCAGTGCCCTTTCTGTGTGCACCCATCTGTGGAACAGATTATACTGTGTGGGGCCAGTTGCAGCAGATTACACTGTGTTGGGCTCACTGTGGAGCATATTGTACTGCGTATTGGCCACTGTGGCGCAGATTGTACTGTGTGGGGGCCGTTCACTATTTTTATCACATTGTATCTGCTTTATAGCAGACAAGTGATATTATTAGCAGACATAGTGATATTATCCGTAATTGTGCAAAAATGTGGATCCGCACAGTATTAGGGTGCATGCACACTACGTAACGCCGGGCGTGTATGAGAGCCGTACACGCCGGCGTTACAGCAGGACTGCCGAGCACTTCTCCTTCACTTCAATGGGAGCGCTCGTAAACGCCGCTGTTACGAGCGCTCCCATTGAAGTGAATGGGAAGTGTTCGGCAGCCCTGCTGTAACGCCGGCGTGTACGGCTCTCATACACGCCCGGCGTTACGTAGTGTGCATGCACCCTTAAGGTTAAATTGCCATGTTAGCACTTTGTGATAAATTAGTGGGTTTTGGGTTGCAGTTTTGACACTCAGTCTCTAGAAGGTTCACCATCACTGCCCTAGTGGGTTTTAAAAGTAAGAAAATTTTTTTTAAAAAAAGTTATAGAAATTAAAGTTCTCTCCCTCACTTTATGTAGGTTACATATAAATGTATATCAACAAAAATAACAGAAATACATTAGGTATCCCCACATCCCAAAATGCCCAAACTATAAAAATATTAAAATATTTATCAAACACAGTGAACCGTATAATCATAAAAAAATCAAAAATTAAATAGAGTGATCAAAACTTTAGACATCCAGCAAAATGATATAAATAAAAATTACAATTTGCTCTTCAAAAAAGACACCTTACACAGCTCCATTCATGAAACAATAAAGAGTTAAGGGTGTTTGTTACTCTTTCACGCAAAAACGGCTGAACGGATTTGGATGAGATTTGACACATAGATATTTGTAACCTGGATTAACACATAGGCTGCTTTTTATCCAGATAAATGATATGGCTTCATGACTGTTATGAATTTATGTTCATATACTATGTTACATTGCAGGAGATTTCAGCTATTTGCAATTTTGCTGATAAAGCCAGGTCTGTTATCTCTATGTGTAAACACACAGATAACACAGAAACTGATCAGACACTGAGATAGAAAAACCCCTTTCATCCAAATTGCCAGATGTAGCAAAGCTTGAAAACAGCTGAACGGATTTGGATGAAATTTGGTACATAGATAGTTTGTAACCTCGATTAACACATAAGCTACTTTTTAGCCCGGTAATTGACATGGCTTCATGAATCATATTAATTTATCTTAATTCTAGCTTCTGCCCACGACTTCAGAATTGGGTCCAGAGAGTAATAACAAAAGTGTGACTAATAAAAAAAAAGGCACGGCGCGAGGCATCTTCGCTGTCACTAAGCACCCTGAGCCTGTCGGACATTTGGCCGGGAAAAAAAATTGCCCCTGTCATTACCACTGTGAAAGAAGCAAGAAAAGCCACCAACATTTTGGTCCTAACTTTAACCACTTCACAACATATATACACCATAGATAAACAGGTTCAGCTCTAACCAATAGCATCCACCTCAAGTATACTCAAGTATACTGGAGGTGGAAGGTAATACTGACTGTCGAAAATAGTTTCAACCGTCTGACAGTCTAATTGAATTGAATATAACAGACAGGATGTAGTATACCACTGAATTTCTAAACAAGATCAACTACAGTAATTCTAATTCTAGCTGCAAGTACTGTTATTCTAGATGATCGCCTAGGAGGCAAGTTTTTATACAGATGTGTCTTGCTTTGTATTTCCTCTTGGCTCAACATGTCCAGATATATATGTTATGAGAAACCATCTTTAGACAGTATTATCTGTGATAATATATCATGAAGTGATATTCCATATGTGTCTCTGTGTGGCCATCTGTTGTTCGTTTTGTGAATTGTTGTGGTGTTTTGCTAGCATGTTGTGATTTTGTATTGAATTAATTTAATGAGAAATTGGAGCCCTAAACCAAATTGTAGGTAAGTTATGAATGGACACATCTGAAATGTTGGACGTAATGTTTTGATTCTCTAAACACTTTACTGCCAAGGTTTTCTTTCTGGCTCAGTTGGTGATTGTTCATACTTGAATATCTTCTAACCTACTACATAAGAATGGCTGGTTAATCTGGTAAGATTAAGAAAAAAAAGTTAAAACCTCTGCTGCAAAAGAACTTGGGATTTTAGACACCAGACACAATCGACTTTACAAGTTATTATATGCCAAATGCCATGTATTATAGAAATCACAAATTAGTACTCCGAGTATGCAGCGAAAAAATCTTGAACGTCTTTCCAAAACCCAGTGTGTTGAGACTAGTACATAGTTATCAACACATTGAAATAATCAATGGACTCTTTATAGTTCAGTCAGTAGTTCAAATGTGATGTGTGATGTGGTCTTTGTAATGCTATCTCCTAAAACAGGCAGCACTCCAAGAAAAGTAAAAAATGTTTCTGCTCATGCTGAACCTTTCTGAAGCAGTGGAGTGTACTGAAGACAACACATCTGATATATTTATAATTAGAGATGAGCAAACAGTAAAATGTTCGAGGTTCGATATTCGTTTCGAGTAGCCCCTCAATATTCGACTATTCGAATCGAATATCGAATCCTATTATAGTCTATGGGGGAAAAATGCTCGTTTCAGGGGTAGGCAACATTCGATCAAATTATACTTACCAAGTCCACGAGTGAGGGTTGGGCTGGATCCTCCGAGAAGTCTTCTCCTTGCAGCGTCCCCGCGGCGTCTTCCGACTCTTCATTCACTCTGCCAGGCATCGGGCCTGGGCAGAGCCAGCTGCGCAAGCCCGCACTACAAGCGGACATGGGCAGTCGGCTCTGCCCAGGCCCGATGCCTGGCAGAGTGAATGAAGAGCTAGAAGACGCCGCGGAGAAGCTGCACGGAAAAGACTTCTAAAGGTAGGAGAAGAACCAGCATTGATTGGCCGACTGTATAGCATTCGGCCAATCAATGCTGGTTTTGCATCTAACTTTTACATTCGAACAGCGGGTGGTACTCGATTGAGTACGAGTATTTCGAATACCATAGCATTTGATCGAATACCTACTCGATCGAATACTACTTGCTCATCTCTATTTATAATGTATCATGAGATAAATCCATTAACAAGCAATCAAAATTACCTGATTCACGGGATCATGATGATCTGCTTTGTTTCCGGTTTAAGCATGCGCTAGGTAGTACAGGGTCTACACACACCGGTGATCCCACTGATATTCAATTCATAAACAACAGGACCAAAAATAATATAAAACTTAACTTTTACTGATTTACATCTTGATAAAATGCACTCATAAAGGTCATGCTCGTAGAAAAAGAATCGCCTTACCGGATCTAGTAGGGAGAGACTTAGTAGATGGGGACTTGATAGGTAGGGGACAAAATAAAGGTTCACCACATCCAGCCAGGGGACATCACTAAATATTCCTAATTGAATAGCTTTATATGTATTGCACTTACTTTGTAGACACTTCTCAGTGTAATAGGAAAGTGCTATGAGCATATCAACAGGTCAACCCCTAGTCCAGAGGAGCTGTGGCAGCAGCAGTGGTCAGACCAGACTGAACTGAACATGCCACTCGTCTCCCTTAATCTAGGGCTTTATAGTGTAGGGTCCTGGTCCCACCTTAATGAGGTGGCCTTGTCAGGGCAGGTGGGCTTCCTACTCTTTGATCAAATATGTACAACAAATAACCTCAAATTTATATATTTTGTCTGTAGACCATATTAATTCTTATATGTGTCAATAATAACAGTAATGTAATTTCCATCTCTGTTCTTTGTATGCCTTTGTGCTGTGTCAGAATGCTGCTGCACTTTTTTTCTACAAGTATCTATCTATCTATCTATCTATCTATCTATCTATCTATCTATCTATCTATCGTTGTACAGAGCACCTCCAGAAAAAAGACCTGACCCGGTCAGTGGGTGCAAGTTCCAAGTGATCAGGAATATGATCACATGTAGATAATGCAACAAATGAACAGCACTCCAAAAATATATCAAAAAAAGGTGAGGATTTATTCGATATCTATCTATCTATCTATCTATCTATCTATCTATCTATCTATCTATATCTCTTACTCTCTATATGACTCTCTATATATAAAATTTTAATAGTATGTGTGCACTTTCAGAAACAAGACCAATTTGTCTGCATTTTTCATGTACAATGTCATATTTTCAATTAAATTTAACCTTAACATCTGGCAATAGACATTATGGATTCACAAGCTGCTTTAGTTTTATCTAGGTGTAAATATTCTTTAAATGACAAAATAAAAGTAGATTGATATAATAAAGCTTCCGCAAAATGGAGTATCACAAAATAGCGTGAATATTATGTAAAATCATGAGAATGATTGTATACAGTAAACTTTATATTGTGGGACAGGGACAGGAAAAGCTGTCAGGAATCGCTATATTTCCCGGGTCTTATCATATTTGTACTAGGCTTCAGGAAGAAAATATCTTACTTGTATCAGATAAGCATCATCCAGGGAAACTGAATATCCTTATAAAGGAGCAACTTGCCAAGGGATTTAAGCCTGGATTTTCATAGACTAATATGTATGTTGGTATTGGGACCCATCATTCTCTTTCTCCCCAGCGCAAGTCTTCTCTGTGGCATTCTGGGATTTCTGGTGTGCACTTTATACCACACCTGCCAACTCTCCTTGAGCATCTTGGAGGAGTGATCTCCTAGGGTTTCCGGAGCGAATCTCAAAAAGGTCACTAAAAGAGTCATGGGTAGGGAGGATGAAAAATCAGGAAAGATAGTGCTGATTCTGTTTGGAATGGCCGCATGATTATCCTCAGAATCTCAGGGTGTAGTGCTTTTCCCGTATGGGATATGAGGAATAAGATATAACAGTGTAGTTTTAGCTAGGGTCGCAGGACGTCTGGGTACCAGGTCGTTCCGATGAAGGACCAGGATGCACTGAGAGATAGATTAGAATATATAGCTCACAAAGACCCAGGTAAATGCGCTCCTTATTGACAAACCAAAATAATGCTTCAGAGTGTGATAATCCAGGCCTTATTGTGAACAGATAACACATTTAGGGGTATCTATGCGAGCAAGCAAAAAGCGCTCCTTCATCAGATCTTAGAAGAACTTCAAGGTGATGATGATCGTCTATCAATCTTTTGGGGGGATATCCTGATATGTTCTCAGTTCCCTCTCCTCACGATGAGCTCACATATTACATGGCCATTTCCAGTCACCTCACAGCTGTAGTTCACCTCACAGGCAGCTCACAGCGTTTGACGAGAACCAATAGTTTTACCACGCACTGTCACATCACTGCCTACATCTTCTTTCCTCGCCGCTCTTCCTAACACGTTTTGTGCCGTCGGTGATGTGACAGTGCAGTGCGTGGTAAAACTATTGGTTCTCGGCAGAAGGAAGAAGACAGGTAAAGTATAATAGAGTGGGGAGTAGGGAGGGAGGAGTAGGAAGAGGGAGGGGGAGTAGGCTGAGTGAGTTAGGAAAGGCTAGCAGGTGGAGGAATAGCTAGGGAGACAGGGTATTGTAGCAGGAATGTGAACTGAGCCTAAGGGCTCGTTCACATCTGCGCCCCGGTCTCCGTTCTGCAGGTTTCCGTTTCCTGCACAGAACAGAGGCAGGAGACGGAAACCTGCAGGACTCTTTCTCCCCCATTCATTTGAATGGGTGAGAAAGCTGTCCCGCCGTGATCGGCGGTGAGCGTTTTATGCTCTCCGCCGTGAAACCAGGTTTTTTAATCCAGACACAGAGTCGGACATGCAGTACTCTGTGTCCGGATTTAAAAAACCGGTTTCGTGGCGGAGAGCATAAAACGCTCACCGCTGCTCACGGCCGGACCCGGTCTGTGGTTTCCGTCTTCTTGCATGCAGAAGACGGAAACCACATAACGGAGTGCCGAACGCTAGTGTGAACCTAGCGTAAGCTGTTTTTAGACACCAGGTGAGTGTGTCCTCATTTTATTTTTACTAATCACTTTCCCCAATATATTCTCCTTTTTTGAACACAGAAAGTAGTTCTATGTACTGTATTAACTTTATTTCTATTTGTTATCTGGTTTTTTTATTCTTTAATGTTTGTATATTGCATTGAAATATTTGGAATTTGTAGCTAATTTATTAATTAATAACGGTCTCACATTACAGAATGTTTAAGCCATAGCGCTCTTCTGATAAGATATTACATTGTAGGGAAGTACACACCTGTTTAGTACATATGTAAAATCAATAATACATTTCTCCAGCAGATGGCCCTAAAGCATTTTCGAGCTTGTTATCCCTTACATTATACACTGCGTGATAAAGAACTTATTCCATATTGTACAGCAATAAAGTTTGATATGAGATAATGTATAAAATACTATAACAAATTTTCATATATTACCCTTTTACTCCATAAATACAAAGGTTTACTGAAAAAAAAAGTTAAACAATTATATCAATGTGTTAAACATTAAAACAAATCCATAGGATATTGTACAGAAAATATTTCCCATCTTACATTGCACAAAATGCAGTTTTCTTCTTGTGCTGAGCCATGTGTTGGCTTTCTATTTTGTTATAGTTAGCTTAACTTCTGTATGTCTTTAAGGTAACTAAACAGCATATCGAGTCCCCCTTGCACATACTCGGACAAAGGCTTGACTAAAGGATTATTTAGAACGTGAAGTCCTTTGTCCAGCGGGTTCCAGGCAATTCTTTGTAAGTTTATCAATAGGTGTAGATCATTGGGAAGACTTTGTATTTTATTGTAATCCACATTCAACAGCTCCAAAGTGGTCAATAGGCAAAGTGCACGAGGCAATACAGAAATGTTATTGTTGTCAATGATCAATATCTTCAAGCTTTCCAGATATCGAATGCTCTCCGCAATATTTTCAATCTTATTTGATCCCAGGTGTAGAAAATCCAATATCTTCATCTGAAAGACACATGCAGGAATGTTAACTATCCAGTTATTACTTAAATTTAGCTTCCTTAGCTTGGACAAGTCACTGTATGATGAGGGAAGTCCTGATATACAATTGTGTGACAAGCTGAGGACCTCCAGCTTCCTGCATAAGCCCACTTCTTCTGGCATCTCACACAAGTAATTCATGTTGACAAAAAGAACCTTGAGGTTCCTTAGTAGTCCGATCTCCTTTGGAAGGTGAACAATGCGATTTCCGCTCAAGTTCAGCACCACTATTTGTTCAAGTTTGGCCACTGCTGGAGGAACCTTAGACAGTCGGTTATTTGACAGATTGAGTTTTTCTACTGATTTCATGTGCCAAATGAAGCTTGGAATTTCCTCAGCATTCTTTAAGACATAGTTGTAGATTACAGGGGACAATAGATCTGATTCTGACAAAATCTTGAATGACGATGGTTTTTCTGTTGATTTTTGTCCTTTTGCTTGTTTGTTCTTGGAATGTTGATGTGAGTAATGGGCTCCCATGGCTTCCTAAACAGCAGATTCTTATTTTGCATGGAAGTCCTCTTTTGATATTCACAACCTGGAGAACCATTGAACCTGGAAACAGCTGATCTGAGTAAAATGCTGCTGGTGAGGTCTTCATAGGAGTTCAGCTAACACGACTCTAGAAGGACTTTGATTCGTCTTGCTTCTCTGCACGAGTCAGAGTTGTATTCTATAACTGGGAAAGTGCTGAAACCCTTGTTCTTGGAACTGCTTAACACACAAGTACAACGACACGCCAAGCCAGCTGTCACTGTCACTACTTCTAGCTTTATAGGAATGTCTCATCATGTCTTCATTTACCTCTGATCACCAGTAAGCCCAATGTAACTTCAACAGATCAAGTTTCTTAAGACTTAATTTAGTTGTTAACAACTTACAGGTACAAATAAGTCATTAAAAGCATTGTGTGCATAGCAAATGCTTGGCTAACAAAGTAGAGACGGGAAACATCTACAAAATATCTAAAACTATAAAACCTTTCATATGATTTCATAAAGTATTCATTGTCTGACCACATGCCAATGGTCTTAAAGGGCAGCTTTATATACAGTCCTATGAAAAAGTTTGGGCACCCCTATTAATCTTAATCATTTTTACTTCTAAATATTTTGGTGTTTGCAACAGCCATTCCAGTTTGATATATCTAATAACTGATGGACACAGTAATATTTCAGGATTGAAATGAGGTTTATTGTACTAACACAAAATGTGCAATATGCATTAAACCAAAATTTGGCTGGTGCAAAAGTATGGGCACCTCAACAGAAAAGTGACATTAATATTTAGTAGATCCTCCTTTTGCAACGATAACAGCCTCTAGTCGCTTCCTGTAGCTTTTAATCAGTTCCTGGATCCTGGATGAAGGGATTTTGGACCATTCCTCTTTACAAAACAATTCAAGTTCAGTTAAGTTTGATGGTCGCCGAGCATGGACAGCCCGCTTCACATCATCCTACAGATGTTCAATGATATTCAGATCTGGGGACTGGGATGGCCATTCCAGAACATTGTAATTGTTCCTCTGCATGAATGCCTGAGTCGATTTGGAGCGGTGTTTTGGATCATTGTCTTGCTGAAATATCCATTCCCGGCGTAACTTCAACTTCGTCACTGATTCTTGAACATTATTCTCAAGAATCTGCTGATACTGAGTGGAATCCATGCGACCCTCAACTGTAACAAGATTCCCGATGCCGGCATTGGCCACACAGCCCCAAAGCATGATGGAACCTCCACCAAATTTTACAGTGGGTAGCAAGTGTTTTTCTTGGAATGCAGTTTTTTTTGGACGCCATGCATAACGTCTTTTTGTATGACCAAACAACTCAATCAGTCCACAGGACCTTCTTCCAAAATGAAGCTGGCTTGTCCAAATGTGCTTTTGCATACCTCAGGCGACTCTGTTTGTGTCGTGCTTGCAGAAACGGCTTCTTTCTCATCACTCTCCCATACAGCTTCTCCTTGTGCAAAATGCGCTGTATTGTTGACCGATGCACAGTGACACCATCTGCAGCAAGATGATGCTGCAGCTCTTTGGAGGTGGTCTGTGGATTGTCCTTGACTGTTCTCACCATTCTTCTTCTCTGCCTTTCTGATATTTTTCTTGGCCTGCCACTTCTGGGCTTAACAAGAACTGTCCCTGTGGTCTTCCATTTCCTTACTATGTTCCTCACAGTGGAAACTACTAAATATTAATGTCACTTTTCTGTTGAGGTGCCCATACTTTTGCACCGGTCAAATTTTGGTTTAATGCATATTGCGCATTTTGTGTTCGTACAATAAACCTCATTTCAATCCTGAAATATTACTGTGTCCATCAGTTATTAGATATATCAAACTGGAATGGCTGTTGCAAACACCAAAATATTTAGAACTAAATATGATTAAGATTAATAGGGGTGCCCAAACTTTTTCATAGGACTGTATATATATATATATATATATATATATATATATATATATATATAAGCTTTTGTATATTTAAAGTAATGCAAAACCAAAGGTCAAACAAGTCAATGACACTCTACCGATGACTTGCCTAGGTTTTAGATAAATCCTTGTATTTAGCCTAGCTATTATATGGCTTAGGATGTCCATGTGCGTATCGCTTGTTTGTTTTTTGTTTCATCCAAGCATTCATATAAAGACTAGACAAGAGCGAGTAGTACTCAATTGAGTAGGTATTCGATCGAATACTACGGTATTCGAAATACTCATACTCGATCGAGTACCACTCGCTATTCGAATGTAAAAGTTCGATGCAGAATCAGCATTGATTGGCCGAATACTATACAGTCGGCCAATCAACGCTGGTTCTTCTCCTACCTTTAGAAGCCTTCTCCGTGCAGCTTCCCCGCGGCTTCTTCCGGCTCTTCATTCACTCTGCCAGGCATCGGGCCTGGGCAGAGCCGACTGCGCATGTCCGTTTGTAGTGCGGGCATGCGCAGTTGGCTCTGCCCAGGCCCGATGCCTGGCAGAGTGAATTCAGAGCCGGAAGACGCCGCAGGGGACGCTGCGCAGGGAGAAGACTTCTCGGAGGATCCAGCCCAACCCTCACTCGTGGACTTGGTAAGTATAATTTGATCGAATGTTGCCTACCCCTGAAACGAGCATATTTCCCCCATAGACTATAATAGGGTTCGATATTCAATTCGAGTAGTCGAATATTGAGGGGCTACTCAAAACGAATATTGAACCTCGAACATTTTACTGTTTGCTCATCTCTAATAAAGACTAAAGGCTAGAATACATGTATCTGTTTTATTATGTATGATTTTTAACTTCAAGAACAATGGTTACTGAATCAAGTCTGGTGAGCTATGTTCACTAATATTCAAGCTATCCTCTTACACTAGGTTCACACATGCACATGTCTTTCCGTTCTTTTGGTCCATTTGACTATATTGTGGTCTATCAACTGACTATATTGGAATCCATTGAGTATATATTGTGGGTCTGTTTTTTAACTTAAAGAGGTTGCTCAAGATGAATAAGTTAAGCCAGAGGATAGGAAAAAAAATACAAAAAAAAATAAAACATTCACCTATTCCCGGTGCTCCTGTTCTGCCCAGTGAAGTTTTGGCCCTGCTTCTCTGATGTGTTTTTTGCAGTGGAAGTCCGTGCTGGCTGTGATGTCCCGGGTCCCTTACCTTAGGCCGATGATTGACCTCACTGGTGTGGTAACCGCTAAGGGCAATCAGCAGCCTAAGGAAAGGTGGGGACTGCCACTGGAAGTAAACATCTGAGCAGTAGGACCAGACTGCGCTGGGAGACACTGGAGCACCGGGGACAGGTGGTATTATTTTTTTTATTTCTTTTTTTTCACCTCCCCAGCCTAGTGAAAAAAGAAAAATGTATTCTGGACAATCCCTTTAAACCAGCAGGCCAAAAAGTCAAGCTTGCAGTGCTTTTTCATCTGGCGATATCTGACTGACACTAGGATGGAGCTGGAGCGTTTAGTTCATTATTCTGTAGGCATGTGACTGACAGATGGCAAACATTATATATAATGTCTACCAAGGAATTAGAGATTTTAAAGATTGGATTATATAATACTGAAAAAAGGAGTGCAACCTTTTGGAAGGTAGCTTCCTATAGATTAACAAAAGAAAATTCAGACTGCACATCCCAATGTGAACAGGTGCTTAACTACCATGGCAATAAATAAATATAGAAAATGCGCACAGCACAAAGGTATAGGAAATGGAAAAACATTACTACTATTGTTACTATAATCTAATCTACAGTAATCTATACATACAAATAAGAGATTCTTTGTTATAAATTTGTGGGCCTGGTTTGGGTCAAAGAGAGGTATGTTTATTTAGTGTAGGGTCTCATCTGAATGAGGTCGCCTTGTCATGACAGGTACAAGGCTTCTTACCGTTTGATCAAATGTGTATAACAAAGAACCTCTAATTTGTATGTATAGATTATATTAGTTTATAGTAACAATAGTAGTAGTAATACTTTACCATTTCTTTTAACTTTGTGCTGTGTCTTAGGGCGCATATCTATATCTATATCTATGCGCATAATCTTGGAATAAAAGCCAAGTCAGAATAACTCCTCAAATAGGACAGCATTTTTTTTTTTAAGACGCCGAAACTGTGCCAACTTCAACTAGCACAGTAGATCAGCCTTTCAGCAGATATGATGGCAGATCAGTTAGCATCTATCACACTTGTCAGAAAAAGGTGCAGATGGTTAGAAAATGGTTTAAATTGGCCTTTTCAGCCACACAAATGTTTTTGAGTATATGGATATTTTGAGTAATTTTGGGACTGTGAAGCAATAGACATAATTATATGTATATTTCCCACCATCTCATACCATGAAAAATGGTTCCGCACTCTGAGACATAAATGAGATGCAAACCCACAGCTCAGAATAGTAATGTACAGCAATGGCTCTTTAATCTCATCTCTTGTTATTTACCAGGAAAACTACAGAGATTTGCAAATCATTCAATAGAATAGTCAAGCAAATAGAAGACATTTGTGCCAATATGACCCAAACTAACCTCTGCCATTACCCACTGAACACCCCAAGCAATACTGGGTTTCTACTGTATTTATATAATGACTTGAGGATGTTTAAGCAGATGCTATTACTATAGTGTATACATATGTTTAACATTCTTTCTGTAATCATTGCAAACTTAAGCAATGTGTTTGCATTTCCAAGCCAGATGTTTCTTGGCCATTATACTAGCTATGGATTAACTGCAAACATATAACTAGTTGGATACGTGTCACTGGGAGTAAAATCCCATATAGACTTTATTACAAGGTCAGTACTGTCTACAGACTGTGCACTGGAGGTTGTGATCAGCTTTGCTTTTTTCTTGTTAATAGGTTTTAATAAGATAGTTGTAGGATATAGTTTAGTTGTGATATCATAAAAAGAACATACAATAGGCAATGCAAATAGTGAAACCAGTCAATAAGAATGAAAGGACGGAAATAATAATCTGATAGAAATGTTTCAGGTCTCTGAATGGTCAAAGAATGGCAAACTGAGCTGAAGTACTGCTTATGGAAAGGTATACGATGCTTATTTCCTTCACTCATACCTTCAGCACGCCCTTTCTAATACCTCAGTTGAACTTGATGGACATATGTTGATTTTCAATCATACTAAATATGTAACTATGTATCAATAACTATAAACATTCTTGTTTAGATTAAGTGACTAAAATCACATACAGGCCTAAGGCCTTGTGGCTGATTGGGTACCTCCCTTGATTCCATTAATTTCTATGGGGGGGGTGTTGTCCTGTTCTGATATCAAGAAGCAGGATAGAACCTGCTTTATATTATCAGATTGGAACGGAGCATCAGAGCACTCGTCGGACAACACACTAGGTCAGGGGCATATCGGCCTAGTAACTTTATATATCTGCAGAAAAAACAGGTCGGTCATCTGATTATATATTCTAAATTATACCATAAGCGTATATAACATACTGGTAGCAGAACAAAACTAATCAGTCCTAAAACGAAAAATATAAAATGTTATGAAAATCTGCAATGGGAAAAACAAATCATTCTCAAGGCAAAAGGAAATCTATGAGTTGGATCACATATCAAGGGAAGATACTATAAAGATCAAACCCTCAGTTTTCAGGAGAAAGGAATTTACCTCCAGACAATGTAATGATAGATAATTTATATAATATATAAGTCATGTTATAGACGTAATTTTATTACAAGGTTAAAACAGACCAAAGTCTCTTCGGTGAAGTTGCAGTTATTTTCCATTAAACTTTTTTTTTCTGTTTTTGTTCTACTCCAGGTTTTATCTTACAAATACTAACCAGGATAGTTAGTATTTGTAAGATAGTTAGGCTTATACCTTGTTTATTAATAATCCGTAATATATTAGAAAGACATATACCATGCAATATATACCAACACAGATAACAGCATAAAGCACTATATTCCAAATCCCATACAATTAATGTAAGAAAATAAATAAATGCATGCACCTGGAAAACATAGGATCAACATGTATACCATAATAAATCATAAAGGTCCCACAATGGCCATACATAGAAATGGGGAGATACAGACCAATGGACAAACAGCCCCAACATGTGCTTTGCCCTTTCTTTTGTAAGTAGAAGTTGGTGACGTCACTGAGAGGTGGCTACTGAAAGAAAACTCAAAAAATCCATGCAGATGTTGCTAATGGTCAGGGATGAACTCAAAACCACAATGTGTTAAGGAAACATTTGTAACCACTAAGCCACCAGGCTTTCCTATTTGGGCAGCTTCACACTACAGTCGTACTATCCGTTGTTTTAACTCATCAGCGAATCAGAACAAACTATACAATTGACAGAATGAGTGATGTACACAGAATACTTTTTGTTTGTTTCGGTCCCTCATTCTGACAGTTTTACAGTTTGGTGCTCTGACCTTCTGACAAATGGAAATAACAATATGCAGAACCGTACTTAAAATCTATCCTTAGGGCATAGACATGTCCGTTTTTTCCCAGTTGTGTGCTGTCCATGTTCGGGACAGGCAGCACACAGTCCTGATTTTGTGGATATGTTTTGCTTGTGGTCTATCTGTTTTTCAGTAACTTGGCTTAGGATCTGTGAATAGTATACAGCAACTGCACGGAATGATAGATGATTTTCACAGATCCAAAGACATTAAGAGATTCTAGTATTTAAAAAAAAAGTTTTAAAACTAAAAGCACATCGGAATAGTCTTTAGAAAGGCTGTTCATCTCTTTAATGTGAAGGTCTGCACTGCTGTTTTTGAATTTTGTCTTCCTTCTTCATTATGGTAATTGGGCTCAGAAAGCGCAGGGAGCATTCCCTGTGTCACAAAATGGCCGACGGAACAACTGACTGAGCATGCTCCACTGCCATTTTGTGGAAGAAGAGGAGTAAAGAGGAGGAGACAGAAGACAGAGGCGGCACTGGAATGGATAACAACTCTGTGTTTTGAGCACAGAAGGAATGCCCCCTGTGCTTTCTGACAACGTGCTTTTAGTTTAAAAACATTTTTTTAATGATAGAATCCCTTAAATGTAATGTCGATAAAAAAAAAAACATATTTGCAAATGCCCATTTAAATTCAGTAGGACGCGCTGGTGTGCTATCTGTAGAGTACACTGACAGCACATATCCGTGAAAACACTTGATGTCTAATTCTTATCATGTTTATGTACTGTGGGTTGATAGGCTAAGTGGTAGCCGCAGCGGACCCAGACAGTTAGAGACAAACACAAAAAGTCAGGTACAAGCAGGTTTTACCCTGTACATTTATTTTGCAAAAATGGGAAAAGAAAATAAGCATTAACTTCAGGCAAAAAATATCAGAAATCCTGCTCGTCTGAGTTACTAACTGATCCTGATCCTTTCTAATAAAAACTGTGTTGGTGTGGTGTGTTGCTTATCCAACACTGGGACTGATCACAGTCATATCAGTACTGACAGTCAACCTTGTTTTTTGTGCCTATTCTGATATTTATCATTTGCAAAAGAAAAAGATTTTGGCAGCAGTGAATAGTCCCAGATTTTCAAATTTTGCAATGTCAGTATTGGCAGATATCGCTCATGACATGGTTATACTACATGGTTAAACTTAGAACATGGACAAAGACAGATGTAGACTCGGGAAGTCTAAAATTAAGTTACTGAAGCAAATCGCCCATCGCTATCAGATTTACTAAGCAAACATTTATAATTAGTGCAATGTGGCCGCTTGAATGCACAGTCATTCCCAGAGCACAGGATCTGCCCCGGAGCAAAGAATAATCCATTGGAATGTCTATCCTTTCAGTTAACGCAGAAATTTTAATACTGGGGTCCAGTATACTCATCACATTCTTCCTGTGTCCCATATAGTTTATCTTTCTGTCTCAAACAAAAGCTTTATCCAGCTTACATCAAAGCGGTACTGTTATACCATAGTTATAGGAGGATTTATCATCGCAGGTGAAAAAAATCAACAACGGGCTATGCCCTTGAGCATCCTTGTCTAAATTGAACTTATTATCCAGTACTTCAAGCCTCCAATGTTAAGGTACCATCATCATGTTATATACATAGGAGCAAAGCCAGTGGTATTATAAGAGTCTGAGCAAGGTTTGGACCATGGTCCATGGACACTTGCAGAGGAGACCTTGGCATAGCTATAGGGGGTTAAGAGGTAAAAGTTACACCCAGCCATGGCATCTGAGGAGTCTCAAAGACTATTCTAACACATAAGTATACATGAGGAATAGAAATACTACATGGTAGCTTAGTTTAGGGAATAGATAAAATGTACCAACAAAGGGGGTTTCTTTACCGTTTGATCTACATTAGGCTGCTTAGTCACTACAGATGGACCCAACATGTCTTGTAGGTCATGTAGCAGATGCCTCAAGTACAAAGGGTTGCGTGTGTTGTAACATATTTTATATGTTGTGTTTGATAGGTACTTTTTTTACTTTAGGGGTGTTTTCTTGTAAAGTCACTGATCATGACTTCTCAGAATTCGTAGCCTTCAACTGTTATTTCTAGGGAAAGCGACAAAGCAGTAGGAAAGGATCGTGTAATACAGACCCACTGAAATGAGAAACACTTAGTGTTAGCTGCATTACGTAAGCCCTTCTATGATGTCCATATCCTTTAGGCTAGGTTGACACAGAAATTTTTCGATGTTGAATCTAACACAGAAATTGTGTCTGAATCAGTATGTATCAGAAAAACTCCTCAAATATGTGTCCCATTGATTTCAGTATTTTGAAAAGGAAGTGTCCTGCCGTATCGTTGTGTGGTTTCAGCACCAGCAACAGTACAGATACCACAGGGGGGGACCACACACTTCTTAGCCCAATCTGATCTCAGAATACTTCTGCTATAGCAGTATAATACATTTACAGCAGTACAAGTAGACAGCTGCATATAAAGTACATGTAACAACATATGTAAAGCACATGTAAAGAAAAATGCATAGATGTAGGCCAGCATTGTACTGTACTGTAAGTTGACTGTGCTTTTGTAAGGATTGTAGTCAGGGTCAGGCAGTGCAAAGTGACACAGCTGGGAAAGCAACACTGTGCAGCTAATGACAAAAGGGGTCGCAGGCCCTGCAGCTATAACTATGCTGTAATATCTGAGATGAGGCAGACCCATGCACTTCCTAATTGAAGTGCGCCTACCACGGCTCCTTACACTTCTATCCGGTGGCTAGGATAAGGGGAGAGGAGGCCCTGAAAGTCCTAGGGACTGGAGTCACAGAAAGCACAGTGTCAATGCAATGCAAAACAAAAGACTAAACAGCATGGAACCAGGGAGGACCACAAGTCCCAGCAAGACACAGAAGAGAAGGCGAGGTCAGACGAGCAAGAGGTCGAGCCAGGAGATATAATAAAGGTACCAAATCAAAAGACAAGGGATAGTCGAAAATACAAGCCGGGTAAATAAACCAAGAAAACAGACCGAATACAAACAGACAGGGAATCAGACTGAGCAGAGGAACCAGGAACCACAAAGTGAATGGCTGGCAAGGATCCATGCCTGGGTGGGGTTTAAATAGCAGCAGAGAACACACCTGATGGCTAATGACATGGAGACTGAAGGCAAGGAAAAGATTAACCCTTAATGACCTAAGCACACCCAATAGAACTCCTAACACGTCTCCCAGGGAGACGCCGCGCAGCAAGGAGACCGCGGCGACTCCGTATCCTGAGAGCTTTATTTTTATGTAGGTGTCCCCCAAGGCTCCGTCCTAGGACCCCTCCTGTTCTCCATCTACACCTTCGGCCTAGGCCAACTCTTAGAATCTCATGGCTTTCAATACCACTGCTATGCCAATGACACCCAAATATATCTCTCTGGACCATACATTCCCTCTCTGTTGGCCGGAGTTCCAGATTGTTTAGCGGCTATAGCCTCCTTTCTCTCCTCCCGCTTGGAACATGGAAAAAACAGAGTTCATCGTCTTCGCACCACCCCGTACAGCCCCTCTACCCGACCCATCTATCAAAGCTAATGGAACCACTCTTACCCCTGTCCCACGGGTCCGATGTCTTGGGATAACCCTGGAGTTTGACCTATCCTTCAAATCGTACGTTCAAACCCTCAGCACTTCCTGCTGCCTCCAACTCAAGAACATCAATTGAATCCGCTCCTTCCACACCCCTGAAACTACTAAGATGCTCGTCCAAACCCTCATAATCTCCTGCTTAGATTACTGCAACACCCTTCTCCATGGACTCCCAGCTAACACCCCCCGCCCCCCTCCACCCCAATCCACCCCTTCCCCCCCGTTCTTCATTAGCGGCTCCCCTCTGCCAATCCCTTCACTGGCTAATCATTGCCGAACGAATAGAATTCAAGCTACTAACTTTAAATAAAAAAGCCATCCACAATCTGTCCCCTCCATATATTTCCAACCTAATCTCACGCTACCTGACCACACGCAACCTCAGATCCTCCAAAGACCTTCTCTCATCTGCTCTTCACACAACCGTCTCCAGGATTTCTCTCGTGCATTCCCAATTGTTATGGAATTGCTAGGACAGCAATTCCCCAGTAGCTGCTGGAAACCCTGGGGAGGGGCACAAGAGACAGTGAGCCCTAAGCTGAAGCCCCCAACTTTCTCTTCCTATTGCCAGGCCCTATCCTACGTAATAGGCGGCAACTCGAAGACGATCCCTTCCTGTATATGTGATACACAAAACGCAGACAAGATGAAACAACAACAAAGATAGGTCAGCTAGCCAAGGGTCAGGAAACAGTCGAGCGATGCAGTGCCAAATCGTAGTCCAAAAGAATAGTCAGTAGGGAAAGCCAGAGGTCAAGGATGAGAATACAAGTAATGATAGCAAGAGAAAAAACTAGCACGCACAAGGCAATAGCAAGCACCAGTGTGAATGTGAGCGAAGACTAAATAGGGAGGAAGAACCCGCCCAGAACCTGATAGTAAGGCAGGCTGTCAATCACAGGGCACGGCAAAAATTAACCACTTAATGGACAGAGGCAACAAGGGCAGAAGACAGGTGTGGTGCAAATTCAATTACAAAACTCGAGCCGTGTTCAAACAGTGCAACTAAAAACCCGAACAGGCAGAGATGTTACACCCATACTCTGGAACTCCTTACCAAGACATATAAGACTGACTCCCACATTCACAGGCTTCACGAAGGCCCTGAAGACTCACCTATTCAGGAAGGCCTACAACCCCCAATAACACTACTGTCACCACACCGCCATCTGAACAGTCTCCCCCTCTCCCCTTCTGTCTCTACCCCTCTCCCCCATAGATTGTAAGCCCTTGCGGGCAGGGCCCTCTATCCCACTGTGCCAGTCGGTCATTGTTAGTATCATATCTGTTTGTACATTTTGTGTACTGTATGTAACCCCCAAATGTAAAGCACCATGGAATTAATGGTGCTATATAAATCCTATTAATATTATAAATGTGAAATGTTTGTGGGTTTGTGACTTTGGATGTTCAGATGTTTGGCGGTCAATCACGCAAAACCCGCTCCACCGATTTAGCTGAAATTTTCCACAAACATAGTTACTACACTGGATTGCGCAATAGGCTACTTTTCGTAACAATAGCGCACATACGTTTTTCCCAGGACCCCCACAAAACCCAAACTCACATCACTATCTCTGCAATATCACACACTTTGGACCATAGCAAGCCACAAAATTCATATTACCCTCTACAGCAGAGGTCAGCAACCCCTGGCACACATGCCAAGAGTGGCACTCCTGCCATATTTCACTGGCACGCCAGCAGCACAGGAGCTGCAACAGTTAAATGAAGTCGGAGCGTCCCTTCAGTGCTCTGCTAGAGCTGAGGCATAAGGACACTCCCCTTCTCTCACTGCCCTCTAATGAGAGGGGTGCAGGAAACCCAGGGGGTGGAGCTTAATCGCTCAGGGCTCTGCCTGCTATAGTAATCCTGCCGTCTGCACCCTGCAAAGTCTGCCGAGGAGGAGAGGAAGCTGCTAGCAAAGTGAAAGTAAGAAACACAGGTCCCTTCCTTTTTTTCCTATTCTCATTAATGTCAGGCATTTGGGGTTATTAGTTTACTGTTAGTAACTCCATGTGCCTCACATTAATAGGAATAAACCCCATCATGTCCCTCATATTAACCCCTGTGTACCCCATATAAAGGTTACTAATATGTGAGACATATGGAGGTACTAATAAAAGACCTCAATAATGAAGATACTTAATTATTACCTCCAAGTCTCTCGCATATCAGTAACTCTTACACAAGGGTTAATGTGAGGGACATGATGGGGTTAATTGCTATTAATAAGAGGCACATGGAGTTACTAAATAGAGATGAGCGAGTACTGTTCGGATCAGCCGATCTGAACAGCACGCTCGCATAGAAATGAATGGACATAGCCGGCACGCGGAGGGTTAAGCGGCCGGCCGCCGTCAAAGCGGAAGTACCAGGTGCATCAATTCATTTCTATGGAGCGTGCTGTTCGGATCGGCTGATCCGAACAGTACTCGCTCATCTCTATTACTAAACTGTCATGCACAGGGCCAGACTTTTAGCTACAATTGGTCCTGTACATTTCAAAGGGCCCATACACATAGATCCTGTTTTTGCCGCTGTGTGTCCAGGACAAATTGAGCTGTAAAATATAGAGCAGGTCCTATATATGTCCTATACCTTTCCTACACCTGT
Organism: Leptodactylus fuscus; assembly: GCF_031893055.1. Classification (NCBI taxonomy): domain Eukaryota; kingdom Metazoa; phylum Chordata; class Amphibia; order Anura; family Leptodactylidae; genus Leptodactylus; species Leptodactylus fuscus. Next base: position 73,343,581 of record NC_134268.1, on the reverse strand, counting down.
CCGTATTTGCAGCCCTGTCAATTTATTTTTAATCTATAGGTCAGTGAAAACCATATCTGTGCCATTTCTGTGCAGGAGGCCTAAGGCTGAAGCACCACGTTGTGTTAACACAGCGTTTTGGTTGCAAATTTTACTGCGGTTTTATCAGCCAAAGTCACCGATGTACCGTTTCAACACACCACAAACACGTAACGGTCGATAATAATGTCAACAATTTGCCTTACTGCCCACCTTAGAATTACCCGGCATCCCTTCACATAAACTAGAACTCAAGATTGGTGTCTCTGTTATACTCATGCGTAATCTCGATGCACCCCGATTGTGTAATGGCACGAGGAGACGTGTCACACAACTAGGAACAAATATCATTGAAGCCACTATTCTTACAGGAGCAGCTAAAGGTGACAGTGTGTTAACCCCACGCATTCCAATTATACCAAATAATTTCCCATTTCAATTCAAACGACTACAATTTCCCGTTAAATTGGCTTTTACAATGACCATTAATAAATCCCAAGGACAGACGCTGAAAGTAGCAGGAATACATTTGGCCACACCAGGCTTCTCACATGGACAACTTTATGTGGCTTGCTCAAGAGTATCCTGTGCCCAAAACTTACATGTACTGGCGGAAAATAACAAATCATACAATGTCGTATATCGAAGTATATTAACTTGAAATCCCTCTGTCCCAAAGACACTATGTACAGTTTCTCAGAACACCGTATAGCAGCTGAAATACAAATTACGTTCAACACAAAAGTCTCACGTATTCTCAGAATTATAGCAACAACAAGATACACAGTTACATTTCATATCCCATACCTTATACACAGTACAAAAACCTTACCCACGCCTGTATATACCCACTTCTGCAATCACCGCAGACGAAGTCGCGGGTAACAGCTAGTAAATAATAATAATAATAATAATAATAATAATAATAATAATAATAATAATGTTTAACTAAAAACACCATTGTAAGTTGAATGAATTGTATCCCGATGGTGTGTACATACAGTCCTATGAAAAAGTTTGGGCACCCCTATTAATCTTAATCATTTTTTGTTCTAAATATTTTGGTGTTTGCAACAGCCATTTCAGTTTGATATATCTAATAACTGATGGACACAGTAATATTTCAGGATTGAAATGAGGTTTATTGTACTAACAGAAAATGTGCAATATGCATTAAACCAAAATTTGACCGGTGCAAAAGTATGGGCACCCTTATCATTTTATTGATTTGAATTCCCCTAACTACTTTTTACTGACTTACTGAAGCACAAAATTGGTTTTGTAACCTCAGTGAGCTTTGAACTTCATAGCCAGATGTATCCAATCATAAGAAAAGGTATTTAAGGTGGCCAATTGCAAGTTGATCTCCTATTTGAATCTCCTCTGAAGAGTGGCATCATGGGCTACTCAAAACAACTCTCAAATGATCTGAAAAGAAAGATTGTTCAACATAGTTGTTCAGGGGAAGGATACAAAAAGTTGTCTCAGAGATTTAACCTGTCAGTTTCCACTGTGAGGAACATAGTAAGGAAATGGAAGACCACAGGGACAGTTCTTGTTAAGCCCAGAAGTGGCAGGCCAAGAAAAATATCAGAAAGGCAGAGAAGAAGAATGATGAGAACAGTCAAGGACAATCCACAGACCACCTCCAAAGAGCTGCAGCATCATCTTGCTGCAGATGGTGTCACTGTGCATCGGTCAACTATACAGCGCACTTTGCACACATAGAAGCTGTATGGGAGAGTGATGAGAAAGAAGCCGTTTCTGCACGTACGCCACAAATAGAGTTGCCTGAGGTATGAAAAAGCACATTTGGACAAGGCAGCTTCATTTTGGAAACAAAAATTGAGTTGTTTGGTTATAAAAAAAAGGCGTTATGCATGGCGTCCAAAAAGAAACAGCATTCCAAGAAAAACACATGCTACCCACTGTAAAATTTGGTGGAGGTTCCATCATGCTTTGGGGCTGTGTGGCCAATGCCGGCACCGGGAATCTTGTTAAAGTTGAGAGTCGCATGGATTCCACTCAGTATCAGCAGATTCTTGAGAATAATGTTCAAGAATCAGTGACGAAGTTGAAGTTACGCCGGGAATGGATATTTCAGCAAGACAATGATCCAAAACACCGCTCCAAATCCTCAGGCATTCATGCAGAGGAACAATTACAATGTTCTGGAATGGCCATCCCAGTCCCCAGACCTGAATATCATTGAACATCTGTGGGATGATTTGAAGCGGGCTGTCCATGCTCGGCGACCATCTAACTTAACTGAACTTGAATTGTTTGTCCAAAATACCTTTATCCAGGATCCAGGAACTGATTAAAAGCTACAGGAAGCGACTAGAGGCTGTTATCTTTGCAAAAGGAGGATCTACTAAATATTAATGTCACTTTTCTGTTGAGGTGCCCATACTTTTGCACCGGTCAAATTTTGGTTTAATGCATATTGCACATTTTCTGTTGATGATGCTGCAGCTCTTTGGAGGTGGTCTGTGGATTGTCCTTGACTGTTCTCACCATTCTTCTTCTCTGCCTTTCTGATATTTTTCTTGGCCTGCCACTTCTGGGCTTAACAAGAACTGTCCCTGTGGTCTTCCATTTCCTTACTATGTTCCTCACAGTGGAAACTGACAGGTTAAATCTCTGAGACAACTTTTTGTATCCTTCCCCTGAACAACTATGTTGAACAATCTTTGTTTTCAGATCATTTGAGAGTTGTTTTGAGTAGCCCATGATGCCACTCTTCAGAGGAGATTCAAATAGGAGATCAACTTGCAATTGGCCACCTTAAATACCTTTTCTTATGATTGGATACATCTGGCTATGAAGTTCAAAGCTCACTGAGGTTACAAAACCAATTTTGTGCTTCAGTAAGTCAGTAAAAAGTAGTTAGGGGAATTCAAATCAATAAAATGATAAGGGTGCGCATACTTTTGCACCGGTCAAATTTTGGTTTAATGCATATTGCACATTTTCTGTTAGTACAATAAACCTAATTTCAATCCTGAAATATTACTGTGTCCATTAGTTATTAGATATATCAAACTGAAATGGCTGTTATAAACACCAAAATATTTAGAACTAAAAATGATTAAGATTAATAGGGGTGCCCAAACTTTTTCATAGGACTGTATATGTATTCATACAGCTATGATAAAAAAAAGCCAGTCATCTAATCATCAGCTGGTATTCTGCATTCTCCTGCATATAAACCCACATAGATCCCACAGATCTGTTTGTGCTTTGTAGAAATAATAAAAATTATTAAATAAAAATGAGACTGACTAGAATGAAATCTGCAGGACACAGTATACATTATACTAGTGGGTAGGAATGTTTTATCACTTTGTGTGGGATGGTATTTCTGGCATTCATTAACAAAATGCATCCTGTATAATGGATTCCATAACAAATACTTATATGGAATTAAATAAAACAGCATATCCAAAGCAGCAATAGAAATCCTGAGGCCTCCTGCCAAGTATAAAGTGCATTTGTCTATTGACACTGGGTAGAGTGTCTCATGTACAGTAAGACAAATCCAAAGACAAAGAAACCAGTGAGATGGTCCCTCGTAACTTCAACACTTTGGTAACAAAGGAGAATTGAACTTGTGCTTTATCTTTGAAGAAAATGAAGAGAGGAAATAATGTGCTCCATAGTGATTAACTGCACTTTAACATCTGGTTTTGAAGCTGTTGAGTCCTTTGTTGGCCCTGACCCTATAATATAATGAAGCAGAAAACTAAAATGGAAAAGGTTTTAGCAGGAAGTTTTTGACCCACTAGACACAACATTACCCTGTGCAGATAAACAAAGAATGCAGACAACTAGAGATAGCATGTTCTCCAAGTGCATAAATAATGGGAGGACAGCAAATGTAGTCTGTAGATGTCAGACAGACCTAAAATACATCTTACAGAAAGGTCATGTAGTCAGATGCTTAGTCTTCCTTACAATGAAGCTTCAGTTTGTAACCACTTTATATGGGAAATGTAATTAAAATGATCTTCTGATGTGTCATAGATGCTTGGAAGAAAATCACATTGCTAAAGTCAGTGATCTAAGACCACCAATGGTTTCTGGAATGAAGAGGTCAACCCTTTAGCATAGCACAAAGATTTCTATGACATAGCCTGATAACCAGGGTAATAGGGAACATCTGTTCTCAATAACTGCCCTGGCCAATATTGCCATTGATCAGCTGATCAATGAGCAAACATATATTGTATAAAAGATGCACCATTACTGGCAGTATGTCATTCTATGTAAATGGGAATCTGAGGATGATAGCGCGGCTCAATGGGGATGGAATGATCACAGGAGTTTCTCTCTCTAAATTCAATTTCCATCATGGTCCAACAGCCCTCATTCTGTATCTGTATTTACAGGTGTGAAAGTACCTTAACACATGGGTTTAAATGGACCTTTACTTACAATGTTGAGTAAGATTTCCAGACATCTATAAGCAATGCCAACGAGCCAATTGTTCAAGTAATACCGTCACAGTTTTGGAAATCACAGCATGTTAATTATACCTACGGAAACGCTGGTGGTTTCCCTAAAGGTACAATGGAAGCAGAAAGTCCACAGAGGTTTACTTTCTGTGAAAAATGTGTTGCTACCGCGTTTTTCCCGCATCACTTTTTTGCTGCAAGGCGCTATGTGGGGCCTTAGCCTAATACACATTCTCCTCCCATAGAATGCCATATACAGTGCACCACCAATCACTTTATGAAACAGTTCTCCCAGCCAATTACTTTTAGGGTAAGTTCACAGAGTTTTTTTCTCAGGCAGATTTTTGAGGCAGAATTCACGTAAAAAAACCCCCACCTCCCAACTCTCCCATACATTTAAGTAGGAGATAGGCAGATTATTTCCTCTATCTAATATTTTCAGATACAGTAAAAAAGCAGCATTAATACCTATCTTCAGACGGATACTGCTTTGCAAAGTCCATTGAAACGAATAAAAGACAGAAAAATCGCTTTAGTTCTCGAGCATTAGTTTTTGCAAAAGCTGCTCAAAAAAATTGCTGCAAAAAAAAAAAAATGCTATCATTCATTAATTTCAATGAGGTTTGCAAGGCAGAATCTGTCTTAAGATAGGTCATGACGCTTCATTTTTCCTCTTTTTTTTTTCATATAAATAATAATTACTATTACATACATGCAACAACTAACAAGTATGTGTGGACCCCAAGGGATTCATAAAAGAGTCTAAGCATAGCAAGAATGGAAAACATCTGTACTAATATGTTACGCAGATATGCAATGAGGGAGGACACTGACCTTCACATTACTGCAGCATTCTGATATATCTGATGCCAGAATTACTAGATGCGTGATAAGACTTAGATTAAACTGTTTATTGGCGGAAACTTCCTCATGTATCTACTTTAACAAAGAGTTCATTTACAAATGCCCTTTAGTACACACAATTCACAGAATGTGGAAATGCTGAGCAGTTCAATGCATATCTATGGTTATCAAAGGGCACGACAGGTAGAATTATGGTTGTAAATTCATCTAATCATTTAATATATAATTTATATAGTGTATAATATACTGCAGTACATACTGGCAATATACATGTGAATGTATCTAAAATGTCTAAAATATCATGTATATATGAAACAATAATATAAAACAGGTCTCTGATTTAAAATTAGTTGCACTGAAGATGTTCCCTGCTTTCACCTCTACCCTGTTTACACATAGCACACAGTGCTCAGAGAGCATCACAGAAACTTCCGGGTGCACCGTGGAGGCTAATTTGCATATCAATAAAAGTGGGCTAATTCAAAAACAGATGGGAGGATTAATGAATAAAAGGTATGTCTAGAAGAGCCTTTCTAAAGGCTATGCAAATATATGCTTAGTTAAAAATCACTATAGCCAATGACAGACTCCCTTTAATGGGAAGACATCATGCTACGGAAAGGATATCAAGCAATGAAAAAGACAGGTGCTCCAGGACTCCTGGTTGCAAGCTGCACTCTAAACTAATCAGTAGAAAGGTAACGAGGTACACAGTCAAAAATTTGTCTCCCAAACAGCCATTCTGAAGCACTTACATCAAAATGGGCCAATTTTTCTATAAAACCATTTCTTTATGCTATATATCCACCATGTATGTCCGAAATAAGCACTGGCAGTGCAGTGTATGGTTAAACTCAGAGTTTGTATCCTCTTCTTACCATCCATTTTTCCATAGACATGCATGTCAGGCTAAGATCACAGCTACGTTGGGTCTCCGCTTGGGGATTCTGTTTCCCATTCTGCTTTAAAAATGGAGAAAAGTCCTGCAAACAGTGCTTTCTCTCTGCATTTTCTGCCCTTTTCGGGCGTAAACCGGGTGGACTCCATTATAGTCTATGACAGTGATGGCCAAACTTTTAGAAACTGAGTGCCCAAACTGCAACCCAAAATGCACGAAATTATCACAAAGTGCCAACACAGCAATTTAACCTTAAGGGTGCATGCACACTACGTAACGCCGGGCGTGTATGAGAGCTGTACACGCCGGCATTACAGCAGACTGCCGAACACTTCCCATTCACTTCAATGGGAGCGCTCGTAACAGCGGCGTTTACGAGCGCTCCCATTGAAGTGAATGGGAAGTGTTCGGCAGCCCTGCTGTAACGCCGGCGTGTACGGCTCTCATACACGCCCGGCGTTACTCAGTGTGCATGCACCCTAAGACTGTGCAGATCCACAATTGCGAACAGTTATGGACCTACAAAATACAGTAGTGTAAATGGGGCAGGTAGAAGTATGCATTTGGTATTTTTGAACAATTAATGTTCACTATTTACATTGCACAGGATCTGTTCTATAATATCAGATGCCTACTATAAAACAGATACTGTGTGATATAAATAGTGAAGAGGCCCTCAGACAGTACAATGCACTCCACAGTGACCCCCAGACAGTACAATGTGCTCCACAGTGGCCCCCATACAGTATTATAAGCTCCACAGTGGGCCCCTACAGAGTATTATACGCTCTACAATGGCCCCCACATAGTATAATACACTCCACAGTGGGCCCACCCACAGTATTATACACTCCACAGTGGGCCCCTACATAGTGTTGTACGTTCTATAGTAGCCCCCACACAGTATAATATGCTCCACAGAGGGCTCACACACAGTATTATATGATCTACTTTGGCCCCCCACACATTAGTATATGCTCCACAGTGGGCCCACACACAGTATTATACGCTCCACAGTGGGCCCCTACACAGTGTTGTACATTCTATAGTAGCCCCCCACACAGTATAAGATGCTCCACAGAAGGCTCACACACAGTATTATATGATTTACTTTTGGCCCCCACCCAGTAATACATGCTCCACATTGAGTCCCCACACAGCATTATATGCTCTACAGTGACCCCCACACAGTATTATATGCTCCACAGTGGGCCTCCACACAGTATTATACACTCCACAGTGGGCCCCTACACAGTATTATATGCTCTACAGTGCCTCCCACATAGTATAATATGCTCCACAGTGGGTCCACACACAATATTATATGATCTACTTTGGCCTCACACACAGAAGTATATGCTCTACAGTGGGCTCACACACAGCATTATATGGGCTACAGTGGCCCCCACACAGTATTGTATGCTCTACAGTGGCCCCTACTTACCTTACCTCCGACGTAGAGCACCCGGGCGTCCTCCTTCTTCTGACTGCAGGCGCTGATGAATGACATCATTGTGCTTGCATCAGAGCACAGGTTACACCCTGCGGCCTACACTGGCAATTTTTAGCTGTATATTTGATCTCTCACTAACAGGTAATCCTGTAATGAATTCCCCATTAGTGAGCGATCATGGCGACGGCATACATGCAAACAGAGAGGGCTCTGAGTGCCCCCTGGAACGCATGCCATAAGTTCGCCAACATGGGTCCATGAGGTCGGTGGGTCTCTGAAGGTAACTGCTTTTTTAAGCGGATTAGGATTCCATTCACCGGGTCCCCAAGTGGACCCATGAATGGAAACCAGAACGCATGTGTGAACCTAGCGTCACTTTCCCATTGACATAACTTTGGGTGTGTTTGCCTTAAAGAGCTAGAAATTGGGTATCTAGGTTCAGATGAGCCCTGTCAGTGTCGCAAACTATGTTTAAAGCCAATTTAGATTGTGGTTTGTAACTAATTTGTTCAACCCAAAAAAAATCTTGGGACCGAATGGGACCAGAACGTAGTTACTCCTATACAACTGATGGTTCTTTGGCTTCTGACATCTATTGTATATCTTCTGGTGCCGGAGGCTGTCCAGTGGAGGGTCCAGGAGTCATATCTCCACCGATTTGTGGATAGGTCATCAGTAGAAAAAAAATGTGATAGAGCCTCGGACAACCCCTTTAATGGGAAACAAAAATTACCAATGAACGTACCAAACTCTGAACCATAAATGTACACAATACATAAATGAATAATAACTTAAGACAATTGTGAATGTTGAAAGGTTAAATGGACACATGGGCCCCTATTAGATTGCCAGATGCCAAAAAATTGTTGTAGCGGCTTCTGTTCGGCCATATCCAGCTGATGCTCAGTTTTCACACTGTATGGAATAGCTTTCCTAGCGTGTACTGTACTGTGCAAAAGTTTTAAGCATGTGTGTGAAAAAAAAAATGCAAATTAAGAGTTCACTATAGTAATAATAGATATCTCTCAACTTTTTGGATGGTCAAAGAGCATCCTTATACATCCTGATACCTGATAGAATTGCCATGTAAATCCCTTATACATCCTGATACTTGATAGAATTGCCATGTAAATCCCTTATGCATCCTGATACTTGATAGAATTGCCATGTATATTCCTTATACATCCTGATACTTGATAGAATTGCCATGTAAATCCCTTATGCATCCTGATACTTGATAGAATTGCCATGTATATTCCTTATACATCCTGATACTTGATAGAATTGCCATGTATATTCCTTATACATCCTGATACCTGATAGAATGGCCATGTAAATCCCTTATACATCCTGATACCTGATAGAATTGCCATGTAAATCCCTTATACATCCGGATACCCAAACTAAAGAGCCAACATCCACAATGTGAGAAGTCTCCTATAGATGCTGGACACTAGTGGATCACACCAAATTTTCAGGGGGGGGGTCTATTCCTTTTTTCTGTGATAATTCTTTCTGAATCCCTATAGCCCCAGCTGACAGCCTACTTCCCACAAATCCTTATTACATCACAGCCTCCAGGTCACACAATGAAGGGGCAGCACATGGAGACAGTGAGGCTGCTGTATGTTCTGTACACCCCCCCGTGTAACTAAATGGTCCATCCCACTGCCCTCTCCCCCTCTCAGGAGGACTTTGGATGGGAGAAGATTGTGAATGAGGAGTAGTAGACATCTGCGGGGCTGAGGGGAGAAGACGGAGACCCTTCCCCGGATGACAGAGAACTAGAGAGGGCGCCTCCCTGTCCCGCGTCACATTCAGTCAGACATGTCATGCCGGCTGCTGTTGGTTTTGCTGCTGTGTGCTGGGGTCCAGTGCCAGCTCAGAGGTGAGCACTGCCAACTGCTTCATGTCTCATTACCTGTATGACAATGGCTTCTAGTTCATGTGCGCCCTGTATAGAGAGGACGTCTGAGAGCCATTGCTGCTGCTGCTGAGGAATGAATGAGAGAAGTTTAGTCAGTGACTTGTGGAGGAGCTGCAGCCCCATAGTCGCTGCTGGGAGCACAATACTGCAATGGGACACACCAGACCTCCACATCCTGCTGCATTGGGGTAGTGCGGGAGTTTGTAGTCATTTCCACAGATGTTACCTCTAATATTGTTACCAGTCATTACCCGGGCCAATAGTCACAGGCTGCAAAGTTATCAGGAAAACTATTCTCATAGTCCATTGTGTATTCAGTGTATCATTGAGTGTGTCCATAGACTATGTATGTATATCTGCTTAAAGGGATAGCATGATGATATGCAGGTTTTATAAAGATTTACTTCAGTTTGCTTTATTATTTTAACTTTTCTATTTATTTATTTATTTATTTATTTATATATCTATTTATATTACTAGAAGCCTTACATAGTAATAGAAAGGTTTATAGTAATAGAACGGTATATAGCAATAGAATGGTATATAGCAATAGAACGGTATATAGTAATAGAAAGGTATATAGCAATAGAACAGTATATAGCAATAGAATGGTATATAGCAATAGAACGGTATATAGTAATAGAAAGGTAGATAGTAATAGAATGGTATATAGCAATAGAACGGTATATAGTAATAGAAAGGTATATAGTAATAGAAAGGTATATAGCAATAGAAAGGTATATAGCAATAGAAAGGTAGATAATAATAGAATGGTATATAGCAATACAAAGGTAGATAGTAATAGAAAGGTATATAGTAATAGAAAGGTATATAGTAATAAAAAGGTATATCGTAATAGAACGGTATATAGCAATAGAAAGGTATATAGTAATAAAAAGGTATATAGTAATAGAACAGTATATAGCAATAGAAAGGTATATAGTAATAAAAAGGTAGCTAGTAATAGAATGGTATATAGCAATAGAACGGTATATAGTAATAGAAAGGTATATAGTAATAGAAAGGTATATAGCAATAGAAAGGTATATAGCAATAGAAAGGTAGATAGTAATAGAAAGGTATATAGTAATAGAAAGGTATATAGTAATAGATGGTATATAGCAATAGAAAGGTGGATAGTAATAGAAAGGTTAGCAAACTTTAATTTGTATCAGGTATATCTTTCATTGACTATTCATGATTTAGCATTATAATTGTCTATCTATCTATGTACCTATCAATCAACTATCTATCTATCATCTATATTTACATATTGATTCATCCATCTCTCGGTATCAGTATATGTCAAGGAATGATATAGTACTGGAGACTTTAGCAGCAAGTTAGACGTCTCCAGGAATAAGTTTTTACTAATGTGGCAAACAAACTTAAGTCCACAGACGCTAGGTGACATTGAGGCAGATTGGTTACCCAGTGTCTGGAAGTCATCCAGCCCTGAGTAGGTATAGATTTATATATTTGTCCCCAGTAGGTCTATTAACATAGCTCATAATAGATTCTTAATATGCTAATTATATACTGCAGACAAAGAGAAATGCACAGCACATTTCCTACAGCTGGATTTAATAGACTATAGACACTGGATTTATTGTTATTTTAAACTTTGTTACCAAAGGAAAATGTTTCTCATGTTACTCATTTGACACTGAAATTGTTCAAGAACTGTGTTCACTTTTCGGTTTAGTGTCTATATGAGTATGTGCGTATATGAGTAAGCTGGCCGTATAGGGATGTGTTACTACTGCATAGCATTGGGAACAATGTCTGTATCTGCCTATAGATAAATCACCGAATACCAAGGGTGTCTTTTTGATGGTGATGTCTTTGATTCTGCAATATATTTTTGGTAATGTCATAGAGTACTTTAGAAATCTGTTGCAACTTGAAATTTAGTTATTGTAAATCCGCTGCTAAGGATTAACCTTGATGTACATATGCATATTATCAATGGCGCAACTAAAGTCTTGTAGGCCCCGATGCAGTCTTTTGTCCCCTACCTCATCCCTACAGTGAATTTGTGATAGTGATGGTTACAGGTGCTAAGGAGTTTAATCACTCTGATTGTGGTTAGAGTAATCTGTGGGTCTCCTTGGCTTATGGATCAGATGGAAGATTTAATCTTAATACTGATGCCAGTGCTTATGGGCCCCCCAAGGGCCCCAGTGTGACTGCATTCTCTACACCCCCCCAAGTTACGCCCCTGCATATTATCGATGTTTTGATGAATAAAAAGGCCATATACAGTATACCAACATATATTAACTGCCTAACCACAATTTATCTTTGTACTGTATTAACCACAGGATATGAAATGTAAAGATTCAGTACTTGATACCTTTTTTAATGGCTACCAAAAAATGATGACAGATTGCAAGCTTTCAGGACTACTCAGGTCCCTTCATCAGGCATGTTATGACACAGTATCTGAAGGCTAGCAAATGTATACAGGAATAGAGTGTTTGATGCACAATTGATGGAAAGCAGTACAAGCAAATAAACAGATAAGTTTAAAAGAGTTATGAGAACCTTCCTGTGAACTGACATAACTTTTTTTTAAACTTATCTGTTTATTTGCTTGTACTGCTTTCCATCAATTGTGCACCAAACGCTCTATTCCTGTATAAATGTGCTTGCTATTGTGTCATAACATGCCTGGTGAAGGGACCTAGCTTGGAATCTGTCATTTTTTGTTAGCCATTGAAAAAGGTATCAATTACTGAGGACTCTCAATCTTTACATTGCCTAACCATAGTCAATGCTGCTCCTGTGTGAGGTCAAATATGGATTTTATTGAACAGAAGTTCACACATCAGCCCCAGTATCATTCAATGTCCTAAAGTATCATGACATGTATTATGCACATATAGCTTTAGCATATATTATCATTCTAGTTTTTCCTGCCCACAATGGACATACTTTTTTACATCATTAAAATTAGAGAAGTTTAATAAGACTGGCATTTCCGGGCCTTCCCTGCTCCATGCCTACATTTACATATAGTGGCAAGCGAGGCTCAGAACGGGAGATGTGGGACATCTTTGATGCAAGAAAGGGCATGTGCCAAAGATATGCCTTTGCAAGAAAACTGCCGTAGATGGGTATTCCCTTTATGTCTATAGTAATGTGCAAATGACCCATTAAAATCATTCCCTAATCTGCAAAATTGTATCTGCTGCTTTTTTCAGTAGCACATGGCTGTTGGCATTGTTTGAAGTATATGGCTCATTACAATTACATCTTCATAAACCATTATGTATTATTGTGCCACGTACGGCCAACTTAAAATAAATGTTTCCATAGCCTACTTCTAAGTTGTGCTAGCATAGTAGGAGACATAAATATTGAGAGTCTTCAGTAGTTGATACCTTTTTAATGACTAACTGAAAAGATTAACAAGCTTTTGAGACTACTTAGGTGTCTTCATGATAACACAGCATGGAATTATTGCCATATAATAAATGGAAAAGTCAAGACCTCTTCTAAATTTAGTGGCATATTTAGTGGTTTCCCAATGAGCTCCCACGTTTTAGATGTTATCTTCCCCCCTCTGCCAGAGGAATGTATCTGGCTGTGATAACAGATTATCTGGGAATTCCAGCACGTTGAGTAGCCTCCATTCTTGTAGGACCAGTAAAATAATATGTATAATTATAAAAATACACAACCTATACTTAAGAGATAAGAGCCAAAAATTCAACCTCACTTCCTTTGCCCCAGAGTGATCCAAAAACATTTAGGAAGGAAACAGAAATTCGATACTTTAAGTAGTTTTTTTTTAACTACACTTGGATTTCTGCTTCCTGTATTAAAAGTAAATATCAATGGGATTTCTAGTATATTATACATAGTCTAGGCCATTTAGTGTGAGAACATATCACGGATCACATATAGGAACAATGCATGTGATTTTTATGCCTTCCAAGCACCCCTTATCTGATTCAGCTCCATATGGTTTAGATTATCAATCTGTCTAGATGTCCCTGTGAAGATTAAAAACTTGCTGAGGGTGGAAATATTTTTTTTGTTTGTATTATGTTTCTTTTTAGCTTTGAAATATTGAATAGTTATAACACATTGATTATTTATACACACACATAATAAGAGAAGATCAGTGTGTTTTGTGCTATTAGTAATGTAAACCAGCTGTGGATTAGGGAGCCTTTGTTCTCTATAGGAGATGACTCTTAAAAGAATAGCCTCAGGCTACGTGTTTGGGGGAGGTGTGTCCATTTTGGGAACCTATTGGCCTCACAAGCTCATCCTTCCCGACAGTTAATGGCCCAGTAGCACTTAACAACGGTTTTTAAGTTAGAATCACTCAAGCATTCAACATCTTGTGATACTTTGTTGCAATCTTATGGAACATTTGTGTTTCTTTAGAAAATAATGGCCAACTATGCATGGGAACAGGAAACTTCTTTCAGTAAAGGCAGAATATTCATTTAGTAATGAATCTGGATGGCTTCTCATTATGAAGGGTCTGCAAACAATACCTTTCACACTTCATTACATACTGTGGGATTAGTTCTACACTCCCCTGAAGACCATCTGCACCCTTAAGTGTAAATGAAGTGCAAAGATCCCATTTAAACATTAATTCTACAGGTTGACATTTCGTCTGAACGAAGACTTCACTTTAGCATTTCCATTAATTATTTGCCAGGTAAAATGTGAGAGCATTGAAGACCATTTAGGCGGCTTTGTCAGTACAAGCCAATATTGTAGAATAAAAATACTTGTTTTGGAAAAATAATATCAAGTTTTCAGGATGTTGATTGAAAAGTAATACTGCCCTTTGATCTTTGGCATCTTGTTAATATGTGATGATGATGATGATGTGGGGAATTACAGGCTTTGAAGTAAGATGTGTGTAGGACCGAATCAGACGAGATGTCAGCTGAACAGCCATGCAGATGTCTCATTCAGACTGTGAGATGTCTACACATCATTGAACCTTTTATGACCCACTGCTATCCTTCTTGAAGACTATGTGTCTGTGGACGTACACCTTCTTTCCAGGTCTATTAGAAAATTGAATATCCAGCACCATTTTAACAATGTTTTCAAGCATTTCATCCATTTTTCATAGTCATCAAAAATTTCTAGAACTACTAGGGTAAGTTCTATTATGTTACTTCTTTCCTACAGGGCAAATCTTGGGCATTTGTGGCTACCATTAGGTTAACTAGCAAATCAACCATTTTCGGATAAATCACTGTTTAAGACTTTCTCAAGCAATTTAAAGGGAAAGCTGTTAAAGGGGATTTCTAGAACTTGTTATCAAGCCATCAGTATGTGTCAGGTAGCTTCTGGTGTACCGTGAGGTCAACTTATTCTATTTTTCTTATCAATATATAATGCTATCATATTCCACAGTGCTTTACAGGGTTAATATATCAATTAATGTATACCAGTTGTCTGAAATAAATATATTTCTGGGAGTTGATTCATATAAGACATGTAAAAAGTAGCAACTTTGTTCACTATAAAATTGCAACTTCTTCCTTGTGTGCGCCACACTTGCCTCTTTTCTTAAAAACTCAAATATTGAGTGGCAAAAGTTTCAATTTCTGGTGTTCTGAACAGTCTACAAAAGTCTAAAAAATTTGTTAATTCATGTTGGAATTTCTAAAGATGTTTTCAGTTGAATTCTTTGAATTCTAAAATTCTCTTTAGTGATAACTCTGGAATCTGCAGATTAAAGGTCTATGGTGGCTTTTGTCTTTGAAATCTCCTTATGATACAGGTAGTTCAAAGCCAAACAAGGAAATAGTTATCGTTACATTGTTTCTAATTGACATAGAAGGCACGGTCTTACAAAGATTACTTAGAAAATGGTGAACAAAATGTGGAAATAAAGATATTGAATTGGGGACCATGGGGACTTATAGGTACCATGTGTAAACAGACTCACTAGCGTTCAGTGACCGTTTGGAGACACAGTCCCCCATTCAGCTTAAAATATGCAGAAAGAAAATTCTGTATCCTAAATTTCTATTTGCCGATTTCATACAGTAAATCGAGTGGAAACCCAGTGGACCCCATTATTGTCTATTGTGTCTGTGGGAAACCACTTTTTAAGTGGATGGGGTTTCCAAGAAGATCCCAAGAATGGAAACCCGAATGTTAGTGTAAACTTAGCATTCTACTGTTTGAATTGTGTTCATAGCCTGCTAAGTGGAGTGAAGTAGTGAAGAAAACAGATACTTTTTCCACATTTTAATAATCCATTTGTTTGTTTCATCCATTTGAGGAAAATGAGACTCCACGGACTGTTATACCCCAACCCCCCCCCCCCATACCCACCACTCACCCACCCGAATCCAATCCCCCCCCCACACACACACTTTACTAGCTTTGGCAATGCCAAATATCTATTCGGACGTGCCAATAAAGCTTGTTTGATTTGATTTGTTTCTCTTCTCATGCATTGATACAGAAAATTTGCACCATACAATAGTACATTGCAAAGTAGACATAGGTAAATAATAATGTAACAATCATTTTTATTACATATTCTGCAGCACTTTATACAACATAAACACTAGAACTCATATAATATCCTAGAGATTATTGAGATATAGTCGGAGCATGTATTGGGCTGAATATCTGGGTGTTTGTAGTGTGTAGTCACAGCTGTGACATCATTCCCTTTCAAATGAATTGCTGGACAACCAGTGAAAGTGGACTGAGATAATCCATGAATTTGTTGACTGCTTGTTGCTGTTTGCTTTCACACTTGGGAGGCATCTTTGTTCTTGTCCTTCCACATTGTTTACCATAACTAAACAGCTGCTTCTCTGTAGCATTCCTGCAGCCATGCTGAGACACTGGCAGCAACAGGACAATTCTCCATAGATTTAACAAGAAAGGACAGTCCTATAAACTGCGGCTTTCATCCAGTCCCTAAGTTAGAGAAGACCTGTGCCTCAGACATACTCTCTTCACTCATTGTCTTGCATACATTTAGCTCTATCAGCTCTGTGCATGGTTTAAAGGCCACAAATATATTTAATAGATATTATGAGGATTACATTACTAAGCACAAACATATAGCATTATGTCCTTAAGGGGATCATATCATTAAAACGCAATTTTTTTTATCTAAAAAGTAAGAATAGCCTTAAGAAAGGCTATTCTTCTCCTACCTTTAGATGTCTAAAGGTACGTGTTAGTCACAAAAAATTGCGTTTTAACTATAGTATCCCTTTAATTTATAGCTGGTTGCATGCTATTTTGGACTTGACCTGCAACATGATGCAGAGGATCAAATCTGCAGAGGGGCCGCTGACTAACTAACGTGTATAGGACCCTTCAAACTCCCCACAGATGACAGAGGCCAGGGGTTAACATTTTTGGATTTTGCCTTACCTAATGCTTTTCTCTATGGGCTGTAGACCACCACAGATACCTGGCAGAAGCTTTATGTCTTCTACCTATTGAGAACACATGCATGCTTGGCCAACCCAAATGTGCATCCGTTTGTGACAGTCAAGAGGAATAAAAATTAACCAAACAAGCTTTCAGCTCACAAACATCTTATACAAATGGCCAGGCTTAAAATGTATATGGTATAGTTGAATTGGTTATGTGCCTTGAACAATCTCTTTAGGAGAAAGTGATTTGTCAATGATAGGCCAATGATAGGGTGTTCCAGTGCTGGCACCCCCAAAAAACAGCATTAAACTGTTGGTGAGTCTGTTCAATTTCCCAGCATTGCTACCACAAGGTACAATGCCCCTTGATATCAATAGGCTGGGCATGTAGTACATAAGGGTATCTATATTCCCCACACCATGACACCACCACCACCAGCCTGAACCGTTGATACAAGGCAGGATGGATCCATGCTTTCATGTTGTTGACGCCAAATTCTGACCCTACCATCCGAATGTCGCAGCAGAAATCGAGACTCATCAGACCAGGCAACGTTTTTCCAATCTTCAATTGTCCAATTTCGATGAGCTTGTGCAAATTGTAGCCTCAGTTTCCTGTTCTTAGCTGAAAGGAGTGGCACCCGGTGTGGTCTTCTGCTGCTGTAGCCCATCTGCCTCAAAGTTCGACGTACTGTGCGTTCAGAGATGCTCTTCTGGCTACCTTGGTTGTAACGGGTGGCTATTTGAGTCACTGTTGCCTTTCTATCAGCTCGAACCAGTCTGGCCATTCTCCTCTGACCTCTGGCATCAACAACGCATTTCCGCCCACAGAACTGCCGCTCACTGGATGTTTTTTCTTTTTCGGACCATTCTCTGTAAACCCTAGAGATGGTTGTGCGTGAAAATCCCAGTAGATCAGCAGTTTCTGAAATACTCAGACCAGCCCTTCTGGCACCAACAACCATGCCACGTTCAAAGGCACTCAAATCACCTTTCTTCCCCATACTGATGCTCGGTTTGAACTGCAGGAGATTGTCTTGACCATGTCTACATGCCTAAATGCACTGAGTTGCCGTCATGTGATTGGCTGATTAGAAATTAAGTGTTAACGAGCAGTTGGACAGGTGTACCTAATAAAGTGGCCGGTGAGTGTAGTTCTTCACATTCTTTGTAGCTGTTCTCTGCTCTATCAGATGGGAATCCTGGGGCCTACCTCCTATATTAACACACTTCATTAACTCAGATGCTTGTAATAGGCCATTCAACAACCAGAAAACACCTTAATGGGAAACCCAGACGCCACAGACATACTGATAGGAAAATGTAGATTGTGAGCCCTATATGGGACAGTGACAATGTCTGTAAAAGCGCTGAGGAATATGATGGTGCTATACAAGTAAACGTAATAAATAAACTACATATATATATAATTATAACTAGTACTTTAACCAACAACTTGGTATGTTAATCAAAAATGTACCAAGTACCTGTCAAAAACAGGTTTTGCTGCTCGCAGTCATGTACTTTGATGAGATGTTATTTTCGGCAATATTATTTTCATTACTTCTCTATGAGTGTGCTGTAAAAGTTTTATAGAGACCTCTCAATCAGTCTTGAAAATGTCTCACGTCAGATTCATCCTGTACTCTTATCAGATGAAATTCTTGACTCTTGAATACATTACGCTCCAGGAAGACTAATATATGTGATTCACTGTAGGTGAGGGGATTAAAAATGAAAAACATGTTAAAGATAGAAAGTCACCCCCAACTATGGATAATGCTCATTGTTAATATATAAAGTATATGACATCTGCAGACTATTCCACCAGGAGTTTATTTAAGAAGTAAAAATAAACACAACAATTAAAAAAAACAACCTGTTACATAATAATAGAAATAAAAGAACCGCAGGAACTAAATGGATGGGGAAGTGAGGTGAGATAGGGCAGCTTGAACACTATCCACTGGACAACTAAAGGCAAGGTGTCACCAGAAAATGACTTATTTTTAATCAAGTTTTCTGTTAAACTTATTTTGAAAGAATTTTTTGGCAATTTTTTATAAATATTTTCTACATTATCTATAAAAAAAGACAAAATCTTGCAGCCCAGACCCTTGTTTTCTTTAGATTTCTTTGCAGTAGCCACCTCACGTATCAGCACAGCTGTACCATCATGTATATGTACATAGGACACAGAATCCACCTGTCACAATAGGTGATTTCACAGCTTATGTCCCCCCCCCCCCTGTGCAATGACCTCTGCAAAGGTCACCGAGTGTGCATAGAAAACTCATCCCATAGAAGTCAATAGGGTCAGCTCCAAATCATTGTGTCTATGATTCATGGTTCATTTTCAGGAAACAACAAGTTACCAACTATTTTAGGCTTTGTGGCAAGAGATAGATAATACAATGTAAAATTAAAAACAACATCACTAATAATTCTTGAAAAATATGTTTAATCTGTAAACATGATTTAAACAGTAGGTCATTTCCTGGGGACACTGTCCTTTTAAAACTATATTTCACCAATTATGCATGGAGCATGGTTAGCAATCCAGGTATCCTTACTGTAGTATCCTTGTTACCTATCTAGTGGTGTCAGCACAGGGAGGGTCAAAAAACGATGGATTTGCTTTCATAATACTTGTGAGCCAGCTAGCCAGTTATTTATCTATGCAAACATACTGTACATAAACAGTGTTAGCAGTAAAAAGCAAGGAATGTAATCTAAAGATGCGGGTATGTGCAGTAGATTTTAATATAGGCACCAGGAAACTCATAGGATGCACTAGAATTATTGAAAGGTCTTAGTCTCTTTCATGTCCTCATGCATATGAGGTTTTATATACCAGTAGGAAGTCGACATTGCGCTGAATTCAGTGCATTTTCAGCTTTCCCGTTATGTGCCCTTGAGTTGGAGATATTGATATAGTTAATTTCGACCCCGATATCTACCCACTGTCAGAAGGGCGTTCCTCATGGCTCTATGTAATCGCTGGGCTGTAAGGAACGGCTTCCCTCTGACAGTACTCTAAAATAGCCTGGTACTGTCACAGGGACGCTGAGCTGTGGGGCTCCCAGTACAAGTCTATGGACAAGTACAGTCCAGGGGAGGGGGAGTGTTCCTCACAGATCAGCGTTGACACTGAGCTATGAGGAATGCCTTCTGACAGTGGGGAGATATGGGTGCCGAAATTAGTGACGCCGATATCTCCAGCCCAGGGGCACGTACCTGGAAAGCCGACTGTGAGCTGAATTCATTGCCTTTTTGCAGTATATAAAACTGAGTGTTCATGAGGATATGAAAAGTTCTCTTTAACAAGGGCTCGTTCACACGGAGTAAACGTGGCACGCAATGTGCGCGTTTACGGGATGTTTGCGCCGCGATTTTGACGGTGCATGTTTGCGGTCGTGTTAACGCCGCGTTAACGCACGTTTACGCGGCGCTAACGCGACCGCAAACATGCACCGTCAAAATCACGGCGCAAACGTCCCGTAAACGCGGCACATTGCGTGCCGCGTTTACTCTGTGTGAACGAGCCCTTAAGGCGTATTTTGCACTAGAAAGGGAAAGAATTAACACTTGTTACCAAAACACCAATCTTAACAAATTACACCCATAGATCTAAAATTCAGTAGAGGCATTCTTGCAATAAAGCAGCAGACAAAGTGTGCAGCAGACATTTCAGAAGGTATTGCTATGGCATCTAATCCACAATGATGAATCCAAAGAAGCATATTACAGTGCTGGACCATGTCTATATAGTATGGAAGAGACCTTTAAGCTAATATGGAAAGTTTTCATGTACATTTTGATCTTCATTGTACATTTCAGGAGACAATGATGACAGTTACCAAACCTTTCTTTCTCACCTCGAAAACCACAGGAAGGATTCATGGCATACTCAGTGGAGTTTACAGAAGTTTTAGTGCCTTCAGATGTCCCTGCAGTCAGTGGTACACAGCAGAGATACAAAGCATTTGCAGGGATGCAGCTGTTAGCAGTCAGTAGTTCTCTTTTGTTTGGAGCTGTCTAGACAATTCATGAATAAGCCTAGTGTTATCCGAAACATCAAATGATGTGATCACAGTCTACTTGCTTTTGGTTATTAACACAGAAAGAGTCAACTCAGGTTCCATATAGAATATTGGTTAAAACAATAATGTTATCAGTTGTACAATAATTTGTCTTTGTGTTCAGCACCATATAATGTGGCTTCATATGGGATAGTAGATATTTTCCAGGGCAGAAGTGATGGTGATTATCACTATTATTACTGTCATTGTTTTCAGTGCTCTTATTTTTATTTTTTAGATATGTTATTCTTGAATAGATATAGCTTATGCTAGGTCCACACTAGTGTTCGGGCACGCCATCCCAGATTCTGCTTAAAATGGTCAGAGAGAAAAGTCCTGTTTGCAGTAGAAAATCCCCCATTATAGTCTATGGGGTCCGCAGTTTTCCACATGTAACTGCTTTTTAATTGAACAGGTTTTTCATCTTTCAGGTCCCTAAGCGGACCCGAAGGACAGAAATCTGAACGCTAATGTGATCTTCGAGCTACTCCTTCTGTCTCGCAAGTCCTCCTTCTTCCTCACCTGTTGTGTGTGCACCAGATTATGTGTTCCTGTCCAGTCCTGAGTGGCCTTGTTCATAAAAGACACAATTTTCCTCAGGAAGGTGCTTTCTAAGCAATATAAAGTGCCAGTTTCTGCAAAAGTATTCCTGACTTGTGTTCTAGCAATCTACCAGTATTTGACCCCAGCTTGTAGCATGACTCGGTTCCTGCTACCTGATCTCTGTTCTCTTCTGCTGATTCCTGTCTGCCGCCAGCTTGCTCCTGACCTCCAAACCTGTGCTGCCTGACCTGTTGTCTGTTACTCTACCAGCCTTGACATTGGCCTGTACCTGACTACTCTGCTGCCTGATGTCTCTGTATTAGTCATTGGTGTCTCTTGATCTGCCTGACTTAGCCATCATTTATAAACTGGACTACTTCTAGAGATAGAGGCCTGGTGCAGAGACCAAGTCACTATATAGTGGTTAAAGGGTATAAACCAGGGGGACTGGTTTACCAAAGGCTGTTTTGAAAAATGCAAGCAAGTACATATTAAAGGGAAGCTGCTGAACTAAGCATGAACACCTACCAAAAAACCGAAACAAAGTACCAACCTAAAGTAAACAACAATAAATGTTATATTAAAAATAGCCAAAAAAAAAAAAAATATATGAATTGCAGAGCGTGTGGTGCATCACAGGAGGAGTATACAAGTATAAAACCGGAAAGTTGCCATGAAATGTGAATATCACAATAACTAATTGAACAATAGCAGGCAGAAGGACAGCTGTGCCAATAAGTATGGGCACATAAGTAAAGCAATAAATCCATAATAAACCGGTTTATGTAAAACTTTATTCATTTGCAATGTACTGTACTTTTGGTTTGTGCACTTGTTGCGTATTAACGTCACCATATTGGGAAATTTTGATCCTTTCATTACAATAGGTAGTTGATGCTTATTACATTCTGTAGTATATTCTTTACAGCGGCACCCGGAAGGAAGTAGATTAAATAAGTTTGGATATGAAAAATAAGGAATGTTTTAGGGAAATCTATAAGCGACCAAGTTCTTGGCAGATGCTTATGTCAGCACAAAATGTTATTACAGCATTATGTTTACAGTATAACATCTGACCTGCAAGACGTCTGTTGAAATATTTGCGGTTTTGCTGTTCAGGTGCACTTAACATGTTTAGTCTTTCTTAAAATTCTTGGGTGATAATATCCAGTGTTGAGTCTTACAACCCTCATGTATGTGTAAATTGCTTGTAAGAAGATAAAGTTGTGGTCACTGAAAAAATCTGAATTATCTGAATTATTTGTTTTCTATGTACATATATATGTAAGGACCTGCCAGATGTGTTTATTCTATGTTTACTTTTAGTTTGCCCTTGGCTTTTGGATAGTATATATTAAAGGGGTTTTCCAGTTCTTTGCTATTCCCAGTATAGCCTATCAGTAAGAGATTAGCGGAGGTCTGACATCTAAAATCCTGCTGTATAAGGGGACGAGCGCTGCCACCACTTCACTCTTTATATTACACACTGTTTCATAGTGGACACGCAATGTAATTACAGCCGCATTCCAAAGAAATGACTTGGACAAGGCTGTAATTACATTGTGTGGCCACTATGAAACAGATGGGGCATGATGTAAAGGTGATATTCACAAGGTCACTGCCCCTTTACACTTCTGATCAGTGGGTTTACCGGGTGTCAGGCCCCCACTGATCTCTTATTGATGACCCATTCTGAGCACAGGCATCAATAAAAAAGAACTGGAGAGCCTCTTCCACTTTTACTACTTCCTTTATACACTTTTATGGGGAGGGGGGTGGTAATGCAACTTTAATTTTGGGGTGTTTTATTATAAAGAATAGAGATGAGCGAAAACTGTTTGGATCAGCCGTTCCGAACAGCACGCTCCCATAGAAATGAATGGAAGCCCCTGGCACGTACACTTTGCCAGCGGCTAGTCGCCGTGCCAGGTGCTTCCATTCATTTCTATGGGAGCGTGCTGTTCGGAACGGCTGATCCGAACAGTGTTTGCTCATCTCTAATAAAGAAGTATCCATGACAGATCAGACCATAGTTGGTAGAAGTTTGACACTAGTCGAACACTGTCTTATGCTAGATTCACACTAGTGTTTGGCTCTCCATTGGTCGGGTCCACATAGAGATCCAAACAATAGAGAGCCTGTCTGCTAAAAAAAAGCGGAGAGACTCGCAGTTCCCTATGGAGACTACAATGCAGATGTGGACCTAGCCTAATCTGTAGCGTACATGTGTATGTCATTGTATATTTAGTGCATTTTTAAGAAGACCATATACATGTAATCTATATGGGAGGCTCTGAGGAAGCCCCAAGTCAGAAGGCTGTTGCTTCTGGATTTCAACATGCCCAATCCTTTCTGTTCTCTGTATAACGTTTTCCCTGTATAAGTGTAATTGTATAACTCTGCTACTTTATGCCAAACACTGCGCACAAGACATTGTGCAGACACTCTCTGTGTGTATGGCCTAAAAGTCCAAGGAATACATCTCAATTCTAAAGCGTCTATTTGTGATACATCTTCATCCAGACAGACTATGATGCAGCAGTTTTTAGCTGGGGAAAGCCCGCTCTATTTAAAATGATACAGTATCTGAAACATGGAATTGCTCACATAATTTAGTCAGGGAAGATCATGTGAACAGTAACCTAAACTCCTCGATGTCCGTAAGTAAACAGCCGTAAACTTGTTTACTGCACACAAGCTAAAATGCCTTTGGAAAATAGTAATTTACTTGTCATTACAATATTATTAGGATAGTGTATTTTACTCTTCATGCCTTTTAGTGCTATTGCTATCATTATTACCGCCTCTTCAATGGAGCTATTATCACATTAGCCAAGAAATAATGTACTTAATATCTGTACTCATGCAGCTATAGCTGAGACTTGGCTGTTTACCCAAAGCATAATGCGCGTTCTGTTTCTGATTTACTTTCTCTCACATAACTTCAGAACTTAGTTCCATAATTCTTTCTGTATAGTTCATTGTATTACAGCATGATAGCTCCAAAATCCCACAAGCCTGTTCCAGTCTTGTCTACAGCATACTAATGATTGACCCCTGGAGTCCTGAATAATCTGACCGCATTTTATATACGGTAGTGTGGTGAGCAGCTTTGAGGCATAACCAGTTAACCCCTCTGGTATTCTGTACATTCTGGGAGAACAGTCCTTTATTGTTGATTGTTCATTAACTTTCCATGTGAAGCATCAAGATTCCTAATACTGTATTTAGCTCTTTAGCCAGTTTGCTTTGTTGCAGCGGAACTACAGTAAGTAGGAATGTACAGAATGTTTGGTTTCGACAGTGTATACATATTATAAAAATGTTATATTATTAAAATATATAGTATAAAACTCATCTGGATACAGTAAATCTCTATTTTTTGGGATGAATATGCTTTGTCATTGTCTTTTTTCTTGATAAATATAAGATGGACAGATCCGTTGAACTAGTCTCTAGTACAAAGATCTGGGTCATCTCGCAGTTTAACAAAATACATCTCAGATCCCTGCCTCAAGGTAGAAGCTTTTACCCTTCAAATTCTTAAAATTCAAAAGAATGTAGATCACTAAGCTTCTACCTACAGTATGTGCAGGGACCTCAAACATATCAAAAGGTATTCTAACCAATTGATGATCTATCCTAAAAAATAAGTAAAATATCACATTGGTGAGGGTCCTATACCCGGCACAACTACCAATCAGCTGTTCTCAGCAGGTGATACATTTGTTGTTGCAAATTTTGCTATGGTATTTTTAAGTTAAAGCCATGTGTGGATTTAGCATAACGGATAACTATAAGAACTTCCTTTATATTTGTCATTCTACTTGAAGCCATTCTTGACTTTCGCTTAAAAAACACAGCAAAATCTGCAACAAGAAAATATTTTTCTGCAACTTGTGGACTCAGGAATGAACATGTGACAGGTTTGCTGGATTCTGGTGACCGATTCCAGAAACGGAACATCACTATTACCCCCCCCCCCCCCATCCACTCCATCATACTTACCTCTCTTTCTTCCAGGCTCGATCCTCTGGGATGGGTCTTCCCTCTTTTCTGACTGTTGGCACACACTATAGATAGACCAAGCACTGCTCTGTGCTCTGCTGCTGATTATCTACCTCTACTGCACAGTTCCCACGCCTGCGCAGTAGAGGGGGATCGTCACTTTCAAAGCACAGAGCAGCGTAAGGACTATAGTGCCCGCTGGCAAAATCAGAAAAGAAGGGTGGGCCGTCCAGCAGGAGGAGGACTCGAAGGAAGAGACAAAGGTATAATGGGGTCGGGGTTTAGTTTGAGTATGTTGGGAAGGACTAGTAGTGGGCGGCATAGCTAGAGAGACAGGGAGGGGGTGTAAGGTGGGAGGAAGAGGTAGGGGGGGAATGAGGTGAGAGGGAACCAATGTGGTAGCTACATAGCAGGAAGCTGATTGCAGGAGCTCCCAGAGACACACAGAAATCACTCAAAACACTGCTAAAGGTATATGGGTGCATTTATTAACCCATTAATAACACTAACAGACCTTTAAAATTTTTTTTAAAAAAATTGCCATGAAAACCCCTTTAAAGCCTGTTTCTTGTTTTGTACTAGAGCCTTGGAGTTTTAAGTTACTCTGTTAAAGGATTATGTGGCAAAATAACAAGTTGTAATGGTTCCTTTACTGCACCAGATAAGCTACCTTACTCACGTGTAGCTTGAAACTTCTGGGCCACAATCCAAAATCTGTACATGGGCCCCTATGTACCTTGTGCCATTTAGAATAGTGGTATATTTTATGTGTTATGGGGCCCCCACAATGTCTGGGGCCAAGTAGCATGGGCGTAGCATACCCTATAGCTACGCCCCTGCTAACTCATATAGATGGGGGTTCCCTAGCAAACCCATTATTACATTTGTAGAGGACTGGGGTGGCCAAAGTCTCTTCATTCAGCCTCATCTGACCA
This sequence comes from Leptodactylus fuscus, assembly GCF_031893055.1. NCBI lineage: Eukaryota > Metazoa > Chordata > Amphibia > Anura > Leptodactylidae > Leptodactylus > Leptodactylus fuscus. Next base: position 73,316,999 of record NC_134268.1, on the reverse strand, counting down.
ACCCTGTGCTGCTCTATGTCCAAGTAACAGAAGTAGAGCGGAGCCAGTGATATAACGGAGAGCTGGAGTACTGGCAGAAGAGGCTGAGCACAGAAACATGCAGCACACCATTACACTCTGCAGATCTAATAATCATGGAGTTTGGAGACCCTCCTCTGTATGAGTAAGGTTAAGTATCCAATGCAGTAAATTGGTCCCCACATAACCCCTTTTAGAGTTAGGGTAGCCTAAAATGTGTAAGTGCTTTTCTTTCTTTTTCCTGGGAAAGATTGTAATATAATACATATATCTTTTTAATATTTATTATAGAATGCTGGTTTTGCTTCTATTTTCCTACAGATTGTTGCAAATTTTTACAGATTTACTTGTTTTTCTTTTTTTCTAGTACAGAGCTTTATTTTAGTTTTTATTTGTACAAAAGGTTGCAAAAGCAATATACTCTGTATGTTTTTCTAGGATATAAGGAAAAATTGCTATATATTGTTTCCCCTAACTCCTGATCGGGGGAGATCAGTCAGTCAATGGATGGTGAGTGAGCTGGGCATTAGTAAGGGAAGGTACAAACTCTAAAAAGATGACACATGCCCCTAAAGCTTTTTTCACCTTATTTGCTTATGCATAAAACAGTGATTCTCTCAATAATGGGGTTGCAATACTGAATAACTGAAGCATATTTGGAAAGTGTATAAAGAACACTACAAGGTACTGGTGGTTGCAAGGTGGTTTCTTTGATTATAAAATTCTTGCTGACAGACTCCCTTTAAACAGAAGGAATATATATTCTGTCCCCAGTGGAAAGATTAAAAGGGGGATATTTAAAATATCTTATTTAAAATGTTGTCCACAGCTCCAGCACTAGGCTCTGCAATAGGCAAAGCAAATATAATTTTTCCTGAAGTGTTTTCCTTATAGGCACAAAGTTCGGCTGGGTTCACACCAGCATTAGTATGGGGATTCCATTCCCCTCTCCACTAGAAAAAAGCAGAAAGAAAAGTGCTACAAGCTCCGCTTCGCCTTTTTAAGCAGAAACCATGTGAACCCCGCTGTAGACTATGGGGTCTGCAGGTTTCTGCAGGTAACCACTTTTTTAAGGAGATTAGGTTTCCGTTCGGGGGGGTCCTGAACACAGATGTGAACCTAGTGATAGCATGTTCAATGTGGTTGGACCCACATCAATTCCAAGAAGGGTTTTTGTTACAGGAATGAAGAGGCAGGTTGTACAGGCATGTTACTGCTTTATTCATCTCTATTAGGCTAAGTTCACACAGGGGGCAGTCGGCTGGATTTTGGCACCGAGAGTGACGCGCGGAGCCTCGTCACTCTCGGGTCAAAACCCGTCTGCCACGACTGTCGCGGTCGTGGCTTCCCCCTCCAGAGTAGGCTCAAATGAATGGGCCGACGCTGGAGGTTGCTGCCGCCAGGCGGAGCCGCGGCTCAGTGAGCCGCGGAATCCGCCTGAAGAAAGGGCAGCTCAATGGTGGTCTCGTCTCCATAGACCACCATTGTGAAGGAGCGGATTATGACGTGGCTTACGCGCCATAATCCGCCCCCTCTGTGCCCGTGTGATCGGGCCCTTAGGACTGCCTGAATTAGCTTTGGGTTTTATGGGGAAAATGGTAGCCAGTTCTGGGGATTGTGGGGTCTGTCTGGGCAATGCCATGGATAGGTGATAATTTGCTAACTTGGTACAACCCTCAACCTCTTTTAATTGCTAAATCCAATGGCATAATAATTATTCATTTTATCCTTTTTAAGTTTATTTAGCCTGAATACATATTTAGTTGATATCTGTATGTAAGGATGTTGCAGTTAATACCTTGAATGCTTGTTCTCTGGTTATCTCTTCTCTTTGTTCTGCTTTCTAATTGCTGTGATGTCTACTTCTATAGATGGCCTTTTTAGATTAAGACTGAGGTCAGCTCTGTGAATTACACAAAAAAATGCCGTTCTTTGAAATTTCTAAATGTTCTGCTATTTTCCAATGTCTTAAGCATCTATGAAAGCTTTGAACTGAAGTCTTCAGACTGATGTGCTGAAAGGAGACAGTAAACAGTAAATTAAAACATAAGAATTCTTTCATTCTCAATGACCCCCTGAATATACCAGATTTCCATCAAGTGGGGGTTGTTAGCCACATCTTCATGTAGAAATTCTGCTATGTCTTAGAAAGTATTAAATAAAATATTACAATAGCATCTACCAAAGGTATATGACGGAAAATTGTCCTGATGTATACCTCCAGTGTACACAACAAAACACTCAGGCTAATCATGCACCAGATCTGTAATCTGTAAGGTTTCCAGCCTACTAGGATAATCCATTATGAACACTATATTTGTACACTTTCTAAGCATTGTTCAATTCAAATGATCAACCCTTTGGTATTGCACATCATTTATCTTGATGTGTATGCAGCAAGGATCTTTACAGTATCATATTAGGTGTGGGAAGTCAGCCATGGTTCAGTATTGCTATAGGTGTTCTTACTCATGACATGGTAAAAGATGGTAAAAGATCAAACACAATGAACTTAACTAGAAACATTATTTCCACATTAAAAGTGTGTGTAGTCTTCTAATACCTGTAACTTTTCAGCAGACTGTACCCTTCCTCAATCATAAGGCATAGGGGTGGCCCCATGTAACATTGCAGGCAGCGGAAGGCTACACATCCTTCTATTCCACCTCCATGTTTACTCTCATGTGGAAAACTATAAAAGGATTGAATGCAGTGCCTCCAGTCTATGTCAGTCGCTACACTGGCTGCCTATTCATTACAGAATACAATATAAACTTATCACTCTCATCCACAAGGCTCTCCATAATGCTGCACCTCCCTACATTTCCCCCCTCATCTCTGTCTACCGCCCAACCTGTGCTCTCCGTTGACTCAATGGCCTAAGACTTACATCCTCTATTATCAGAACCTCCCACGCTCATATACAAGTCTTCTCCCGAGTTGCACCAGTCCACTGGAATGCTCTACCCTGGACAATCATATTAACTCCCAATTTCTACACCTTCAAGTGCAAACTAAAGACACATCTTTTCAGACAGGCCTATCACAATTCCTAATTTAAACCTTTCCATAGTTAAAATCCCTAAAACAAACCCTCCTCTGTTCACGCTTCCACATTGTACCACAGGATATGTTGCCGTTTCAGATCAAGGACTAGTTCACACGGGCACAGAGGGGGCGGATTATGGCGCAGAATCCACGTCATTATCTGCCCCCACACAATGGTGGTCTATGGAGACCGCTAGCGTTCTTTTTTCCGCTAGTGACAACATGCAAAAAAGAAGTGAGCTGCCCTTTTTTCAGGCAGATTCCGCGGCTCGTTAAGCCCCAGCGCCCGCCTCGCAGCAGCACCCTCTGGAGTTGGCTCATTCATTTGAGCCTACTACAGAGGGGGAAGCCGTGACTGTTAGAAGCAGTCGTGGCAGGCATATTTTGGAGCCGCGTCACTCTCTGTGCCAAAATCTGCCCTTCCGCTCCCCATGTAAACGTGGGCCTAACTTTATATGTCCAGGCGGAATCTGCATGTTCAAGGACACGACTGGTGACGGCTCATCCAGTTTTATGTTTGTGTAATGACAGTAACCTCTATTACAAAATTGTCTGACAGCTGTATAAGCAATGCTACCTCTGATTCCGCCCCTGCTACCTCTTGTGTCTCCCCCTTTAATAAAAATTAAAGTTAAAAAAAAAAAAAATCTTGATGTATGTCCACCATAAAATGAATTATTAAATAATAGCCTATCTTGGAAATGGATAATTATGGCCTCCATTATTTCTTATTATTTCTCTTTTCAGCGTCATCTGTTTTTGTTCCTAATAATTAACCTTTTAGATATGCGCAGATCGGAAGAGACACCAGATCCATTTAATTTACTTGTTCAGGTTCTCACCAATACCTTGTAATTAAGATAAATGGTTTTAGCCTTGAGCTGATTGTTGATGTGCTGGATAATTGATAAGACGCAAAGTTATTAGAACATGCTGTTAAACCGTTGGTCTATTGCTAATATATCCAAGAATTCATTCTGTGAGTTTAGTATTATAAAGTTTTGTAATGGGAAAAGATGGTTCTAGTGCGTTCTCTCTGATCTGAGTGAATTTAGTTGAGACTGGTGTAATATTTTATGTGTATGGCATGGAATGGATCTGTAGAACAGTGCTCGTATTAGGATCGGTTTCTTACAACTTCACCAAATAAATGGAGACAAGTATGTTACATGGGGCATTGGATACTAGGAAGGGCTATTGTACTCTGATCTTCAAGAATGTTTAGAGATTGCATGCATGCAGTTAAATGCAAACATTAGAAGTTAACTATTTGACATGACTTTCTAAGTCAAATTAAAACAGGAAGACATAAATATAAAGTCACAAAAAGTAAACATCCTCTGCCATTTTTCTTGGCAAACCAGCCATGGATGCCTCAAGGAGGTTCTCCCAGCTGTCTGCTGTGCTGCATAATAGTGTCTCAGAATCCCACTCATTTCCTGTTCGGTAGGAGCCGCTTTTTCTTGGCCAGGTGTTTGCAGACTTTGAGGCCACTGTTTTGACACAGCACTTTAAACAATACAGGAGTAACAATTCTCTGCTTGTTGTTACAGTTGTTTTTCTCATTTCTGATCTCTTACCAAACACACAAGACAGATGAATGTTGGTTTTACTAGTGGCGTTCCATATTGTGGGAAAAGGCAGAAAGTCTAAATAACCAAGAATTAAGCAGATGCAAATATATTTACATTGGACGATTACTGTGATGAGGGTTAGGAGGGGGAATGCTGCAACTGGATTAATAGCCTTTTAGAAGCTATTTAGAAATACCAAAGTCATTCTTAGATTAACGTTCTTCTAAGAGTCTATGCACATGGCTATAGTAGAGGTTTTTGGAACCCTTGCCGTAAGTCCTAGATTTTATAAAAAGGAATACAGATGTTTATAAAATGTACCATCTTCTATCAAATTCCATATTCAGTTATTCTCCATTAATAACTCTACTTCTAGGGGATAAAATCATACTATAGTATAACCATATGAGCATATACACTCACCGGCCACTTTATTAGGTACACCTGTCCAACTGCTCGTTAACACTTAATTTCTAATCAGCCAATCACATGGCGGCAACTCAGTGCATTTAGGCATGTAGACATGGTCAAGACAATCTCCTGCAGTTCAAACCGAGCATCAGTATGGGGAAGAAAGGTGATTTGAGTGCCTTTGAACGTGGCATGGTTGTTGGTGCCAGAAGGGCTGGTCTGAGTATTTCAGAAACTGCTGATCTACTGGGATTTTCACGCACAACCATCTCTAGGGTTTACAGAGAATGGTCCGAAAAAGAAAAAACATCCAGTGAGCGGCAGTTCTGTGGGCGGAAATGCATTGTTGATGCCAGAGGTCAGAGGAGAATGGCCAGACTGGTACGAGCTGATAGAAAGGCAACAGTGACTCAAATAGCCACCCGTTACAACCAAGGTAGCCAGAAGAGCATCTCTGAACGCACAGTACGTCGAACTTTGAGGCAGATGGGCTACAGCAGCAGAAGACCACACCGGGTGCCACTCCTTTCAGCTAAGAACAGGAAACTGAGGCTACAATTTGCACAAGCTCATCGAAATTGGACAATTGAAGATTGGAAAAACGTTTCCTGGTCTGATGAGTCTCGATTTCTGCTACGACATTCGGATGGTAGGGTCAGAATTTGGCGTCAACAACATGAAAGCATGGATCCATCCTGCCTTGTATCAACGGTTCAGGCTGGTGGTGGTGGTGTCATGGTGTGGGGAATATTTTCTTGGCACTCTTTGGGCCCCTTGGTACCAATTGAGCATTGTTGCAACGCCAAAGCCTACCTGAGTATTGTTGCTGACCATGTCCATCCCTTTATGACCACAATGTACCCAACATCTGATGGCTACTTTCAGCAGGATAATGCAATGCCATGTCATAAAGCTGGAATCATCTCAGACTGGTTTCTTGAACATGACAATGAGTTCACTGTACTCCAATGGCCTCCACAGTCACCAGATCTCAATCCAATAGAGCATCTTTGGGATGTGGTGGAACGGGAGATTCACATCATGGATGTGCAGCCGACAAATCTGCGGCAACTGTGTAATGCCATCATGTCAATATGGACCAAAATCTCTGAGGAATGCTTCCAGCACCTTGTTGAATCTATGCCACGAAGAATTGAGGCAGTTCTGAAGGCAAAAGGGGGTCCAACCCGTTACTAGCATGGTGTACCTAATAAAGTGGCCGGTGAGTGTATATTGACTGTGTGTACAGCTGTGCATGTGGCTCTGACATGTGAACAAGGTCTTACTGGTTTATATCAACTGCTTTTGCGGGAACTGTTGAATTTAGTTGATTTATTTCATACAATGAAGATCACAGAACTTTCTTGGTCTGTGCCAAATTCACGTACAGAGCATTTCATATTAGAAAATTCATAATAGTAACGCCACGTATACGCTCATAGTAAAAAAATGCTGCGTAAACTCGACGTAAACGCTACCCTCGCATTTCTACGCTAGTAAAAATAAGCACACATTGAGCCCGGCGTTACTCCGTGTGAAGGCTCCCTAATGCTGTAACATTGCTGTATTCATTACACTCAATAGCACTTCATTACAACTTTATACTGAATGTCTCCACAATAAGTGCCATTCCTCCCAAACTCTATGTGATGTCATGCTAATGCTTGTACCTAGTCTCCATAAGGGCTGATTCACACGGGGCAAGAGGGGGCGGATTTTGGCGCTGAATCCATGTCATAATCCGCCCCCTCACAATAGAGGTCTATGTAGACTGCTAGCTTACTTTTATGCCGCTCACGGAAAAAAGAAGCGAGCTGCCCTTTCTTCAGGCGAATTCTGTGGCTGATTCAGCCCCGGCGTCTGCCTCGTGGCAGCACCCTCCAGACTAGGCCCATTCATTTGGGCCTACTCTGGAGCGGGAAGCCACGACTGTCGAAATCCGCGACAGTCTTGGCAGGTGCATTTTGGCCCTATTCTGACACGGCTTTCCGCATCAGAATCAGGACCAAAATCCACTATTCCGTGCCCCGTGTGAACTAGCCCTAAAGATAAGTCATCAATATCAGATTCCTATGATTAGTATAGGGCATAAATGTTTTTAGGTCAGAAAACCCCTTTAAGACCAGGTGACCTTAATCTAAAGTCTTACGAGTCTTATAGACTCTGAATAGAGCGGCATCGCACATGCTCACCACTAATCCCTTCAGAGTCCTAACTACAGGATCTTTAGTCCTCTATTCTATTGATCAGTGATGGGGTGTGTATGCTCTAAATGTTGATTCTGGGAAAATCCCTTTAAATTGTTGTATTGTCCATATACATTAAGGTTACACTGTGAGAGTGAGAATCTCTTTATAGCCATTATTCCCCTCTTGCTTATACGTTATGGTAATCCACCTATCTAGTATTTTAGAATTTCCTAGAAGCCTCTAGAAGAGGGCCTACATTGTTATTGGGTTACAAGCTTCTATGGGGTAAAATAACATTACTCTGCAAGTAATAGAGACCATTTATTGCCTGGGAAATATTTATAGAAGTGTTGATTTAACATGTGGTTGTTTAAGAGAAATATCCTGCAATATATCCTGTCTGGTTGAAAAATATCCTGTCTGGTTAAAGTCAGATTAAAGAGATTATCTGGGATTAGAAAAGGGGCCAGTTTATTTGTCTTGATGCAGCCCCACTCTTGCCTATGGGTTATGCCTGATAGTGCAGCTCATTCCCCCTACAACTAGAAGTGAATATGAATAAACTACAGTATCAGACAGGTGTCAAGGGAAGGACCGGATCTCTTAGTACCCAAGCTAGAAGTTACAAAATGTCCAGCCCTCTTATTCCCCTTGTCACTTACAGTTTAGTCAACATAATAACCACCAAGAGCAATGAGCCCAGATTCACACACCGTACAGAATGTTTAGTTCAGGTTGTAGGGACTATGTATGTTATGTGTAATATTCATATATTAATAATTGGACTGCATTTGTGTGTTAATTCATATATTGCACCTCCTATCGCAATAATGACCTGTACAGCCATCAACTCACCCTCTTCATAACAGGCATGAAGCTCTGGGGAACCTTGTATAGCAATGGACAACCACTTCACATCCAGCTTGTATAATACATTATTTGTAATATTTTTATTCATTATTAAGTCCATCATTGCAATAGCCTAAAAAAACTCATATAACCGAAATGCACATATTTTAGTCACAACTTAGTCTTTCTTTCTTTCTTTCTTTCTTTCTTTCTTTCTTTCTTTCTTTCTTTCTTTCTTTCTTTCTTTCTTTCTTTCTTTCTTTCTTTCTTTCTTTCTTTCTTTCTCTCTTTCTTTCTTTCTCTCTCTTTCTCTTTCCCTCTCTCTCTCTCTCTCTCTCTCTCTCTCTCTCTCTCTCTCTCTCTCTCTCTCTCTCTCTTTCTCTCTCTGTCTCTTTCCTTCTCTAGCCTTCTGGCTGTACATGTCTCCTAGCATGCAGTCTTGTTTGTTTAGCTGACACTGTTTGGCCCCTGTCTGTCTGAGTTGTGATCTAGGTATGAAGTCTTTCAGACGCTTCTATCTGTGGTCATCTTTCAAGAGTGCTGAAATTGCAAATCGTGCAAATTCCTGTTATTATTTTAGCAGTTCTGTCTGCTGGATAATGTCTATTCCATTGTGCCCTGATAACTTATCTCTACACTATGGTTTATTTTCCTACCAAATAGATATGCTACTACTGTTGTGTCTATGCAGAGAACAGAATATATAAATCTCAAGCGCCTATTTATTTAGTATTAATTTATTTTACTCTATTGTATTTCATAACACACTATTCATCTTTCTGCTTTTAGGCTTGTTCCCTGCTATCTTAAACCTTGCAAGTAATGCAGATATCAGCACCAATGCCACCTGTGGTGATAATGGACCCGAGATGTTCTGCAAATTGGTTGAACATGTTCCAGGAAGAATAGTACGGAACCCACAATGTCGTGTCTGTGACCAGAACAGCGTTAATCCCAAAGGTGCTTTTTCCTATTTTATATGTTATGTACTTTTACATATTGTTTCTTTTGAATTTAGAAAACTTTGACATACATGACAATATACATTTATGGGTTCTACTGCATTTTAATATTATTGGTTAGAATACATTTGGAGTTTAGAGTGAGTTGCTCATAATGCAATCCAGCTCAGCCTTATTAATTGTCTAATGTCTAAGGCTGGGGATACTGGATGGCCCAGATATACTATTGTGGATACAACTAGACACTGGCATAAACAGAGCACATCTTTGGCGTAATGTGGTACACCTTTGGCACATCTAGTTTGGGCTAAATTTTTTCTACTTGCTAGTCATGTGGGCGTGGATTCTCAGAAAAAGGGGACATGACTTGTGTATTGTAAAATTCTGGCACAAAATAAGCCCACTAAAAGTCTACTTTATTGTCCAACATCGGTCAATGTTATAAATCTGGCGACTGCCTTATACTGTATATATTACAACTAAGGGAGCCTTCACACGGAGTATACGCTCCACTCATTCTGAACGTAAAATTTGTTCAGAATGAGCGCGTTAAAACCAGCTCCCATTGATTTCTATGGGTGCTGGCATACGCGCGTATCACATTGAAAGCAATAGGGAAAAAAGCCTCGCATTGATTTCAATGGGTAGTGCTCGTATGCCGGCACCCATAGAAATCAATGGGATCTGGTTTTTACGCGCTCATTCTAAACAAATTCAGAATGAGTGGAGCATAACTCCGTGTCCAGGCTCCCTAAAGAGTTTTTTCACAAGAGTTGTTTTTATGAAGATTACTGTTTGTTTTTGTGCCACAATTTTCAAAATTTTTTCTATATGGACCCAATATCACTGCTGAAACTTACTCGTGTGAATGCGACCTTGAAGACAACGTATGTCCATATGCCTTTCTAGGGTATAGGAACATAATACAGGATGAGGGTGGAGGCTTTTTATAATCCAAAACACATTGTCACTTTGTAAGAGTGGCTCCTTTTTTTTGAAGGGTTGAAACAATTGCTTTAATTCATTCTGTATTTAAGGTATAGAAATTAATAGTTGAAGTATGGGAATTTTTATTTATATTGGCAGATTCTATGTATTCAGAATACTGGAAAGTAAGATGCAGGGGTAGGGTGGTGTTTGTCTAATTGTTTGGCTTATTAATTTGATCTGAATTCCACCTTCTACTTGAACCCCAGCTTTAACCTTAAAGAGGTTATTGAGGCTAATCAGTATTCTCTAATTAGGACGGGGGAGGTGAAAGAATAATTAATAAATACCATTGTAGCCTGGAGAACACCTTTGATGGTGTTAATGAAAAACCTTTCTTCATTTATCACCCAGTCAGTAAGACCTGCCTGTCACATTGATCAATTTGCTACTTAATATTTCAGTTCTATCTTCCTGCCATGAAATCATAAATCCTTCCCTGCTTCACATTCACACTCACATCAGCTCTGCTCTCCCCCATTTTCCCATGGACAGATCATATGCCCTCCTTTACACTTATCTTTTCATGCCACCCCACCCTTCCGAATCATATACATCACACAGTCGCCTACTCTTCCTCTCCATTCTCCTACTCTTACCTGCAGGGTAACTTTCTCCAATTCTTGCTCTCATACTGCTATTGCTATGCTAGTGAGCGTCTTTCAGCTGTCTGTGCTGTCATGTCTTCTGTTTATCTAAAAGTAAATCTTTCTGTATTCTGCCTCCCTTTGTTTCATCCATCATCCTCTTTGCTTGAACCTGATATCTCCATGTTTGTTCGTATCACCACCATCCTCCGAAGACATAAGGCCTGATGTCTTGGAGTTATACTTGTCTCAGATTTATCCTTTGTTTCCTAACATTTCCTGCTGCCTTAATAAAGCATTTCTTGTACCTCCCCACACGACTGATACTACTAGAACATCAATCCAGGCCCTGATCATTCCTCACCTAAACTTCTCTAATTTATTACTCACTGCCATTCCACCAAACAGACAGACTCTGCTGTGATCCATCATGAACATGGTAGTCAGGCTGATCTTTCTGTCTGGTTGCTATCTTGACTTCTCTGCTCTCTGCTGCTCATCATACGGGTTAACCATTTTTTTGTAGAAGAAACTCTGAAACTGTCTGTCTAGTCTGCTCAGCTTTCTACATTAGCGCTCTGTCAAACATCTCTGCTCTCATCTCCATTTACCAGTTCACTTGTGCTCTTTGTTCAGCCAGTGGCCTACAACAGTCCCTTATTACACTTCTCACTCCCATCTAAAGGAGTTATTCCATGCTGCATCCATTCTGTTCAACTCATTGCCTCACTCTGTCAAGATGATGTACATGACATACTGCAATATGTAGAAGTAAATTTGCTTCCTTTCTCTCCACATTTTTCAAGCTGAATGGGGGACGGAAACCGAGCGCTATTGTGAACCTAGCCTTAGCTGAACAAAAAAAATAAATCAGAATGGGTAAATAGTTTAGGAGAGAGGGAAAGGAGGAAATAGCCTGATAAGTGGAGAAAGAAGCATTTTTCCCTGATAAGATGTTTACACAGTTTCTTTTATTTACTTGTAATATTGATTTGTACAAAGTTTGTTGAAGAGTTAGTGACCATTTAAATAAGCCCAAGATCAGAGTGTTACTATTTTCCGTTCTGTCGTTATTAACTCATTACAAAGAGCAGACAAAATTCTTTGACTATTTCTTCTTTACAGAACGGCACCCAATTACCAATGCAATTGATGGCACAAATGACTGGTGGCAGAGTCCCAGTATTCAGAATGGGAGAGAATACCACTGGGTCACCATAACACTGGATCTAAAACAGGTAATTATATCAGCTTGGCCTGGAGTCTTGGCTTATAATAATACTTTCCTGGGAAACAAGCACATTACAAGCTACATTATAGGAAAGTCCATAACTTTGTCAATGAATATAACAGGACATTGGAAAACTAATGTTTCTGACTAATGATCGCAACTTCATCTTCTCTTAGGCATCTTTTACACCACATTGTTTCATTCAGTTTCCAGAATGTTTTTATTTTAAAAGCCTAAAATATTAACAATTACACAACATATTTATTCAAAACCAGATCAGTGGCGATAACATCTATAAAAATGTAAAACAGAAAGCTAACAGCAATTGATAACATTGAACCTGTCCAGCTATTTCATAATATATATATATATATATATATATATATATATATATATATATATAGATATATATATAGATATATATACGCATCATATCCTAAACCAAATATATACAGTGGATATATACAAATAAGTGTCATTATTATTATTATTAATAACAAAAATAGTAATAATAATAATAAAAAAAATGTCACATTTTTAGTTATATAACACTAACGTATTCTGCAGCACTTTACAGTCATAGGGTTCATGTACATTACAGAGCAATAAATCACTTCACACAATAGGAGTGAGGACCCTGCTCACAAGAGCTTGCAGTCTATGATACATAATCGGAAAAAAAAACTTTATTACTGGTCCAACAGTAAAAACATAAAAATAATACCCATATTATAAAAAAACTACAACAGCAAATCATTTTTATTTATTTTCAGGCAGGACAAGGGCACATTGCAGAATATATTATCATATATCCCCAATAAGTAACCCAAATATCAATATAATAGGCCCTTAAGGGTTCACTTTGTTATTTTACTCATCAATCCCTTTATTTCAGTATGCAGATTTCTCTATAATAGATGGGACAAAGCAGTATGTATCAAGACAGTTAGTAGACTGTGCATTGTAACAGATGTGCCTTCTGATCCTATAGAAGACTTGTCTGTGGTTCATTATATTGTCAATGGGCCGGTTAGGGCAGGTATGTATAAAGCATTATACCTCCATGTTTTAAGTCAGTTATTGCCTCAGGTAAAGTTTGTGAAGCAGAAACAAAGTATTGTGACCTGATATAGAAGAATGATTTAGTAAAAAGTAAGTAACACTGAGTGACCTCAGATACTCTGGTGAGCACAGGCTGGCCAGCTATGCATGGAGTCTGGATGGCTTTCTGCCAGGTATAGGGGCATGTGCCAGCTTTCAGAGAATTTGTCTACATTTGGCAGACCATGTGTCGCTTTCTTTTATATGGATTGTATGGAAAACATATAAGGGTAGTGGATGGAAGACCAGGGTTTTCTATCCAATATTACTAACTTTTCTTAAATGCGGTATAATGTACTAAATATCCATTCATACAAATATAATACAATCAGTCTCTTTGACATTGTAAAATAATCTATTTCTGCAAGAACAGTAATTTTTGTCTGTTTCTACTAAAGGGAGTCAACACCAACACAACTATTGTAAACCGCTTATATGCTGTTGTAGCAGTTTTGCAGTTTTCTACACAGTCATTAAGGCTGAGGCCGTATATTGCGGAAACACAGCTTCTTTTGTTGTAGATTTTGCTGTTTTTTTGAGCCAAACCTAGGAGTGGCTACAAAAGGAATGAGAAATATATGCGAATCTGTTATACCTCTACCTGCTCAATTCACTCCTGACGTTGGCTCAAAAAACTGCAACAAAATCTGCAACAAAAAAAAATCTACATTTCTGCAACATGGGGCCTCAGCCTAAAAGGCCTATCCAGAATAAATGTAAAACCCATAGGGTTGGGGGTAAAATAAAAAATAGTAATACTCTATCCCCAGTCTCTCCATTCTCCTTTCCCTGTCTTCTTCATTCTATAGTGCCAACACTAGATGGACTGGAGTCAATCACTGACCTCAGCAGTCACATGTTGGGTACTGGTGACATCACTACTGATGAATGGCCTGTGTCTCTTCATTTCCAGCCAGACCAGAGTTGGCATCACATTAAGCAGAGGTGTAACACCTGAGCAGAGGACCTGGGATAGATATATATGACTATTTTTTATTTACTCCCAACTCTCAGCTTTCCAAGTATTCTGGAAAACCCTTTTAACTAAAGGTACCCAATAAACAATCAGTTTAACAAACTGTGGCAACTGGAATAACTGACCAGTTTTTGACCCTGTCATGACCACATCTCGCCCATGTCATGGCCGTACAGTGTGGTCACACCTGCTGTTATTTATTTATTTTTTTAATGGTCGCTGCATGTGTCTGTCTACGGGCCATGTTAGGCTTCCTGTTTGGCAGAGGTAGGGAGACTTACCCAGGTTTCTTATTTTATTCTTTTACATCTTAGGGGGCGTTCACACTACCGTCAGTGTCCGACAGGTAGTGTCCGCTCCTAGAGTCCATTCAAAATCTCACACGGACATTAGGAGCGGACATTAGCTGTGTCCGTGACACTTGTCATTCATTTAAATGGCGATCGGGTGCGTTCTTTTGCACTCTGTGCCTGTCCTTCACTGTCCACTTGTAAAGATGTCCAACTTTTCAAGCGGACAGAAAAATTCTACATGTCGGGTTTTTCTGTCCGCTTGAAAAGTTGGACATCTTTACAAGCAGACAGTGAAGGACAGGCACAGAGTACAAAAGAACGCACCCGATCGCCATTTAAATAAATGACAAGTGTCACGGACACAGCTAGTGTCCGCTCCTAATGTCTGTGCGAGATTTTAAATGGACACTAGGAGCGGACAATACCTGTCGGACACTGACGGTAGTGTGAACGCTCCCTTATTCTTTCACTGGAACATATGTATGTAAACTTAGAGACCTAGGCTACTATTATCAAGTAGGCACATACTGTAGCCATTAAACAGGATGAGCTATTTGTTGTGGCTGCGGTGCGTACTCTCAAAGAGCTTTTGGAATGACACTATGACATATCTGAATTTTGTGAAGACAGGACCTACCTTCTGGTCATTTTAAGACAGGTAGCTATTGAGTGTCTTTGAGAGCTTTGATGTAATATAATGACTGATGATGAAAGACCTTGACTATAGCTGTGGTATAGAGTCACTTCTCTCTCAGAAAATCAGATCCCAGTGATTCAGCACAAGTTTCAGTTAGTTTGATAATATCTTTATAGGCATAAGGAGTAAGTAAAGATTAACCCGCTTCAGATAGAAAAGCTGTAATTACAGTTTGTAGCATTTTATTGCCCATTAATGCAAGTCTTTAATTAATGTAAATATGCAATACTTATTACTATACGGCAGATTGTTTTAGTATTTCATGGATCCAAACAGCAGGCAAAAGACCCTTGTGATTTATAACAATGTCTATTGCAGTTAAAGTGAAATTTGTGTCCTTTTGATGCCAAGAAGACTTTGGTCTGAATGTCAGTGTAAATGTAGCCTGGTAACACAAAACATAGTAACACAGTGATATACATGACGTTTTCTTAAAGAATAATTTAATTGCATTGTTTGCCAGGCTGCTCCAAAATTTGTTTAAAAATTCTAAAGTGAACCGGAGTAAAATACCGTAGGCAGAATTCATTTAAAATGTATTAATGTGCCAGAAAAGCAAATTGCTAACGCAAATATTTGGGACTATTTTCACAATAGAAACTAGCCACAAGTACCTTGATAAATTCGCCCATAGTATGAACGTGTACAAACATCTTGTAACACTATTTTACAGTTTACAACTATAATGCAACTATATTAAAAAATGGTGTACATTTCTAAATGACTTAAAGAGGACCTTTAACCAGATCTGAAAAGCTCAGTGACATACATCATTTAATAGGCTCTGTCACCCTGAGGAATTTTGTTTATTCAAAATAAAGGGACCTCTGTATGGGAGACCAATTAAGTGTATAGGGGGGACCAGTGCTGGGACCTTTGTATGGTAGATCAGTGAACTGTACAGTGGTCTCCTAGAAAGCGGAATTAGCTCATTACTTTCCTGTCTGTTCTATTTCTCTCTGCCTCCTGCTGTGGGCTCACATGATGTCACAACAGTGTGTCCAGAGCAGGACCGGGGAGCAGATAGGTAAGTATTGACACGTACCTCTTATGCCATGCAGATTGTAGGCCTGGGAGAAGTGGCTACATTCACTTACCGTTCATGCCTACCGCCTTTTTCATTTCCTCTTCACCCTTCATGGGGCCCTGTGCGCTGAACAACACTTTCCAATGCGTTGCTGTAATGTGTGGTGCAGGGGGTCTCCTGAAGACTAGGAGGAAGGGGAAAAGGCTGTAGGCAGGAACGGGATCGGTAAGTTAGTAGAGCCCGTTACTGGCTGAACTAATCCAATTGGTAACAGCTTATTAAAAAGCAGTGTGTGGGGGGAGAGGCAGTCTAAAGGTGGGGGGCCAACCAAGGGATTTACGAGTTCTGTGGTGGTCTAGATTGAGCCTGCAACCTATAACCCAACTTTTTAGCTATATTAAAATACATTGTAAACTGTTAAATTAGACATTAATGTGTTGTGTGTTCTAGATGTAGCTGCATTGTTACTGTTTAATAGATGCCCTAGGTTCTCCCTAAATCTTGTATAGATTCCAGTAATTGATGCCACAGTTACATACCAGCATGCTTTTCTCTCCCACTGTAAATGTTAACCATGCTTTTAATTATTTATCAAGTGTAGTAATAATGTAGTGAATTATTTATCCACACGCGGATTAATTACTGCTGCTAATTTAAAGGTTAGTTAATATTTAACTGACCTCTGCAGATTTACATTTTAATCTTAAAGGGACATTATAGCTTGTACAAATGTTGTTTTGCACCTGCAGTAAAGTGACTAAACCTTGAAAAGTGGCCTGCTAGAGTTATTGTGCACCTCGTGTACAGGCAGGGATCCATGCGCTTTAGCTGCAGATTAATTCTGTATGCATAGTGTACAGCTGAGAGTAGCTCTGCTTATAAGCAAGTGAAGGGGATCAGAGCTGCAGTTCCTTGTTTCCACTGCTACAGTGTCAGGCTTTGTAGTGGAGGCCGCGGGGAACTTTAGATTTTCTCTTATTCACTTAAATAGGAGCAGAGCTGCTTCCAGCTGTTCACTCTGTATACAGCTTCCAGTGTGCAGGACCTGGCTGGCAGGCCCCGATTAATCAGATACCGACAATGACCTAACCCAGGACACATGGGGGTTTTTGAAAGAGACTTAAAATATCACTAGGGATATCAACCAATCAGAGACATTATGTAGACACCAGTCTCAAAGTTATTTCTCCAGGTCAGTACAGCATGTGAGATGTCTCTGACAGACAGTTTTACTCCTATGGAGAAAAGACAATTTGTATACTTTTTTTCCAGGAAGCGTTACCTGTAAGTTGTTCTACAGCAGCTGGTTTTCTGTAAAATGATCCAGCTCCTTCCAATATGGCATCAAAGATATCTCACCCAGTAGGTTGGTACTATATTGTGTAATAATGAGGAGCAAGAACTCAAACACAGTTGTCAACAGACTTACAGCAACTGAAAGGAGGGAAGATTCCTTGACTGGCAGGTGGTAGAAGTTTGATGATCATGTACCACATAAAAATAGAGATCTGAAAATTGACCTTTACTTGAAAATTTACAATTACTTTGAGTAGTATGAGAAGCTTTTCAAGTAACTGTCTGTATATACAGAAATGCTCCAAGATGTTTAACATTGCATTTTTTGATGGGGCTTCAAATGTAACTCCATTTTTGCATGGATTTCTGGCATGGGTTCTTAAAGAGGACCTTTCACTACCTACAATCCCTAACTCCAACTCATTGCAGCTTTGAAAAGGCTCCATGCCTCTGATTCTCACATAGTTGGAATATTTTCTGTACCTCCCACCACTTCTGAGATTGCTCAGGAGATTTCATTTCTGATAGTTTCAGCACAGTTATGCTCTCTATGGTCAGATGGGTGGTCCTGGGCTGGACCGCCTATCTGAGCCCAGATCATAATTGTGCTGCAACTGCCAGCAATGACTGTTTGGGAATGGTGGGGGCTAGAGATAAAAATAACTGCACCAAAATCAATAAGTGAGTGAGTGAAGCAAACAGAGTAGGTGGAGATGTGAAAGATCTTCTTTAAAGTTACTACTTTTGTCTCCCCCATTGTATAGTGGTGGTGTTGGGGAAGTACAGTTCTGCACCTATTACTTGAATAGGATCAGACTGGTTCTCCTCCCTTTCCACTGCAGTAGATTAAAGGTATGGCACCCAGAGGCTGCCTGAACAGCTGATCGATGCAGGGTCCTGGTGTCACACCCCCATATTCTGTTGACCATTGGTGTGAATAGGCATGAAAAAACGTCTTGCAACACAGCTAGAATCTATGGACTATAAGACTTTTTACACCTGCATGGTGCTCTTACCAAAAAGAAACAAAACCTCGTAAGACAAGTGTCAAAGGCCTCTCACCCAGCCAACCCATACTCTACACTGCACTGATGAGGAGCCAGCACTTCAGAACAGCTTTCTGCAGAGGAATGTCCGATTTGGCGAACATCCAAGTCATGCTGCAAGGCTTTTAAATGGTTGGACATTGACAGTATACTTCAAAGTGGTTGTCTGCTAGCTGACCTACCTTGTCTCCTCTGGATGTATCCTGCACAGGGGACTCTGAACATGTGGCAGACAGCAAAGACGCAGATGTGTACCTTATCTAGTGTTCAGTTAGTGTAGCAGCCT
This sequence comes from Leptodactylus fuscus, assembly GCF_031893055.1. Taxonomy (NCBI): domain Eukaryota; kingdom Metazoa; phylum Chordata; class Amphibia; order Anura; family Leptodactylidae; genus Leptodactylus; species Leptodactylus fuscus. Next base: position 73,298,421 of record NC_134268.1, on the reverse strand, counting down.
TACTGGTATCCTATGTATTATCATATGTATAATGCTAAAAACTGCAAATCTAATATACTTCTATAAACTTATAAACTTTTGTTATATGTGAGTGTCAAAGTCTTGCACCAGAATAAGTTGCAGATGACTGCTGTCCTTTCTTCATAACAAATTATGTTCGATTCTTGGAAATAGTTAACCAAAAAATGTCAAAAATGAATTTCATTACCACATATTGTATTCTCCATGGGAAATGAAACTGCTCCGGTAGACTTGTGAGCTCTTCCTTACACTTTCACTGTAGGATGTAGAACAATTCAGCATTTGCTTGTACAAACACATTTCACAGAGTTGAGTTTGCTGCGGACGTAAGCAACTTAAGTGTTTTATGTGTGAGTATAAAGAATGCTTATACTTCTCAGCTCAAGCATGACTCATTTCAAAATGCTTATGACACCGGCCTAAGAGGTTGAACCGCGGAGGATTTTAGAGCTTTGTTCTGAGAAAATTAGCAAGCACATGGCTCATCCATTACATTGAAAGGAGACATTTTTACTACAGGCAGCCCAGTCTCTCCCATTATGTGCTTTCACAGACATTCCTTCAGACTCGCATCTCCTCGGTCACATGACTGTTTGTGCGGTGTCCACGGTTACTTTCTAGGCTTTTATTCTCTTTGCTTTGCATTCTCAATTGAGATGTGCAAGTCCTGGACAGTCAGGATGAATACACATTATTACTGAGCGGCAGAGCCCATTGCATTAGCCAGAGTACATCAGTATTGGTGGGTAAAGATGCTTAAAGGGAAACCTAATGCAAAACAAGCTCCTTTTCACTTTCACAATCACACCGTGGTTTACAATATTTCTAAAGTTCACTGTATGCTTATATCTATGGTAAGAACTATAAAGACCACTAAAATAAAATGCCTTACCTATTTCATGCAGCTACTATAATATGGGTAAATATGGTATTGATGGCTCTTAGAATTTGTCCAGGTCCCGATTTGAGTACAGATGGACGTAATGGCCTAAAGACAGCGCCCAAGATTATTAGCATTGACTAACATACTTACTCCTTTCAGAAACTTTCACAGAAAGGGGTAAATAACATATAATGACATATATTAAGCCAAGCCTCCTACAGGGCACAGTCCCAGCAATGCTCCCTATGACCCGACCCAATCCCGCCTAGTGCTTTTGTGCCCTGAATACATTATTATTGTCCTCCTTTGTGTAACTCACAATGATAGCCCCCAAGTACCCAACGTTAACTATAATACCCCCTTAGTGCCCCTACACAGTATATTGCCCTCTTAATCTGGGGCTGTCCTGTTGATGTTTGGGAGATAAGGACTAGCACAGACTACAGTTAAAATAGTCTCAATAGTCTCAGACACAGCTGATGTGAATGGAACTCAAAATAAAGACAACTGGATTATAATGGGTACAGTTGGTACAAATGGACCTCAAAATCAGTGTAACTCCTAAATCGTGGTACAGCTGGTACTAGTGGACCTCATATCAGTATGGTTACTTTACATGCTTACAGATGGTACTAGTAGACTTCAAAAGCAGTACAGCTTCAAGAGGAAGGCTATTGGATATCTATTATATAATAATACATATAAAAGACTCAAAGATCTGCTGCAGACCTAGGAGTTTCTGTTTTATGTAAGCTTAAGATGCTTTTTTCTTTGGAAGGTTGCTGATCATGGTGCACGCATATGCAAAACGCAAAACCCCTCTTCTTCAGTCTTTTGTGTTATATCATCCATTTATGGTACCTCGTGTACTAGCTGTCTTACTAGTGATGTAATGTGCCCTGGGTTACCAGTTAGTTATTAATCTTATATTTCTAGAAAACTGTAAAAAGTGCTCTACATTTGTATATTTATGTAATACATAATCTATGTCGTTCTTTAAACTGATAGGACATTGTGTGCTCCATATGTATGAGGGCTCTGAAGGAAAACTTACTGACGACTGGTCACAATTTTAATAATTTAATAATTTGTTAATGTGTATCCTAGTGCCTTTCTCATACAGGGAAGACTGTCCTAAACCCAGAATAAGTTTCCTTAAAGAGGACCCTTCACCGATTTGGGCACAGGCAGTTCTATATACTGCTGGAAAGCTGACAGTGCGCTGAATTCAGCTGAATTCAGTCAGGTACGTCCTTCTTCAAAGCAGCACCTATCGCGCTGTACTTTGTGAGTGGGGAGGAATGCCCCCTCCTCTCCTGATAATACTCATCTATGGACGAGCACTGTGAAACGCTGCTTTGAAGAAGGACGTACCTGAGTGACTGTCAGAAACGCCCTTTTGACTGTAAAGAGCTACAGTATCGGGACCGATAGCTCTTTAACTGGGGCACAGATCGGGAAAGCCGACAGTGCGCTGAATTCAGCGCACTGTTAGCTTTCCAGCAGTATATAGAACTGTATGTGCCCAATCTGATGAAAGGTCCTCTTTAAAGTCTCTCTAACAATACAAGTAATTGTGATCCATAAAATATATTAGCGTTTTCAATGAAATGGAAAGAAGGCGCTCTCAGGTCACAACAGGATTTTATTGAATAAGACAATGATGCACAACGCTAAAAAATCGCCGCGTTTCAGGCACACCTGCCCTTTTTTCAAGTGCGTAACTTCACACAAAGCTCGGTCAGTCCGGAAGATGCATACAAATTGTAGGGCATACAATTTGTATACATCTTCCGGACTGACCGAGCTTTGTGTGAAGTTACGCACTTGAAAAAGGGCAGGTGTGCCCGAAACGCATCGATTTTTTAGCGTTGTGCATCATTGTCTTATTCAAATAAAATCCTGTTGTGACCTGACAGCGCAGTCTTTCCATTTCATTGAAAACGCTATCTTCCCCGGCCTTGACCGGTGTCCATCAGATGTGCTGCCTCCTCCACCTGACGGTAAACCCCAAACGTAGTTGTGAGCGATTTTCACAACCTCATCAGGTGAGAGGGCATTTGGTCCTTTTAAATTACATCTTCTGGTTATTTCCACCAAAATTTATCAGACATTCTACACTATATAGTGTGCTCGGTGTCTCTTTTGTTTTTTATAAAATATATTAGGTCAGTCTATTGAATACAGTCTTATTCTGTACTTCGTCCGCGAGTTGTTGTTGGCACTCTGCTACTTCTGTGTATATGGGCAGTATTCGTAGGTGTGCTCCAACCCTACCCAGAATAACCCCCCCGCGGCCTCCTCAATCCCACCCGTGCATTCTGTAGGCTACCGACATTCCTCCCCGCCCCCCCCCTTCAAATCCAGAAATCCCCTATCGTACTAACCGAAGCAGCACTCCCGATGCTACTTGTGTGGGCCAGGACCACGGCTGATTGTTTGCTCCGCCGCCGCCGGTCTATTCGACGCCATTTTCTTCAGTGCGCCCAGTGCCCAGCTTCAGCCGATATAAATCCGCCCAACACAATAGCGCCATCCAATCTGGGAATGGCTGAAGGACCTGTGATGACGTCATCTTGGGTTCTTAAGCCTAGTCAGAGCATACATTCGGCGGTTGCGGTCGGGAATTCCAGGCACTGAGTGGCATATCAAGTAGCCTATGTTTCAGTCCAGGTCACCAGTGAGTTATGTGTGAATGTCAACCATATCCGTTCAGCCATTTTGGCACGATGGAGGACCAAGTATCCAAACACACAAACATCCAAACTTTGACATTTATACTATTAGTAGGATAGGATATGGTGGGAAGTCAATAATACCCCACTACCACCACCACCATCTCCACCGACTGGATCCTTGTATAGCTATGTACATATATATCATGTCTGCAGTGGGTGTTGTTTGATACTTTAGGAAGTACAGTATAGAACAAAGACCAATAGTAAGACGAATGAAAGAATGATAGAGGTTTAGCACAATGGATTGAGAGTGCATTGACCTCAGGTGTATGACAGAGAGTGGCTTGTTAGCCAGAACAGTGTGAAATAGGAATATGTCTGCACACATCATGCTCCATGTGTTACATTAGGCAGTATAATAGTGCTCTATTTGTAGTGCATGAAACCTCTTAGAGGCTGGATTTACAGTTAGCTGTATCAGCTTATGCATTGTCTACACCGATAACTCTAGAGCCATTAAATAAAACCTCATCATGAAAACTGCTTTATTGTTCAGCCAACCAGACAAAGATGGAGGTCAGCATCTGGAACTACAAAATGAAGTATCAATGGGTTCTCAAAATGATCCATAGAACTGATACAACAACTTGACCTGTATACACATAATAGAGGTTTCTGCCTCAGACTTAATGTACCTCAAAACATTGTTTATCAAGCGTAGAATCTGCAACCATGCATTAAAACTAAAATAAAATGAAATATCCTGAAGCATTAACTATATAAGGACCACCGTAACAATAATATGGCAATAATATGTGGATTACATCACCTTGTCACTTCGAGTACCCCGTAGTCACAGGGGATATAGAAATCTAGCGGAGCTGGTAACATTGCATTTAGGACAGGCCTGATCAAATATGGTAAAAAAGACATTTTTATTCTGGCGCAGTCATGCACGATTTTCTAACATCTTGTGAGTTGTTTAGGGCTGGGGTTTTGTATACACTTGTGGGATTGTATCACATGATATATTGTTTATTCTGACACACCAAATTCCCACTTAAAGTTGCGAGGGTCTCTCACATACACATACATACAGTACATTATTATTTCATACACATTATATACATCACACTGTATCATAATGTAACACTGTTGTAAATACATTAATGTGCAAAAGTATTTAGCCAAATGTGGAAAAATGCAGCAAAGTGAGAATGCTTAAAAAATATATTTCAAGAATAGGAATGTTATAGTCTAAATCACATCAATATTTGGTGTAATGATATGGCCCCCAAAGAGCTCTGATATCAGCACAATCAAGTCTGTCTTGGATTAAATGAAGAGACAGAAGGACTTAAGGACTTGAGCACTTCTTCATCCACAGAAGATTTGTGCTTAGATTTCCAAGATTTTTGGAAAAACCTCTCTTTCGAGTCCCTTCAAAAACCGTGTGCAAGTGTATCTAGAAGAATTGATGTTTTGCAGGAAAAGTGTTGTCACACAGTACTGTATTTTAATAAATATATTAAATCGCATATGAAAATCAGTCTGAGAATTAATGCTTAAAGGTATATTGAAATATAGCAGTGTATTTAATATGGTTAATGTGTCTTTTATAGGTCTTTCAAGTCGCATATGTCATCATCAAAGTCGCAAATTCTCCAAGACCTGGGAACTGGATTTTAGAGCGCTCCATTGATGGGGTTGAATTTATGCCGTGGCAGTATTATGCAATTAGTGATACAGAGTGTCTGACTCGTTACAATGTGACGCCAAGACTTGGGCCCCCAACCTACAAGCGAGATGATGAAGTGATCTGCACGTCCTACTATTCAAGGCTTGTGCCCCTGGAGCATGGAGAGGTAGATTTTAATGTTTTTATCTGGGTGTTCATTGTTTTCCATGGATAGAAATTCACTTGCAACAGCCAAAGCAGGAGAAATATCTTGTTGGATTCAGCTTCCTCCAGAGAAATCAGAAATGATCATTGTTGTGGTCTGAAAGGGCTTGTTTCTGGTGATATTGACTCTTTAAGTTCATATATTTGTGTTACTGCTTTCTTTTACTCATTTATGAGATTGAACACAGATTTCCTGTGGCTTTCAATTAGCATTATTGTCTTGAACGGTTCATGCTGAGGGTACATTAGAACAGCAGTTTAGGTGATAGGAGTCATATGTAGGTGTTAGTATAGCCTATCAAAATGTGAATGCTTGGCGTCGGCTAAATAGCATGGATGCTTCAACAATACTTTTTTTTAAATTAGGAATTAACAACATTTTACTCTGCAGTCTGGAGCTATGAGAACTGCTAGGCATTGTTCAGATATTGCAGACCTGCTGCATTCTTCTACTGTGGGCTTTGTTAAGAATTTTTGCAAAGGGAAAGGATACAATTGATGCTCTTAATATTTTTTTCTTTAACTCCTTGTGGTCATATAAGTACTACAGTACAGTTGACCAAACCCTATGCAACATCTGAATATTATAAACTATAGCAAGATTCTGTTCAATTCTAAGCATTGCCTAAGACTAACATTAAGGCTGGGGCCCCATGTAGAGGAAACATTGCTATTTCTATTAAAAATTGCTACACCTGCAATGTTAATGGGATTCTGCCTAATCTCATCCACACATTAGAGAAATACAATCTGTTGTGTTTTTGTAAATCACAGCATGTCAATTATACCTACAGAAATGCCGACATTTTCCGTATAGGTATAATAGAAGCAGAAAGGCTGAAGAGGAAAACTTTTTAAGTGCTGTGGAGAAAAAGACGGAAACGGAAATGCATCACATCACTATTTGGCTGCGGCTCGCTACATGGGCCCTTTGCCTTAAAGAGGACGGTTCATACGGCATGTTATATACTACTGCAAAGCTGAGGGTGAATTAAGTGGTACAATCCCCTGTTGCAGAGATATCAGTGCTGTTATTTTCAGCTACTGATATCGCTGCACAGTCAGAGGGGCTGGCCTTACAGCTCAGTGTCATTGCTGGGCAGTGAAGCACACTCCCATCACAGTAACAGGCTATAGAAATCTACCATCCTACCTCACCGCCCATCGTTGACTCTTAACTATAAGGCCACCCTCCTGGAAAGTCCTCTTTTAGGCTAGGGCCCCATGGAACGTCCCACCGCTAAAAAACCGCGGTGGCAAGCATCGTGATTTTTACCGCAGTGCTTTTAACAGAAAGTTAGCTGAGTTTTCCTCTATCTATGGGAAAAAAAGCTGGCGTTTCCGTAGATATAATTGACATGCTGCAATTTCCAAAACCGCTCGGGTTTTGGAAATTGCAGTGGGTCCAACTCGTGGGGCTCCGGCCTTAAAAAAAATCTGTCATCATGTCAAATGCTTTGTAATCCGCAGGCAGCATGTTATAGAGCAGGAGGAGCTATGTGGATTGATATATAGTTGTGTGGGAGAACATTCAGTTTACCCTGTTATTTATCCATTTATTTTTCTGTTCTTCCTATGCCTAGAAGGGCTAATTGAGTCTAGTGGGCGGTGCTAACGGTGATTGACAGCTCTCTCTTTATACACAGTCACTGATAGGACCGCCCACTGGACTCAATTACTCCTTCTAAACTTAGAGACAATGGAGAAATAAATGAATAACTGACCATATATATGCGGTCTTTGTTATTGTAGCCCAATGGGATTCCTAAAACAGGGATTATGGGTTTGAGCTGCCAGTTACAGCCCATAGACAAGCGTGGTACTGTTTCTCGATAAATAGTTGAACGTTTTTTTTTCTAATCTCATTCAGTCTTAATATCTATGTCCTTACTGTATTTTTCTGAGCAAGTAAACATAATACCGTTTTTTCCATTAACGTAGATCCACACATCATTGATTAATGGAAGACCAAGTTCTGACGATCCTTCTCCGGCTTTGTTGGATTTCACCTCTGCAAGATATATCCGCCTTCGCCTTCAACGTATTCGAACACTAAATGCAGATCTTATGACCCTGAGCTATGGGAACTTGAAGGATTTGGATCCTATAGTAACCCGAAGAGTAAGTATGTTGTTTGGTATTGGTACCTTATATATAGTAAAGGCATATTTAACAATAAAACATGGAAAACTAAATCTGAAAATATGATGTTGTACTATAAATAATATATTATGCTCCAGAGCTTTTATTGTTTTTTTTTTTCTACAAATCATAACCTTTTCCTTGTCTTTCTTTTTAGTACTATTACTCTGTCAAAGATATTTCAGTTGGAGGAATGTGCATTTGCTATGGTCACGCTCGTAGCTGCCCTTGGGATGAAGTTACCAAGGTAAGCTGTCATTGTAACCATGTGAGATCTTTGGACCTGTCTTATTTATACTGTTGGACCTTCATAGGGCCCATTAGCCCTGCATTTACTCCGTCATATGTCGTTGTGGAACAAGTGGCGAGTGCTGATAAACACGTTAATATTAATACTATAAATTAAAGCTAATGCAGACAGAAGCCAAATGTATTACAATGGGGTGCAATGTATCATAAATTTGGTTCATCTTGCCAAACTTTTGGTAGACTTCGTCACGAAATCAGATGTGTTTAAAGACTCTTTTTGGCTATGCCACTATCTAGTGAGGCATAAAAAGTGTTTCCATGCTACTAAAAACCGCTGCGGAAAAACTGTGGCAGACACACATCAATGTTTTTTCCACAGAATTTTTCATTGCGATTTTGCAGTTTTCCCCTGTGTACTTTTTGCCCCTATTATACCTATACAGTAAACACCAGCGTTTTTTTGTGTTGTAGATTTTTTTCTGCAGTGCATGGATGGGATTAGCCAGAATCCCATCCACTTTGCCGATACTGTAAAACGTTTTGTTTTTGTAACATTTGGTTTCAGCCTAAAACACATATTATAAAATATTATAATACATGAATGTGTGTGCTGTCTCACAGTCTCATAGACTTTGATGGAGCTCCACGGAGAGAATGGACCACAATAGACAATTTCTCTGGGTTTTTTGCCACGCAGACCATGTTTCCCAGACTGTGTTACATTTTAAAAATTGTAGTTCCCCACTCTATTTATTTGGGTATAAAGTAATTATCCAATGCATGATGTATTCTTAAGATAGGCCATCAGTTGTAGATCAGTGGTACCTGACTGTTGGAAAACCAACCAAACTTTTTTTTTCGTGCTCCCTATAATTGTTTACATGCCAGAAAATGACTGCTGTGATGCTCTCGAGTCCCTTTTTTCCTTTATAGCGGCTGTTTTGAGGATTGCAGCAGCGTCCCATGTGCTTGAATAAAACAGAATACTTTGGGAATAGAATTAAACAGAACACAGTAAAGCGATATAGGCTCTTTTTTTTAATATAAAGTATACAGCAGTATTGTGAACCTGACATGATGACATTACTTGTCACGCCTGTTCACATTACATTCCTTCTCTTCTGACATGAGAAAGTTATTTCACTCTCAATAGAATCAGCTAACAAAAACTAGATTTCATTTAACATGTGTGGAATGTGAGTCGGTATATAAAAGCGCCTTCATTTTTAATTCCTTTTTTTCATGCAGAAACTCCAGTGTCAATGTGAACGCAACACTTGCGGGGAGAGTTGTAATGAGTGTTGTCCTGGTTACCACCAGAATCCATGGCGACCTGGCACCATTTCCATTGGCAATAAATGCGAGAGTAAGTTGAATTTCTCGACTACTGTATTCACAGATTTTGATCTTGTTAGATATCCAATAAATGAAGTATATACTAATGTAATATCGTCTTCTTCTGCACAGAATGTAACTGTCATAATAAAGCAGAGGATTGTTACTATGAACAGTCTGTGGCTGATCGCAACATGAGCTTGAACGTTCATGACCAGTATATTGGAGGAGGCGTTTGTATCAACTGCACTCAGTTTACAGCCGGAATTAATTGTGAAACATGTATTGAAGGATACTATAGGCCACACAAGGTAACATCATGGTATATACACTGTATATATGCAAGTAGGGAGAGACCTGTCAATTAAGGTTACCTGGGCTGGAGAAAGCAAGAGGGAAGCTACCCTATGGACACTGCCGCATTTCATAGTAAAACATAGTTGTTAACTCTTTACCTGCCTAATAATAATAATAATAAAAAATTTTATTTATATAGCGCCAACATATTCCGCAGCGCTGTACAATTTGTAGGGTTCAAATACAGACAGAAAGATACATTACAAAGAAAATCATTTCACACAATGGGACTGAGGGCCCTGCTCGCAAGAGCTTACAATCTATGAGGTAACAAAACAATAATGTCCTTCAGGATCTTGACCCCAAAAGGACCGTGGAGGTTGGGGATGAGTGCGCACAAATCCAGTAGTCAAGTTAAGAATCTTCCAAACTTTTAATTAATATAAACACAGCACGACGCGTTTTGGGCTAAAATGCCCTTCTTCAGGTGCAATTAAAACTTGGCTGAGCAGCCTTCAGAGAATGGTACCGGTAATGTGTAGCCACACGTTACCGGTACCATTCTCTGAAGGCTGCTCAGCCAAGTTTTAACTGCACCTGAAGAAGGGCATTTTAGCCCGAAACGCGTCATGCTGTGTTTATATTAATTAAAAGTTTGGAAGATTCTTAACTTGACTACTGGATTTGTGCGCACTCATCCCCAACCTCCTTTTGGGGTCAAGATCCTGAAGGACATTATTGTTTTGTTATCCCGTGTACCTTGGTCCACACGAGGGGAATCAGTTGCTGCCGCCACGTTTCCAATTTGGTTGATATATTGCGACACTCATAACGTGAGAAGGTAAGAGGCCATTTGGTTGGTCTATTATACCATTACTATTCACGTGTGAGACTACTACACTATATTTGGCGCTCGGTGTCTCCTTTTGTTTTCTTTTTCAATCTATGAGGTAGAGGGGGTGACACAAGAGGTAGCAGGGGCGGTATTGCTTATGCAGAGGTCAGACCCTTTTGTAATAGATGTGACTGTCATTACATAAACATAAGACTTTATGAGCCGTCGACAGTCGTGTCCTATAACATGTGGATGGAGCTTGGACCTATGGAGTTAGCATGAGATGACATCATATCATGTGGGGAAATGTGGGGGCGGGGACAGAGGAGGGTTTTTGTTTCTATATTTTTGTTTTTTTTCTCTCTACCTAAATATTTATTACAATAATGTGCGTTCCATCAACAGGTCTCCCCTTACTCAGATGATCCATGCTATCCTTGTGAATGTGATCCCTTTGGGTCTCTTAGTCCAGTTTGTGTGGTTGATGATAAGCACGCCAAACCAGGTATTTCTCCATCTTCTCCAGCTTTCAGATGTGCTTTTTATATTTTTTACCACCATTTGGAATTGAAACCCACATACAATTGTGCCCACCCTTATCTTGTCGTAAATTTGGTTAAGTGCTTCCATTTTGTTTAGAAAAGAAGTGAATCACAGTTACAATATTACAGTATTGTTACATGCTAGGAAAATCCCTGACAGATTTCACTCACAACTTAACCACTGTGTGGTCACACGTAGACACATATGGGAGATCGTGTAAAAGAATTTGTAAATACAATTTCTTTCGAAATGCTGGTTACCATGTGATATACTTATCTGGATATCTCCAGACAAAAGGAAAGATAAGTTATATATATCTGTTTGTTGTCTGGATTCACAGTCAGGGATAAGTCCACTTGATTTATTATTCATTTTCTAAAGATTTTGGGTTTATCTGAATCAAGTTTTTGGGGGTTTGCCACTCACAAATTGCTGTAGTTTCTTTAGACCCCAGAGAACAGTAATCAGAGGCTCAGGGAAGGTGCTCAAAAATAAAAATGAACTCATTAACCCTTTCCTCACCTCTCCAGTTGTCTGTCACAATATGCGTTCTTCATTCCCAGGCATCCCTATCGCCTGCCATCCTCCACCTGACTCTAAGTCTACACTGAGGCCTGTAATTTAGACTCAGGGGTCATGTAGGTGGTGTTAACTTCATGATGCTTTGATTAATGAATGAATGAAGGAGCTAGATCATTTCTTCAGGGTAGCTATGGAAGTTGTATTCCTCCTGTAACTGGGGCTAATGTATCAGCATTAGTTACAGGGTAAATCAGCCCCCCCCCCCCCAAAAAAAAAGTTATATTAAAATGCCCCCAAATGGTATATTATGACTTTTATTGGGAACATAAATAACACTAAACAACAACAACAACAAAAAAAACTTTCCGCGGATATCTTGGTATACAATAATCAATCTTAGTCAATTTGAACATGCTGATTTCAAATATGCAAACCGTTTTTCTGGATCACCCGCCATTCTTGAAATATCCATGATCTTAAATTTTATATTTCAATTAATTACTTAAAAACATAAGAAATGTAATTTTTGCACAAAAACTTGTATTTTAAAAGTTATTGCTACATGAATTTTAAACGTAAACATGAACGTGGCTATAGATACTGAAATTATATATAACATACATATATAACATACATATTAATGATATATAACATACATAATTATATGATAAACAAAAATTCAGTTTGAAGTCTAATATCTGTAAAATATTTGCAAAAATTCATTAAACATGTTCATGGTTTAAATTTCTTGGCTGTAGACTTCCGCTTATACTGATGAGTTGACAAATCACGCTGAAGCGTCCAACATGGTTGCACTCCCCTGACCCTGATAGCGTGACTCCATCACCGAAGTGTCCTGGTGGAAGCGCTCACCATGTTCATCGCTGACTGCGCCTAGGTTTTCTAGAAAGGCTATTCCACACATACCTTTTGTATGTAAGTTGCCTCAGTAGATTTTGTATAAGTCCGTTTTTATTCATATGCTAATGAGCCTTCTCTGTGCACCCCGGAAGTCTCTTCGTGCACTGTCTTCTGTGTATACAGCACAGGTTGCTGCTGCTGACTCCTCCCTGCTCTCATACATAGCACACAGCAAGGAGAGGAGAGCTGGCTGACAACTTCTCGTGCAGAAGCTAATTAGCATATGAATAAAATGGACTTATTCAAACACTACTGAGACGATTTACATACTAAAAGTAGGTGTGGAATATCCTTTCTAAAGGCTGTGCAAGGATGTGATTAGTTAACTTTTGCCAATGATAGAGCACCTTTAACAAATAATTAGAATGCAATATTCTTTATATATATATATATATATATATATATATATATATATATATATATATATATATATATATAAATATATAAATGTGAAAGTTTGTGTGTTTGGATGTTTGTGTGTTTGGATGTTTGGTACCCGGGGCACACCTGGGTATACTGCACATATACAGGGATGTAGCAGAGCCAAGACACAGGCGCAGGCGGATTATCGCCAGCAACAATTGCATGCGTATACGCGTGACGTTGCCAACAGCAACACGCAGACACAGTCGTGGGTAGATGCTAGTATATATATATATATATATATATATATATATATATACAGTATATATATATATAGAGAGAGAGAGAGAGAGAGAGAGAGAGAGAGAGAGAACATATATAATAATAATAATAATATAATAATAATAATAATAATAAATTTGATTTATATAGCGCCAACATATTCCACAGCGCTGTACAATTTGTAGGGTTCAAATACAGACACAAAGATACATTACAAAGAATATCAATTCACACAATGGGACTGAGGGCCCTGCTCGCAAGAGCTTACAATCTATGAGGTAGAGGGGATGACACAAGAGGTAGCAGGGGCGGTATTGCTTATGCAGTGGTCAGACACTTTTGTAATAGAGGTGACTGTCATTACACAAACATAAGACTTTATGAGCCGTCAACAGTCGTGTCCTTTAGCATGTGGATGGAACTTGGACCTATGAAGTTAGCATGAGATGACATCATATCATGTATATATATAATATTGTGTACTGTCAGAAGCTTGTAGTCCTATTAAAGCAAAATAAAAACATTTATTCGACAATACCTTAAGAATTTGACCTGATAGAGCAAAACGGTTTTCAGATTTGAAATCAGCATAAAAAACTGCTTAAGAAACACTTAATGACATTTAAGATATCCACGGCGTGTTTTCTGGTGTAAAGAAGTCGAGTAAAAACTAAGTACAGTAATATAAAAAACTCCACTAAAACACCATGTATAACTGAAAAAAAAAATCTAAATCTAAACCCAATAATTGTCCAGTCCTGAACCAGGGAAAATGGATTAATCCTGAAGTGGTTAAAGTGGTTTCCCATCTTGGATATTTATGGCACATCCAGGAAAGATGGGACTACAGCTGCCTGGGTGACTGCCTTACAGGATGAAGCTGATTCTGCCCTTTAGTCTTGTGGTAGTAATACATGTGTTTTGTATTATACAGGCATTCTTCCTGGAAAATGTAATTGCAAAGAGGGATACACAGGAACAAAATGTGATCAGTGTGACTTTGGATACAAGGGATACCCAAACTGTGTGCGTTGTAACTGCAGTTTAATAGGGAGTGTGAATGATGATCCTTGTGCAGAGCAGTGTATATGTAAGGTGAGTTCAAACCTTTTATTTCCTAAGTGATTTTTATCTACAATTCTGCTTATTCAGCTGCCAATTACATTTTTTGAGACTCTCTGACTGTCATATGTATTGCATTTCAGATAATTTCTTAAAGAACTTTCTCCATCTCCAAACTGAATTTTCATAGTGGTGACACCCCCAGAAGTAGCACCATACAGTGTGTGGGGTTGCTTCTCCACTCCTATTACTTGAATAGTAGCCATGCTGCACACATTACCCATCCACCAGTAGCTTCTAGCACCCGGAGGCTGCTGCAACAGCTGATCTGTGCGGGGTCTGGGTATCAGAGACTGACATATTCCATACTGATGACCTTTGCTTTGAATAGGCCATCAGTATTCAAATTCAGTTTGAGATTGGAAAGTCCCTTTAAAGGAAGATGCCTCATGTACAGTGCTTATCGTAATCAGGATGAGCAGTAGTATCCATATTAATAATATTTGGTCCTATATTTCAGGAACACGTGGAAGGAGAAAACTGTGACCGGTGTAAGGCTGGCTACTACAACTTACAGGAACAGAATCCAGAAGGATGTACCGAATGCTTCTGTTTTGGTGTTTCCGGTGTCTGCGATGAACTGTTTTGGCATACAACTCAGGTATAGGAGCATGGCTGACATATATTTTCACAAAAAGCCAGGCACAATAAATCAATAAAGAAGGATAACAAGTGTAATAATATACGAAAATATTTTAACCACAAGAATTAGGGAATCCCAAATCCGTAATACTCAAAACCAATAACCATTCCCCAAAACGCAATAATCAAATAAAATATAAATAATATTATAATATGATAAAAATACATGAATTAATCAATCCATCAATGTTTCAAGTTGCAAGATAAATTAAAAACAATCAAAATAAATTAAAAACACAAAAGACAATGTGGTACAAGTGAGTATACAATAATAAATATTTCATCATCATATAAATACAATAACTAATATATTGGTCTAAATATTACATAAATAAACAATCCCCACAAATTCTATATAGATAAAACCCTATCCACAATTCATATTCATCTACTTCCCAAAATAAATATCCAAGTAATTATGCAAAATTAAATAGCAAATAAAGTAGAAAATACTAAAATGTCCAACAAAGAAAACCATATATAATAAGTATAAGCCAAAGTAAATGTTAACCCTAAAAAGAGAAGAATGAAAAGTCAGGGGATTAAAATCTAAATAAATTACCAATCAGCCATGAATTCAGATACCCACGACCACACTGTCCAGCAACCCAATGTGCGTTTTGTTCACTTACGAAGTGGTCATCACTGAGCCTCATGATTGGATGAAGATTTCGCTTAACTAAAACCTGAAATCATTGCTGACATCAGCCGGGACCTGTAGACAGAAGCTAACACTATTTGCAACACAGTGTAACCTTTTAAAATAGAGTTGGACAACCCCCTTCAATCTTTTTATGGCCAACTTAAGTCTGTAGATTGTATGACAAAAAGGGAAAAACTACAGGGGGTGCAGAGATAGCAAATGTTACTGGGCCCTGCAGCCTCAGGGGGCCCAAAGACCTCTCTAAAACATAAGAGAACACACCTGTTCTAGATAGCTCATGGTAAGTGGGGGCCCATTATATATTTTACATTGTGACCCAGGCACTGTATAACAATCAGTAGAAATTAATTGTATGTCACAATGTTACACCATATAATGTAACCAAAGTATGTCTTTTATGCCTCTTGAATAGCTTTTCAACACTATGTAACTTTATCTACTCTATTGTCTGATCTTACCAGTGTCAATTGAAGTGCTTGAGTTGTTTCATAGTATTCTAAAATAAAGATGTTAATTTTCATTAAATTATTAAATTATCTGATCCTGAAATATTAATTGCATCTGTTCTTTCTTTTCTTGTTGCAGATGACTGATATTAGGGGCTGGCATGTCAGTGACTTACAAGGATCAGAAAGGATTCAGCCTCAGCAAGACCAGTTTGATGGCCCTCACCAGATAAGCATCAACAATACAGAAGCCCACAAGACATTACAGTCCGTGTATTACTGGGAGGCCCCACATTCTTACCTTGGAAATAAAGTATGTTTCTCTAAAGAATAAGGAAAGCTTTCTCTCCACATCTATGACTATCAGATATCAGTGATCAGCTGAAGTGAAAAGACAAATCTTGGCCATTTTACATACTGTAGGCATATCTCTGAATGACAGAACTACAGCTTAGGCAAGATGGTAACTCACATAATCGTGTACAGAAAATACAATTAGAAAAGATCTTCAATGACAAAAACAAATGAAAAGTAAAGAAAATATCATAGCATTTGCTTGTTTACTAGTAAAACCATTGTCTTTGACACATTTTCTTTATAAGATCTTATAGAGTATAAAATATTACTTTTTATAACATTTTTATATTGTGTTTTATTGTATGATTACAGTTGACATCTTATGGCGGTTCCATGAGGTACACGGTATCTTATGATATTCCAGTTGAGAGTTCAGATGGAGAGATCATCTCTAATGTGGATGTTGTCATTCAGGTAACTTATAGAACCTTTTTTTCTCTATATTTTGGGAAAATGGAAGGTTGGAGACAACATTTCAGTTTTTCTACAAATTTTCACAAAAATGTCACCAAGACACACCATGTGTTTATATAGAGTTTCCAAAATAGAATTAATACAAACAGTATTTTTCTATTACGTTACCGAATGAAGTAGGGAATTTTTCACTTGAGCAACCAGAATTTTACAATTCAGTAAAATTCAATTTATTAGCGTCTTTTGGAGCTATATATTATGGAAATGGGACTCCAACCTCTGCCAATGTTTTTATGTAAAAATAGACACATATGCATCTGTTAATTAGTTTTAAGACTGATGTATAAAACTTGAGCACTAGAGATGAGCGAACACTAAAATGTTCGAGGTTCGAAATTCGATTCGAACAGCCGCTCAATGTTCGTGTGTTCGAACGGGTTTCGAACCCCATTATAGTCTATGGGGAACATATACTCGTTAAGGGGGAAACCCAAATCCGTGTCTGGAGGGTCACCAAGTCCACTATGACACCCCAGGAAATGATGCCAACACCTCTGGAATGACACTGGGACAGCAGGGGAAGCATGTCTGGGGGCATCTAACACACCAAAGACCCTCTATTACCCCAACATCACAGCCTAACAACTACACACTTTCCACATTCAAAAAAACCTCTATCAAAGTGGGAAAATACCTGGAAACCTTCTTTACTCCCCAAATGGATGGACACAAACCCCAATTTAAGCTCAACAAACAGTAACAACCACCCCTTTAAATCACGTTCCCCATGACAACCACGGATGGAATAGACAATGGGAAATCCAAAAGCCCTCACCTTTAACTGTCATTTTGAGTGTGTGTGTGTGTGTGTGTGTGTGTGTGATGTGGTAAGACCTTCCAAAATTCACTTTTCTAGCCCTTAACATGAGCCCTTCCAAACAAAGTTACAGGACCTTAAGCTGAGCTACCAGCAGAGATTGAGGCCCTTGGCATGAGTAGAGCCTTGCACCAGCAGTGTTTTTGGCACTTAGGGTGAGTTGAGCCTTGTACCAGCGTGTGTCCCTTAACATCAGGCGGGCCCTAAGTTCTGCGCTTTGCACAAAAGTTCCACATTAACTAGGCTGAATGGTACAAAGATTAGTAGGCCCAAGAACCAGGAACAGGTCTTGCAATGGCTGTCGGATAACGCTTAAAGCACATTGTCCACCAGCCAGTCAGCCTCTACCTCCTCTTACCCAACAGTCTTGTCCTCCTTCCACCCAAAATTCCCAATCTTCCCAGAACAATAACCCCAACTGTCCCTGCTCCCCAGAGCTGTTCTCCCTTCCTTTGACTGTACTGCAACCTGCCCCTCCATTTCGCGATTCCACGGACCTAACAGACGAGTATCTGTGTCCAGATGCTCAAACACTAGAGTCTCCTCCATTCCATCTCCGGTCGATTTGGTGGCGGATGACCAGCAACCCACCCTCATCGACGACGATGAGACGCAGTTGCTGTCAGGGCAGCCAGTTGACATGCGCATTGTGCAGGAGGAGGAGGCGAGACAGGAGTTGGAAGAGGAGGTGGTGGACGACGAGGACACCGACCCCACCTGGACAAGGCGGATGTCAAGCTGGGAAAGTAGTGGGGATGTTGAGGCAGGTGCAGCACCAAAAAGGGTAGCTAGAGGCAGAGACATGTCCAGAGACAGAGGTCAGCTGCTTTGCCGAAGCCAGGCCAGACCCGGAATGTCCGAAGATGTTCCCTTTTGTACCCAGCCCAGAAAAACTCCCCCATCGAGGGCACGTTTCTTGAAGGTGTAGAGTTTTTTCAAGGAATGCGCCGAGGACAGATATAGTGTCGTCTACACAATTTGCCTCTCGAAATCAAGTAGGGGCCCTGAGAAGAGCAACCTGTCCACCACTTCAATGCACCGTCATTTGGAATCCAAGCAATGGAATCAGTGGCAGGCAGCAACGGCAGGACAAACGTCGCCCGCCGTTCATGCCACTGCCTCTGCTCACAGTGCTGGCGATGCACTCCAGAGGACGAGCCAGGACATCACTTCATCTGCCTCCGCCACTTTGTTGACTTCTCCCTCATCCTCCCCTGTTTCTGTCTTATCTCCTTCTCCAGCACCATCAAAGGCACCATCAGGCACTTCTTTACAACAACCCACCATCTCTCAGACATTGGAGCGCCGGCAGAAATACACCGCTAACCACCCACCCACGCAAGCCTAGAACGCCAACATCGCTAAACTGCTGGCCCAGGAGAGGTTGGCGTTCCGGCTTGTTGAAACTCCCGCCTTCCCGGACCTGATGACAACTGTGGCACCTCACTATGCCGTCCCTAGCTGTCACAACTTCTCCCGGTGTGGCGTTCCCGCCTTGCACCAGCACGTGTCACTCAACATCAGGTGGGCCCTTAGTTCCGCGCTTTGCTGCAAGGTCCACTTGACCACCGACACTTGGACAAGCGCCTGTGGTCAGGGATGCTGCTTATCTTTAAGGACAGGCAGGGTGAATGTGGTGGAGTCTGGTCCCGGGGTGCAAACTGAGGTACCCTATCTCCTCTCCCAGGCCAAAATTCATGGCAGGAGTAGACTGAAACCCTACGACGCTGCAACCTCCACCCCAGCTACTAGCGGCAAACGCTAAAACACTGGTGTGGGGAGACGTCAGCAGGCGGTGCTGAAGCTCATCAGCTTGGGGGACAGACAGCACAGTGCCTCCGAGGTCAGGGATGCCATCCTGGCTGAGATGGCATTTTTTTTTCCCTGCTACACCTGGGGCCTGGCATTTTTACGCCTGTGATAATGGCTGGAACCTGGTAGCGGCTCTGGAGCTTGCCAGCCTCCAACACGTTCCATGTTTGGCCCATGTCTAACCTAGTGGTGCAACGTTTTTTGAAAACATACCCAAATGTACCGAAGCTACTGTTGAAAATGCGGCGCTTGTGCGCCCACTTTTGCAAGTATACAGGAGTCGCTGCTAGCCTAAAAACACTCTAGCAAGGCCTACATCTGTCCAAACACAGGCTATTGTCCGTCATTCACACACGCTGAAACCCTACAATACCATATCTTGAGCAGGGTGTGTGAGCTGCACAGACCTTTGATGGAGTTCCATCTACAAAACCCAAGGGTTCCTCAAAGTCAGCTCCCAAAGTTTCTGCACCATGAGTTTCCAGGGGTGGCAGAGTTATGGCTAGGGGCAGAGGCATGGATAGGGATGATGTCTAGGGACAAAAGCAGTGTGGATGTGGAGGCAAGCTAAGCAGCAAAAACTGGGGGTACAAGCTAAGGCATGGACTGGGGTGATGTCTAGGGACAAAAGCAGTGTGGATGTGGAGGCAAGCTAAGCAGCAAAAACTGGGGGTACAAGCTAAGGCATGGACTGGGGTGATGTCTAGGGGCAAAAGCAGTGTGGATGTGGAGGCAAGCTAAGCAGCAAAAACTGGGAGTACAAGCTAAGGCATGGACTGGGGTGATGTCTAGGGGCAAAAGCAGTGTGGATGTGGAGGCAAGCTAAGCAGGGAAAAAGGTGGCTAGAGGCAAAGGGATGTCCAGAGGCAGAAGACAGCTGCATGACAGAAGCTAGACCTGAGCCAGCAAGGCCCAAGATGCCCTCTTTTCTAGCTTCCTTAGAAAAATTCCCCATCGAGGCCACGTTCCTCGCTGGGGGAGATAATTTCTAAATGTATAGGTCGAGGACAAACTGAGTGTGGTTTACACACTTTGCAATGCGACTCCCCATCTCCCAGGCCTTTCATTCCAGTCTAAAGTACAGCACAACCCACCCACATGCCCAAGGCTTCAAGGCCTCATCTCAAAAATTCTGGCCCAGGAGATG
Organism: Leptodactylus fuscus; assembly: GCF_031893055.1. Taxonomy (NCBI): domain Eukaryota; kingdom Metazoa; phylum Chordata; class Amphibia; order Anura; family Leptodactylidae; genus Leptodactylus; species Leptodactylus fuscus. The sequence continues at coordinate 73,277,966 of NC_134268.1, read as the reverse complement.
TTGGCGTCCCAGCTTGTGGACACTCTGCCCTTTTTGGGCCTGCTGGCTACTGCGCCACCTCACTGTGCCGTCCACACCAGCACTTTTCCCCAAACATGAGGCGGTCCCTAAGTTCAGCGCTTTGCCCAAAAGATCCACGTGACCAGCTACGAATGGACAAGTGCATGCGGACAGGGACGCTACCTTTCAATCTTGGCACAGTGGTTGAATGTACTTGAGGCATGGACCGGGTCGCAAAATGTGGTGGACTGACTTGTCTCCCCACACAACATTCCTGGGAGGAGGGCTGTAACACCACCCTCCTCCTCCGCTGTTAGATTGACCCCAGCTACGAGCTGGAAACGCTGCAACACTGGTGTGGGGAGACATCAGCAGGCTGGGCTGAAGCTCATCAGCTTGGGAGACGGACAGCACACTGCCTCTGAGGTAAGGGATGCCATCCTGGATGAGATGGCAATTTGTTTATCCCTGCTGCCCCTGGGGCCAGGCTTTTTTGTCTTGTTGGAGGGCTCTGGAGCTTGCCAGCCTCCAACACGTTCCATGCCTGGCCCACGTGTTCAATGTAGTGGTGCAATGATTTTTAAAAACATACCCCAAATTAGCTGAGCTAAGGGTGAAAGTGCGGCACTTGGACACCCACTTTCCCAAGTCTACAGTACCTGGAGCTAGCCGCAATACACTCCAGCAAGGCCTACATCTGCCTGAAGCACCTACTGTTGTGCGAGGTCACCACACGCTCTAACCCTAGATACCGTATGTTGATCAGGGTGTGTGAGCAGCAGAGACCTTTGATGGAGTACCAGCTACAAAACCCAAGGGTTCCTCAGAGTCAGCTCCCTCACTTTCTGCACCATGAGTTTCCATGGGTGGCAGACTTATGGCTAGAGGCACATGCATGGATAGGGGTGATGTGTAGGGGCAAAAGCAGTGTGGATGTGGAGGCAAGCTAAGCAGCAAAAACTGGGGGTACAAGCAGCCGGTGGCATCATCACTGACAAGCACAGCTGTCTGTCAGCTGACAGGCTGACTTTCACCAAAATGAACAGACAATGGATAGACTCATCATATACATGTCAGTTACATGACAAATTTAGTGCAATTTGCAAGTCCAAGATGGGTTGGAGATCTGCAGAGAGGAATCTCACCATCTCTTGCGGGTGCCATCATTTGGAAGGCAAGCCCTGGGCTCAGTGGGTGAGAGCAAGCGCAGGATAATCGTCGTTTGGCCTGGCGGCCACTGCCTCTCCCACTGTTGACAGGGCTGGCGCTGCAGTCCAGACCAGCAGCCAGGACACCTCCACATCTGCCTCTGACACTTTGGGGAGTTCACCCTCATCCTCACCTTTTCCTGCCATTTCTCCTTTTGCCCGCGCCATCATGCGCCTCTTCCCAGCAACTCCCCATCTCCCAAGCCTTTCATTTCATGCTAAAGTACAGCGCAACCCACCCACATGCCCAAGGCTTCAACGGCCTCATCTCAAGAAATCTGGCCCAGGAGATGTTGGAATCCCGGCTGGGGGACACTCTGCCCTTTTTGGGCAGAGTGTCTACTGCGCCACCGCACTGTGCCGTCCACACCAGCACTTTCCCCCAAACATGAGGCGGTCCCTAAATTCAGCGCTTAGTCCTAAAGTTCCACGTGACCAGTTACGAATGGACAAGTGCATGCGGACAGGGACGCTACCTTTCAATCTTGGCACAGTGGTTGAATGTAGTTGAGGCGTGGACCGGGTCGCAAAATGTGGTGGCCTGACTTGTCTCCCCACACAACATTCCTGGAAGGAGGGCTGAAACACCACCCTCCTCCGCTGTTAAATTGACCCCAGCTACGAGCTGGAAACGCTGCAACACTGGTGTGGGGAGACGTCAGCGGGCCGTGCTGAAGCTCATCAGCTTGGGGGCCAGACAGCACACTGCCTACAAAGTGAGTCATGCCATCCTCGATGAGACGGCAATGTGGTTTTTGCCACTGCACCTGGGCCCAGGCATGTTGTCATGTGTGATAATGGCCGTAACCTGGGATCGGCTCTGTAGCTTGGCAGCCTGCAACATATTCCATGCCTGGGCCACGTTTTTAACTCATTGCTGCTAATCATTTTAAAAAGGTACCCCAATGTTCCTGAGCTACTGGTGAAAGTGTGGCGCTTGTGCGGATAGTTTTTAAAGCCTATAGTTGCCGCTGCTAGCCTCTATGCACTCCTACAACGCCTGTACCTGCTGGAACAACGGCTGTTGTGCGACGTCTCCACACTGCTGGCACTAAACATATCATGTGTTGAGCAGAGTGTGTGAGCAGCACAGACCTTTGATGTAGTTCCAACTCCAAAACCCTCAGGTTCATCAAAGTCAACTCCCTCAGTTGCTCAACCATGAGTGGCCATGGGTGGCAGACTTATGTGAAATCCCATCCCATCCATTGCACTGGACACGAAACATTAGCATGCGCTCAGCACAACTTCGGATATGGCAGCTGCGTTAAGCAGGGTGCAGGGTACAACACAGACCAGGCCCGAGCACCAGGAACAGGTGTTAGAAATACTGCAGCATCCGCCATTTCCTTCCAATTTTGGGGTTTTGGACCCGCCACCGACTTGTCTGGACCTATGTGGGGATCATGAGACACAGTTGCCATCAGGGCAAGCTGTGGTCATGTGCGGTTTGCAGTAAGGGGGCAGTGCGCAATTGGAAGAGGAGTTGGTGGATGACGAGGCCACCGACCCCACATGGACAGGGGTGATGTCTAGGGGCTAAAGCAGTGTAGATGTAGAGGGAAGCTAAATCAACAAAAAACCTGGGTAGAAGCAAAGGCATAAACTGGGGTGATGTTTAGGGGCTAAAGCAGTGTAGATGTGGAGGGAAGCTAATTCAACAAAAAAAAAGGGTAGAAGCAAAGGCATAAACTGGGGTGATGTTTAGGGGTGAAAGCAGTGTAGATGTGGAGGGAAGCTAATTCAACAAAAAAACAGGGTAGAAGCAAAGGCATAAACTGGGGTGATGTTTAGGGGTGAAAGCAGTGTAGATGTGGAGGGAAGCTAAGCAGCAAAAACAGTGGGTAGAAGCAAAGGCATGCAAAACTCTACCCTGTTGGAAGACTTATTCCTAGGTCTGGAACACGTTAATGGCCCCCCTGGACAAATTACTGCCACTCAGGGGCCTAGTGTCACCAGGAGGGACAAGTATAGGCGCATGTTGTGGGAATACCTGGCCGACACCAGCTCTGTCCTCTCCGATCCCTCTGTGCTCTACAGCCTACACTTATTTTCTCATCTTTTTTTCTGCACTGCACATCTCTTGCCTGCTTCCTTTGGGATCTTACAAGTGGTGGTCCACTTCCACAGATGGTAACTTCAATAGACAGTGTAACGGGAGTAGCTGAGGGATCACTGTCTTAACCACTTTTTGGCACAAAATTAACTTCCAAAGCCAAATATGGTGCAAGTATATGATGCAAGGACACCTACACACCTATCTCTGACACATTGGGGAGTTCACCCTCATGCGCCCTTTTGGCCTGCACCATCATGCGCCTCTTCCCAGCCACTCCACATTTCCCAAGCTTTTCATTGCAGGCAGAAGTACAACACAACCCACCCCCATGCCCAAGCCTTTAACAGCCTCATCGATAAACTGCTGGCCCTGGAGATGTTGGTGTTTGTTTATGCTTCTGGATACCCAGGCCTTCCGTCAGCAGATGGCAGCTGGGGCACCTCCGTATGCTGGGCCTAGCTGTTACTACTTCTCTTGGTGTGCTGTCCCTGCCTTGCGTCTGCATGTGTTCCATAACATCAGTCGGGCCCAGAGCTCTGCGCTTAGCTGCAAGGTCCACTTGACCACCGACACATGGACAAGCACCTGTGGTCAGGGATGCTGCAGTGCTTATCTTTAATGACAGGCAGGGTGAATGTGGTGGAGTCTGGTCCCCGGGTGCAAACTGGGGTGGCCTATCTCCTCTCCCAGGCCAAAATTCATGGCAGGAGTAGACTGAAACCCTACGATGCTGCAACCTCCACCCCAGCTACTAGCGGCAAACACTGTAACACTGGCGTGGGGAGATGTCAGCAGGCCGTGCTGAAACTGATCAGCTTGGGGGACAGACAGCACAGTGCCTCCGAGGTCAGGGATGCCATCCTGGCTGAGATGGCATTTTTTTTCCCCTGCTACACCTGGGGCCTGGCATTTTTGCGCCTGTGATAATGGCTGGAACCTGGTAGCAGATCTGGAGCTTGCCAGACTCAAACACGGTCCACGCATGGCCCACGTTTTTCAACTTGTTGGTGCCATGTTTCTTTGAAACCTACACCATTGTGCCTGATATACAGGTCAAAGTGGGGCCATTGTCGTAAGTGAGAACTAGCCTCTGCTAGGCAGAAAACATTCAGAGCACACTCCTCTCATCTTCGCACCGTTGGCTGGCGGAGGAAGACGAGGGGGTTGGAGTGACATCTGATGTCCCTGTCCCACACGAGGCTAGAGGGTGCACTTCAGTGCATCCCATTGCTTCACCACAAATGGTGTGAAGGGGAGTGGAAAATGGAGGAAATGGAGAGTGACCCTTACAGTTGGGGCCAGCAAAGGCATGCCAAGTAACACACTGGCACACATGGCTGACTTCATCTTGGGTTGCTTTTCAACACATATTTCACATCATGAAGAACAAATAATACTGGATTTTTACAAGCCTCGAACCCCGGTCTAGGTCTAATGTCTGTTCCTTTCTTATATTAGGGGAGAGGGAAAAAAAATTACTTCAGTGATACGTTTAGCGTACATAGACTGACTATTAATGTGTATCCCACTTAGTGTTGTTAGGGTTACACACCGTCACAACCTGGCTAAAGCTTCTATAGCTGTTAATAAAGTCAACATAACTTTACGGTATCCAAAAAGACAGCTGGTACCGACAGAGAGCAAGACAAATGTCAACCAAAGCTGTGAGCTCTGAACACCCACAGTGACTTTGGCGTCATCATCATTATAAGGGAGCGGGTGGTAATAAATAACTTGGCAGTGCCTAAAACCCAAAAAGCTTATACAACTATATTTACATTAAGATACACAAATGACACTTTTTAGTAGCATGTCATGAGACAAGCTGATAAGATCTTCCTTTGTGCAGTGCTATTTGAAAGTTAAACGCTGCCTTTATTTTAATTCTGGAGAAGGTGCAGACATTAGATTTAGAACATGTTGTCTTCATTGTCCAAATCCTCTATATAGGTAATGTGTTTTTCGGGCCGAGCTGTCTGGGAACGAGCTGGTGCAGCAGTGACAACCTGGGTGAATATGGCAAGAGCCTGAGATGTAGGGTGAATGAATCCCCAAATTATTTGGGGAATTTCCACTCAGAAACTGGCACTATATACCAGTAGCAAAAATTGTGGGTGCACGTAACCCCAATATATTCTTTGAATTCCCAGTGAGACAATGGCACTATATACCAGTAGCAAAAATTGTGGGTGCACGTAACCCCAATATATTCTTTGAATTCCCAGTCAGACAATGGCACTATATACCAGTAGCAAAAATTGTGGGTGCACGTAACCCCAATATATTCTTTGAATTCCCAGTGAGACAATGGCACTATATACCAGTAGCAAAAATTGTGGGTGCACGTAACCCCAATATATTCTTTGAATTCCCAGTCAGACAATGGCACTATATACCAGTAGCAAACATTGTGGGTGCACGTAACCCCAATATATTCTTTGAATTCCCAGTGAGACAATGGCACTATATACCAGTAGCAAAAATTTTGGGTGCACGTAACCCCAATATATTCTTTGAATTCCCAGTGAGACAATGGCACTATATACCAGTAGCAAAAATTGTGGGTGCACGTAACCCCCATATATTCTTTGAATTCCCAGTCAGAAACTGGCACTATATACCAGTAGCAAAAATTGTGGGTGCACGTAACCCCAATATATTCTTTGAATTCCCAGTCAGAAACTGGCACTATATAGCAGTAGCAAAAATTGTGGGTGCACGTAACCCCAATATATTCTTTGAATTCCCAGTCAGACAATGGCACTATATACCAGTAGCAAAAATTGTGGGTGTATATAGCTCCAATTCTATTGCTAGGGGACTTGCAGGGTATTTCTGAGGTGAAGGTGGGGGGGCACACCGTTGGAACGGGGATTTGGGGTGTATATATGGGGTATACGGGAATACACTGTCAGTGTATTCCATTCAGGATCCTGGGAAAGCTGGGTTGCGGCGATTGAGCCCGTCAGTGCCACGTTACACTGACAAGCTTCTCCCTGGAATTGAAGTGATATGTAACCCCAATATATTCTTTGAATTCCCAGTCAGACAGTGGCACTATATGGCAGTAGCAAAAATAGTGGGTGTATATAGCCCCAATTCTATTGCTAGGGGACTTGCAGTGTATTTCTGGGGTGAAGGTGGGGGGGCACACCGTTGGAACGGGTATCGGGGGTATATATAGGGTATACGGGAATACACTGTCAGTGTATTCCATTCAGGATCCTGGGAAAGCTGGGTTGCGGCGATTGAGCCCGTCAGTGCCACGTTACACTGACAAGCTTCTCCCTGGAATTTAGCTCTTATAAGAGCTGTTGTGGTTGTCTTCTCCTTCCTATCCTAGCCTGTCCCTGCCTACCCAGAATCTAACCCCTAGCTAACTGGACGGAAACCTCCGTCCTCGGTGAATTGCAAGCTCAGAATGACGCGAACCTGGGCGTCGCTGTTCTTTTAAATTAGAGGTCACATGTTTTCGGCAGCCAATGGGTTTTGCCTACTTTTTTCAACGTCACCGGTGTCGTAGTTCCTGTCCCACCTACCCTGCGCTGTTATTGGAGCAAAAAAGGCGCTAGGGAAGGTGGGAGGGGAATCGAGTAATGGCGCACTTTACCACGCTTTGATTCGATTCGAACATGCCGAACAGCCTAATATCCGATCGAACATGAGTTCGATAGAACACTGTTCGCTCATCTCTATTGAGCACCAATAAATATCCCCCCAAGGATTTTGAGGCAAAAACTGTAACATTTTAGCCATAAAATACTAGCCTTGGAGTTATTGCTTTTTTGTCTTAAAGGGGTTGGTCACTTTCAGATTAATATTAACAAGCAAATGTACAATAAAAAGATATACAATTTTCCAATATACTTTCTGTATCAATTCCTCTCGGTTTTCTAGATCTCGGCTTGCTGTCATTCATTCTGTTACTTCTAGAAGATAAAACGCACCTGTGTGCACATCACAGTATATTGGAATATTGTATATCTTTTTATTGTACATTTGTTTGTCAATATTGGTCTGAAAGTGGCCAACCCCTTTAAGTCCCGCCACCAAAGGAGACTAAAAATGCAACATGTTTGAAAATTATTTTATGTATCCTACACAGTATAATTTGTGTGTATCTCTCTATCCCTTGCTAACATAGGTATATGCGTGTATATATGTATATAACACTTGTATTACTTTCTTTTAGGGAAGTGGCATTACCATAGGGACAAAGTCTGACGGCATATTTTTGAAGCCATATGAGGAATACACAGCGGAGCTCAAACTGATTCCAGAGAATTTTGTAGATTTTTACACTAAGAGGCCAGTGGACAGGGACAGGCTTATGACTATCCTTGCTAATGTCAATAGGCTCTGGATCAGAGCTAGCTACAACACTGCTAAAAATGCAGTCAGTAGGTAAGAACTATGTGATATGTTATATGCATCTGTGTCCTTGTTAGTACTGTATGTTTTTTACAAACAAACTACTTCCATCAATGACAACTCTTTACCTCATTCAATAGCTACTGCCCCACTGATTGTGACATAGTTATGATTTTTTTTTCTCTAGTCCCCACCTTTCCTGAGCAGTTGTTAGTTTCAGCACCATTATGCTCTTGGCTGTTAGATGGGAGGTCCCTGTCTCTCTGCTGCAGCCCAGAACCACCCACCTGACGCCAGAGCATAATGCTACGTCCACACGAGTCCATTCTGAGCTTTCCGTCTTCTGCATGCAGAAGATGGAAAGCTGTCAGACCGGGTCCGGCTGTGTGCGCCGGTGAGCGTTTTATGCTCTCCGCCGCAAAACCGTTATTTAAAACCGGACACAGAGTATTGCATGTCCGACTCTGTGTCCGATTTAAAAAAAAAAAACGGTTTCGTGGCGGAGAGCATAAAACGCTCATCGGCGCTCACGGCCGGACATCTTTCAAACCCATTCAAATGAATGGGTATGGAAAGATGCCGGCAGGTTTCCGTCTGCTGTTCAGTTTTGTGCAGGAAACGGAAACCTGTATGAAGGGAGACCGGGCGCAGATGTGAACAAGCCCTAACTGTGTGGCAGCTAACATTGCCTGGGAACAGTGGGGCTTAGGGAAGAAAATTCAACTGTGTACAGAATCAGAAGAGCTTTTCCTATTGAAGGGTGCAATGGAGGTGCTAAAGGTCCTCTTCAAATTATCTCCATTTTTCATTTAAAATTAAAAGTTAAATTCCTATTACAAATCTTAGTAGTTAGTTATAGTAAGTGCAACTGTTGTAAAGTAGCTACATGTACTGAAGTATAAAACATTATATTTTGTATACTCCTCCTATCTGCTAATAATCACCCTTTGTTATATTGTAGTTTTTCATGATCTTTTTTTGTTTGTAGAATAAGCTCAGTGACATTGGACACGGCTACTCCAAATGTAATAGACCTATTGCCAGCTGTACAAGTAGAGAATTGTGAATGCCCGCCTGGTTATGCTGGCACATCATGTGAGGTAGTGGAAACAATAAAGAAATATGAGATTGTTTTAGGTTCTTTTCTGTAAGGAAGGGTTCATGTTCATTATGTAGAGGATTCCTGTTTACCATAAAAGACTTAATACTGCAAATTTGCTACGATGATATTATCTTAGGTTTCTCTGCTCTGGTTCTTTGCTACAATGTATTAGCATTAGTAAGATGTTGTAGACTGGAGTTCAAGCAGTTTATCTTGTGCAGAAACCTGGAAAACACTATTAGGAAAAACTCCTTTTTTGTTGGAAACATGCCATTGTTGTGTATTAAACAAGAGAAAAGGAGTTACTTACACTTTCCTGTTGTGTGAGATCTCTGGTGTCTTTGGCACAAAACGCACTATAAGGCCACATGTAACATATTTGCTGCATTTAGCTTGCGGCAGAATCACAGGCAGCTAAACATCTACAGTACAGGTCTAGGGTAGTGGATGGGATTAAAACAAACCCACAAATTGCTGGAAAAATCCATAGCACAAAGTGTTTTGCTGTGGGTTTTCAACCTGTAGTGGGTCAGTTTCTTGCTACGGATTTGGCACAGTGTTCTAACTTTATATTACAATGGGGTAAAACCAGCTGATTTTGGCTGTTGTTTGTGCCTGTGGCCTAAACTTTAAGGGCTAGTTCACACGTAAAAACCGCCTGGCTTATTTTGGTCCCGAATAAAACCTCTTCCTAATTAGGAAACTGTTTTTTGACCTTGAGGCATTTTTTGGAGTGTTTTCTGGAGCAGTTTTTACCAAAACGCGAGGCGGCTCAGGTTTCCGCTTGAAGAAATGTCATGTTGCTTCTTTTTTCTGCTAGCAGCAAAATACTACTAGCAGGAAAAAAAAACTAGCAGTCTCCATAGACCACCATTGTATGGAGGCAGATTTTGAGGCGAAATCTGCTGTCAAAATGTTTCTCATTGCCCCCGTGTGAACTAGCCCTAAAGAGTTTGTCCAGGATTAAAAGAACATGGCTGCTTTACTCCAAATTCACTTCATTGGAGTTATGCTGCAATACCAGGCACAATCTATACACAGGAGTATGCTGTATGATGTAGAAAACAGCCTTGTCTAATCCTAGACTACACCTTTAACATGTCACCTAATGCCATAGTACATAATAATATATATTGGTATGACTGGGCTGAATATGAGTAGTATGAGTATGAGTAGCTGAAGTCATGTTTCTCATGTGTAAATCTGATTTCAGTATGTCTCCTTACTCTACTGTTCCCTGTTCTTACTCTTCTTTAGAAATAATTCGTGTATCTTTATAACAAAACTAAACAATTCTAGTTTACGTTCATTATAACCAGAAGTATTGACTGACGGTGAATCTGTTTTCTAGTCTTGTATCCCAGGACACTACAGAGTTGGTGGGACCCTTTTTGGTGGAATTTGTCAGGCTTGTGAGTGCAACGGCCACGCAACTGAGTGTGACATTCATGGCGCATGTTATGTAAGTACAGCGTGAAAAATGGCAAAAACATTATTGGATGTCACCAAACAAGAAGAGCTAAAGGTGGATATATAGTATATTAGATATATAGATTAGTCTAAAGTTGATCCAAAATGATAATTTCAATCAAAATGACCATTCAACATATAAACAATGAACAATTGCTTTTGCCGATCACTGATATACTATCATTGATTGGAAAGAAGTCCGGCAATGGTCGCTAGTCTATAAACAGTCTGAGAAAGAATGTTCCCAAAAAGATGTTTTTTCTTTCTGGTAGAATTATTGAACATGTATTAGTATTATGACCATCTGTAACAGTCAGTATAGAATACAATATGTGTAGCAAGAGCCATCAACCTCCTTCTGTCCGTTGTTTATGGCCACTTTTAATCACAGGCAATTCTCTATATACCTATACATGTCACTAGGTAATTGTAAGCTGCAAATAGTAATATTTTTGTGTATTCAAAGGTGAATGTTGTATTCTGACAGATTTCTTTCTGTTGGTATTCTGTATGTAATGAATTTTTAGTTGTTAGAAAGTTTTTCACATGACATTTTATAACTAGCTCCTAATTTCTATTCTTCAGGGTTGTCAGCACAACACTACAGGTCCTCACTGTGACCAGTGTCTGCCAGGCTTCTATGGGGACCCCACTGACGGAACCCCCAATGATTGCCAGCCATGTGCCTGTCCTTTGAGCATCTCCTCCAATAAGTAAGAAACATTGTTTACTTGTATTTACCCTTATGTATTCACATTGCTTTCTCCAAAGTTTTTAAGGTTTCTCTTTTATGTAAGGTAGGGATAAAAACACTGAGACCACCAACAGTGACAGACAGTAATGATCACCTTACATCGTGCTTAGAATGGAGAGAAATCTTTGTGACTATGTTGAGCTTCGTTTCTTCTTCCTTAATAATTGGTCTTGTCCATCATTTCAGTTTCAGTCCAACTTGTTATGTGTCCGGTGATGAAGATATTATTTGTGACCAGTGCGCACCCGGCTATACAGGGACCCGATGTGAGAAGTATGTATTTTTAGACTTACAAGATCTCCTGTTCTGTTACTGGTGTGTTTTTTGAAAATGTCTGTTTTGTAATATTAAAATTAAACCTAATGTAGGATTAAAAATAGTACCAAGCGTATTGTCCTTATTAGCTAAGTAGCGTTTTACTTGATGTTTGCAGAATTTATTGGATACAAATTTACATTGATCTATTGACTTTCAATTAGAATAACAGGGAGCCATACAATATTCTAATATAATGTATCTTTCTTAGGGCCAGTTCACACGGAGTTTACGGGTGCACATTCTGGCACGTATACACGTGTCAGAATGTGAGCGCTCAAAACAGATTCCATTCATTTCAATCGGTTGTTATGGGCATATAGTGCGCGTAATTTTGCGGCCGTGTAATTTTGCGTGCGCAAAATTACACGCGTTATATGCCTGTAACGACCCATTGAAATGAATGGGATCTGTTTTGAGCGCTCGCATTCTGACACGTGTATACGTGCCAGAATGCGCGCCCGTAAACTCCGTGTGAACTGGCCCTTATACCAATGCAGTAGACTGCTGTTTAGTGACACAGCTATTTCCTGGATTAATTGAACAGGTCTAAAAATGGTGTTGACCCCTGCTCATGTGACATGTGACCTCTAACATTGAGTTATAGAATTAAATGACATAAGATATTCAGGCCATGTGACCTGAACTAATTCATTACTTAACCCATTCTCTTTCTGTAAAATTTACCATCACATGTTCTACGTATGTGATATGTTGTAAGATTTAGCTGTTCTGATGAATTATTAAGTTTTTGGAGATTTGGTTGGGAAAGGAAATTCAGGCTTAGCTGGGGCATAACTGCACATAGATAAAATCATATCATAAGACTATAATATTAGATTAGTCTTGGCCTTACTTATTGTTTTCCCCAATATCATTAGATTACAATAAGATTTCATGAGATGATCTGTAATGTTGACAGTTACAAAGTCTGAAGTACCCTACATTCTTTCTAGGTGTGCAAATGGATACTTTGGAAACCCATTGGTGCCTGGAGGATCCTGTGTCCCTTGTGACTGCAATGGCAACATCGACCCTTTTGAAGATGGTCATTGTGATTCATTGACAGGAGAATGTCTTAGATGTATTGGTAACACAGCAGGGCACAATTGTGAAAGATGTGCAGAAGGTTTTTATGGGGATGCCATCTTGGCAAAGAACTGTACTGGTGAGTGTTTGTAGAGCCCATGTATCAGAGTATGATTGAGCATCAGGATGTCATTCATGTCCAGTGGCATTTGTTTCATATGTCTGTGTTCTAGAATATTCCTCTGTTATCTCTATATTAGTGCCCTCTTTGTTATATGGTACTTATATGGTACGTAGTGCAGGTTAACAATGGTTAGCCATCATATATGTATGGAGGATTTATTTATGCGTTATATCCTGTAATGATTTTTCTTTCTTATTTTCAGCATGTGGATGCCACCCAAATAGCTCAGCCTCTGCCACATGCCACCATGAAACTGGTTTGTGTCAGTGTAAACCTAATGTATTTGGGAAACAATGTGACCAGTGTGAGGTAAGAGCCACATTTGTGTGCACAGATATGCAAATCATGCAGTTGTTGTCTATGTCATAGGTGATCTTAATTTTTTTTTTTTTCTCTCTCCAGCCTGGATTCTTTGGCTTGACGTCTGGTCTTGGTTGCCTTCCATGTAACTGCAGTCTACCAGGTTCAGTTTCTGAAATGTGCAATGATGCTGGGCAGTGCCCATGTGTTGATGGCGTGGCAGGGGATAAATGTGATATCTGTGCTCATGGATTTTATGGATACAATGATGGCGGCTGCACACGTAAGTTTTATTAGATTAGTTTTAAAAGGTGTCTGTTGGTGTGGTCATGAAATGTATATTGATAATCTGACTGATAATCTGAATGTTAATGATGACACCTTGAATGTTCGCATTGTGTATATTCAGGACATCCTAAAAGCAAACAAAATCATTTTTCTTTTTGCTATTACCTTTTCATATGAGGAATTCTCCCATAGGCAGGAGTCACCTGTGTAGATGCAGTTTCTTGTTCTATTTATTGATTGATTGATTTATTTAGCTTACTAGTATAGCACCATCATATTCCACAGCGCTTTACAGACATTGTCAGTCATTATATAGCGCTTACAATCTACATTCCCTATCAGTATGTCTTTGGAGTGTGGGAGGAAACCGGAGTAACTGGAGGAAACCCATGCAAACATGGGGAGAACATACAAACACCTTGTAGATGTTGTCCTTGGCCAAAGCAAAAAGTAAATCAAAACAAAGAAAAAAAAAAAATATAGCAAAGACTTTTACATTTCTCTTTTGCTTCCTCTGCCATGTTTGACTGCAAAAACTGCACTGAAAGTTTCATGTGTGAATCCAGGCTTAGATTGTTATGACTCTGTAGTCTATGGTCGTTTTAATGAAATTATGTCACTGTGTGAAATTAATTTTATTGAATTCATTGCCAGATGTAACAGATGTTTGATGCTTTGTGTTTATCTCTAGCTTGTGACTGTTCTCATACCCAGAATAATTGCAACCCAACAACTGGTGAATGTATTTGCCCTCCGAACACCCATGGGCCAACGTGCGAATATTGTGATGCTAACTACTGGGGCCATGATTCTGAGCTTGGATGTTTGGTATGAAATGGAATTTGCAACTTTTAATATAGTGATGTGTGGAGGTAGTGTATACCAGTAGTAACAGAGTGATGGGTATATGCAAGTACATTTTTCAGGAGTCTTCTGGATTCACCTCTATTTTTGTGTCAATTCTTAGCAGTCTTAATTTCCTTTAATGACATATAATAAATATGTCGTACTACACATGTAAATATCCAAATTCATCAATTGGTAGAGACCAAATACTTTTGGTTTCTGTTAAATTCAGATATTTTCATAAAGATCTTCAAATGAAAGAGTCTCTTTCAGAAGAAAACTTGTAATATACCATGTAGAGTGACTTTGCTTATTTTTCCTGGTTTGTTAAGTCAGGTGAAGACTACAGCACTTAAGGAAAAATTAAACTCAAAGCGAGCTTTTATTTCTACATCAATATTCTTTTTTGGATAGATGAAAAAAATCTGTAGGATAGCTACATATATAATTATATAGGGATAGATAGATAGATAGATAGATAGATAGATAGATAGATAGATAGATAGACTTTCAGGCTCCATATCTCACCATTCACTACAGCTTCCAATGTGAGACTACCATCATCTTATAGACAATCATCTTGCCTACCTCATACATAAATCTGACTTGAAACTTTTTAACATATGATTAGTTATTCTTGTCATGTAACTACATATGTCAAGATTATGAAGCAGTGGTTGAATAATGATAAAAGAGAGGTGCTGGATTACTCCCCACAGTCCTCAGACCTCAACCCAATTGAACACTTGTGGGTAGAGTTGAAGAAAAAGCTGTATTCATACCCAAATAAGCCGACCAGTATGTGCCAACATTGGGAGCGTGTAGAAGAGACCTGGAATCAGATTTTGGTTGGAGACATACTTGAATCCGATGAAGAACCTGCCCAGAATACAGAATCTGTATCATACTAATCATATGCTAAATAGTTGCAAGTCTAATTTATGTATGGCATAGCCAAGATGATTGTCTATAATGATGGTAGTCTCACGTTTGAAGCTGTAGTGGATGGTGAGATATGGAGCCTGAAAGCCAAAAGTTTAAGATATTGTTACCTTTCTGCTCATCAGTGTAGATGTGTGAATATATATATATATATATATATATATATATATATATAAATATATACATATATATATATATATATATATATATATATATATATATATATATATATACATATATATATACATATTATGAAAGATAAACCCCCTAGGTCACAGAAATAACTTGCATCTGACAAAAGTAATAATATATAAAAAATGGTTGACAAGCCTCAAAGCTTCTGGGAGAAGAGACAGATGAGACAAAAATGAAACTTTTTGGAAAGGCACATCAACTCTATGTTCACAGAGGGAAAAATGAAGCATATATTGAAAAGAACACAGGTCCCTACTGTGAAACATGGAGGAGGCTCTGTTATGTTCTGGGGCTACTTTGCTGCATCTGGCACAGGATGTCTTGAATCTGTGCAGGGTACAATGAAATCTCAACACTATCAAGGGATTCTAGATAGAAATGTGCTGCCCAGAGTCAGAAAGCTTGAGTCACAGGTCATGGGTCTTGCAACAGGATAATGACCCAAAAGACACAGCTAAAAACACCCAAGAATGGCTAAGAGGAAAACATAGGACTATTCTGAAGTGACCTTCTATGAGTCCTGACCTAAATCCTATTGAGCATCTTTGGAAGGAGCTGAAACATGCCGTCTGGAAAAGGCAGCCTTCAATCCCGAGACAACTGGAGCAGCTTGCTCATAAGGAGTGGGCCAAAATACCTGCTGAGAGGTGCAGAAGTCTCATTGACAGTTACAGGAATAGTATGATTGCAGTGATTGCTTTAAAAGGTTGTGTGACAAAATATTACGTTACGGGAACCGTCATTTTTGTCCAGGCCTGTTACATGAGTTTTATTTTTTTTTTAAATTCTGTTGAAGCGAAAAGCAACTTTCATTTGTTCATTTTCATTGAATTTTTATTAATTATTACTTTTGTCAGAGTCAAGTTATTTCTGTGACCATTGTGGGTTTTTCTTTCATTAAACGATGTTGACCAACAATTTTGTCCATGTGTGTATATATAAGTTAAATATCTGTAGAGAAAACTATCACTGCGTTACTACAATCCGCTGGTGGATGACACAACAGACGCCTACTATGTATTAGTACTATTTTTGGCATTCAGATAACACACACAAACAATTAGGGAACCTAATGAACATTATAGATAAACAGGGATAGGATGGACCAGATAAACCTGAAATTGCTGTCCTATGCATGCACACAATGTTTATTTATGTGCCTCATTGTGAATTATTGTAGGAATGCAATTGCAGTAGGGAAGGCTCGAGCAGTCTCCAGTGTGACCTTACAACAGGCCAGTGCCCATGCAGAGAGGAGTTTGGCGGGCAGATGTGCAATTCTTGTCAATTTGGATACAGAAAATACCCCAGCTGCATATCTTGTGACTGTGATGCCAAGGGAACCCAGTCTGCTTGGTGCGATGATGCCCAGAAAGTCTGCAGCTGTGAAGAAGAATCTGGTGCCTGTGCTTGCAAGGTTAGTAATTGTGCAACAAAGGTGGAAGAGTGATCAATACGCTAAGCTAGTCTCTGTGTACAGGCAGGCGCTGCAGTATCAGCTCAATGGTCTGCAAGTTTTGGCTCTCAACAATAGAGATGCTTGGTCATGCACTGCCATCTACTGGAAAATTTTTGTAATTACTACTGTCTTCTATAGTAATGTTTGATTATAGAGAGGAACTAAAATCACTTTCACTAGAGGTATCCTGATTCGGGCTGCGGTGGATTCAGTCACAGACAGGTTTTGTTGCCCAATGGAAGACTACACATATGTAATTATTATATAATATGTACAGTATGTATGAAAAATATCTCTGTATTACAGGAGAATGTCATTGGAAGCTATTGCAATGAATGTAAAAGTGGGACCTTTGCTCTCCATACTGATAACCCTCTTGGTTGCTCACCATGCTTCTGTTCTGGGGTCTCCGAGCTGTGTGCAGAGATTGAAGACTATGTGCACATTCCTGTGAGTTTTTTATTTTATTTTCTATTCACTGCATTCCGGGTGCATTCAAGGCTTAATATAGTTCTAACAAGTAATACAATGTATGCAAATGTATTGTAGATTTCCATGGCCCAGGGTCAGTCCCTTCTCCGTGTGGTGTCTCCTGGTAATATGAATGGGACCACAGATGGTGTGTTTTCGGAGGAGGTCGATATGCTGCTGGATGCATCGGTTATAAGACAGACCTTGTTCTCAGATACATTTTACTGGCAGTTACCAGGACAGTTCCTTGGTGAGAAGGTAAGTAAAGCTTCTTGCAATTGTTCACACTACAGCAGAATACTGTCATGCTGCTTTTTCTAGTAAGTATTTTCTTGGCTGAATGTGTCATTGAGGGGGATACTGTAAAATTCCACTAGGAGATGATTGTCCACATCAGATAAATATGGCGTCTATTTGTGCCGTAAAGTTTGTGGCAGAATTCTGAGGCTGAGCCTTGTGTTTCTGCTGCAGTTTGCAGCTTTGCACTGGTCTGCATTCGGTGGAGCTAAACCTGCCATGGTCTCTGCCATACTCTTCTCAGCAACAAAGGACACGCAGGGAAATCATATATCACCGTATGAATTGCAGTACAATTTCCTATTGACAGTGGCTGCAAACACTTTTTCACAATAATTTTGTTGCAATAAAACACGCCAAAATCTTGCCAGGAAAGTGCCATGTGAAAATATTCTTAGGGCAATATTCAGTTTAATCCCTTTAAAGCATACTACCTTGAGTAATGTGCAAATATAGTAAGATGCTTTATTGAAACTTTGGGGACACTGTTTTAATCAATGTGGAATGGGGTATGGCCTAGCAGGAAAGGGGTGTGTCCTGGAGAGAAGGGGTATGGCATATACGGAAAGGGAAAGGGGCATGGCCTATGTTGTGACCCGGTGATCCAAAAATGCACCAAAAATGTGGCAAGAACTTTTGAGCCCTCTATATGAGGTGTAAAGTTAGACTAGACAGTCTTAAGAATGCAAAAGTTTGAAACTGCCTAGCCTAAGTTTGTACTGTCTATCTTTTAGAAAGTATTAGTAAAGCTGCCCAAATATGCCCCAAGTATCAGTAACAGTGACCATGTAGTTGTACATATAACAATGCTAGAGCAACTAGTAATGCACCCAGGTAGGATCATTAGAGAAAGTATATCATGGCGCCCACATAGAGCTGAACTTCTGGTGAGTGCAAAGTTCCACATGGGAAGGTTCCTCAATACGGGCTACATGAGAGATTTCTTAAAAAGTGAGCTACTGTAGGAGGGGATTCAGGTACCCAGTATAAGGGGATCAAGCCACCATTGTTTTTTTGTGGGACAAATACAACTCGATTAGAAAATTCAATTACCAGTGAAACCTCACCAAAAGCGCTAACAAAGTTGTATTACTTCTATGTATGATATTTCATTATCTTTTACTTTTAGTATACTGCATGTTGATGCTCTTTCTCTAAGTCCTGTAATATGATGTAAATGAATGATTTGCATCCTGTTTTGCTTTGTGACAGCTAATGGCCTATGGAGGGTTAATGTCCTATGTTATTACATATTATGCACTTGCTGATTCTGGTCCTTCGGATTTGGAGCCACACATTATAATGAAAGGTGGACATCTTAAAAAGCTGACTATATATATGGATAAACCAAGTCCTGCTATTGGTATTAGGAGTGAGATGAAAATCCGCATGGTGGAGGTAAGAACTATTAGCAGTGTGACTTATAAGCATGGCCATGTATCACATTCAAGGAAGTACATCAAAGATACCACTTTAATGTTTTCTTTTCATAGTGTGAACAACCTCTTTTCTATATGTTCCACCACTTTGCATACCTTCAATTATAACGCCACTTAGCACATACAGGGTACATGTCAATATATGGAGTATGCCATGTCTTTATTAAAGAAATATTTTTGTCTTCTCCATTTTTCAGGCCTTTTCTCCTCCTTCCCTTCCCTCAGACGCTTAGTTTTAATTGCATACGTATAAGTTTCTGGTCTCATCGAAATATATATTTACTCATTGTGCAGGCTGCTCCTGTTTTCAATGGATCTACACAAAAGTCATAGATTATAATTGTGTTTCTTTTACATTTTTTCTACTGCAGAATAATTGGAAATATCATAACTCTGTGTCTGAAACATCAGTTACAAGGAAGGATTTCATGTCTGTCCTGAGCAACATTGATTACATCCTTATAAAGGCATCGTATGGCTATGGAGTACAACAGAGCAGGTACATGTGTAGTATGCAGTGGATACAGTCATCTACTGTATATTCTATGACAAGCTTCATACTAAGTTTAGTCCTACAAAGTATGACATCACCAAAATAGTTTCAGATCCCTTGGTGAAGACATAAAGCTTCATAAGAGATTGTTCTAAAGGTTGCAAAATTAACAGGTCCTTTTTTGTAGGGAGTGTCAAGGATAAAACCTATTGATCTTTTTTGTCATAAAGGTGCTAGGAACTGAAAATAAGGCTGTTTAGTAACATAGCATTGTTAGGAATGTGGGACTATTTGTGTCGGGGCAATGACTAATGTGACTAATAGATCTAGAATTTCACAAGGTTTGGTAATATGATCACTGAGTGGAATACTCTTCATGTACACTAGAAGTGCATAGGCTGACCTATGGTGACAATATTTACATGCAAGAAGACAGAGCGAGCAAACCATCCCAACCCCAATTCTATTATATTTTTTATAATAGTAAATTAGTGCAAATAAGACTTTATAGGTGAAAAAAAAGGAATTTGCTCTTAGCGCCACCTACTGGAAGGTAACTCTCTATAGATTAATACCTGATTTTCAAAAGAAATCTAATCTGCGAATAAATAGCCAAGTCAGTATATTTGTTTGACTCCTTTAGATAAAATCTATTCACCTGAATGATATGTTCACCTTCAAATATGGTATAACATCACATATACTGTATCTGTACATAAACAGTAACTTTGTGTATACATTGCATTACTTGTCTTGCACTGGTTGTTAAGGAGGCTGTATTTTAACTAAAAGCCTCATTCACCATTCTTCTGGCTGTTATTGGAAACAGTCAACAAGCATGCTGTCAGACCATCTCTAGTAGCTTTACTGAACTCCTGTCATGCATTTGATACATGCTATTTCATACTGATAACCTCGCCATAGTGTTAGTCATCAACATCTGATCTGTAAGGGTGTGATTCCTAGACCCCACGCAGATCAGCTCTTATTACCTGCATCCTCAAACCATCCCCAGCTGCACCTGGAGGCTGTTAGAACAGCTTATCTGTGTTGTGTCCAGGTGTCAGACCCTCACATAACAGATACTGTTGACCTGTTTTATGGATAGATATAAAACATGCATTAGGGGCAACTCCTTTTTGGTAAACCCCTTTAACCCTTTCTACTGTATATCTTATAACAATAATATGTGGTGTAAACAATACAATTTCCAGAATGAAAATCACTTGATCGAGCTATGTGTAGATACTTAACTAGTGAGTACAGTTAGCAGATTCCAGCTCTGAAGCATGCATTATTATGAATGTAGCTCTACAACAAGCTGCCACTTATGTATATATAAAATTACTAAACTATCTATGTGAACTGCAAAATTCAATCTGGCAATAAGATAGATGTGTAAGTAGTAGATGTTGTAGTTACATACGGTACTGTTTTTCTTGTTAAAGGATATCTAATATCTCAATGGACATTGCTGTAGAAGCAGCGGACATGCATTCTGGCCGGGAGGCAGCTCATCTCATTGAGATCTGTGAATGTCCTCCTGGGTATACAGGCCTCTCATGTCAGGTGACTTGTCGGACATTATTCACTTTGGTTTTATCTAGAGAGGAATAGCTCTACTCCATTTATGAAGTTTTATCTTTTCCTTCATCAGGACTGTGCATCTGGCTACTACAGAGAGAATGTGGCAGAAGTGAATTTGCTGACGACACAGCCATTTATTGCCCCCTGTGTACCTTGTCAGTGCAGTAACCACAGCGAGGTTTGTGACCCACATACTGGAGAATGTCTGGTAAGTTTCATGTAGCTTTAGAAGTCATAAGGCACGTATAAGTATAGTATATTTTCACAATCTGCTTTCTTCCATTTAATGGTATATCAGCTGTAGCAGGCAGGTACTTTTATTAAATGAGCCAGACAGTATCTAGGACAGGGAGGTTTTTCTAGTCTAATTAGGTTTTCACTGTGAAATGGATTGTAAACCTCTGACAATGCAAACCCATAAATCTCACTAGACAACAGCGGCAGTAAGCTCCATAAATCTCCAAATGTTCAAAAATAGAGATGGGGCTAAAGTTAAGGGAAGTAGACAGAGATGAGCAGAGGCTTTGAAACATACACAAACTGGAAGGGAATTAAAGCGATATCTCCCTAGCTATCATTTCTATCACAACTATCATTTCTGCTGTCTGAAGGGTAGTCCTAAGCTGGAGTAGAAGGACCGGGACTGCCCATCTGACAGCAAAGGGCATCAATGGGCTGAAACTACCAGTAAAGATTGCTTAGGAGCAATGGAGGCTAAAGAAAAATTTCCAGCTGTACTAGATTCAGTAGATCAGGTGCTATTGAAGGATGCAAAGACTTGGAATTGGTAGAAGTTATGAAATGTCCTCTTTAAACCATCTGTGTTTGTGAATCTTGAAGGTCATAGGTCTAAGGATCATTACTTTGGCTTAGCAGGTATGAACAGTTGTGTTACTTGAATGGTCTCCTGTTTATTCCAGTGGTAACAGTCTCGCTCAGTGGATGATTTGCTTCCATTCAGTGGTTTACTACAAAATGTCAGATAACTCTCTGAACCGCTTTCCACAGAATTGTATCACAGCCCTCCCTAACCTGTATGTACTCCACTTTCCTTTAAGGAAATACATTTAAATCAGACTTTTATTTAATAGCTAAATCCCTTTAAATTATGTTGGCCCTTCATTAGACTGCATATATTTAGAGAGTACCAGGAGTTTTTTGACTATTTCCTTAAAACCTAGATTTTTTTTCCCCTTAAAATAATGGAAAAACATTATGGTCCCACTGCCTCCAGTTATCTGGCTTGAGACCTAAATCTCAGCCTGTTTATGAATGCTTGTGAATAAGACCTTTGTGGTACAATGGGACTTAAGAAAGGTTGTCTCATGTTTAAAGAATGTCGATATAAACTCCTTCTCTACTGGTGCCATACCCATGGGCTCCCCCACCACCTAAATAGTAATCTTACAGCCAAATGCTGCTGGAGATGTGGGTCCTCTGAGGACTTCTTGCTCCAGATATTCTGGACATGGCCCCGATTTATCCCGTTTTGGGTGGGCATCTGCTTTCTGGTTTGACAGATATTGGACCTTACTTTAGACCCCAAAACGTACCTGTTCAACCTACCCCCTGACAGTAATGGAAGAAATCCCTAAAATTACTGCTCCACTCCTGACTGTGGCCAAATGCCTTATAGCTTGTGATTGGCGACAATCAGCCCCACTCTCTGAAATTGACCTATATGCGATTTGTGATTTTACTATCGCTAACATACAAAGCCATCCACAACCTGTCCCCTCCATATATCTCGGACCTAATCTCCCACTACCTGCCCACACGTAACCTCAGATCCTCCAATGACCTCCTACTCCGCTCTGCTCTCATCCGCTCCTCACACAACCATCTCCAAGATTTCTCCTGTGCATCCCCCATACTCTGGAACTCCTTACCAAGACACATAAGACTGACCCCCACAATCACAGGCTTCAAGAAGGCCCTGAAGACTCACCTATTCAGGAAGGCCTACAACCTCCAATAACACTATCACCGCACCACCATCTAAACTGTCTCCCCCTCTCCTTCTGTCTCTACCCCCCTTCCCTCATAGATTGTAAGCGCTCGCAGGCAGGGCCCTCTATCCCACTGTGCCAGTCGGTCACTGTTAGTATTATATCTACCTCTATATTCTGTGTACTGTATGTAACCCCCAAATGTAAAGCACCATGGAATTAATGGTGCTATATAAATAAACAACAATAATAATAATAATAATAGAACAATGGAATACCTCACTTCCACCATTGAAGATAAGTTAGAGACTTTCCCCACAGTGTGGTCACTTTTGGACTCTTATGCTGCGACCCATCAGCTTTAGACTATGCCCAGATGCAACTACGCCCCTCGCCGCTTTCCTGACTTAATACTTATCATTCGTTTGCACGTTTTCCCCTAATGTGTTTCGTCCTGTCTTTTTTCTTTGCGCTGTAAAATTTTGCCTACTAGCTGACTACCATGCATCACCCTTGCCACAGTAGCTTGTTTTCCTGATGTCACCACCCAAATAAATCTCCCCTTACAGTTTACACCTTCAATTGTTCTTATATCTTCTTTCTTGTTCTTGTATAACTTGACACTTCCTTTGATTTTTCTCTTTATTTTGAAAATTTAATAAAAATACAGTCGAAAAAACCAAAAACAAAGGTTGTCTCATGTGTAAGAAAACCGCCCAGTATTCAGCTTATGCTAGGTTCCAGAATGAAAATATATGATATACAATCCAATTTAATGTTTAACATTTATTAAAAATATGATACTTTCTGTCTATATACAGTAGTTACACAGTATATTTCGTTTCACTGTACAACGTCTTCTCTTTATATTACCATATTTATTTTGTACTTAATCACATTTTGCAGGGTTGTCGAGACCATACTGCTGGACATAATTGCCATATTTGTGCCCCTGGGTACTATGGCATAGTAACTGGCTCAATCTCAGATTGCTCGCTGTGTGCCTGCCCTAAAGGCAACTCAAAGAGGTAATCCATAAGGAATTCCAGCTCTGCAACATTGTCTACTTTATATGCTGCATGTTAAATCTATCCATTTACAGAAATGTTTCTGTTTATTTTTCATTTATGTGAAATTTCTTAACTTTGCCTTCAGAATTCTAAATTTCTATTGGAACATATAAAGTGATTTCTTAGTAGTGAGAATTGTTCATTATTTTATGCAGCTTTTTATAATAGCCATAAGGAATTTTGTAGTGTATGTTTCCATAAATTATTTTCAGGATGCCAATTTCTGACCATGCAAGGCCCGTACATTATGCTGACATACAGTGCCTACAAGTAGTATTCAACCCCCTGCAGATTTAGCAGGTTTACACATTCGGAATTAACTTGGCATTGTGGCATTTGGACTGTAGATCAGCCTGGAAGTGTGAAATGCACTGCAGCAAAAAAGAATGTTATTTCTTTGTTTAATTTTTTTTTTTAATTGTGAAAAGTTTATTCAGAGGGTCATTTATTATTCAACCCCTCAAACCACCAGAATTCTGTTTGGTTCCCCTAAAGTATTAAGAAGTAGTTCAGGCACAAAGAACAATGAGCTTCACATGTTTGGATTAATTATCTCTTTTCCAGCCTTTTCTGACTATTTAAGACCCTCCCCAAACTTGTGAACAGCATTCATACATGGTCAACATGGGAAAGACAAAGGAGCATTCCAAGGCCATCAGAGACAAGATCGTGGAGGGTCACAAGGCTGGCAAGGGGTACAAAACCCTTTCCAAGGAGTTGGGCCTACCTGTCTCCACTGTTGGGAGCATCATCCGGAAGTGGAAGGCTTATGGAACTACTGTTAGCCTTCCACGGCCTGGACAGCCATTGAAAGTTTCCTCCCGTGCCGAGGCCAGGCTTGTCCGAAGAGTCAAGGCTAACCCAAGGACAACAAGGAAGGAGCTCCGGGAAGATCTCATGGCAGTGGGGACATTGGTTTCAGTCAATACCATAAGTAACGTACTCCACCGCAATGGTCTCCATTCCAGACGAGCCCGTAAGGTACCTTTACTTTCAAAGTGTCATGTCAAGGCTCATCTACAGTTTGCTCATGATCACTTGGAGGACTCTGAGACAGACTGGTTCAAGGTTCTCTGGTCTGATGAGACCAAGATCGAGATCTTTGGTGCCAACCACACACGTGACGTTTGGAGACTGGATGGCACTGCATACGACTCCAAGAATACCATCCCTACAGTCAAGCATGGTGGTGGCAGCATCATGCTGTGGGGCTGCTTCTCAGCCAAGGGGCCTGGCCATCTGGTCCGCATCCATGGGAAGATGGATAGCACGTCCTACCTGGAGATTTTGGCCAAGAACCTCCGCTCCTCCATCAAGGATCTTAAGATGGGTCATCATTTCATCTTCCAACAAGACAACGACCCAAAGCACACAGCCAAGAAAACCAAGGCCTGGTTCAAGAGGGAAAAAATCAAGGTGTTGCAGTGGCCTAGTCAGTCTCCTGACCTTAACCCAATTGAAAACTTGTGGAAGGAGCTCAAGATTAAAGTCCACATGAGACACCCAAAGAACCTAGTTAACTTGGAGAAGATCTGCATGGAGGAGTGGGCCAAGATAACTCCAGAGCCCTGTGGCGGCCTGATCAAGTCTTATAAAAGACGATTATTAGCTGTAATTGCAAACAAGGGTTATTCCACAAAATATTAAACCTAGGGGTTGAATAATAATTGACCCACACTTTTATGTTTAAAATTTATTAAAATTTAACTGAGCAACATAACTTTTTGGTTTGTAAGATTTATGCATCTGTTAATAAGTCCTTCTCTTGTTTGAAGTTTGAAGGCTCTAACTTATTTGCATCTTATCAAACCTGCTAAATCGGCAGGGGGTTGAATACTACTTGTAGGCACTGTATTAGCAAAGCTTTCAACAGCCTGCAACTGACATGACAAGCATTTAGTGGTCACATATAGAACATATAGCATTAATAATTCGAGATAGAACATGGCATAACCATGTTTTTTTTCAAAGCTGGTCATCTCACACCACTTGTTGAGCCAAGTGGAAAGACTGGGTAAGACACATGATGGATCCTGAGGAAAACTGCATCTTGTGATACTATTCATCGGGCCCTTCCAATATTTCTTCATAGCTTTCTTCACATCCCTAAACCTCATGTTAGATTGTGAGCTCTGCCATATTGTTCTCTCTGTCTTTCATGTGGTTATGTTGCCATAGTTTTTATCATGTTTATTTTTCTTCAGTTTTAGTCCAACCTGTGTACTAGAAGGAACCAATGATTTCCGCTGCGATGCTTGTCTGCCTGGATATGAGGGAAGACACTGTGAACTGTATGTATCATCTTAACAAAGTAATGTAACTTCAGCTTGTCATAAAGATACAAATATTTCTGGACAAAACCTGAATGCTAGATTTGGAAGCTGTAAATCTAATTTTTGTGCTGAGCTTGGACATCTCATTAGGACCCAGGCTGCTACCAGAAAATGACAAGGCCATTCATAAGGTATCTTTTACTATTATGAAGGTGACGATTAGACTCTTTTGTTCTGAGTCTCCAAGTAAGGCCTAATTTTACTGATTTATATCATTCCCGGTGTGATACATGTGTTTGTGTGGGCTTCCAGCAATATAGGTGCGAAATAAATGTGAACCAGAGTTTCTACTGTGATTATTCTTGGGTTCTTTCCTCTGCCTAATGAATAATAAGCCCTGTGCCTACTCCATATAATAAGGGACAGTTTCTGAGGAACAAGGGCTACTGCCAGCAGGTGTCAAACTGTGATCTTGACGCCCTTGTGTAGGTCAAGCAGTGTCATCTGAGATTAAACAGAATTGTTACTGGACGGTATATGTTCCATCTGTACTTTCGTTGCATCCATTTTGTAGCTGGCGGGGTGTTTTTCGGTCTTCATCACAGATATGTGGATTATCAGTATTGACTATATTATATACAGTAGTCAGTGGTGGACTGACAGGAGGGGCATTAGGCTATATTTACTAATACATTTGTATTAGCAGTTCTGCTGTACAGAAAAGTAATAAAATCCACCAGCCCGTCCTCTGTGAATCTTCTCCTATCCTTTGGTTCTATTTTTTCTTATGTTATAGTAAAACTGAGGAATACACTACTGTGCAAAAGTTTTAAACATCCGTGGAAGAAATGCTGCAAAGCAGGAATGTCTTTTTTTTTTTTTTTTTTTTTTTTTTTTTTAATTGAAGCTCTAATAGTTTATTTTTGCCAATTAGTAAAATTGAGTGAATAAACTAAAGATGAACCTATATCAAATCAATGTTCAGTGTGACCACAATTTGCCTTTAAAGCAGCATCGATTCTTCTAAGTACATTGCATATAGTTTTGGAAGGAAGATGGCAGGGAGGTTGTTCCACACATCTTGGGAGAACTAAGCATGGATCTTCTGTGGTTGAAAGCTTTCTCAAATCCTTCTGTCTCTTCATGTAATCCCAGACAGATTGGATAAAGGCTCTGTGGGCACCATACCATCACTTCCAGACATCTTCCTCCAAAAATTTCTCTCTTAGGCCCCATTCACACGGGGCATTGGGTGGCGTATTTTGACCCTGATTTTGTTGTGGGAAGCCACGTCAAAATAGGACCAAAATGCGCCTTCCCACTCCGAACTGGGCCCAAATGAATTGGCCTAGTCCAGAGGGTGCTACTACAAGGCAGACGCCGCGGCTGAATCAGCCACGGAATCTGCCTGAAGAAAGGGAAGCTCACGGAAAAAAGGATGCCAGCGGTCTGCATAGCCCTCTATTGTGAGGGGGCGGATTCTG
Source organism: Leptodactylus fuscus (assembly GCF_031893055.1). Classification (NCBI taxonomy): domain Eukaryota; kingdom Metazoa; phylum Chordata; class Amphibia; order Anura; family Leptodactylidae; genus Leptodactylus; species Leptodactylus fuscus. Next base: position 73,250,381 of record NC_134268.1, on the reverse strand, counting down.
ACGTGGATTCAGTGCCAAAATCCGCCCCCTCTTGCCCCGTGTGAACGAGCTTTAAGTCATTTATCTCATTTTGTTAATTGACAAAAATAAACTGTGAGTGCTTCTATTTTTGAAAGAATTCTTATGTTGCAATTATTTTCTCTGTTTAAAAATTTACTGTATACAGAAATCTTTTCTGTGTATCCCCGAAGCTCAGCCATTTTTCAGATTCGCAGTCATGGGATCTACTGTATTTCTTCTGTACTTTTAACTTTCATTTCTGGGTTGGGTGTTCCTTTAAGGGGTTGTATTAATGAACGTCTTAATAATGCGAATGTTATACTGTGTAACAGTAAGTAGGAGGTTTTTGTTTCTTGTATTTCTAATTTCTTTAATAAGATAATTTTTTAGGCATAGTGTTATGTTCTGCAAGTTAACTTAAAAAAATAATAAATAACCTGCGGAGCTCAACTGTGCTCTGAGCCGCAAAGCTACCCTGGTGTGAACGAAGCCCGACAGTGTCACTGCCAGGCTACTCCACATCTGGGTGTCTCTGTTAGCCTCACAGAGACAGCCTCTGCAGCTCAAAGCAGCTGCTAAAGAAATACAGACTAGTCAGAACCTCTGAGCTAGACAAAGACCAATTCAGAGTGTGTGCTTCTAGTGCAATTCTGAAACAAGGCAGCTTGCTGCCAGAGAACTAAGATGCGCGGCGCATACAATCCTCGCTCCCATTGAAATCAATGGGAGCATGTACGGCCTGCAAAGAGTCCCGCGGCGTAGACGTGCCACATCACGTGGCACGTTACACCGTGTGAACCCTCCCTAAGGCCAACTTCAAAACAACAACACTGGAACCATGCACACAACAACTCAGAAATGAGGATCTGGACTGAGGCTAGGGCAGCGGGCTAAGCCCAACCAACCAGCCCAGCTGCCCATGCCAGGCACACAGTGGCTGACACCCTTGTCAGTCAGAGAACCAGCCACGCCCAGCTGCTGCAAGGAAGTTAACCCCTGCTAAGCAGGGCTGCCATCAAGTAGGAAAGGGTGACAGCTGGCAAAACGCAACAACAGAGGAGCTGGCTGCAACCCATCCCCTTGACCGCAGCTGCCGCACTGTCCTAACACATAGCTTTATATATACCTAGTATGAAATGGGCTATCCAAAAATGTACAACTGACAGGAAACCAATGATGGGGCCCGTTCACACGGGCACAGAGGGGGCAGATTATGGCGCGGAATCCACGTCATAATCCGCCCCCTCACAATGGAGACCACTAGAGTTCTTTTTTCCGCTACCGGCATGTTGCCGCTAGTGGAAAAAAGAAGCGACATGACCTTTCTTGAGGCAAAAACCGTGACTTTTTTAAGGTTCATTCACTGTCTGGGAGGGGAAAACCACCTGGCGTTTTCTGAAGCGGTTTTTACCAAAAACTGCTCCAGACAACTTTCCAAAAAATGCCTCAAGGTCCAAAAACCGCTTTCTAATTAGGAAGTGGTCTTTTTCCAGACCAAATCACGCCACACGTAATTCACGTGTGAACTTAGCCTAAGTGTGACTTTCACTCTGTATTTCAAGGTGCCACAAAGCTCCTGTGAGTGACATGAACAAATCACATCTCCATACTTTTTAGCTACCGTGCCTGGTTTTACCTCCATTGACCTGAATGTGACAAAGCATTAGTACAATATATTACGACGAGTACAAAGCTCTGGCTGGTGAACAATAAAGGGGGCATTGGGAGGTGGTCCCCTTGAATATCCTGAGGTTCTTTAACATAGTTATTGTTATGTTATACTTAGGTGTTCTCTTGGCTACTTTGGCAATCCTACGGAGTCTGATGGCAAATGCCAGTTATGTGACTGCAATCCAGCCGGTTCATTGAATGATAACTGTGATAGAATAACTGGCCAATGCTCTTGTAAACCCGGAGTAACTGGACGACTTTGTGATATGTGTGAAGCAAGACATATTCTTCTGGACCAACAGTGCATATGTAAGTTTGTTTTTGTTACTGTATACCAATACATTTGCACTCTATAAAATGGTTCAGCTACTTTTACCAGGCACAAGAATGACATACTACTATTTGTTATGGTTGTGTGACAAGTCATGTGACTTCCCTAGCCCTTAGTCAATGGATTATATTTGGAGGATGGTCTTTCCTTCCTGATTGTAATTCCATGGTACCTTTTTGTTTCTTTTTTTATCATATTAGATATAAAAGGCATATATAAAGAACAAAAAAAGAAGTAAATGGATATGTTGCACAACTCGTGTATAACTTGTGTATATGTGTACTTCTATAAAGTAAAACCATTACTACATGGCTGTCACATGTGTCCTTTATTATATGAGTAAGCCTGACCACCCCGAGAAAAAACAGTGGAGAAGAATTAAAAGTAAATAGGGGAATGCAGTTTTTGTCTTCAGTCCAATGAATTACAACTTTTATATTTGGAACCCCTATTTATAAGAGAATAAAGATATCTACAGATAGATTGCTTATTATGGGACACAGCTCTGCCTTTCCTTTCCACCAGTTTTGATAAATCTCCCTCACTGAGCACAGAGAAAACAGAAAAGCAAAGATAACCATTGTAGACATCACTTGTATATAGCAGCAGTGTTGGGGATGTAAATAACGTGGTATCAATATTCTATGTGTTAAGAGCCCATTCTACACTCTCTTTCCCCAGCATGTGATGATGACTGTACGGGACGACTACTGGATGATCTGGACGGTTTGCATCAGGTTATTTTCTCTTTAAACTTCACTGGAATTGTTGCGGTACCTTACGGGTTCATGTCACACCTGGACAACATGACAACTCATATTAAGGTACGGATTGCCTTCCTGTTTTATCCAGTTTCTATATACATGTTGAAGATAATTGTTGTGGCTGTTTTACATTGCTTAAAAATGAGCCACGACCCTGACACCTTGGCAGCTCCCTACTGAGGATTGGTGAGGCCAGAGATTGGACCCCTGTAACTAAGCTTGTATATGACATTGCACTTATTCACACAAACATAACATTACAAAAATACCAGCTTATATGTGTTAGTTGGTTTCACCATGTAAGATCTGTACATAGATTGCCAAAAGGACTTGTTTTGTAACAAGACAGAAGTAACAATTTTTTGACACCAAACTGAAGATGTACCTTAGGTAGGCTTTTATGTATGTATAAAGGACCTGCATGTACAGCAAGTCTTCACTAAACATTTATTAGGAGAAATCTCACAATACAGCATCGTTGTAAAAATGTCTGTTGACTGCAGGTAGATACAGGAAATAGCTGCAGTCAACTACTTAGCATTTCCTTTACACTAAAGTTCATAAATCTCCCGGTAGGTGTGTTAATATTCCGATTATGACAAGTTATGACCTATTTAATAGATGGGTGATGACTTTTAAATTGGTGAGGTCCACTTAGTATGACCCCACTATTTGCCAGATTGGGTGTGAGGGTCCATTCACACTATGGATACGCTGACTGATTCTGAACGTTAAAACACGTTCAGAATCAGTGCGTATAAAGCAGTTCCCATACATTTCAATGGGAGCTGGCATACGAGCTCTCCCCATTGAAATGAATGGGCTGCTTTTTTCTCTACGAGCACTCCCAATGAAGTGAATGGGAAGCACTCGCGTGTACGGCTTGGAATGAGCCGAGTGAGCCGTACACGCGTGCGTATCGCTTTATACGCGCTGATTCTGAACGTGTTTTAACGTTCAGAATCAGTCAGCGTATCCGTAGTGTGAAAGGGCCCTGATGTGTCCCTGTGTACCCAGTCTTAAAACCATTAACAGGAGGAGTTGTGCCAAGCAGCGGTCGGACATGAACCATTCATTCACAGTCCATGACACTGATGCATAGACTATGCTCTACCCACCTACCTTCTTCACTGCTCTCCACTTAATTATTCTTTATGGATTTTCTTTAACCTTGTAAGTAATTTTTTAATCTAAAAATGTTTGACAGTCTGGTTCTGGTCAAGTCCTGTTTAAGCTGTATTAAAGGAATTTTACTGCACTTATATGAACAGAGTTAAAGGAACATCTAACCTTTTGTAAAATAAAGGAAGCAGCGTCAATGCACAGGACAAAAGAAGAATTTATCCAGCTTTAGGAAGGATCGCTAGCAAATGGTTTTATTACCAGATTTGCTTATACAGAAGTACTGTACATTTACTGGTTTCAGAAGCTATACTTGTCTTTACTCATGACATGTATGTACAAAGCATATTAAATTAGGAAACAACCAATGAGAAATCCCATTCAGTCTTAGTATAGGACCTATAATGCATAAAGTTGTGTTCTGTTGTTCAGATTTTGACATGTGGTTTTAAAGTAAAAACTCGGTGTGGATCATAACGGGGCATAAAACAAAGTGCACCATCGGTGGTGAACTGCTGCCGGCATGCTGGTCGTATTATGGGTGGTGCTTCCATCTGGCTTCTTCCCCTTCCTCTACCGCTGCTGCTAATGCTGCTTATAGGGTCCACATGCCTGTTTTCTCTGTCTCTTGAAAGGCCAGCGAGTACACCAGTAAATCTGTCTCTAGCCAGTCTCTGCTGGCACTCCCTTATATAAGCGTGGTCAGCAATCTGCTTACTGCCTGAACAATAAGCTTCTTAGACCTGTTGTAGGTATTCCTGTATCTGACCTCACCTGTGATTAGGACCTTTACAATGTTCCTGGCTTCATACCTGTCAGGGGTTTCTGTCCTGCCTGTTACCCATGTCTGATTTTGGTCTGATTCTGACCTCTGTGCCTTTGCTGCCTGTAGTGCTCCCTCAGGTGTTTCTTAGCCTTCTAGGCCAGCTACTACCAATACTAGGACCACCTCAGAGGGATGCATGACAGTCTTCCCACAGCAAATTCTAGATTACTGCACAGGGATTAAAAGTAGGACTGCCTAGACAGCATCCTTGGAAGTGGCCCAAAATCAGACCAGTTTAGCAGTACAGTGGGACCACAATCTGCTGTTTCAATCCACTCCTGATTTTGGCCTCAAATCTGCATGCAAAAACCTGAACATGGAAAATCATCAACATTCTCAATTTAACTGCCCAATTTGCACAGTGAGTCTGTGCAAATTGATTACCAAATACTGATATTTTCTGAATGAAGCTTTCTTAGACTGGGTTCACATCTCCATTTAGACTTCGTTGCAGAAACTGCTTAAAATTGTCAGAGAGGAAAGTCCTGCATGGTTTCCTTGTGTAAACGCTGTTCACCCCAACGGATCCCAACGACAGAGATTGAAACTCTATGTGAACCTAGCGTAACATGGCTGATCAGACAAAAGTGATCTTGGCAAATGGACACACAATAGTTTCATAGCTTGTTGCCAGCATGTTTTTGGCCAGCATTATTGTTTTTTTTTTACAACAGTGACGAGAATAAGTTTCTTTTCTTCCTGAGTTTTGCTTCTCTAATGACACGCACATACAGCTTTAATAGAAGTTGTAATTTCTGGTCAGTTTTTGTTTTCCCTAAATCACAGAAATATTGATATTCTCCTCAATCACTTTGTCAAGAAATGTAATTAAAGCCCATAGATGCTCCGTGGATGATGATGTCCAGATGGAACAAACTAGCAGAAATTTAATTTGTGATATTTATGATGGCAAAGTCACTGCTTAAATTGGATTTCCAAAGAGGAAGCAGTTAAGAGCTCTGTATGCTACATTTTAATCAAGTCTTATTCGGAGTGTATGTGCTCTAGAGCTGCCAAAGGCTATGAGGAAATATCATTTTAATATGCGCTTTGTTTTGTAGTTGGATAAAGAAGAATTTAAACTATCAACAAGAGGATTGTTCAGCGATAGAAATGTAAAAAATATCCTAATACACAGAAATACTTGGGAGATTGTAAAAATGTTTGGACTGGAGAATCATCTGAAAGCTTTTTATCACTATATACAATGTCTCAAATAATCCCATTGATTTCTTATGTATATTGTACTGTAAGGCTAGAGTGCCACAACAACTCACATTGCTATTTTACCTGCATTGATTTTCACAATGTCCACAGGGTTTTCCTCTGCAGACTTACTGCTTCCATTAGGGTGCATTCACATGGAGGAAAATGGTAAGGAATTTGGTGTGGAATTTCAGTGCTGAAAAAAAGCCTCCCATTGACTTCAGTGGGTTTCTTTTTATGTTAGGCCGGGTTCACACAGGGTTTTTTGGCCCGGAAACTGAAGCGGCCTCCGGGTAGCTGCAACTTGAAGACTCTCCACTCCGGATTAGGCCCAATGAAAAGGCCTAGTCGGGAGTGTCTTAGAATTAGCAGGAACAAATGGCTCACGGAAAAAAAAACTGACCGGCTCCCATTGATTTCAGTGGGAGCTGTTGTTTTAGGAAGCCTTCACACGATGTAACACTGCGCTCATTCTGATCGTAAAAAGATGTTAAGAATGAGCATGTAAAAAGCAGCTCCCATTGACTTGAATGGGAGCCGGCATACGTGCGCTCTCCATTGAAATCAATGGGAGGCTTTTTTTTCAGCGCTGAAATTCCCCACAAAATTCCTCACCATTTTCCTCCGTGTGAATGGACCCTTATACCTATACGGAAACTGCCAGTGTTTCCCTAGGTATATTTGAAAAGCTGCGATTTGCACAAACATTTCCACTGCGCATTATTTTATGTGTGGATGGGATTGTCCAGAGTCTTATCCACTTTGCAGGCCAAACTCACTTTTGGACCAAATCATGGCATTTACGCTACATGGGCCCTGGCCTTAAAGGTGTTTTCTAAAAACTGAAATTTTTCCCTTTCCACAGAATAGGGATCAGTGTCTGAGCTGCTGGAGTCTGACTGCAGGGACCCCTTTTGATCATGAGATTAGAAGTCTGAGTTCCCTTCGTGAATGGAGTGATATTGTGTTGTGACTATCTATATGCAACTGTTGCATAGATTTAATGTCGTAACAAACAGTTCATTTTGAATAGAAGTAATATTCAATAATAATATAGTCAAGTGTGTGGGCCAACAGTCTGGGTTGCAAAATACGGAACAGATCCTATTCCTGTCTGATTTTGCGGCCCTGTTTCCATGGCCTCTATTCATTAAATGAAAGGGATTGTGGCAGCACAGCCGGTGCACAGGCAGCACACGGGTGACATTCCTTTGTTGCCCGCACGCCGCCCATGTCGTCGATTAACGGCAGTCGATTAGCGCATGACATCAGCTATGTTTTTTAATCTTGTACAACTTCATTAAATATCCCTTCTTTCTCCTTTCACTGTATGAATTTTGACACAACTATGCTGGGACAACTATCCATTTTCCTATTCTATTGTATATGAAGTATTGGTGCGCTATTGAGGCTAACAAGAAGGTTACAGCAGAAAATAACATTTTCACTTTTATTTATTATAGATATTTCTGTTATGTAGCAACAAAAGACTTTACAGCGCCTTACAGATGTTGTCATTGCTTACAGTACAGTCTCCAAAAGGGCTTACATCTAAAATCAGTTTGCCTTTGGAGTCTGGTTGGAAACTGGAAACCCACACTAAGATGAAAACTCCATGCAGACATTGCCCATGATAGATAATATTAACAAACATCAGAAGAATTTCTGTTTTAAGCAAACATTCATTATAAAAAAACACACATATATTTTACAGTGATTTATGACAATATTGTCTGTAATGTTCCTTTAATACTTTAGCAGGTTTATAGGATTTCATTATTCTCTAACATATTGATTGACAATTCTTTCTATTATGCTTTGTGTTTACAGAGGAATATTTCTTAACTTTTCATTTAGAGTAATTTATACAGAATTTCCTGAGCTATTGAGTTCAATTTAACTGCAATAAAGTTATCATAAAAATGTAATGAAAATACTTTCCCAGTAGATCGTAGACATAGATGCAGTGTTACTGACTAGTCGTGCTGATCATTGCTCCAAGTATTGAAGTAACCTGTATACTTATCTGTCATTTCACAGTTCCATACACTCCTACATTCTCTTATCTAGGAGATGTTCATGTTTACAGTGAGCTTATTTTTATATATATATATATATATATATATATATATATATATATATATATATATATAGTTATACTGCAAGTGCTCATCTCTATAGGGCTACCTGACTCTGGGTTCACACCTGCGTTCATGACTCCGTTCTATGGTTTCCGTCTTCTGCATGGCAGAAGACGGAAACCATAGACCGGGTCCGGCCGTGAGCGGCGGTGAGCATTTTAGGCTCTCGGCCGCGAAATCGGATTTTTTTATCCGGACACAGAGTAGTGCATGTCCGACTCTGTGTCCAGATTATAAAACCCGGTTTTGCGGCGGAGAGCCTAAAACGCTCACTGCCGCGCACGGCCGGACAACTTTCTCACCCATTCAAATGAATGGGTGAGAAAGTCTCCTGCAGGCTTCCGTCTCCTGCATCTGTTTTATGCAGGAAATGGAAACCTGCAATAAGGACAGTGAACGCAGATGTGAATGAGCCCTTAGCTGTATGGAGGCCATAAGAGTATCCTGGCCAGTATAAGATAAGATAAGATAATCCTTTAATAGTCCCACCTTGGGGAAATTTCAGCGTGTTACAGCAGCATAGTAATACAGATACAGGATAATACAGAGTAATATGTTACAGACGTAGACACAGATAAGCTGAGAAGAGAAGATATACTAGGAGTCCATGGCAGCTAAGGAAAAACAGAAGAGAAAGAGGAAGACCTCATGGTCATCCTCATAATCATTAGTTCTCTGTGCGGAGAGCTCTTCGTTTGGTCTGATGTAGATTATACAGCCTGGTCGCGGTTGGAAGGAAGGACCTGCGATAGCGCTCCTTCTCACACTTGGGGTGAAGCAGACGGTCGCTTACAGTGCTGCCAAGTCCCATCAGGGTCTCATACATGGGGTGGGATTTGTTCCCCCGCATGGAGGTCACCACAGACAGTATCCTTCTGTCACCCACCACCTGTACTGGGTCCAAGGGGCTCCCCAGGACAGAGCTGGCCCTCCTGATCAGCCTGTCAAGTCTATTTCTGTCCCTGGTTGATATACTGCTTCCCCAGCAGGCCACACCGAAAAAGATGGCTGAGGCAACCACAGAGTTGAAGAAGGCCCTAAGAAGTGTCCCCTGGACTCCGAAGGCCCTCAGCCTCCTGAGCAGGTAGAGTCTGCTGTGGCCCTTTCTGTGCAGCGCCTCCAGGTGATCAGCCCAGTCTAGTTTATTATTGAGGAGCACGCCCAGGTACTTATAGGTCCTGACTATCTCAATACATGTTCCTTGGATCTCCACCGGGGTCGGAGCACCTCTCCGTTTACTAAAGTCCACCACCATCTCCTTGGTCTTCCCAGCATTAATCCTGAGCTGGTTCTGCTGGCACCATTCAACAAAATCCCGGTTTAAGTCTCTGTATTCCCTATCATCGCCATCAGTGATAAGGCCGACTATAGCAGAGTCATCGGAGTACTTCTGTAAGTAACAGCTGGATGAGTTGTGCCTGAAGTCAGCAGTGTACAGTGTGAAGAGGAATGGGGCAAGAACTGTACCTTGAGGTGCCCCCGTACTACAGATCACAGTGTCAGACACACAGTCCTGGGCTCTCACATACTGAGGGCGGTTTGTCAGGTAGTCTAGGATCCAGTTGGGCAGGTGATGGTCCACACCACCAAGGTTCAGCTTCTCCCTCAGTAGCCCTGGCTGAATGGTGTTGAACACACTGGAGAAATCAAAGAACATTATTCTCACAGTGTTCCCGGGTTTCTCCAGGTGAGAGAGAGCTCTGTGAAGAAGGTGGATGATGGCGTCATCTACCCCAATGCCTGGCCGGTAGGCAAACTGGAGGGGGTCCAGAGCGGAGCTCACTAGGGGGCGTAGGTGTGTCAGGACCAGTCTCTCTAGGACCTTCATTAGGTGTGATGTCAGTGCTACAGGTCGGTAGTCATTGTAGCCCATCGGGTTGGGTTTCTTTGGGACTGGTACCACGCAAGATGTTTTCCACAGTTGAGGTACCACCCCCAGCTTCAGGCTCATATTGTACATGTGCATTATAATACCACACAGCTGGTCACTGCACATTTATACATCAGTAAGTGGGCATTAGGGCATATAGTGGAATAAGTACAACCAAAGCTCTAAACAGAATGTGAACATGTGAACAGAGCCTGAGATATAGGCCGATCATTGAATTGACTTGTGAATATTGTGATATTGTTTTGCAACTAATTGTGTTTTTTTTTCTTTGCAGGGATCAATCAACACAAACTCAGTGACTTTCCAGTCAATGGACAACACCTCAGAACAACTCGCCACTATATCTGAGGAAACGGACAAACTATATATGAGAGTGAGTAATGCTTTCTATTAGTTTTCATTTGTAGGGGCTTTATTATTGCATGCACCTTAAAGAAAAAAAAAACACACAAATGTCATAATATTAATAAAGTTATATAAAGGAAAATTCCAAAACATTTATTGAGCCAGTAACATTACCAGTTCACTATTATGTGATAGAGAGACAGTGTGATGAATTCTTTTAGTTGCACATGTAATATAAGTTGGAAGCTTATGGAGTCTAATAAGAAATACACTTTCCAATATACTGTATGCACCACAGTATGTCCCCTACAAACTGATGATATATAGCAACAGGTAGCAGATTGTGGACCCATTGTACAACCAAAGTGGTTTGACTTAGGGCTATCTCTAAGGGCTCTGTTTATTTGGCCTTTAACCCTAATATGGGATCTGGAATCCTCTGCGGGGAGTCTGCCAGGTCACTAGCACCTGAAGTGGTTCTAGTGGTGGTAGCAGCTGAACAGGCAGATCAGAAAATATTGTGCACACCACAGAAACATGGAAAACACAAGGTGTAACTACAGACTGAAATCACAGCGGGGAAAACACATGCACAGTGTAAAACAGACAGGAGTTTAGGACTAGAAAAAGAGGTACAAAGTCAGGAACAAGCCAATACATAGGCAGACAATGGAGGCCAGTCTAAAACAGAAATCCAAAGCAGGATATTAGTACAGGTAGCATAGGTGCATAGATAATGGAAGGCCTGTAAGTCACACGGTGCAGAAATACCTCTAAGCTAAACATTCATAACAGAAGCCCAAAGACCACAGGTAGCAGAGGTATACCAGAAGCCCATAGTCCAACCATAGCGTAGAGAGACAATGACTTCAATTATGGCAGATAGAAGGACAAATGCATCCACACAGACAGGGATATGTAGCACAAGGACAAATACATCAACAGAATTACAATCATGACTGCAGCAACAAACAGCAACATAGCTGAGACATACAGACAGGAAAAATAACATGTATCCAGAGAAGCAGTCTTATATATACAGGCAGACCAGGATTGGCAGAAGGAAACCTAGCAGGCTAACACACTAATACTTAAAAAGACACAAGTATACAAAAGCTGCTCACTATGTGGCTAAATGAGCTGAGAAATGTAGAACACCGACAAGCACCTGCATTACACGAACTGCCATGGCAAATACATGCCACCTGACCATTTGCATTTTGAGTCTAAAGGTCTGTTTATAGAGTGTTGAAATTATTATATTTATTTTAGGGCAAGTCCATATTCAGACTTAAACCATATTGACAATGATTGTTCCTTTCTTTTTGTTTCAAAGATGACACAGATATTAAAACATGGATATAATGTGCAAAATTCCACACTCAGCACTCTGAACAAGAGCCAAGAACTAATGGGATTTATTGACAAAATGCAAACAACTGTTAAAGGTATTAGAAGCAATTCATTTTTTCATTTAATAAAATACATTTGAAAAGTCGAAATTTCATGAAGTATTTACTTACTTATCAACTTTAATGGTGCTTTTCCCCTACAGAAATTCAGACTTTTAATACACTATTCTAAAACATATGGGCAGTTAGTCTTTTTTTTTTACCAATTTTCATTTCAGTTTGTAATAGTCCTTTGAGTCCACTCTTGTCTTTATGAAGTGTTGTATATAATAATGCTATACATCAAATGCTGTAAGATTACTGTAAGTTTCTAGTCCTTACAGTAACCGACCTTGTAAGGGTATGTGCATTGGCATCTCTTCGTGGCATCCCACTCCTGATTAGACCTGAATGAATGGGCCGAAATGGGAGTGAGTCTTGCGCCGTGGACGCCACAGCTGTCTCAGCCGCGGATTCCAGGGGAAGAAAGAGCATGTCGCTTCTTTTTCCTGCTAGCTGAAAAAAATAACAGTGGGGAAAAAAAGCGAGCGGCTCCCATTGAAATGAATGGGAGCCTTTTTTGCAGGCGGATTTTGAGGCGGATTGCGCCTCAAAATCCGTCTGCAAAAACTCCGTGTGAACTAGCCCTTACCCTTCTAATAAAAGCTTGGAAAGATTATAATGCTCTATTGGTACTTTGGTATTTCCATAGGGATGAAATGATTACTATATTAAGTTAAACATACAGTGCCTTGTATTTTTATACAATGAACATGCTGAAATGCAATCTGTCATCCTTGTTTTGTATTTTTTCAGTTCTTATAGAAGTAGCAGAAAGCTTGAATGAGGCAATAGGCAGCGATACCCAGCTATCTGACAGTGCGCTGCGTGATTTCCAAGAGGATGTTTCTACTAAGCTGGAATCTTTGAGGCCAAATAACTTCAATGAACATTACCAAAATGCTACCATAAATCTAAAGTAAGTATTACTATACACTTATATATCATGTGTTTCCAATTTAAATCCTTTATGTTACTGTTATTGATAAATTAGCCCAAACTGAATGTTTAGCTTTAGTAAAAAATAACCAATAAATTGATATATGAATTGATTCTCTGCATAAAAGACATATACTATATGTCTCCGTGGCCCTACAGTGTCAGCCGGTACACAGCCAAGTCCCTGGCTAATGACTATGTAGGGATAATAGTCTGCAGTCACTCTGGTGACTGACCAAAATTTTCCTAGAAAGGGGAGAAAAAATGTTTCATCTTTCTATCTGAAGGGACCCGTGTGCGCTTTCTACAGACTTGGGATTTGCAGCAGAAGACCTAAATATGATAAATTTATGAACTTGAGGGTGTAATTTCTGGGTTCATTAATGATTAGCACTTCTACCATGTCCTGCTTTTTGCATCATTTAATAGGTGCTGTTCCAGTGATTCTGGCACATTTGGTTGCAGTTAGTTTTGGTGTCTCCTGTGCTATTTAGCCTCTGTATTGTCAGGTGGGTGGTAGGCAGGAGCAGGCAAGGAGAGTGGTTCTGAGCTTTGACACTGCCCACCTCTGACTGTAGTTGTGAGTCATGTCCTATACCTGCTCCTGCCTGACACTGGCTACCAAGTACACTGACTAAGTAGCATTTCATGCACCAAAACTAACATTATTGAATACTCTCAAATGCTGGGGGCTAGACAAAAAATCTCTACTGTGCCAGAATCGGTGGAGTGGGGTCTATTAACAGTTATTAAGAACTGGAGCTGGTTTAAGTAGTGAAAGGACCTTTTTAAACCGAATAAGTTAACCCCAATGTAATCTCTATCACTCTATTTATTTCTATTTTCAGCTATTTCTTTTCCTTTAAAACACCCATTTCACTTTTTTTTTCAACATGGAGGCCTTCTTTGGTACGGCTCTCCACTTGTAATAATCTCTAGCACATTGTGATACTGGCTAGCTGTCCAATGTGGGTAATTCAAGCAGATCAGAATAGTTGATTTATGGCCAAAGCGTAGGATACCTTGTTTGCTTTGCTAGTATTTATAGTAATCAGATTTATGTCTCCTTTTTTTTTTTACTTGTTTTGTTTTAAAACCAACAGAGAATGTGAAGATGTATTGTCCAGGGTTCAGAATGACTACGAGAAGCCACATAAAGACTTGTTGAAGTTGAAGAAAAGTCTTGAAAACACATTAGAACAGCACAGCAACAGATTACTTGTAGCTCAAGACTATATCCAACAATCTGCTACAAACATCAATCAAACAAAGCGTCTGCTGATTCCCATCCAAAACAATCTAGATGATTTTAATGTAAGTTTTCGTAGTTGCATTTTTGTCTGTAGTTTTGGTATCATTATTTTTAGAATATATGTGACGAATTGTATCCATTTGCAGGTGAAAAAGCTTACTCTGCAGTTAAACAAGAATCGCTCTGTGATGTTGATTGAAGAAGGGCTTGGCCTGGTTGATGAGGCAGTTCTTCTTGCGGAAGATACCATAAACACAACATCAGTATGTATCACATTATAATTCACTAAAGTTGAATTATTAGCATCACTGGGTCATGTGATATATATGTGGGTATAACATACTCAGTACATCCCATTTTATGTGTGTTATTTTTAGGTTTTGGAGATGCACCAGGAAGAGTTGATCATGTGGAATACCAAGCTGAGACACCATGTGGATGAACTTGTTCTGCAGATGTCAAAGAGAGATGCCCTTGATTTGGTCTATAGAGCTGAAGAGCATGCAGCTGGTTTACAGAGCCTTGCCGATTCTCTAAACAGGTATATATTCTGCCATGATGGATAAGACTAAGCTATCCAACACCAGAATAGCGGGAGTCATATCACAAGGTTTCAATATACTTTAGATTGAGCAAAGTAAGTGAGCAGAGGGTCTATAAAAGGCTATATAGGTTGGTGAATACAACATACATGTCAGATGTGTGGAATGTATAGTACCGAAACTAACACAGAAATGGCTACTTTTTTATTTTTGACATTGACCTCTATGTAAATGGATTGCCATCCGTTTCTGTCTGTATTTTTTTTGCATCTGACTTGAATGGAGCCTTAGGGTCCATTCACACGGAGTAACGTGCCGCGTGACCTGGCACGTATATGGCGTGTGAGATTTTGAGCGCCGCACGTTACTCCGTGTGAATGGACCCTTAGCGTGTTATATAAATTTAATATATACTACATCAGATCATGGGGTACAACATCAAGTTTTAGTATTGCACATGTATGGCAATAACTAATACAGGAAGTTTAAAAAAAATATGTTGAAAAATCTGAAAGCATTTTACATTTTTTTTTGTAAATTTCGTGTCTGACACTCTATACAAAAGTCAGTCTGTCTTTAGCAATAACAATTATGTGGTAGAAAAAAATAAAGCAAATATTAGAATTAAAAGAAACCGTGGTAAAGCTGTAACATGCTTTGTTAAAGTAAATGGAGCATTCTCATATTAGTGTATACAATATTAGGGTAATTTTCTTTCTTTAGATTTAGTGAGAGTATTCGAGTAAAATTATCACACCCAGGCTTAAAAGTAGCATCATATTCTCTGGATTTCACTCTATTGCATTGTGTTTCTTTGAATATATCTTATAGGTTGTTTACATTTTTGCATGCTTGAAGAGCATAATTCTCCTATTTATTCCAAATTTCTGTTTTTCAGTTCTCTTTCAGATGTGAGGAATAATTCATTAAATGCCACAAATGCTGTACAAGCTCATTCGGGTATTAAAAGTATGATTGAACAGGCTGAGGCGGTGGCGGAGCGGGCTGACTCTACTGTCACTGAGGCTCTGCTGATGGTAAATATTAGTTCAGAGCTATGAAGAAAACACATGCAGCAATATTTTAAAATGATATAACTGGTGTGATTTAAGGCTTTGTTTACACTTGTGGTTGTTCCTATCCATCATGCTACAATATTGCATCCAGCAAGTAAATCTGATGCAGTAGACAAAGTATTAGCACTGTTGCATCATCCTGGGTTCCATGACCATGTGCAACATCTTCTAGGAGTTTGTATGTTCTCCCCATGTTTTCGTGGGTTTCCTCTGGGTCAGTGGCGTAACTAGGAATGGCGGGGCCCCGTAGAGAACTTTTGAAATGACCCCAGAGTATAATAATCGGAGACCCGGGGGGATACAAACATAAAAAACAGTCACTTACCTATCTCCGGCTCCGCTGCAGTCCTCGGTGGTGTCGACCATCTTCAATGACGTCGGACAACACATGACCTGGGACACAGGACTCGGTCATGTGACATCAGGCATGTCACACAACTAGGCCCTAAGCCTGTCTGGAGCGCAGAGAGGTAAGTAACACTGTTTGTTATGTTCCCTTACCTCTCCCAGACCTCCGATCATTATACTCGGGGGGTCTTTTCAGACCCCCGAGTATATTAATAGTGTTTGTGGGGCCCGTGGCGTCACTTGCCGATCCCGGTTCCTGCCAGAATCGCTAAGTAAATAGGGCCCGTTACCAACTGGAGTAACTCCAGCCAGTAACAGCCTATTAAAAAAAAAACACAAAAAAAGCCGCGATAGCGGCTGTTGCCGGGCCCCTAATGTCCCGAGCCCTGTGGCAGCCGATACCCCTGCTACTCTGGTAGTTACGCCACTGCTCTGGGTACTCTGGTATCCTCCAACTTGTCAAAAATATGAACATATGCAAATTAGCTTCCCATAATCCAACTGAGGGTAGTGGGTGTTGGGTTAAGCGCCTTTATTTGGAATCACTAACTCTCGTACTCCACAACTCTACCTGAACTTTGTGCAAGAAAATACAGAAATAGAAGGATTCATGATATATAATAATGAGTCTATTGTACTCCTGGCTCCTGTAAAATTGAAAACCGTGACACCAGTATGAACAAAGCCATAGCCCAACCCTTTGCTGGCATGTGTTATCTACACTATAGATAACCTTCATATCGTAGTTAAAGGAATACATTAACATAGGAGTCCACTCCAGCTTTTGTGAAAATACTGCTCTTGAAAAGTTCTATTCACTTCAGAATGCTTCAAATTTTCCAAATCCCACACCTCCCACCAGTCCCTGTACTTCCAAATCCCTCTTGACACAGAAATGTGACCAGTCACTGACCAGTCATTGTGACCAGTGATGAGCAGAGTGGTCACATTTCTGTGTTGAGAGGGACCAGAAATGAGACTAGCGAGGAACCTGGAGACATCAGAACAAGAGTGGTGAGGGATCAGTGATGTGACAAATACTTTCTAAAATAATTTTTACAAAAAAGTTGGAATTAGAAAAAAAAAAGTACTAACCCGGACATTGCCTTTATGATGTAGAAATGCAGCCTAAAATAAATGGCTGTAATTACGTTTTTCAATTGTCAGGTTCATAGGACAGTTCTAAACAGGAAAATGTTTGCCTCATGTTTATTTTCATCTGAATTTATGTATGTTCAGATGAAAGTGACTTATTATCATTTTCCAGAATGCAGGAAATGTCCATTTTCCTCCCGACAGACGTACATTATATGGTTATATTTAGAAGTAATTAAACCTGCATTTTAGATAAGTTTTTGCATCCATTCTCTCCTTTCAGGTCTAGTCAGCGGGAAGGTAATTAATCTTTTACAGAGAGAACAACAACCTGTATACACCGCACTCCTTTGTTCTTAATCTCATTTTTTTCATGAAAAGAACATTTTTCTAAGAATTTCACACACGTTGAAATATTTCTTTATAATTTTGTTATTAAACTTCTTAAATGGTTGAAAAATCTTAATGTAATCATAAGCTCAATATCATTAGATGCCGTAAATACCCAGATGCCTTCCATGCAGACAACACTGTTATGATATTGCGTGATATTCTCACAGGGAGCATCTGTTATACCAGAAACTGGGGCAGGTTATGACACCGCTCTGTATAATTGTTGAAGGTGTGGTGATGGAGAAAAAATAAGTTCCAAATCTGCCCCAAATATGTCTCCCTTTCATTTCAATGGTCAGTAAAAATCGGGTATATAGGAAAAAATAAAGTGGTGGATTCCACCTTGAAAAATACATTAAAATCAACGAGAGTCTCTAGAGAGTATTCTAGTCTCTGGCAGACAACATGGATGTGTAATAGACACCAACAAGGATCAATGTATTCTTTTTGTAAATTCCTCATGCAATACTAAGTCATGATGACTAAATAAGACATTTTATTTCCCATAGGTATCAGGACCAGAGGGATCTTTAGGTTCTGCTTCCCAAAATTCCTTAAAGTTCAGCTCCAAACTTGTAGACGAATCCAAAAATTTAAGTCGTAGCACAGAAGGTACAGTGAGTTTTGAATTATTCTATTCCAAAAGAAAATATGATATTGCTGTACAACTAGGTTTGAGGCTTGTGATGGTCTGGGTTTTCCAACGCAAACTCCTTTAAGGTTATTTTAACAAGTTTTTCAAATGGATTCTGCCATGGAAAACCCAAATTTGTCTGTAGATGTCATATATGCTGATGCAGCCAATGTTATCTTATCATTTTATTGGATTTGCAGTGTGGTATTAGATTACATCATGTGACTCTGAGCACATGCCCTTGCCTTCCCCTGCCTGACAGTAGAGAACCTAAGGCTACATTCACACGAGAGTGAATAATGGCCATATGATATCCGTTTTTTTCTTATACAGACGTCACAGCATTACTATCAGTGTCAGTGAATGGGGATTATTTACATGAGCGTTATTTTGACGGTATGTTTTCACAGAACATCAAAATATTGGTCATGTCCTATTTTTGTTCCATTTTCACAGATCCCATTATACACTGATATGTATGGGTGACCCTCAAGTGCGAGTCCATTTTTCACAGATGTTTTGCACCTGTTTTGTGTGGATCTAACTTAGTAGCATATTAGGCACCAAAACAAACTGATTGCTCAGGAATGGTGAGAGATATAGAAAAAAATTACAATTGTGCTGGAATTAGTTGAGCACCTATTAACAAATGCTAAGAAGTGGAGTTATTGAAAGTGGTAAAAGGTCCACCTTAAGTTGTGAAATGTTGCTATGGGTCAGCCAGATTTTACATCCAAATAATAATTTAGCTTTTGAGCTGTTTTCTTTGTTTAGTGGCTTGCAGTCTTTTTTTACAGGGAAGATTCTGATGGCAGGCATCATGTGTTTTCTCTTGCAGGCCTCGTGTCTCACTTGAAAGGCTTGAAGACAAAAGTGGATAATATACAAAAGCGTACGCATGCATTTACCGGACAGATAAATGAGCAGCTGCGAGTTCTGAGAACCCTACCAAATGGTGAGAAACATATCATTTGTCCTTTTACTTGTAGCTGTGTGATAAAACTGTAATAGAAAGTCAAATCTCCATGGACTGTAGACGGAGCAGAGAACATAGCTCTATTTATAGCATGAAATGGACTTTTATCCTAGAGAGCTGTGTAGAGATGCAGGATCACCGCAATACTTTATTTTGTGAAACCATCAGTAAAGGTACAGAAATTGACTGATATTTCCAAATGAATAAAATATGCATATGCACATCCACATTATAGCGCCTTATTTAGTGGGTTAACATGGAAAAGTAACTTTTGATCTTTTGTTTTTCTGCTGTTTAAAGTTGTGTTACTGTGTTGTGTCACTACTCTTCACTGTTCTGAAATGATTTCTATTTTAGCAATTATAATGCGGTGACAATAGCTATCGCTGACTGTAGAGGTTATGAGCATATACCCAGAAGAAAAAACAGAGAAATATCATGTGGTGAGCATTTAAACACCTTTCATTGTTGTATTCAACAGACACAAGTGCTAAACTCCAGGATGCCAAGGACTTGGCCCTGTCTGCTAATGCCTCTGCCGCCGGAACCTTAAGGCACATCATGAACTTCAACCAGAAGCTGACAAATGCTACATCAACATTGTCAAGGGTTAATGACACATTGAAGAAAACCAATGAACTACTTATCCACTCTTCTAAAACTGGTATGAAGTCAACTAGGTTATACATGCAAATAAATGGATTGTAAACATGAAATAGAATTAACTATAATTCCTGCATCAAAATCCAAAGTATAACATAAGCCAAGCCTTTCAGGTAAACCAGGCTCCAAAATACAACTTTGATTTTCTCTAGCACTAGGAATCTAATCTTTTGGGAAGTCTTGAGCAGATTTGAATTACTGTAGGCTTTATAGGATACTTATTATTCTACTGAATTGTATGCTCTCTATTACCGCATATTATTAATGGACATTATTTTTGTCCAATTGAGGAAACACCGAACACACTGGTTCCCTTCTATTGGTCCTATTTTGTCTTATATTACAATGTACAGTGAGAAATATGTAGA
Organism: Leptodactylus fuscus; assembly: GCF_031893055.1. Taxonomy (NCBI): domain Eukaryota; kingdom Metazoa; phylum Chordata; class Amphibia; order Anura; family Leptodactylidae; genus Leptodactylus; species Leptodactylus fuscus. Next base: position 73,230,347 of record NC_134268.1, on the reverse strand, counting down.
TAAATTTTCTCTGTGTCCTGTTGTAACCAATTTCCCCGTATATTCTGTCAGAGTTGTACATCCATCACTTTAGCAATGCATTCTGCATTATTTTTGTTGTGAAAGTATTGAAGACCCAAAGGAAATGAGGGAATACTGTTACCTATGTGTGAATATAGCCATATGCATCTTCCTTAGAATGCTTGTTGAGAACCCTTTCCCAGTATTTGACTGTAAAGGAAGAGCAATTCCCCAGTAGCTGCTGATATACCTTGGGAGGAGAGGCACAACAAGACAACGAGATCTAAGCTGAACACTCCCCTGTCCCTGCCTATTTGCCTCATTGCCCACAGAAAACTGGGCGACAGTCCCTCCTTAGATATAAATGATGACACAGAACACAGACAAGACAAAAAACAACAAAAGGGAGGTCAGCTAGACAAGGGGACAATACCAGTTGAGCAGTGCAGTACAGAATCAAAATCGGAGAGAATGGTCACAAGGAAAGCCAGAGGTCTCAAATATGTATAGAGAATAAACAGAGAAGGCCAGCATGCACAAAAGGCAAAAGCAAGCACCAAGGTGAATGTGAGCAAACAATAAATAGGAAGGAAGAACCCGCCCCAGACTTGATTGGAGGATAGGCTGTCAATCACACAAGTATGGCTAAGATTAACTATTCGAAGAGGAAAGAGAAACCAAAGGGAAAGAGATGGGTGTGGTGGAAAAATGAATTACAGAGGTGAGTGAATAGGATGGTGTTCAGACAGAATAAGAAGAGCCTAAGGCAAGGAATCTTAGCCGGACATGCCTCCTACGCTGTAGCATGCAGCCGGAGGATGGCGCCGAAGCCCGAATGGGCGAGGATGTTACAATATCTCTGTGTTTTAGCCAAATTGCAAATACACCTAGAAAAACTGAAGCAGGGTCAGCCCTATATACCTAATTATTTCTGTATATTAAGACAAAATGCTTTATTATTATTATATTGGTTATATAAAGGTATGAACTTGTTTCTATACCTACAGTATAAATAACATGATTACTTCCTATTGATGAAATATGTGTATTCTGTTGTACAGCTGTAACAGCCGAGACCAGGATAAAGGAAGTGGAGACACAAGCCAATATTTTACTAGATAGATTAAAACCCTTGAAATTGCTTGAAGAAAACCTAAGCCGGAATCTGTCTGAAATAAAAGAACTGATCAATCAGGCGAGGAAACAAGCTGCATCGGTAAGTGAGATCCACACCATTACTTTACTATTAACATGGCTATTATTCAGCTCTTACAGTAATTGTAGGATTGAGCAGGTTACACTATGTATGTGGTAGAACACCGCTGGCTATATATATCACAACATTTAACATAATTCAGCCACTGTCATGTTTTATTTTACAGCACATTGCAGAACATGAAGTGCAAATTCAATTATAGGCTCTACTTCTATGGATAGTTTGACTTCACATAATATATTATTTCATGAGGAGGATACATACTGCTTAAAGGAGTTGTGTAAAAATAAAATATAAGGTGCCCACTTCCATCCAGAAGTAACATCACTCTTGTCCATGGGCTGCATGTGGTATTGTATTTCACTTCCGCCACGGCAAAGAAATACCACGTATTACAGAACATGCAAAGATGGGATGGAATTCTGGCTAATACCATCTACACACTGCAGAAAAAAATCTGCAGTGGAAATGTTTTTGTAAATTTGTTGCATTTTTATAAATCATAGCATGTCAAGTATATACCTATAGAAATGCTGGCGGTTTCTGTAGAGGTTAAATAGGGATAGAAAATCTGCAGAGGAAAAGTCTGAGGACTTTCTGGGAAAAGTGCTATGGAAAAAAATGCGATACATTTCCGAAGCTTTTCAGGTGCGGCTCTGTGGGGCCTTGGCTTAAAGGGGTTTTTCACAGATTGCAATTTATAACCTATACACAGGATATGTGAAAAGCAGCTGATCTTTGGGGACCCACACCAATTATAAGAATGGGGTTCTGTGTTAGCCACTTGAATGGAGGAGTAGAATGAATTTCTTTCCGCTCCATTCAAACATTATGGGAGAGCTAAGCAAAGTACTCCACTATCTTTAACAGTTCCATAAGCTTAGATTAAACAGGGTGTGCCCTTGCCCACCGCCCAATTCAAATAGAGAACATGGGATCTCTGAGGTTGTGATGGGTAGAGGTTGCAGTGGCTGAACCCCACAAATTATATACTTAACCCCTGTCATGTGGATAGATACTGCCTTGGGAAAATCCCTTTAATATATACTGTATACCGCCATTCATCTGTGTAACTGGATAAATAGTTCCGCTGTTACATGTGTTTTGTCAGCTTCTAAGATGGATTTCTGTTTTGTGTTTTTCAGATTAAAGTAGCTGTTTCTGCTGACAGAGATTGTGTCCGCTCTTACCGCCCTGAAATCCGTTCTACAAACTTTAACACACTTACTCTGAATGTCAAAACCAGTGAACCAGATAATCTTCTCTTCTATTTGGGAAGTAACACTAAGGTGAGCCGGTTATTAAATATTCTCTAAGGATCAAGGCAAAACCTTCCGAAGCTTCCTGTGTTGTTAGATAATAAGACACTTATCCAAGTTAGTTGATCTTTATTACAAAGTATTGATTCTATAATTATGATAATGTGACCCTGTTTTACCTTGAAGCCGAGACAATGTGTCTTATAGTGACTGCCGTAGGAATACAGCTCATGACTTGATAGTGCATAGCAGAAGGTTTTATTTTTTCTTCATGCAAATATCACGACTTATAAATGTTTCATGTAGTTGGAACTTGACTTCTCATTTGCGTGTAGCGAATTCAGCTCAGTTGGTGGAACCAAGGGCTAGGCCATTTCCAAAGTTATTAGGTTGAATGACCAAATGTACAAACATGTCCACCATTGCTTTAGTTCAAATGTATTTATAGACTGAAATATTTTATGAAACCAATATGTATCACAGTATGCTAACTCAATTCTTGCCAGGCTGAAACTTGCAATGCAAACACTTGGTGGCAACGCATAGACATATTGTCTTACTTGTCATGTTCCTAGGAGCCTTGTTCTATGATGTCTTACTGCATGCTACATACTTCATATTTATGAATATTTATGTGTAATATGTTTCTAACCATAATTTCCATAATGTGTAGATATGAATTCTTATGATTTCATTTTTCCTTCTGTATAGACCGATTTCATAGCAGTTGAAATGAGAAAGGGTAAAGTTTCTTTCCTCTGGGATTTGGGTACTGGAGCAAAAAGAATTGAAGAACATGATATGCAAATAGACAACAACAAATGGCATAAAATTCATGCAACAAGGTACATGTTCTTATTCTCTTTATGGTATTATTACAGATGTTTTATGTATTTTACTTATTTTTTTCAAACTTATGTGGTTCAAAGAGCAGTTACAACAGCATGTCTGTCTCTGGAGGATTCTGCTGAGTTCAATGGGCACAATGTAATGCTTCCTTTTTCCTATGATGGTTTTACTCCTTATTTTATATTTTTGTATTAATTGATTTATAACCCACCAATAACTCCTCATTGCAGTAAATTTACTTACTATTTATATAACAGATTTGGAAGATCCGGAACGCTGAGTGTAGAAGAAGTCACCACATCTCAAAAGACTTCACCCAAAACAATGTCGTCTCCAGGAACATCATCCATTCTACATGTAGATAACTCCACTTTAATGTTTGTTGGGGGCATTGGAAGCGGAATACAGGTACGTTAAACTGAATACAAATGTTGTAGGTAGAATTTACATTCTAGTCTAATCAAAATATTAGAAAAAAAACTAAATATTGAGCTGAAGAGATCCAATAATGTTTGGACACCATTACCATACTGGAAAAAGAGAAGGGATTTCCTTTCTGTATACCGAAACACACTTTGGGGAAATCTGTGACCTACCAGAGTCCTTTGCCATGTTGAAAATGTTTGTGACAATTACAAGTGCATGATTTTTTACTGTAACCTTAGTTGCCTGAGATTTATTATAATTATTATTAGCTGTTTTCTGTTTCTATTCCAGAAGCCACCAGCAGTCCAAACCTCATACTTCAAGGGCTGCATGGGGGAAGCTTTCCTGAATGGGAAATCTATTGGCTTATGGAACTATGTGCAGAGACAGGGAAAATGTGACGGATGCTACGGAAGGTATTTAGTATAGACATGATGACATGTAATAAGTTTAGTGCTATATGATCATAACTTGTATTATAAATTATAATACACCAGGTCTATAACATAAACTAATTCTTGGTATGTACATGAGATAACACTTTCAGCAACTGTGAAAAACACAAGACAAACTAGGATAGTTTGCAGGAGCTACAGCATTGTAAATGGCCCTATGTGTGACTGCCTTATTGTGGTCCTTCTTCTTTGGAATAGGAACCAGGATGGCTGCATTGGAGCTCTGTAATAGGGCTCTGGGCAGACTCTTTCTTATGGTTATTCTGTATGAAGCCCAGGACAGTCCTGTGAACTACAATGTATGACAGTATGATATAACATTAATCTATTACACTGTACAAACAACACAAGTTGCATTTAGCCTATGATCTTAATATTTATAACGGCCGTCTTTCTTTATCATCTCAGTAGTTTGCAGTGTTATACTATGTTGTAAGGTCACAGAAGTGCCTAGTTCTTTACATTGCATCCAGTATCTGCATTATTAGATTTAGGAAAAAAACATTTCCTCTACAGAATATTAAATGTAAGAAAGAAAATCTGCAGGAAATGTCTGTCTAAGCTTTGCTGCCATTGCCTAATGTCCTCCAGATGCTGCAGGAACCTCTAAGCTATTGTATAAACAAATGGCTTTTTCATGAAGGTTAGATATTTGGAGAATTACTGGACTTCCAAAGGAAGAATCTTCTGAAGAGCTGGTACCAAATGGGTGTAATATTACTGCTATACTGCACAAATCTATAGTACAATCCCATAAAGTGCTTATGTACATTTGCTACAAGGTTTTTTTTTTTACTTTCCGATACTCCTGGACTTCAATCCAGGTCCCTCAACTATAATGTATGGCTTATTATAATACTAGTCTCCTCATATTGGGAAGAAGCACCTTAAGGGCCCCTAGGTTCTCTTTTAATTTAATCTGTTAAGTGTCACGTTAAACTTTTTTATATCTGTGGCACAAAGCAAATGAAATGGCAGTAACTAAACCATCTATCTACTCCTACAGTGCATATAGAAAGGTCAGACTGGAGAGTTTGCAGATTGAATCATGTCGACCATTTAGATTCTAGACACCCCTGTTTATGTAGTTAATAAAAGAAATTAGGCTTGACTTTAACAAATACAGTATACATAACAGCCATCACATGTATTCCTAGTTTATGTAACCTATCTGTTCCATAATGAAATACAAAGCATAGAATTCCTGACTAAATGGGCTAGTAGCCAGGCTTCAAGTGTAGTGAAACCTGATGCGAACATGCAGCTCACAAATCCTCAATAATCTGGCTAACATCTACCTGGTATGTTCTGATCTTCTGTGTACAGTACAGGAGATTCAAGGACATGTGCTGCAGTTCTCAGATTGCAGCACCAGAAGGCGCTGTGTAACAACATACTGGAATAAGGCTGTACATTGTAATGTTACATCACAGCCTGTTATCACCCTAACACAACTCACTACATTTTCATGGTATATTATAATAAATGTAGATGTATAAGCTGCAGCATTTAAAATGATTTAGCATTGACACCTCACAGCTGTGTATCAAGACGACAAACCACTATGAATGGCTACTGATGTTTCATGAATATACAGTTGCTTTGCTACCTAAATGGTTCCTTGTATATATATATATATATATATATATATATATATATATATATATATATATATATGTTACTGTTTCCTTACTTTTCTTTACATATTTTGTTGAAATATGTTTGTGAGAAACTCAGATCATACATTTGCCAGGTCATGGGGGCCACAAGTCCTCCTACCAAGTGCTGTGCAAACCATCAAAACATTGCAATATCTTCAGTGCCCTTAAGATTGTGGGGAGAATTCATCAGTGTATTGATGCCAGTTTTACAGTCCTATGAAAAAGTTTGGGCACCCCTATTAATCTTAATCATTTTTAGTTCTAAATATTTTGGTGTTTGCAACAGCCATTTCAGTTTGATATATCTAATAACTGATGGACACAGTAATATTTCAGGATTGAAATGAGGTTTATTGTACTAACAGAAAATGCGCAATATGCATTAAACCAAAATTTGACCGGTGCAAAAATATGGGCACCTCAACAGAAAAGTGACATTAATATTTAGTACATCCTCCTTTTGCAAAGATAACAACCTCTAGTCGCTTCCTGTAGCTTTTAATCAGTTCCTGGATCCTGGATGAAGGTATTTTGGACCATTTCTTTCTACAAAACAATTCAAGTTCAGTTAAGTTTGATGGTCGCCGAACATGGACAGCCCGCTCTCAAATGATCTGAAAACAAAGATTGTTCAACATAGTTGTTCAGGGGAAGGATACAAAACGTTGTCTCAGAGATTTAACCTGTCAGTTTCCACTGTGAGGAACATAGTAAGGAAATGGAAGACCACAGGGACAGTTCTTGTTAAGCCCAGAAGTGGCAGGCCAAGAAAAATATCAGAAAGGCAGAGAAGAAGAATGGTGAGAACAGTCAAGGACAATCCACAGACCACCTCCAAAGAGCTGCAGCATCATCTTGCTGCAGATGGTGTCACTGTGCATCGGTCAACTATACAGCGCACTTTGCACAAATAGAAGCTGTATGGGAGAGTGATGAGAAAGAAGCCGTTTCTGCACGTACGCCACAAATAGAGATGCCTGAGGTATGAAAAAGCACATTTGGACAAGGCAGCTTCATTTTGGAAACAAAAATTGAGTTGTTTGGTTATAAAAAAAGGCGTTATGCATGGCGTCCAAAAAGAAACAGCATTCCAAGAAAAACACTTGCTACCCACTGTAAAATTTGGTGGAGGTTCCATCATGCTTTGGGGCTGTGTGGCCAATGCCGGCACCGGGAATCTTGTTAAAGTTGAGAGTCGCATGGATTCCACTCAGTATCAGCAGATTCTTGAGAATAATGTTCAAGAATCAGTGACGAAGTTGAAGTTACGCCGGGGATGGATATTTCAGCAAGACAATGATCCAAAACACCGCTCCAAATCCTCAGGCATTCATGCAGAGGAACAATTACAATGTTCTGGAATGGCCATCCCAGTCCCCAGACCTGAATATCATTGAACATCTGTGGGATGATTTGAAGCGGGCTGTCCATGCTCGGCGACCATCTAACTTAACTGAACTTGAATTGTTTGTCCAAAATACCTTTATCCAGGATCCAGGAACTGATTAAAAGCTACAGGAAGCGACTAGAGGCTGTTATCTTTGCAAAAGGAGGATCTACTAAATATTAATGTCACTTTTCTGTTGAGGTGCCCATACTTTTGCACCGGTCAAATTTTGGTTTAATGCATATTGCACATTTTCTGTTAGTACAATAAACCTCATTTCAATCCTGAAATATTACTGTGTCCATCAGTTATTAGATATATCAAACTGAAATGGCTGTTGCAAATACCAAAATATTTAGAACTAAAAATGATTAAGATTAATAGGGGTGCCCAAACTTTTTCATAGGACTGTATGTCATAGATGTGTCACATCAATGGTGCAAAGTTTTTTCTTACACCAGAGATTCGCCGAATCCCCGCTTTGCACCTTACTCATTACTTTCTACAATTGTAGGCATTGCTGGGGAAAGAGTGGTCCAGCCCAACATATTTCCATTCTGGAAAAAGACCTTGTGGCCTCTATATAAAATCTGCCCTTTGGCTTTTTATGCCAGAAACTGATAAATGAATGATATTTTTTTTTGCCAATGAGTGTCTAATATTTTGTTCCAGCCCTCAGGATGAAGACACGTCGTTCTATTTTGATGGCAGTGGCTATTCCATTGTGGAAAAGACCCTCCGTTCTACCACAACTCAGATATTTATACATTTCCGCACATTTTCACCAAATGGGCTCCTACTTTACCTTGCCTCCAACGGAACGGTACGTTTGAGTAAATGTCATATCATAATTTTTATTAAATGAGAATTAAAACGTGTCTTAAAATGGTATGGGCAGATGGTTGTTTTGATATATACAGTACATGTGTATTTATTTATTTTTTTCGTTTAACTTTGTGTCTTTTTTTTTCTTTGTGTGTCATGCTAAGTCAGTGACTTAAAGGGCCACTGCATAAAAAAACGCTATGTTATAAAAATAAATCCTATAAAAGAACATTGCTCATATCATTCAGTCGATTGTATCAAAATATTCCTGGGTTTTCTCAGTACTGGAGATGTGAAGAAGATGATCCAAAACATAATAAGAAAAAAATAAGACACCACAAAAGTAGAAAATAGTCAAATAACTTCCAAGTAAACTACAACCCATAGAGCAGACTGGAAGGCCTTTTTCTTGGCCTTCTTCTTCCATAAGTTTCAGTGAAAGTCTCCAGTGCTTTATAATGTAAACATTACTGTAACATTTGGTCCACATTTGCAGTTGATTTTATCTAGGGGCTGGTGTGAATTGTAGTGTAAGCCCTGGCATTCCATAGAGACCCCATCAGAGAAATGAGAGCTGACACGTCAAATCCCCCCAGGCTAGTCACACCAAGCAGCTGTTGAGTATAAAGAAGATGGTCAGGAACAGACCAAGGCAGAGTCAAGCAACTCAAACTACATGTACATGTTCCAGTACTCCCTATGACTGAGAATGTCAGATAAGGGCAGAAATATCTATATGCAGATTGCAAACACAATGTTATTGCCATTCTTAATGTGAATTGCAGTCATAAAATAGGAAATAAAATGGACAGAACTAAATTACTTGTTGAAGGCTAACACATTTGTATGTATTGGTCTGCATTTATGATTGGAAAGAAATCCCCACCAACCCCTGAGACATTAAATCATAGGGAAATTGAGAAGAAATTGTATACAGGATCTAACCACACCTGGACTCCAGAGTCCCCATGTGAATGGAGCTGTATTTCTTGGACTGATGGAGTGCTATGTCTAGCAATCTCTGTTGGTCCCATAGAAATGAATAGAGTTGTGGTCATGTACACTACATTCACTCTGACTCACTTTGTGATTCCACATTTGTATGACAGCCCAGTTGGACCTCCAGCAATCACGCAGTTATCAGATATCCACTGGAACGGTGATAAATCTCTGTTGGGAAAACCACTTTAAGTATACTGTATATTCACAACAAAAAGTATGAGAAAGAAAAGAGCAAAGTCCAAGAACATATCTTGTGCCATATGCACAGAAACATAGAATGAGCAGCTGCGGTGTAATTCAAAAGGTGCAGCAGCTGCATCTGGGCCCAGGAGCCTTTGGGGTTCAATAAGGTTTCTATTCCTAATATAGAGATGCCACTACTGTAACCGATACATTATAGGCGGGGGCTTTGATAGATTTTGCATTGATGCTCAGGACTTTCATATTCCACCTTTGATGAGCAGTAGTCATATAGCTCAGCAATACATTAGGACCACCTTCAGTCACCCCCCCCCCCATTCACTCCCAGAACATTGGCTACACCTTTGCACTTGCATTCTCCCACCCCTACTGAACATCTTCATGTCACTTGTTGAAAGGACTGATAAAACTGTGCTATCTGTGGCTCAATGTGTTTTGTGTTTCGATCTTTAGAGAGATTTCCTGTCTATGGAAATTGTGGATGGAAAACTACGGCTATCAGTAGAATTGGGTTCAGGTCCTCTCATACTGACAACAGATGGACGATACAATGATGGAACTTGGTATAAAGTTGCTTTCCAGAGGAATAAAAAACAAGGTATAATGATCTGAGCCCTATATGTATATATGACCAGAGCTGAGACCAAGTGTCATGACCTCAATTTTGCATTGTTGTGAAAAAAGTAGAGAAATGTTGCCTCCATATAATACACCACACTCAGCAATAGCATTTTGTATAAGAATTACAAGGTAAGTATTACATGGAGGCCACTCGCTGATCCTCCTCTATAAAGTACCTATACTCTAATAGGGCATATATACGACAGTTGTATCTATGAAGATAATACATTAAAACATGTGAAGAAAGATATCATACATGTCATAAAATGTATCTAATATTTTTTATTATTTTTGGTAAGGTATATTGGCTGTTATGGATTCTTACAACTCCAGTCAGAAGGAAACAAAACAAGGAGAAGCTCCTGGCACTGCATCAGACCTTAACAGATCAGATAAAGATCCAATATATATTGGTGGCCTTCCTAGGTCCAGAGTTATCAGGTAAGGTATCATTATGCAAAAGCTAAGTTCACATGTACGCTGGAGTCTCTGTTGGAGACACCACCACAGAAACTGCCAAAAATTGGCAAAGTGAAAAGTCCTGCACATCAGTGGGGCAGCCAGTGTCCATGTGTAACCACTAAAACAGTGGCCCAACATAGATGTGAACCTAGCCCGAGTTTTGCCAATCTAACAAGCCCTATTTTTATCCATTGGAAAATTTATATCCAGATATTGTTAACACTGTCCCATATAGGGATAAATTTCCATACCAGTATGTCTTTGGTGTAACTCCATGGTGTCCTTGTTGAGATAGCTCTGCAATGGAAGCAATGATTCACAAGGGGAAGACACCATTTGATTTAGATGACTCTTACCGATATATCTGCAAGGCTGGGTTTATATGCTGGGTTATAGTGGCAGAGTCCCTTTAAGGACTCCCAAGTTTTTATGAAACCACCTCTATAAAATATGTCGCCATACTAGCAAAATCCATGTCGATTGGAACTCACGATACACACAATGGGTCTCCACATATATACTCATGCTGTGGGATATCATTTTGTAATACAATATCCTGAAAATCTAAGTATTTTGTGACCACATCTGATATAGCTGATATATTCAGCTGAAAGGAATCACACCTTTATTAATAGGAGCACCATTCATTTTAATTGCACATTCTTTGTATTATGCATCATGTTATGGATCTCTGTATATTGAATTAAGAGTAAATGTACTGTATGAACTTCATAATACTTTAATTGCTATGTCTAGGCGCCAGCTAAGCAGTAGATCCTATGTTGGTTGTATAAGGAATTTGGAGATTTCACGCTCAAACTTTGACTTGCTGAGAAATGCATATGGTGTGAGAAAAGGCTGCAAATTAGAGGTGAGAGGCATTTGGGTTTATTTACCAGTATCACGTTTATGTAGTTAAACATTTCAGCTTCTTACAAGTCTGTTTGGTAAAAAAGCTCACTAGGTGGATTTCTTCACATATAGATGGAAATGGTTCGCTATGTAGGATAATTTTCAAGAAACATGTACATATAAATTGAACCATACTCATATTGAATAGCCACCTTTTAGTAACACGTTACTTTTACATCCAATATTCTGTACTGATTCATTTTATGATATATCTTTATTGGAGTTGGAAAGTTTAAGTGGTTTTCCAGGATATCAGAAAAACTAACTGGGGGCTGAGGGTGGGGTAGAAATGATACTAAGCTACCCCCGATCCTCCGTGGCGGAAGTATGTCCTCATTCCCTCCGATCCTTGGATGGCTTAGGCTTGAAGTGTAGGGACTTAGATGACTGCAGTGACCAGTCACTGACCTCAGCAGTAACATATTGGGTACCAGTGACAAATCCGCAGATACTCAAGCGCTATACTTCAGGTATCTCTGGCACTTCCAATGAAATAAACCGAGCAGTGGGTGCTCTGACAGAAGCGAGGCACACTGGGGATAATTCATTAAGAATGGCATTACATATTTGTGCCTTAATCCATTCCCCTGTCTGCCAAAGATGCACCAGATTTATTACAAGGCTCCAGCCCCTTAATAATTCTGGTGGACCATAGGAGGTTCCTTGTATCAGAACTGAAATCTGTTTTAGTCCCCGACTGGCATAGATTTCAGGTGTAACTTCTGACCATTTTCTAGTGCAAGTTATAGTAAATTTGATGAGCTGACTTTAATACAAAAAAATGGCAGGCAGACACAGAAAGAGGATAGTGGTGTATCTGTGTTTTAAAAAATGTCATTGTGCCAAATCTACACCATCTAAGCCAGTATTCTGGCGTAGAGGAACTAGTACCTTCTCCTGATTTTGCCTAGTAAATTTACATTTGTAATACTTTTCAGGTATAACTCTCACCACTTTTCTGAGGTGAATCATAGTAAATTTGTCAGGATAAGGTACCCTCTCCGGCCTGCCTTGATCCCATCAATAGCTAAATAGATAAATCAATTAGCAATACAATTCAGAAGGTGCAAAATGGCACAAAAAAAGAGCTGTGTACCCAAAAAGCACCACATCTTCACCCACCTAGACCAGAAAACTGGCATAGATGGAATAGTAAATTCTTCCAGTGTTTGCAACTTTTTGAAAAGTTTTGAACAGAGTAGGACACAAGTCCATGACAAATAAAACGTGCCAATTTTATTACTGGCATGCACAATTTTTCATTACACAATTTTGGCTTGAAGTATAACAGCTATGGGATGGCATAAGGACAAGAAACCATCTAAAATGTCAAGTGATGTGTAACAAATTAGGTTTAGCGCAATTTGCAGTGTTTCTTCTTATAAAATGTCAATATTGCTAAATGTCTCTTAAGTATGTCAACATTGGTTCATCTTGTAAGTTAGTTCATGGCTCACGTTAAAGGTGATATTAGTTGTGAGTTATTGTAGCTGATGTTTCCGAGTCAGTATATGTTTTCTCTTTCTATCTTTTTAGCCTACTCGTAGCATTACAGTTCTTCATGATGGCTACGTAGAGATGTTGCCTGTGTCCCTGCCACCAGAATCTGAGCTCATGGTGTCGTTTTCCACACTCAATGAGACAGGAATTATCATGGCTGGTTTTGGCAAGCCAGTGGTGAAACGAAGACGCAGACAAGCCCAACTAGTGAGTAATACATTTTATTTTAAAGGTCAATCTAATGCTTAATTCCAGTTTCCACTATGAAATCATCCATAAAAAGTAAGAGCCAGATTTTGCAGCAGGATATATAATTCATTTAAAATGGTGTTATAACATTTAACCTGAAATACACATAGAAGTGTGAAGGGCACTAGACATCTTTGTATGTGAATATTCTCTTATCGAATGTATTTGCTATATAGTCATTCATTTAATGTCTTTCTGCTTTTATTCATTTTTCACTTTGTTTCACTGTCACTGGATACTGTAGCCTATTCTCAGCAGAACACTATTATATACAAACAATAAAAAAGGTGCTCAGAAAAAATGTAACTGAAAAATAAGTTAAAGAGTATCTGTATAAGTCATAGTGATATCTCAGTTTTATTGGTAGGGTTTTGGGTGCTGAGATCCACATAATTACTTAAACAAAGGAGCAGAAGTGGGGAGCTAAGGACTTAAGGGTTTATAGAAGACAGGAGAGCGGACTACAGCCAAAGAGGCACAGTGCTTAGCTGAGTGTTCCTACCCCTTCATTTCAGCTCTTAGTCTGCCACCCATCAAAACTTCTGCCGTTAAAGCTACAAAAAACAAACTCAACTTCCTGGACTGACTGTCAAGGACTGAAATCCAGTGGTCTATGAGGTGCTAATAATAAAAATTGTATTAGTAAATTAATTTATTTTATATTTACCAAGAAATAAAGATTTTTCTTCTTTCGTCCTACAACCCATTAATGCTATGTTCACATCTCCATTTCCATATACTGTTAGGCTGCATGCACACGGAGTTACGCCGGGCTTGTAAAAATCCTCATTCACAGGCGTACACGCGAGCGCAGCGGACAGCTCCCGAACACTGGCGTTACGCCGGCGTTACGAGCGCTCCCATTGAAGTGAATGGGAAGTGTTCGGGAGCCGTCCGCTGCGCTCGCATGTACGGCTGTGAATGAGGATTTTTACAAGCCTGGCGTAACTCCGTGTGCATGCAGTCTTACATTATGTTTCTGGATTTCCATATATTGTTACATTATTGGAAGAGAAGAACAGAAATCCAAACAGGAATAGATCTATCATATGAGGGACACAAATGGATCACAATGGGATCTATTGAATATTAATGGCCTCAAGAATAGGTTATGATTTTGTCATGCTGCGGGACAAAAAAAGTCCTTCTTGCATGACTCTTTAATTTGTGATTTTTGAGAGACTCCCCCATCAATGGAACTGTAAGTACACATGTGACCATAACCAAAAGTGGAATAAATTGGAGACCCAGGTTGGTCACTCTGACTTCACATGGGGGTAGGGTTTGGTCTGTGATATGGATCAGATTTTGGCTATATTTCCTGGACTGAACACTTTGCGGGACCAGGACTCCCAGCAATATAGTCATCTACTATGTAATACAAGGAGTCCCTGTACTGTATTTGGAGTGTTCGTAATGAAAATAGACTACTGACACATGTAAAGTTTATTGAATGCACTTTCTATCTATTTTTTTGTTCAGCTGGCTGAACTCGAGACCAATTTTCTATAACCTTCTTTTTATTTCCATGTGGCTAGATCTTCTGCCTATTTTATCCTGTGTTGATCTTTGGTTTAGATTTCTATAAGCAAGATTCTGTCCTTGTATTTCATTGTATGTAAGAAGTGTACAATCTGCTGTCACACAAAAAAATGATGAGAATACAATCCCTTTATGCGGTATCACAGATATTTCATAAAAGCAATTAACTGTTTCATAAGGTATACACACCTTGTCACTAGGGGCTTTGTTTCGAGCCTCCATCAACACTGTTGTGGTGCAAAATGCAATGATAATCATGCTTTTAACACATTAGAGCCCCCAATAGAACATGTTATGGAGTCTGCTGGGCACCGTAAGAATCTGTTGTTTTTCTGATACTGATTTTGCAAAGCAAGCTACATTACATGGACAAAAGTATTGGTAATCACCTCTTAGGGTATATGCTTACGTTGTGTTTTAAAACGTATTTGATAACAGCGTGTGTGTTTGCCATAATATAAGGTGCATTTGCCAATTTTTGAAATCCATTAGAAAGGAACAAGACTACACTCAGCTACATTGTACTCTGCGTTCAGAACATACTGGGGCTTTTAATGTGGTTTGGCAGTTCTTTATCAGAAGGTTCACATGGCAGAAATCAATTAGCTATAGAATTCAATGTAAATTGCAATAGGCAGTGTGTGCAAGTGCATTATATAAAAAAAAAAAACGCTTCAAAACACACCATGTGCATACACTTCTAAATATTGAACTCAGGTGTTTCTTCCAGTCCCATTGACACAGATGTATAAAATCCAGCACCTAGCTGTACAGTCTGCCAGATATTCAAGCATGATACAGTAATACGCTCCCACCATTGCATCAAGACAGTTTGTGAAGATTTTTTACTCTTAGATATTCTACAATCAGCTGTGAGTGATGTTATTGCACAATGGAAGAGTTGAGGAATCTCAGCGACAAAGTGGCATAACATATAATGTTACGGAGCAGGTCATAGCACATAAAACTCACTAACACTTTGTAGAGTTCCAGCCCTCTTCTTTTTTTTAAATGTAGATTTAGAGCCTCTCAATGTACATTTTTTTCCCCTATCAGTATGTCTTTTTGGAATATGGGATGGAAATCCATGCAAACACGGGGAGAACATACAAACTCCTAGCAGATGGTTTTTTGCCCTTGGCAGGATTTGAACACCAAGACCCCAGCGCTGCAGTGCTAACCACTGAGCCACCGTGTGGCCCCTACAGTTCTAGCCCTCTTCTGACATTAACATTAGCACAAAAGCTGTGCATGCAAGCCTTAACATACCAAGCACAGCGCCAAGTATCAGATGGAGTAGTGTAAAGCACGCCATTACAGGACTGTGGAAGCCACACTTCTCTGTCTGACGGTCTACCTGACTGCATTGAGCCATCTGTAAGGTTTGGTGGAGGGATAATGCTAGGTGGTTGGTTTTTGATGTGTAGGTCTAGGCCCTTTGTTCCACTGAAGCAAAATTGTAATGCTTCTCCATACTAAGACATTTTGGAAAAATAAATGTTTCCAACTGTGTGTGAACAATTTCGGGAAGGCCCTTTCCTGTTTCAGCATGACTGTGTCCCATTACACAAAGCAAGATTTATAAAAGCTTGGTTGGCTGGTTTAACCCAATGAAACACTTTTGGGATGAACTAGAACAAAGGTTGAGAGACAGTTCTTCTTACATAACCTCAGTGTTTGGTTTCACAAATGCTTTCCAGGATGAATGAGTGAAAGTTCCCTCAAACACACTGTAATCTTGTAGAAAGCCTTCCAAGAGAAGTGGGAGCTGTTTTAGCTGTAAAGGAAAGGGAACCTCTATAATAATGTTTATAGATTTAGAATTGGATGTTATAAAAGCTCCTATAGGTGTAATGTGTAGGTGTCCCAATATTTTGCTCCATATAGTTTATATCAGGTTGGTGGATCGGCAGAACCATTCAGACAAGGAACCAAGCTGAAAGGAAATTGTAGTTAGCAAAAATACTTCCTGCTCCTCTGTTTCTTCTAGCTCTGAGCACACGTACATCACAGCAATGCACCCAGAGCAGGGGGTGAGAGTGGCACCCAGGAGTAGGACAGTATGGTGGGGGGCCATTAAAGTTATGTAAAATATTACAAAGTTTGATTATTACATTTTAATAATTACATTTTAATAATTAAACTGCATGGGGACACTGCTTAGGGGACATTAAACTGTGTGGGGCCACTGCTGGACGTTAAACTATATGAGCCACTGCAGGAGGGATACATTAAAACTGTGTGGCCACTGGTGGGGAACATTAAACTGTATGGGGCCACTGCTGAGGGACATTAAACTGTATGGGGCCACTGCTGAGGGACATTGAAGTGTAAGGAATACTGGAAGGAATGCGGGCTGTCAAGTTAAATGGGGGGCCCATTAGTCTGGCTGAGTTTGAGACCCCTGGTCTATATCAAGTTTTACCTGTAGATGATAAATGATAGGTGGTCAGTCACTGCTGCAATGTACTGGTGAAGGGACAGCTAAACATACAGCATGAAAGTTGTCATTGTTGTGTTGGAATACATCACTACTTGTTTTGCATGGAAAGCATCCTCTTAGCATGTGTGTGATTTCACAAGGCAGTGTTGTGTGAGAATTACCGCTGTTTGACAAAGCCTCAGGCATTTTGTGAAATTAGATTTTCAGACTTCAATAACCCGAGGCAGAGCCTGAAGCCCAATCACTCTGTATAATAAGGCCGAAAAGCCATGGGCTTATTCTTTATTCAGGGTATCTATGCCGTATGTGTTGTGCCGCTGTACAGTGCTAAAATCTTGAAATAGTAATTTCCGCATGAATATTTGATTTAAAATGGGAATTGCTTCTCTTATTACTTCACCTGTATTATAAGATCCTTACTTTCCAGTCTAGCAGAGCTAGAAATGTAAGATGAATATTATCCCACCTCATTTCGGATTCGGAGGTGATTGTTAATCAGCGGAGTGGCTAATTTGTGTAATGGCTCTAGCAATATAGAATACATTTTCCAAAGGTGCTTTAGAATTTAGTATATTTATAATGATGTGAATATTGAGGTTTGCAGTTGCATTAGCATTTATTACTGTGTACTTATGTAGATTTTTGTGTTTTCTTCCTATATTGTTATATGGGTTGGCGCTCCATTCTTTTAATAAGAAGCTTTGAGCTCCCTGCTCAGTACGCTTTGCTAAATATAACGTATCAGATAGCCTGTAGTCAGTCTTAGCAACCACAAAGTAAAGATAGGTGTTTCTGATTTCATTGACCAAGTAAAGTTAAGCTCCTCTAAGGTGACTTGATAACTTTTGATCATTTTAAGGTACAGTGCTGGCTGCATAGGCAAAGCAATGGGCTCTAAAGTGATTAATCTATGCCATAAGAGAAATGCTTGGGTTTTTTTTTTTTTGGTTTTTTTTTACAGAAAACCAATAATAGAAAGGTAAATTTTAATATTGTGTCTTATCAACACTTTATTGTTTTCCTTTTTTAGCCATTCTTTGCTGTAATGCTGGTAAATGGACACATTGAATTACATATCAATCCTATGGATGGGGCTAGTACAAGGAAAGTGGTGGTCAAATTTCCAACTGGATCATATAGTGATGGCCAAGAGCATTCTCTTATCTTTGCTCGAAACAAGAGGTAGGAGTTATATTTTTCAATACATCCCTTCCACCCTCAGTTCTTTCATTTGTCAGAATATTCTCTTCTCAGTTTTTTGACACTACAGACTACTATTTTCTATAGACAATATCACGATTATCTTAGCCATCCTAGCTAGCACATCTTTCTAGCAATATAGTGGCTTTCTTAGGGTATGTTCACACAGAGTTTTTTGCAGGCGAATTTTGAGGCGGAATCTGCTTCAAAATCTGCCTGCAAAAATGCCTCTCATTCATTTCAATGGCAGTGACTCACAGTTTTTTTTCGGCTAGCAATTTTTCAGCTAACTTCACACGGATTCTGCAGCTGAGTCAGTCACGGCATCCGCGACTCGAGACACCCTCCTCTTTATGGCCATTCATACAGATCTAATCAGGAGCGAGATGCTGCAATGCATCGGCATCCCATCATGACTAGCCGCACGAAAAAAAACACACAGCGGAAAAAGTTTCTGCCATGTGAACATACCCTTAGTTGACGTGATTTTTCTATTCTGCCATAATACTACATCTGCAGCTCTTCTGTACAACATACTCTACTCGTATTACTTCTATTCTTCTGAACAGACTACAGGCTATTCTCCAGGTCTATTTTGCACTAAACAATTTTTCTTTAGTCCTTTTGAGTATCAGACTATTAGCAATGAGGATTTTTCAGCATTGCTGTTTTACTGCCTGTATTCCTTTTAGACATTGCCTTGCAGCATAGACACATCAATGGGAAGCGCTAAAACATTCTGCCTATAGCAAACAAAAAGCCATTTTTTTTATCACACTGAAAAACAATATTTTCTTCCAGCAAAGTGTTTTAAACAATGAGAATAATATCTTGTGATTTGTGTTTCTAGGATAGTGAGTGTACAGGTCGATGAAGGAAAGCCAGTTGAAGTCCGGCTCAATGGTCAATCGGTAGAATCAGTTCACTTAAACACATCCACCTTTTTTATTGGTGGAGTTCCAGCGAAAATGGCCACAACAATGCTCAAAACAAGCCAGTCATTCTACGGATGTATCCAGAATTTAATTTTAAATATGGAGTAAGTTCACCATGAGATGAAAGATAACTGGCAGCTGTATAATAATACATTAATAAAGACTGTTTCTTCTTTAATATTAGGCAAATGGACTTTACTACTGTTATTAAGTATGAGAACGTTCAGATGGACAGCTGCATGTTGGCAGAGAAGCCTAAGCCCAGTATCAACAATGACGAAGAAGATCTGCTGCCAACTCCAGTACCAGCTAGACCTGTAACAGAAATGAAACCACATATAACCACTTTGGTGCAGAGGTCACATGTCACAAAAGTAAGGAATGGATTTTGGATTAAATTGTTACTTCATGATGAGAATAATGAAGAATATATTGTATTGGAATCGAATGAATAATCTATTTCCTCAATAATTAACTCCAACCAGCTATACTAATACTAAAGGGCATATATCAAAGAGAACCTGTCACTTTGAAAATACATTCTGTGGATATAACCTTATAGATCAGAAGGAGCTGGTATATGATTTTATTATGACCCTAGGAGTCGACTGGGCACTCATTCTCAGCTATATCTGAATGCATTCCTATAGAGAAGGCTGGAAGTGCCTTATTAGTTGCACTGACCACTGTGCCTAGGATGTGCAGAGGATTACTAGTAATAATCCCACAAAAATATACAGTATACAGTATTTCTAAACTAGATTGACACAGAGACTATTGGTTTATTTTAGCACAAGCTGCTCTGCAAAAACCACAACACACAGTCAGTCTTATGTAGTCTATTGCCATCCTTTTGATTTATTTAGAAGGAGCCTTTCGAGGAAATGTTCTTCCATCCCAATCACAATTTTATGTTTTCATTTTTGCTTTATATATGTTAGGTACCATTTCACCATACACCCTCCCACCATTTTTTCCACCTTCTCTTCCCATAGCCTTATATCTTGATGCCGTATTTTATATGGAAATGTAATCAGTATCTTTTTATGACACTTCAAGGTAGAAATATTGTAATAATTCAGCAGTTGAGAAAGTAACTATAATAAATCAGCAATTTGCAGGTAAAGGTTACCATTTCTCATGTAAGATAAGGTAAGCCTAGAACATAATGTCAACATCAGGGACATGAAGATGTTTGCGCTGCTTGTATGTATAGTGTCTCATTATTACAAATATAGTTTTGCTTCTTCTTTCAGCAATTCCATGGCTTAGTTAAACATGAGTTATGTAAATGGCTTTCAGAATCAGCTTATTAAAGCAGCAACTGAAAATGTATAAAGGTGGCTCCAATAATTCAGGGTGCAGATTCATATGCTACATTGAGATCTTGTCTTGTTATTGATAATCATAGTATTAACCTGGTTATTGCAGAATATTTTTCAGCTCTAAAGCATTATGGTTGTTATAATCAATGTATTTCTTGCCAATATAGCCACAGTGTGCACAGGATATACCGCCAACATATGTTCCAGATGCTCACCAGTTTGGTCTTACTAAAGGAAGCCATATCATTTTGCCATTTGACCAATCTACTGTCAGAAAAAGGTCAGTTAAATGTAATATACTATATGTTATGTCATTATGAAAAAGTAGTTACGAGTAATATGAACTGCTATAAGTAACAAGAAATAATGATGTAAACAAGATATATTTTGTGAAATAACCAGCTTTAAAAAAAAATAAATCAATTAAAAAAAAAAAATCATGATTTTGCGATACTCTGTCATTAAATGTCTATATGTCTTATATGTTCCTGAGTTGCCACCCAGTGGTCATGTTATGTATTGCAGCTTGTCAAGGATTTTGCTACCATGTTGCAATATTGTAGTGAATTAGTCTTATTATTGTCCTTACTAGAGATGAGCGAGTAGTACTTGATCGAATAGGTATTCAATCAAATACTACAGTATTCGAAATACTCATACTCTGTCAAATACCATGCGGTATACACAGTAAAAATACGATTCCCATCCCACCTTCCTTGGCGCTTTTTTTACACCAATAACTATGCAGGGGAGGTGGGACAGGAAGTAGGACACCGTAGGCATTAGAAAAAAAACGTATACAGTCATTGATTGGCTAAATCAGTAGCAGCAGCAGCAGTAATAATAATAATAATAATTCTGGGATTTGGGTGTGTTAGATGCCCCCAGACATGCCTCCCCTGCTGTCCAGTTGCATTCCAGAGGTGTTGGCATCATTTCCTGAGGTGTCATTGTGGACTTGGTGACTCCAATTGGTCGAATTTTGGTTTCTCTGAAACGATCATGTTTTTCCCATAGAGGTGTATGTGTTGACCATTAACACCCTCATTGTAGACCAGAAATCTGGCAGGGGAATAGTTGAGTGGAGGCACAGGAGTGGTTTACGTAAACCTTTTATTGTTGTATATTCTTGGAATTAAACATAGTGTATGTCACGTTTCTTGCAGACTGTCTGTTCAGCTGTCTCTAAGGACCTTTGCCACCAGTGGCCTCATATACTATATGGCTCACCAAAATCAAGTTGACTATGCTGCACTTCAACTTCATGAAGGAAGACTGCACTTCTTATTCGATATGGGCAAAGGACGGACACAGACCCTCCATTCTGCAGTCATCAATGATGGAAAGTGGCACACAGTATGTAAAACATGAACATTATGAGCGGAGTACTAAATCCCTGAACATTAATGGGTCTTACTGGGATAATTTGTGTTCATCTATTTCAATATTTAGATTCCTCGGATTCTACAACTGGGATTTCTGTTAAGCTTTTGCTATTAAAGTTAATGAGTAGTTTATATTGCATTAAGTGGTGGCACTTATATTATGTTCATCTCATTACCTCATTGCTAGATTTCTAGATCAATACATTATCACCCTCATGAGCAAAGCCGCTGTGTTTAAAGGGAAATAAAAAGGAAATGCAAGTATCAAGCATTAACAGGTTATTAAAAAATGAATTAAAAGATGAATGTATATAGCTTCAGGGCAAATTGTGTTTTCTTTTGAGTTTACTGCTTAATTTTGAAGAAAATAGCATTTCTTTTCCGTACCTGGAAGACGGTAGAGGGTGCGCAGTCAGGCAGCACAGACCTGTAGAGTCTAACTATAGGGCTGTATTTCACCTATTCAGCCATATACAGTGCAATATATTTTTATTACAACGAGGTAAGGAATCTGTGAACCAGACTATTATACATGCATAGAAAGTAAGTGACCAGTTAGCAGTTTACTTGTGTCTGACTATTTAGCATCTAAGAGAAATGACTGTAAATGATCCAGGATTTATTTTATATATCTAGAAATATATATACTCTAAGATGTTGAAACTTTATATCACTTTTCCTCAGCTAACAACGGAATACATTAAAAGAAAAAGTACCATTACTGTTGATGGTCAGGAATCTGCCTCAGTCAGCACTCCCGGGGACAGCAACACTCTGGATGTGGAAGGGAAACTGTACCTGGGTGGACTGCCGCCAAGCTACACAGCTCGAAACATTGGAAGCGTAAGGATGGCTTAGCTTAAATTAACAATGACTATTTTCTGACCAATTATGATAGAAGAGGGGGCGCTGTCTCTGAGAGTAATGGGCAATGATGGACATTGTGTTCCCTGGGAGGTAACCGTCCTCCAAAATCATTCTTACATTCCATTACTCTCACCATACCTGTGAATGCAAATATAAACCCCAGGGAAGACAACTTTATGGTATTATCGTCTACATTTATTCTATATATAACTGAAATAATGGGGCACATTTATCAAAGTCGAACTTCACACCGTCTTAAACCATGAATCCCGATCGCAGCTTTTAGACACAGTTATGAATCTGTTGTACAGATCTTCATAAATAATGAGTATTTCTAGAAGCTCCAAAATTTGGACTCACCATGAGACAAATATTTTGTGCAAAACATGTAGACAAAAATCTTTATTCGCAGGCTATAAGGGGCAAATATTTGGCGCATCAAAGACCTTACAATTTTTGGCAAACCATAAGCAGACACAAATCACCTCTCTCTTATTGAGGAGACAAATACAGTCCTATGAAAAAGTTTGGGCACCCCTATTAATCTTAATCATTTTTAGTTCTAAATATTTTGGTATTTGCAACAGCCATTTCAGTTTGATATATCTAATAACTGATGGACACAGTAATATTTCAGGATTGAAATGAGGTTTATTGTACTAACAGAAAATGTGCAATATGCATTAAACCAAAATTTGACCGGTGCAAAAGTATGGGCACCTCAACAGAAAAGTGACATTAATATTTAGTAGATCCTCCTTTTGCAAAGATAACAGCCTCTAGTCGCTTCCTGTAGCTTTTAATCAGTTCCTGGATCCTGGATAAAGGTATTTTGGACAAACAATTCAAGTTCAGTTAAGTTAGATGGTCGCCGAGCATGGACAGCCCGCTTCAAATCATCCCACAGATGTTCAATGATATTCAGGTCTGGGGACTGGGATGGCCATTCCAGAACATTGTAATTGTTCCTCTGCATGAATGCCTGAGGATTTGGAGCGGTGTTTTGGATCATTGTCTTGCTGAAATATCCATCCCCGGCGTAACTTCAACTTCGTCACTGATTCTTGAACATTATTCTCAAGAATCTGCTGATACTGAGTGGAATCCATGCGACTCTCAACTTTAACAAGATTCCCGATGCCGGCATTGGCCACACAGCCCCAAAGCATGATGGAACCTCCACCAAATTTTACAGTGGGTAGCATGTGTTTTTCTTGGAATGCTGTTTCTTTTTGGACGCCATGCAACGCCTTTTTTTATAACCAAACAACTCAATCTTTGTTTCCAAAATGAAGCTGCCTTGTCCAAATGTGCTTTTTCATACCTCAGGCAACTCTATTTGTGGCGTACGTGCAGAAACGGCTTCTTTCTCATCACTCTCCCATACAGCTTCTATTTGTGCAAAGTGCGCTGTATTGTTGACCGATGCACAGTGACACCATCTGCAGCAAGATGATGCTGCAGCTCTTTGGAGGTGGTCTGTGGATTGTCCTTGACTGTTCTCACCATTCTTCTTCTCTGCCTTTCTGATATTTTTCTTGGCCTGCCACTTCTGGGCTTAACAAGAACTGTCCCTGTGGTCTTCCATTTCCTTACTATGTTCCTCACAGTGGAAACTGACAGGTTAAATCTCTGAGACAACGTTTTGTATCCTTCCCCTGAACAACTATGTTGAAAATCTTTGTTTTCAGATCATTTGAGAGCGGGCTGTCCATGCTCGGCGACCATCAAACTTAACTGAACTTGAATTGTTTTGTAGAAAGAAATGGTCCAAAATACCTTTATCCAGGATCCAGGAACTGATTAAAAGCTACAGGAAGCGACTAGAGGCTGTTATCTTTGCAAAAGGAGGATGTACTAAATATTAATGTCACTTTTCTGTTGAGGTGCCCATATTTTTGCACCGGTCAAATTTTGGTTTAATGCATATTGCGCATTTTCTGTTAGTACAATAAACCTCATTTCAATCCTGAAATATTACTGTGTCCATCAGTTATTAGATATATCAAACTGAAATGGCTGTTGCAAACACCAAAATATTTAGAACTAAAAATGATTAAGATTAATAGGGGTGCCCAAACTTTTTCATAGGACTGTATATGGTGGACAACAGGAATTTATGGTGCATGTAGTAAATTGTTGTAAATTCATTACACCATTTGAAACATAAAATCTACACCATATTTGTTCATTTTTGTCTCATTAATGTATCATAAATTCTGGTGCACATTTTTGAAAAGTCTCGAGCCTGTCCCATTTTTATTTCCTTACTGGTGCACACTGTCCATAAATATGTCTTAAATGCTGCACACAATAAATTTTGTGAAAAAGTAGACAGAAAAGTGTCAGACTTCTATTGATAAATATGCCCCAATGACCCAAACGACTCTTTCCCTCCTAGGTGACACACAGTATCCCAGCATGCATCAGCAATGTCACCATTAATGGCAAACAACCGGATAAGGATGGGGCTATTTCCATACATGCCGTCAACAAATGTTACACCTCTGCGCAACAAGGGACCTACTTTGATGGATCTGGGTTTGCTGCGTTAGGTAAGTTTTTATATTGATGTACAAATGTCATAATATGTCATATTGAACTAAAGAATCTCCTCTTTTATAACTGTTTGAAGTGACCCTCCCCCACCCTCATTTTACACACTACTCCCGTACACAGTAACATTCAGTGAGAGGCAGGAACAGCTCTCAATACGGGAAAGAGGGAGAAATGCAGGATTTCACAGAAAGGAGGAAAAATTTGTTAATCAAGTATATTGCAAAATTTATTTATGACACAAATACTGCCAGAAAATCAAAAGTTGTCTGAAAGTGTAGTTGCGCTTTAAGATCGAACAATTTTGCAATCTCATCCTGTAAAGAATTATGAATGATGTGGAATTAATCTAATTTATGGGTTTGAATGCCCGTCATCCTTAGGGAGACTTCACACGGAGTTACGCGCGTAATACATTGAAAGCAATAGGGAAAAAAGCCTCCCATTGATTTCAATGGGGAGCGCACGTATGCCGGCTCCCATTCAAGTCAATGGGAGCTGCTTTTTACGCGCTCATTCTGAACGTGTTTTTACGATCAGAATGAGCGCACCGTAACTCCGTGTGAAGGCTCCCTTAGGCTGCCTTCACACGGAGTAACGGCGGGCTCAATTTGAGCTTCTTTTTACAGGCGTAGAACTCCGAGGGTCGCGTTAATGTTGCATTCACGCAGCGTTTTTTTACGATGAGCGCATACGCTGCGTTTTTTTTCTCGCGTACACACTCCGTTAAAAACCGCGGAGCGTGTACGCAAGCAAAAACGCTGCATATGCGCGCATAGTAAAAAAACGCCACGTGAATGCAACGTTAACGCGACCATCGGAGTTCTACGCCTGTAAAAAGAAGCTCAAATTGAGCCCGCCGTTACTCCGTGTGAAGGCAGCCTTAAAGTGTTTTTGGGACTTATATGACTGACTTATTCCTTGAATAGGTCATCATTTGAAGATCGACCAAGGTCAAATAGAATGAATCCCCGCTGTTAAGCTGTTTGAAGCCACAGTGACCCTCTGTGAGCACTGTACACTTTGTCACATGTACTCTTTGTAGCTCAGTCCCATGCAAGTGAATGTGTCTTAGCTGGAATACTAAGCTCAGCTGCTATCAATGTATGGCACTGCACTTATGTCAGTGAAGAGGCTCCAGAGTTTGAGTTTACGGAGATCTCTTCTAACAGATGAACAGTGGCAGTCCAAGGTCCCGGGCCCCACAATCCTTTGAGGATATTTAGCTTATAGGACTGGAAAAAGTCCTTTAAGACAAGTTTTAAGTCAGGCATCTCCTGGTCTTCAATATATTTTCAATACATGTCTTCATCAGGAATATAACCTCTTCCTGACCATTATAAGATAAGATAATCCTTTAATAGTCCCACATTGTGGAAATTTCAGTATGTTACAGCAGCATAGTAATACAGGTACAGGATAATACACAGTAATATATTACAGACGTAGACACACATATGCTGAGAAGAGAAGATATACTAGGAGTCCATAGCAGCTAAGGAAAAATAGAAGAGAAAGAGGAAAAACCTCATGGTCATCGTCATAATCATTAGTTCTCTGTGCGGAGTGATCTTCGCTTGGTCTGATGTAGATTATACAGCCTGGTCGCAGTTGGAAGGAAGGACTTGCGATAGCGCTCCTTCTCACACTTGGGGTGAAGCAGACGGTCACTTACAGTGCTTATTACCTATAGGGAGCATCTAGGGTTTCATATATCTAATGTAAAGAACCCTTTTGTAATGAAGTGCTCATGTATTTCTTTGAAATGGTGTACTCTGGAATAAATAGGCTCTATTGCATTTTTTGTGCAGTGAAAGAAGGTTACAAAGTGCGATCAGACGTGAACATATCACTAGAATTCCGTACTACTTCATTAAATGGCGTTCTTTTGGGAATTAGTAGTGCTAAAGTTGATGCAATCGGCCTGGAAATTGTAAATGGCAGGGTAAGTCTACATCTACTTTTGTTGCAGTATACACTTCTGTACTTACTATAGACTTCAGTACAGTACTCAGACTTGCATGATGGACCTAAGTGCAGCTGCCATGTCTGTTACACTGGAAGTTTTACTTATGAGGACCTCTTCTTCCACTAAGAGGTTTTTGTAGGCTGATTTTGAGGTTCCTCAAAGAACACCTCCCATTCATTTCAATGGGAAGCAGTAGCAGTTTTTTTCCTCTAGCTGATCCACTGAGTCCACTCACACAGAGGAAAATGGTGAGGAATTTGGTGTGGAATTTCAGCGCTGAAAAAAAAGCCTTCCATTGACTTCAATGGGTTCATTTTTCTGCTTTTTTTTCAGCGCTGAAATTCCACACCAGATTCCTCACCATTTTCCTCCATGTGAGTGGACCCTTGGAGCAGACTTTTCAAAATCTGTTAAGGGGCACAATGTGGGACCTAGAGACTTCAGAGTGGAGATGCACTTGCTGAAATGGGCATATTATCCATACATGCTGTATACACTAAATGTGTTCCCTTGTTATCAGAATCAGAAGATGTCATGAAAATGGGAGTCTTTTGGTCTTATTTTCCATGAAAAGTGATCACTTCCAATTAAAATGAATAGGAAATGTGGAAACAACCTCATGAAAGCTTTCAGCTGTTTCTATACCTCAGATTTACTTTGTAGATAAGTGCCATCATTTTTATAGCTGGGGACAGCTAGCCCTGTTCTCCGTATAGGTGAGGCATCTATTTGATTATGTGTGTAAGGCCGGGTCCCCACGTAGTGTACACGCTGCGGTTTGGACGTGCGGAAACTCATCAGTAAAAAAACGTGGCATTTTACAATCACAGTATATCGAATCCCATCCACACCTTGCAGTAAAATATGCACAGCAGACACACTGTGATTTCCAATATTGTTGCAGTTTTGGAAATCGAAACATGTCAATTATGCCTATAGAGACACCAGTGTTTTCCCTATGGAAATATAGTAGAAGTATAATGGAAGCAGAAAGTCCACAGTGGAAACCTCTGCGGACTTTCTGTGAAAAGTGCTTTGAAAAAAACCACAATGCATTGCCACCACGGTTTTTCCCGCAGTGCCTTAGTCTTAAGCTGAGGCCCCACATTGCGGAAATGCAGCTTTTTTTTTGTTGCAGATTTTGTTGTGGTTTTTTGAGCCAAAGTCAAGAGTGGCTGCAAAAGAAGTGGGGAATATATAGGAGGCTCTTATTCTTCTACCTTGTGCTCAATCCGCTCCTGGTTTTTTAGACACAGACACAGATTTTTAGATTTTTCTGGTGCAGATTTTTCTGTTTCCATAATGTGGGGCTTTGGCCTTGAAAAGTAAAATTCAGATGGGAGATAAGTGATATTTTATAATGAATTAAAGGGAACCTGTCATGTAGAAAATGCAGTCCAATCTACAAGCAGAATGTAGAGCTGAACAGACTGATCTCTAGTTTTCAGGATAACTTGTCATTTTAATCTCTGCTCCTTGTATGCTGACGAGTCAAGGAGGCGGTCGTATCAGTAAATGACAGCTATCTCTGTATACACAGTCAAGGGGGAGGCTGTAGAATCCAGCTCCGTGACTTCACATGTAGCCTACAGATTGGTCTACATATTTCATGCGACGGTTTCCCTTTAATATTATATTGGTATTAGTGAAATTATTCTATAATGTAGCTGCGGCTTTCATTACTTCTATGAGAATTTGCTTAATTCCAAGTGTGTTTCATGTACGACAGGTTTTATTCCATGTAAACAATGGGGCTGGCAGAATAACAGCAGTCTACAAGCCAGAAGACTCCGCTTCATTATGTGATGGGAAATGGCACCAGATTCAGGCCAATAAGGTTAAGCACAAAATCATCCTTATTGTTGATGGGAACCCAGTACAGGTCGAGAGTCCTCATGTGCAGTCAACCTCTGCAGACACAAACAATCCCATATATGTTGGAGGTTACCCAGGTAAGAGCTTTACTGGAAAGATTTATTTATCACAGGGTTCGTATCACCACTTGCTAGTATACACTAGCTCTTTTAGATGTTACAGCACCCAGACTCACCATCACCAGCCTTCATAATAATATAGTGGCTTGTCTGATGTTCTCTTTAGTTATATGATCTTAGTGTGTTAACACAGCCCGCACCCTCCTTGTTATGCTTACATGCACGGATCAGTCTAGAATTTTCTTCAACCACATGGCAGGAAGAATGACTCACGACTGACGTGTCATATCGGGGGATTGAGGCTAACCAGCCGTTCTGCTGCTTCACTAAGTGTGTGGGTGTGTATATATATATATATATATATATATATATATATATACAGTATATATATATATATATATATATATATATATATATATACACAGAAAATGTCTTTAGGAATGCAGTGTCAGTGGTAAGAAATCCCAACTAAACATATACATTTACTTTAATTTCAAAGTTATTTATTGGAAAAAAAATCGCAGTAACAGAAAACATAGTAACTAATACAACAATCACAATACAATTATACAAAAGGAGTGCAATTCAGATACACCACAAAAATACTACTGTAGTACTCACCTTGCGAGACTGCTGCGGTTTCACCATGGTGGAAACTCCACGGAAAAAACGCAACATTTTACAGTCCCTGCAAAGTTCAGACCCTGCAAGAGTCTAGCGAATTCTATCCGCACTTTGCAGTTTTGGAAGTCGCAGCATGTCAATTATAGCTGTGGTTTCCATATAGGTATAATGGAACAGAAGTCCACAGAGGAAACAAACTTCGAACTTTCTGTGAAAAAGGCTGCAGGAAAAACTGCAATGTGTTGCGATCGTGGTTTTTCCTACAGCGCTTTTTTGCTGCGGCCTGCTATATAGGGTCTTAGATGTAATGTCAAAGTCAGCAAAGGCATACAACAGGTGATAAAGATATAAAGATTAGAGATGAGCGAGTACTGTTCGGATCAGCCAATCCGAACAGCACGCTCGCATAGAAATGAATGGACGTAGCCGGCACGCAGGGGGTTAAGCGGCCGGCCGCCGTCAAAGCGGAAGTACCAGGTGCATCCATTCATTTCTATGGAGCGGATCGACTGATCCGAACAGTACTCGCTCATCTCTAATAAAGATGGATTAACCTAAATCCATCTTGGGGAAGAAAATAGTGGGTGAGTAGTGCTAAAGTGTGAAGAAAATGGGCTTATTGAGAGTCTACCAGATGGAAAATGCATAAGAGATACACCCAGTCCTATTTCCCAAACAGAGTTGAAGACCGTATGGTAGACCTGGGATGCTAGCCTGTGGGCCCACTGCTTCCAAAATTATCCTAAATCCAGATCTGTGGGGGTCTGCCCCCTGCTAAACATTTGATACACAGAGAATGGAGCAAGAAGTGTTCTCTGTATAGTGGCAGAGCTGATCTGCAGTACTCAACCTGGCCACTACATAGAGAGCAGAGCTGTTGTGTCTTTCTCTGTTCTGTAGGTATCAGCTGCTGATATTCATCACCTCTCCTTACAATAGGTCAGCAATATTTTTAGCCTAGAAATCCCCTTTAAAGTTAACGTATACAAGAACATTAGGTGATTGAAGTTATAAGAATTCTCTGATATGTCATTCATTGTCTGTATCCCTGAATTTGGATTAACTTTTCTATCATACTGACTCCTGAGACCAACAGCATTAGTGTATATACTGTAGCTCTCTTTAGATCTTACAGGGTGTAATTTGGGTTTGGTGTTGCCTATGATCTGAAGAATAGATACCATTGATGCAATTTGTGCTTTCTTTTCTCTCTTGTAGCTGATGTGAAGCAGAACTGTCTAACCAGCCAGACTTCATTCCGTGGTTGCATAAAGAACCTGAGACTGGTGAAGGGCACACAGGCCGAGGCCAATGACTTCAGCAAATCATTTGAGATGCGAGGAGTCTTCCCTCATTCTTGCCCAGGATCAGAATTGTAAATGAAAGACATATTGTTGGCTTTAGACTATTCATGTACACAAAGGTTATATTAAGCAAGTGATGTTATATGAAATCTTCTGAGAGCGTGCTATGTCAGGCTGTGAGGTTACTGAGACACAGGCTTGTGCTTGAGATGCTGCAGCCACATAAAACACTAGCAGGCCATCTACAAGAAGATACTGAAATTGGTGCTAAAAAGACATTCCACAACCTCAACATCATATCTCAACTCAGGATCCAGATCTTGTGTAACAGAAATACCTCCAGTAGCATATTAATAGAATTAATGAGTATTGTACTACTGTGTCTGCTCAGTCTTTACTGCTGGATGATGCCGAATTGTTATTTTATTTCACCATTAATCATTTTACATCATTGCAAATCTGTCTTTTATATTTCAATTAAATGTGGCCAATTTGTTTTTATGGTGTTTTGTGGTATTTGTGATTGGTTTTAAGAATCAATGACCTGATTTCCTTAGTTGGAGATGGGATGGGATGTCACTTGTAGTTCTTTCTCTCTGTGTCTGTGCAACTAAATGCTGTGAGAGGGGAAGCAGAAGTGGAAAGCATCTAAACTGTCTCAGAAGGGCGAGCACAGAACTGGTGTCACACCAGGAAGATCCTGACAACTCAGATGGCTGGCAGAGGAAATGAAATACAGGAATTACTTTCTTCTTGCAATGGATCTAATATGCAAAATGATTATTACTTTAATTTTATTAAAAAAAAAGATACACATTACATTTGGGAGCTTTTTGTATTTACGATACGGTAGCTAGCATTCCTTAAGACTACAGGGCCAGACAAGAGCTCAGCATCTCTGCCTGGCCATGTCACACTGGCATAAACAGTGGCAAGACAGCCAATAAAAATGCAAAAGGAATAAGCAGTCTGGTGCACCGGAGATGCCTTCAGTGCTGCAAATTGCTCATTTGGATAATCAGATTTATAAAGTTCTCCTTGGAATGGAGGACCGAATAGGGAAATGAAATCACAAGAACAATCAGGTGACGTATCTAGCTGTCTGCTTACATACAGACTGGTGACAGACTTCCTTTAACCATCTTTATATCCTATTGATAGTGGACAGGGGAGGCTTCTGTTGTCGCCAGTTCTCTCACAGTCAGACACTAGAGAAGGCGGAGGGACATGGTTAATCTCAATGGACACATAAAATACCTTGTATTTTTATCCACATCAGTTGAATGTGATGACGAAATTAAACGGGTCTTTCTATAACAGATACAGGTTCTTTGTCAAGAACAGAGGTCATTCTACACCCAGGGCTGTTTTACCACATTGGTCAGCCCTGTAAGATGTTTGATAAGTGGGACCACCACATAATACAATGTCAAGGAACCCACACAATATACTATCCCCTCAGATACTCCTATATAATGCCTGTGCCCTTGTGTTACCTTTTGATAAATACATTACATAAAAAAAACAAAAAACAAAGTTATACTCACCTAACCCTATTCCCACAAAGTTGCTTGCAAATTCCAGCTGTAGTGATGTCTCCGTCTCAGCACTTACCACAACTCCCTGCCATCGGCTGAATTTGTATAGAGCTGATAGTTCCCTGCGGGAGCAGCGCCCAAAATGCAGTACTGTCCTGCTTGATTTGGGTCAGCTATGAGGTCCTCACTACAAAAGGCCGTAGGTTTAAAGGGGTTATCCAGTTTTTTTAAAAAATTGGATCAATTAACACTTGAGATATATCCTGTTTTAAATTCAGAACCATTTATCTGATATATTTTTAGGTCATTGTCTCTTAGCTGTGACATTTCATTTACACCCTCACTACCCCTCCCTGTGAGCAGTTCAGTCAGCATATAAAACATTACAGCAGTATGTGACCTTGGATGTGATGGTAATTTATTACCTGTGATTTTATTGCAGGGGAGAGTGAAGAAGAGAGGGGTACACAAGAGAGTGAGAGCAGGCAGATGAATCATGTGAAATGTAATTTGTTCACAGACTCACCTCATGTAAATAACAGTGATACAAGGAGCAACTAGTCAAGAAATGGGAGTGCAAGAGAACAGTGAGAATTTAGCACTGCTGTGGATGTGTTTGCAGATAATTTTTGCAAGCTGGATAACCCCTTGCCTACTCCAGGCTCATGGTGAGGTATTTGCTGGTGGTTTCTGTAACTCTCCATACAAGTGAATGCATTTACTTTTACCTGGATGCAGCAGCCATCTCTCCATTTACAGTCTCATCAGGTAGATGGGCTCATTTTCTATAAGTGTTCCTTTAAGTTATATGGACAGCTAGGACCACTCGGTTTCTATCTACTGTTAGTATTAATAGAAGAGAACATGATAAAACAACATTTACCGTATTTTTCGGACTATAAGACGCACCTAGGTTTTAGAGGAGGAAAATAGGGAAAAAAAATGTTGAAGCAAAAAATGGTAAAATATTTAATATATGGGAGTTGTAGTTTTGCAACAGCTGCAAGGCCACATTGACAGGTGACCCTGCAGCTGTACGGGGACGCATAGAGTGTTTTTTTTTGCGGGGCCAGAAGTACTTTTTAGTTATACCATTTTGGGGAATATCTATTGCTTAGATCACCTTTTATTGAAAAAAAAACCCGGTGGTTTATGATATATGATTTTCTACTTTTATATATATATATTCTAGGGACAGGAGGTGATTTAGAACTTTTATTTATTTCATATTTTTAAAGGTTTTTTTTTTTTAAAAAAAACTATTTTATTCCCCCCGGGGGCTTGAACCTGCGGTCGCTTGATTGCAAGTCCCATAGACGGCAATACAACTGTATTGCCGTCTATGGGACATTCTGTCTATTAGTATTAGGGCTGGTCATAGAGACCAGCCGCAATACTAATACAGCAGTGACAGGCCGGGGAGCCTCATTAGGCTCCCGGCTGTCACCCGAACAGGTCGGCTCCTGCGATATCGCCGCGCAGGAGCCGGCCTGCAACTTCACAGGTACGGGGCCGGTGGGGACCGGCCCCGGGGGAGAAGGGGCCACGGATACAGACTGCAGACCCGGCATCCGCTGTACTAGAGAGGCGGATGCCGGGGAGGGATAGACGCCGGGGCCTGAGACATCGCTGCCCTGCCCTGCATGAAGCCAGCGGCGGGGGGACAGAGGAGCGGAATAGCAGCATCACTCCTCCCGCTGCTGGCTTCATGCAGGGCAGGGCAGCGATGTCTCAGGCCCCGGCGTCTATCCCTTGCCGGCATCCGCCTCTCTATTACGGCGGGTGCCAGGCGCCACATTCGTACTATAAGACGCACCCTTCTTTTCCCCCCAAATTTGGGGGAAAAAAAGTGCGTCTTATAGTCCGAAAAATACGGTAAAACTAAACTGAGCTAAACATAAGACCTCGTAAACTGACCAATATAAAATGAGAGAACCCTACAGCATATATAAAAGATAAATGTAATGGCACCCTGCCCAGATTATTATGGTGCGCTCATCCTTTAAGGGAATGTGACATAATAATATCTTCATGTATTCTAGCAATAGATAAAGCACATTGCTAAAGAATTATTGCAGGAATTTAATATTTTTCATTCTTAAAATGCAATGCATGTATTTTTTTGTTTTGTTTGTTTTTTATTTAATATGAAAGCTACATTGATACTTGGAATTGGGAAACATAAGTACAGTCATATATTTACACCCCTGATGTGTTTCATCATAGGCATATAATATGACTTCTATACTAATACTTCTCATGCAGACACAGCAGAATATGTCCATGTATTCGGTATATATAAGAACATATGGATGCCACGGAGGGGGCCTCATGCCCAGAGCCCTCCATTATTAGACTGAACAAACTGGCAGCTAACCAAAGCAACTGGCAAAACCAGGCACTGAAGTCCCACCTCCAGAAACCCCAAGAAAACGTGTTTTTACGCATGGAGTTTGGGGACATACAAGATTGTTTATGAAAACATGGGGTGGTCCTAGCAAATTCTGCATAGGTGGCAAATATTCATATACCCCTGCAGTGGTTTCTGAAATCAAATCCATGTTGGCTGATTGATGGGTCAGTTTCAACCAAAAAAGGGGTTGTCAGGATTAGGCAACCCTTTTAAGCATTCAAAAGCGTTCTTCCAAAAAATTGCCATAAAGGTTGAACTGACCATGGAAAAATAAAAAAATAACCCTCTAGTCAGATCCCAGGTCCAGATGAAGTTTCAAATGATGTGGTCAATGCAAACCACATGGTAGCATGCCAAGATGCGATCCTGTACTGAGACCTCATACTGTCCTTTCAATGACTTACTAGAGTTCGGCACAGTAAAGATGAGATAATCGTCAGATATTAACCGCTATTTTATAGAATACCGATACACAGTTTGCTATAGAGTTCTATGCACATGAGAGCAGTACAGGGCAGAAAAACTGCTGAGAGTGAACATACTGACGGTATAGTACATAAAAGTCCAGCAGTAAAATGAGACAAAACTCAAATACTTTTTATCTATGAGATACAAAGAGAAATCCCATCTAGTGAGCATTTTCCATGGCTTCAGAGAGGTGATTATGATGCCGTCAGTATGGCTTCCCTATCTCTCCAAAGCAAGATAGTCTCTCTAGCGTTACATTAAGTTAAGCTTCACTTTCATAATCTCTAGTATTTGGAAACTAAAAGGAAAGTTCATTAAAATTGGGACATCAAAGGTTGTTCAGTGATATCATGAGACACAGATAACATGGATTTGACTAAAACAATCCTTAGAATATTGATTTTAACAAGCCCTAAGGCTATGAAGAGCTACAGAGGAGGAGGCAATGGATCTCATGTACAGTCATGCAATACTCATAGACAAGAGCCCACAATTCCATTGAAGATCAGCCTTCTTTGGGGGGGGGGGGTTCTATAAGTGTGTGCATAATCTATGGTTGAACTGAAAACGTCACTTAAAATTTGGGCTGGGGCAAAGGTTTCACTGTATTCTTAATAGCACTCTCATATAAACCATACATAGTATAAATGTGATCATTGTAACTAATGGTTAAGCCTACAATAGATTTCATTGACTTGACATATCCATCTTGTAGCATTCACAGATAGGGTATGGTTTGACCATGGAAGACCAAAGCAAAGTAGTTCTGCAGTGGGGGGTCCAATAATGTTTTCTATAATATTTTATTCCATATTATATCTGTTGTTAAACACATTTTTCCCATTGAAATTTCCACAATACAATTTCTGATAGCTTCACATCTGCCTCGGAGCCTCCATGGTAGATTCAACTTGTTTGATGCTTCCAGATATCATAGCAGAACCTGACAGAACGCATTATAAGGGTGCATTCACACTACGGAACGCCAGCGTGTATCACAGCCGTACACGCCGGCGTTACAGCAGGGCTGCCGGACACTTCCCATTCATTTCTATGGGAGCCGGCATGCGAGCGCTCCCCATAGAAATGAATGGACTGCTTTTTTCCATTCATTTCTATGGGGAGCGCTCGCATGCCGGCTCCCATAAAAATGAATGGAGCTGCTTTATACGCTGCTTATTCTGAACGTGTTTGACGTTCAGAATAAGCTTCAGGAAACGTAGTGTGAATGCACCCTTAGTCAATTGGGTGCTCTTGGTGTCCATGGAGGTTGTGACGCCCTTGTGTTGCAAGAAAGGTCCTTGCACTAAGTATGCGCCTCTACAATCACTGTCCTAGAGGGATTGAAACGTTTGCTCCAAAGTGTGATGTATGCTCCAGTAAAACTACAGCTGTATACGTAAAATAGAGCCATATTAGAACAGAACAGTGTCCTTTTGACTCAATGAGGGTGTATATGTCAGAATAAATTGGCATAGCTATCTAGTATATTTATGCTATTATTTTAGAGGAAACCAATATAAAACATACAGTGCTACTACGGTATACTTTTTTTTTTAATGTGTAAGTCTATGGATGACACATATTGAAAGCATCTGTTAGAGGTATACATTGGCAAATCCTTGCCAAATATTTCTGACATAGTCTACACCAGTGATGGCGAACCTATGGCACGCATGCCAGAGAGGGCACACAGTGCCCTCTATGATGGCACATGTGTTGTCGCCCAGATCGCTCACTAACGGGGAATCTGGTACAGGATTCCCCTTTAATGAGCAATTTCTGCTTTCGGCTGGATGTGCAAATTGACTGCAGAGTGTGACCTCTGCCCCGATGCAGGCGTGATGACGTAAGTCATCAGCGCCCGCTGTCAACAGGAGAAGGACGCCCGGCAGCTCTTCAGGTAAGTATATTTGTGTGTGTATACTGTGTGGGGAGGGGACTACAGTGGAACATTTACTACTGTATGGGGAAGGGGACAACTGTGGAACATTTACTAATGTGTGGGGAGGGGGACTACGGTGGAACATTTACTACTGTGTGGGGAGGGGAAACTACTGTGCAGCATTTACTACTGTGTGGGGAGGAGGGCTTCTGTGGAGCATTTACTACTGTGTGTGGAAGGGGGCTTCTGTGAAGCATTTACCATTCTGTGGCGAGGGGGCTACTGTGGACCATTTCATACTGGGTGGGGAGAGGGAACTACTTTGCAGCATTTAATACTGTGTGGGGAGGGGGAACTACTGTGCAGCATTTAATACTGTGTGGGGAGGGGGGCTACTGTGGATTATATAATCCTGTGGGGCAGATTGTACTGTGTATGGGGACCACTGCAGGAATGATTGTACTGGGTGAGGGCCACTGTGGGGCTGCAATGGTAGATCCACAAAGTTTTAAGGTTAAATTGCCGTGTTGGCACTCCACGATAACTTATTGGGTTTTGGGTTGCAGTTTAGGCACTCGGTCTCAAAAAGGTTCACCATCACTGGTTTACACTGTAAATGCAGTGTGAATGCATCATGTTTTTACTGTACAGTTTATGCCTCTGTTTTCTAAAAGAAAAAAAAAAATGCTAAAAAAAAAAGTATGCAAACTGTTGTAATGGGAAGGGCATCCATTTTACATAGACTTCAATAAGTTGCGTAATGTCCCACTGAGTAACCCCAGCAGGTAATGGGCCCTATTTTCTTACCGATCCCCATTACTGCTCACGGCGGCCTGCACTTCCCCTTCTGAGGAAGCAGTTGTGAGCAGGAGTGGGGATCGGTAAGTGAGGCCGCGAGCCTCCAACAAACACTGCTATCATTATACTTGAGGGTCTTTTCAGACCCCAGAATATAAGGATAGGAACATAAAAAATACTGTTACTTACGTCTCCTGCACTTCGGAAGTCTTTGGTCCTATTTGATGACGTCCCAGATGTCACACAGGCCAGGTCGGTGTCATTATGTGTTGCGATGTCGGCCTAGTTCAGATGATGTCTGGTCCAACATTGAAGAGGGCTGAAAGCGGGGAATGTGTTGGAGCAAGGGAGAGCTAAGTAACAGTGTTTTTTATGTTTGTATCCTCCTCTGGATCTCCGATCATTATACTAATTGTTCATGGTTGGTCCACTATGGGGCATCATAGTGTGTGCAGGGTCCATTATGGGGCATAATAGTATGTGTGCAGGGGCCATGGTCGGACATTATACTGTGTGGAGGGGCCACTATGGGACATTATACTGTCTGGAGGCCACTGTGGGA
Organism: Leptodactylus fuscus; assembly: GCF_031893055.1. NCBI lineage: Eukaryota > Metazoa > Chordata > Amphibia > Anura > Leptodactylidae > Leptodactylus > Leptodactylus fuscus. The sequence goes on along the minus strand of NC_134268.1, from coordinate 73,191,574 downwards.
CATTATAGTGTGTGTAAATGGGGATTTATACTGTGTAGGGGCCAGAAAAGGGGATGCAATGTGGGGGGGGGGAGTCAAAAGTTTGCTGGGGGGTCCAGTCTTTGCTGGATATGTTTGTCTGCTTTTTTGCAGCGCAGAAAACCGTAGTCTGCTACTGAAGTCAAAGGAATGAACTGTATAGTAAAAATAAAGAAATGTCTAATTCTGTATTTCTAAGGATCGTCAGTTGATGTCATATATAAACTACTTCATTGTTTTTGGTGTTGTATAGCAGTCTTATATACTAGGAAATGTTTTCTTATTTAAAGGATTATAAAATATCTGATATAATGATGAGCATGGCGGGAAAATAAATAACACCGCTACCCCCCCTCCCCACCCCCTCAACCACTCCAATAAAACACTGGGATCCTGCTGCTCTCTGCATCCTAGTCCTGGAAAACCACTTCAATGTACTTACCTCCCAACAGTATAAAAAATCCATCCAAACTACTCCTCAATAATATTTACCTGGGACAAACCAGTCCTGAGATTTAGACGGCTTGCAAAGCTTTTGCAGTCAATGGAGTATTATACCATAGTAGTGTGCTGGAAATAGTTCTTTGTCAAATTAAATAGGATATGTGTTTTTAGTTCCATTCATATCTTGACATATGCCAATGCATAATGGAGTATGCCAAAAGAACACTGATATGTATCTCACATGCAGTCAACAATGAACAGAGTCTTACGGGGTCAGGGAGCCAAAAGTTGCTCATAAGAAAAGCTTCATTTAAAACATTGTTTCCCTTATATGAGTATATAAAGGGGTTTATGAGATATGCATAGCTGCTTTATTTCGGAAGGCGACACTCTTGTACATACAATAGATTGTGTTTGTTATTGTAGCAGTCTCCTCCAATACATTTTACAGAAACTCTACCAAAAATTCTGGACATTGTGCATCCTATGATGGATGAAAGATCAGTCAATCACTATACTGAGTACACTTCATAGGTTTACCTGTCTGCAACATTGATATTGTCATCATGCTACTTATAGGAAAATATTCCCTTGGGGGAGGTCTGCCAAAGTGCATCATGTGTATGAGAAGTGTATTCAAGTATAGACGCTCATAAGACTGCCCAACTGAAACCATTAAAAGTATATTGTATTATGCTAAATTCACAAAACCATCGTTACATTTCAGTGTTGAAGGCTGATACAATGACTGATGAAGATGGAGGGTGTACAGGACCAGACCAGCTCAATATCGCAGCAGCTTGCATGGCCTAAATGTGCTACAATGTCCTGCAGCGTCTGCAGATGTCATTGGCTGGTACTTACAAAGGGGCTGCCAGCAGCCATCTTCATGATCTGCATACCCATGATCTGCATACATTCAGCGTGGCATAACAGTCCTCAGACAAAAACTAATGATTGATAGCATGCCAAGGTGTGTAAGCGCGTCTATTTCTGAGCGTGATGCTCGTGCTCAATACTGAAAAAATCAGGATGTTTTCAACATTTGTTTCCATTTTTTATCATTTATTAATCATTAACATGACTGTCCATCCTGAGATTTCCATAATTCCAAGACTACCTTCTTGGTGATGCAAAGAGTGTTGTATTGTAGGAAAAAAATTACCTACTAAAATCTCTGTTTTTTTGTCATGATTGACTGTTATCTCTGTATGCACAGTCATGGGGGGTATCAGTGACTGATAGAACCGCCTTTTTGACTTAACATAGAAAGATCAAAGAATTCAATAGATAACTGACACGTTATACTGAATCTTTTTCGACAACACTATACATGAGTCGGCTAAGGGCGGGTTCACACTTACGCCCGGTCTCCGCTTTCAGGTTTCCGTCTTTTGCCCAAGAAACTGGACAGGACACGGAAACTGAATGGGTTTGCAAAGTGTCCACCCATGAGTGCCTGTGAGCGTCTACTGCTCTCCGCGGTGAAACAGGGTTTTTTTTTTGTTTTTTTTTTAACTGGACACAGTCGGACATGCAGGACTTTGTGTCCAGTTAAAAAATGGTTTCGCCGTGGACACCAGATGACGCTCATGGGCGCTCACCGGCAGATACTGAATGTCGGGTTTCCGTCTCCTGTCGGCAGAAGACGGAAACCTATGAAGTGGAGACCGGGCACTGGTGTGAACCCGCCCTTAGTGCCTTCTGCTTACAGGTTGGCCTCCATTTTTCATGGGAGAAGAATAGTCTGAAATAAATATTTGTATTATGCTTCATTTTAGGAGTTCTTTTAGCAGCTTATTTTTGTAGTTTATGAAGCGGTACTATTAGACTGATACATTTTATTTGTTGACAAAGAGATGATCTGCTCTACTTTTGGATGCCAACGTGATGTTTGGTCTCTTCCATAATTTCTCAAAGCCCTATACTGCATAAAGCCAAGCAGGCGGCTTCTGTAAAAGTGTGAAATCACAAAGCCTGCTGATATTTGGGAAGGCAGGGATCCCTGGCAGGGAACACAGCATCTCATTCGTATAAGGAACGTGCACATTTTGGGCCGTCATTTCAAAGCTACAGCCTACTGCACATATATGGCAGACAATTATCAATGGTGGGTTATCCCTACCTTAGCCTACAGGGTTTTGATGCAGAAACAAAGGGTTCCCTTTAAAATGGCAGCTGCAGGAAATTTGTGCAGAAAAAAAACAAACTTTCACCAACATCCATTTCTAGAATGGTGATCGTTCCCTTGAGAAATAAGTGGTTTTCTGTATATTCTGAAAAAATGCAGCACCTTTCTGTTGAACACTGGATTTATATAAGTTATGCTTATACAAGTGAATTAATTTCACAGAAACCTGAAATAATAGTGCGTTCCACAATCAAAATAAACAAGTCACGCAAGAATCGTTTCAACACTAACATCTAAAACATACACGCCAGCTGGCAAGATGCCTGGATATTTCCATGTACAATATATCCCCTGGCACAGACACTCACAGCCTATGGAAGAGGCACCCACTATTGTGAATGTTAAAAAACATATTATTAAATGTGAATACTGAAGTAATGACAGATGGTTTACAAATGTTAAATATACACACAGAGAAAATGATTAAAAAAATACAAAAAAAAACAAAACAAAAAACAATATAGAATATCTACAAATACATATAAAAATGTAACTGTACAAACTTAGTGGTTCCTATACAAAAGGACATACAACAGTTATGGTCGAGATTTCTTCTGAGATGCTGAGTAAAGCATACATGTCATGCTAGAAAGAGCTTCTAAAGGCGTCACTGGTACCCATGGAAGGGTGCAATGTCTGTCCAGCAGTAAGAAGGCCAACATTAGGTACGTGTCAGCAATAATACTTGTAGACGGATCGTAAGGATCTGACACATTCCCAGCAGTCTGGTAGTGTTTAACAAAAGAAAAAAATTGCATAAATTATATTCCACCAAGAGCAAAAATAATATGCTCATTCAAGGTCCACAGGTTTTCTCCACAGACTTAGTGTTCACTTTCCCCAGTACCCATGTCTTCAGAGTCCATCATGTCATAAAACATAGCAGCTATACTGCACGCAGTCCAAGACATCCCATCAGTGCGGCTCAAGGATGAAGGAATCGCTGCACAATCCATCGTTCTCAGCTGTTCTTAGGCTTTAATATCCATTCTGCATGAGGGTTCACATGATATACATCCAGCATATAGGTATCAGGATCTAAGCAGTGTTCTCCTAGGGATAAAGAATGACAGATGGAGTAATAATATCAACGCTCATCGGCAACACCCACAATGGTCGATTGTTTTATATGAAGCCAATTTACCTATATCATTAGCATGAGGAAGGAAACCCACACAAACATGTGGAGAACAGACAAGGTCTATGTGGATGTTTCCTTTAGTTGAATTTGAACCCACAACCCCATTGTGGCTCTAGCAAGCAGCTGATCAGTAGGGGTGCTGAGAATGCCATCGATTGGACTGCCACCAATCTACCATTGATTACCCATCCTAAGGACAGTTCAGCAGTAACACCCTAAACAATCCGTTTAATATACTATAATATACAACACTTAAATGTTTTTTATATAAGTTCACTTAAGACATGGATTTAGGACCTGTCACATATTTCTCCGCTGGATCTTCCTCATTTGCTCGGTGCACCATATACATATTTTTTTGCCCATAGAATGAAATCTTGGATAAATTCACTTAGCATGTCTGTCCTTTTAGTGTATTTTATTATAAACTGGATTATTTATTCATTAAATATCCAATTTTTAAGATTAAATACGTACAAAAAACAAGAAGAATATCATACATAGAAGACTTGACTTCAGGAATAGGGAAATAATACGTTACTGTAATGTCCTTATCCTGGGAAGTGTTTAGTCTGAAGGGTAAATCCCCAAGTCACTTATCAAACGCTCTAAGTATTGCTGAGGTTGCAGTAAACTAAACAAAGGTGGTAAAATGACCTGGACAATTACAGAACCATTTATCATCTCTGATTTACAGATGCCCCGAGCACTGGAAAATTGTTGCTCACTTCACTTTGGTTACAATCCAAGAATCCAGCTATTATTAAACCACATAACAGGAAAAAAGACATTGGATGGAAAAATAAGTGTGAAGACCAGGACTAAGCTGTGGAGAACCTCAGAATGATACAGTAATGGGATTAATACAACACTTCCATCACCGTGTTACAATGGTTACCATACTCCTATCTGGCAATGGACTTTATTGGACTGTTGTAAACCAGATTGTTACGACTTACAATATCAGATAGAGGGCTCCTGAGTAATGTAACTGTGACTGAATAAGCCAAACAGGACACACTTATGGTGGCCATATGCCCGGTGCCAGGTAATCTAAAGCATCCCATAAATCGTAATAAGAATATATATTATTATGAATAATATATAATGGAGAATTGCCATTAGGTTATTAGGTTATTATGTTTATGTGTTGCCCCTGTTATTAGCTCAGAATTACTAGTATAGTTATTACACTATATACTCAGTGTATACACCATATCAGGTGACACCAACAGAAGATACTACATCAGGCACCATTGAATGTGAGGAAAGCCACAGTTTCTGAATTGAAATGCAGTGCAGAAATATGTTTGGTAAAAGAGGAAATTTTGGGCCCCAATACACTGGTGCTGATGCTGGCACAGCTGGGCCCTGGTCGGGACCTTCCTCCAATTATCACATCTTTTCATAAATGGATACTACAAGTAAATATAAGAAGCATTCTAATAAAGAAAGTTATCTCTTCTCCACCCAAACTACTTTTCTCCAAGTCCATCCATTCACTCAGTCTATATCACTAGTAGAACCCATCTCCAGAGACATGTTATCAGAAACACAAACATGGAAGTCTATGGAGGAGAAAGGAGGAGACTGCTAGAGGAAGAGTAGTGATAAGAGGCTGTGTGAAGGGGGAAGAAGATTTCAGCCTGATAAATAGAGATAGAAGCCTTTTCCTTTAATAAGATATATTACAATGTTTCTCCTATTCACCTGTACTGTTCATTTATGTAAAGTTGTAGAGTTCTTATGGAGTATTACTGTCATTGTGAGCTGATCTTTGTAAGTACAGTATCTAATGTGAGGACACAACAATATCCAATGGTTGTGGGTGTTTTGGTCTATGGACTTTCAAGGATAACAAGGAAATAACGAAGGAACAATACTTCAGACATGAGTATGTCATCCAGGGCAGTTGTAACCATTTTAGCATCCTTTGATGTCAAAGTCTATTTGCAGGAGACACAGGTTTTGTAACAAGCCTGAAGACGGATCTTATGCGAAACATTGGTGCCCTTGAAATGAGGACGATGTGAACAAAGTGTAATCTACATATTAGTTCATAGTCTGGAGTATGGTTCTTGATATAATACGAGAAGACACACTGCAGCATCATAGATATTTTTGGTATTTTCGTGAGATGGTTTAGCGAGTAACATTGCTATAACCGGACATTTACTCATGCATTGTAGACAATCAATATGATTCAGTCAAGAAAGCTATGGCGTCATATATATTATTCATGAAGAATCATGCTTACCTATGTTTCCTCCAATCTCATATAGACTTTGGTTGAGCGATTTTTCAGAAGTGCCATGACTGAAAAGTAAAATAGAACATTTTAGGCCTTTGAGTGGAAACATCTTTCATTCTAAATATGTAAAACCAGCCTTTTGTTTGAGATTCCTTGGCCCCAGCTGTCGTTGCTGGCATCTTGAAGTTGTATTCTCTCGAGCATACGACTAATTAGTTCCAGAATTCTAACCAGACATTCTGGTGCAACATCGTTTGGTTCCTTTCTTATTACTATAATGAATATAGCCTTCAACAAAGAGTCTCAGCTAATGAAATAAATAGAGAGAGCCAGATGTCACCAACAATATTTGGACCATGTTTATGGGCAAATGGACAAAATGAAAAATTGGTCTGTAGTAGAAAAGTACCAAATGTAAGTACCAGCTACAATGCATATTGATAACTCAGCATGGCGTATATTATTAATAAGATTCGTACGAGTGCTTTCTAATAAATATGCTTGACCTTTTATATAGCACTGCATAAACAAGACTTCATCCCTACTGGTAAGGAGGAACAACACGTATCCACTGTATGGACAATCAATAGTCAAAGGAATTAACAGAAGACACTTCCAAGCGCTTGCGAGTGCTTCCAGACTATTGCAATGATGACATTTAAGACCACACATTCTAATAAAAATGCAGAAAGTCTGCACAAAGGCCAATCTCTGTGCGAACCCTTTGTAAACTGTCCTTGGAAGGCATGTGCTTTTGCAACCACTTAGGCTTTGATCTAATATATCCAACACATTTTGATTAAAACCTCATGCTTTTTTGTGTATACAGCCCTTGTGCAGACCTTTGTGTATGTTTGATTACAACCTTAGGACAGGGCCCCACGTGGCATAAACGGCCGTGGTGGAAACACTGCAGAAAAAAAAACGCACCATTTTACAATCACTGCAAGGTAGATGGGATTGTAGTGAATCTCATCCACACCTTGCGGTAAAAAACATGAAGTGGACATGCTGAGATTTCCATATCCGTCACTTATACTTACAGAAACGCAGACGGTTTCCCTTTAGGTATAACGGAAGCAAAAAGTCTGCAGAGGAAGCCTAAGCGGACTTTGTGTGAAAAGTGCTACGAGAAAAACGTGATGCATGGCTGCCACAGTTTTTCCCACAGTCCATTGCTGTGGCCCGTCATGTGGTGCATTAGCCTTAAAAGCTTTTTACATAGTGATGACCTATGTCATCAATATCTGATCGGCGAGGACTGACAAGCAGGACCCCCACAGATGAATTGTTTGAAGCTCAGTCCCAAGTTCAAGTGAACATCAGATCTGTGGACATCGTCATATCATCACCGACTCTAAGATCAGCAATATGCAACCCTCAGAAAACCTCTTTAATGTTTGTGGGGAATGTTTAGTGTATATGCTAGGAAAATTCCCAGATATACATTATGTTTAATATGCCAATTGATTCATTTATCGCTATGGCAAGAACACCCCAGGCCAGTATTCTTCAGCATGTAAACAGTAAATTCCTACAATTGTATAGACATACAGTTAAACACATTTAGTGAGTACGGTATATTCGGTGGACTGCTCCCAGTCGTCCCAATAAAGTTAATCCTGACAGTGTGAACGTAATCTAACTCGCTGCCTTGTTTCTCTTACTATCTGGTTTGTAAGAAAAGGGCAGCCATACACCACAGCTGAAAGTTTGTTCAAGAACTCTAGTCTAATAGAGATTTGTGCAGGAATTGTAGACACCAAATGGTAGGATATTTTTAATCACAACCTCTTGTGCAGGGACAGCCTGAAATGTCATACTGCTTAAAATAATCGTTTTTGCAAGAAAAAAAGTGAAGTGTCTTTCAATGTTCCTAGTAAATCATTATCTTACCGTGCTGTATGCTAGGCAGGGTAAAAAGTAGTCAGACCTTCCTGAGACATTGCTGCTTTAGGGTGCATTCACACGGAGTAACGTGCCGCGTGACCTGGCACGTATACGCCGTGTGAGATTTTGCAAAATCACGGCCGCAAAATAACGCGGCGTATACGATCCAGGCTCCCATTGAAATCAATGGGAGCGTATACGGCGCTCAAAACCTCACACGGCGTATACGTGCCAGGTCACGCGGCATGTTACTCCGTGTGAATGCACCCTTTTAGATCACAGCATATAAAGAGTAAGGACAATATAGTTTGAGTATTTGATGCTCCTGCAATACAGATTGAGGGAAAGCTGCTAACTTTCTTGAAGCACCAGTTCTCTGCTTTAAAGAATTTTGGATTGGCAGAAAGCGCCCTAAAATCCATCTGAGGTTTCTAACTTGGAAGGACATTTTATAGGTGCTCTTATTTAAAGTGCCAAGGAAATTGCATTTTAATTCCTTCCTTTCTTAGTTGAACCTTAAAGGTGTTTACAAGTCTTTACATAAAGATATTATTTTCCAGAATCATTTCCACTCTTGTCCATGGACTGTGTCTGCTATTCAGCTTATCTACATTCATCTGAACAGGGCTGAACTCAGAGGTACTTGATGTTCCCATCACCCAAGATAAAATGAACATCTCCGTACCAAGTGTCATTTATTACTGGTTCCTTCTTATTTGGCAGAATGGCCTTTGGGCGCCATCGAGCATCAGGTGCTACCTTTGCACCTTCTACCTTCTTGGGGGGTTGGGAAAGAGTGTAGAAATAACAAGCTGCACCTCAAAGACCACACTCCAGTTGAGACCAAAGATTGCCGTATCGCCCTGCGACTCCTTTACCCATGTTAGTGAAGGGAATCGCACTGTTCATATTCAACTTTTTTGCAGCTAGAAGTGTGTGGTACCCTTGGGGTTGCAATACGCAGCGATATTTGGTTGCCCGGCCAATGTCACCATGTGGCCCTAGCCAAAATATTCTTCTCTGGATTCTTTACGTAAATCTATTAGTCATAGATATTGATAAATTACATGTGTTTAAAAAGCCAGAGATAAAAGAAGAGATGATGAAGTCATATGATATAAATGTTGTGAAAATCGTGTGCAGCAAAAATGAATGTAAAGGGAAGGAAGCGCAGAGCAGATCACTACAGCACCTGTTTTCACACTGAAACCTCGCCAGGATGTCTTTGGCTTTTGTCCGACTGTTCAGCTGGATTGCCATGGAAACCTTTGAGTGCAATGGAGCATAGACTCTTATCACTCCTTCAGGTACATCACAGTGCTGAAATATAAAAGCAGAGGAGAGCGCTAATAACCAGAGCACAGGATGGCTTTTCTTTCTGGGCTTAGATGTGATGATGGACATAGTACAAATTAAACCCAACAAGAAAATGTTGTAACATCTAAACTCTGCCATTCTTTCATCTTGCCTTTACAATGTTACGAACCAAACATTTGGTATAACATCAATGGAAATCTAAACACTGGTCATAGAGAATGAGGGAGTAATGTATGGCGAAATGTGGGAACGTATATGTCATATTAGAAACCAATCACACTCGCGACTCATGTGACCATGTGCCTATTCTGACTACTACCCTGGAGGAATGGTGGCAAGTTCACAGTCTACAAACGCAAGATGCGTATACTCCATATTAGCTAAACACAGTATGAACAGAAAATATCAAATACTACAAAAACTCATCTATGATATAAAAGTAAAAAGAAAACTCTAATATTCATTTATACAGAAAGTCTACTACTAAAAAATGATCATTACAGGAGAATCCTCAAATCTCATTGTCATTCTTCATTCATCATTAGAATACAAACTGGGATCGATATGATGAGCCTATAGGATGGATGATAAACCAACCCAACAGTAGGGAGTCTGTCAGCAGAAAATTGGTTCTAAACCTAATCCCAGCACTTTGTAAAGGTGTTTCTACAATTTCCAAATAGGTCTCTTTTATTCAGCTTTGGAGTCCCACCTTCATGTACGTCACCATTTTATTCATATATCATTGAAGGCAAGTGCTTTGGGGGTTACAACTTAGCTTGTCCTGACTTCAAATCCAGATTCATGTACAAAGCACTTTTCCCTTATTGGCATATAAAACAAACGGTAACTTACCTGAACATGTGGGCTCCAAAGCTGAATAACAGAGGTGTAATTGGAGATTGTAGAATCACCTCTACAAGGTGCTAGGATTCGGTGTATAACCAATTTACTGCTGACAGACTCCTTTTATATCAATAGATAGTTGCTACAACACCTTCTCAGCCCTTTGAGGTTATGCAGTATTTGTGCTATATCTTACATAGTGATTTGCTGAGACCCAACTGTGTTTTATAGCTCATGCAGATGACTTGACATGCCAACACATTAATAGCTGATGTGACTCATCGGACACCCCAACACATTTCACAGCTCATTATTTTCATTAGGGTTGATAATTACACATGTAAGACTTATTATTGTGTAATGGGAAAGTCTCAACGTACCACAGCTCACATACCAAGTATCTGATTAAGTTAGGTGGGTTCTTCAAGGAAATACCATCCAATCTAGATGTCTTGTGGCCACATTAGTCTAATGACAGTTCCATACATTTACTAGATGATTTTATCAAACTTCCTGCAGTATTTCCCATCGTATTTACATGACATAGATTCTTTTGTCTAGTCTGGAGCGTGCTCTTACATAGATGGCGTATGATCAAAGTCAGTGCTGTAAACATTTGCCGGGAAAATTTATATACTCCCTTTACATCAACCAGTTGTTCTAACTCGGCTTGTTCTAGCCTACACATGAGTATAACTAAGGTCCAAATAACAGTATACTATAGAGTCACTGTCTAAAGATACAACAACATGACATGATATGGTCACTATTCACTTTATTTACTTGTCTATCGAAATAGTGACTCCATTATGGCGATATCCATACCGACTACCAGGGCGTGAACAGACCCTCTGAACACATACAGCTTATGTTACAGTTTACTGCATGATATGGCGGTAGTAGGATATATCTACTAACTGTAATTATATGTCAATGCTTTCACATTGTCAAGTGTCTATGTATGATCTTGAATAGGTTTCCTCAAGGTTTTCTTCCACTATCCAAACACTTATACAGTAAGTGAAACTGGTTATACTAGAATGACAGGGACTGCACATAACCAATGGGGACACACACACTGATACAAGGGCGAGTTAAAAAAAAACAATTCTCAGCAGGTTGCAGACAAGCCACAATTTTATACAATTTTAATCTACTTGCACTAGGTTATCACTTTGAACAATACAGTTTGGCCATGTAATATATTATATTAAAGCACTTCCCATTTGGTCTGAAACAAAACAGGTGGTTGAACCTTGTAAGAATTTGCAAAACAAATTTCTGGTTATGTGTAAAAAAACGTCAGCTCATACAACTATAGATTCAATTTTGCCTAAGATGAATATTATGAGACGCACCTCGCTCCTTGCAGGCCTTTCACGCTCCATAGTCTTTCTCCTCAATAATTTTCTTACACTCTTATCGAAAATAAGCTGCTTCTTGTTATTGTTCACGGCGGCCTCGTTCATTTTCCGCACTTGTGAAATCAGGAAGGCTGGAACCTATATTATGCAGAAAGAAAACTTTAAGACATCTATAAAATAGACTTTACTGTATCACTTCTCCTGATATCACTCTATAACCTTGTTGTGATAATAGGTAGCAGACTTGTATATGTAGTCTGGTGACAATGAGCCATATTACCGGAGCTTGGATTTTTATACTTTTATAGCAAAATCTCGAGCACGTTTGGTTTGTATTACAAATGTAAGTTCCTGCAGGTTTTGTGCTGCTTTTTATATTCAATTGTTGCCAAAAAGCATAAAAAAATGTGATGAATTCTAAGTACTGTGCAGGCAGTACATACACTATGTGGAATGGAGGAATGGAGTCTGTCTGCAGAGAATAAATGGTAGATACAAAATCTCGCTTACCTACATGATTGAACTACAGCCAACATAACAAAGCTAGACTACACATATCCTAACTCCACCAGTGCAGTCACTCCAGGGTCACTTGATATAGTGCACTCTCATAGTCAAGTTTTTTTACGCCTTACACGGGTTGTCTCATTATGATGCCATGGGGATGATCTGATAGGCACAAGTCAGTCTCCTAAAGGTCCTGATGGTGGTAGATATTAGAGTATAACTTGGGGCCAAAAGTAACGCATATGTACTGCAATCCTTTCAAGGTCTATAGGACTGAGAGACAGCAGAGTACAGTGCTTGGTTATTCACAACAGTCCCAAAGACTCCACATTTCATAACCAGTGGAGATCTCAGTGGTGGATCCCCAGCAATATCTCCAATATTGTAAGTCTTACTCCTTAATCCTACTGTAGTCTTGGTGCTCCAGTGCCCAGTAGTTGTCTTTATCTGCTTTTCTTCATAATAAAACACAATATTGGACTATTTTCATGCTGCAATGATCCTAATAATTCTAATATCTTGTGTCTATTCTTGTTAACATGTTGCTTTCTGGATATTTCAGTATTTTCTCCTGATGGGTGAGACCCCCAAAGATGAAACAACACCGTGATTATTGAAGATGAATACACACTCCCATATAAAATGCTAATGCCTGGCCTGTTAGACAGATACAGTACATGATGCAAATTGTAGTGAAGCCTCACTTAAAGGCTATCTCTATAATGTGGCTTCATTTGTGAGCTATCTACTCTCTTCTAGTCTTCAGCTGTGTCATGTGACCAACAATCAGACTTTCCATTGGACAAGTGCTGATGTGTCAGGAATTCAGTTTCTCCATTAATTCCTATAAAGCCTCAATGTAAGTCTCATAAGAATGAATAGAGAAACTGACTTCCAGTCCTAAGTAAATTGAAGGGACCAGAAGGGAGAGAATAAGTCACCAATACAACCACTGGTATGTGATTACCTTCCATACAGTTTACATGTTGCACCTTTCTCACGGAGCATAGAATTACATATTTGTGAGAGTGCTTCTTTCTACAATATCTTTAACTTGATCTTAAACAATACATTGGAGTAATAGAACATCAGTAAATGATATTCATGTTTTATTTCACGAGAAATTCATTGCTGTATAATCTAAAAATGGAAATGTTTATCTCACCGTCCATAAAATGTCCTGGTACCTAATTAAAAGCCGCACGATGTGTGCCGTAGATGCCGCCGCCTTCATCTCTTCCTGGCTGGCACTTTTGCCTTTATAAATAAAGAGGTTTGGTGCGAGGATCATTGAAACGTTCCACAAACTCATTTTGTTTTTTTCTTCATTTGACACAACTTTTTTTAGGAAGTGCAGTAATGCCTGATAAAAAAAAGATGATGAAATTAATATTGCAATTTTCATTTTTATACACAATAGCAGAATAAATACAATAAGGAACCCATTTTCTATAGGCTTAGAAAACTTCCCCAAACAAAGGTGAATATGAAATATTAGAACACTGTCGTGAAACTGATCACATACATAATATTACAAACTTTTCTTGAAGTTGTTTAAAAAAAACTTCAGCGTAGAAACTTTATATGCAAGAAAATGATTTTATTCCTGAAAAGGAAGGTATCATTTATATTTTGTTTCTGTAATCTGGTTTTCACTTTTCACATTAAAGAAGCTTTTATTTGTTGCTCTGTATAAGTTTTGGGGGTCAGCCATTTTGCTTGTACGTTTGATCTGCTCTTTTTCACAACAGTCAGAGATATTCTTTACAGAAGTCACATACTGTAGATAAAGGAAACTGGTGCCTAGAGATGTTTCATTGACTTGTTCCATATACAGTGTTTGTGTGCATGCTCTGTAGGTTGTTTAGAAGCCGTATACAAGGACCTATTGTTAGTGTTGAATCTATTGTTTTACTACATATGGGGACACTGAAGGGGCATTACATAACTGTTATATAAGAGATACTTCACTTGAAAAGATTGAGAAGGACTTACACATTATGATGATACATTCTGTTTCACTGGATATTTGTAAACCATTTGGCTATTAGGAATGGGGGACATTTTGCTAAAGGTGGCCATAGACAACAGTCCAACTCCCAGGGTCATGGGATCTACTCCTACTCTTTGACAGATATAGTTCTAATAAGCTTTCCAGGTCATTTTGTGAAGGTCTTATGTAGAACTATACAGTTGCTATAAAGGCTTTGCACTAACCTGGTTGCATATAGACTCTACATATTCACATCTCCTTTATGCCAAAAAATAATTCCTGGGTTTTGAAATGTGGATTTTACATAAAACATTTCTCAGACTGACTAGAGCTTGTTGATTCTCCTAACCATCTCTGGCCACATAGAAAATCTTGGGCTGTTTTCCCTTCCCTTATTTTCCATGTCGTGGTTATTTGAGACCTTGTAGAAGGATAACAGTTTTTGTGGGCCCTGAAGGGCGCTATAATTGACTGTCTCTGGTATTTAACCTTGAATTTGTCAACCAAGAAGTAGACAACCGTCACCTTTAGATGATGGATCAGAACGCCCTGTTCTTGCTTACTATAGGTTCACCCACAGTTTATGGAGTATACTGTATATTTCATTTTATGGTTTGTAGCTAAATAATAAATAACCCAGAGATTTTACTTTATTATAATATTTGCTTATCATTTTCTCATCCTTATTATCATCAGTCACACGGCAGATACACATCTATTTGCTTCAGTTTATGCTCTCAAGACCATTAAAGAAGAAAACATTAAGATTTTGACTTGGAGTATTATCCAACCTTCTCCTGTATCCCATTGTTAAATAATCATATTATTATTATAATTACACTAATACCTGTTGGACGGGTTGATATTTCTTAGTGATTTTTATGCTAAGATGCCATTATAAGAGGCTTAGACTGTAGCAAAGATTTATTATTAGAAGCTGCCAAGTGCAATATCTGGATTTTCTTTCTGGATAAACAATGCAAATATAATCAACATGTGGAATGATTGGAGGGAACTTACGTCTTACTCCTGGAAGGAAACGCATAGAACTACTTTGTGATACTGTTTCTAATTTAATTTACCTTGGCAGTATCTCTGTTGGCATCTGGCAGCAGCATGATTAATAGATGAAGAGCTTGTAGCTGCAATTTGATCTTGGAGATTTCTAAAGAAATGAAAATAACCGAAATAAGAATTCTTATATGAAAGTCTGAAATTTGATTAGTTGCTCAGAAAAGGCTTGCTGTGTTCTCATGAGGATTTGTTTTATAAAACATCTCAGAGTTGAAAGATTACCCTGTCATAATTCTGCCTTTGACATCACTCGATGACATAAATTACACATTATCTGCAAAAAAAGTATTGGCACAATGGCCTTATTTTTATATGATTGACCTACAAAGGTATCTACAGTGTCACAGGTGTAACAATATCTGCAAACAAACGCTCACATGGAAAAGCACAGGAACAAGTCAGCTTGGCTGCATTCTTCAGGTTAAAAATTACCTTCTGTCCACACTGGTCCTTCATAAGGACACTTCCAACTTACTCAGATTTAGGCCAGTAGTGGACAATATACTGTAAAAGAAATTGCTAACCTTCTGTGTGGCTCACAATCATTCTACGTATGTGCACAGTTTAGTGCTTTTATATTTACATGTCTTTGTGTAATATGATAGCAGGGAAAAAATACAGATGGAGTAAACTGACACTATAGCAAGATGCAAAAGGGTGGACGTAAAGTTCAGCGTAGTTAAAGCATAACTGTCATGTTACAGTTCAGTACATCTGTACTCGGTATTCCAGTTCTTTAAAATTGACCGCCTATCCTTAGAGTAGACCATCAATATCAGTGGGGATCTGACTATGGGCACCTCTGCCAATCATCAGTTTACAGGGACGATGCTGAGTGCAAGTGCTTTAACCACTTCACAGTGTACATTGCTCCATACACCCCAATGCTATACATTTAGTATTGGCTGTTTGGCACCTATACAAGTCTATGGAGCCATCTAACCATTTTTTTTAAATTAGGCCCAGGGAGAAAAAAACCATACTGTCCTGTCCCTGATGCTCCAGTGTCTCCCAGCATGGTATGGTAGCAATGCTCCGCTCTCATGTTTTGCCAGAAGTACTCACTGGCTGTGACGATGCATATCACTTTCCTTAAGGCGCTGATTGGCCTCAGTGGTGACATGACTACTGAGGCCAATCAGCGGCCTAAGGAAACAGACACGGGGCATCACAGCTATTGATATCCCATGTCCTTCACTAAGGCCACTCATTGATCTCAGCAGTCATGTGTGGTGTGGACTTAGGCCAGAAAAAAAACACGGGAGCAGAAGGACAGGACCACACTTGGAGATACTGGAGCCCCGGAGACAAGTGATCATGCTTATTTTTTTCACCTTTCGCAGCCTAAAATGAAAAGAATAAAAAAAATTATCCTGCCCAACTCCTTTGAGTCCTGATGACCTATAGTCCTTATAGCGGCCATGTGATGTAATTGCCGCTTTGTCCCATAGAAGTGAATGAGGCTGTAAATATATTGCGCAACCGCTATAAAACAGACAGCATGTGATGTGGGGAGGTCGCAATGCTCATGAGGGCTTCAAACGGATCACCAGGGTCCCAGGTGTTGGACCTCCACAGATCTCTTGATATCTTGAATATAGGTCATCAGTACAAATTAGTTGGACAAATCAATCAAGTTCTGGAAAACCCCTTTAAGCTCCAGCCTAATTTTGACCTTAGTTTTACATTTTCCTGTCAATGCAGCTGTATGAGCCCTAGTTTTTCTGATGTCATATATTTGGGATACATGTTATGTATTGATTAGCGTTTGGTGGATGCTGTATTGCAAATACTGTATATTATTCCCTAAAGGCATTGCTTCTAGGAGAGAACATCTCGGCAATACAGTAGCACACAGACTCCTCAGTGACTCTCTGTACCACAGTGTAAGCACAAGGGTCTGCCGTGTGTGACACATTATACTGAATAGGTCTAAGAGCAAAACCATAACTACAATATAAAGTGTTAGGCTGAGTTCAGACAGAGTTTTTTGGTCCGGAATTTGACGTGGAGGCCTCCTCAGATTCCGAACCAAAAAACGGCTAGGCACACGGCGTGGCATTCCGCTCTGAATTAGGCCCAAATGAATAGACCTAGTTGGGAGGGAGGTGTCACAAGGCGGATGTCACAAGGTGAATCTGCCTGAAGAAACAGCATGTTGCTTCTTTTTTCCGCAAGTGGGAATAAACTGCTTGCGGGAAAGGAAATGACCGGCTCCCCTTGATTTCAATGGGAGGTGGGGTTTTTTAGCAGGATTTTGATGCGGATTCCGCGTTAATATCCAGCCCAAAAAACCCGTGTGAACCCAGCATTATAGCTTATATTGCTTTTATTACCTTGTCTACAATTGGACCTCTTATTTCATGTGCCTAGGCCAGGTGTTGTTTTTTAACATCAGAAAGCATTTACACGTTGTCTTATGCAATGCCTATAATACTATGAATTTTTTTTTTTATAAAACATGGGTTTGCGTAGAAATATGGAGGTGTTGTTGTGTTACTGAAAATCTTAGTCTTCTCAGTCAACAGATAATGTGTAATAATCATGTAATAACCGGTATAAAGAGATTTTTAGTTTGTTAAAGGATTTAAGTAGGGACCCTTTCTAATGTTTGGCAAATGAAAGCAACTCTTGGGACAGACTGAGGTTATTGATCAATAAAAAACAAATGTTACTGATTACAAAATTGTTGCGCATGGTGATGTGATAGGCACAGATATGTGACTTATTACAAGATACAAAGCTAATATATTTACTGTAGTTTTAAGAAGTTGTGCACCTTTATGCCCATTACATAACCATGACAGATTTGTATGGGAGTAAACAAATCAGGTTCCTACTAAGAGAAAACAGACATCTTGGAAAGCCTGATGAATTGATTCAGAAAGCATACTGGAAAATTGCATGACTTTTCATTATATTAATTAATTTGCAATTTACAAATGTATTTGTTAATACTGGAATTCTCATGTATTCCCTATAACATCACCATTACTTACTTTCTACTAAAGCAACGAAGGCAGGGAGATATTCCATAGTAAATAAAGATGTGGGCAGTTCCCGTATGAACATTTTCAATAGACCTGCAGCGTCATTGTTTCGAACTTTCTTCCAGTCAAAAGTGTTATCATAAAATTTTACTTCCAATTCGTCACGAAGACTCTGTAAAAAAATATATTGATTTATCAATCTCTCTTCCTCAAAGTGTAACTATATAAGTATGCTACATTCTACATCATTAATGTTATAGAATGAATTACCTTAACCCGAGAGGCGGAGCCTGGAACTCGCAGAATTCCTTCTGTCTCTAAACCTGTTTCCTCAAGTCGCTGTAATAACTAAAAAATAAAATATTTTTTTTCAGGTACAACAATAACTGATTTAGATTGAAAATAACATCATGAAAATATTGGGGACTATGACAGTGTGAAAAGTTTTAGACAGGTATGGAAAAAATGCTACAAAGTAAGAATATTTTCAAAAATAGAATTCTTTCTAGCTTATTTTTTCAATTAACAAAATTAAGTGAAAGAACAAAAGAAAAACCTAAATCATATCAATATTTGGTGTGACCACTCTTTGCCTTCAAAACAGGATCGGCAAGTTTGCAGTCAGTTTTTACAGGAACTCGGTAGGGAGGTTGTTATAAGAATCTTTGAGAACTAAGCACAGATCATCTGTACATGTAGGCTTGCGCAAACCCTTCCATCTCAGAGCTCCCTTGTGCCAGTCACTCCATTAGTAGCCCATCCACCACAGAAAAAAATAAAATTATCACACTCATTCATAAATCTGTAGTGCTGCACCTCCTTACATCTCCTCCCTTGACACTGTCTACTGCCCTAACTGTTCTCTCCATTCAGCTAATGACCTTAGACGTGTCTTCTCTGTTATCTTAGAATCCCACTCCCACTAGTTATGAGCGAGTAGTGTTCGATCGAGTAGGTGTTCGATTGAATACTACGGTATTCGAAATACTCGTACTCGATCGAACACTACTAGCTGTTCGAAGTTTGAATGTATAATGCTATACATTCTGCCTATCAACGCTGGTTCTTCTCTTACCTTTAGAAGTCTTCTCCACGCAGCGTCCCCGTGGCGTCTTCCGGCTGGAATTCACTCTGCCAGGCATCGGGCCTAGGCAGAGCCGACTGCACATGCGCGGGCATGCCCTCGCATAGCAGTCAGCTCTGCTCAGGCGTCGGTGTCTAGGCAGAGTGAATTACAGCCGTAAGATGCTGCGGGGATGCTGCACCGGGAGAAGACTTCAAGGAGAATCCAGCCCAACCGTCACTCGTGGACTTGGTAAGTATAATTTTATCGAATTTTGCGTACCCCTGAAACGAGCATTTCCCCCCATAGACTATAATGGGGTTCAAAATTCGTTCGAACAGTCGAACAGTGTGCGGCTGTTCGAAACGGATTTCGAACCTCGGACATTTTAGTGTTCGCTCATCTCTAAAGCCCACCTTTCGAGAAGTTCACTTTTCTCCCCAGACCAAATTTCCTGTGACAGACCTTCAGTACTATCATATAGTGTACATACTGGCCATCTTTCTTGAGAATACGATTATTAAATGTAAATTTTGGTAAATATCTTTTAATATATATATATATATATATATATATATATATATATATATATAAAATTTCTATCTATCTATCTAATGAAATTCACAGGGTGTGAATAACATATTTATCCTGCCAAACAATGTTCCGTGCAATTTTTTTTACTGCGACAAACCTATTTTCTTTTTATTGATGGTAAAATAGCGTTCTTCTTCCTCTGCTGTGTGTACTGTATACTATATACTTACCTTCTGAAAGATCAAGGGGACTTTTGTGCCCGGCACTCTCTTTTGATCATTTTCCAATAATGTTGTCAAAGGAACTCCAAACAGGCCATTTTCTAAGTAAAAGGCACAAAATAAAATCGTTACCTATCGGAAATATTGCTTTTGAAATAACAAACTTATGATTTTGGATGTTACCTCTTCCTTTAACACGTAGAACTCGATTCCTCTTTAATTCAATCCCCAAAGCATCATAAAAAGCTGTTAATTCGATTAAGGAGAGATAACGTATTTTCTTCATGTCTTCAAGAGATAAATCTTCAACCTCGGTAAGCCCAAATCTGCTTTTCCAAACAATGAATTTCTGGAAGATAATGACAGGAATTTTCTGAATGGCTGACTTTCATTGGGAAATTAAACCCATTAAATGGAAGAAGGTATTTTAAGATTTCATGCATGGATACATATGATAGGTATAAATTGATATAGTTGAACCTTCAACCTCAGCTGATGGGGTCTGAAGGAATAATGTCTGTTACAGTCTATTACCTTTTGATATATGAGAAGAAAAATGGCAACTCAGAGCTGAAATCTCCCAGCATTCTTTGCATGTACTGTGATATAAGAAAAGGTAATTGTTCTACTATGTTATAGGCATTCAGTAGGCCAAACCACCAACTCTGACTCTTCTGTTTTTCCATAGTCTGACGTCAACTCTTGCTCAAGAGTTGACGTCCATCAGCCAAGGCCCGCCAGGACTAGTTGAAAGCCGTAAAGCTCATCTAATTCATGCAAAAAGCTAGTGATTGCATTCCTATGAAAGTAAATACTATGCATTTAATTAATTATGCAATATTTATAATTGTATAATATCATTGAAAAGAATTAATCATTTTATTATGAAGCCTGGATCAGTAACGCTTTTCTGACTTCAACTCCGACTTGACCCAAAATTGGTCCCAATTCTGACTCCACAACTACAACCCCACTCTAGGGAAATGCAGATTGAAAAGATAGTTGTCTGTTTCTAGTAATAACCATCAGCTCTGGTGTCAAATTTACTATTTCACGTTTAACTAAGAAAAAAAAATGACCCAATAGACAATAAATATGGGTGTTTAGTGTAGCCAAAAATTCCAGAACTCAAGCTCTTACTTTTCTTTCAAATGTACGTTCCTGAAACATACAGATATATTCTTCCTTACTATCCTCTTGACTGGTCACATAAAGCAATGTGTCTCACGAGATAACAAGCTGTTCATAACAACATGATTTCACTACACTGTGTAATGAGATGTCTATTCTAACTGGACCCCACAAGATGTCTGTTAAATTTAACCCATCACAAACCATCATGACTAAAGAGTTGAAAACACATTCAATAACATATTGAAAGCCCCCCCAATACAATAATATAGTATTAAAGCAATACAATAAACAGAGCCAACATAGTGGTACCAAAGCAAGTGGGCACCCTAAGGGTGATCAGTGCCTGTGGATATGGAATTCCCAAATATATTTTTATTGGCACCACTCCATTAGGAAATAATAATATATCACATATGTCCCTTACATGGTCTTACACCTTATTCTATCGGGAACAGCAGACATTTAACGATAGCTTTAGCAATATACAATATACAATATTGGCGCTGCACGTGTTTTCTAATGACAGCATTATTCATGGCACTTACAGGTAAGACGCAGTCATCCTTTTTAATTCTTTGGTTAGTCTGTTTCCCTTTATCATCTGTAACAATGGTCTCTGAGAAAGATACTTCAAAAGACAGTTCTTCTGCCACGGCAGGGTTAATTTTTTCTAAAGTGCAGCTGTTAGCTGAAACACAAAGAGACAATTTGGAAATTATACAGAATTATCATTCACATATCCTTCTTTGATGATAAAACTGAGGGTCATGAGTAACTATCGATACAGCAATCTGCTAGCACATACTAAGAAGCTTCAAAGTAATGCAATATAATGCAAGACTGATTACAAGAGCAAACTTACTAGGGACGGGTTTCCGTAAGGGCTTTTTCATAGGGAGCTGGACCCCATTTGTAGCAAGAGGGGATACTGGTATGGCTTCAAATGTGGTCTGTAAAACACAAAAATAAATATTTTTCATAAAAAAAACACTGCAAAGCATAGTAAAAATGTTTTAAATTTATTTTATTGTTACAAAACAGGGAATAAGTAATTGAATATTCCCACAATATGCGAGGTAAAGCTAAGCAGGGATGATACATAAGTATATAGTGAGTGAGGCAGGTGGGACACAGATGACAATATGTCCATTAATAATAGTTAAAGGGGCTCTATCAGCAAAATTATGCTGATAGTGCGCCACATATGCGTGAATAGCGGGTGCATGCGCAGTAGCAGCAGTAGTAGTAATAGCAACATGCAACCGCGCATGCACCCGTGCCATTTTTTATCAATGGCAGTTCACGAGCGCCGCAGGAAGACGGGACCCGAAGACATCGCTGGAAGAGGAGGCATGGCTGAAGATGATGTCGGACCCTGAATGCCCGCCCACCGTGCACGATAGATAAGTTTAACATATTTAACAGTTTTCTAGAATTCTAGAATGTTTTTATTCACTCTGCTTACTCTCAGAGGATAAAAATCATGTGATATATATACGTGATGATACACAGGTGCACATGTAGCTACTAGGTAGCTGTCTGATTACTGTGCGTTGACTATAACGAGCATGGATGGATATTTATCCACTTTGAGTCCTGTTTCACATCTGCATTCGATATTCCATTAAGGGAGTCCGCTTGGGGACCTCCCGAATGGAATACTGAACACGTTAAATAGTGGTGAGCAATGAAAGCACACAGACCCCATAGACTATAATGAGGTCCATGTGTTTTCCACGTGGTATCCGCACAAGTCATGCGGAGAGGAAAGTAGTGGTTGAAGTACTTTTCTCTCCACATGATTCGTGTGGACACTGCGCAAAAAAACACACAGACCTCATTATAGTCTATGCATTCGGTATTCCATTCAGGAGGTCGCCAAGCAGACTCCCCGAACGTAATACCGAACTCTGATGCGAACCAGGCCTCAATAACGCTAGTTACACAATAGCATTTGGGTTTCCATGTTTCAGGTCCACTTGGGGAAACTCTATCCGCTTACAAAGCGTTTACACAGTTTAATGGGGTCTGCTGGGTTTTGACATGATTTTTCGGTCCTCTTTACAGGACTTTTCTCTACGCTGATTTTAAGAAGAATGTGGGACTTAGTCGAGCACGGAGACTTGAACACTAGTGTGAATTTAGCGTAAGCAGAATCAATGAAATAGCACATGCACATATCAATGAGGTAGAGGTAGTAGTTATAACATGCTAGGTAAAAATATAAACAACAGGCAATAGGTAACTGAGGTCAGAGGTATAACATACCCATGGATGAATAGTAAAAATTGTTGCTGGTTTAGCCCACACACTCCCCCGGAAGAAGGCTTAGAGCCGAAACGTGCGTTGGGGTCTGGTGTGTGGGCTAAACCAGCAAATATTTTTACAATTCATCCATGGGTATGTTATATTTTTTACCTCAGTTAGGGCTCGTTCACATCAGCGTTGTGAACTCTGTTATGCAGGTTTCCGTTTCCTGCCTAAAACAGAGCAGGAGACGGAAACCTGCAGGAGTCTCTCTCACCCATTCATTTGAATGGGTGAGAGAGATGTCCGGCGGTGAGCGTTTTATGCTCTCCGCCACGAAACCGGGTTTTATAATCCGGACACAGAGTCGGACATGCAGTACTCTGAGTCCGGATAAAAAAATCCGGTTTTGCGGCGGAGAGCATAAAACGCTCACCGCCGCTCACGGCCGGACCCAGTCTGTGCTTTCCGTCTTCTGGCATGCAGAAGACGGAAAGCACAGAATGGAAAGAAGAACGCAGGTGTGAACCTAGCGTAACCTATTGTATTTTTGTCTACATTTTTACCTAGCATGTTATAACTTCAGCTATGTCACTTGAGAAATGAGCAGATAAGCCCAGTGGCCATAGAAATGCATTGTCAACAATGAAGTGAATAAATTAAGATAGCGGCCAAACAAAGCAGTTTTGATAAAGCAATTAATTTAGGAAAAGTCTTAAATCCACATAAACTAGCGGTATAGATAGGATGCTTTTCATGGGACAACCCCTTTAAGTCTAACACTAACTGCTTTATATTAAAGGTATATTTAACTTGTATACTTAGCTCATTGTTTCTAAGTTATTGCTTTGTTTCCATTGTTTAAAATAAACTAACAGTTCCCATAATAACCAAAATGATAACTGCAATTGTGTAAAAACATCCCCAAAGATGCATGCACTGCACTATTAGCGTAGCTACGTCATAGTTTACACTTATAGGATGTTGACCACATTCTTTAAGCTGTGAATGAAGAATATTACAGATTTCAGGGTCACATTTCATTTTAGAATTTCCTTTTCTGTCTGTTCGTCCACTAGAGTGAGGACCGTTTCGCTCTTAAGTGTCATTCTCTGAACTTCCTTTGCTTTATCAAGCTTTCCTGTCGCATTCACAAATGTTTTTTCTTACGGAATTCCTGAGTTTTAGTGACCAAGTTAAGAAGTGCGTATAATATGCAGTGGGAAGATATACATGATAATGACTGCTAAATACAGGCTGTATGCTTTGTAATCTGAAGATATTACAAGTACAGGACCGACGCTTCATTGCTAATATGGAATAATTCAAGCTGATTTAAGAATAATTTTGAGTTAAGAATTTTCTGTTATGAACCAGATGTCAAGGTTAGAGGATGACATTTAGTTATGCGGTCTACAGCAGAGTAATATTGATTGGTCTATGTTCACACTGTTGAAGGATAAATGACAAATTGTTAAAGAACTAATGATTTCTGTGGTTCTAAATAACTCCGAGGGAACCAGTTATGTTGGAAATGTTATTAAGCCTGCAGGCATCATGTTCTTGAGCAGGAGGAGTTGAACAGATTGATGTATACCTTTGCATTTCCCTATGCAGGTTTGCTTTAAAGGAATAAAGAAGTGTCTATTTTTCATAATGCCTATTTAAGAAACATATATGTATTGCAGGATATAGTGCATGCCATATATTGGTTGGGACCAGTGGCGTAACTACCAGGTTAGCAGCTGCCACAGGGCCCGGGACATTAGGTGACCCGAAGACAGTCGCTACTGCTGTGTTTTTTAAAATTTTCTTAATAGGCCGTTACCAGCTGGAGTTACCCTATTTACTTACCGATCCTGGCAGGGGCCAGGATTGGTAAGTGACGCCACGGGCCCCACAAACACTATTATTATACTCAGGTATCTTTTCAGATCCCCGAGTATAATGATCGGAGGCCTGGGAGAGGTAAGCGAACATAAAAAATTGTGTTACTTACCTTTCCACACTCCTGGAAGGCTTCGGGCCTAGTTGTGTGACATCCTTGATGTTACATGACCAGGGTCTGCCTCCTGGGTCATGTGACGTCCAAACGTCAAGGAAGATGGCCGACACCACTGAGGACTGCAGCGGAGCCGGGGATAGGTAAGTGACAGTGTTTTTTTATGTTTGTATCCCCCCCCCCCCCTTGGGTCTTCGATTATTATATTCTGGTGTCTGAAAAGACCCCAGAGTATAATAATTGTTCATGGGTGTCCACAGTGGGCATAATACTGTGTGCATGGGCCACTATGGTGCATAATAGTTTGTGCAGGGTCCACTATGGGGCATGGAGTGCGCAGGAATGTGGGGGTGGGTGTCAGTTGGTTGGGGTCTTTGGTGTTGGGGGGAGGGGGGGCGGCATGTCAAAATTTTGCCACGGGGCCTGGCCATTCCTATTTACGCCACTGGTTGGGACTATGGGCACCTGAGATGAAATCAAGGCATGCACTGTTTTCCTGTCTGTAATACTCACTTTCTGCCATGATAGGTAGCAAATAATGCTGTTTTTGCAAAATGTATGCACTTATTTTCTGTGTAGGGTACTAACATGGTGGGTGCTGACATAGCAGTGCAGACAAAGGTCCAGTATTCACACTTCCTGCAGTAAAAGACAGACACAGACCCTAGACGCCTGAAGGTTAAGTAATGCAGGATGCATAGACATGAATCATAACCCTTTGTCATCTTTCGCATGCAGTGTGATTTACATGTCACACAATCAATGAAGCAATTGAAAATTGTATGAAAAACTCAGCAGACTATGCCTTCAGCCACGAGTTTTTATTGCGCTACTATTTTAATCCATTTTTTTCATTTCTGATTGTCATAGAAGAAGCTGTCATAGAAGGGAAATGAATGCCGCACAATACCTCTCTGTATCTATTTGCATTCCTTGCAGGTCAATTATAGTAAAGAGAAACATCTCAGATATTTGACCCTATGATCAGGGTGTGGCAGCGGGCTGTGCTGCAGCAGTGTGAAGTAGACCCTCAGCGATTTATGGGAATGTAAATGTTAGCTAAGGCCATAATGTACTGTAATGTATTCTCATTGTAGCACCTTTTGTATATTTTTATATGGAACTGAAAAATTTTGCATATTGTGAATATAAAAAAAGGAAACACAGGAGGACAGATTTAGAAATGATGGGGAAAGTTTATCAATCCCTCTATGCCAATCTCTTTCTTGCGCCAACATGCACCCAGTCTGTGCTTCACTCGTCACATTATGGAGATATGGATGAAGCAAAGCAGGGAGGTCTCTACAGATTTTGATGCAGAATTTGAAGTAGAATTTGGAAAAGAGTGTCACTGTATTTTGCCAAATTACACAAGTGGGTTTTCGTCCAATCCTGTCTTAAAGTGCAAAGGTGGTATTTTCCACTTCCCCTTCATTTTAATGATTTGATAATAATTGATTTTAGGTTGAATTTGAGGCAGATATTGAAGCAGATTCAGCCTCAAATTCATACGTGTGAACATCCCCTTGTAATGGAAGTTTATGCCAGTTCATAATTAAAGTAGATTTACATTTTGGCACTGGAATATGGTTCTGATTTATGAAGAGGTCGGAGCATCGTCATAAATCCCTTGTTCCCTGTACCAGTCAGCAGCCTTTATTAGGACTAGAATATCAAACACCAGTCTTTATAAATCTGCCCACTTTCTAAGGTTAAGATAGTCTTAAACTGTGTCAGATTTACCCATGTGTCTAATGGTGTTTGATAAATCTGGTGCATTTTTATACCACCTATTAGTTGGCCTAGTTTTCAACAAAAACGCAGCAACATTTTGTGTTCCATCTTAAGGCTAAAGCCCCACATTGTGGGAACACAGCTTTTTTAGTTTCAGATTTTGCTGCAGTCTTTTGAACCAAAGCCAGGACTGGATTGAGCAGAAGATAGAAGTATAAGAGCTTCCTATATATTCCCATTTCCTTTTGTACCATTCTTGGCTTTGGCTCAAAATCTGCAACAAATTCTGCAACAACAAAAGCTGTGTTTCCGCAATGTGTGGCTTTAACCTAAGCCTCACTTAACTGTTTCTTGCAAAGTCATGTCCTCTTTCTGCAAAAGTTGTAAAAATGTCTAAAACACTTGATAAATGTGATGCAAGGCTTTTTTGGAGAGCTTTTTGGTGCAAATTATACCAAAATTCCAGTGCGCTTTGCTTACTAAATCTCCCCCCTAGAGTTAGTCTGCACAATTTCAAGGGAAATTTCTAAAGGGTTCCTTTACATTAGACAATCTTTCAGATATGAAGATTGTTATTAAATGGTTTCAAGCAAACTAATTTGACAATATAAAAAGTTCCGTATTTTAACATGTGGGCGCAGCTTCCATAGACTGGCACATTAGATTAGGGAATCATTAGGGTATAAGTGCATGTTGTTTCAGCTATGAAAGGCCATTGTATAGAGATATTTCCATCTCAGATATTCATGTTTTCATTCTTCAAGAGAACTATATGAAATAAAAGCTGACCTGTGATAGGCTGCTATTGGATAATGGTAACACAGACAGCTTTTACCCTATAAGAAACTAAACCCCAATAATAAGGATTTCACTTGGTACAATGATGGGCCTCGGCATTTAATGTGGCATCTCCTTCCACTTACTGTAGATTCGTGAATTCCAAAGATATCTCGTACATCCCTCACTGAATGTTTGTTCTTTTTCCGCATAGTCTGAGTGTAAGAATTGTATCTTTTTTGGACGGCAGCTGCTTGGGTTCGAGTTAATGTGGACAACAAAGCCTGACCATCATGTTCCTGAGTACCAGAGATGAGTGTGGACAGGCCTGCCTCTTGTAGCCATTCTGCCTCCAGCTCACCTTCTAGAAAGACAAGACATAGAAAAGAATCTTCAGGTAAATGCTGTGAATACTGCAAAATTATCATCATGGAAATTGTGAAACTACAATTATGTAAATGTTTGCAGATTGCTTTTCAGGTAAATGCACAATATGATATTCATAGTTAAGAGGCTACAAGATTGCAGCGGTCTTTACAATACGCTTATGGAGATCATGTCTTACCTACCATTACTGTTCTACTAGAGTATAAAATCTTTGTTAGGCTTGTACAGCTTGTACGCTGTGCAAATTTTCCCGCAATATGGGGATTACAGTCCTTAGAATTCCACCCACTTTACAGGGACTGTAAAATTCCTAGTTTTTTCCACTGCGTTTTCGAGCAAACCAAAGTATTTATGCCACGTGGTGCCACATAGGTAAATTAGACATAAAACAAATGTGCAAAATCAGGGCGGGTTCACACCGGCGCCTGATCTCTGTTTTGAGGTTTCCAACTTCTGCCGACAGGAGACAGAAACCCAGCATTCAGTGTCCGCCTGTGAGCGCCCGTGAGCGTCTTCTGCTCTCTGCGGCGAAACTTTTTTTTATTTTTTATTTTTAAACCAGACAGAAAGTCCTGCATGTCCGACTTTGTGTCCGGTTAAAAAAAAAACAAACGGTTTGAACATGGAGAGCAGAAGACGCTCATAGGTGCTTACGGGCAGACACTTTGCAAGTTACCCTTTCAAATGAATAGGTTTGAAAACTGTCTGCCAGTTTCCGTCTCCTGTCCAGTTTCTCGGGCAGAAGACCGGGTGCAGGTGTGAACCCGCCCTCACCTGAAATCTTCATGATGAAAAAACATTTCTCAATGACTTTTCAATGTTTTTTGTTGTCTTCTGTGATATCACGTTGCAGCAGATGCTACATCTGTAAGTCTCTGTAACTCCTCTCTATTTCAGACAGATGCAGACGGAGCATGCGGGAATTTTAGTTCCATTAGAAAAGAAAACAAACATGATGGAAGGAAGCGTCTGTCATGTTTTTTACATTAGAGTGAATGCAGACGAGGGGGCTCCATCTCTATGGGTCATTCTATCCAATGATGGAGAGCAACTGACTGTAAGCTTAACAAATATATGCTTTTTTTTTGTTAAAAATAGTGTTACAATTTTTACAATAACTTTTTTTAGGTCTCACTGTACAAATGGCACTCACAATAATTACTCCATTTATTTCATGATACATTTCGTTATCCTGTAACATTCTATTGCATCTATGGAAACTTTCTACTAGTAAAACATTATCACCCGTACCATCCACAGGCTTGACATCTACCAGCAGACTGTCATCTGACCCAATCACGCTGTTCTCTTTGATGTTCTTGAGTTCACACCAGAAATCTTCCATTGATGAGTTGTCCATGGAAGTTTCAGAGATGGATCGGTTGAACACCGGGGTGTGTGCAGACTCATCAGAAAGCATCCTGTTGATTCTTCGAGAATTGCTTTTTCTGGAAGACAAAATTACAATTGAGGAATGCAGTAATTTTGCTAGAACAACTTAATTGTATCCATCCATTTCCTCTGAATCATGAGAAGGAAGGACGAGACATCAACACCACTATTACATTACAAGTATATAGATTTCATGTTAGGGTTCTGGACTCTTTGACTGATATTTCTCTACACCACTGGTTTTTCTGTCTACATGACTTATTATGTTATGATGCATTAGTAACCCAGTCAGACATTTAACCCTGATGCAGACCTTCCTGCGATCCAGGCAACAAAAATCCACTCGCCCCTTGAGGATCACTGTTTAGTGGAAACATCACTTTATAAAACTCTTGGGGAAATATAGATGTTGTCCATGTGAGGTAGACAACTTATCTGAGAAGATGTAATAAAATATTTAGAGGACCTGTCAGTTCTCTTGACATGTCTGTTTTAGTAATATTTCTGCTCCTTACATATCTCTTCTTACAATTCGGCATTGTGCTATTTCTCTGTTACTTTACAAAAACGCTGGGTTTTGGCCATAGTGGAAACGCTGCGGCAAAAAACTCAACATGTCACAGTACCTGCAAAGAGCATAAGATTCTGGCTAGTCCCATCTGCGCATTACAGAAAAAAATCTGCAGCGGTAATGGTCTGTTACAGATCAGTCCCATCCAAGTGAATTGCTCTGTGTGTCTTCCATTCAGCTCTTTGCTATGGAGATTCTGCAAATCTTATGCTTATTACCTATTACATATCCCCCTATTTATCCAGCTTGTCCAAACAGTCCTATTCCTAAAATCCTACACTTATTAAATTAATATTATGCACAACTTGAGGAAAATCTACAATTGCAGAGTGTGAAGAGCTATATGTAACGTGAGATCACTTGCGTTTGCTACGGATTGAATTGTTTAGGATTTTTTGAGCCATAAAATAAATGTGATCCAAGAAATCCGGTGGATTTATTCTGAAATCCTTTCCATCATTGTATCATCCCTATTCCTGCCCAGATAACCACATCTACATGAAGGAATAGCACGGCCTCTCATTTCCTTATCCACTTTCTTATTTCCTTGCATAATGAAGAAGGAATGTAACCTCCAGAGCTTTTAAGTACTAGGTAGAGCCGTTCAAGCATCTGCTTCCCATTACTTTTATGTCGACATTAGCAAAACCGAAAACATTGGCTTTGTAAAAAAGAATGAGCCAGCGCAGAGTTATGTCAGCTACATGTAATTCAGGAAAGGCACTGTTTATACGCATGACTTTGGTTGATAATTTAGCATGAAGCTGAGTATACATATGCCAGTCCTTGGGGTCTACACTGAAACCTAGCAAAGTACTAAAACACATTTCATCATAACACGTTCACACTAGTCACACTCAGGTCAGTATTTTGGTCTGATGTAATGTTGGGGCAGATAATGAGACAACGTACAGTATGGTCAGTTATGAACCTATTATATTGAGCCAATAGATTAATTGTTGTGATTATTGCAATTTTATTGAGATCTAGTAACTGGAAGGTATTCTCAGTAAAAAATGTTCTAATTTTAATTGAATTTTGTATATGATTATGGGGGCTGCCATTTTACTTGAGCGTCTCCTCTGGTCTGGTTACAGCATTTAGTGATATACTTTGCAGCATAGTCATAGATAGTAATAATCTGGAGTAGCCTCATTGAGGTCTATAGGAAATTGCTCTGTTCAGGGAGGAGAATAAATAAACTGTGACATCATCAGGAAGGTAACTTGAGGTTACAGTTGCATTTGTGGTTAGGAGCCTTAACCCCTTTATGTCTAGTGTCCCATTATTGGAACGCAAAACCAATATAATCTCTGGCATAAATGGGCAAATGGAGCTCAAAAGGTATCTCTATTTGGTACCTTCTAGGTGGGGGCCTGATAAGATTTTGCATTGTTATTCCTCTGCACATCAGCTATTGTTAGTAGTAGATACAATGATGTTTGTTTATGTTATGTTATTTTTAGAGCTGTTACCTTCTATTGTACTGCGGTGTTATTTATTTATTTTTGTCTTTGGTTACACATTCCCCTTAAAGGGAACCGGTCATCTACGAATACATACATTCTTGTAACTACCTCCCTATAACATAGATTCAACACTGATCCTCTCTATTTATGAATAAATTGACAATTGCGTATTAGTTTCAGTATGTGCAGTGACACAGTCTGAAAAGCCGAATGGTAAAACCCAGTTGTCATTTTATTCTTGATGAGCGAGTAGTGCCACTCGCTATTCGAATGTAAAAGTTTGATGCAGAACCACCATTGATTGGCCGAATTCTATACAGTCGGCCAATCAATGCTGGTTCTTCTCCTACCTTTAGAAGTCTTCTCCGTGCAGCTTCCCCGCGACGTCTTCCGGCTCTTCATTCACTCTGCCAGGCATCGGGCCTGGACAGAGCCGACTGCGCATGTCCCCTTGTAGTGCAGGCCTGATGCCTGGCAGAGTGAATGAAGAGCCGGAAGACGCCGCGGGGACGCTGCAAAGAGAAGACTGCACGGAGGATCCAGCCCGACCCTCACTCATGGACTTGGTAAGTATAATTTGATCGAACGTTGCCTACCCCTGAAACGAGCATTTTCCCTCCATAGACTATAATAGGGTTCGATATTCGATTCGAGTAGTCGAATATTGAGGGGCTACTCGAAACGAATATCAAACCTTGATCATTTTACTGTTCGCTCATCTCTAGTAATTACTAAAGCAGATATGTTAGAAGCGGTGACAGGTCTTCGTGAAATTATAGCTACAAGAAGGTGCCTAAATACCTACATTGGAAAGAGAATTGTAAATCAAACCAGTGTTAGGCAGCATTCACACTGAGTAACGCTGGCATTTTTTGTGCTTATTTTGGCACAAAAAACGCCAGCGTTACTCAGTGTGAATGCTGCCTTTTAGGTGTGACCACCATTTCCCTCCAAAATACTATCATTTCTTCTAGGTACACTTGCACTCAGATTTTGAATGAACTTGGCACAGATGTTGTTCCAAACAGCTTATAAAACTTAGCACAGATCTCTGGATATAGGCCTTCTGTCTCTTCATGTATTCCCAAACGGACTAGTTGATGTTGAGATCAGATCTCTGTGGAGCCAAATTGTCATTTCCAGAACTCTTTCTCCAAAACATGGTCACTAGAGATGGGTAACCCTCATGAGATTTGTTTCAACAAATATTTGTAAAGGCTCTACCTTCCAGGTCATGCCGAAGAAACAGAGGGCTGAACTTCATGAATACTATTATTATGAACTGGGGTCTCTTCAGAACCAGAGTATAATAAGTGGTTATACTCATTTTACATTTTGTTCATTCACTTCACTTTGTTAACTGACTGAATATTTCTATTTTTGAAAGCTTTTGTATTCTGCTGCATTTTTCTACACATGCCTAAAACACTTGCACAACACCGCAATATTACAAGAGCTATGTACTGTATATGCATATTTGTTGTTGATTTATTGTTGGAGGAATATGCAAATCTGTCTCCCAAGATGTAAACAGGGTGACAGTGCCTCTGTTATGCTGCCCTCTATGGGAAGCACTCTGAACATCATGCCCGACTGTTCAGGGTGCTTCCCATAGAGGGCAGCATAACAGAGGCACTGTCTCCCTGTTTACATCTTGGGAGACAGATTTGCATATTCTTCCCATGTTCCCTTGCAGTGGAGGAACTATGGCTGTAAGTCTCCACACACCTGCAAAGGTGGTCTCTCCCTAAGGATGGACGTTATCCCCATAAACTGATTTATTGTTGGTGATACACTATATTTGAGACAAGGAGAGTTTATGCCTTCCTCTGGATTACCATTACATCTTAATAGGTTTACTACACAGACTTAAGTCTTTTTTCATCCTTACTTTGTCACTATGTTTATTCTTTTAGGATTGCAGGTTATTATGGTCAAATCTTCATCTACTCTGCAAAAATGGTAATGTGAGAAAGAGCAGATTGGGGAATACTGTAGCTGAAATAGACTGTTCAGCTCTGCATCATTCCCATGAGAGGCTTCAGTAGGTGGTCCTGAACACTAACTGCCGGCAGATCCGGACTCCAGCCATGACATTAGAACCTTTTTATGTATTTTTTTCCCCTCTTGGTGTTCAAGAGAAATGAAGAACATACAGTAATGCGCGTGCCACAATCTGCATTTCATTATTTAATAAACCTCTCATGGAAAAAATTGCAGAACTGTAACTCAGAATTCTTAGATATTTCAAGTACTTGAAGCTTCAAAAGCAAAAAAAAAATCTTGGAAGCCTTAACACTTAATTTTACTGGCTGAATCACCAAATTTGGAAGGAAAGACTTTTATTTCTACTGTTTAGAAAATATATTCAGTGTCAATGTTTGTATACATAGGCAGTCACGCAAGCTGGAATCAGCGGTCTAGATGTATTGTGTTCTGTAGGGTTACTGAACACAGCATTTTATGGGGTGTTCCCAAAGGGACTTATCATATGAATGTACGCCTTGGACTTAGCAGAAAAGCAAATAGAGCAAACATGTACGATCCAGGAGTATGCACATACTCGTACATGAACCATTTCATATAATACTTTACCCAGGATGCACCTACAACTACAGTTTATGTAAGCGAGAGCTTATTTGCTAAGCATATGACTACTAGCCACACTGTAGCATACAGCATGATACACTATACTATACACCGAGAACAAACACACTGAGTAACTTCATGGCTATGATCATGATGAGCTCAGGAATCAGGAAGGCATTTTCTGGAACTAATAAAGAAATGAATCATCGGTATAATTTGTATGCTTGCATTAAATCCCTACCCGCAAAGCAAATATTAACAGCTCTATAACTATAGCACATGCCAACCTCTGCAAACAATCATTACATCACAGTTATGTATTGTAGTCACATGCAATAATGTATAGATTGTAATATGCAACAAGCAGTTTAATATGTCCTTTCTTTTCTAAAACCAGAAATACAGCAAGGCTTAGTGGCCTGAGTGAGAAAATGGTGCCGTCTCTATAACTTGCTGGTGTAGATTTTAATTTCTGGAGAACGGACCACTCAAAATACCTTTGGCTCATCTAAGGCCCCGTTCCCACGGAGTAATGCTGCGCTCATTCAGACATATAAACACGTGTCAGAGTGAGGCGCTTCAAAACACATCCCATTGACTTCAATGGGTGCCGGCTTACGCGCACTTCACATTGAAATCAATGGGAGGCTTTATAATCATTGAGTTCAATGTGTAGTGCGCGTAATCTGGCACCCATTGAAGTCAATGGGATGTGTTTTGAAGCAGGTGTCAGGGCAGGTACCTGACTTTTTTTTTTTTTTACGTGTGATTGTTTGGTTTATACCCAGAGAACTTCTTTAAATTTTAAAATAAAAGTTCTACCTTGTTGTGCCTTACAATGCGGCATCACAAGGTCTACGCAATTGTTCTTGAACTGACAGCTTCAATTTTCAGGAAATCTACCTGGACTGTAATCTTTAGGAATGATGCAAACCCTTGGATATTATAGACTCAATTGTTTTTTATTACCTCACACACATCAAATATTATACATATATCTAACTGCGCAGTAAATGTATATAAAGGGCGACATTAATGTTCAGATAAACTCACAAGAAATAACAGAAGCTGCAAGTTACAATATAATCTGTATTTTGACCTTACATTTTTCAGGTAAGTCATCTAAGCAGGTCTATTGACCTTTTTCTACCCTCACACCAATGTGCACAATGGCCACTACAACTTGTTTAATGTAAACACACCCATCCAATGCATCTTATCATGTTTGTTGTGTATATAGCATAGACCCAAGCATAAACTGTCCTACTGGTTACAGCCATATAATGTGCTATATGGCACACAAGGTCATGTAGTGAAAGGGTTACATGGATGTCTTCTAAGTATTTTTTGTTCCTAAGCATTGAGGTCCATAAAGCGAGTCTGGATTTTCTCCTTGTTCTGAACTCATCAGACTTATAAGCTTTCATCAGTTTTCACTTACTCTTGCTGAATACAAGAACCGGAGATCTAAAGCTACAATGACATATTTGTACTATTAAGAAATTCATTGCTGAGTGATTAAGTAAACTTGATCTGCAAATGTACCAGGGTTTCTGAAATCTTCTAGAAGTTCAGGAGAGGAATAAATAATTATGACTGTCAGAAAAATAATCCAGTGTCTATGAAATATTCAACCATTTTTCCAATAACACCGTGCCTGCAAATTTTGGCCAAAAATAGTTCAGACTGTAGCGCGTATAGGTTATAAAAATTTCTGTAGCTTTTTCATAAATTTTATGTCACTACTTATCTACTGAACAAGAATAAGTTATCTGCCATCTCGGGCAGACCCCGATGAACTGTTCTCTCTGCTGGTTTCAGTATAATATATCCGAAAACTGGACAGAAACCCAGCGGACCCATTATATTTTCCGCGTGTTTTTTTGATGTGGGTAGTTTTTCCATCTTTCGGGTCCCCATGCGGATGCTAAGGACACAAATCTGAATACTGGTGTGAACCAAGCGTTATTCAGCTATCTCAGTTGGATAACTCCAAATCTGACATACAGTGAGGTTCAGGGGGTAAGTGTGACTTGCAAATAACATTTTATTAACCCTAATATTTTAAAAGGATTTTTGTATGAAAAACATTTACAAGATATACAAATAACGAGCATTTCAACCAGCAATGGGGCACTGGTCACACCTCTACTTATTCTCCAGATTCTACATTGCTCTTTGCCCCCATTGCTGTGTCAGAGGTTTTTAATTGACAAGAGATCAAGTCTTTCTTGATGGTTTGTTTCATTTTATACTATACAGATCTATATAACATGTTCAATACGTAATACTTGCAACAACAATCCTTTTGTCAACTATTATCTAAGGTATTTTAGATCAATATGCTAACCTTAGTTTCTATGACATCATAGGTCATTCCAGTATGTAAATATAAACTGCTCATGTACGTATATTCCTGTAAATACAGTTTTAAGATGTCAGTCATGTACTGAAGAATATAAGCAAAATCACATAAAGTCATACTTCGCTTTGTTCCTTCTCTGGTCAGCTGAGTCCTTACCAAAGCCTTGTAATTCCCCTGGTATAGCTCAGGCTTTGTATCTGCTGTGATGCAGCCCCTGGCCAGTGTGCTAAGCACCATATTGAAACAAAAATATACATTTTCCTGTAACAGAGACAAGCGAGCATTGTGTTCTAAATGTCATAGGAAGGTAAAGAAACTTTTCCAAGATTACAGGTTGATAACCTTTAAATGAAGAGCTAAACCTGCCTCTACATAACAGCAACAATAACAGCGGACTATAAAACAAACCACTACATGTGCACACACACACACAAAGGACAAGGTAGATGCATTGCTCAATGACTGCATTCACTCATCCCAAGGGACTTATATT
Organism: Leptodactylus fuscus; assembly: GCF_031893055.1. Classification (NCBI taxonomy): domain Eukaryota; kingdom Metazoa; phylum Chordata; class Amphibia; order Anura; family Leptodactylidae; genus Leptodactylus; species Leptodactylus fuscus. Next base: position 73,154,570 of record NC_134268.1, on the reverse strand, counting down.
CATTACAGCCTTACAATTCAGACTATTATACAAGCAATAGGGTGACCTTCATAGGGTAACAAATAACCTACAGGGTTATAAACTACAGGATCTGCTTTTTATGTTTGCAGTAACAGTGCCACTCTTGTCCACTGGCTGTATTTGGTATTGCAGCTCAGCCACAATCACTTTATTTGGCCTGACTATACATTAACAGGAACAGCCCACTGATATCATTAGTAGTCTTACTGTAAAAATAGACTTATTATACTAAAAAGAAAGACATAGGAGTATCTTAGACATATTAGGATCAAGCGCAGGTTTAAAAAGCCTAACTGACACGAAAATGAGGAAAACAAGTTAACTCTGTATCTAAGCAATGGCCCTACTATTGCAAGGTGTCATAAGTCGAGTACAATGTCCAGTTGCTCCTAACCAGGTAGTGATGTTTGGGCTCTCTGTGAGATATGTGCACATACTGTATATGGAGACATATGTAGACACAGGCTTAGGTAACATGAATTTTTACATTTAGGTTGTTTTACATTTCAATGAATAAATGAATGAATGAATGAATGAATGTACATTTGCATGAATGAAATAATGAAATTCTATTTTACAAAATGTTAGATACTGGTGCTCATAAAATGCTGTGTTTCATTTCACAATTTGCTAAGGGCCTACTTCTAGTATCTGTATGGGGGGTATTATGCGATTTATTTATATATGTATCCTTACATTTTAATATTGACTTTGTTTTTCTTTAGTGTACATTGTGAGACCCATATAGGGCTCACAGTCTACATTTTTCCCTATCAGTATGTCTTTGGAGTATGGGAGGAAATCCACGCAAACACAGGGAGAACATACAAACTCCTTGCAGATGTTGTCTTTGTCAGGTTTTGAACCCAGGACTCCAGCGCTGCAAGGCTACAGTGCTGCCCCATTTAATATTGCACAAAAGTGCAAAATGACTTAATATTGTGTAGCAGAGCACAGTGCTGGCTACCTGAACACAGGCATTTACCCTTTCAAACAATGCAGAGAACAACAGACAGCACAGTATACAAAACTCCCCATATAGAATACTGTATGGTAATACAAGCCTTGTATCAAATATGCTGTCAGGGATGACAAACATTGATGAATAGTCTTAAAAAATGTAGAGAATCAAGAATCCAGAGATAAAGGATGTAAACACAAAGGTGACACTAATCTTATGGGCTGGGAATAGATATGTCAGATAACAGGTTTTCTGGCTATTTTTAAAAAGTTCAACCAAAAGGCAAAAGTTTTCTTCAAAATTGCACAAGATGAAATAGCTTAAGGAGATCTGACATTATCACAGTACTTAGATATGTAACATGACTGTATATACAAGTCATGTATGTAATGATGAATCTCCTGCAGTAATTATATAATGGCATGGTTTAGTCACTAAAATCACTAAAAGTTGTCCATGTTATGTTTTAAAAAGGTTGTCCTAGAGTTTTTGGCGTGCTTGTTATGGAAACACTGTGTCTATGAGGCTAAGAATGAAGGACCTGCGAGCTTCTGGTTAATATGGAGCAGCTGATGTGATATGGAGGAAAGCCCTTGATGTGGAAGCCAGCTTGTCCTGCTCATGTCACTGCTGAGGCCCATTCACAGGCCTCACCGATGACCCTGGGCGTGTGATGTCACAGAGGAGCGCCAGACACAGAACGGCAAAAAACTAATCCTTCAAATATCTTCAAGAATAAAGAAGAATTGGATTATCACAAACTGAATTCTAAATACATCTGCTTTCTTTAACAGCATATACACAGAGATGTCAACCTGCGGGAGCCCGTCATAGAGTGACCTGCGAATTACATTTTTGTGCAAAAAAGTAGGTATGGCCTTTTTAAGGGGTGTTGCTTTTATAAAAGGGCACAGCTAAATATATTCAGTTCTTATTTAATAATATTGGACCTCAGATTATTACTGATGGAATAAATTAATAGTTGCACCATTTTTATTTACGCAATTATGTGATCACTTTAAGGAACCCAGGACCATACTGAATGGTGATGGACACAAGGTAGACACTCTACTGCTTGAGCCTGTTATTGTCAATGGGAGATTTTTCTCTTACCTTCAATAATAAGCAATGGCTAAGTTAGAGAAAAACCTCCCAAAGAGAATAATGGAGGCAGAGACTCAAGTAATAGAGTGGCTATCTTCCATACATCATCATTAGTGATGAGTCGGCAGCCCAAAAAAGTGGATACTTGGGTGACGGTGCCTGAAAACCAAGAGACGCCCAGCAAAGTCAGGTAACATGATAGATCTATGCACATATAGTGCAGTTTTAAGAATAATATTGTTATAAGTAACACACATGACACTATCAAAAACTAAAAATCTACTGCAACACATAGACTTTCCTATAGTACATAGAAACAAGCTCAGTTGTTTTGCTAAATATTTCAAATACAACCCAGTAAAAATTCCACTGGAATTTCAGATATCCTGTGAAAGAGGAAAGCAGGTCAATTCCACGTACTATGAAGTAAAACAACTCGAGGAAGTGATAGCCATGTCAATGAGATGACAGCACAAGTGTGGGTATTTACCAGCCACTTATCACTAGACATGTTCTGTTTTTTCTTAACATAGATCCTTCTTCCTTTTTCCTTCTACAAAGATGTGCTATCCTTTAAGAGTCTCTATTTTGTAAGGGTAGTCAGCAGTGGACCACAGTATACACAGACACAGGCTATGGGGTTATGGCCCACGTAGAGTCTATAAATTGTATTGATATGCAAGCTGATTGATTGTTAATTGAATGTCAATACGTTTTTCATATTTACCTGCAAAAATATGTGACCATTAACAAATGGAATTCACTTTTTAACAATCAATTTTCTGTGTATTTTTGCATTCATCAACAACTACATATTGTCCACCCAGCGGCCACTAGGTGAGTCCATGCTCCTGCACATGCTAATTCAGTTTTTAGCAAAAGCTAATTCAATTGTCGCCTCTCTAGATCCCTACAAGTAATACATGAAGACTGTCAGAAAATTGTAAATTTTGAGTGAAATTCAGTTTTAATGATTATTTTGCATTTTAGAACTGCATAAACTGCATTTCATATATCCACAAATTATGGAAACATCAAGAGCCAGACATGGATGAGCTATACATCGCAACCAATGAGGTAATAGCTTTCATTGTCCAAACAGATTGAATTCTAGAATGAGATTGGTTTGGACGTCCTAAACTGTCCATGGATAGAACTGAATGGATAGAATTGAGAGCTGTGGGAAATCTTCACTTCCCCTTAGTCTAGTTTCATAAAACTCTCAGTGTAGCAATAATAATAATAATAATAATAATAATAATAATAATAATAATAATAATAATCTGTAAAAGGGAAATCCCAAATAATTTATGTGGGTAAACCAGAACAACCAAAATGTCTCTAGTTAATTCTCTATAATCCATCTATAATCCATATATATTTAATTTACTTGTTTTACATGTAGAAATGTTAGGGATATTCCAGACATGTGCTCAAGTTATTTTCAGCACAAGGAACTTCCTGGTTTCCAAGCCAATATAGAGTGCAGGTAATGACAAATGTGGTGTCTTAATAAGAACCTAGTTGGAATGTCCAAAAGTCCAATGAAAATTCACACCATACTTATGGGAAGAGCCCCATAGGACAGGTTAATTCATTACAATGTATTGTGTTAACACTGAAGGCATTTACAATCAAAGAAAATTCAAAATAATTGTATCATTCAAAATTAATTCAATAATAAACAAATATGTTCTATTAAAATACAATAAAAACCATTTATTTAGAGGGGTAGTCCATTTACATGACTGTCGACATCCATCGCCATTATAGCAGATGTACTGATAAATTGTGCAGGTATGGTAGGTTTATACATACTGTATACATACACCAAGCACTTGCAACTTGTCTACCCTAAGGCAGGTGTGTAGTTTACCTTTAGAAGTATGTGGGGGGAATCAGGTGAATTGTCTTTTATAAGCAGAATAGCTTAGCAAACATTTTTTTTATATCGAAATTATCCAGGAGTTATGGGAAAGCAAAAATATGGTGGCAAAAATAGACCATAATGCAAAACTATCAAACACAATATAAAAAGTGATATAAAACACACTATAATGCTGATCTAAGCAATTTGGGCTAAAAAAAATGACTGTCCATCCTTAATATAATACAATCCAGTTTGTTACATTGGCACAGATAATACGATATTGTACGTTATGTATTAGGCAAGTCTGTCAAACATTATCTATATTGTCCTATGAACACTCCGGCAATAGTTCTCACGGGACAATGAAAGATCAGGAAAGTCTATGAGGACATATCGATATGCACATACCTTTACATGTTCAGTTGATCAGAAATATTTGAGAAGATTACTTCATATTGTGTTTTTCATAGTCCTGGCAGTAAAGATATAGTATCTAGGTTAAAATCCAAAGGAGCTCTTACAGGGAGTGGAAGTTGTACGTAGTATTACTCCAGTCCTGCAGAACAATGAGAATACATGCAGGCAGCCTGCGAAACAATACAGAACTTGCTCCGTTACTATTTAAGGAGTTCCAGACGACAAACACAACAGTTTGTTGTATTTTCCTGTTTGTGACAAGGCTGAAGCTTTAATCCGTTTCCTAGAATACTGGATTAAAGTCTAATTAACCACTTAAAGCCTGTATCATCTTCATCAGTGTCTCAAGAATAAGTAACAAGAAGCGTATACCTTCACTCCATGAGGGCACAACAAAGGAACATGTCACTACCTTCATACGCAGCAAAGTGTCCTAGCCTGCACTTGTCCAGGTCACAGTCACTTTGTGCTAAGCGAAGGAGAATCTTTTCTCTCTACTCTGTACAATGACGATTCTGATCTGGCTTTTGGCTACAAAGTAAGGGAGAATAACTTCTCGGTAGTTTTTTCTTTTTTTTTTTGCTTCAGGGGAGTTTACGTGGATGGCAGCCAAAAAAAAAAGACATTTACAAAATTACTCTAAAGTAAATCTGAATAATGTAATATAACACCACTGCAATACGAAATACCACAGAATGCATTCCATTGGATGAAAGCTGACAATGTTCATCTGTATCTTATTAGTCTATAAATGAAATATGATAAAAATATAACATAATATGAATAAATATAAATATAATGAATGTCAATCAAAATAAAATTAGAAAATTCCAATTGCACACTGAACCAGGATGGAGATTCTAGGAGATGTTATGGGAAGTTAAAGGGATTGTTCAGAGAATTCTATATAACTTACTTTGATGGGCAGTTTCGTCAGGCAGTGCTGACCTCCCGGGTCAGGAATCAATACCAGCCCCGCTCCCCCAGTTTATTTTACTGCCTTCTCTTTCACAGATATTAACCTGTACTGAGGGACTAGCAGGTCCTACATAAAGAAACTGCTAATAGAAGCCTTCAGACAACCCTTTTAAGTGACGAGAAGAAGCCAGCAAAATTCTGAAAGGAGATCTGGATGAGAATACGTTGCTCACTATAAAGGTGATCTTACACACCAGATGAAAGTTGGGAATACAGGGGTGGCCATCATGGATCCCCCTATCAGCCTACTGTGGTGCCAAAGTTGCCAATGAGTGAGTTATAGAACTCAATGACTGTAACAAAGGATAGAAAACAGGCCCTCACTGCTAGGCTTTTATGGGAAGGTCATACAGAAGTAACCAACATGGAAAATTTTTAACAAAAGTATAAATGGCCTGTACAGTACATTTTGAAGACTCCAGTAAACACACAATAACTACAATGTTACCATTGTTCTATAATGAAATATTAAATTAGACCTAGCATTGAACATTACAATCTCTCAATAAATGGTCCCTGTAATATCCTTTTCGGTAAACAATATCACATTTGTTTACAGCAGTACACAGACAATACAATGACTGTATTGTTCCGGTAGGGTCACAGCCACTTATTATTATGGTGTTTCTTCAGCGATATGTTTTTATAGTACACAGGACGATCAGACTTTAATTACTCCAAAATCTGCCAAGACGCTGGACAAATACAGCCCTGACTCTCCATTTACGGTAAACAATAGCACTGACAGCTTAAAGATACAATTATCTGCCACACTGTAATGAAGAGGTTATAAAGCAAACATTATGCCAAAGACCATGTACACTGAAGGTCCCAAAAGTGAGAAATCTAATGGAAAACAGTAGGGTGCATAGGTATCTCAAGTCAACTATAGTGAAACTTACTCTAGGGTAATTACCCGAAACGGGACCCAATATTTCTTCTATAGGGGTCCTCTCAAAGAAGAAGTTCAATATATATTTCATATAATCCATTCTTCTCCAAGACTAGGTCTTTGTACATGTTCTACTATATCTAAACTATGAAAGGACATATATTTATTCAACAATAACACTAGTCAGATATTAGCAAAGTCATTGGAACTGGTTGGACAGGCATTGCCTACTCAAGAGATACAGTTTGGTTTTTAGATGAATCCATGGTTTCTATACATGTTGCATTAGCCACAGTATTTGTCCTTTAGTACAGTATTTTGGTATCCATTCATTGCTGTGGGAATCTAGTCACTTTTTACTAGTAATCCAAGGGGCTTTTAGCAATCTTTTGATCACGCAAGCTGCACAAGTTACCTAGAAGTGCAGGACAGAAGTTAAAAAAGGGAAGGAGTTATCTATTATATCCTTTTTATGTATTTAGAATGAATATATATCATTAATATTAGTCTCAATGTGGCCTTTAAAGATGTAAAGTTTTGTCATTTTTGAATTATTTAGATAAATAAATTCAATAACACCGGTACCGATACTGGTAAGCTGATAAAAAGGTACAATTTAAGAACTATAATAATCCTACCAATATAAATCTGAAGGTTAACTGTTTGGATGTTTGTTCATCAATCACGCAACAACGGCTGAACAAATTTGAATGAAATGTGGCACACATAGTTTGTAACCTTGATTAAAACATAGGCTACTTTTTATCCCGGTAAATGACATGGCTTCATGACTGTTATGAATTTATTTTCACATACTATATTACACTGCTCTTTGCAGCAGCTTATCTCAGGTTCTGATAAAGCCAGATTTGTTATCTCTATGTGTAAACACTCAGCTAACACTCAGTCCTTTGTGTACATGCATTTGCATATTATCCAATCTGCTCCAGGCAACATGCTAACACACTGGATGGGAAAACCCCTTTAATCCAAATTGGCAATTTGATACTTTTAAACATGCCAGGAAACAGAAAATCTAATTTGTTGCAAAATTCTAAAACAATGACAGCTATGAAGGTAGCCAAAAGTCAACAGAGTTCTCCTCAAGCGGAGCTGAGGGGATCATCAATGCTAACAACACGCTCATTATATGGCATCCCACCGAGTTGCTGAGATGCTGGAACAATCACGGGCACAGCGCGAGGAACGAGTTCAACGGCAGGCCAGCTTTACAGCTGCCGGAGCGGGCGGAACATCAACGTCAACAACATGCTCATTACATGGCATCCCAGTGAGCTGCTGAGAAGCTGGAACAATCACAGACACGGCGTGAGGAACAAGTCCAGCAGCAGGACAGCTTAAGAGCTGCCGAAAACGCCAGAGCAGGTAAAACCATTGACGGCAGGAATTTGCTGAATGTAGGCAGATTATAGACGGCAACAACTCGCAAACTAAGTCATGGGCAAAGGCTAGTAATACAATAAATATACAATAAATATTGCTGAGTTTTGTGAAAGGTAAAGCTGCAAAAAACCTAGACCTTCCCCTATATGTTATAATCACATTTATTATTCATTTATTTCTGGTCAACTTTGTATCAGTTATTCATAATATCAGCTCCTATGATGTATCTTCTCTCATTTATGGATACAAGTAAAAATTAGTTCCTCATCCCAATTTCTGATGGCCTCTAAAAAGCCATACACATGGGATAGCTGTTAACCTCAGCTTTTTGTCCTGTCTCCTCTCTAAACACTTTAGTTGCCCCCAGCATTCATATTTGAAGAGAAAGAATAAGTTGCTGTCAGATATCTCTGCCAGACACCTACGGGAGCTTCTTCTTATAGGTAGAATGAGTAAAATGAATTATATTCAACACTTCAAATCCCTCTTTGGTCATTTGCATTTAGGGAGAATTCGGTGGCCCCCAAAAACATTATTATATATGTAACGGATTGTTTCACTGTACGCTTTTACTGTATTCCTGTAACTGCTGCTTGGTTCTGTGCCCTTGGGACCAGTAAATTTGGGTGGAGACAGACGCATTTCACTATGTAAATATGTTCACCCACCAATTCCCCAAAAGTATTATTTCATGCTTGTACTATGCGCGACCTACGCCTTCTTTGCTTTGGTTAAAGCTAATATTCAATACTAAAATCCACCCTAAATTGGCCTAGCTTTATTTCAGTATATCAAAATGGAGTTGTCTTTTGAATCCATGGAATCCATTCTTTCATTTTTCCAAAATTTCCAAGTTTTATCCTATATGCAAATGAATCTTTGAGCACACCTGCGTCATCAGCAAGGACCCTTCTTCAATGCCCCTTCTCCAAATCATGAATCCTCTATTTCATTGCTTTTATGAGCAGCCTTTCCTATTGGTACGAATGAAATCTCGCACACTCGGCCACTTCAGCTTTGGGCGAAGCGTACAGTGTATGCTCCGTGCGCCATCTTGGATTTCTTCTCGCTTAACGTTTTCACTTCTTCCCATTTTTGAAAAGGGGTGTGAGGTCTGAAAAGTCTCAAATGATTGCACAAATATGGCAGGTACCATCATCTATAACTTTTCTACCCCTAACCATGGCTTTAGTAAGTTCCCCCCCATAGTGCCCACTAAATAATGCCAAATTAAAACATAAAGAGATTAAACTAACAAATCCGGAAACCCCCTTTAATAACAATGCTAATAATAATAATGACAATAAGAGAAAGCACAAACTTAATACATTGATGATATGGCCTCTAGGGTTTAGGAAAACCACCAAACAAACTAAAATCTGTAATTCTAACTGTAAATCATTAGTAACAGGGAGATTCAGTTAAAATCTACATCACTACAAAAGCTCCCAAAAACAACACATTGCAATATGGGCAGACATCGACCGTCATAGGATGCACAGGAACGTACAGAATCAGTAATGGAAAATTCCATCAAATTCTTACTGTAACCAGTATGGATTTATTGCTTTATACTCATTTCTGAAATTTCCATTGCTGAGTTCACCTTAAGCTGGCAAATCCCAGGTCATTATGACGTTACTGACTGTTTGCCATAGCAGTAAATCTCTTTCCTAACACTTGTGTTGTAATCATACATCCAAGCTACAATGCCTCTAACCCGCATCGCTGTGACTGGGGACATGTTCTTTTCTCACAGAAGGCAATAACACTTCCTGATTCTCAGTGACATGGATGTGATGCATCCAGTACCAGAGGGGATATAGTTTGGGATTTATACAACATAGTGCACAGTATGCTACATACAGTGCTACCATGAGGTACTACCATGAGGCGCTGTATCCCTTTTTACAAAATACATTTAGGCTTGGTTCACGTCTGCACATGGGTCTCCATTGTTCCGGATTCACTCCGTGCAGGACTTTTGTTTCCGCCTCTTTTAGGCAGTTTCTGTGATGGAGTCTGGAGACTCCGGCGCAGATGTGAACCTAGTCTTAGAAAGGTGGCATAAGGGTTTTCCAATTAAGGGGACCATTCCCATTAATCTTTATGAATCTGACCTGCTGTATTAGGCGCTATTATGGCAAAAACACACATGTTGCAAAAATGCAGCGTATTGGCTGTGGTGGCAACGCTGCAACAGTACATGCAAAATGGATGGAATTCTGACTTATCCCATCCACAAAATGCAGAAAAAAAATAGAAAATTACAACATGTCAATAATACATGTGGAAACGCTGGCGTTTTCCGTATAGGTATAAAAGGGACAGAGATTGCAATGAAAAAAATGCTGTAGAAAAAATTATGATGCGTTTGAGTGGTTTTTTGCTGCACTTCGCTACGTGTGGCCCTGGCCTTAAGAGTGAGTATTTTACTTATTTTCCAAACAACATTTGTGACTTTATATACACAATAGTGTTTTGTCACCAGACCCCATGATTTGGTAGCATCTGCTATCAGTCATTTGTATATTGGCTCTGGATTTCATTTGTTCTCTGCAGGAATGTCCTGTGCTGATGGAAATGTTATGTAGTGATTCACTCTTCCTCCACTCATTGAGATATAACATAACCCAAACAAGTCTAGTCTAAGACCAGGCAGCTAAATAGTCAACTACTCTGCATGTCTGCTTTAAAGAGAATGTGTTGTCATGAAATGACCTACAGTATTTCCATATCACTAGCCATGTTCTTTAGTTTTACATTAAGTCTGATAATAGGTTGACATGACTGATCCCACTAAGCTGTGAGCACTGGGAATTGTAAAGTTAAAAATTCCAAATCTTGCACTTATTAGTGTGTTGTTTTACATTAAAGAGCGCCAAACTGAAATGGAACAGTGGTTGGCACTTCCTGTTCTGTAGAGATCACTCTTCACCCAGTTATTTTATTCTCATTGCAGACAGGATTACAATGAAATGTAAAATCTATATTGAGATAACATAGGACCCACTACTGACAGTGATTATTTTATCTCAGCTATTCACCCTCTCTGCACAAGTCATAGAACATGGGCACAGCACTCTTTTTTATAGAGAACAATAAACCTCATAGTCTACAAGTTATTGTGGTCCATGTGACCTGTGTAAAGCATATCTGTGATCAGTGGCGTAACTAGGAATGGCGGGGCCCCGTGGCGAACTTTTGACATGGGGCCCCCCTCCCCAAACCGATGCCGAAGACCTCGACTGACCCCCTCCTCCGCACTCTATTATGTCCCTTAGTAAGCCCTGCACACAGTATTATGTCCATTAGTGGCCCCTGCACACAGTATTATCCCCAATAGTGTCCCCTGCACACACAGTATTAACCCCTATAGTGTCCAATGCACACAGTATTATCCCCTATAGTGTCCCCTGAACACAGTATTAACCCCTATAGTGTCCAATGCACACAGTATTATCCCCTATAGTGTCCCCTGCACACAGTATTAACCCCTATAGTGTCCAATGCACACAGTATTATCCCCCATAGTGTCCCCTACACACAGTATTAACCCCTATAGTGTCCCCTGCACACACAGTATTATCACCAACAGTGTCCCCATATGTCCCACTGTGGACACCTATAAACATTTATTATACTCTGGGGTCTGAAAAGACCCCAGAGTATAATAATCGGAGACCCGGGGGATTAAAACCATTAAAAGAACAGAGACAGTTGCTTACCTGTTCCTGTCGGCCGCCGCTCTTGTCCAGCTTTAATGATGTCAGACGTCACATGACCCGGGAAGCTGGCCTGGGTCATGTGACGTCAGAGACGTCAGACACGAATGACGGAGGCCTGGCAGGATCGTGGAGAGGTAAATAACACTGTTTTTTATGTTACCTTACCTCTCCGGTCCGCCGATCATTATACTCGGGGGTCTGCAAAGACCCCCCGAGTATAATGATAGCCTCTGTGGGCCCCGCGGTGTCACTTGCCGATCCCGGCCCAGCCAGGATCGGCAAGTGAATAGGGCCCGTAACAGACTTAAAAAAAAAAAACAAAAACGCAGCGGTAGCGGCTGTCACCGGGCCTCCTAATGGCCCGGGCCCTGTGGCAGCTGCTACTGCTGCTACCACGGTAGTTACGCCCGTGTCTGTGATTGATATTAACAACTCAGATAAAATGGTTTCAGTATAATCCTTACAAAATTAAATCAGATTATAAAAAATGTGTATAAGTAGGGCTGGATGTATAGGTCAAAAGGTTATGGGATGTTATAGGTTATATTTAGTATTGAACATATCCGATACACTCCCTTTATGTGTTGCAGAGTAAAGTAAGATGGAAATCAGTGGAGAGAAAAGTCCTGCATGGGGGACTTTTTATTCGCCCCTTTTTTTAACATTTTTTTTTTAAGGCAGCTTTTTTTTTTTTTTTTAATGTAGATTGTGAGCCCCATATAGGGATCACAGTGCACATTTTTTTTCCTATCAGTATGTCTTTGGAGTGTGGGAGGAAATCCATGCAAACACGGGGAGAACATACAAACTCCTTGCAGATGTTGTTCCAGGAAGGATTTGAACCCAGGACTCCAGCGCTGCAAGGCTAACCACTGAGCCACCGTGTTGCCCCTAAAGATAGCTTTTCTGCAGCTATGCGCGAATACAATTAACCAGAATCCCATTCACTTTGCATTTTTATTCTGTTGGGTTTCCAGAGCAGCAAAAACATTGCATTCCCGTAACGTGGGACCTTTGCTTAAGATACATTTTGTTCCACTTTTCAATGACAATTAATTCTGAGGAAACTAACATCCAGAGGATTGCATTCATAAAACAATTTGCTTTTAGGCTCTGGAGTAATGGCTTGAAGAACATGTCACAAAATCAGATATGTGTGGCGGCACCGACTCTTATTTGCTTCAGCGACAAGATCTTCATCTATTAAGTATACCACTGTGCTGCCAAAATTCCCAGTCATTATTAATCCTTTAAAAAGGTCAGTGACAAAATACACATATACTACAAAATGAACTAAACATCGAATGGGAACAGAGATCTAAAAAAGTCAGAAAGTAATGAGAAATAAAAATCGTATCTTGTTTTAATAAAATATTTAGCGCTGTATGCTCGGATAAATGCAAAGAAGAACCATAATATGAAATATGCAAATAAGGTAAAATGATAATGTCTTTGAATATACCTGTAATTGCCCACTTAAACCCAATAGGTTTATTCTCTAGTCACTACTATGCTAACCTCATCTCAGTACACGTCCCAGGAACAGGTCTACACTCTTCAATACACTAGAGGTCTCCAACCTTCTGTAGCCACTTTCATATACAACAGATGGTGATGAACCACATCCAATATATAAAGGGACAGGCCTATTAAAGATATGATGGATTAATATGACTTTTACCCCAATGTTAACTTTCATTGATATGGTTTTGACCCTGGTAGTGAGTGCTAGCCCAAAGGCCCCAATGTATTAAAAGACACCAGCATGATAAATGGCCCTTAGTAGGCTGGATGCTCATGTGTCATTATCAGGGGACCTAAAAAAATATGAGGTGTCAGAATGGTTTGGAAAACATCTTTTCCTCAATGAGGGCAGGTCCACATTGGTAAAATGGTGCTATATAGGGTTTCCAAAGAACCCACCAGTGGAGCACATCTACCTAGATCTTCCCTGCAGTTCACATTTTGAGACATTAACATAGTGCACAGTGAGGTTTACTTCAGATTTTGTCTTTATGGTCAAACAAACATTTTAATATTGTACTCATATAAAACATACACTTGTGCTGTACTCCATGGCGTAACTAAAGTCTTGCGGGGCCCAGTGCAAATATTGACCGGGGCCCTTTCACCCTCTCTGCGGCGTATTCTTAAAAGCGATGGTTATGGTTACGGCAGAGGTATCTTAGATACTTGAAAGGGATACAACTATAGTTCCCACAAGTGCAGTTGTCGAGAATACGATGAGTGAGCAGCGCAGTGCCCGACATGTAAGCTATACTGAGAGCTGCATATTCTGGGAAACAGTTCATCTGCGGGGTCCTATCAGTCTATGAGATCATTCAGGGTCCAATACCCAGAGCCCCTGCTGACCATCTGTCTGAAGGGACTATGGTGCTTTTGCACATGCACCCTCTCCTTCACTATTTACATTGTACAGGATCTATTTCATAGTGACCATGCAATATTATCATAACCTGTAATGATATCACCCGTCTCCTATAAAACAGATATCAATAGTGAAGGGTCCCCACACAACGCCGAGCCCCTTTCCATAGTGGAATGTATAGTGGTCGGGGAATCAGGCTTTCCCTGACTACCGTCATAGTGCGGTATCCTTTACGGCCCAGTCAGGGATGCACACCCTGCGACCACAATCATTACACCCCCGGCTGTACTGTTATATAATGTAATATATATTATAAGCTCCTTCACATGAAGACTGTATATACATACTGATTTTAGTCACTACTGTTCTTGTACATAGCAGGAACTATAGAAAGAAACATGCATTTCTACTAACTTTACACGCCATCAGTCGTTTTAGGATTCTCAAATTTCTTCATTTACTGTAAACTGTAAATGAGGAAAGGATAAATGAATAACCTAGACGTGCTTACCACAATGGTACAAAAAGGGAAATATACCATGCTGTTATTGGCATCAAATGCTAACCACAGAATTCAATTGAATTGGTCGCACATCCAACTTATTTTGTTAGAAATACGTATTTCAGATTGCAACAAATTGCTCACTGCTGCTCATTGCTATTTCACATTGTAATAATCAAGTAAATATCAACTGGGATACCTAGCTGGAAGTGAAATTGACGTTTGATTCCCAGTTTATATCATCCAAAGCAGCAAATTTCCAGCACCAGTCTGTATTCACTGCTATACAAAATACAAGTCATGTACTGGCCTATAACATGGTATCTCAGATTCTGAAACACAGGTCACAGGGCTCAACTAAAATGAGAATTTGATTTAATATAATAGGGATCTTGATGATATGTGATTCCCTATTCCCATACACTCATTCTGAAATATTCTTCTTCTAGTTTCTGATCACAGCCGCAATGTCATTTCCTTACTAACATTTCTATCAGTTTCCTGCTTTCATTGTTGGATTGTGATTAGAGCTGTGTGACCAAATGGGACAGACAGTATCATGACACACCGCCACGGAGAGACAGAGAGGTACTCTAGTATGAGACAGAGTTCACAACACACTATTGGAAATGACATGGAAGTGTTGTCCAAGACTTGATACTTAATGGTTTATCCTTAGGATAAGTCATTAATATGAGATTGATTAGGATTTGACAGCCAGCACCCCACAGATCAGCTACCTGGCTGCCAGACATATAGAGTATAAAAAGCCAGAATCACTATAAAGTTGCCATTCATATGCCTGAATGCTAAACTGAAAGCAGAGCTGTAAGCTGTGACTACAACCTAGCTATGGTGCCTACAAGGACTATGAGCTAATCTGAGACACCCCCGTCTCATCCTGTTTTCACTTCACTTTGATGTACCAAACAGTCATTCAGTTGTTCCTAGGCCTGACATGGCAATATTACTATTGACACCTGCCTGTTGCAGGACTTAACGGTAATGTAGTCATTTTACCATAGAGGGCAACACATTAGAATTGCAGTCAATGGTATATGTGATGAACTGATAGCAGGCTTAATTCATCTTGGGGGGGTGGGCAATTAAAATGTTATTTTTTTGAAAAAGTTTTTAAAAATATAAAAAATAAAAAATTCAAACCACCTTTCCCTGGAATACATATAGAAATAAATAAGCAAAAATAAACATAAGGACATTAGGCATTCCCATATCACTATAGGTAAAGCTATTAGTTATTTATTTCATATGATGAACACTGTAGCAGGAAAAAAAAAAACAAAAACAAAATAGCCTAAAAAAGCAAAATGGCCCAGTCAACTAACATAATGCTATCAGTCCATTACTGTAGCGATCGGGCCGTTCATGCGCTCACTGCATCATAACTGACTAGTATGCAGAGCTCAGTCTGGGTCCTATCTCCCACACATGGACCACCTCGCACAGAGGCCATAAGGTGTTAAAAACAAAACAGAAAAATTGTTGGTATTAAAGTTTATCAGTTTACCGTAGTCTTAGTTGCCATTAGATAATTTGTTGATAATGTTTACAATTATGTTCATTTTCTAATGTCATAGTGTTTTAATTTTTAATACTTGTAATGTGTTTATTGTTCTGTTGAAAGTCAAATTAACATAAACTAAAAACCGCATATACAGTAATCCCAGACCTATTCGGTATACTTAAAAAATGAATGAGAACATCACACAAAGAGCTGATAATACAAAACAGCAAAGAGATGAAGGGCAGATATAAGGGAAAATATCCAAGCTGACGGCTCTTGAATTGTTAAGGATGAGATGAATGAAGTTGATATAAATCAATGCGCTCAAAGAATATCAAAAGCTTGTGTTCAAAACAAATGGAAAAAGCCCACTAAAGTGCCCATAGCGATTACATATGTAATGCCAATTCTAGCCAATTTTGTTTTACATCTGGAAACTATAATCTATGTATTTTTGGAAATTACAAGTGAGGTCCTGAAGTACTTTTTTGGCTAAGGCCCCATGATGTGGAAACGCAGAATTTTTGTGTGCTGAAGAAACGCAGTGAAAAACAATGCAGCGTTTTCCAGCACCGGAGAAAAGAAGGAGATTTTATTTAATGACATCCACACATTGTGGGGAGAAAATCTGCAGAAAAAAGGCAGCACATGTCTTCTATAGTGTTGTTTTATCTGTGATTCACGACAGGGGGCCTTAGCCTTCGGCCTACTGCACACTTTGTTTTTCTTCCGCAATTACGCATTTTTTGCAGCAATGTGTCTGTATCCTATACAAGGGCCACCAATTATAAAGCATGTCCTATTCCTGGCTGTATTTGCAGCATAGAAAAGTATAGGGGATCATACAATCTTTTAGTGGATACGTGATTGCGGATAACATCCTGACATGTTTTTTATAAATTGTGGATGAGTATTTGCAGACAGTAAAAACCACTATGGTCATGTACAGGAGGCCTTCGAGTGAAGACAAACAGTGTGGCACTGGCTGAGTGTGTCTAGCTTTATTACGCAAGGTTCACACTAGAGTTTGAGTCTCCTTACCAGACTCCGTCCCATACTCCACTTAAAATGGTCAGAGAGAAATGTCCTACAAGGAGGACTTTTCTCTGTGCCGTTTTTGGTGGACACCGAATGGAAACCTAGCAGACCCCAATAGTAAATTATTACAGAAAATCATGTGAAAATAGTAACATGACCATGAAAAGGCTGAGGAGTCAGTATAAGGTCTTTCTTCCTTCCTTTCTTTCTCTTTGTTTCTTTCTTTTTCTATATTACATATAGCGGTGTAATTGTTTGGCCATTCTTCCCATCTGAGCACTATGGCTGTATTAAGGTTTTAACTTAATGGCTGAGTGCTAAGCACGTCCTTGTCACTACATCACGTTGTACAATCCTGTTGCCACTTCTATCTTGTTTTAGGATTAAGTCGAGCAGGTTATTGGATTGTGGTCCAGGCCTACAATATATCAATAATCCCATCAATGTTGTTAAGTATATTCCCCTATGGAGTAGCGGACAGCATGACACAATTTAGTGTATATAGACAGAACAAACACAGTATAATGCACACATTACCTCAGGGATACTAAAAGCTTCCTCAATCAATAAGATCTAATTGGATGCACAGAATTTAGTATTTAGTAAAGTAAACTGCGCAGCTACAGCAGGTTAGAATAGGAAGAGGAACGGGGAAATCAGTGCCCGGAGCTCGTCCTTAAGTTATTTATAAAGCAGAATACAGATGCTTCCTTATCACTAACTTCCTTGTTTTTCTCCTTCCTTTGAATTAGTCTTTTGTTACACAGACAAACATTACCGCAGCAAGCATATATTAGCTGAATATGTGTTAATATAATGAAGCACAGAGCTGGATCTCAATGTGCAGAACAGACTGGGAGACAGAAATTCTGCTGATCTAGTTTTTACCACCGACTGGTATCAACATCGTGGATTTACTGAACAGGAAAAAAAAAATTAGTTTGTCTAAGACCAAGAAAAAAAAAACAGGGAGATGGTTGGAAATGTATAAAACAATAAAAGAAGCAGAAATATTATGCTGGTGTGTTGCCCCTTGATGTACTGCAGGGCTGATACCACAACAGCAGGAAATCAGCAATGGAAGCACTGGAACCACATGGATGTAATAGATGAGTACGGCTTCTTTTATATAATTTCTCACTATTGCCCTCCTTTTTTTCTTGATTCTAGACAACCCCTTTAAAGATCCTGCTTACTTTACATCTGTCGGTGGCTTTTCATACTGTACACTGTCTACCAATAAGTATTTGGACACTCATGCAAATGAAGATATCTGCACTCGTGATGTATGTCACGCCTTCCGCTGTTAAATAAGACACAGCATTGGCATTAGTGCATTGGCATTAGTCGCATGCCAGATGCCATGAAGTGCAGAGTTGTCAGATTTCGAGAAAGGGGTAATTGTGGAGTACCACAAAAATGGTCGATCTTAAGGGACATAGCAAGCAAACTGAATTACCCAAAATCAACAGTGGCCTATGTGATTACAAAGTGGAAAGTGAACGGTGATTGTCGGCAGAGTGTGTGCCGAGTCGGCAGACCCCCGAAACTGGGAGATAAAGACCGACGAGTGCTGGCCAGAGAAACCGCACCCAACCAATGGCTCACATACACTAGGAGTTTCACCAGGCATCCGGGAGTATTGTGCTGATCAATACCATCTGTAAGGAAGCCTCTGCTGGGTTCTACCAACTACTGAAAATGAATAAATATTATTTTTCTATTCTACCACAGGGGTCCAAATACTTATTGGTAGACAGTGTATATGGGTCTGTAAATGTAATAAAAAACCTTTTCCCAAATATTAATGAAAAAAAAAATATATATATATATATATATATATGATAGCGACATATCCATATTTACATCCATATTATCCAGACAATGATGTCCTGTTTTTATGTATGGTGCCCAGTTTCACATCCCCCCATTGTACCAATGTTGAAAGTGTTGTATAGATGGGAGGCACTAAAGAATGGTTTATGGAGATAAGGTCAAGCTTAACTTTTTCCATTTTTCTACATTGTAGTGAAAGGGGCTGTCTGCTTTGGAATTTCCAAAAAAAGTTTCCACCTCTTTATAAACCTATCACTATAGCAGCCCATACACTTTTTATATCTGTCACCTGAACCCCCTGATATCACCACAGACATGCACACTTAGCCTAGTAGTGCATATGTGCACAACAGGGATAGATGAGAAAGCCACTACCAGACTTATCTAACAGTAACTTATCCTGACTACCTGATCCTTATCTCCTCTGACATCTGTCATCAGGGTAGTGTCGCTAGGTCTCTATACAAATTAGATGGTAGACCAAGCCCCTCAAAATTACTGGGTTTGATCAATATACAAGGCTAGATTCACACCTGCGCTTGTTGCCCATTCAAGTGTTCCATCCATCATTCCATTTAAAAAATGCTGAGAGACAAGTCCTGCAAGAAGGACTTGTCTCTACGCATTTTTCTGCAATTTGTGGACGGACTCGGCAGACCCCATTTTGGTGTATAGGGTCTGCGGTTTTCTGCGAGTAACCATTTTTTAAGCCGATTAGGTTTCCGTTTATCAGGTCCCCAAGAGGACCCAAAGAACAGAAAGCCAGGCGCAGGTGTGAACCTAGCGTAATGTGTAACCATAAATACCATGGCCAACATAAATATTCAGCAGTAAATGTAAGAAGAACTGCGAGACAGAAAACAAGTCTTTCAACTGATAAAGCCAAAAATATATAAAATGATAAAAAATATAGAAACACAATAAAAAACCAGCAATTATTTATCTGCCAAAATTTTATTCTATATTTAGACATATTGATCTAGAAGCTAAATGGGGACTAGGTGAAGTTATTAAAAATACAAATGGTCCAAAGTATGTAAAATTGTTTACAGGGGTTTCAGTCATGCCCATTGCAAGCAGGTGAATAAACTCAAGCAAAATGTCATACACAATCCATAGGATATCAGTAGTTCTAGTATGATAGTATAGTATATCATAGTATATCTGCCCTGATCTACTGTAAATGCTGTTATTGTCAAGTGACCTAGGCCAGTAACTGCAGAGGTGAGGAAAAATCACCTAAATTTTCATATCATATGAAATGGAGATCCTTGGCCAGGCAGCTGCAAACAAAGCTAAGATCACCAAGTGCAATGTTATACATTAGCTGTATATTGTGTTCTTTTTAGTACTGAACATGGCAGGCTGATGCCAAATTTAGGTAGTTAACCCATAACTGCCACTGTACTTATTAAACTGCACTGTAGACAATGGTATGGTACAATTTTGTGGCAACAGTTTAGTAAAGGCCCTGTCCATAAAAACATGGCATGGATGAACTCAGTTGGCCTAGACACAGTACTGACTTCAACCCTATTAAACACCTTGGAGAGCAATTGGTATATAGCAAGTGTGAATCGAACTTTCTCAACCCAAATCGGTGCCTGACTTCACAATGCTTCTTGGAAGAAAGGGCACACATTTCAAAATCTTGTGAAAAGCTTTGTTAAATAGATGGTTTAGGATTAGGGTTGAGCCGATCTTGACTTTTCAGGATCGATTTTAAAATCCGATTTCCGATCATTTTTCATTCGAACCCGATCTCGATCCCAATTCCGATCCCAATGCAAGTCAATGGGATTTTTTTATTAATCGGAGATCGGATTTTAAAAGCAATCCTACCCCCTGGTGCCACTTACCTCCAGAGATGGCTGGTGCTGTGCCCCGTGCCTTCATTCTTTGCCTCGCTGCAGTTCCACGCTTCTTTTCTTCCTTCGCTGCCCCCTCCCTGCCAGGTTAGGAGCACGTGGGCGGGTTAGGAGAGTGTGGGCGGGTACTGGGAGGGGAGACGTCACGTCTCCCAGCCCTGTACCTGCCCACACTCTAAGCCACAAGCCCCGCCTACCTAGCGCTTTAAACACTAACCTGGGAGGCGGAGCAGCGAGGCAAGAAGAAGGAGGGCACCGGAGCAGCCATCTCTAGAGGTAAGTAGCTGCTAGAGATTTAGTTTAGCCTTCCATTCGAATGAATGGAGGCAGCCGGCGTGCAGGGGGTTAAGACTGTGTGTCGGCTGCTTCCATTCATTCCTATGGAACTGCAGCGGAGTCTTCACACTGAATATACAGCGTATACTCAGTGTGAAGGCTAAGCAATGCAATGTGGGAAAAATCACCGATCTCGATCTCACATAAAAAGATCGCTCAACCCTATTTAGGATGTCCAACAATAAAACATTATATGCATACGTGTGTATACATATATATTTGCAGAACTTGCACAGTTGTTATCAGCCGAGACGAGAGATCTCATGTTACTCTTAGGAATGGCTTTCTTTCATCTTAAGTACAGTGAAGGGTGAAAAGTGACTTACACACAGTATACATAGTTAACTGCACTTCTCATATCATATAAACACTTCACTTCTATTATAAAGTGAAACCTTCGAGGAAAATGTCTCAACCTGAGCACCATTGTCACGTCTTCTGACTTGAAATGTGAAGGAACAACCCGTAACTCTCAGAGTATTCTATGAAAACAACATTTATGTCACGTAACACTTGTGACTTGCCTTCTTCTGGTTTCTATCTGGACTTTTTTTTAAGGCGCTGAGTAAAATTGCCTGTTCTATTGTTTATCTCAAGAAATTGGTAACTAGAAGGTCAAGTGTTTTTCTAGCTGAAGACATTGAGCAGGCAGATCCAATCATAAGGTAGCATTCATTACAGTCAAGTAGATCTAAACAGATCCCAAACATATTTTTTTGGTGGATGGGTTAAGAATACAACGAAGAATCAGAGTCATGGCCCTACAGGTTATAAATAGGGGTAGAGACGCTGGTCTGTCTAACACATAAAACTCTTGGTCATTGATACCAGATCATGTTTCATTTTCTACAGACTGATTTAATGTCTGTAACACAGAAGAATGTCTGCACTGTGAGAAGGAGAATGGCTGACTGCTACACATTACCAGCTGTCTACTGAACCCCCTCAGCAAGACCATCTAATGCATATTGGGTTGTGCATGTATGTGGGGGTGTCAGGAGGAATAGCTGTTGGCCTAACAAGTGTTTGCCAATCAACTATCTAATGTATAAGGCCAGCCTAAAGTAGTCCATACACATTAGGTGTATATGGGCCGAGCCTGCCAATTTCAGCAGGTGTGCAGCCAACCAAATAATGTCCCCCTGACCTTGACCCTGTGCAGCTGTCAGGGGAAATAAAGATTGTGTAGTTGGATTTCAGCAGCCCTATCAGTCAGCAACTTATCCAACCTCTGATATTGACTACAGGTGCCAATGCTTAGCTGAGCATGCATGTGCAAAGTGGAATCGGTGAGCTAGTGTATGATAAATCTCCTGTGTATAGCCAACTTTAAGAGGACAAAAAAAACCAAAAAAACAATGACATACATCGTCTCAGCATCTCGATATTTGGCTTATCAAAAAATTTTAGCTGTTCGAAAAATAAAAGGCTCTGTTAGTTTTTATGCACGGTGGGGTCAATTGTGTGGTGACACTATGATATCTCTCAGGATTGTGTCTCAGGGTGCTGTATGTCTTGCAGTGTTACCACCCACTTGGCTAACAGATGATGGGTTCTCTTTCTGACAGGTGATGGGTTGAAATAGTAACAGCAAATCGGCCATCATACAGTACTACAAAATGCTCTGTATTGAAGGGCAACATATAATAAGGACAGATCTGCTGTTGTATTAATGCAAATGAGAAAACAACAAATATTCTGCCATCTGAATACTGTAACTGAGCCTAAAGGCCTTATTAGATGGGCCAATATTCAGGACAATTATTGGGAACAAGCTCCCCTAGGAACCCTTATTGCTGATAATTGTCATAATAGAGCTGCCAATCAGCTGACCAATTAGATAGTGTTTATTAGTGAGCTGATTGCAACTTTTTAGCATCTTGCACTCAATTGCACCCTGTGCAATCAGATCAGTGCTGGTGATAATCCATGCAACCTAATGGGGGAGGAACAATTGCATCAGATATCATTTCTCTACCATTCAATTTGCATCGGCCTGTCTAATAAGGCTGATGCAAATGAATAATTTCTTGTTGATTGATACGCTACTGTCTAATACAGGGGAAATACACAGTATAATGGTATAAAGGGCATAGTAGGATGATAGATGTGCTAAAGTGTAACTAACCAACTTTTCATTTCCTAGCAGCATTTAGCATAGGTTGATTCTCTTTGCCACTGAGCTGTTGGGATGATGGTTAAGTATCTGCCACAGTGTCTACTTGAGCTTGCTTTGTGTCTCAGTGGATGCGAGCTTCAGGTGTGTATAATTGTCATCAACCTATCAGGTCTTTCCGGGTTCTGTATAAGGCTGACTGCTGGCTTCAGTCCTTGCAGGTTTTTGTGGTTACCAGCTAGGATTCTTGGCCCAGTCTAGAAGGAGAGTTTAGTTGGAGTTGTATGGCTGCCTGTCACTGTTTGGTATTAGTGAGTTTCTGTTTAGGGTTTCAGGTTTATTTTGCCCCTGTCCTGTGATACCCTTTCCTCACTATTCCAGTCTTCCTCTCCTCAATTCCTGTTGTGTGTTTAGTGGTTATGCTGCACCTGTTAGTTCTCCACCATGTCCCATCTTAGGTAGTACTGTTGGAAGCTGCACCTCTAGTTTCCCAGTCCCTAGCCTCTTTCATCTCTCATCCTGCTTGTCTGTTAGGTCTTCGCGTTTAGAGAGCCAGTAGTTGTCGGCGCCGAGCTTAGCTCGGGAACATCTGACCAACACCCTCAGGCAGGGCCTAGTCAGCCATCATAGCACTAGGGACAGTTTACCTACCCTGTTTTCCTGGTAGTGCTAGCACCATTTAGTACCACGGTTATCGGGCATTGACACAACCGTGACATTTGGTTACTCCAAAACTAAAGAAAGTAGGCTGGTGGCAAATTGTACTATAACACAGCAAAAGTTAGCAAACAGATTGTTGTTCTTATAGATATGTGATGTTTTTGTTTTTGCCATTTACTTATATTGTGTTCTACATCACAATCAATGGAAATACAGATCAGAGCTCTATTTTCGTAAAGGCAAAATTGGCATAAAAATAATTGTGGAGATGGAGGCTTTTCTAAGCTGAATACGTTAATTTGGTTAGCTTTGATTTCCTACATGTCCAGCCCTTAATCTGGGAAACTAGTTTACAGATAAAGAAGATTGTAATCTGTACTTTAAGATATTACTATGTGTACCTCAGAAGTCTCTGTATAAGAACACCACTGTGAGCGTCACAGTACGAGACTTCCTAATAAATCACACCATACTAATTTGGAACAACGTACAAAATGCAGAATCTGTTTCTAAAGCACGACATATGGTTGCGCTTAAATGTTTTGCTTTGACTTCAATTCTATGAAATACTAATTACATAAAAACATTCCGTGATAAACTCTATCACACGAGGCAGATTCGTGATCAAATTGCTTGTCTTGTAATCATTCTTCTAGCTGGCAGCACAAGACTTTAATCTCATCCATATTGAAAGCATGGGGCCAGCTCTTCCCCCAGTCTCTGAAGTGTAGCAGAAAAGGCGTACAAATCTGGAAGACTGCCAGCTATGTTGTTATGGTTAAACCTATGTCAGGGCTTTTGCTTTTGTTCCAGTTGAGTATTTTATCTCAAAAAGCCATGCAAACAAGAAAGGAAGATATCTAATAGTTGCATAGATTACATGCTGTACATATTGGTTTACAATGACTCACACATTCTTTAGCTCTCCATACAAATTATAGTACTTCCATATCACAAGCAACAGCTTAGTATATAGCATGAATAACATCATTAACGGGAATCGTCACCTATAATGATAATAGACCTGTAGGTTAAATCAGAACCTGTGTGGTCTGTGTAAAGGTCAGTTTATACTGAACATGAATGAAACTCAATGTAGTTCTTCTACTTTCTATAAATAGTCTGAATACCTTCTCCGAGCTCGGTAGAGAGGTGCCCATTGAAAAGGTCTTGTTCCCTTTTGTTGTCCTGTAACTCTATTATTACTGGAATTTCAGAGTTTAGTAAAAAAAAAAAAAAAAAGTTCTAAAATATATTTGGGATGTGAACTGTTTTATTTGGGATCAATGTATAACTCGAATTCTCAAGATACAATACTGCCCATGTAATTCACAGTTGGTCTTTCTAGGATGTCATCATAAACAGAGCATATACATGAGATACTGCACCTATCTCTCCCAATGCCCTGTACACATATAAGCTCAACTCAAGCAAATAAGCATATGTATAGGGAGCCTCCTTAATTAATGCAAATTTGTGACTCCCCATAGTGCCTCTGGTCACTCAGAATGTCCCTTGTCCCCACATTAATGTTCCCATAATATAAATTAAGTCCATTAATATTATTAGTCTCATCTAATTTCCCACACAGGATAATGCTCCCCTCAATGATTTCACACAGGATAATGCTCCCCTCAGTGACTCCAAGCAGGATAATGCACACCTCATTACTTCCACAAAGTTTAATGCAATTTATTGCCCACCCCCACACACACAGATCAATGATCCCTTCGGTGCATCCACACACATCAATCACCTCCCTCAGTGTCTCAATACACTCTAGAGTGTGGGCTATTATTGCCCAACAGTAGAAGGAATAAGACAACCAGTGCCCCCTCTTGTCAAGTGCTCCATAATAGCCAAATGATCTCTCTTTATGATATAAGTACACAGTAACTCTGAATAGTCAGCAGCACCTACTGGTGATATTCTACTGTATTGGAGCAACATGGGTCAAAAAGCTGAAACAAATATACTTGTGTGTGTGTGTATATATATATATATATATATATATATATATATATATGTGATATAAACATAGAAATAGATTCATATACCTGTATAACATTTATGCTACAAAATGCCTTAAGGTTTAACTCCCAGTTTGGTTGAAAAATACAAACTATAGAAAGAGATTTTATACATTTACACTAAACAGAGTATGGCATATTATCAGCAGGGGCATAGCAATAGCGTTTCAAGGGTAGCTATCAGTACTAGGCCCTGAAGCCTCAGAGGATCAAAAGGCCTCTCTACACTATAATAAGACACCAGTATTAAAGACACCAGAAAGCCCCCCCCCCCGGAGGAGGGGGCGGGGCGAAGCAAAGGGGGCGGGGCAAAGCGTAGGGCAGGGCTTAGTGGCGTTGACAGGGAGAGAGCAGGCAGGGAGAGGACCTGCTCTCTGCCTGAGCGTGAGGTGAGACCGCTGGAGCAGCGCTGCTCCAGTGTCCTCCCCAATCCACCTCAGCTTGTCCTTGACTGGCTTAGGTAAGCAAAAATGCCGCCCTCCCTGGGGCCCTGACATAGCGCCGCCTGAAGCGGTCGCTTCAGGTAGTCTCATGGGAGATTTTTCACTGGGGCCCAAGAGCTTTGGGTTACTTCTCTGTAAGCCCAAGTAAAAAAAAATGGCAGACTGGTATTGTGGCGAATTTTCATATATATACAAGCTTACCCCCTTTTGGCAAAGCTTAGCTACAATGCTGTGCCAAGTCAAACATCCAGTTCCGGCTCTTCTTGCTTAATAACATAGTAAGTGCCCAGCTCACAGATATATTTTATAAAATGATTTGACATCATGGTCACTAAACCAGACGCCAGTAAATGAGCCAAAAATTTGCATCGGGAGCACCCTTTAGACTATGGTTAAAAAGGAATTCATAGCAAAGAGAGAATAGTAGTGTCCAGATGTATCTTTTATTTATAGTATTTATTGTCTCTAACAGTATGGATTAATACAGAAGTGGTAACTAAATGCTGCAACACAAAGGATATTCAAGGTCTTACACTGGGTTCATTGTGTTGGCTGTAGTGCTGGAAAAACATAACTAGCTGCAGCGACAATGAGGGTCAGTAGGTGAACTCTGTAGTTAGAATACACAGATGAAAACATACAAGTCATTTTAGCATAAAAACAAGTCATTCTACTTGGGACGTAAACACACTGGAGCAGACACACATATGTATAAACATGTTATGAGACATAGTTGAAAACAACATACTGTAGAACAATATAGTTCTAATACAATTCACTTCCAAACAATATAAGGCTGGTCTTCTGGGCAATAACAAGCGGCAGCAGTCCAAGCCAGTTACAAATGGCAAATTGAGATTAAATTTAAATTGCCATTTTGAAAATCTAAATACATTGTAACCATTTGGGTCGCCATCTGGAGCCCTGATGCCGGTAAAGCGATTATTCCTGTTTACATCCAGCAAGTCTAATGCTGTTCAGAGCTTAAACAATGTATTTAGTTTGGGAAACAAAATTCTCTTTGGTCCTAAGGGTTTGCTGTAATGTGTCCAGATCTAATCATGCTCATGTTATTTATTACAATGCTCTGTGAGCTACTGTAAATACACCAGAAACTCAAGTCTCTAAACTGGCATGAGAGTCTGCTGCAGTGTTATCAGTGTAGATAAAACTAATCGCTTTGAAGGCCACAATATTGTCTGGATAAACTGCAGCAGACACTCCTGTACGCCAACTACTGGAACGTAGAGGAATCTTTCTGTTCACTGGCAGTAAGAAAAGATCTTTCAAAAGCAAGGGATTCAAACAAAAAATGTAATAAATGCAAACGTAAAAAATAAGTGATAACCTGAACGACCAATGAGATCACTTGTATGTTAGATAGTTGGATAACTTTTGATTACATTCTAAAATTCTTGAATATGTGTTTGTGATTGGGGCACAGCAAATGTGATCAAATAAAAACTGACCATAACTCAGCTGTTAGATCCCGCACTGCTCCAGCAGTAATGCTACAATGGTCCCTGTCGGTCTTTGTATACCTGTCCTGCAGTGACAACAGTGACAATGTCAGGTACAACTACACAGTGTGCAGGTAATCTCTCAACCTCTGACGTCTCATGTTGTACATACTGTACAATCATCACTACTGGGACCAGAGACTGCATTGGGCACATGAATGTACAGCAGCAAAGTAAAAGATCATTATGGTCACCAGAGCATCAGTACTGGGGCAGCAGGGGATTTAAAAGGTAAGATATGGTTATTTATTTTTTTTACCACATTTACTGTTGTTAGGCTGCTATCCTGCACAAAAAAATATCCACTGCTTACTTTAGATCCCAACCTGTGGCGTAACTAGGAATGGCCCCGTGGCAAACTTTTGACATGCTTCCCCCCACCCCCCGACTGATGCCCACCGAAGACCCCGACCAAATCCCCCCCCCCCCGCATTCTTGTGCTCTCTATTATGCCCCATAGTGGCCCCTGCTAGTGGCGTAACTACCACGGAGGCAGCAGAGGCAGCTGCCACAGGGCCTGGGACATCAGGGGCCCGGTGACAGCTGCTACCATTATTCTCGGAGGTCTTTTCGGACCCCTGAGTATAATGATCGGGGCCCCATGTTGGTGGAATACTTTCCACCAACAGGGGGCCCCGAAGCTGCAGCAACGCTGACACACAGGAGCTGCAGGTCTGGCTCCTCTCAGTGCTTCAGGACGCTCCCTCTCTCTCTCCCCCCCCCATCCCTTTCTCTGCCTGTCCTCTGCTCACCAATGAGAGGGCTGAGGAGAGCCCAGGAGGCGGGGCTTATCCCTGCCGAGCTCCTGCCTTCCTGCACTCAAGAGGAGAAGAAGAAGAAAGGAAGAAGGAAAATGAAACAAAAGAAAGAAAACAGGTACATACTGGGGTTACTATACTTATTATTATCAGGCATTGGGGTGATTACTTTTGTTTTAGTAACTCCATGTGCCTCATATTAATAGCAGTTAATCCTATCATGTCCCTCACATTAACCCCTGTGTGCCTCACCATAAGAGTTACTGATATGTGAGACATATGGGGGTAATAGTAATGAAGATACTTTATTATTACCCCCATATGTATCACATATCAGTAACTCTTATGATGAGGCACACAGGGGTTAATGTGTGGGACATGATGGGGTTAACTTCTATTAATATGAGGTACATGGAGTTACTAAATTGTAATGCACATGACCAGATTTTTTATCCACAATTGTCCTGGTATAGCGGTGACGTGACAGTATTTAGTCCTGTAGGGGCCACTATGGGACATAATACTGTGTGTAGGGGCCACTATGGGACATAATACTGTGTGCAGGAGCCACTATGGGACAGAATACTGTGTTCAGGAGCCACTATGGGGCATAATACTGTGTGCAGTGGCCACTATTGGGTATAATACGGTGTGCAGGGGCCACTATGGGACATAATACTGTATGCAGGTGCCACTATGGGACATAATACTGTGTGCAGGGGCCACTATGGGACATAATACTGTGTGCAGGGGCCACTATGGGACATAATACTGTGTGCAGGGGCCACTATGGGGCATAATACTGTGTGCAGGGGCCACTATGGGGGATAATACTGTGTGCAGGGGACACTATTGGTCATAATAGAGCGCGCAGGAATGCGTAGGAGGGATTTGGTCGAGATCTTCGGTGTCGGGGGGGGCCCATGTCAAAAGTTCGCCACGGGGCCCCGCCATTCCTAGTTACGCCACTGGCCCCTGCACACAGTATTATGCCCCACTGTGGATACCCATGAACAATTATTATACTCTGGGGTCTTTTGGGACGTCACATGACCCGGGATGCAGGCCTCGGTCATGTGACGTCAGGGAGAGTCACAGAAGTAGGCCCAATCCTGCCTGGAAAGGTAAGTAACAGTGTTTGTTATGTTACCTTACCTCCCCTGGACCTCCGATCATTATACTCGGGGGGGAGTATAATAATGATGTTTGTGGGGCTCGTAGCATCACTTACCGATCCCGTCCACTGCCAGGATCGGTAAGTAAATAGGGCCCGTTACCGGCTGGAGAAACTCCAGCCGATAACGGCCTATTAAGAAAAGAAGAAAAAAAC
Organism: Leptodactylus fuscus; assembly: GCF_031893055.1. Lineage (NCBI taxonomy): Eukaryota > Metazoa > Chordata > Amphibia > Anura > Leptodactylidae > Leptodactylus > Leptodactylus fuscus. Next base: position 73,124,844 of record NC_134268.1, on the reverse strand, counting down.
ACAGCGGTAGCAGGCCCAGGCCCTGTAGCAGCCGCTACCCCTGCTACCCCAGTAGTTACGCCACTGATCCCAACCCTATTTCCAATTTACAAATGTCAATCTGATTTTTATCTCTTATACTTACATGCCAGATACTGCATGTAACTCTACTTATAACATGTTTTACAAACCATAAAGGTATACAAGCTGGAATATTGTTTCATTTGCCCTATAAATTGTTGGAATTCTTTCAAGCAGGGCAGAGAAATCTTTTCTTAATATGTGGATTTCTGAGGGTAACTCCAACCTTCATTTTCTCATATATAGCTGAGTCTGTTATGATAGATGAGACAGCTGGCCAATTATTCAAAGAGTGAAAGGATCAAAGAATACACTGACATCTTCCATCATCCCTGCATGTGTATGTATCATGGAGATCTAGAGGGAAATGGGAGACCCCACCTCCAGTTTCTACAAAAACACAGATGACTAAACGCTCAGCTACAACAAAATTTACAACAGAGATGCCATGTGTGCACCAGTAGTGTGGTATAATAATAACATTATAGCTATAGTTATTTGCATTTGTATGGATTAATATAGTGTTTATGCCATTGTAAGGAAGAATGGCGTCATACCTTCACCCTTAGACTTGAATCACATGGTTATCATATGTTCATATTCTACAGAGCATATTACATCTGCAAATCTTGGCCATAAATCTACTGACCCAAATTAGAAGCTGTAAAAATCACCAATCTTAATTCACACTTGCTTTTTTTTGCAAAGGCCATTGTGAAACTATAATATCAAGTTGAAAGAAATTAGGTAACAAAAATGTTACATATGTGGCTGTTTACGTGAAAAGGGCCCAGATCGTCGATACTAATTATAGAGAAAATAGTCCAAAACATATTTCTCGAAATTGACTTTCTTGTGGTATGTTGTGTTTTTCACTTTTTTTCTCGTAATTGTGCTTTCAATAAAAATTTTTTTGCTGTTTCGGACAATGTTACACCATAACCGTTACAATGATACCAAGAACTCCATATCGACAGTGTGGGCCCTTTTCACATAAACAGCCACATATAATTCTCATGAATGATGGTGTGTGTAAGGCTCTGTGCACATCTACCTTGTCATTTCTATTCAGTGGCGTAACTAGGAATGGCAGGGCCCTGTGGAGAACTTTTGACATGGGCCCCCCCCCCCCCCCCCCGACCGACCGACACCGAAGACCTCGACCGACCCCCTCCTATGCATTCCTGAGCACTCTATTATGCCCCATAGTGGACCATGCACACAGTATTATGTCCCATAGTGGCCCCAGTACACAGTATTATGTCCCTTAGTGGCCCCTGCACACAGTATTATGTCCCTTAGTGGCCCCTGCACACACTATTATGTCCCTCAGTGGCCCCTCCACACAGTATTATCCCCCATAGTGGCCCTTGCACACAGTATTATCCCCCATAGTGGCTTCTGCACACAGTATCATGTCCCATAGTGGCCCCTCCATACAGTATTATCCCCCATAGTGGCCCCTGCACACAGTATTGTACCCCATAGGGGCCCCTGCACACAGCATTATCCCCCATAGTGGCCCCTGCACACAGTATTTTACCCAATAGTGGCCCCTGCATACAGTATTATGCCACCCATAAACAATTATTAACTCTGGGGTCTTTTCAGACCCCAGAGTATAATAATCAGAGACCCAGGAGGAGAAAAACATAAAAAAAAAACAAAAAACAAAAAAAACCTATGTTGCTCACCTATCTCCTGGCTCCTACACTGTCGGCCTCAGCTGTAGTCCATCTTCAATTACGTCAGACGTCATGAGACGTCAGACTCCTAGGCCTGAAGCCTGCCTGAATCGTGGAGAGGTAAGTAACAGTGTTTTTTATGTTTCTTACCTCTCCCGGGCCTCCAATCATTAAACTCAGGGATCTGAAAAGACCCCCAAGTAGAATGATAGTGTTTGTGAGGCCCGCGGTGTCACTTACCGATCCCGGCCCTGCCAGGATCGATAAGTACTGTATACACTTGAGTATAAAGCAATTTTTTTTTTTTTTTTTTTTTTTAGGAGGGGGGGGGGGGGTCTATGACCAGCCACAATATCAATGTATAGAATCTCCCATAACATAGTGCAAAAAAGATTTAAAAAAATAAAAGTTCTAAATCCCTCCTTTCCCTAGAATACATACAAACGTAGAAAATTACTGCAAAACACATACACATTAGGTATCACTATGTCTGAAAGTGCCTGATCTACTGAATATAGGGGATCTGCAGTGCTCCTGTTCCGTCAGGAAGGGGTTAATAGGAGCACTGCAGATACCCTATATACAGCCAGACTGAATTCCAAGTGGGGGAAGAAAAAACAGTCCTCAAGCTCAGGGAAGGGGCAGACAGACAACCAAAACACCCCCTCCCCTTTCCCAGAACCCAGCATCTACTGCACCCAAAAACTCTGACCCCCTCCCCCCCCCCCTCATCTTATACTCGAGTCAATAAGTTTTCCCAGTATTTTGTGGTAAAATTAAGGGCCTTGGCTTATATTCGGGTCGGCTTATACTCAAGTATATACGGTAAATAGGGCCCGTTACCGGCTGGAGTAACTCCAGCCGGTAATGGCTTATTAAGAAAAAAATTTAAAATCGCAGTGGTAGCGGCTGCCACCGGGCCCCTAATGTCCCGGGCCCTGTGGCAGCTGCCTCTGCTGCTACGGCGGTAGTTACACCACTGTTTCTATTGCAAATGGAAACAACACAGTACTGGATCTATTGTATACTGTTGGACTAATGGACCTCACTGGCTTATTAACTGGATTATAATGGAATCTGTAAGGTTCTGCTTGGGTGTCTGTTTTAATAATGGAGAAATACAGTACAGGTAGACAGAAATTTTGGGCATGTTGAATTTGGAGTTGAATTTGGATTCTCATGGGTTATAAGCCCCATTAGAAGTGTTTGGCAGCAGCTTACTCCTCTCTCCCCATTCACAATACATGCAAGCTTGGCCAAACTGAACCTTCATGGGGAGTTTGCATGGGATGTTTGTTAGGAGTAGCTGTTGGCTAAATGCTCAGTTATTAATAGTACATAGCCAACTTTATTTTTATTTGGATGTTGAGGCAAATGAAACCCATACGCAAACAGCATGTGATATTTTTGACCTCTGAAATGGTTACTCACATATGTGTTCCAAGACTTATTTCTTCATTAATAATTTCGAGTGAGGACAACTGTATATATCACTCAGTTTCTGATAATGGCTAAGTGATAAAGCATAGGACAATAAATAATCTAGATAATTCAGAGTGTGACTAGTAGCAGTCCTGGACATTGAACTGGATAATGACTAGATTACAATATAATTACAGGGTAATGGTATGTTAACTTACTTCTTGTCACCCCCTAACAATTCCCATTGCACATCATTCAATAGTCCTTGTATAGGGGCATAATGTTTATTAACATTCTTTACTACATTATAAGGAAGAAGTCCACGACTTAATAATTGTCTCAGTAATTCAGCCCATAAATCTGCTGACAAGCTTCCTTTAAAGGTAAATTTTAACAATATGTTTTAAGTGTTTATGACATATTTTTCTTTTCTCTTTTTTTTATAATAAGAATGTCAAAAGTTACCCTTCCTTCCCAGCAGACAACCCCAATTAAAAGCCAGGGGTGAAGTCCACTTGATATGCCAAAAGAAAAAAGCGAATATTTGAATTGACCTTCATATGAGCTATATAAAATACTAATAATATAATTTTCATCATCACCATCATATGTATTCATATGTAGATTTCCGGGGTGCACCAAGAGGCTAAATAGCATATGAATAAAAACAGGCTCATTCAAAAGCTACTGAGGCGACTTACATGCAAAAGGTACATGTGGAATAGCCATTCTAAAGACTATGCAAGGATGTGCTTAGTTAAAAATGACTTTTCCCAATGATAGAGCCCCTTTAACATATCCCATCTTTACACTCACATCCACATATACAGCACTTGAATTCAATATTGAATTCAAGGAACTATTTCTTTGCTAATTGTTTGTTTCAAGTGTAACAATAGTCCTGGAAAATTCATCTTTTGATAAAGTTTACCACAAACAACCATACCCTGAAACTGTTTACTTTTGGTTTGGGGTGTGAGAGATGAAAGGAGCACAATGAGACATCACTAACTCCAACCACACTTCTTGTCACTTCTTTTGGAAAAATTTACAAAGCTTATAGGCTGGGTCTGGGAAAGTCTTGTTCTCACACCCAGAAGAACCTCACTACTATACTTCTTTGTTTTCGACCTGATCTGTCATATCTCAAACTCTGTGTAAATATGTAGAGTTGGAGATGTTTTTCTATAGCGTAAATAATACCATATCACAATACGTATACTAATAATGTGTACCTTCACTTATATTTTCGAGAACTGCGTAATGAGAAATTGCCTAATATGTGTGTACAGATGTAGCAAAGTTTAACTGAGACTTAACTCGTTGACTCTTTCAATGGCTTTTATTGTGTTCTGTGATAAGATACAAGTTATCAACATCGGCTAAACTTCACTACATCTTTATTATATCTACATATCCATATATCTACACATATGTAGTATTTAGAGTCTGCAGTAAATCTGGTTTACATATACACAGACTGATCTTAGAGATGATAAAATTAGTCTAGGCTGGTCGCTACAACCACACATATTTTGTAAGAGTAGAACCAATTCTCATCTTCCTCATATGTTATTAGCAATCTAAAAATAAAACCTTTCTATATCCTATAATGGAATTATCAGATGGATGCTTTTTATAAACTACAAGCATTGTGACTGGCAGATTTTTTAGGTATCACATCAGTTTCGGCAGAAGTAGCTGACACAGCTATCAATCAGATCAATCATCCATTTATGCACACCAATCTAGAATGATATTAGTCTTACTGGACAGAAACTTGTCACATATCTGTAAAGGCAGCCTTATGCAACAGTTCAAGGAAATCTAAGTTATTCCAATATTCCTGCAGATTCCCTACTATGCTCTCAGATGTCTCCTTCCATACCTGCTCGCTTGGCTGGAGATATTCAGTGGCGGGAAATGACCAGCTTTTAGAAATTGTTTGTTACATGGTGAGATTCCCTCCTTACTTAGAGGTGTGGCTGGGTGACAATAACCAAAGTACATTCTTTAATGGTTCTTTACTGACACATATTTTAAGAATAAAAGTAGAGCAACATTTTGCAAAAACTCTCCTGATCAAGTGTCCTTCTTAAGACAGTAGTGGGGTTGAGCCGATCTTGACTTTTCAGGATCGATTTTGAAATCTGATTTCCGATCATTTTTCATTCGAACTCCATCTTGATCCCAATTCCGATCCCAATGCAAGTCAATGGGATTTTTTTTACTAATCGGAGATCGGATTTTAAAAACAATCCTATTCACTATACAGCATGGAATCTAAAAATTTAACGCTTTAATTGTTAGAATCTACGCTGTGTAGTGATTTTAATCACTAAGTAGCCAGAGGATTTTTTTTTAATCCTCTGGCTACTTAGTCCCCCCTGGTGTCCACTTACCTGAAGAGATGGCTGGTTCGGTGCCCGGTATTCTCGTTCTTCTTCGCCTTGCTGCCCCCTGCCTCCCAGGTTAGGAGAGTGTGGGCGGGTACTGGGAGGGGAGATGTCACCTCTCCCCGCCCTGTACCCACCCACACTCTCCTAAGCCACAAGCCCCGCCTTCTTCCTAGCTCTTTAACACTAACCTGGGAGGCGGGGGCAGCGAGATGAAGAAGAATGAGAACACTGGGCACCGGACCAGCCATCTCTGCAGGTAAGTAGCTACTAGAGATGTTAGCTAGTCTCCCATTAGAATGAATGGATGCTGGCGGCGCGCAGGGGGTTAAGGTTGTGTGCCGGCTGTTTCCATTCATTCCTATGGAACCACAGCGGAATGAGCAGAGCGTATACTCAGTGTGAAGGCTAACATTGTTAGCTTTTCCCACAATGCTTTGCTACTGGCCAAAATAATAATCACCGATCTCAATCCCACCTAAAAAGATCATGTTTGGAATTCCAATCGCGATCGTGAAATTTTCTCGATCGCCAATCGGAATCCAATCTTTTCCGAACACCATCGCTCAACCCTAGACAGTAGTTATTACTTTTCTTTGATCTAATTAAATTAGACATATTTTTAAGCAAAGTTCTTGGATAAATACTGGTGTTGGCCAACAGGAAGCACTGGAAGTAGCGAATAGAGATGGATATAATCTATTTATGTCTCTAGCTTTATCTGTGACACATCCTGTGAAATTTAGCAGATAGCATAGAGAGATGTAATATAACACCCCTGGATCCAAACCACTCTGTTGAAGTGGCAGACAAGTACACTCCAACATAGAGTGTCACCACACCATTGCAAAGACCCAGCATAAGGCAGTAGCTATGCACGGTCATAGTACTGATGGGCAATTGCTGAAGGTTTCACCTCTCCAGAACATCTAAGATGAGAAGTAGCAACACAATACAATGTAAAAAGAGGTAAGGTATTCCATTCGGGGAGCCTGGTGGGGACCCCTAAAATGGAAACCTATATGCATTAAAAAGAGTTTACCTAAGAAACCGCACAGACCCCATAGACTATAATGAGGTCCGTGTGGTTTCCGTATGCGGAGAGAAAAGTGTTGCTTGCTGTTTCATGCGGGACCCAAATGGAAACCACACGAACCACATTATAGTCTATGGGGTCCATGTGGTTTCTTAAGTAACCCCTTTTTAATGCATATAGGTTTCCATTAGGGGGTCCCCAAGCGGGCTCCTTGAATGAAATACCAAACGCAGATGTGAACTGGGTCTTAGACTTTCTTACAGGAACATGCATGACATACAGTGCACAGTCTCAATGAACACCTGACTCCCGCAGCACTACACAGTATACTAAATATCAGACATGCTACTACAGAAATATCTATCTGGAGCAATGAAAGTGGCTATCCACAGTAGTGGCCAACTATTAGGGGTCTCCCTGGCAAGTCACAGTTCCCACCAATTTAAGACAAAACATGGGGGTTGGTTTACCATTTTGCAACTCAGTGGGGCATCAAGCCAAAAGGAAAGATAAAGAAAGGGAACATCTGTATGCCCTATGTTAAGACAGGTTACATTTCCTTGACTAAAGATACAATTTGGAAATCCAGCTTCAATCTGCTAACAGTTTCACATAACTACAGGATGATTCTGACCTCCATTTTTTACTTCCCTGGTCTTATCATGACTGTAATCATAGGTACATATTAGGTATTTGTTAGATATCTACTTCTCTGATATAACGTCGCTAGAGGTAAACTAACTCTGTAAATGTTTCAGAAAGTAAAATAACATAGACTGCTATAGAAATAGAAACTTACGAAGAAGAATATTATAGTCATTATGGCGCTGTCAATTACTGATGACATGACATAAAAGGACAGTGTGTACAAGTCCCGTGATTCACAGTGATGGAGGGTATTGATCTTGGACATGTAAAAGCTACTGTGGTAAATGCAGACTATTTCAGTCATCAGCTTTGTGATTCATCGTGGTCGCTTCTTGACAACTGGTTTACTATAGATTTTTCCTGCTGTATTCGCCTTTCAAGAACGCATAAAACTGAGTTTTCTATTTAGTGTAGTATCTCAGTGAAGACTTTTCTAATAATAGAGCACGGCAGCTGTGGAGAAGTCATATTTTATGGCAGTCTATGTCTGCTGTACCAAGGCTCTGTAACCCTGCAGGGCAATAGAAAGTGATTTCACTTCCATCTGCTTTATGCACTATTATCAGATCATTGCTACTGGTGAGTTATGAGTGTTTTCAATGGAGGAACTGAGAGAAGATGAATCCATACTTACATGAATCTATACTGTAAAGGTTCTGTACTTATCAACCAGCAGTCTATGTCTACTGTACCAAGGATCTATGGCCCTGTAGGACAATGGCAGGAGATTTCACTTCCATCTGCTTTATGCATACTTACATGAATTTATACTGAAAAGGTTCTGTACTTATCAACCAGCAGTCTATGTCTACTGTACCAAGGATCTATGGCCCTGTAGGACAATGGCAGGAGATTTCACTTCCATCTGCTTTATGCATACTTACATGAATTTATACTGAAAAGGTTCTGTACTTAGCAACCAAACCAATCAGCACAAAAGAGCAGAATACGGGAGACTCAAATCCAGACACAGAGCTTACATAAAAGCAGTTCTGTTTCTGATTAAGGTGATTTCTGAAACTATATCAATGACCGAACTTTAGGATTGGTCATCATTTCAGATCTGTGGGAGTCTGACACCCAGCACCCCCACCAATCAGCTAGTTGAAGAGATCACACCATTCACATGACTGCTCTCTAGTATCTACTAAGCACTGAACTACATTGTATAATCTAAGCTTGGTTTTAAACTCAGCCCCATTCACTGGAATGGAATTGAGCTGCAAACAAGCCATATGACCAATGAACATGATGTCACATGATCTCTGAAATGGATGTGGTGCTCACCAGAGAACCACTGCTGCTTTGAACTTTAAACTCAAAAGATAAAGTGTCACAATCCATTTTTTTGATCAGTGAGGTTAACAGTGGACACATTGGCATACCTCCCAACTTTTGAAGAACTGAAAGAGGGACAAAATGTGCGGCGCGCGTAGCAAATTTAGCCCCGCCCACTTTTGTGTTGACTCCGCCCACTCGTTAATTTTTCATGTGCCCGCACACAGTATAATCCTCCTACAGTCACCCGTAAATTATATGTCCCCCCTCTATCTCTCCCCCAGTCTCATATACACCCTTCATCTGCCCCCAGTTTCATGTCCCTCTTCCATCTCTGCCCCCAGATTCATGTCCCTCCATCTCTGCCCCCAGATTCATGTCCCACATCTCTGCCCCCAGATTCATGTCCCTCCATCTCTGCCCCCAGATTCATGTCCCCTCCATCTCTGCCCCCAGATTCATGTCCCTCCATCTCTGCCCCCAGATTCATGTCCCTCCATCTCTGCCCCCAGATTCATGTCCCTCCATCTCTGCCCCCAGATTCATGTCCACACATCTCTGCCCCCAGATTCCTGTCCCACATCTCTGCCCCCAGATTCCTGTCCCTCCATCTCTGCCCCCAGATTCATGTCCCCCATCTCTGCCCCCAGATTCATGTCCCTCCATCTCTGCCCCCAGATTCATGTCCTCTCCATCTCTGCCCCCAGATTCATGTCCCACATCTCTGCCCCCAGATTCATGTCCCACATCTCTGCCCCCAGATTCATGTCCCTCCATCTCTGCCCCCAGATTCATGTCCCTCCATCTCTGCCCCCAAATTCATGTCCTCTCCATCTCTGCCCCCAGATTCATGTCCCCCATCTCTGCCCCCAGATTCATGTCCCCCATCTCTGCCCTCAGATTCATGTCCTCTCCATCGCTGCCCCCAGATTCATGTCCCCCATCTCTGCCCCAATGTCATGCCGTCCTCTCCTTCATCTGCCCCCAGATTCACGTTCCACCTCCACATTAAACTTACCTTCTCCTCCGCTCCCTCGCCGCCTCTCTCGCTGACACATGCGTCTGAAGGAAGGAGCTGACACAGGTCAGCTCCTCGCTTCGCCGCTGCCCGTCTCTCTCCCTGACATACGCGGCTGAAGCTGCTCGCGTGCTCGCTTCGCCGCTGCGTCTCTCTCTCTCTCGCTGACACATGCGGCTGAAGCGAGGAGCTGACCTGTGTCAGCTCCTCGCTTCGCTGCTGCAGCCGGCTCCTGGCTTGTAGACGCGATGTACAAACCAGGAGCCGGCGGCAGCAGCGAAGCGAGGAGCTGCCACAGGTCAGCTCCTCGCTTCAGCCGCATGTGTCAGCGAGAGAGAGAGACGCAGCGGCGAAGCGAGCACACGAGCAGCTTCAGCCGCGTGTGTCAGGGAGAGAGGCGGGTAGCGGCGAAGCGAGGAGCTGACCTATGTCAGCTCCTTCCTTCAGCCGCATGTGTGTTCAACTCAGATCTGCGTCCTCTGGACGCAGATCTGAGTTGAAATTGGGACATACCTCCCTCCAACCGGGACCGCGGGACATGTCACCCAAATCGGGACTGTCCCGCGGAAATCGGGACGGTTGGGAGGTATGCATTGGTGGTCTATCCAAATGATATGTGAACATGCTTAATCCTGAATGTTCTATGAAGAGTCTTCCATGCATGTATAGGGGGAAGGATGTGTATAGGATGAGTGATATCTGTAATGTTTATAGGCACCCATGGATTTACAGGACAGAATAGGTGAAATATAGTGAAACCTCTCTGCAACAACTATTTAGAATTGCATTTAATAGTGATATTCTGTATGGTAGAACAGATAATCTGTCACAGGATATCTGGCCTGGATAAGGAGGTAGGACTTTTGGAGATGTTTCACTCTATTAAGAAATTTTAATAACCTAAAAAAATGGTTCCATCTTTAATAAAAAGGCATATCCACAAATCCATAGATGTGTGACTCACAACTATCTCCAGAACAAGGGTCCTTCAATCCCCATTCCACCTGGATTTTGGCCAGTCTTTGGGTGAAGACTAAATGGAGAGCTTTTCAGCAGCTTGTCTGTTTCTGTAACTCCTATAGGTTGGGTGAGAGACCCAGAGATAAAACCCAAAGCTATTAGAAATGTATGGCAAATCCTACTCCCTTCTTATTAAAACCGCTGATACACTAAACCAAGGATACAATTTTGTAATAAATTACTCAAAATCCGAAGTCTTAAACATCATGGCCCCTAAAGAAAATATCCAAGAGATTTGTCATCTAGTCCATTTCCTTTGGCCAGAAACTCCCATTAAATACCTGGGAATGAGACTCACCAATACTCCCTCTAAACTCTTCCCTGCTCATTACCTTCACTTATCTTCAGTTTCTTCACATCCCACTAGTCTTCTGGATGGACAGAAAAACCTATAGACTAAAGACCTATGTCTTCCGCAACTGCTCTGTGTTCTCCAGGAAGTCCCTACTCGTGTCCCCACTAATTTTTATACCTATATCAGACAGGTCTTCAGTTTTCTGTGGCATTACAAGAAGCCAAGACTAATAATACTAAGGCTCTTCAGGATGCCTGAGCTTCTCAGCCCATTGACCTTATTACCAGTCAAACTTTTAAATTGATGCTGATAATTTGCATCAGCATGATTGCATTTCACTTAACACAAGAAAGGCAACTGAAAAAGTCAAGTAAAATTTTTCATGTATTTTACGCCTTATGTGTCAAGATAAAGTTTGCTACAATTGTACAATGAATTTCCTATTTAGACATATCCTGAGATAAGATCTGAAAATGGAGAGCTGAAGAACCTTTATTTTCATGGGGTAAGAATCATGAGTGCTGTTCAGATCATAGCAAAACAGCTTATACCCTGAGAGCTAAGTCTTATAATGATGTGGCCATCCATTCACTGGGGCAGGATTGGCAGGAATTCATGTATATAAATGTATATGTTCCATTACCTATTATCCCAGCCATTAACCGCAGACAGTACATGTACACTGCAGAGACCATTTGTTTAGAAAGGCTTTTAATAAACATCCTCTTGAAATGATGTAGTCTCTATGATGTTGTGGACGACACGGGGGTTTCAGATAGGGCTTCATACTTCATGAACAACTGATTTTTCCCCATATCAATCTGTCCAACTTCAGTATCTACTTTTTTGCATGTCTTAATGATTATTTTGCAGAGTATGTAAATACAACATTACAAAGATGATTATGTTACGTTGGAAAGATATTATAAGCAATTATATCTTACAGTAAATCAGAATGTGTTGCTTCAGTCCTGATTTATCATTGCCACCCCTCTGTCCAAATGCCACTGTCTATATTTAACATTAAATTTAAGCCAAAACATTTTACAGTGTCATTTACTAACATTAACGTCTTAAGGCACAGCTGCCATTGACCTTCTGCATCAAGTATGAAAAGTAATCTGCAGCACTATTCTAACTTTGCATCGCCTTCTAGTTGGCTTACTGTAGACCACAACTGATGCTGAGCAATGCTCCATGCCTACTGAGGTATAAAAGTGAAACAATCAATGAATTTAATACATGAGGACAGAACCTTTTCTTTAGTAAGTGGCCACCACATTCACCTCTATAAGAATATGAATATCTAATATGGTCACCTGTAACCACCCGATACCATCCACAGCGCAGGTCGTGTGCTTGCTGATATCACTCATTACACATCCTACATCATTTGTTATTCATTACAAAAGGAAATTCTGAGTTTATCTTTATAATATTGCATGATTTCACCTGAACATTTGTATGCAAGTGGGTCTAAATTGAACAATGTACCCAAGTCTTCATATGGCAATTTATGGACTGAGTGCGGGATCACCGACCCTCACTTATACAGTACTGTATGCTTTATGCCTTGCCACTACCTGAGCTCATCAAACCACTGTAACACTACATCAGTGTCTCCTTTACAACAACTTCTCTGAACAAGGATACAAATGGCCTAAAGTGGAAGAACCACGTTGTGGAAATACAGCTTTTTTTGTTCCAGATCCCGCAGCAATTTTTTATAAGTACTTACTATACAGTATATTTCTCATTCCTTTTTCAGCCATTCTTGGTTGCAAAATCTGTGACAGAAAAGCTTTTTTTCTGCAACATGGGACCTTAGTCTGAGGCTGCCCCAAACCGAGTAAGACTATCCACTGTAGGTCGGGCCCCATGTCGCAAAAATGCTGCATTTTGGCCGTGGCAGAAAATGTATTGTATTATAAGTAATGTGTATTACATTACTTGCTGGCCAATCCCATCCACACATTGCAGAAAAAAATCTGCAGTGAAAATTCTGAGATAGAACAAATTTCCCTAACTCATAACAGAAAGCTGGAGCAAGTTCTAGCTGAATCTATACCAGTCCCTCACTGACATAGATGTTAATTCTGACACACAGGACTACCTGTACCTTCCACCAGTGGGGACCTTGGTTATGGAACAGGAAATGCTAGTCTTAATAAATTCACCCCACAGAGTGTTCATTGTCCTAAACCTGAACTTAAAGAATTGTGTAAAAATTAGAAGAATGTTAAGGCCTGGAGGAGAAATACTGATACTCACAAGTTACATAGTACTGTAGATGAGGTGGGATGAAGACATCAGTCCATCAAGTCCAACCTATAACCCTACAATCCCCTACAGTGTTGATACAGAGGAAGGCAAAAAACGCCATGAGGCTTATGGTTGTAAACAAGCAAGCTGAATCCTATCCTATCCTACTAATATTATAAATGTGAACCTTTGGATGTCTGTATGTTTGTGTGTTTGTTCCTCAATCACGCAAAAACGTCTGAAAAGATTTGAATGAAATTTGGCACATAGATAGATTATAACCTCAGTTAACACATACACACTACTTTTTACCCCGGTAAATGACATGGCTTCACGACTGTTATGAATTTATCTTCACATACTATATTACACTGCTCTTATCTCAGTTTCTGAAGAAGCCAGGGCTGTTATCTCTCTGTATAAACACACGCTAACCCTCAGTGTTCATGCATTAGCATATTATCTGATCTGGTCCAGGCACTGCAGACAAACTGACATGGGCAAACACCTTTAATCCAAATTGGCAGTTTGTCAATTTTAAACATGCCGGAAAAAAGAAGATCTAATTTGTCGCAAACAACGAGAGTTATGAAGGTAGCCAGAAGTCACAGTGTTCTCCTCAAGTGCAGCTGAGGGGACTCATCGATGCCAACAACACATGCATTATATGGCATCGCAGCAAGTTTCTGTGGTACCGGAACAATTACAAGCACGGTGCGAAGAACAACTTCAGTGCCAGGGCAACTTGAGAGCTGCCGAAACGCCAGAGCAGGCGGATCATCAACGTCTACAACACCCTGATTATATGGCGTCCCAGCGAGTTGCTGAGATGCTGCAACAATCATAGGCACAGCGCGAGGAACGACTTCAGCGGCAGGCCAGCTTGACAGCTAGCGAAACGCCGAAGCTGATGGATCATCAACTCCAACAACACGCTCATTATATGCCATCCCAGTGAGCTGCTGTGAAGCCGGAACAATCACAGGCACGGAGTGAAGAACAAGTTCAGCAGCAGGACAGCTTAAATGCTGCCAAAACACCGGAACAGGCAAACCATCAATGGCAGCAATTTTCTGAATACGCTAATTATACAGCATCCCAGCAAGCTGCTGAGATGCCGGAACAATCATGGGTACGGTGCGAGGTACAACTTCAGTGCCAGGCCAACTTGAGAACTACCGAAATGCCAGAGCAGGCGGAACATCAACATCAACAACATGTTCATTATATGGCATCCTAGTGAGCTGCTGACATGCCGGAACAATCACAGGCACAGCGCAAGAAACAAGTTCAGCAGCAGGACAGCTTGAGAGCTGCCGAAACGCCGGAGCACGCAAACCATCGACTGCAGCAATTTGCTAAATTTAGGCGGATCATTCACACTAACAACCCAGAGGCTAGCATTCCTATATATTTCAATGCAATGCTAGTAAAATCAGAGGTAAATCTATAAGCGGACATTTATTTCCATGGAAATCCAAGTCTGACCCTCGGATTTCTGTCACAAATTTGTAGATTCATGCAAGAATTGAATAACAATGCGACTAATCCTTGTTTTTTCTATGGAAATAAGTTGCATGATATTTGTTTCTATAGCTGACTATTTCCTTTGGCAGTGCCAAAAATCTGCCTGCATTTCTGTGCAGCATGTTAATGGGTGACAAATGTGAATGGTGACAAATTCAAAATGTGAATGTGGCCTACAGTCTACACTGTCCAAAGGTCTGCTGCTGAGAAATACTGGCTTCTGTTTACACTTTTCAAGTTAAAAAGATTCGGAAAGAACCGAATGTTCGGAAAGAACCCAGCTCATTTTAGGGCATGTTCACACACTGCAGACTTTAAACCTTTAAAAACCTGTTGTAAGATCGCAGACATAGTGTCCAGGTGTCCGTCAGCTTTCGTTTTATAGTCAATGGGGTCCGTCAGGCTCCGTATGTGACTGCGATTTTAGCGGTCCGCTTGTCCATTATTCTGGTCCTCTGATAGACCAGAACAACGGACAGCCGATGCTATTGTAAACCTAGTGTAAAAATCAATAGCAAATCAAATTCATGGCCTGCCTCTCCTTTATTTGCACTAATGGTCTCCCTGTGAGTGGGGTTTTCCAAATCCTATTAATCTTTATTGTATTATTCTTTTATTAAGGGATTTTTGGTGCAGAATATTGCATTGAAAAATAGACAAGTAAACTGTGTGAATTTGGGCTACGATGAAGAGCAACCTGTTAACTCATTCTGTCCTACAAAATATCAACAGTTTTTCTCTTAAAATAAATCTGTGCAGCCGACTGGTGTAGAATATCCTGACAGCTGCGACTGTCCCCTCATGTGGTATCAAAGGCAGATATTCAATATAGAGAAGATATTATGTGCTTGCCATTTACTTAGTGGCAGAAATGTTTTTTAAAGATGATAAAATTCACACAAGATTTGTTGAAGGAATAGTCTTTAATATTACTGTATAGTATGATAAAAATGGAAAAAAATTCAATACGAACCTGTCAATCTGGCATGTCAATACTTCCATAACAGTCTCAAAAATATAACTACCGTATATACTTGAATATAAGCCAAATTTTTCAGCCCAGTTTTTGGGCTGAAAAAGCCCCCCTCGGCTTATACTCGAGTCAGGGAGGTGTGTGTGTGTATGTGGGGGGAGGGGGGGGGGGGTATGACCAGCCACAATATCAATGTATAGAATCTCCCATAAGATAGTGCAAAAAAAAAAAAAAAAGATTAAAATTTTTTTTCTAAATCCCTCCTTTCCCTAGAATACATACAAAAGTAGAAAATTACTGTGAAACACATACACATTAGGTATCCCTTTGTCTTACAGTGCCCGGTCTACTGAATATAGGGTATCTGCAGTGCTCCTGTTCCGTCTGGAAGGGGTTAATAGGAGCACTGCAGATTCCCTATATTCAGCCAGGCTGAATTCCAAGTGGGGGAAGAAAAAACAGTTCTCAAGCTCCGGGAAAGGGCTGCTGCATTCCCCCCCCCCCCCCTCGGCTTATACTCGAGTCAATAAGTTTTCCCAGTTTTTTGTGGTAAAATTAGGGGTCTCGGCTTATATTCGGGTCGGCTTATACTTGAGTATATACGTTAACTAATATATCACTTTTTTATCATCTATTTTTATTTGTATTTTTTACATGATTATGGGGGCTGCCATCTTGACTCAGCTTCTCCTCTACTCTATTAACAGCATTTAGCAGCCTCATGGCTATAGTCAGCAATAGACTGAAGCCAACTCATTGAGGCCCTAGGATAGTTTTCAAGACAAGTTCTGTGCAGGGAGAGGAAGTAGCTAACCTCTGGCATCATCTATTGTCAATAGTGGACGCAATGGTGGGTCAGTGGTTTCTTCCGGCTCTTGGAAAAAAGAAGCGAGATTCTCATTCTTCAGGCCGAGTCGCCTCGCAATTCAGCCTGAAGAAACTTCCTCCTCCTGACAAGGCCCATTCAATGGGCCTAACCCGAAGCAGAGTGCGTGGCTGGATGCCGATGCAGTGCACCGGCTTTCAGTCACGGCTACCCAGTTTTTGGATTGGAACCTGAGGCGGCCTCCGCCTCAGGTTCCGATCCAAAAAACCCCGTGTGAACTTACCCTTAGGGTTGTATAACAAGGAGAAGGGATGTTTCCTGCTTGCTTCCTCCATTACAGTTCACCAATTCAGCCTGCCAGGAGTGTTGTCATGAATGGCTTGATCATCTGTACAGAGAATCATCCATGCCACAGGTAGTGCAAATAGTATATTGGAGACTGGCTGACCCATTGTAAAGCCAAAAAGGTTAGTCTTCACTGGAGGTACCCTTCAAGTTAAACGATGAATAATATCCCAAATTACACTTACCCAAGATCTGAATGTTATACAGATGTTTCCACTGCACAGCATTATGATGCTGGGTTCACACCAGCGCCTGAACTCCGTTTTCAGGTTTCCGTCTTCTGCATGCAGAAGACAGAAACCTGTCATGCCGAGTCCAGTCATGAGCGCCAGTCAGCGTTTTATGCACTCCGCGACGAAAACTTTTTTTTTTTTTTTTAAACCGGTCACAGAGTACTGCATGTCCAACTCTGTGTCCAGTTTAAATAAAACGGTTTCGCCGTGGAGTGCAAAAAACGTTCACTGGCGCACACGGCCGGAGACTTTTCAAGCCCATTCAAATGAATGGGATTGAAACATGACAGCAGGTTTCCTTCTCCTGCCCCTGTTTTGTGCAGGAAACGGAAACCTGCAGAACGGAGTACGGGCGCAGATGTGAACGAGCCCTTAACATGTATTTATTGCTTTATTGGGCTATACCTATATTTTCCTAATCTCTTCCAGTTATCCTTATTTAGTTTTCTTATCACATTTACCTCATTCCTATTTTATTTCAAGCTTCAGAAAATAAAACTTCATCTGGAGCCAGCAGATCAAAGCCTTAGGTTTCCTTTAGTGTAATTTTCAGAACATTTGATGAAATATAGTGTAATTCCCTTTGTATGGTTCACATTCCAGGAGGCCACATGCTGAGCTAATAAACCCTGTATGGAGCTGGGGATGCTGATCCCTAACAGCACATATGGCAAGTTCCAGCCATGACTTCAGGACAGCTGTTGTGTGTTAAGATTAGAAATTGGAGACAGTTTTGTGGTTACTCCTCAACAGTCATCTTCTTTTTTTCTAACTAATGTCAAAGGCTTCCGAAATATGTTATTCATCAAAGCATCAATATGCCATATTTCTGAGTCATAATTTCGATTTTTTTTTTCAAACACAAATATAACACTCTGTATATACAGTATATACAGTACATATACTATAGATACAAATGCATGTACTAGCAAACATAAACAAGGCTCTTAGCCAGCAGAGAACAAAGTCATAACTTCTATCCTGTAAAGTGAAGACAGAAGAGGGGGCTTTGTGTTCCTTGGGACAGTCACTCAGTTTCCTGTTTTAAACTATAGGAATGGTCTGCCTAGATCATTTGTTGGCAGGATATATATATCTCAGAGGAGTTTTGTAGTGTATTATACATCAATATGGCATATGTAATAACTATCTATCTATCTATGTATATTTTAGATCTATAGTTGATCATATTATTAGATATATTATATATTTTATTAGATACATAGAGGGATAGAAACATATACAGATAGATGGAGATAAAATGATTGATAGATAGACAGACAGATAGATAGATAGATAGATAGATAGATAGATAGATAGATAGATAGATAGATAGAGCAACACCAGTGATTATAACAGAGGCTGCGAGTCTGCAGGTCAATAGCTAATTGACCACAAATCGTATGCTAAAAAATGAACAGGTCAGAATTCTAAAAATATAAAAAAAAACTAAAGGACTTTATTAGACCAAGATGCAACGTTTCAGACTTTACAGGACATTTTTCAAGCCTCACTTGAAAAAAGTCCTTAGAGACCTGAAGCATTGGATCGCAGGCTAATAAAGTCCTTTACTTTTTCTGTTTTTGAAGTGCTGACCTATCCATTTTTTTTTATCATACTATCGGTGGTCAATTGGCTATTGACCTGAGGACTCGGAGCCTCTGTTATAGTCACTGTGTAATAATTTATACTTAAAAAAATGATATGTCACCTCTTGGAAACCTCTACACAGTGAATCAAATGGGACACAGTCATAAGCACTGCCAAAACCACTTCAAACTACATGTGGCAAAACTGAAAAAAAAAAATATAACCTGGAAATCAGATACATATTTATCCTGAAATACGCTTCATATGTTTCAGCTGTAAATTGCGCTAACTTGTGTGCCATTCACTGCAGTTAGTTAAGAATTAGCAATGTGACATTTGCAGTAATGTTGCAATTTTGCCCTAAATGATAAACAGTCGGCAAATGGTCACGTGTTTCCTAAAGAAAACAATCATACAATTGCAACCAGTGACATAGCCCCATACAATACACATCACTAGCTCACTGTTACGAGCAATGAGCAATAGATATTAGAACAAATCCAACAGTTACATCTCATACAATTATATCCACAGACACAATGATACATTGTAACCAGCCCATCCACAGATACATTGTAAGCAGCTCTATTCTGTGATACATTGTAACCAGCCAATCCAGAGATACATTGTAACTGGCATACCCTGTGATACATTGTAACAAGTTTTCTATGATACATTGGAACCAGCCCATCCAAAAATACATTGTAACCAGCTCTATTCTGTGATACATTGTAACCAGCTCATTCTATGATACATTGCAATCAGTCAATCCAGAGATACATTGTAACCAGCGTATTCTGTGATACATTGTAACCAACTTTCTATGATACATTGTAACCAGCCCATCCAGAAATACATTGTAACCAGCCCATCCTGTGATACATTGTAACCATCTCCATTCTGAGATACATTGTAACCAGCCCATCCTGAGATACATTGTAACCAGCTTCATTCTGTTATACATTGTAACCAGCTCCATTCTGTGATTCATTGTAAGCTGTGCCAATATGATACATTGTAACCAGCTCCATTCTGTGATACATTGTAACCAGCCCATCATGTGATACATTGTAACCAGCCCATCATGTGATACATTGTAACCAGCTCTAGTCTGATACATTGTAACCAGCCCATTCTGAGATACATTGTAACCAGCTCATATTGTGATACATTGTAACCAGCTCTAGTCTGATACATTGTAACCAGCCCATTCTGAGATACATTGTAACCAGCTCCATTCTGTGATACATTGTAACCAGCCCATCATTTGATACATTGTAACCAGCTCTAGTCTGATACATTGTAACCAGCTCCATTCTATGATACATTGTAACCAGCTCATATTGTGATACATTGTAACCAGCTCTAGTGTGATACATTGTAACCAGCTCCATTCAATGATACATTGTAACCAGCTCATATTGTGATACATTGTAACCAGCTCCATTCAATGATACATTGTAACCAGCTCATATTGTGATACATTGTAACCAGCTCCATTCTATGATACATTGTAACCAGCTCATATTGTGATACCAGCTCCATTCTATGATACATTGTAACCAGCCCATCCTGTGAAACATTTGTAATTAACCCCTTTCTATCCCTAGGCAGACACTGCTGAATGTCCCATGGAGTGGCAGTGAGTGCTGTCCAGTGACAGCTGACTTCAGGGCAGGCAGCAGAGAAGTTTCCTGCACTGCACGAATAACCTGTACATAAGTTCTAAACGTATCCACAAGCAGCTCCCAATTGTCAGGTGATTGAACCTTGTGATTGCCTGGCTATCTAACAGACCAGCCATTTACCTGATGGTGAGAGGGGACCTGCTGGCTGGCATTGCCCCTGGCACTGGGCTTTCCTCGGCTCTTGGTGTCCTGGAGGTGGTGTAAGAATGGTATCCTGTCAGGACCACACTGGCCGAGTCCTTTATCTCCATTATAAGGGCAGGTACATGTCCTGGTCACAGACACATGGCAGCCCTCCCCCGCAGCAGCCCTGTGTGCCTGCCTTTGTCATGAGAGAGCCGGGGAGTGGGGTGAGAGCAGGACAGGAGGACTCTCCCTAGTCAGACTACGACTAGCTGCTGTTCAAAACCACCGCCCCCACTGCTAGAAGTGCAGCCGGCTCTTTGTGCTCTCACTGGCCTCACTATTATAGTGCTGTCCCCCACTGGTCAGGAGAGCGCACTGCAGTGTCACACACCGGACACCGCACACAACTACATCCACTGCATCTACAGTGTAATACAAGTCACATAAATGGACAGATGACAGAAGATAAGAACTCTCCCGAGGAATCTAAAAGGGTTAAATGACCTAAAACCACACATCTTAAACATGAACTACAAAGGTAGAAGGACTGGAGACAATATCCAGTTACATACTGCCCCCAAAAGTGGTGTGAGGTATAATTCTAGTCATCTGTACATGAGGAACGGCAGTGGCCTGGTCTACACTTGATGGTGGATGTGAAACGGGCACAAGGGAGATTATTTTACTATTTGAGGCTAGGGCCCCACATGGCGTAAACGCCGCGGTTTGACCAAAGAAAAAAAAGTGGCGTTTAACAGTCACTTCAAAGTGGAAGGCTCTAGCGAGTCCTAAGCACACATTGTAGAAAAATACACGTAGTGGACACGCTGCAATTTCCAAGAGTGTTGCAGTTTTGCGGAACGCTGGCGGTTTCCCTATAGGTATAATAGAAGCAGAAAGTCTACAGAGGAAACCTTTGCGGATGTGAAAAATGGAGGCTTTACACAGCAGTTTTCACCTCAGTCGTCTGAATTTAGCCATACATGACCTCGAATCAGTGACTCTATACTGCAGCTACACAGGAGGTAGACCACAGAATAGAGCAGAGATGGCAACGGCCTGAAGGGGTTTTAACCTAAAATGTACAGGGGTATTCTCTGTCTACAGAATACATATGTTTGACCAGTGAGGTCTGAATGTGCCCCCCACTGATCATGGGAATGGAGGTTTCTGAGTGAATGGAGTGACATACAGTGCGCATATGTGACCACCAGTCTATTCACTTCTAAATACTATTGAAGATGTCCCACTATAGTGCTTTGTTATTCACATGGAGTGAAACAACCTGTCTGTTCACAAGGTGGATGCGGAGACTTTTTGTGATCTGTGGGAACTAGCTTTACTGAAACTAGTTCTGGATATAGATACTGAAATGTAAGCATGCCCATCTGAAGAAGTAACCAGCATTATTAAAGGGTTAAAGGGGTACCCTGGTTATTTAATGTTATCCTCTAATCACTGGATAGAGAACAACTACTGCGAAATCAGTATAACCTTCATTTAACCCTACTGATCCCAGCGCAGTTGGAAATTTTTTTTAGTCCCTAAATTTTTCTTTAGTTTGCTGTTGGTTTCAGCTCCCACTATGTTCATTAGCCTCTTTACTGTCAGGTAGGCTGTTCCTGACTTCAAATTGACAACAGGGAGTTTACTTAGCATTGTAAGTGCATCTATTACTCAGAATGGTGGGGTCTAGAGAAAAAACTTCCAACTAAGCCAGAATCAGTGGAGCAGCACCTACAGAAGGGTGGTAAAAGGTTCACTTTAGCCTAAGGCCCTGTCCTGCAGCAAAAAAGTGCTAGGGAAAAACCCCTGTGAACTTTATGTTTCAATTATACCTATAGGGATACCACCGGCATTTCCATAGGTATAGTTGACATGTTGTGATTTCCAAAACCGCAATGCCACGTGGGTCCCCAGCCTAAAATAGCATAGGAAACTGATTATTACTTTGGAAATACACAGATAGTAGAATCCATTGCCTGTCTGGGGTCTTCTTGCAGCATCCAGCATTTTTCTGTGACATCATAGGTACTAAGGCCTGTGGTTGGGCCTCAGCAGTGACCTGGGCATGCTGAGTGTCATGATGCTTGGTACGCCCTTGTGAGCCCCGGGCTGATAAAATCACAGAAGAACGCCAGACTATCTACTATACTCTGAGGTCTGAAGAGACTCCAGGGTATAATAATTTCACTTTTCACTTTGACATAACTTTGGCTGTGTTTATCTTGGAGAGCTAGAAATTGGATAGATAGTTTCCTAGGAGTGGGGTTCATACTGAACTTTATCGTCCTGAAAGGACCCAGGGACACGAGCGACCGGCCCTGAATATGAAATGAATCTTGAGACGTCTGCCCATCACTAGTAAGTAGAGATGAGCGAGTACTGTTCGGATCAGCCGATCCGAACAGCACGCTCGCATAGAAATGAAGGGACGTTGCCGGCACGCAGGGGGTTAAGCGGCCGGCCGCCGTCAAATCGGAAGTACCAGGTGCATCCATTCATTTCTATGGAGCGTGCTGTTCGGATCGGCTGATCCGAACAGTACTCGCTCATCTCTACTAGTAAGGCATCTTTTCTACACTGCAAAATGTAACTTTTATTTATACTAATTTGGGGAATTTAATTCATTCCCCAAACTAATTATGAATTTAATCAATCTTTATTCATTTTTTTTTAGTAGGGCGGTTGAAATGGCAAAGAAACAGTGTTTCAACTATTTTCATTTCTTTGCCACTGTTCACTGTATGAGAAATATATTTTAATATTTATATAGTTCAAGCATTTTCAAACATGGAGGGCATGCCTAAGGATATGCTCACATGGAGGATTGGCAAATTCTACTTAAATTCTGCCTCCATTGTTTTCAATGGATTACCGAGATTGCAGCTGGAAGGTGAAAAATTAAGCATCCCTTTTAGATCTTGATGCGGATTCTGTGGGAGTCCATTCATCTGGGCCAAATCAGCAATATCGGAATTGGTAATGGCATTGGCATCCCAGCAGGGGAAAATAAAGAGGAATACCACTCCCTTTTTTCCCCATGTGAACAAAACCCTAAATTGTTTGTTTGTTGTTTGGTTTTGTTTATTTTTGTTTCTGTTTTAAAGACAGGGGGGTGACTTGAATTTTTTTTTTTTTTAAGCAAAATTGTAGCTTTTTATTTTTTAATTTTTTTTTACAGG
Source organism: Leptodactylus fuscus (assembly GCF_031893055.1). Classification (NCBI taxonomy): domain Eukaryota; kingdom Metazoa; phylum Chordata; class Amphibia; order Anura; family Leptodactylidae; genus Leptodactylus; species Leptodactylus fuscus. The sequence continues at coordinate 73,101,231 of NC_134268.1, read as the reverse complement.
TTCATTACTTCAGGATCAAATCTCAGACAATGTAGTTTGCCCAAGACGAGATGTGAGCACGCTATAATTTATTATTTATTTCTGTTGTTCCTATCTCTACATCTGCGGAACTTTCCACTCTGCTGGGTAGCTCAGCGATCATTCGTTTTGGATTTCAGTTTGCTTATGCATTGAAAAGTCCAATAAAGTTGAATATTCATTTGTTTAGCCAGAGGGCACAGTTGCCTGGCTTTCAGTTAGAAGAACAATGAAATATCAGGGGACATGGTTCCCTTGTAATTTCTCCCATACACAATGAATATAAATTTTATGTATATTTGATTCCCCTCACTAAGTTATCAATTATGCTCAGGCAACTGAATAGTGCCCCAGCTGCAAAATTACTTTCTACATTTTTTAAAGAATTTCTGCCATACATGTTCTCATACTTTATGTAAATTCCCAGCTTGTTGCCCCATCTGTCATATATTACATTATTCTACAAAAAAAAATAAAAAAAATCAAAGTCTTCAGATGCTAATTTCATTTAGAATTTCTAAAATACATAAACATTAAACATTGCACATCTAGATTGACAGATTCAATACTAGTTGATGCAGGAAATCATTTTTTAATTATGGCCAGAAAAAACCTGAGAAGAGGGATGAGGATGTAAAGACTGAAAGATGTAAACAGATCAAAATGGCCTACTGTAGAGTGGTATTGCCAACCACGGCTTAAGGACTTGGGGGTTTGTTTGGGACTCCAAGAAGCAGCACTTTTGCAAGTATACCTATAAGTGGATATATGTGAGAGGTATTTGGAGCAATCCACGGTGCATTTGGGGTGGAGTATTAAACTGTCCTGTGCCTAAGGTATGTGTGCTGGTAAGGCATTCTGCTCATTATCAGATTGAACGGACCTGCCGCCTGGCACCTCACTGATCAGCTGTTTGAAGAGGTCGCTGTGCTCAGACAACTGTTGTAGACTCTTTACTGTTACCGTGCATAGTACCATGCATTGCATAGCCGCTGTGCCTGGTATGACAGCTCAGTCACATTATCTTGAATGGGACTATTGCAAACATGCCATGTAACAAATGAATGGGACATCACAGGCCTGTGAAGTGGAAGTGGTGCAACTTGAGCATCACAGTAACTTCAAATAACTGAATGATTGGCAGGGGGTGCCAGGTGATGTACCCATTATCTAGTACAGAGAGATCGTCAATGCGTTGGATCCTTTTAGAAGAAACATCTATGGTTCCCTGCCATAAAATTGTGACACATTCATTGTCCAATTTATTTGGAGAAGTTTTACATAAAAAAAACAATAAAATCAATAAGTTTATTGCCCAAATGTCCTAACATGAACTCAGCTTTAGAATAAAATCTATAGATAAAGCTTCTATAGGCATTCTACAGATTCTACATTCACTTACTAAAAACAAATGGAACTGCACTACATCAAGTAAAGCAAAAGTGACAGATAATATGCGGACTTAATGCATATAATTTAATAACATAACCATAGCCAAGTAAAATATTTAAGTCATGCCAGATATCAGTGTTATCTATCTGGAATATAATCAACATATCCAAAGCTTAAACTGTATAGAAATGAAATTATTTCCATAACAAAATATGACATGGCCTGTTTCTTCTTATAACTTGATTTGTTGTTCAGATGACCTCTTTCCAGTTAAAAAGATTTTTGCCACATGTCAGTTTTCTGCCAAAAATTGTGCTTTGTTTTAATCATTTTTTGCTGCCCTTCAAAAAACAGGGGGTGGGTAGGGCCCAATCAGGAGTGGGGTCTTCATAGGCCAACACAATTAAAATGATTTATGTCTTAAAACTGGTGTAAGACAAAAGATTTGAAGGTTAACAAATATCTTCAGTTTAGCAGTCATAAGTGAGTGTATATGGTCATATACTATGTCCCTACCCAAGACAGGTTAATAACTACTGTGTAGCGGTATATAATGGTGTTTACTTGGATGTTATGCTTGTTTTATTGCCTGATGTGTTGATATATCATATCGCCATATTAATGCAATGTATTATTTGCGGTGTTTTCCTTTCAGGTGAAACGTATGGCAGAACTATGGTTGTACTCAGGTGTTGTACCACAGGAGTTGTTTGGCACATTCTGTGGCATAATGCTTGGGTTACGCCAGGACTAATGTATACTGTATAAGAGCAGCCTTCACGCTGTTTGAGAAGACAGAGATGAGAAAAGAGAGTTTATATAGTGTCCGTCTTCAATGTAGCTCGGTCCATGTAGCCTCTGTGTTGCTGAAACAGGAAGCCAAGTCCATGAGCCGTTAAAAATGCATTGGATAAGGTGGCTCCCTCCTCCACTTGTAAAATTTGACATAAGAGGCAGCAATCCTGGCACACGCTACAAACACATTTTCTTCAGTGGTACTCAAGGTATGTTGAATGTCTGTGGAGAAAATCACTTTCACCTGCAGATTTCCTCCACTTCAAATTTATGCTTAAAACATTTAGTTCTGCCCTTTACCTCGCCAAACAAGCTTACTTCACTGCTCTCATCTCTTCTCTCTCTTGTAAACCTAAAAGGCTTTTTGAAACTTTTCACTCCTTACTCACACCCAAGGTGCAGTCGCCATTCACAGACCTTAGTGCTGATGACCTGGCCACTTATTTCCATGACAAAATTTGTCAGATCCTTCAGGAATTAACAGCCCAATCCCCAGGTGGCACTGATCCCCTCACCTACTAGAGTACTGATCCCCTCACCAACTGCACTTCAGACTGTCCATTCTCATCTTTTGAACCTTTTACAGAAGAGGAAGCATCCCAGCTACTTTCTTCATCTTGCCGTATGACCTGCAGTAGTGACCCGTTCCCCTCACACCTTCTCCAATCTCTGTCGGCCTGCTGTCACGACTTACCTTATTAAAATATTTAACCTCTCTCTCTCTTCTGGAATTTTCCCATCCTCTTTTAAGCTTGCTGTCATAACACCGCTATTGAAAAAAATGTTCCCTGGACCCGTCCTGTGTTGCCAACTTTCGACCCATCTCTAACCTGCCCTTCATTTCTAAAATCTTGGAACGCTTAGTCTATTCCCATTTAATCCACTATCTCTCTGTTAACTCTCTGTTTGACCCCTTACAATCTGGTTTCCGCGCTCTGCACTCTACTGAAACGGCCCTCAAAAAAGTCTCCAATGATCTCCTGACGGCTAAATCTAATGGTGACTTCTCGCTTCTTATTCTTCTGCACCTCTCAGCAGCATTTGACACTGTTGACCTTCAACTCCTCCTCACTAGGCTCCGCTCAGTAGGCATCAAGGACACTGCGCTCTTCTGGTTCTTCTCTTATCTTTCAGACTGCACTTTCAGTGTATCATTTGCGGGCTCTGTCTCTTCCCCTCTTTCCCTTGCTGTTGGGGTTCATCTAGGCTTGGTCCTAGGCCCCCTGTTCTTCTCTCTCTACACAGCCCCCATTGGACAAACCATAACTAGATTTGGCTTCCGGTACCATCTTTATGCTGATGACATCCAATTATACACATCTTCCCGTGATGTCACCCCTGCACTAATACAGAACACCAGTGACTGTCTCTCTGCTGTCTAAAATATCATGTATTCGCTCTATCTGAAACTAAATCTCACTAAGATTGAACTACTACTGTTTCCACCATCTAATAGATCTGTTCCTGATATATCCATTGCAGTCTCAGGCCTTACTATATCTCCTAGGCAGCATGCCCGCTGCCTCGGGGTTGTGTCTGACTCAGACCTTTCCTTCACCCCCCCATATCCAATCACTCACAAGCTCATGCACCTTCATCTCTAAAACATCTCTTGAATACACCCTTTCCTTACCAGAGATACATTAAAGACACTTATTGTCGCTTTGATTCATTCTCGTCTTGACTACTGTAAGTCCCTTCTAATCAATATTCCCGTTACTAAACTCTCCCCTCTACAAACTATTCTGAATGCAGCGGCCAGGCTCATCTATTAGTCTAGACACTACAGTAGTGTCTATTAGTCTAGACACTACAGCGATACCTCTGGTCTGTGGCAGTCACTACATTGGCTGTCTATTCATTACAGAATAAAATATAAAGTTATCACCCTCATCCACAAGTCTCTCCATAATGCTGCACCTCCCTATATTTACTCCCTCATCTCTGTCTACCGCCCAACCCGTGTTCTCCGTTCACTCAATGACCTAACACTTACATCCTCTATTATCAGACCCTCCCACGCTTGTATACAAGACTTCTCCCGAGTTGCACCACTTCTCTGGAATGCTCTATCCCGGGCAATCAGATTAACTCCCAATTTCTACAGCTTCAAGTGCAAACTAAAGACACATCTTTTCAGACAGGCCTATCACAATTCCTAATGTAAACCCACCGTACCATAATTAGAATACCTAAAATGAACCCTTCTCTTTCCAGCTCCCGCATTACCCCACATGATATGATGCCGTTTCTGGCTAACTTTATATGTCCAAGCACCATCCACGTGTTAAGGACACAACTGGTGACGGCTAATACAGCTTTATGGCTACCTCTTGTGTCACCCCCTCTACCTCATAGATTGTAAGCTCCTGCGAGCAGGGCCCTCAGTACCATTGTGTGAAGTGACTATGTCTTTGTAATATATCTCTTTGTCTGTATTTGAACCCCACAAATTGTGCAGTGCTGCGGAATATGTTGGCAATATAGAAATAAAATTTATTATTATTATATTATTATTATTATGAGCAAAGAAGGGAGAATTGCCTGTGAGAACAGGAGTGACACTTATTGCCTTGTGGAAACCCAGGTGATTGAAGTTTCCGAGCCGAGCATTATAATAATGTTGTGTAAACTGAAGCTTACTTTTTAATCCTACAATTATGTAATGTTTTGGTTCTATTTATGAATGTATACACTAGACCACCAGTATTCGGTAGGGCACAATCATAGCGATAGCTACATAAGTAACACCTGAAATTTGCTGGAGTAGATTTGAATTTCTGACCCACAGACTTCCGAAGATGCAGCACAATTATTTAGGAGGCCTATGCTGACCACAACTTAGAAAAGTCTAGTCCCATGAACGTGCCCCATTGCATTATTGTCAGTGGAAGAATACACTTAACGGATGTTACACTTGCTAAATAGTACAAACAAAACTTACTATTAAAGCGTGCTTGTTTTTATTTGACTTTTCTGGACAAGATGCCATGTGTTTCTAAATAAGGAGTAACGTTATCTCTCATCATTAGATGACTTATATTCGGCAGCTTTTAGAACTATTCTCTCCATGGTGTATCTGGAGTTTGCATTTGTCTGCCATACACTGTACAGAATGGAGCAATTTACTAACCCATGTACACTAGTTTTCTGGAGTAGATGGGCATAGATGTGGCACATCTTTGATACACAACACTTTTTTTGTGCTAATGATGCATCACATTGCTGCTTCTGGACCTGTTCACTAGCAAAAAAGCACTGCGGGAAAAGCCACAACGGCAACACAGCACAGTTTTTCCGGTAGCGCTTTTCACAGAAAGTTCACAGAGGTTTCCTCCTTGGACTTTCTGCTTCAATTATACCTATAAGAAAACTGCTGGCATTACTGTATGCATAATGGACATGCTGCAATTTCCAAAACCATAATGGTTTTGGAGATTGCAGCATGTCCGCTGCCCATATTTTACCGCACTGCAGGGCTGGGATTCACCAGAATCCTATCCACTACATTGTCATATCATAACATTAAAGTGGTACATTTTTAATAATTACCAAATAATACAATGACACATGGCAGACTGACATAACATGATATATATGTGGATATCTGCATGGACACAGTGTAATGCATTCAATGGAGAACATTTATTAAAATAGTCTAACAGCAGTGTTGTAGTGTTCATACTTTTTGTCAAAGACTATAATGGGGTCCGTGTGGTTTCTTCTTGGTTTCTGCACGAAACATGTGGAGAGAAAATTGCTGCTTGCATTGACTAAAGTTAATATGGTGAACAGAGAAAAATGTAAAATACAATATCAATGGTAGATTTGCTGTTCCTTCACATTCCACTCCCTACAAAGTGTTAATGTCAACCAGTATATCTCATCCTGCAATAAACAATCCCTAATACAGCAGGATGGATGGGGAATGATAAAAGGCCTGAATACTTAGTAAAACATTGTTGGCACTTAGAGTTAAATCCTCAGCTGTTTATGTCACCATGGTAACTGCAGCCACTTACAGCCAATAGGATTGCAGGATCTTAGTTTGAAAAATCAGTTGGCTGGTGTCAGTTCCTCGGTGATGGAGGTGGAGGTGAGCGCTTGGCTCTGCTCAGCGAGATAGTAATAGCGGGGTCTAATCCTAATACTGAAGACCCTATCATATATTACACATAATAATGTCTGGGGGGAGGTGAGGGATGGGGTGACATGTCAGTAATGACCACTATTAGCCTCCGTTCACATGAACTTCATTGTACATTTTTATGCTCATTTACATAAGAAACGCAACACATTTCTGTAATATTTCTTCTTCTGGCCGGTGGAATCAGTTTTCTCTGCTCAGTCAGTTTTGTGTAGTTATAAGGCAGACAGAACAGCGCAGTCAGCTCTGCTATTCCACATAGTTAAATGAACTTGATCTATAGGCTCAACAAATATCAAAAACTTAACTGCTATATACCTGTAGTCAGTATATAGACAGTATGATTATTTTTTATTTATAGGAAATTACAGCCTGAAATGTAAACTGCAGTATATATTTGTACAATAGTGATCTCTAGGTGATATATCCACCTGATACATTGGAGACATCCACCAGAGACATCCACCAATATTACCAGATGTGAATGTTTCAAATGTAGTGTGAGAAGAGTCTAAGGCTATGTTCACACTACATTTGTCAATGTTTTTTGCTGCCATCCATAGGATAACAGCAAAGGACATTAATTGACAGATGTAAATGGACCCTTCCGGTCTGTCTGCAATTACCCCAATGTATAAACATAACATGTAGTTAGATATGTCTGTATATAGTTTAACTTATATAGCTTGTTTTGTTTTAAAATTATTTTTATTGAGTATGTGCAGTAAATAACAAATAGTCAAAATGCAATGTTATATGACAAACACATTACTCAGTTTTTTGGGGGCTTTTTTTTTGTACAATAGGGTACAAGTTACACTAAAAAAGGGTGACTGCCATCAGGAGTCTGGCAGGGGGGATAACAAGGAGTGGAAATGGTGGGAGAGGGGGAGGAGCAGAGAGTGTAAGGTAGGGAATGTAAATGGGGAGTAGTGAGGAGAGTAATGGGAGGAGAAGGGGTGGAACCAGGTATGAGCAGGGAGAAGGAATGGTAGCAGGGGTATAGAGGGGGTGTAATGTCCCGGTACTGCTAGTCCAATTCCCTCTAATGCAGACCGAGATAGCATGGACATTTTCATATAAGGTAAATATTTTCCTCCCCCTTCATTCCTTCTATATATTTCTATTCTTCCAGAGCCAGCACACAGGGGGTCTATTAATGCGCCATCTTGTGGATGTTTTTGTGAACTGCACCTGCCTATACTTTGCCATTGTAATTTGAGTTGTAACTGTAAAGGGAGTGTCCATTATGATTAGCTGACCTCCAGGACCAATGAGGCTCCCTTGACTGGCCTGGAGGGAGAGTTGAGTGACGACCCTCTCTAGAGGGGGTTGGGGACGTTTTTGGCTGATGTCTTTTGTGTGGGGCTACAAGTGTAGACACAGCTGTGAGACAGAGCACATGGAGCATGGATAATGGCTTCCGACTTATCAGGGTGCACCAAGCAGAGATGTCTTCTTCCCTATCTTCAAGGCCCTTCTCAGAGAGCGTTTTCCTCTGAAGCTCTAATCTTACAAGTGCTGAAGTTGATGGACCTGGTTATCCATACATCTGGGACCCCCCACGTATATCTCTATCCAAGTAAGTCTTTGGGACAAATCTATATTTAAAGAAGCCCATAGCTAGTCTGGCAGAAATTGAGAATCTCCCGCTGCTAAGAAAAATTGTATTTGTTCTTCTACATACGTGTACCCAGTTTGTTGAGGACTAACCCCCTGGATACAGGCCATCTTTACAAGTATATACAAGTTAACTGCCAAGCAACCACTATCCAAAGCATTCTGCCCCATCCTCCGCTAATTGGACACTACCTGCAAAGATCGCTGTATTGTATGTGAAGAAGTCCTCCATATGTACATGTGTATTACTTTGTCCTGCTAGTAAAAAGAAAAGCAACGATTACCCCCGAAGCCTGGTTGTCTGTTGTCATTGTCAGATATCACGCAGGGGAGGGTAGTCGGGGACATCAAAAAGGGAAATTTTGTGCACATTCGGGACCCAGGGACTCCCTGCAAGCCGGCCACATCTGATATATTACCGTGATACCAGCCCTGGCCCTCCTGAGTGTTGCAAACCCCTTTTTGTGGCGTCACGAACAGGATTGTGCCTCTGTGCCTGCCTAAAGACTGTATGTTGCTTCTGGAGAACTACTGCTCCAAGACTAACCGATACTCTCTACAAAGTGGGGGTGAAAGCATTCTGCCTCTGTGCCTGCCTAAAGACTGTGTTGTTGTATGCCATGCTGTGTGACTGCATATTCCACCATTTTGGATTGACTAGCTTCTTGAGCAATTCAGCAGGAGTAAACTCCCCCCACCAAACTTCCCCCAGGTGCCAAAACTGGGTGTCGCCATCTCTATCCAACACTGAATCCAAATCCATCCCAGCTGTAACAAGACTCCAACTTCCCTGCCCCCAATTCTTTTTGCAAAGACTCCTTATCTCTTCAAGGATCAAAGTGATCATCCTGCCTGCAGCTCCTGCTCATCACTTCTGCCAGAACCTCCACTGCCATTGTCTGCTGTTACCTGCCATTCCTGGGATACAGATAAGTGCATTTTATAAAGTGACTTTGTATTTGCTGAGATTTGCATTTCATAAAAGAGACAGAAGCCTTATTATTTTACTTAAAGAGACAGTATCCTAATTTTTGCAAAAATGTCTACATCGCCTCGAGATGCCCTGTCTGGCGCAGATAACACTACAACCTCATCCTCCAGTTCTCCTGCACCTCAGGAGACAGCTACCATCTCTGCTTCAACTCCTGTTAAGGCGACAGGCTTGCCTTTCTTTATAGGACCCTCCAGTCTTCCAAGTTACAGAGGGGATCCTCATACCCTTGCTCAGTTTCAGGAAAAGATATTGCGTACTCTTGAACTTGTATCACTTTCTCCCAAGCAACAGGTACAGCTTCTCTTAGGACAACTTGAAGGTCCAGCTGCTGAGGAAGTTCGTTCCTGGCCACCGACAGAAAAGACCACCGTTGACCAGGTCCTCACGCGTCTGAGAAAAGAATTCGAAGTCCAATCACCAACTGAGGTTCGTCTTAAATTCTATGACAGACGTCAGAGACCAGGTGAGACCCTCAGAGACTATGCACTTGCCCTCCAGTCAGCATATAGGGCTCTGCGCCAAGTTGACAACATTGATCCTACTGCTGCAGAAAGCATTATTACAGACAGGTTCATAGAAGGTGTGGACTCACGACTAATACAGAGTCAACTCCGCATGCTATCAGCCCAAAATCCAGACATGTCTTTTCTAGATTTTAAGACTTTGGCCCTACGAATAGTGGGAACTGATTCACCTTGTGCTAATTATTACTCTGCCACATATTCCCCAGACCTGGCTGGTGGAATCTCCGCTGCATCTCCATTACCTCCTATTGTGCCCATGCAGGCCACTCAGACTGTACAGGCTCCTACTCCTGCCACTATGCCCTCTACCACCGATGTTCTTGCTCAGGTAGTGGAATCTCTTTGCCAAGCCCTAAAGGAATTAAAAGGCCAGTCTGCATCATGTGAGCCCTCTTTATCTAGAACATTGCCTGCAGAGCCTCACTCTAGCCGCCCAAGTCCTGATAGGCTTCCTCCTGACCGGTCTTCACCACGTGAACGTCCTTATTGTACTTACTGTGAGCGTGTTGGGCATTACAAATACCAGTGCTTTAAGTTAAACGGGACACCACCGAGGCCAAGGGCCGCCCCTCGGGAGGTGAATCCAAAGGCCCAGGGGGACAATCGCCATGGACATCCAGATTCGTCTCCAAGTGCCCGTACATAACTATTTGGATTGAGGGTGTACCATTAGAAGCTTTAGTGGACACTGGGTCACAAGTAACAACTATTGGGCAACAAGCCTTTGAGAAATATTGGGACTCTGACATACTAAATTCTGTGGGCAAAGCGAAGTTACGTTTGATTGCAAGTAATGGTCAGCCTATATCCCAACTAGGTTACTGGGAACCTACCATTCGTATTGGTGATCGTGAATTACCACGACAAGGTGTAATTGTTACAGAGTCTCAGGGAATGGCTACACCAGTGGTATTAGGCATGAATGTTATGCGTCATGTATTCACTGAATTGCTAGATGCTTTGCATGCTTCTCTCCCTACTGCTACTCTTTCTTACAGGCAAGCTGTACAACGTACCATCAAAGTGCTCTGTGCCCAGCAGAAGTTTGCTAACCGTAATGGTGAAATCTGTCGTGTCCGTATCCAGGATGCCAGACCCGTCACTCTGACTCCTAACAGTGAGACTCTCATCTGGTGCCGAGTCCGTCCAGGCATTAACAACGAAGATTACGAAGCTCTTCTTGATCCTATTCAGATTGAAGGACAGCCGCTGGTGAAAGCCGCCAGAAGCATCGTCACCGTCTCCAACGGTAAAGTACCAGTACGGCTAGTCAACCTAAGTGATGCACCTATTGAATTGCACAAGTTTAAGTCAGTTGCTCAACTGTATCAGCTCAATTCAGAAGACATCTTAGATGATGAAGCACTTGCTTATCAAAAGTCAATTCATGTCCCTGCCGGAGGTACTCACAAACCTACTACCTTCTGGTGGAATGAACTCAACATTGGGGATGCGAATACCCCTAGGGAACACATCAATGGTGTCATCAAAGTTGCGAAACGGCACAGCCAAGCTTTCAGCAAGCATCCACTTGATTTTGGGAAAACCTCTTTGATCCAGCATAAAATCAACACAGGTGATCATCCTCCTTTCAAGGAAAGATACCGTCCAATCCCTCCTGCTAACTACCAGCAAGTAAAGAAGCTGATAAAGGAGATGAAAGACACCAAAGTCATCCAAGAAAGTCAAAGTCCTTGGGCAGCACCTATCGTTTTGGTAAGAAAGAAGGATGGTAACATCAGATTCTGTGTTGACTACAGAAGACTGAACGACATCACACATAAAGATGCCTATCCTCTTCCACGGATTGAAGAATCCCTCACTGCTCTTGGTTCAGCTGCATACTTCTCAACTCTCGACCTAACCAGTGGCTACTGGCAGGTCCCCATGGCTCCTGAGGATAGAGAAAAGACAGCTTTTACCACCCCGATGGGACTTTATGAGTTTAATAGCATGCCTTTTGGGTTGTGCAATGCCCCAGCAACATTCCAGCGACTCATGGAGAGATGTCTTGGCCACCTCAACTTCCAGAGTGTTTTGCTGTATCTCGATGATGTTGTTGTGTATTCTCGCACTTATGAAGACCATCTGAACAACCTAGCAGAAGTGTTCCAGGTTCTTATTGAACACGGCCTGAAGATAAAACCTTCAAAATGCCACCTGCTAAAACCAAAGGTCAATTACTTAGGTCATGTAGTCAGTGCTGAAGGTATCCAGCCTGATCCTGACAAGATCTCTGCTGTCAAAGACTGGGAAACTCCAAAGACAGTAAAGGAAGTCAGAAGTTTTCTAGGATTCGCGGGCTACTACCGCCGCTTTATACCTCACTTTGCACAGGTAGCGGAACCACTGACAGAATTGCTACGTGGTTGTCCTAAAGAAAACTCAAACAGAAGACTCCTAATTGATTGGTCTGAAAGACAAGAAACTGCATTCCAGACTTTGAAAGCCTTATTGACTTCTCCTCCAATTCTGGCTTATCCTGACTACAGCCATCCTTTCCGTCTCTATACAGATGCCAGCTATCAAGGCCTAGGAGCTGTACTGTCACAAGTCCAGGACAACAAAGAGAGAGTCATCGCTTATGCCAGCCGAAGCTTGAGAGGTGCTGAGAAGAACGATCACAATTACAGTTCGTTCAAGTTAGAGCTGCTTGGTGTTGTGTGGGCCGTCACAGAGAAATTCAAAGACTACCTTGCGGCTACACCATTTACCGTTTACACAGACAACAATCCTCTAGCTCACCTAAACACAGCACGGCTAGGTGCTCTCGAACAGAGATGGGCTTCCAGATTGGCGAACTATTGTTTCGACCTCAAATACCGCAGTGGTAAGACCAACGTAAACGCTGATGCTTTATCCCGTTTGCCTATAGGAGAAGAACCTCCTGAAGAAGACATGTGGGAAGATGTTGAGATGCCTCCCTTCTATCAGAAGTTTGCTACGCAGAACGTCATTGCTGCTACACAGCCTGAAGAAGGTCCTCAAGAGAAATCTGACCCACTTCAAGAACTATCTAGATGGCAAACCCTCCAGAAAGAATCTCGTGTCATAGGTGAAATCTATGATTACCTAATCACTGGAAGAATACCTGTCAGACTCAGAAGACGGTATACGGATACTGAGCTCAAACGCCTATGGAGGCAGCGCAAAAGACTTTTCATCCAGAAAGGCTTGATTCTGCGCAACACCTTAGATCCTGTTTCCGGTGAGAGGTTGCACCAAATTCTCATTCCTAGGCGGGATGCCAAGATCATTCTTGATGCCTACCACGATCAATCTGGACACTTTGGAGTGCAGAAAACTGAAGCCATCATACGCCAACGCTTCTATTGGATTGGAATGCGTGCTGACATTGAGAGTTGGTGTAGTGAATGTCCAGCCTGCAACCTTACAAAGACTGGTAAGAAGGATGCTAGAGCACCACTACATCCCATCCATACTCAGAGACCAAACGAACTAGTTGCTCTTGACCATGTGAAGTTAGCCCCGACTCGTTCAGGCTACTCATATGCCCTTACCATGGTGGACCACTACTCCAAGTGGGTTGTCGTTGTGCCAGTTAAAGACCTCACCGCACGTACCACAGCCATCACATTCTACCGCGAATATGTGAGACACTACGGGTGTCCTGAAGCAGTCCTAACTGACAGAGGACCTGCATTCGAGTCACAGCTTTTCCAAGAACTATGCCAGTTCCATGAATGCAAAAAGCTGAGAACAACTGCCTACCATCCCCAAGGGAATGGACTTTGTGAGAAGGTTAACCAGATCTTCATCAACATGCTGAGAACAGCATCTTTCACCAAACAAGCAGAATGGCCTCAACTACTTGATGAATTAGTGGAGATCTACAATAACACTACCCACTGTTCTACAGGCTATTCACCATACTTCTTAATGTTTGGAAGACAAGGTCAACTTCCAAAAGACCGTGCTTTAGGAATTCAGATACCAGATGTGATCAACCCTCTGCCAAAGACTGATTGGGTTCTAGAACATCAGCGCCGAATGCAAGAAGCGCAAGAGATAGTCGACTGTCGCATGAAGGAAGCTCACAGACGACAAGAAGAGAACTACAACCAAAGAGCTAATGCTACACCTTTACACATTGGTGACAAAGTATGGTTAAAGAAGTACCACAGAACTGGAAAACTTGATTCTCTTTGGGAAGCGGAGCCCTACACCATTACAGCCATTCCCTATCCAGAGTCCGATGTTTATGAAGTAAAGAAACCAGGCATGGCTCCACAAACAGTGCATCGGAACCGCATCAAATTGTGCACCAGAGAGGACTCACTGAGGATGTCAGCACCACCACAAGCTACAACTGTCTACCAACCAGTTCCTGTGATGGCAACTCCTCCAAGACAGCCTTCTGTAGATGAATCGATCTTTAGATCTCAATTTCTTATCCCCAGCTGTTACCAGTTTGTTCCTGTTCCAGTTCCTATCCCGACTCATGTTCCGGTTCCAATTGTTGCCCCGGAACCAACACAAGATGAAATTCCGGACTCCAGTGTTGCTGCTCCTGAACCAACACAAGATGGAATTCCGGACTCCAGTGTTGCTGCTCCTGAATCAACACAAGATGAAATTCCGGACTCCAGTGTTGCTGCTCCAATTGCTGCTCCTGAACCAGCACAAGATGGAGTTCCAGTTTCCAGTGTTCCTACGCAAGTAGAAGACCAAGTGCTGAGGCGATCAGAGCGAAGTACCAAGGGAACTCCCCCAGCTCGCTATAGAGACTGAGCAACCATATCCTTTCATATATATATATATATACTTTGCCTCTTTCATATACCTATGTTCTTATTAATTAGTTAGTTAGCAACCGTTTAAGCCTCCATACCTGGGTAATCCCAAGCATTTTGTTATGTTCTTGTTTTGCATTACATATTTCTCTACAGCCTATGGACTACTGAGGACTGTATTTGTGCCACATAGTGCCTACCCTGAGCCTTTCCATGGACAATGCCCTATTGCTGAAAGAGACTCTACCCACCTATTGGCATTATGTTTCTACTGTTTATTATGTTTTGGTTTTGCATATAATCACGGAGTATCGTTCTTGTACATAAGTCATGTCACATTGTTGTTTGCCATTATTCTGTTTATTGTTTCTCAGGTATCCAGCCCTACTACCTGTGCGCATCCCATCTCTCTAGGTTCCTCCGCGCTAGTTAGTCGCCGAGGACGGCTCTTTTCTTAGTGGGGGTGTATGTAATGTCCCGGTACTGCTAGTCCAATTCCCTCTAATGCAGACCGAGATAGCATGGACATTTTCATATAAGGTAAATATTTTCCTCCCCCTTCATTCCTTCTATATATTTCTATTCTTCCAGAGCCAGCACACAGGGGGTCTATTAATGCGCCATCTTGTGGATGTTTTTGTGAACTGCACCTGCCTATACTTTGCCATTGTAATTTGAGTTGTAACTGTAAAGGGAGTGTCCATTATGATTAGCTGACCTCCAGGACCAATGAGGCTCCCTTGACTGGCCTGGAGGGAGAGTTGAGTGACGACCCTCTCTAGAGGGGGTTGGGGACGTTTTTGGCTGATGTCTTTTGTGTGGGGCTACAAGTGTAGACACAGCTGTGAGACAGAGCACATGGAGCATGGATAATGGCTTCCGACTTATCAGGGTGCACCAAGCAGAGATGTCTTCTTCCCTATCTTCAAGGCCCTTCTCAGAGAGCGTTTTCCTCTGAAGCTCTAATCTTACAAGTGCTGAAGTTGATGGACCTGGTTATCCATACATCTGGGACCCCCCACGTATATCTCTATCCAAGTAAGTCTTTGGGACAAATCTATATTTAAAGAAGCCCATAGCTAGTCTGGCAGAAATTGAGAATCTCCCGCTGCTAAGAAAAATTGTATTTGTTCTTCTACATACGTGTACCCAGTTTGTTGAGGACTAACCCCCTGGATACAGGCCATCTTTACAAGTATATACAAGTTAACTGCCAAGCAACCACTATCCAAAGCATTCTGCCCCATCCTCCGCTAATTGGACACTACCTGCAAAGATCGCTGTATTGTATGTGAAGAAGTCCTCCATATGTACATGTGTATTACTTTGTCCTGCTAGTAAAAAGAAAAGCAACGATTACCCCCGAAGCCTGGTTGTCTGTTGTCATTGTCAGATATCACGCAGGGGAGGGTAGTCGGGGACATCAAAAAGGGAAATTTTGTGCACATTCGGGACCCAGGGACTCCCTGCAAGCCGGCCACATCTGATATATTACCGTGATACCAGCCCTGGCCCTCCTGAGTGTTGCAGGGGCAGTAAGGAAAAACAAGAATGCAGCCTGAAGGTAGATACCTACGATTGGTAATAGTGCGGGGGGAATGTAAAGTCCATGGGTCATTATGGAGGTAGAGGTGTAGTGCAGCTGGACTGCCAAATGTGAAGTTTGCGTGCTGAAGGCTATTGGAATATACAGTAAGATATTGAAATATATGGAGTTTGGGTGTCCAACTATGTGATTGTCTGTTTTGTGGATAACCACAGGGTCCACGTTTTCAGAAAGGTCAATCTGGTTATGGGATTCCAAGTTCCTCCATCCAGAATATACAGAGACCCACTGAGAAGGAAGGAAGGGAGGAACTCTTCCAATGAGAAGGAATCAGGACATATTGACCACTTAAGAAAATAGGTCTATACCTGCCACAAGGTTTCAAATCCTTACCATTCTTGGAAAGGATAGTGATAAATGCTTCTAAAGATTCAGAAGGGAGTCGGTGGCCCGGTAAGAGGGAGCTACATAGAGATGTAAAGTGTAGTAACAGTAATGATTGAAAGGTCTTGTAATACTGGATCAAAAGTCCAACCAGCCCCAAGCTTTTTCCCATTGGGATGGTTGAAATCTGTTCTAAATAAAGGGGATGTCTTCTTAAAATGGTAAAATATATGTAATGTATATACAGATCTAGCAGAGTTAAACTCAACCTCTGAAATTGGTTAAACCGTTGTAGAGTGATATCATCACAGAAGAGAACAAAAAACAAAAAATGTTTGTCCAATGACTTTTCATTGGTTTTTGTTGTCTTTTAAGATAAGTTATCACACTGCAGAAATTTAACAAATTGCAGGAGTTTGAGTTAACTCTACTACATCTGTATTGTATATATCTAAGTCATATTTGTAAGTACTGTCCACTTATGTAATACACTAGGTATACTCTATAGAATATTTGTAATATGAGTAAATGATATGTATAAATATATAGTTATATATTTTTAGACATTTCTGTAAAGCCAAGTTTATGTCTGTACTGGATGTTCCCCATTGACAATGGGATTTTTTTGGGCTTCGTCATTTAAACATCAGGCACTTCCATTGTTTTGTTCTTATTCAGAACAACAGAAGCCAGGACTGATGTGAATATAGCCAGTGTACACAAAGGAATAATATTGGCATATATAAGACATATAAAAAGATTTGAACTAGCATTTGGATGTTGACATGTCAGTAAGTCCACCTTTGTATTAAGTATATATACAGACATATAGAGGTAGCATTTAATTGAATGGTATGTAACGTGTTAAATGTTAGTGTTTGCTACATGTACATACCTGTATACATGTAATGGTTGCCTACTTATGTAATAGATATCTCCTTACATGATACAGTATGTGTAAGACGTGAATGTCATTTGTAAATATGTATATATGGTATATTTATACTTAGAGGTTTCCCTCTCTGACTCATAGAGTGAGGTTTCGAGCAGAGGTTCCCAGTCTAAGCTATGTATATGCCCTCAAAACAATATATGGACTAGAATTGTACAAATTAGAAAATCTTTTAAGATATTTCCCCTTAATATTCCAGTAAAACTTCTGCTCTGAGCCTTGTGTTGCTGCTCTTATAGATTATGTATATTAACTAGACATCAATGCTATTTTATTCATAGTGATGTTATATAATATGTCATCATAGACCCCATCTTGTCTGTAGCAGGGGTATAATACATAAAGTCTTAGTGTAGGGACCCATCTGAATGAGGTCGCCGTGATGTGGCAGATGGGCTCGCACAATTTATAAAACTGTGCGCTAAGAACCCCACATTTATACCAGTGATAGACAGTGCTATATGAAAGTGTAGACAAAGAATTATTATCTAAAGCTCTGCATCAGAAGTATAAACTCACTTGTTAGAATTGGGTCTAGTCTAGAGATGAGCGAACACTAAAATGTTCGAGGTTCGAAATTCGATTCGAACAGCCGCTCAATGTTCGTGTGTTCGAACGGGTTTCGAACCCCATTATAGTCTATGGGGAACAGATACTCGTTAAGGGGGAAACCCAAATCCGTGTCTGGAGGGTCACCAAGTCCACTATGACACCCCAGGAAATGATGCCAACACCTCTGGAATGACACTGGGACAGCAGGGGAAGCATGTCTGGGGGCATCTAACACACCAAAGACCCTCTATTACCCCAACATCACAGCCTAACAACTACACACTTTACACACTCAATACCACCTCTCTGACAGTAGGAAAACACCTTGAAACATGTGTATTTGGCACTTGCAGTGAGGAGAGCTTGTCACCAGCAGTGAATTTGGCCCTTGTAGTAAGTTGAGGTTGGCACCAACATTTGTTTTGAAAATCAGGGTGGATTGAGCCTCTAACCAGCAGAGTTTGGGCAAATTCATGGTGGAGGGAGCCTCTAAACACCCCAGTTTGGGCAAATTCATGGTGGAGGGAGCCTCTAAAAACCCCAGTTTGGACCAATTCATGGTGGAGGGAGCCTCTAACCAGCCCAGTTTGGGCAAATTCATGGTGGAGGGAGCCTCTAAAAAACCCAGTTTGGACCAATTCATGGTGGAGGGAGCCTCTAACCAGCCCAGTTTGGGCAAATTCATGGTGGAGGGAGCCTCTAACCAGCCCAGTTTGGACCAATTAATGGTGGAGGGAGCCTCTAACCAGCCCAGTTTGGACCAATTAATGGTGGAGGGAGCCTCTAACCAGCCCAGTTTGAACCAATTCATGGTGGAGGGAGCCTCTAAACAGCCCAGTTTGGGCAAATTCATGGTGGAGGGAGCCTCTAAAAAACCCAGTTTGGACCAATTCATGGTGGAGGGAGCCTCTAACCAGCCCAGTTTGGACCAATTAATGGTGGAGGGAGCCTCTAACCAGCCCAGTTTGGACCAATTCATGGTGGAGGGAGCCTCTAAACAGCCAAGTTTTGGGAAATTCATGGTGGAGGGAGCCTCTAACCAGCCCAGTTTGGACCAATTCATGGTGGAGGGAGCCTCTAAACAGCCAAGTTTTGGGAAATTCATGGTGGAGGGAGCCTCTAACCAGCCCAGTTTGGACCAATTCATGGTGGAGGGAGCCTCTAAAAAACCCAGTTTGGACCAATTCATGGTGGAGGGAGCCTCTAAACAGCCCAGTTTGGGCAAATTCATGGTGGAGGGAGCCTCTAACCAGCCCAGTTTGGACCAATTAATGGTGGAGGGAGCCTCTAAACAGCCCAGTTTGGGCAAATTCATGGTGGAGGGAGCCTCTAACCAGCCCAGTTTGGACCAATTCATGGTGGAGGGAGCCTCTAACCAGCCCAGTTTGGGCAAATTCATGGTGGAGGGAGCCTCTAAAAAACCCAGTTTGGACCAATTCATGGTGGAGGGAGCCTCTAACCAGCCCAGTTTGGGCAAATTCATGGTGGAGGGAGCCTCTAACCAGCCCAGTTTGGACCAATTAATGGTGGAGGGAGCCTCTAACCAGCCCAGTTTGGACCAATTCATGGTGGAGGGAGCCTCTAACCAGCCCAGTTTGGACCAATTAATGGTGGAGGGAGCCTCTAAACAGCCAAGTTTTGGGAAATTCATGGTGGAGGGAGCCTCTAACCAGCCCAGTTTGGACCAATTCATGGTGGAGGGAGCCTCTAAACAGCCCAGTTTGGGCAAATTCATGGTGGAGGGAGCCTCTAAAAAACCCAGTTTGGACCAATTCATGGTGGAGGGAGCCTCTAATTAGCCCAGTTTGGACCAATTAATTGTGGAGGGAGCCTCTAACCAGCCCAGTTTGGACCAATTAATGGTGGAGGGAGCCTCTAAACAGCCCAGTTTGGGCAAATTCATGGTGGAGGGAGCCTCTAACCAGCCCAGTTTGGACCAATTAATGGTGGAGGGAGCCTCTAACCAGCCCAGTTTGGACCAATTAATGGTGGAGGGAGCCTCTAACCACCCCAGTTTGGACCAATTCATGGTGGAGGGAGCCTCTAACCAGCCCAGTTTGGACCAATTCATGGTGGAGGGAGCCTCTAAAAAACCCAGTTTGGACCAATTCATGGTGGAGGGAGCCTCTAAACAGCCCAGTTTGGGCAAATTCATGGTGGAGGGAGCCTCTAAAAAACCCAGTTTGGACCAATTCATGGTGGAGGGAGCCTCTAACCAGCCCAGTTTGGACCAATTAATGGTGGAGGGAGCCTCTAAACAGCCAAGTTTGGACCAATTCATGGTGGAGGGAGCCTCTAAAAACCCCAGTTTGGACCAATTCATGGTGGAGGGAGCCTCTAACCAGCCCAGTTTGGACCAATTAATGGTGGAGGGAGCCTCTAACCAGCCCAGTTTGGACCAATTAATGGTGGAGGGAGCCTCTAACCACCCCAGTTTGGACCAATTCATGGTGGAGGGAGCCTCTAAACAGCCAAGTTTGGACCAATTCATGGTGAAGGGAGCCTCTAAAAACCCGTTTGGACCAATTCATGGTGGAGGGAGCCTCTAACCAGCCCAGTTTGGGCAAATTCATGGT
Source organism: Leptodactylus fuscus (assembly GCF_031893055.1). NCBI lineage: Eukaryota > Metazoa > Chordata > Amphibia > Anura > Leptodactylidae > Leptodactylus > Leptodactylus fuscus. The sequence goes on along the minus strand of NC_134268.1, from coordinate 73,080,977 downwards.
GGAGGGAGCCTCTAAACAGCCCAGTTTGGGCAAATTCATGGTGGAGGGAGCCTCTAACCAGCCCAGTTTGGACCAATTAATGGTGGAGGGAGCCTCTAACCAGCCCAGTTTGGACCAATTAATGGTGGAGGGAGCCTCTAACCACCCCAGTTTGGACCAATTCATGGTGGAGGGAGCCTCTAAACAGCCAAGTTTGGACCAATTCATGGTGGAGGGAGCCTCTAAAAACCCCAGTTTGGACCAATTCATGGTGGAGGGAGCCTCTAACCAGCCCAGTTTGGACCAATTAATGGTGGAGGGAGCCTCTAAACAGCCAAGTTTTGGGAAATTCATGGTGGAGGGAGCCTCTAACCAGCCCAGTTTGGACCAATTCATGGTGGAGGGAGCCTCTAAAAAACCCAGTTTGGACCAATTCATGGTGGAGGGAGCCTCTAAACAGCCCAGTTTGGGCAAATTCATGGTGGAGGGAGCCTCTAACCAGCCCAGTTTGGACCAATTAATGGTGGAGGGAGCCTCTAAACAGCCCAGTTTGGGCAAATTCATGGTGGAGGGAGCCTCTAACCAGCCCAGTTTGGACCAATTCATGGTGGAGGGAGCCTCTAACCAGCCCAGTTTGGGCAAATTCATGGTGGAGGGAGCCTCTAAAAAACCCAGTTTGGACCAATTCATGGTGGAGGGAGCCTCTAACCAGCCCAGTTTGGGCAAATTCATGGTGGAGGGAGCCTCTAACCAGCCCAGTTTGGACCAATTAATGGTGGAGGGAGCCTCTAACCAGCCCAGTTTGGACCAATTCATGGTGGAGGGAGCCTCTAACCAGCCCAGTTTGGACCAATTAATGGTGGAGGGAGCCTCTAAACAGCCAAGTTTTGGGAAATTCATGGTGGAGGGAGCCTCTAACCAGCCCAGTTTGGACCAATTCATGGTGGAGGTGGAGCCTCTAAACAGCCCAGTTTGGGCAAATTTCATGGTGGAGGGAGCCTCTAAAAAACCCAGTTTGGACCAATTCATGGTGGAGGGAGCCTCTAATTAGCCCAGTTTGGACCAATTAATGTGGAGGGAGCCTCTAACCAGCCCAGTTTGGACCAATTAATGGTGGAGGGAGCCTCTAAACAGCCCAGTTTGGGCAAATTCATGGTGGAAGGGAGCCTCTAACCTAGCCCAGTTTGGACCAATTAATGGTGGAGGGAGCCTCTAACCAGCCCCAGTTTGGACCAATTAATGGTGGAGGGAGCCTCTAACCACCCCAGTTTGGACAATTCATGGTGGAGGGAGCCTCTAACCAGCCCAGTTTGGACCAATTAATGGTGGAGGGAGCCTCTAACCAGCCCAGTTTGGACCAATTAATGGTGGAGGGAGCCTCTAACCACCCCAGTTTGGACCAATTCATGGTGGAGGGAGCCTCTAAACAGCCAAGTTTGGACCAATTCATGGTGAAGGGAGCCTCTAACCAGCCCAGTTTGGGCAAATTCATGGTGGAGGGAGCCTCTAAACAGCCCAGTTTGGGCAAATTCATGGTGGAGGGAGCCTCTAACCAGCCCAGTTTGGACCAATTAATGGTGGAGGGAGCCTCTAACCAGCCCAGTTTGGACCAATTAATGGTGGAGGGAGCCTCTAACCACCCCAGTTTGGACCAATTCATGGTGGAGGGAGCCTCTAAACAGCCAGTTTGGACCAATTCATGGTGAAGGGAGCCTCTAAAAACCCGTTTGGACCAATTCATGGTGGAGGGAGCCTCTAACCAGCCCAGTTTGGGCAAATTCATGGTGGAGGGAGCCTCTAAACAGCCCAGTTTGGGCAAATTCATGGTGGAGGGAGCCTCTAACCAGCCCAGTTTGGACCAATTAATGGTGGAGGGAGCCTCTAACCAGCCCAGTTTGGACCAATTAATGGTGGAGGGAGCCTCTAACCACCCCAGTTTGGACCAATTCATGGTGGAGGGAGCCTCTAAACAGCCAAGTTTGGACCAATTCATGGTGGAGGGAGCCTCTAAAAACCCCAGTTTGGACCAATTCATGGTGGAGGGAGCCTCTAACCAGCCCAGTTTGGACCAATTAATGGTGGAGGGAGCCTCTAAACAGCCAAGTTTTGGGAAATTCATGGTGGAGGGAGCCTCTAACCAGCCCAGTTTGGACCAATTCATGGTGGAGGGAGCCTCTAAAAAACCCAGTTTGGACCAATTCATGGTGGAGGGAGCCTCTAACCAGCCCAGTTTGGACCAATTCATGGTGGAGGGAGCCTCTAAACAGCCCAGTTTGGGCAAATTCATGGTGGAGGGAGCCTCTAAAAAACCCAGTTTGGACCAATTCATGGTGGAGGGAGCCTCTAATTAGCCCAGTTTGGACCAATTAATTGTGGAGGGAGCCTCTAACCAGCCCAGTTTGGACCAATTAATGGTGGAGGGAGCCTCTAAACAGCCCAGTTTGGGCAAATTCATGGTGGAGGGAGCCTCTAACCAGCCCAGTTTGGACCAATTAATGGTGGAGGGAGCCTCTAACCAGCCCAGTTTGGACCAATTAATGGTGGAGGGAGCCTCTAACCACCCCAGTTTGGACCAATTCATGGTGGAGGGAGCCTCTAACCAGCCCAGTTTGGACCAATTCATGGTGGAGGGAGCCTCTAAAAAACCCAGTTTGGACCAATTCATGGTGGAGGGAGCCTCTAAACAGCCCAGTTTGGGCAAATTCATGGTGGAGGGAGCCTCTAAAAAACCCAGTTTGGACCAATTCATGGTGGAGGGAGCCTCTAACCAGCCCAGTTTGGACCAATTAATGGTGGAGGGAGCCTCTAAACAGCCAAGTTTGGACCAATTCATGGTGGAGGGAGCCTCTAAAAACCCCAGTTTGGACCAATTCATGGTGGAGGGAGCCTCTAACCAGCCCAGTTTGGACCAATTAATGGTGGAGGGAGCCTCTAACCAGCCCAGTTTGGACCAATTAATGGTGGAGGGAGCCTCTAACCACCCCAGTTTGGACCAATTCATGGTGGAGGGAGCCTCTAAACAGCCAAGTTTGGACCAATTCATGGTGAAGGGAGCCTCTAAAAACCCGTTTGGACCAATTCATGGTGGAGGGAGCCTCTAACCAGCCCAGTTTGGGCAAATTCATGGTGAAGGGAGCCTCTAAACAGCCCAGTTTGGGCAAATTCATGGTGGAGGGAGCCTCTAACCAGCCCAGTTTGGACCAATTAATGGTGGAGGGAGCCTCTAACCAGCCCAGTTTGGACCAATTAATGGTGGAGGGAGCCTCTAACCACCCCAGTTTTGGACCAATTCATGGTGGAGGGAGCCTCTAAACAGCCAAGTTTGGACCAATTCATGGTGGAGGGAGCCTCTAAAAACCCCAGTTTGGACCAATTCATGGTGGAGGGAGCCTCTAACCAGCCCAGTTTGGACCAATTAATGGTGGAGGGAGCCTCTAAACAGCCAAGTTTTGGGAAATTCATGGTGGAGGGAGCCTCTAACCAGCCCAGTTTGGACCAATTCATGGTGGAGGGAGCCTCTAAAAAACCCAGTTTGGACCAATTCATGGTGGAGGGAGCCTCTAAACAGCCCAGTTTGGGCAAATTCATGGTGGAGGGAGCCTCTAACCAGCCCAGTTTGGACCAATTAATGGTGGAGGGAGCCTCTAAACAGCCCAGTTTGGGCAAATTCATGGTGGAGGGAGCCTCTAACCAGCCCAGTTTGGACCAATTCATGGTGGAGGGAGCCTCTAACCAGCCCAGTTTGGGCAAATTCATGGTGGAGGGAGCCTCTAAAAAACCCAGTTTGGACCAATTCATGGTGGAGGGAGCCTCTAACCAGCCCAGTTTGGGCAAATTCATGGTGGAGGGAGCCTCTAACCAGCCCAGTTTGGACCAATTAATGGTGGAGGGAGCCTCTAACCAGCCCAGTTTGGACCAATTCATGGTGGAGGGAGCCTCTAACCAGCCCAGTTTGGACCAATTAATGGTGGAGGGAGCCTCTAAACAGCCAAGTTTTGGGAAATTCATGGTGGAGGGAGCCTCTAACCAGCCCAGTTTGGACCAATTCATGGTGGAGGGAGCCTCTAAACAGCCCAGTTTGGGCAAATTCATGGTGGAGGGAGCCTCTAAAAAACCCAGTTTGGACCAATTCATGGTGGAGGGAGCCTCTAATTAGCCCAGTTTGGACCAATTAATTGTGGAGGGAGCCTCTAACCAGCCCAGTTTGGACCAATTAATGGTGGAGGGAGCCTCTAAACAGCCCAGTTTGGGCAAATTCATGGTGGAGGGAGCCTCTAACCAGCCCAGTTTGGACCAATTAATGTGGAGGGAGCCTCTAACCAGCCCAGTTTGGACCAATTAATGGTGGAGGGAGCCTCTAACCACCCCAGTTTGGACCAATTCATGGTGGAGGGAGCCTCTAACCAGCCCAGTTTGGACCAATTCATGGTGGAGGGAGCCTCTAACCAGCCCAGTTTGGACCAATTAATGGTGGAGGGAGCCTCTAACCACCCCAGTTTGGACCAATTCATGGTGGAGGGAGCCTCTAAAAAACCCAGTTTGGACCAATTCATGGTGGAGGGAGCCTCTAAACAGCCCAGTTTGGGCAAATTCATGGTGGAGGGAGCCTCTAAACAGCCCAGTTTGGGCAAATTCATGGTGGAGGGAGCCTCTAACCAGCCCAGTTTGGACCAATTAATGGTGGAGGGAGCCTCTAACCAGCCCAGTTTGGACCAATTCATGGTGGAGGGAGCCTCTAAACAGCCCAGTTTGGGCAAATTCATGGTGGAAGGAGCCTCTAACCAGCAGAGTTGTGGGAAAGCAGGGTGGAGGGAGCCTCTAACCAGCAGAGTTGGTGGAAATCAGGGTGGAGGGAGCCTCTAACCAGCAGAGTTGGGGGAAATCATGTTGGAGGGAGCCTAGTATTAGCAGAATTGTGCAACGCTTATGGTGGATGAGTATGAGGATGCGGAGGAATTGGAGAGGTTGAGTACAGACATGGAGTTTCATGTTGGGGTGCTTTACACAGGTGGGCACAAAAATGAAGGCTCTATCCAGTGGTGGTTCATTTTTATCAAAGTGAGCCGGTCGGCACTCTCAGCTGACAGACGGGTGCGCTTGTCAGTGATGATGCCACCGGCTGCACTGAACACCCTCTCAGATAGGACGCTGGCGGCAGGACAGGACAGCACCTCCAAGGCATATAGGGCAAGTTCAAGCCACAGGTCCAACTTCGACACCCAATACGTGTAGGGCGCAGAGGGGTCGGAGAGGACAGGGCTGTGGTCGGAAAGGTATTCCCGCAACATGCGCCTATACTTCTCACGCCTGGTGACACTAGGACCCTCCGTGGCGGCACTTTGGCGAGGGGGTGCCATCAAGGTGTCCCAGACCTTAGACAGTGTGCCCCTCGTTTGTGTGGACCGGTGAGAACTTGGTTGCCTACTGGAGGAACTGCCCTCCCTGCCGCCACTGTCACATGCTGGAAACATCTCCATCATATTCTGCACCAATTGCCTGTGGCAAGCATTGATGCGATTGGCCCTCCCCTCTACCGGAATAAAAGACGAGATGTTGTTTTTATACCGGGGGTCAAGGATAGCAAAGATCCAGTACTGGTTGTCCTCCATGATTTTGACAATACGCTTGTCGGTTGTAAAGCACCCCAACATGAACTCAGCCATGTCTGCCACAGTGTTAGTTGGCATGACTCCTCTGGCCCCACCGGAAAGTTCAATCTCCATTTCCTCCTCATCCTCCATGTCTACCCATCCGCGCTGCAACAATGGGACGATTCGAAGTTGCCCGGAAGCCTCCTGTATCACCATCACATCATCGGACAACTCTTCTTCCTCCTCCTCCTCCTCCTCCTCCTCCTCCATTAAACGCAGTGAAGCGGACAGATGTGTGGACCTACTCTCCAGCTGTGACGGATCGGATGCTATCCCTAACTCCTCTGTGTGATCTGAGTTATCCCTGATGTCAATCAGGGATTCTCTCAGAACACACAAGAGCGGGATTGTAAGGCTCACCATCGCATCCTCAGAGCTCACCCTCCTTGTGGACTCCTCAAAGACCCGTAGGATGTCACAAAGGTCTCTCATCCATGGCCACTCATGGATGTGAAACTGAGGCAGCTGACTTTGTGGCACCCTAGGGTTTTGTAGCTGGTATTCCATCAAAGGTCTCTGCTGCTCAACCACTCTATTCAACATCTGAAACGTTGAGTTCCAGCGTGTGGGGACGTCGCACAAAAGCCGGTGTTGTGGCACATGCAGGCGTTGCTGGAGAGATTTTAAGCTAGCAGCGGCTACTGTCGACTTGCGAAAGTGGGCGCACATGCGCCGCACTTTCACCAGTAGCTCTGGAACATTGGGGTAGCTCTTTAGGAAACGTTGCACCACTAGGTTGAAGACGTGGGCCAGGCATGGAACATGTTGGAGTCCGGCAAGCTCCAGAGCTGCTACCAGGTTCCGGCCGTTATCACAAACGACCATGCCTGGGCCCAGGTGCAGCGGCTCAAACCATATTGCCGTCTCATCGAGGAGGGCATCCCTCACCTCGGAGGCAGTGTGCTGTCTGTCCCCCAAGCTGATCAGCTTCAGCACAGCCTGCTGACGTCTACCAACGCCAGTGCTGCAACGTTTCCAACTCGTAGCTGGGGTCAATCTAACAGCGGAGGAGGAGGCGGTGGCGGAGGAGGAGGCGGAGGAGGAGGCGGTAGAGGAGGAGGAGGAGGGGGGTGTTCTTCTCGTGTCCCTGCCAGGAATGTTAGGCGGGGAGACGAGGTACACCGGGCCAGTTTGGGAAGCAGTCCCAGCCTCAACTACATTTACCCAGTGTGCCGTCAGTGAAATGTAGCGTCCCTGTCCGCATGCACTTGTCCACGCGTCGGTGGTCAAGTGGACCTTTGTGCAAAGCGCGGAACTAAGGGCCCGCCTGATGTTGAGTGACACGTGCTGGTGCAAGGCGGGGACGGCACACCGGGAGAAGTAGTGACGGCTAGGGACGGCATAGCGAGGTGCCGCAGTTGCCATCAGGTCCAGGAAGGCGGGAGTTTCAACAAGCCGGAACGCCAACATCTCCTGGGCCAGCAGTTTAGCGATGTTGGCGTTCAAGGCTTGCGCGTGTGGGTGGTTAGCAGTGTATTTCTGCCGCCGCTCCAATGTCTGAGAGATGGTGGGTTGTTGTAAAGAAACGCCTGATGGTGCCTTTGATGGTGCAGGAGAAGGAGATAAGACAGGACCAGGGAGGATGAGGTAGAAGTCAACAAAGTGGCGGAGGCAGATGAAGTGGTGTCCTGGCTCGTCCTCTGGAGTGCATCGCCAGCACAGTCAGCAGTGGCAGTGGCAGAGGCAGAGGCAGAGGCAGTGGCAGTGGCGTGAACGGCAGGCGGCCTTTGTCCTGCCGTTGCTGCCTGCCACTGATTCCAGTGCTTGGATTCCAAATGACGGCGCATTGAAGTGGTGGACAGGTTGCTCTTCTCAGAGCCCCTAATCAATTTCGAGAGGCAAATTGTGCAGACAACACTATATCTGTCCTCGGGCGCATTCCTTGAAAAAACTCCACACCTTCGAGAAACGTGCCCTCGAGGTGGGAGTTTTTCGGGGCTGGGTACGAACTGGAACATCTTGGGAGATTCCGGGTGTGGCCTGGCTTCGCCTAAGCTGCTGACCTCTGCCTCTGCCTCTAGCTACCCTTTTTGGTGCTGCACCTGCCTCAACATCCACACTACTTTCCCCGCTTGACATCCCCCCTGTCCAGGTCGGGTCAGTGTCCTCATCATCCACCACTTCCTCTTCCAACTCCTGTCTCATCTCCTCCTCCCGCACAATGCGCCAGTCAACTGGATGCCCTGACGGCAACTGCGTCACATCATCGTCGATGAGGGTGGGTTGCTGGTCATCCACCACCAAATCGAACGGAGATGGAGGAGACTCTAGTGTTTGAGCATCTGGACACAGATGCTCCTCTGTTAGGTTCGTGGAATCGTGACGTGGAGAGGCAGGTTGAGGGACAATGAAAGGAGCGGAGAACAGCTCTGGGGAGCAGGGACAGTTTGGGTTATTGTTCTGTAAAGCTTCGGAATTTTGGGAGGAGGAAGACAAGACTGTTGGGTAATAGGAGGAGAGGAGGCAGAGTCTGACTGGCTGCTGGACAATGTGCTGTAAGCGTTCTCTGACAGCCATTGCAAGACCTGTTCCTGGTTCTCGGGCCTACTAAGGTTTGTACCCTGCAGTTTAGTTAATGTGGCAAGCAACCCTGGCACTGTGGAGTGGCGCAATGCTTGCTGCCCCACAGGAGTAGGCACGGGACGCCCTGTGGCTTCACTGCTACCTTGCTCCCCAGAACCATTCCCCCGACCTCGCCCACGGCCTCGTCCACGTCCCTTTCCGGGAGCCTTGCGCATTTTGAATTCCTAGTTAGAAATTGGCACTGTATACCAGTAGTAAAAATTGTGGGTGCACGTAACCCCAATATATTCTTTGAATTCCCAGTCAGACACTGGCACTATATGGCAGTAGCAAGAAATGAGGGTATTTGTATTCCCAATATACTCTTTGAATTCCCAGTCAGACAATGGCACTGTATACCAGTAGTAAAAATTGTGGGTGCACGTAACCCCAATATATTCTTTGAATTCCCAGTCAGACACGGCACTATATGGCAGTAGCAAGAAATGAGGGTATTTGTATTCCCAATATACTCTTTGAATTCCCAGTCAGACAATGGCACTGTATACCAGTAGTAAAAATTGTGGGTGCACGTAACCCCAATATATTCTTTGAATTACCAGTCAGAAACTGGCACTATATGGCAGTAGCAAGAAATGAGGGTATTTATAACCCCAATATATTCTTTGAATTCCCAGTCAGACAATGGCACTGTATACCAGTAGTAAAAATTGTGGGTGCACGTAACCCCAATATATTCTTTGAATTACCAGTCAGAAACTGGCACTATATGGCAGTAGCAAGAAATGAGGGTATTTGTATTCCCAATATACTCTTTGAATTCCCAGTCAGACAATGGCACTGTATACCAGTAGTAAAAATTGTGGGTGCACGTAACCCCAATATATTCTTTGAATTACCAGTCAGAAACTGGCACTATATGGCAGTAGCAAGAAATGAGGGTATTTATAACCCCAATATATTCTTTGAATTCCCAGTCAGACAATGGCACTGTATACCAGTAGTAAAAATTGTGGGTGCACGTAACCCCAATATATTCTTTGAATTCCCAGTCAGAAACTGGCACTATATGGCAGTAGCAAGAAATGAGGGTATTTGTATTCCCATATACTCTTTGAATTCCCAGTCAGACAATGGCACTGTATACCAGTAGTAAAAATTGTGGGTGCACGTAACCCCAATATATTCTTTGAATTACCAGTCAGAAACTGGCACTATATGGCAGTAGCAAGAAATGAGGGTATTTATAACCCCAATATATTCTTTGAATTCCCAGTCAGACAATGGCACTGTATACCAGTAGTAAAAATTGTGGGTGCACGTAACCCCAATATATTCTTTGAATTCCCAGTCAGAAACTGGCACTATATGGCAGTAGCAAGAAATGAGGGTATTTGTATTCCCAATATATTCTTTGAATTCCCAGTCAGACAATGGCACTGTATACCAGTAGTAAAAATTGTGGGTGCACGTAACCCCAATATATTCTTTGAATTACCAGTCAGAAACTGGCACTATATGGCAGTAGCAAGAAATGAGGGTATTTATAACCCCAATATATTCTTTGAATTCCCAGTCAGACAATGGCACTGTATACCAGTAGTAAAAATTGTGGGTGCACGTAACCCCAATATATTCTTTGAATTCCCAGTCAGACACTGGCACTATATGGCAGTAGCAAGAAATGAGGGTATTTGTATTCCCAATATACTCTTTGAATTCCCAGTCAGACAATGGCACTGTATACCAGTAGTAAAAATTGTGGGTGCACGTAACCCCAATATATTCTTTGAATTACCAGTCAGAAACTGGCACTATATGGCAGTAGCAAGAAATGAGGGTATTTATAACCCCAATATATTCTTTGAATTCCCAGTCAGACAATGGCACTGTATACCAGTAGTAAAAATTGTGGGTGCACGTAACCCCAATATATTCTTTGAATTACCAGTCAGAAACTGGCACTATATGGCAGTAGCAAGAAATGAGGGTATTTGTATTCCCAATATACTCTTTGAATTCCCAGTCAGACAATGGCACTGTATACCAGTAGTAAAAATTGTGGGTGCACGTAACCCCAATATATTCTTTGAATTACCAGTCAGAAACTGGCACTATATGGCAGTAGCAAGAAATGAGGGTATTTATAACCCCAATATATTCTTTGAATTCCCAGTCAGACAATGGCACTGTATACCAGTAGTAAAAATTGTGGGTGCACGTAACCCCAATATATTCTTTGAATTCCCAGTCAGAAACTGGCACTATATGGCAGTAGCAAGAAATGAGGGTATTTGTATTCCCAATATACTCTTTGAATTCCCAGTCAGACAATGGCACTGTATACCAGTAGTAAAAATTGTGGGTGCACGTAACCCCAATATATTCTTTGAATTACCAGTCAGAAACTGGCACTATATGGCAGTAGCAAGAAATGAGGGTATTTATAACCCCAATATATTCTTTGAATTCCCAGTCAGACAATGGCACTGTATACCAGTAGTAAAAATTGTGGGTGCACGTAACCCCAATATATTCTTTGAATTCCCAGTCAGACACTGGCACTATATGGCAGTAGCAAGAAATGAGGGTATTTGTATTCCCAATATACTCTTTGAATTCCCAGTCAGACAATGGCACTGTATACCAGTAGTAAAAATTGTGGGTGCACGTAACCCCAATATATTCTTTGAATTCCCAGTCAGAAACTGGCACTATATGGCAGTAGCAAGAAATGAGGGTATTTGTATTCCCAATATACTCTTTGAATTCCCAGTCAGACAATGGCACTGTATACCAGTAGTAAAAATTGTGGGTGCACGTAACCCCAATATATTCTTTGAATTACCAGTCAGAAACTGGCACTATATGGCAGTAGCAAGAAATGAGGGTATTTATAACCCCAATATATTCTTTGAATTCCCAGTCAGACAATGGCACTGTATACCAGTAGTAAAAATTGTGGGTGCACGTAACCCCAATATATTCTTTGAATTCCCAGTCAGAAACTGGCACTATATGGCAGTAGCAAGAAATGAGGGTATTTGTATTCCCAATATATTCTTTGAATTCCCAGTCAGACAATGGCACTGTATACCAGTAGTAAAAATTGTGGGTGCACGTAACCCCAATATATTCTTTGAATTACCAGTCAGAAACTGGCACTATATGGCAGTAGCAAGAAATGAGGGTATTTATAACCCCAATATATTCTTTGAATTCCCAGTCAGACAATGGCACTGTATACCAGTAGTAAAAATTGTGGGTGCACGTAACCCCAATATATTCTTTGAATTCCCAGTCAGACACTGGCACTATATGGCAGTAGCAAGAAATGAGGGTATTTGTATTCCCAATATACTCTTTGAATTCCCAGTCAGACAATGGCACTGTATACCAGTAGTAAAAATTGTGGGTGCACGTAACCCCAATATATTCTTTGAATTACCAGTCAGAAACTGGCACTATATGGCAGTAGCAAGAAATGAGGGTATTTATAACCCCAATATATTCTTTGAATTCCCAGTCAGACAATGGCACTGTATACCAGTAGTAAAAATTGTGGGTGCACGTAACCCCAATATATTCTTTGAATTACCAGTCAGAAACTGGCACTATATGGCAGTAGCAAGAAATGAGGGTATTTGTATTCCCAATATACTCTTTGAATTCCCAGTCAGACAATGGCACTGTATACCAGTAGTAAAAATTGTGGGTGCACGTAACCCCAATATATTCTTTGAATTACCAGTCAGAAACTGGCACTATATGGCAGTAGCAAGAAATGAGGGTATTTATAACCCCAATATATTCTTTGAATTCCCAGTCAGACAATGGCACTGTATACCAGTAGTAAAAATTGTGGGTGCACGTAACCCCAATATATTCTTTGAATTCCCAGTCAGAAACTGGCACTATATGGCAGTAGCAAGAAATGAGGGTATTTGTATTCCCAATATACTCTTTGAATTCCCAGTCAGACAATGGCACTGTATACCAGTAGTAAAAATTGTGGGTGCACGTAACCCCAATATATTCTTTGAATTACCAGTCAGAAACTGGCACTATATGGCAGTAGCAAGAAATGAGGGTATTTATAACCCCAATATATTCTTTGAATTCCCAGTCAGACAATGGCACTGTATACCAGTAGTAAAAATTGTGGGTGCACGTAACCCCAATATATTCTTTGAATTCCCAGTCAGACACTGGCACTATATGGCAGTAGCAAGAAATGAGGGTATTTGTATTCCCAATATACTCTTTGAATTCCCAGTCAGACAATGGCACTGTATACCAGTAGTAAAAATTGTGGGTGCACGTAACCCCAATATATTCTTTGAATTACCAGTCAGAAACTGGCACTATATGGCAGTAGCAAGAAATGAGGGTATTTGTATTCCCAATATACTCTTTGAATTCCCAGTCAGACAATGGCACTGTATACCAGTAGTAAAAATTGTGGGTGCACGTAACCCCAATATATTCTTTGAATTACCAGTCAGAAACTGGCACTATATGGCAGTAGCAAGAAATGAGGGTATTTATAACCCCAATATATTCTTTGAATTCCCAGTCAGACAATGGCACTGTATACCAGTAGTAAAAATTGTGGGTGCACGTAACCCCAATATATTCTTTGAATTCCCAGTCAGAAACTGGCACTATATGGCAGTAGCAAGAAATGAGGGTATTTGTATTCCCAATATATTCTTTGAATTCCCAGTCAGACAATGGCACTGTATACCAGTAGTAAAAATTGTGGGTGCACGTAACCCCAATATATTCTTTGAATTACCAGTCAGAAACTGGCACTATATGGCAGTAGCAAGAAATGAGGGTATTTATAACCCCAATATATTCTTTGAATTCCCAGTCAGACAATGGCACTGTATACCAGTAGTAAAAATTGTGGGTGCACGTAACCCCAATATATTCTTTGAATTCCCAGTCAGACACTGGCACTATATGGCAGTAGCAAGAAATGAGGGTATTTGTATTCCCAATATACTCTTTGAATTCCCAGTCAGACAATGGCACTGTATACCAGTAGTAAAAATTGTGGGTGCACGTAACCCCAATATATTCTTTGAATTACCAGTCAGAAACTGGCACTATATGGCAGTAGCAAGAAATGAGGGTATTTATAACCCCAATATATTCTTTGAATTCCCAGTCAGACAATGGCACTGTATACCAGTAGTAAAAATTGTGGGTGCACGTAACCCCAATATATTCTTTGAATTACCAGTCAGAAACTGGCACTATATGGCAGTAGCAAGAAATGAGGGTATTTGTATTCCCAATATACTCTTTGAATTCCCAGTCAGACAATGGCACTGTATACCAGTAGTAAAAATTGTGGGTGCACGTAACCCCAATATATTCTTTGAATTACCAGTCAGAAACTGGCACTATATGGCAGTAGCAAGAAATGAGGGTATTTATAACCCCAATATATTCTTTGAATTCCCAGTCAGACAATGGCACTGTATACCAGTAGTAAAAATTGTGGGTGCACGTAACCCCAATATATTCTTTGAATTCCCAGTCAGAAACTGGCACTATATGGCAGTAGCAAGAAATGAGGGTATTTGTATTCCCAATATACTCTTTGAATTCCCAGTCAGACAATGGCACTGTATACCAGTAGTAAAAATTGTGGGTGCACGTAACCCCAATATATTCTTTGAATTACCAGTCAGAAACTGGCACTATATGGCAGTAGCAAGAAATGAGGGTATTTATAACCCCAATATATTCTTTGAATTCCCAGTCAGACAATGGCACTGTATACCAGTAGTAAAAATTGTGGGTGCACGTAACCCCAATATATTCTTTGAATTCCCAGTCAGACACTGGCACTATATGGCAGTAGCAAGAAATGAGGGTATTTGTATTCCCAATATACTCTTTGAATTCCCAGTCAGACAATGGCACTGTATACCAGTAGTAAAAATTGTGGGTGCACGTAACCCCAATATATTCTTTGAATTACCAGTCAGAAACTGGCACTATATGGCAGTAGCAAGAAATGAGGGTATTTGTATTCCCAATATACTCTTTGAATTCCCAGTCAGACAATGGCACTGTATACCAGTAGTAAAAATTGTGGGTGCACGTAACCCCAATATATTCTTTGAATTACCAGTCAGAAACTGGCACTATATGGCAGTAGCAAGAAATGAGGGTATTTATAACCCCAATATATTCTTTGAATTCCCAGTCAGACAATGGCACTGTATACCAGTAGTAAAAATTGTGGGTGCACGTAACCCCAATATATTCTTTGAATTCCCAGTCAGAAACTGGCACTATATGGCAGTAGCAAGAAATGAGGGTATTTGTATTCCCAATATACTCTTTGAATTCCCAGTCAGACAATGGCACTGTATACCAGTAGTAAAAATTGTGGGTGCACGTAACCCCAATATATTCTTTGAATTACCAGTCAGAAACTGGCACTATATGGCAGTAGCAAGAAATGAGGGTATTTATAACCCCAATATATTCTTTGAATTCCCAGTCAGACAATGGCACTGTATACCAGTAGTAAAAATTGTGGGTGCACGTAACCCCAATATATTCTTTGAATTCCCAGTCAGAAACTGGCACTATATGGCAGTAGCAAGAAATGAGGGTATTTGTATTCCCAATATATTCTTTGAATTCCCAGTCAGACAATGGCACTGTATACCAGTAGTAAAAATTGTGGGTGCACGTAACCCCAATATATTCTTTGAATTACCAGTCAGAAACTGGCACTATATGGCAGTAGCAAGAAATGAGGGTATTTATAACCCCAATATATTCTTTGAATTCCCAGTCAGACAATGGCACTGTATACCAGTAGTAAAAATTGTGGGTGCACGTAACCCCAATATATTCTTTGAATTCCCAGTCAGAAACTGGCACTATATGGCAGTAGCAAGAAATGAGGGTATTTGTATTCCCAATATACTCTTTGAATTCCCAGTCAGACAATGGCACTGTATACCAGTAGTAAAAATTGTGGGTGCACGTAACCCCAATATATTCTTTGAATTACCAGTCAGAAACTGGCACTATATGGCAGTAGCAAGAAATGAGGGTATTTGTATTCCCAATATATTCTTTGAATTCCCAGTCAGACAATGGCACTGTATACCAGTAGTAAAAATTGTGGGTGTATATAGCCCCAATTCTATTGCTAGGGGACTTGCAGGGTATTTCTGGGGTGAAGGTGGGGGGGCACACCGTTGGAACGGGTATCGGGGTATATATCGGGTATACGGGAATACACTGACAGTGTATTCCATTCAGGATCCTGGGAAAGCTGGGTTGCGGCGATTGAGCCCGTCAGTGCCACGTTACACTGACAAGCTTCTCCCTGGAATTTAGCTCTTACAAGAGCTGTTGGTTGTCTTCTCCTTCCTATCCTAGCCTGTCCCTGCCTACCCAGAATCTAAGCCCTAGCTAGCTGGACGGAAACCTCCGTCCTCGGTGAATTGCAAGCTCAGAATGACGCGAAGCTGGGCGGCGCTGTTCTTTTAAATTAGAGGTCACATGTTTTCGGCAGCCAATGGGTTTTGCCTACTTTTTTCAACGTCACCGGTGTCGTAGTTCCTGTCCCACCTACCCTGCGCTGTTATTGGAGCAAAAAAGGCGCCAGGGAAGGTGGGAGGGGAATCGAGTAATGGCGCACTTTACCACGCGGTGTTCGATTCGATTCGAACATGCCGAACAGCCTAATATCCGATCGAACATGAGTTCGATAGAACACTGTTCGCTCATCTCTAGTCTAGTCTCCTCTAAAATCTATTCTGAGTACATCAGTCCTCATTTAATGCACCTGGTCTTTTACTTTTCCTCCTATAGTTCACCTCTTAGATTAATAAAAGGAATATACCAGTAAGAAACATTTACCCACTAGGTAGATGGCAAATATTAGACTGGTTATCACCCATGGTTCAGTTGTTGGAGGAGGGCAGGGGTCCGGTCACAACACAAAGGAAAGGGGGCAGAAAGGGGCATATTTGGGCGTATTGACAAGAAATGTTTTGGCAGATAAAGGGCAGGGTTTTGACAAGGGGGTGTGGTATCTGTCACTTTGAGGGAAAGTATTGACGCTTCACTACTAATAGCAAAACTGTCTTACTTGTCAATAGCAACCAATCACAGCACAGCTTTTATTTTTCACCTCTTAAAAAAATAAAAGTTGCATTGTGATTGGTTGCTATGGGCAACAAAGATGGTTTTGCTGGTCTAATGGCAAATAGGTTTAAAATGAATTAAGTTTTTTGATTAAAATTAAAAATCCCAGCATGTTAGGTTAAGGCATACATATATCTGTGACTGAATAGGCCAGCAGAAATTCATTGACATTGTAGAATCATCTCAGATGACAGACACAACAGAAACCAAATAACAACTATTATGATCTGTGGGGCAATGATTCCTGTAGAGGATCCATCCTTTAACTGTACTGAATAATGGAAAGATGGCTAGACCATTGTAGCAAATAAGCCCCCTGACCTCTTGTGTCCCCCCTATCTCCTCATAGAATGTAAGCTCTTGTGAGCAGGGCTCTCACTCCTACTGTATGATATGTTTTTGATATTGTAATTTCTCTTATTATCCATTCAAGTATCCTCTGATTTGTAAAGTGCTGCAGAATATGTTGCCACTATATAATAATAATAATAATAATAATAATAATAATAATAATAATAATAATAATAATAATGTCTATTGCAAGTTTGAGCCTAGTCTAATTCTCCCCTGGATCTCAAAACCACAGCCACATGAGCTAACACTGTAGGAATCATATACAGTATTATGAAGTCATAGACCTCTGTGTACTGCCCTCAGTTGCCTTGATGGCACAACATATTCACCACATATTGTAAATGTCTAGAGAAGAATAAGTGCATAACATGCTGTGGATTATCTCACATTCGCATACATACATATACATATCTTTCTGGAATTATGCAAAGGTACAACATGAACTATAGTCACCTATTAGTGCTAGAAGGACCTACAACATGGATCTGTAATAACACTGTGCTTATGGATACAACAATATTCAGTTGTATCCACACAATAAAGTAAATGCAGACTTACCAACGAAGAAAATTACTGAAGAAAGATGTCATAACCACATTTCCAGAATCCATGCTGACATCAACTGAATTATTATTTTTCTATTAAATTGTACTTGCACTGCCAAAAGGGGTTTATCCAGATTTAAGCAAGCAGCAAGAAGTTATATCACGATGGACAGTAATGCCTGGAAACTATTTTCTTGACTGGCGTACTTTTAATCCTTGTGGATATAGCTATTTCAGCTATTAGATTTATGGCATATCTCCAGCAACGTGATCATTTCCCTCAGTGCATTAGTTCATTATGTTTCCCTTATTTCTGCTACATAATCTTAATGCATGTTCTGACAATTTTCCTTTCTTTGGCTCGGCCACCAATCTCACATTTCAGTTCATGTCTGGCTGACTACTGAGCTGCTGAGATATAATCAGCATTTTTACACCCTGGGTTATTCATTATCAAGAGATCTAGGTCTGGTTAATATGTACTAAGTTTAACAGCTACAAAAACACAGATGAGACTGATAGGAAGGATTCGGTGAGCCTGTAAATTGCAATGGACCTTGAGTAATGCAGAAAAGAAATCCGCCAGGTTAGCATGGAATTTGAGGCAGAAATGTGGTTTAACAACATACAATATTTTTATGTGCACGCTCCCATCTAACACAAATATCATAAATGTCTTGTCTAAATCCCCATACCATTATGTGGCAAAGTGCCCGGATTATACACTTGGTAACACAGCAAAGAAGTGAAATTTCATAATATTGCTGTGTCATAATATAGACATATCAGTGTTCTGGAGAATTGATTCATGGACCAGCAGAATATTATGGTCAGGGTATGCTTTGGGGCCACGCAACAGAGGCCTGGACCTACTGTACCTTGTGAACTATGGTAATTTCTGTGAAGGTAAGGGTAAGTTAAATGGAACATCACTAGACTATGTTTCCTCTATCCAAACCTTTACTAAACTCTCCTAAATTACTGTTACATATGATTCTAGTACCCCTGCTCATGTAGGTATTCAGTACTCCACCTCCCTCTGTAACAGTTGCGCTAAGGCCATACGAGCACTGTATCCTAAGGTGAAAGTATGTGTGTTTAGATGTTTGTGTGTTTGGATGTTTGTTCCCCAATCACGCCTAAAGGGGCGAATGAATTTACCTGAAATTTAACACATACATACCTTGGGTCGCGGATTGAATGACAGGCTACTTGGTATCCCCGTTCTCCACCGGGATTCACGTCCGCTGATAGTGATTGTCACTGCAGCGTTCGCTGAAGGACCTGAGATGACGTCATCCCAGGCCCTTCAGCCGCTCACCCCGTTGGCTGGCGCTTCTCTGTGTGGGCGGAGCTATCGGGCGCACAGCAAACAAACCAACATGGCGTCGCTGTGCGCTCCGCAGCGACTGGAACAAGCGTCTGTGCTGTGTACCAGGGAGACGTGCAGGGCTTGCTGTCATGTCAGTGGAGTTAGGGTATTTTACGGAGGGGGGCCTTCTAAACAGAGTGGGGTGGGGGTTAGGGGTACAGGGGGCCATAAGAGGGGGGGTCTGCAGGAAAAAGGGGAAGGGGAAGGTTGACATGGTGTGCCGCGGGAGGGAGAGGGGTAAGAGGTGCGGGGGGGGGGGGGGATGGAAAGTGAATGGTGCCGCGGGGAGGGGGGGATGGCCAGGCCCATCGCAGAGAGAAGGGGGCTGATGCAGGAAGCGGCACCAGCACAGGGGCCAAGGGTGGCTGCGGGAAGCCGGGAACAGGCGGTAGGTAAAGACCAGCCGAGGACCAAATGGGACAGGGGCACACAAGAGTGGACATGGTGGCACACACCGGATCATAACCAACGACAGCCCGACTTTTTCAGGTGGCCTCTGATAGATTCACCTCACATGCGGGGCATGGCGATGGACAATGTGCGCTACAGAGTGCCCAGCGACATGAATAAGATGACCTCGCATATGTGGAGGACAGAGCAGGCAGCCATCGGTGGAGCCCGCCGCCCCACCTGGAGAGATAAGTCCGCCTGGGCCCCGGGGATGGGAAACTCAAGGAGTGACTGAGACACACTTCCCCAGACCGCCGTCTTCCCCTAGCATGGCATGCATGGCCTGCACACTACAGATCCTATGCACACCAGCACACTAGGGGCACGGAGGCTGGGGGGGAGGAGGCCCAGGCTTGGGGGTGGGGAGGGGAGTCCATGGTCACGGGGGTGGCGGGCTTACTGTAAAGGAGGTTGCAGCAGGGGGAGGGAAGGGTCCCTGTAAAGTGGGACGGGGTATGGGGGATGGGGAGGGGGCAAGGTTATGCAGGGGGTGCAAAGGGGACCAAGACCGGGGTCGCAGGTGGGGGGGGGGGGGAGGGGGCCGTAGTCGCAGGGGAGGAAAGAGGGCAGAGGTCATGGAGGAGGGGTGATGGAAAGGAGGCCCGGGGTTGCGGGGGGTGGTGGAAAGGGACGAGGGGGGTTGGAAGAGGGACACAATGGGGGGGCCAGAGCCTGAGCTGAAGGTGGGTCGCGCACAGCAGGAACCCTGCCGCGGACGAAGTTGCGGGTACTGCTAGTGGTCTATAGATTCTCACATGTAACATTCTATCTATCACAATTCTTTATTAAACATAGTTGAAAAAGTCTTGGAAAGGCAAAATGTTTTTGGAGTAAAGATATGATTTTCTGATATGGTTATTGACTGCGGGATGCTTATGGCCGATATTCTTTGCTGAATTTGTTAATTGGTATGAGTGAGACAGATTATTACTAGGTTCACACTAGTGTTTGAGTCCCAGTACATTTCACTTAAAATAGACAGAAAAAAATGTCCTGGAAGGAGGAAACCAGGCAGAAACCTGGTGAACCCTATTATAGTCTATGGGGTCTGTGGGTTTTGCGTGTAGCTACTTTCTGAGCAGATAGGGTTTCCTTTTTTCAGGTCGCCAAGCAGATCATAACACTTGCGTGAACCTAGTAGACATGTAATGAGCTCATACTGTATAACCCCTATATTAAAGGGATCCTGTCATTAAAATGTTTTTTTTTTTTTCTGACTAAAATGTAGGAATAGCCTTAAGAAAGGCTATTCTTCTCCTACCTTTAGATGTCTTCTCCATGTTGCTGTTCGGTAGAAATTCCGGTCTTCTTCGGTATGCAAATGAGTTCTCTCACAGCACTGGAGGCGCACACCAGCACTCAAACAGCACTGGGGACGTCCCCAATACTGTGAGAGAACTCTCCAGCGCCGCCTCTATCTTCTTCTGGAATGGCCTCTCCCTGCGTCTTCTTCCGGCGCTGGGGGTCAAACCTCTACACATGTGCAGCCGGCTTTGCTATTGGACCTCGGGCAGAGCTGACTGCACATGTGTGCGGCCATTTCTTTGTGGCCGCGTACGTGCATGCAAGGGACCTGGAAGCAGGGGACGCAGGAGCGCAGACAGAAGGGGGCTGGCATTCTCCGCACAGTGCTGCAGAAGCTCCGGCCCTGCTCCTGACAGATTTAATTGTCAATTTGACTCTATGCATTGCAAAGAATAAAATCTTCTGTGAAGTCCACAGCAGTTCTGACACCGATTGAAAAGCTGCAGCATGTCTAGAATTCACTTCCGAGTAAGGCAGGGGCCCTGTGTTGTGACATTTGCCACAGACTAAATGCTGCAATTTACATTATCTACAAAGTGGATGGGATTCTCGCTAATCCCATCCATATAATGCAGAAAACAAGCTGCACCAGAAATTCAGCATTTTTGTAAATCGCAGCATATCAATTATACCTATGGAAATGCTGGCGTTTTCCATATAGGTGTAATAGAGGCAAAAAATATGCAGACTTTCTGTAAAAAACACTGCAGAAAAAATGTGAAGCATTTCTGCAGTGGCCTATTCTGCAGCATTTTTTGCAGGGATTCGTGTCTTGCCTAAGCCTCAATAAGGTTTGTTAAAACCCCATTTACTAGAATTGTACTTGTGTAATTTCCCTGTCGATTCCACATCCAAAATTCTGCAACGACTAAGCAATGTGTGAATCCACTCCAAGTCTGAGTTATTCTAACAGATTTATTGAACAGTTGCATAGATCAGTGGATACACTTGCTAACAAATAACGAAACATTGTGTGACTTAGTCAAGTCTGATAGAATAGCCTACCCACATATACTTATAATGTCTATTTAGTGCCAGTTATTTATGGGTGTGACATATCTATTGACAAGAACATTGTACATATGGCGGCAGGTATTTTGCTCCTCAGTTAATATAGCTAATGGAGAAATCAATACAAATTTCCAATCTAACCTCCAGATTGAACCGACAAGAATCACGAGCCCTTCTGTCATGTAAGCACATGTAATCCCTTCCTGCCAAACCAATGTATTATTGCATTCTGTAATCCAATTATTCCTCGCACGGGCCCATTATATGACTTGTTGACTTTTCTAAATCGTTTATAACCTGGTTGTAAAGTGACCTGTTTCATCTCCTAACTTTTCTGTTTTATGTGTAGTATAGAACATACAATACAATAAAATACATCATCTACTGTATTACTATATGTTATTCACTTGTCCCTGTCAATTCTGTGAAACCAAAATGATACTCATGGGTATACAGTGACACGTGTCATATGTGTCTTTCACTCTAGACCTAGGCAGATCAGCATTCAGAATTCTAGAGAGACTATGTCCAATTGAAATAAATGGTAGTTACATACTTGGTATACTGCCCCCTGGTGTTTATTTGTTTTGCTTTTAGAATGTCCACCAAATCTATCCATTGCTGGTAAGAAAAAGACACTAGTAGTGCACTTGTAGTTACTGACCAGTCTATGCAATGTCAGAAATCACTTCACTACCCATGTGCAAGAGGATCTGTGCAAAGCGACTATACTACTGGACATATGTCATCAGCAGCAGTGGACATATTTGGTGGGTATTCTGAGAACAAACCAAAAGCACACCAGTGTTGTTTAACAGTTCCAATTGAATTTTTTTTGTATGTCTAAGAATTGCAATATTTAATTGTGAGACAACATCTTTAAAGCCATGTAGATAGCATGCTGCATATAACCACCTCATACCTCCAGACTAGGTAGAACTGGCGGTTTTGTATTGAACATAACTGTTGTCTTGGAGAACAAATACCATATCATAAAATCAATAAAACAAGTACCAGTGGCATGTAGGGGTTTACTTTATCTGCAGAATTATCGCTGCAATTCTCTCAGGACTCCTATTGCCTAATCATAGTATTTTCCAGCTTAGGCTAAGGCCCCATGCAGCAAAGCGTGGCAAAAAAAATGCTGTGGGAAAAAAATGCATCATCACTTTTTTTTCTAAAGCATTTTTCATTGCTTTTTTTTTAGGTAGGGTTCACACTAGCATTGGTGTCCGCTCAGAAGGTGTCCGTTTAAAAAACCCTAAAACGGACACCTATCATAACGGACAGTAACTGATGGCTGTCAGTTACTGTCCGTTATAGATCCATTGCCCATAGACCTCAATGTTAAACAAATAACGGACACTTACTGTCCATTTTTTCAAACGGACAGAAAAGTCCTGCATGTAGGATTTTTTTGTGCGCTTGAAAAAAACAGACATGGTTGTAAACGGACACTAAAGGACACAAGATAAAATCCCATTGAATGGATGGGAATGAATGGAATGGAAATTAATGGAATGGAAATTGTAAACGGACCAGCTAGTATCAGTTTTGCCCCTGACTACGGCACATTGTGGGGCATCTCTGCCTCTTTGCCCTGATTGCCACTTTTTTATACCACAGTTATACCAGTCACTGGTGTAGATCTACGATCAAGAACTAAAATTGTAAGGGTAAATTCACACATAGTTTTTTGGTCGGGATTTTGAGGCCGTATCCACCTCAAAATCATGACCAAAAATACGGCTCCCATTGAAATCAATGGGAGCCGCTTAAGAGTTTTTTCCAGGAGCTGTTTCTTCCGGCTCCTGGAAAAAGAAGCGAGATGCTCGCGATCGCTTTGCGATTTGGCCTGAAGACACTCCCTCCTCTGGACTAGGCCCATTCATTGGCCCTAATCTGGAGCGGAGTGCGCGGCTGGATGCCGTTGCAGTGCACCGGCTTTCAGTCGCGGCTACCCGGCTTTTGGACCTCCTCCTTATGTTCCAGACCAAAAAACTACATATGAACTTACCCTAAGAGGCCAGAGCCTCGTAGTAATTCTAGCAAGTCATACGCCTGTGAAGGAATGCATTAAGACTGCCATAAGGATCACCACTCTTAATAAATTCCACCCAATATCTGGTACATTTAACACAATGAGCACACCTTGCAAGCAAGCTTTTATATAGTTTTGCCTGCACCCTGAAAGTTCATAAATAACCCCAGAAAAATGGCGCTCTTATCTTAGTATATGTGGCCTACAATAGTCTGTTCCTGCAGTCACATCTATTTCACTCCCACCAGCCCCCTCTTAGTATGATCTAACAGATTTCAGAACCTAAAGGTCATATATAATGAATATCTATGGAGATCTAGAATATAATGCATTCTATAAAATGCTCTGTGACTTTCTTCTGTTACAAATAATAGGAACATTTGATTAAAGGTTGTTCAGTGTTTTCCATTAGGCAGACCATTTATACTGAATGCCACAGAATCCATCTTGAGACGCACAAAGGAAACAGTTGCTATTGTCATTGTTATTTAGAATCTTTTGTTATGACATTATGGGATATATATTACAGAGAAAAATCTTCATCATTTGTATCTTTTTTTCTGAAGGCTTTATTCATTCCAAGTTTGTGGTGTGCTGTGTACAGTACAGAGAACCTCACATCCTGTGTTTTTACTGTATAAAATTACCTCTATAATATTTTACATGTTATATACATGCTATAAATCCAGTAAATTGACATCTGGATTACTGGCTAAAGCTATTATATTATTGCATGGTTGCTTAAATGTTTGCTGTCGTGACCTCCAGTAGACTGGGTTCACACACAGGACATGGATTAGCCAATGGGGATTTGCTGGCAGCTAATCTGCTGCGATATACAACCTTTCAAAACTGCATGATAACCTGAGCAATTTCATAAGGAATTCCACTGTAAAGAATAAACACTCTATTTGGGATAGAGAATTAGACATGGACCTAGTCCAGTAATGGCGAACCTATGGCACGGGTGCCAGAGGTAGCACTCAGAGCGTTCTCTGTGGGCACCCATCTGTGGCACAGATCATACTGTGTGGAGGCCACTGTGGAGCAAAATGTACTGCGTGTGGTCCAATGTGCAGCAGACTGTACTGAGTGTTGGCCCTTCACTATATATATAACACAGTTTCAGTTTTATAGCAGACATATGATATTATTATAGGCCATAACAACATTGCATGGTCACTATAAAACAGATCCTGTGCGATGTAAATAGTAAACATTAATTGTTCAAAATGATACCAAATGCGGTACAAAATTGTTTTTTTTTTTGTTTTTTTTCTTCGAAGGCCTCACACAGTGCCAACATAAACACCCAGTGCACGAAAAAAGTGGGAGTGCCACTACAAAAAGGGCCCAGGATACTGTCAAAAACGTACCCTTTCCCAAAAGGGAAGGGGGTTCCCAACTTTACCCTTCCCCACAAGGCCCAAAAGGCACCAAGCAGAGTCGAGTACCAACGGGCTAACTGCCAGAGCGGAAAGCCCTCAAACATCCTTTCCCCCTTGGGCTGCTATCACCTAGGGTACTAAGGACTGACCTTCGTCCAGTTTCTCCTTGGGCTGCCACCACCTAGGATACTCCTGGACTCAGACCGAATACCTGTGTCCGCCCCAGTCGACCCAGGGCGGATCACCAAGAGAGACAGAAGGGAAGTCCATTACAGACTTCACCTCCCAAACGACCGTCGGGGGCGTCCCAAAAGGGTACAGCATCCCTTCGTTGACACACAAAACAGTGACAAGTGAACAAAAGAAGTGAAAAAACAGTTAAATAAGTGGTAAAGTGCCTATCAAGAGCCCAGTTTACCGCTGGATCTATAAAAATTCTCCCGCACTGGTAAACCAGGCATAGGGAGTGGGATGCTCAAAAAGGTGTAAACTAGTGCCACGCAATGTGCCGAAAACCAGTGGGTTTCCCACTCCCAGTGGTCTAAGGCACTCCGGGGTCCACTCTGCTCCCAGGGCACAACACTAGAGGCCTTTGAGTGCTTCCCTGTCCCCCAGCCAAGATCCACAGGCACCGAAGCACCTGGTGGTCGTATTGCCAGCGTCAGCAGCATTCTGTCAGTCCCCTACAGTAGCCAGAGCCAAAACCACTGGCAGAACTGATTACTAACTGCATCCCCCAGCAACATGCCCAAAGTGGTTCTCCATTCCCATCTCCACAGCGTTCGGTCTACTCCTGCACGGTGGGTCCTAGTCCAGCACCTCCGGCAGTTTCACATACTTATTGCTTCTGATAAGAACAGATACTACACTTGATCTTAGCCAAAAAGCCGAGAAGCGATACGGTACAAAATTGTTTCTATAATTGAAAGCTCTGTAAAGCCTCATTCACACGATTATTTTGCAGGTCCGTAATTGTCCGTACTTGTGGATCCGCACAGTATTAAGGTTAAATTTAGAGATGAGCGAGTACTATTCGAAATGGCTGTTTCGAATAGCACACACCCATAGGAATGAAAGGAAGCGGCCGGCCGTTTAACCCCCTGTGTGCTGGCTGTGTCCATTCATTCCTATGGGTGCGTGCTATTCGAAACAAGAGTTTTGAATAGTACTCGCTCATCTCTAGTTAAATTGATGTGTTGGCACTTTGCAATAATTTAGTGAGTTTTGAGTTGCAGTTTGGGCACACGGTCTCTAAAAGGTTCGTCATCACTGACCTAGTCTGTGGAACCCTAGCCTTATTGGTCTGTTTAAAGAAGACTCTTCATGTCCTCTGGCACTTATGGTATTATACATCGCTAGCAAGCTGACAGTGCACTGAATTCCTGTTTCCTTAGCTAGCCTACCCACTAGTACCCCTTCCTAACTAACTCAACCCCCACCCAATTACTCCTACCTGTCTTCCAGGCAGGACCTTCTGGGCACAGGACATCACTTCTCCTGGACTACTGCACATGCACTTCATCTCTATTGCTCAGATATGGTTATCTGGCAGATGTCAAGAAGAGGAGGTGCCAGCAGCCCAGAAATAAGTGACACCCCATGCCCAGAAAATCCTTCCCAGAAGACAAGAAAGTAGAAAGGGGGGGGGGGGGGAAGGGGGGTTGGGGGATATGGTTTAGTATTGGTGAATAATCAGAAAATGTGCCTGGGGCCGTCACATGACATATTCAATGTATGGGTTAGTGAAAATCAAGATGATACACGGATACCAATGGCTCGGTTGTGTCGATGAGGCTCGTCTTTCTCAAATTTCCTGTCTCTCTTTGAGTAGACTAATAGTGTCAAGCTTTTAACTGGGTTTATTTTGTTTCAACCATAAGGCATCCATTCACGTATAGTTCATGAAAACACCAGAAGCCATTTGGTTTTTGTGAAGTCACTTATCATACTAGATTGATTTATACCACATGATTCCATAATGACTTTTGTAGTGTTGGGGCAATTAATTTTATTAATAGCATAATAATTCAATTCTAGGATCCCCACCTATGTGAAGAACACAGTTCTCTATCAGCGGCATTCACCCTACCAGAAATAATAAATCATGATATAGAGGCTATACTAAAATCAGTCTAGTAAGTGATATATAATAAATAATATGAATTCTAAATACATTTAATCATATTCTGTAGAACAGTAATTGTCTTTTGGCAGCTTCATACACATTCTGACTATCAGGAAGCTCACAAACATTGTATTGTTGGAAGTGTTTCCACAGATCTTGCAGTAAATCATGTCTTTGTTAGGTCTGGATATCCTGTTGGTCTTGGCAGCTATTATTTATGTATGCCAGTTACAATACTTTCTAATCCCTGCTTTGACATAATAAAACATCAGAATACTGGAATCATTTCTCTGCTCTTTGATTTTAGTGTGGGATGTTCATTTGTAGCAAACCCAAACAATTAATATGCAATAAAGTCATGGAAAGCATTTACTTGTCTGCTTGCTTCATTTTTCATATGATTTATGTTCTTCTAGATTCTGCATTTCTTTTTTTTACTTGTTTCGAATCTATAAAATGTATGTTTCTTATTTCTGTTCACAGTGGTAACTGAAAGGGTTTGCTCTATTATGAATTAGGCTTGCTTTCCTGCCTCCACTTACTGAATCCTCAGGTTTATTATCATATCTAACCTTTCAGTTACCTTTACAGGCTAAGCCACAATATTTGTGCACATGATGAGTAAATCTAGTTCTGCCCAATATATGACTTGCATACTGTCTGAGGAAGGTCCATGAAGTACCAAAATGTTACAGTATAGTCTTATGGATTGCCTATACTATATAATAATCAAGACGAGATAACGCATACCTACATATAAGGCTGCATTCACACGGAGTAAACGCTGGCGTTTTTTGTGTGTTTTTTGCACATAGCGCCGCGTTTACGCCGCGTAGCGTCGCGTTAACGCCGCGTATACGCCGCGTTAACGCCGGGCAACGCCACCGCTAAATAGCGCGGCGTTAACGCGGCGTATACGCGGCGTTAACGCGACGCTACGCGGCGTAAACGCGGCGCTATGTGCAAAAAACACACAAAAAACGCCAGCGTTTACTCCGTGTGAATGCAGCCTTAGAGTGCCGGAGTCCTTATTTTCCTTCAATTTTGGGTTTGAGATTCCCCTCAGAATCACCTATCCTAGTGGCAGGGCCATACTATTGTAATTTCAGTAGCTATCTTCAGGTGGATTCTACCTTGTAAAGCCCATTGGAATAAATAAGAGGCAGAAAAAAAATAATGGTTTTTGAAGCAGTTTTTGCAAAACCATAAAAATTGCTAACGTTTTTTTCTGTCTCGCATTCATTTCAATGCGGTTTGCAAGCCACATGAAGATAGGTCATTATTAGAGATGAGCGAGTAGTGAAATATTCGAGAGTCGATATTCATTTCGAGTAGAGCCTCAATATTCCACTACTCGATCAAATATCGAATCCCATTATAGTCTATGGGAAAAAATGCTCGTTTCAGGGGAAACCACTATTCGACTAAAGGAGAGTCACCAAGTCCACGAGTAGCAAGAGGAGAGTGCAGTGCAGAGGAGGAGCGAAGTGCAGTTAAGTGCACGGACCCCATAGACTATGGGCCAGTTCACATTAGTGCTTGCCTCCCGTTCGGAAGGAGTCTGCAGGAGGATCCTCTCCGAACGGAATATCAGCCAACTTCAAGCGCTGGACAGTTAAGCACACGGACCCCATAGCATATAATGGGCTGCGTGTGCTTGCTGCGCACTGCCCGCATGAATCATTCATGCAGGCAGTGCGCTGCAAGCACAAAGAGCCCATTATATGCTATGGGGTCCGTGTGCTTAACTGTTCAGAGCTTGCAGTTGCGCTGATATTCCGTTCAGGGGAGTCCTCCTGCAGACTCCTTCCGGACGGGAGGCCATCGCTAATATGAACCGGCCCTTAATCGTCCTGCAGAACCAGTATTGATTGGCCGAATGCTATACAGTGTATAGCATTCGGTCAATCAACGTTGGTTCTGCAGGAGGCTTGTCTTTGCTACTTGGGAGAGCTAGCAGCTTGCAGTTATGCAGGAACTGACTTTTTCTAATAGGAATGCATTGACCAGCATTGATTGGCTGAATGCTATACAGTGTACAGCATTCGGCTAATCAGCGCTGGTTCTGCCGGAGGCTCGTCTGTGAGGAGGTGGAGTCTAAGATCGGACCACAGCAGTCTCCATTGTGGTCTGATCTTAGACTCTGTCTCGTCACAGACGAGCCTCCGGCAGAACCAGAGTTGATTGGCCGTATGCTGTACAGTGTATAGCATTCTGCCAATCAATGCTGGTTCTGAATCAAATCTTTACTGCGAATAGGAGCAGTATTTGATCGAGTATGAGTATTTTGAATACCGTAGTACTCGATCGAATACCTACTCGATCGAATGCTATCAACTAGTGGAAAAACCCAACTCCTGATTCCCACTGAAATGAATGGGACGATTGGGGGGCATTTTTGAGGCATATTGTGAGCTGCATTCCGCTTTAAAATCTACCCTAACTAGACAGCTGAGGTCACATTGTAAACATCTTATTTTGTACAGATTTTGAAATTTTAAGTAGTTCAGACTTAGTGGAAAAAAACTAAAAAGTTTTGATTCTGTGACTCATTCTCTTAAGTCTATGTAATACATGATTGCTATTGTAGCCTTTTCCACTGTTTGTATATATGGTCCTGATTTACATAGAAAAACATTACTGTAGTAAGAGAATCTCATAAAAGAGACCCTTTAAGAAATGTTAAAGTTTTATAAGCAACATAATTAGAGATGAGCGAGTACTGTTCGGATCAGCCGATCCAAACAGCACGCTCGCATAGAAATGAATTTATGTAGCCGGCACGCGGTGGGTTAAGCGGCCGGCCGACGTCAAAGCGGAAGTACCAGGTGCTTCCATTCATTTCTATGGAGCGTGCTGTTCGGATCGGCTGATCCGAACAGTACTCGCTCATCTCTAAACATAATGTATAACCTCACCTGTACAATATTCCCTAATACGGGAGTACCAGTAGAGGTTGCTTGCATGTGCTTATTGTATGCTAAACTTTTACTATAGTGGTCTGGCACCCAATGCAACATTTGGCATATTAGCAGAAAAATGGGACAGATAGAAAATGATCAGACTACACAGGGTTTGTTTGTTCTCTGTTGCCATTGAGATGCCTCAATTCACATAGGTGGTATACACAGAAAAAAAAATTTTGTAAATTTTTATTCATGATTACAAAGTAGCTCTAATTTTAATTTTAGATGAAATAGAGCAATTATAAAATGAGTTGTAAAGATTTTTTTCTAAGTCATGCAGCCTTTTCTTAAATGGTCTGTCCTATTTAAGTTAAACATTGAGAGACAAATATTATTGTTGGTATAGTGGAAAAGTATATAATTTTCAGTATATTTTTTATATCAATTCCTCATGGTTTTCTAAATCTCTGCTTGCTGCCACTCATGCTGGTTGCTTTCAGTTGATAAAAAATTCAGTCCATGGTCACGGTATATACGATCCAAGGTCATGTGATGGACACACAGGTACACAATTCATTACCGGGCAGATGACTAATTACTGATCTATGAATATAATGAGTTGTGCTGTGTCCATCATATAACCATGGACTATCCATCACATGACCGTCGACTGTCCATTATATGAACATGGACTGATTTTTTTCACTGAAAGGAAGGAGAACAGATGACAGCAAGCAGAGATCTGTGAGAAATTGATACAAAAGGTATATTGGAAAATTGTATAAGTTTTCATTATACAAACAATAGCATTTGTGTCTCAATTTTAGTCTGAAATGAGACATCCCCTTTAATCTGCATCCAGTTCAGACCTATACATAGTTACATAGTAGATGAGGTTGGAAAAAGACATCAGTTCATCAAGTCCAACCTACTAACCTGAAACAAATGGTTATGCAAGGTATACATACCTTTAAAAAGGTAAAAACTTAAACAGCTATATACAGTAGAATCAACCAACATGGCAAAGTGGAAGTATCAATATTGTTTGGAGTTAATTTTTACATACATGAGTGTATACCTCGACCTTCTAAATACACAAAGAGAACAAGTGATGTTATTTTGGCTGTCATGAGAATGATGGAAGGCAATGTTGAATATGATATGCATTACTACATTTGGTATGCATTGCATCACACCCTCATGGTGCTATGAATCTCATTGTTGGAGTAATGAAGTAGTGCGAGAGAACAGATGTTACTCTCTTATACGCCTTCTGATAGCATTACAGTGTGCTGTCAGGCATGGACTTTATGTCACTGAATTTTTAGAAGATAAATGTGATAGTTTAGGAAAGCAGTGATCTGTACAATGTTGGTGCTAGTGAAGATGAAACAGCATTTAAGGGGTAGAGTGAAGATGGAAGGGGGACAAATGAAGGACAGCAAGATGGCAATGGATGAAGGACAGCTCTAAATACTGACGTGAAGCATGTGCCAAATTAATGGAATCTTTATATCACCAAATCAACTTTGCCAATAACAAAAGTTAAGTTATATGTACAATATTTTTATATTTTCTGTATTTTAGTGTACTCCACCTAGCTGAAAACACTCCTTTCTTACCTTTAGTCTTGGTTGGACATATCTTGACATGTATGTCACATGACTAACAGCTTTTCAAGACAATAATATGCTGTGATATTTTAATTGAAAATGATAAGCTGTATGTGTCTATGCTGTTCCACCCAGTGGTTGCGATGTGTGCGGTGGTCTTTCAAGGGTTTTGTTAGCACATCACAATATTGTATTCAATTGGTTTAATGAGAATTTTGGTTTTTCAGCAAATCTGCACCAAGTTAAGGGTGGACACATCTATACAAGTTTTCAGAACTAGGACATGCCTTTTGTAATTGATTCTGACTTCATAAATTGCTTTTTTTTTGCTGTGTTCTCTTTATTTGCATTATTGTCTGTGATTATAATATATACTGTACACAGATCAGACCTAAATTATAACTACATGCCTAATATTTTGTAGGACCTCCTTGTGCTGCAAAAATGAGAATGCACTTGGCTTATAACAATGAATAGTTACGTGGTATGTACCAAAGTAACTTCTATGTAGCTGCCATGACCATATGTTTCCAAGCAGAAGATTGCTTAAAATATCACTTGCTTTGCCAATTTGCCTTCTTCCCTTCGTGCATCCAAGGGGCTGTCTTCCCCAGGTAAGTGACACACACACACTGGACCATCCACAAGATGTAAAAGCAAGGTGATTCATCAGAACAGACCTTCTTCCATGATCAAGTGCTATTGATTAGCCCATTGTAGGCACTATTGGCAAAGGACAGGAGTCAGCATGGTAAATACTGTATATATCCCCATATGCAGCAAGCTGTGATACACTATTTGTTCATAGCGTGCATTAACTTTTCCAGCAATCTGAGCTACCAAAGTTCTTTTGTGGGGTAAGACCAGAGAGGCTAGTGTTTGCACTCTCAGCCAACTATGGATTGAGGGGGACAGTCCCGCATTTCCTACTGTATCGGGTGGCAGGCCGTGATTTCACCTCTGTGTCCTTAGGACACAGATAGAGGTTGAATACGATAGTGGAGCATGAAGCTATCAGATCTGTGCTCCATTATTGAGCCTTTGGGTGATAATATGTGCTGGCAGCGAAGCGCAATGACTACCAAGCCGTAGACATCATCACAGTAGGAGCCTGCAGGTCCATGGCAATGAGTTTAGGTGACCATTCTGAAGTTAAGTGAGTTTTTTTTGTGTGGTGGTTAAGGGAACAGGGGGCCTTATGAGGGGGCTTTTTATTATTAATAGGGAAATTAAAATATGGGGGGCCCACTTAATAAAGTTTAAACAGTGCCCCCTAATATATTAAAATGGCCCTGGCTCCCCACATGCCTCAATGAGCCTTAGGTACCTTGGGTTGTCTGTAGTCACTACTAGAGGGAAGTTACTGCAGACTGTTTATGGGCTGAACATCATAGTGAAAGGTATTCAGTAAGTTCCTAAACTCACAATAGTGGCAGCCACAATTTTAACATTTAACTTTGTTTCTTTGCAGAGGAATAAAACAGAGCTCATTGCTATGAAGCAAACCTGTCACTTGAAAAATGCTGATTAAAGGGGTCTACCACCTCCAAAATTTCTTCTGAGCAACCTATATGTTGTTGTACCGGTGGATAGTGATATAAGAAAGATACCTTTTTGTGTCAAAGAGCAATCTTGTTGCAGAGAAAATGAACTTTAAATGTATATGCAAACAAGCTATTTGCACATGAGGGTAGCGTCAGTTGTCAGAGGACAAATTTTCTCTTGTGGTCTCCTAACATTTGTCAACCTTTATGTTAGGGGACAGTGCTGGGGAAAATTATTTGCTCTGGTAGATGTGGACACACACTTGGTACACTAAATCAGAAGTGTTAGGAGTATTTAGGTTCATTACTTTCTATTTTTCTTACCTGGGGAGTTTTTGGCTGCGCAGTGTCTGGGGTGGCATCCTGGCGCTGCGGGGTTGTCCTGTCGTGAGTATTGGTGCACACCTTCTGACTTGCATGCGCGCACTGCTGGTAGGCAGCTTTATCTCCTGGTTGATTAGTCTGTCCTCCCATTTGCACCTGGGAGGAGTGGTCTCTACTCTGTATTTAAACCCATGCCTCCCATGGTTCTGTGCTGAGTGTCGCTTTTACAGAGCTAGGCCTTAGCAGGAGGAGTAGGTGGTTATCTTGGATAGAGGAAGTTCCGTGGTTGGTTTTTGGGAGGTTTTGGGTGAACGAGTTGGTTTGTGTTTTCCCTTCTGTGTTCACCAATCCTCCCTCAGTGTATAATTGACTGTGTGAGTGAATTGCCTTATCCTTTGATTTCTACTCAGTTTCCCTGTGTTTGTTTCCTAGTGTAAGGTTCCTTCCCATATTGGTTTGGGGGAATCCTTTCCCACATTTTTCCTGTGTGCTGCTTGTGTTGTTAGTCAGCGCACACCCTTGTCAGTCCCTGTCAGTAGCAGCTTCACTTGTTCGTTAGGGGTGACCCCCTTTAGTCTCCAGTCCCTAGAGATCTTATAGGGCATTCCTTCTCCCACTTCCCTCTAGGCCTACGGAATCAGTGAGAGAGGAGTTGTCGGGGTCAGGCTTAGCCTGAGTACAGCCGACCCACACCCGTGAGGCAGGGACCGGGATAGCTAGTGGGAGTAGTGCAGGGCGAGATTCCCTACTGCTATTCCTTAGCCCCGTTGCAGCTACCTGGACTGACATAACAGTACACTCAGCCGGTAAAAAAAAAAAAAAAAAAAAAAAAGGTTCGTTTGCATTATGACGGACCTGAAACAGTTGTACCAGGCGGTGCAGCAGATTTCCACTGAGATGGAGGGGATCAAGCTACGAATGGATGCCATCCAAGCTTCTGACGTATCTCAGTTACAGCAGTTGGCTCAACACACAGCCTCTCAGGTGGAGGGCATACAGAGGCAGGTGAGTAGCGCCCCTGTGGGTCAGCCTCTGGAGCCGAAAGTCAGCTTACCTGAACCCTTCCAAGGTAAGAGGTCAGATTTTTTCCGATTTCAAAAGGACTGTCTTTTGTATTTCCGGCTACGGCCGTTTTCCTCCGGTTCTGAGGTACAGAGAGTTGGGATTATTATTACTTTATTGAGAGATGATCCCCTCATCTGGGGACATTCGTTACCAGCCGACTCAGCTTGCTTACTAACTGTAGAGGCGTTTTTCTCCACAATGGGGTTACTGTATGACGACCCAGACAGGGTACGCACGGCTGAGTATAACCTACGACGTGTGGTGCAAGGGGATCACGCTATAGAGAAATATTGCACAGAGTTTCGTAGGTGGGCAGCAGAAGTACACTGGAATGACCCCGCTCTACTTAGTCAGTTTGAGACAGGGCTCTCGGACCAGGTTAAAGACCATCTAGTTTCTCACCCTGTTCCGGGAGATCTAGATGAGGCCATGCAGCTGGCAATTAGAGTTGGACGGCGCCTCCGGGAGCGTGGAGACAAGAGTCCTGGGGGGCTTAGCCCTCCTCAATTCTCTGTTTTTAGAGAGGACCCGGGGGACCAACCCATGCAGATTGGGGCCACTGTGCGAAGTGCTAGACCCAAGAGTGAAGGGTCCCGCACAGTACGCTGTTTTGTGTGTGGAGGGATGGGACATGTAGCAAGGGTATGCCCCTCCAGAGAATGGTTCGCTAAGGAGAGTAATAACCCCAGGTCTATTGAGGGTAAAGGGAGAAAACCTACTAAGGAGGGAGGTGTGCATATTTCCTGTACTCAGACTGCCGGGTTGACCCTTGAAGGATGGGTAAATGGGCAGAAGTGCTGGATTTTGGTTGATTGTGGTTCGGCAGTCAACCTTATTGACTCAGAGTTTTGTGAGCAATTAAGGGTGAGTCCTTTGGTCTTGAAGTCTCAGATACCAGTGTGGGCTATTGATAAGACCCCTCTACAGCAAGCTGTCATCTCCAAACAGGTGGAGGGTCTGGAGTTTATTGTGGGTGGCCACAGGGAAGAGATTGACTTGTTCTTGTTGTCTAAGTTACCAGCACAAGTAGTGTTGGGGTGGCCCTGGCTGAAGCAGCATAACCCTATTATCAACTGGGAGACCGAGTCAGTAGTTTCTTGGGGGCAGGGGTGTAATGGTCGATGTCTGCCCATATCCATTATGTCTTTGTCTATAGACAATTTGCCTCAAGAAATATGTGAGTTCAGGGAGGTCTTTGAGGAAAGGGCAGCCAAGACATTACCACCACATCGCACCTATGATTGCTCGATTAAATTTATACCAAATGCAGTGCTACCCAAGACACGGTTGTACAATCTCACTATTCCGGAGAGGGAGGCGCTCAAAGAGTATATTGAGGGGAGTCTAGAGGTGGGGCATATTCGCCCATCTCAGTCCCCAGTAGCAGTGGGGTTTTTCTTTGTAAAGAAGAAAGATGGAGGGTTGCGCCCTTGTTTGGATTTTAGGGAGATTAACAAAATCACGGTGCGGAATCCCTATCCCATTCCGTTGATCTCGGATCTATTCAGCCAGATTAAGGGAGCCCGCTGGTTTAGTAAAATAGATTTACGTGGGGCGTATAACTTGCTGAGAATCAAGAAGGGGGATGAGTGGAAAACAGCGTTTAACACACCCCTAGGACACTTTGAGAATCTTGTGATGCCTTTCGGTCTAACCAATGCGCCTGCGTTTTTTCAGAATTTTATTAATGATGTACTAAGTGCCGTCATAGGGAGGGGGGTTGTGGTCTATCTGGACGATATACTCATTTACACCCCGGATTTGGAGACTCATTGGGAGAGAGTGAGAGAGGTTTTAGATCTCCTGAGGGTTAACCAATTAAGTGCTAAGCTGCAGAAATGTGTGTTCGCGGTCAATAAATTATGTTTCCTTGGCTATATCCTATCGGACAAGGGATTCGAGATGGACCCTGAGAAGGTCAGGGCAGTCTTGGAGTGGCCGCGACCCGAGAACCTAAAGGCGGTCCAACAGTTCTTGGGGTTCTCCAACTATTATCGCCAGTTTATCAAGGGATTTTCTGAGGTTGTGAAACCTATCTCGGACTTGACTAAGAAGGGGGCTGACTGTGCTAAGTGGTCGCCAGAGGCGCTAGCTGCGTTTGAAGAACTGAAGAAGCGATTCTCGTCCGCTCCCATTTTGAGACAGCCGGATGAGAGGTTGGCCTTCCGAGTGGAGGTGGATGCCTCCTCGGTGGGGGTGGGAGCAGTACTTTCTCAGGAGTTCGAGGAGGGTACGCATCCCTGTGCCTTCTTTTCTAAGAAATTCTCTGCCTCTGAATGGAATTATGACATCGGAGATAGGGAACTACTGGCAATAAAACTAGTGTTCGAACATTGGCATCATTTCCTGGAGGGGGCCAGAAGGCCAGTCCAGGTATTTACTGACCACAAGAATTTGGTTTATCTTGGGTCGGCGAAGAGATTAAATGCACGGCAGGCCAGATGGGCTCTATTTTTTGCGCGGTTCCATTTTACCGTGACTTATGTGCCGGGTTCAAAGAATGTTAAGGCTGATGCTTTATCCCGGTATATGTCGACTGAGGAGGAACGAGAGGCGCCTGCCACTATTCTTGGGGATGGAGTGGTGGTAGCAGTATTGGGCGCGAAATTGGAGAAGGCCTTGATCGAAGCGCAACACGCTGCACCTTCCAAGATACCTAGAAACAAGCTTTTTGTCCCAACTACTCTCCGACAAAGTCTCCTGAGGGAGTGTCACGAGTCAGTTCTTGCTGGTCACCCGGGGGTTTCAGAGACCATGAGATTGGTGTCTAGGAATTTTTGGTGGCCAGGGTGGAGTAAGGATGTCTTGCAGTTTGTTCAAAATTGTTCGGTCTGTGCAAGAGCCAAGGCGTCGCATACCCGTCCCCACGGTCTTCTACATCCATTGGAACCTCCTAAGGCACCTTGGACTCATCTGTCTATGGATTTCATCACGGGCCTTCCGGTGTCTAAGGGTTTCACGGTCATTTTTGTAGTCGTTGACTGCTTCACGAAAATGTGCCATTTGATCCCGTTTTCCAGGCTGCCATGTGCCAAGACACTATCAGAGGCGTTTATTAAAGACATTGTAAGGTTGCATGGTCTTCCTGAGGAGATCGTTTCGGACAGGGGACCGCAATTTGTGGCTAAATTCTGGCGGGCTTTTTGCAGCAGGTTGGGAGTTACACTGTCGTTTTCCTCCAGGTTTCACCCAGAGTCTAACGGACAAACAGAGAGGAAGAATCAGGATGTGGAACTGTTTTTGAGGTTTTTTGTTCGAGAGAACCAGAATAATTGGGCTGCCTTTCTCCCCCTGGCAGAATTTTCCCTAAACAACCATGATTCCAATGCCACTGGTACCACACCTTTTTTTTGCTCCGGTGGTAGACATCCTGTTTTCGGAGTATTTTCTTCCATTTCTTCCCCAGTTCCGGAGGAGGAGCTATTTTCTAAAAAGCTGCAAGGGGTATGGTCCCGTATCCGAGAGAATCTGGTGCGGGCGTCGCACCAGGCTAAGGTCCAGGCGGATCGGAAGAGAGGAGAGTTGCAGTTCTTCCCTGGTGAGATGGTTTGGTTGTCCACCAAGAATATCAGGTTGAAGGTTCCTAGCAAGAAGCTGGGTCCCAGGTTTGTGGGTCCTTTTAAGATCATCAAGATGGTAAATGAAGTGGCGGCGCAGCTGCAACTACCTAAAAGGTGGAAGATAAACCGGGTGTTCCATGTCTCCTTGTTAAAGAAGGCCAAGAAGGGAACGTCTCCAGTTAAGGTTCCACCAGTTTCTGAGTCCGGGGAATATGAGATATCCCGAGTTCTGGATAGCAAATATGTTCGGGGGAAGCTAAGGTATCTGGTGGCGTGGAAGGGATACGGTCCTGAGGATAATTCTTGGGTCCTGGAATCGGATATGTCAGCCCCCAGACTCGTGGAGAAATTCCACAAGGAGTTCCCGAAGAAGGATGCTCCTAGAGAATCCGGAGTCTTCTCCTTGAGGGGAGGATCCTGTTAGGAGTATTTAGGTTCATTACTTTCTATTTTTCTTACCTGGGGAGTTTTTGGCTGTGCAGTGTCTGGGGTGGCATCCTGGCGCTGCGGGGTTGTCCTGTCGTGGGTATTGGTGCACACCTTCTGACTTGCACGCGCGCACTGCTGGTAGGCAGCTTTATTTCCTGGTTGATTAGTCTGTCCTCCCATTTGCACCTGGGAGGAGTGGTCTCTACTCTGTATTTAAACCCATGCCTCCCATGGTTCTGTGCTGAGTGTCGCTTTTACAGAGCTAGGCCTTAGCAGGAGGAGTAGGTGGTTATCTTGGATAGAGGAAGTTCCGTGGTTGGTTTTTGGGAGGTTTGGGTGAACGAGTTGGTGTTTGTGTTTTCCCTTCTGTGTTCACCAATCCTCCCTCTGTGTATAATTGACTGTGTGAGTGAATTGCCTTATCCTTTGATTTCTACTCAGTTTCCCTGTGTTTGTTTCCTAGTGTAAGGTTCCTTCCCATATTGGTTTGGGGGAATCCTTTCCCACATTTTTCCTGTGTGCTGCTTGTGTTGTTAGTCAGCGCACACCCTTGTCAGTCCCTGTCAGTAGCAGCTTCACTTGTTCGTTAGGGGTGACCCCCTTTAGTCTCCAGTCCCTAGAGATCTTATAGGGCATTCCTTCTCCCACTTCCCTCTAGGCCTACGGTATCAGTGAGAGAGGAGTTGTCGGGGTCAGGCTTAGCCTGAGTACAGCCGACCCACACCCGTGAGGCAGGGACCGGGATAGCTAGTGGGAGTAGTGCAGGGCGAGATTCCCTACTGCTATTCCTTAGCCCCGTTGCAGCTACCTGGACTGACATAACAAGAAGTTGTTTGAAAGTTTAGTTACTTTTTAATGATAGCCAGATAGCCAGGCTTCTCTACATAAATGTGAAAACAGAGATAACTATCAGCCACTTGGTAGAACCGCCCCCAAGGCTCCTTAAGCATATACAGTAAAGAACAAAAACAAGTTATTCCAAATTATGTTTTTGCAATTTATTCTGCCATACACCATGTTACCTGCAGATCAGACACCATGTTCAACGTGACTGGTTCCCTTCAAAGTGTTTTTCACATCTCAGTGTTTCACCTGTCCTTCCTGCCGCAACTCCTCCTACAGCCTCCTTGTGAATGGAGGACCAGTGTTCGTGAATGACCCATGTTCCTTTCACTTTTATGTACTTGCAGGTGCACTAATGTCCTTACAACCACATACTAGTGAATGGAGTGCTGGTCATGCAAGCTCACTGGCTCTCCATTCACAAGGAAGTCTTAGGCTTAGTTCACATGTGTGCGTAATAGCGTATTTTGGTCCTGATTTTGATGTGGGAAGCTGCGTCAAAATCGGCACCAAAATATGATTGCTGTGACTGTCAGTAATGACTTCCCGCTCCAGAGGTCTAGTCTAGTGTAGTCCGGAGGGTGCTGCTGTGAGGCGGACGCCGTGGCTCAATGAATCCGCCTGAAGAAAGGGCAGCTTGCTTCTTTTTTCCGTGAGCTGCAACATGCCGCCAACGGAAAAAAATCGCGAGGGATCTCCATAGACCACCATTGTGAGGGGTCGGATAATGACATGGATTCCGCGCCATAATCCGCCCCCTCTGTGCCCATGTGAACGGGCCCTAAGGGTCCATTCACACGGATCTGCTAGCAGAAAAAGGAACCCATTGAAGTCAATGGGAGGCTTTTTTTTCAGTGCTGAAATTCCACACTAAATTCCATTTTCCTCCATGTGAATGGACACTTTAGGAGGACTTCAGTCTTCTGTCCACCTGATCACTGGGGGACCCAGCAATTGAATCAACAGTGAACAGACACTTATCACCTGTCCTATGGGATAGGGGGATAAGTGCCCATAACAGGACAACCCCTTTAAGCTACAGGTTTCAATATGATCCTGGACATAAGGAATGTACCTGTACTTGTGGTCTTTTTTTTTTTAGGTCTTTTCTGGCTGTACATCCCTAGGCACATCAGCTTTATGGAAAAGTTCTAGCTAAATTAAGTTGAATCTCAGAAGATGTGATTAAAACATGACCAATTCCTCCAAACGTGACACAGTACATAGGCTTGTGAAGTGAAGTTTCGTATTTCTTTCAGCAGGAAAAATTGAAATATACAATATCCTACCTTGGAAGAAGACTCTTCACGACATCGGTCTCCGCTATAATTAGTTCAAGCCGGTTTTAGTAGAACTTACAGGTTTTTCTGGTCAAACATGTGTCTCATATTATGCTGGCAAGATGACCTCAACACTAAGTCATTGGCAATGCATATAAACGCAGCAGGATCGTTTCGATGGCACCAGTTTCATTAATACACTTTGAGCTAATTGGTTTCAACACATTGTTTTATTGGATGAAAGAACACAGATTTATATGTCAAGTCCCTGAAGGTTATTGAGGAAACTGGAAATGTTGTTGCTACAAACCAGAATCTGTTTTCAGTAAAAACAATGGAGCCTGTGAGATAGATGAATCATTCTATGTGATTACTGTACACCAGACTGGGGAGAACGCAAACCGCGGGAGACAAAGACGCTGCTTGATGTGAAATGATACTCACTTAGGGGAGATAGAAAGGTATATCTACTTGTGGCACATAGCTATAAGAAAATACCAATAAACATCTAAAAATAGATATCATAAAAAACTAATGAGCGGATGCCCAGTTATAATATCTCATTGTAGGATAGCTTCCAATAAATATATATGAAATAACACTATAACACTGCTACATTTCACCAAGCTGAATGTAATTAGCCTAAATGTGTCAAGGCCTCCGATAGGAATTCTGCAAACAGAGCGCAGAAGGAATATGGTAACAATAGAGTCACAAGGTTAAGCTAAATGTGATTCCAAGAAGTTTACATTCTGCCAGAGGAAGGACAGTTCTTTTTTTCCTTTTTCCTCTTGTGACCACAAATGTGATTCATACTGAGCTTTACTTAACAGACTGATAACAAAGGACAACAGTTTCTATACTGCACAGTGGTGCAGTCAGGTCTGGTGAAGCTAGCGAGGAGCCCCATGTGACTGCTGGAAGGAGTAGTTAAGCCGTGCGCTTTACAAAATTAAATACCCAGGCAGAAGTTTTCCTGTAGTCAGCCAAACATCCCCCCCATATTACAGCTGGAAATAGAGAAATGCGTTTTATTTATAAATATAAACCTTATGCTAAAAGAAAAGTTAAAAGTCTTTCATTTCTTGAGATGATTTTAAGGATATGTTCACATGGATTTGTCATAGACAAATCTGAAGTGTATTTTTAATAGAATGTATGCCATAAATTCAATGTTGCTCCTAGGATTTTTGCTGCGGATGCTCTAATGGATCCATATTTTTAATCAATGGGGCTACCTTGCAGTTGTTCCATGCAGAATATTAAAGGGGTACTTTAAATGGATCCTATCATTAAAACTCAATTTTTTGTCTCTAACACGTAGGAATAGCCTTAAGAAAGGCTATTCTTCTCCTACCTTTAGATGTCTTCTCCGCACCACCGTTCGGTATAACTCTCGGTTTTCGTCAGTATGCAAATGAGTTCTCTCGCAGCACTGGAGGCGGTCCCCAGCACTCAAACAGCACTGGGGGGGCGTCCCCAATGCTGTGAGAGAACTCTTCAGCACCGCCTTCAGGAACGAGGTCTTCATCGCGTCTTCTTCCGGCGGTAGATTCAAACTTTTAGGTCTCGGGCCTAGGGCAAAGCCGACTGCGCATCCCAGCCGGCCACAAGTAAATGGCCGCTTACACAACATTGTAAGCACCCATTTTCTTGTGGCCAGCAGACATGCGCAGTCGGCTGCCTGAGGACTAGAAGTTTGAAGCCACCGCTGGAAGAAGACGTGATGAAGACCCTGTTCCTGAAGAAGATGGAGGCGACGCTGGAGAGTTCTCTCTCGAACTCATTTACATACCGATGAAAACCGGATTATATACCAAACGGTGGCGAGGAGAAGACATCTAAAGGTAGGAGACGAATAGCCTTTCTTAGGGCTATTCCTATGTGGTAGTGAGAAAAAAAATTAAGTTTTAATGATAGGATCCCTTTAAATGATTGATAGAAAGATAGATAGATAGATAGATAGATAGATAGATAGATAGATAGATTTACATGATCATATATGTCATAATATTTTTTTCTAGCACTAGCTAATCCAGCAATAAAGGCGGGTTCACATCTGCGCCCTGGTCTCCGCTTTCAGGTTTCTGTCTTCTGCTCAAGAAACTGGACAGGACACGGAAACCAGCCCGTGAGAGTTTTGTGGTCTCCGCCGTGAAACCGTTCTTTTTAACTGGACACAAAGTCGGACATGCAGGACTTTGTGTCCAGTTAAAAAACAGTTTCGCTGCAGAGACGACAAAACCCTCATGAGCGCTCACGGGCGGAAACAGTCTGCTGGGTTTTCTTTTCTTGTCAGCAGAAGACCTGAAAGTGGAGACTGGGGCGCAGATGTGAACCTGGCCTAAAACTAAACTAAAGAAAAACCTACCCAGTGCATGATTTTCTGCATATTCCTAAAATAAACTGTCGACTGAATATCCTCCACAGATCACAGATTTTGCTATTTTCTAGATCTTCCCCATTTTCCTTTGTCAGAGGACTTCAGGGGAGGGGATTAGCTTAAGGGTGGGATTTAATGTTCCTTATTGTCTTACTGCAGACATATTGGATGGGGAGCGCTCTGTTGCTAACCAGTTACTCTACCACCAGACACATTTGTAGTAAAGTGTTGGGTAATGCCTGAGGTTTACAGTTTTCATTATAATTGGAAACAGAATGTGAACAAAGGAGAAGAGGATATTTAGGATGGAATTGTTCCTTTTTTTTCTTTATTTAGCTTTCCTTCAATGGTTTATATGTAAGAGGGGAAGACTTTTATAGTTTTATGTCTTCCATTCTTGTATTTGAAGTCTTGTGTGACTTGTTTCTCACTCTGTTTCCTGTTTGGATTTTTGAAGGGATGTTGTTTGCTGTGTAATTGGACAGGAAGCAAAGATCTAACTCAGGGGATTGACAAAGAAGGTATTGTAGGCTGTGGAACACATGGTCAAGAAGACACTGTACTTTAAAGGGGCTCTATCAGCAAAATTATGCTGATAGAGCCCCACATATGCATGAATAGCCTTTAAAAAAGACCATTCAGGCATTGCTAATGTTATATTAAACTACCCCCCCCCCCCCCGTTTTAAAATAATACCCTAAAAAAGAATATGATAATCATTACTTTACCTTTTTAAAAGTTATTCACGCATATGTGGGGCTCTATCAGCATAATTTTGCTAATAGAGCCCCTTTAAGATATCAAGAAGAGACCATGCACAATGACACATAAAAATAAACAGTCCTCTTAGTATACACAGAATCCAAATATCTAGGAATCCGCTCCACCTAGATGTCCACCCTACATCCTCTCCATAATTGTATAAACAGATTGTGAAGGACTGGAAACAAAAAGACTGCTTACTTTCAAAACATGAAGCATACTTTACAGTTTGTGCATGGTATTGCAGCTTAGTCCCATTCACTTCAAAGCAGTTGCAATATCAGACACAACCAATAGAAAGGTGTGGCGCTGTTTTTAATAGAAATAAGTTCTTTTTTTTTTTTTTATGTAGATTGTGAGCCCCACATAGAGCTCACAATGTACTTTTTTTTTCCC
The DNA here is from genome assembly GCF_031893055.1 of Leptodactylus fuscus. NCBI lineage: Eukaryota > Metazoa > Chordata > Amphibia > Anura > Leptodactylidae > Leptodactylus > Leptodactylus fuscus. The sequence continues at coordinate 73,036,935 of NC_134268.1, read as the reverse complement.
TATCAGTATGTCTTTTTTGGAATATGGGATGGAAATCCATGCAAACACGGGGAGAACATACAAACTCCTTGCAGATGTTTTTTTGCCCTTCGTGAACACCAGGACTCCAACGCTGCAATGTTAACCACTGAGCCACCATGTGGCTCCTAATACAAATCAGATGTTGTCTAATCTTGTACATCCTATTTACCATCAGTATGATTTTAGCTTCTTTTTGATACTTGAGGCCTATGTTGATCACCTCTCCATGTAATGCCTTTCCTGGACTCCATTCCTTCTACTCATGTTGCTTTCATTTTCGCATGATATTGGAAGACAGCAAGTACTGCTGTGATGACTGAGTCCTTCTATGATCCTATAAAGTTTATGAACAATGTGTTGTGTACTGAAGTTTCTGAACATTCTCTCCTTGGTTACCTGACCTTGTAGAAATTCAGTAAAAATATATTGCGTCAAAGGAATTTACAGTAGAGAAAATTCAGTAGTCAAGGTTTCTACAGCAAAAAATAAGCAAAAGGAACATACTGTATGGTATCTGCTTCCAATGTTGTCACCTGCTTGTGATAGATTGAAACTAAGGGTATTTTTACCTGCTAAATGTTGGTTTGAAGGGCATATTAGTCCCTGCTTGTTTCCAGGGCCATTTTAACACATCGGTGAGCCCTGTGCAAAGGTTTCAGAAGTGGGCCCCTCATCATCAATACTTGACCTGCACAAATTATAATGTCCCTTCATAGTATAATGCCCCTTAGCGGCTCTCACACAGTATAATGCCTCCCTAGTGGCCCCATACAATAAAATGTCCCTCATAGGTTGCCCCCATAATGTCATGTCCTCCTCCCAGGTTGCTCACACAATATAATACCCCCCCACCCCTCAGGCTGCCCCCACAGTATCATGTGCCCCCACCCCTCAGGTTGCCCCCACAGTATCACGTCCCCTACACCCTACAGATTGATTCCACAGTTTCATGTCCCCTGTATATATCAAAGAGAGAAACAAACCTTTCTGCGTACCCCTGTTTACTCCTCTTTGGTCCGAGAGTCTTTAAGGAGTAACAGGCGCAATGTAAGTGAAATCACTTACTACATCACACCTCCTGCTCCCAGGACACCTGGAGCAAAGACAGTGGCCTGGCAGTGAAGCAGGGAGATGGGGATAAAATGTCTCCAGTGGAGTCAGGAAGTGGCTTCTTCCTCCCCCTCAGTATACATGTCTTGCTCGGCCAAGGTGAGAATGCATGTGTATGGAGAGATCAGATGACATGGCTGTCAGTCATCAGGCGATTAGGCTGTCAACTACCGTATTTTATGTGTATAGCCAGGATTAGTTGTGTTTTAGTCTTCTATTTAAAAGGCACATGACCTCCTAGCTGCACCCCTGCCTCTTGTAATTCAATTGACAAATAATAGGACTGTTCAGGAAATTTGACTCATATCTGTCATCTTATATGATTGCTGGCTTACAGAATAAATGCATCACTTTCATGTACTGTTCACTTTAGAAATATAACCACAATTAGTCTATAATGGCCGCTTCAAACAAAAAGTAACACCTTCTCCTCAAAGGAACGCTTCAATGTAATTATTCACAAAGCAATGTAAACTACAAAATGAACCTAAGATACACAAAGAATCTAAAATAGAAGATGACTGGACTGAAACAACATTCCGGGAATGACTTATTATAGGCTTTCTCATGTTCAGACTTACAGGTATAGCAGATATGAGTTTGCCAAATAGGAGAGCCAAGATTGTCATTTCACTTAAAGGGGTTGTCCAGGATTTTTTTTTAAAGCCTAACCATAAATATCTGATCATTGGATGGCCAATAACACATCCCCCACACACATGGACCTGTTTTAAAGAGCTACATCTGAACCCCATATTATGCAGTGCAAGAAGCCTGATGCAGATAGCTCCATATATTGGCTACAGGTTATTATTGAGCTGCGGTAACAGGACCCGGCCATCATTTAATGTTTGGAGCTTTACTTCCACCTCAGAGTCCAGGGACATGCAGCCCTGAATAGCTGATGCGTGTGATGGCTGCATGTCAGCCCCACACCACACTGATCAGACATTTATGGCCTATCCTTTTGATAAGCCATTAAAAAAATAAAAAATAAATAAAAATCCTGGACAACCCTTTTAACACATTGTGGTAATACAGTGTATTGATTTCGGGTTTTGCATGGACTTGCTGAATTAAGATGTCGCAGTACACAAAAGAATTGTTTAAGGCTGGGACTTCATATGGCGAAAACGCAGTGGTTTTGTCATGGCGGTAAAACGCTGTGTTCTACAGTACCTGCAAAGTGGATGGGATCCTACAAATCCCACCCGCACATTGCAGAAAAATACACACAGAGGATATGCAGAGATTTTCAAAACTGGCGCATGTTTGAAAATTGCAGCATGTCAATTATACCTATGGCAGCGGTTTCCCTATGGGTATAATTGAATCAGCAAATCGAAAGAAGAAAACTCTGCAATATCTGACAAATCTCACACCTATTTATCAAGCATTTATTACAAGAACAAGCATACTGTATATTAAGCAACATCACTTTGAATCTGGACATTCTGGGTCACACTGAACTGTCAAGATAACCTTGAGCAATATATTGGAGGCACATTACCTTATGTCTTTCACCTTTCTGTTCCAGCACATAGTATACATCTATGATTTAGTAGTGTCCTTGAATGGCACTCACATGACCTTGCAGATGGGGCTTGCCGTGGTCCAGAAAATTAAAGGAAAAACATATGAATGTAAACTTCCTTCTCAAATAACACATACTCAGGAGAAGCTCCAGAGAGGGTTAATGGCCACCTTTGTGTTGATCTTCCTCATGGATACATTAATAATGTGATTTCCTTTTCTTACAGTTGGCTTGTAATATCAGCTAATAAATCACTATGCGTGCCTTCAGCCGCACATCTGGGATTACAGTTTACTGTATAGTTAAGTGCTTCAATAAATTACTCCATGTAGATGCTTTACAGGAAACATTTCACATGTAAACATTTGCAGTCAAGTTCACAAAACAAATCTAGAATTAAAAGTCTCAGGGTATTTTGTTCACTATATAAGTGTTCTTATTGCTTACTAATATCACATACGTATAGTACCGCCAACCCTCTACATAGTACACTTGAATAAAGGCATACTCCATCAAGCCTAACCAAGTGGTGGGAAAGGACATGAGGGTACAGTGGCACAAGAATTCTATACGTTAGCTGTATGTATTTACTAGGGACAGAAATCTTTCAAGAACTTCTGTTATTGAGATATACATAGGAATATTTTCAACAAAACGCACTATATGCACCTCTGCCTCTATGTTAGATTTTCTATTTCCCCATACTATGGCTATTTCCTTTAGAACTATGTTACCCAGCTTTTAGTGATACTCATTCTAAGTATTACATCCATATCTGTTTCTTAAAGGGAGGCTATCATTTTTAAATAAGCCTATCGTAATGTAGTCTTTACTAGAAAGTCTATTGCAGCCATTTTCCAGAAAATAACGCTATTATTTGTATACTAATTAGTCTTCAGGGAGTACAGGGGGCGTTACCCTTGTGCTCTGAGCACCACTGCGTCATCAATCTGGATGTCTGTTCCCCGACCTCTTCTTGCTTGAAGATCCCTTCTGCTATTCCTCTTCACTGCTTGAACATGATAGAACATTTCTGATTTGTTGCCATTTCATGTCATGACCCTGATCTGGCCTTTTTTCACTATTATATCTTTTGGTACTTTCTATGACTGCTGTTGCCCTTCACTTAAAGTTATATATTCAGAGACTTAAAGAAGACCTTTCACCACTTCCACCAATTTCAACTATTTGTATCCATTAATAGGGTTCCTTCTACTGATTTCAGTACACTTGGAATTCTTTCTGTGGTTCCCACCATTCCTGAGCAATCTGAACTGTTAGATTCAGCTAAGATACTAGTAATCTTCCTACTGTCGGTAAGTGGTCTTAGGGCTAGTTCACAAAGAGGCGGATTTTGACAGCAGATTTTGCCTCAAAATCCGCCTCATGACAATAGTGGTCTATGTAGACTGCTAGCTTTTTTTTTTTTTTTCTGCTAGCAGTTTTTCGCCGCTAGCAGAAAAAAAAAGCGACATGACCTTTCTTCAGGTGATTTCCGCTTAACAAAAGCAATAGAAGTGAACGCACGTTTTTTTCCAAGCGTTTTTTTGCATAAAAACGCAACACGTTTTTTTCCAGGAGCAAAATAAACCACACATAATTTATGTGTGAACTAGCCCTTAGAGTCCTTTCACACGGAGTAAAATGGTGAGGAATTTGGTGTGGAATTTTCCACGCTGAAAAAAAAGCCTCCCATTGATTCCAATGGGTTTTGCTAGCTTATTTATCTACTGGCGGAATTTTCCTCTAGCAGAAAATTCTGCTAGTGGAAAAAAAAAAAATCTAGCAGAACCCATTGAAATCAATGGGAGGCTTTTTTTCAGGGTGGAAAATTCCACACCAAATTCCTCACCATTTTCCTCCGTGCGAATGGACCCTCAGGCAAGTGATTCTTGGCTATATGCACACTATCTCCCCCGTGGCTGCAACATGAGATTCCAGCCTAAGGGTGTATTCAGACTACGTAACGCCGGGCGTGTATGAGAGCCGTACACGCCGGCATTACGGCAGACTGCCGAACACTTCCCATTCACTTCAATGGGAGCGCTCGTAAACGCCGCTGTTACGAGCGCTCCCATTGAAGTGAATGGGAAGTGTTCGGCAGTCTGCCGTAATGCCGGCGTGTACGGCTCTCATACACGCCCGGCGTTACGTAGTCTGAATGCACCCTTAAAGGCTACATAAACTTTTATAGTAAATTATTGAATTGTATGTAGTTTGGGGAACAAAAATTTTTGTTTAGAATTGGACAATAGTAAACATTTGTAGAGATGAGCGAGTACTGTTTGGATTAGCCGATCCGAACAGCACGCTCCATAGAAAAGAATGGATGCACCTGGTACTTCCGCTTTGACGTCGGCTGGCCGCTTAACCCCCCGCGTGCCGGCTACGTCCATTCATTTCTATGCGAGCGTGCTGTTCAGATCGGCTGATCCGAACAGTACTCGCTCATCTCTAAACATTTGGCCTGGTTTGGCTTGCACAGCTTGTATATTATAAGTCCTACAATTTAAAGTGTAGAATTGCATTTACTAGCCAATCCGTCACCTTTTTCTTTAGTCCTACTGTCTGCTAAACCAATTTTTAGGCTGATTTATGACCAGAGCAAAGTTCAATTTCCATCTGCTCATAAATCAGCTGAAAAGAGGTCATAGAGAACCAGCCATCGAGCAGTCCATCTGACGGGTTAGATCATAAAAGACAGTTTGTATTGCACTGCTTATACATACAAGCTGAAGAACCAAACCAAGCAAAAAAGTGTACATAGCCTTTAAAGAGAGTCTGTCACCAGAACCGAGCATATCAACCCAGCGTCATCTACAGATAAGTTAGTCACTTGAATCAAATAGTGTTTTCTCAGTGTGAATCGGCACCTCCATTTCCCAAGACCTCTTTGGAGCAACTTGGGCATTGTTTCTTACCTGTTTGGAGCAACAGCTAAACCCTCATGATTATGCTGGGATCTGGTGACAGACTCCTGTTATGTTTTCTGGCACGCAGAATACTGATATTCAAGTGGAAACAGGTTAGGTGGGGGAATTACGTGATCTGGATGTTTTATTGATTTACTTCCCACATTAGACTTCTATTTTGTGTGGGATCATAACTTATAACAATAATAATTAAGACATTTCAGGGTTTACTAGTTGGCGGTACAAATGATATATGCAAAGCTTCTTGCATTGAACATCCACGACAGCTCCAATCTGTGGCTAGAGAGGCATACCAAGCTCATGACCTGTTCCTGAACTGATTCAGTAATACTCTTTCATTGGCATGGTGCATTGTGCTTTTCAATGTATTTACTGAACTCTGAAGAAACAGTAGTCATGGAGGGATAAACTTGGTGGGCAAAAATAGTCATGTCAGCTGTGGGTGAGATGATTCAATTGTTATTAAGCTCCAATGAGTATCATAAAGTCCAGAAGGTTTGCAGTATTGTTGATAATAAAGGTTACACTCCTCGCTCCTCCACCTTCACAGATTCAGAATTCTCTATGCCAGCAGGGATTTATCATGAAGCACAATATGACTGAGCATTTGGGCAGTTGAAGGTAAAAGGGAACTTTAGAAACCAATTATTTTGTGCAGCCTAAAGCCTTGACCCTATTCTTTGTATATCTCCACTTGATGATCAGTGAGACATTTTCCAACTCCTATCATATCTTGTGCAAGTTCTTAAATGGGTTGGCTCATGGAGATGTCTCCTATTAAACTAAAATCAGGTGAGGTTGTGAACTAATTGTCAGGGGTTGGAGGCTCGATTCACACAGTGCTTTTTTAAATTAAGATCTGCATGCTTTTTTAATTGTAGCAATGAGTTGCACATTCTACTATATATTTCAGTTGACAGTAGAGGTTTTCTGTTTAATGGCCATTAGCTTTTGGGTGAAATTCATAGTAACATGCATTGGGCATTACAACTACTTCTCCTGGGCAACCCTATGGAGACTCCAACACAAATGTGAACCTAGCCTTCAAACACCACACCAATCTTGTGTTAAAAACAGCAGTATGTGTAGCAGCATATATAATTATATAATTAAGAGACACACACACACACACACACACATCTATATATATATATATATACACAAATAGTATATAACACTGTGATTTTGCCACAATATTTATTCTATCTGCAAATTAGATGGGATTCTGGCTAATTCCATCCACATATTGTATATTGCATCCACATATCCGCAATGGATATGCTGAGATAACAAAAAACGGTGTGGAAACACTGGCATTTTCCATATAGGAAACTCTACGCACTTTCTATGAAAAGCACTGCAGGAAAAACCACAATGTGTTTCTGCCGTGGTTTTCCCCACAGTGCATTTTGGCTGCAGCTTGCTATGTGGGGCCTTAGCCTAAAGTGGAAAAGTAAATTGCAATAACATATGTATTTTAGTCAAACATTTTAGTAAATCACCATCACAGTAACTGTCACAAACTGTTACACAATAAAATAAGTACAATATTTATAGTGGTAACATAAATAAAAGCAAGACATAAGTAACTGAGATGCTTGTAGTTCGTTTAGTCCTATATAAAAACAGATCGGATGTAACAAGTTGTGATGTCACAATAATTTGTGTCAAATGACAAAGTGACCTCTGCTGCACTAAGGGACGACTCCTCTAGACCAATAATTCTAATGTAAGAGTATAATTCAATCTGAATTGTCCACTGCTTGTGATAGCTTTACATCTGCTGCACATTTGTATTGAAGACAAAGTGACACCTAGTGGCTACAAGCCAAACTGCTCACAGACTTGACATTTTAAGAAATAGCTAGTAAAGATCAGAGTTAAAGAAGGAAAAAAAAAAATACTTGAGAGGAATAATTAGCTAGGGTGAATCTGTCAATGAATTTTATTGGGATAATGTTGCTAAAGTAAATTGTCATTTAGGTTATTACACAACTATGTAGTACAGCTCTAACTATAATAAGGTTAGGTTCACACTTGCGCCTGTATTCCATTTGAGATTTCCAAGCAGGACTTTTCTCTCTGCATTTTTTGGGGAGAAACCTGGCAGACCCCATTATAGTCTATGTTACGTTATAGTTACAGATGAGCGAGTACTATTTGAAACGGCAGTTTCGAATAGCACGCTGTAATAGGAATGAATGGATGCAGCCGGCGTCCTGCCACTTAACCCCCTGCGCGCCGGCCGCTCCCATTCATTACTATGGGAGCGTGCTATTCAAAACTGCCGTTTCGAATAGTACTCGCTCATCTCTAGTTATAGTCTATGTTACAAAAGTAGCTTGTTATTTAGGTTATTACACAGCAATGTAATAATAATAATAATAATAATAAATAATAATAGTTTATTTATATAGCATTGGTGCTTTACATTTGGGGGGTTTACATACAGTACAAAAATATGCAAACAGATATAATACTAACAGTGACCAACTGGCACAGTGGAATAGAGGGCCCTGCTTGCAAGGGCTTACAGTCTATGAAATAAAGATCTTATAATAAATATCTAACTATAATAAGGCTACACTCACACTTGCATCTGTATTCCGTTCGGGGTTTCCACCCCTGAGTACACTTGAAAAATGGGGACAGAAAAGTCCTGCAAAAGTCCATGCATTTTTCGTTCGGAAATTGAGTGGAAACCTAGTGGACCCGAGGAAAGGAAAGCTGAATGCTAGTGTGAACTTAGCAAAAGCCAAATAATAATCAGTACCATAACAATTAGGGGTACAGAGCTTGTAGCTGTTTCCCAATCACAAGAAGTCAAACAGCAACTGCATGTGAATATGTCAATACCTCCCAACTTTTGAAGAACCGAAAGAGGGACAAAATGTGCGGCGCGTGTAGCACATTGTTGACTCCGCCCACTCATTAATTTTTCATGTGCCCGCACACAGTATAATCCTCCTACAGTCACCCGCAAATTATATGTCCCCCTCTATCTCTCCCCCAGTTTCATGCCCCCCTCCATCTCTGCCCCCAGATTCATGTCCCCTCCATCTCTGCCCCCAGATTCATGTCCCCCATCTCTGCCCCCAGATTCATGTCCCCCCATCTCTGCCCCCAGATTCATGTCTCCACATCTCTGCCCCCAGATTCATGTCTCCACATCTCTGCTCCCAGGACCTGTGTCAGATCCTTGCTTAGCCGCGTATGTGGTCAACTCAGATCTGCGTCCTCTGGATGCAGATCTGAGTTGAAATCGGGACATACCTCCCTCCAACCGGGACCGCGGGACATGTCACCGGAATCGTGAATGTCCCGCGGAAATCGGGACGGTTGGGAGGTATGCATGTCTGTGATTGGACCCCACTTTATTCATTATCCTTATATTACAATACTCTGCTTATTAAGTCTGTGCTGTGACATCACTTTAGTCCTTAATCTTAAACTGCTGTGTCATTATATTTATTACCCCCATTCAGTGACATCATTGAGTACTGTACTGTTGGATTATGATATGGTTTGTTGTGACATCACTCCCTATTCTATGGCTTTACTGTGTTGTGCCATCACTGTCCTCATTATCCTGTGTGTATTATCTCTGTGCTGTGATATCACTGTGGTCCTTAGCCTTTAGCACAGACAGTATTGATATGTCCGTTGTCCCTGTTCTTTGACATGTTTATATGCAGTGTTTGTATACTGTGATATTACTCTGATCATTGTCCTTGTACTATCATTCTGCGTTTATCATGCTTGCACTGTGACATTATTGTTTTGGGTTATTAAAAACATGGCCCGCACATCCCAACCTTATACATTGATCTAGTGCTTCTCAGCAAATTTTACAATACCGAACATGAGGTTCTTAGTATACATATTGATCAAGGTGTATAAGCCCACTAGCCACTTCACGGCGACCTCTTTATAGTGGGTCCCAACTCTACTGGGTGTGGCGCTACACAGTAACCGCCAAAACTGCAACACAGCGCCCGCAGGGCGAGCGACCCAGTGGTCCGGCAACACCCCTGCCACCAGACCAAACCCCCAGGCTCTGGGCCACGCCGTCCCACGGGCACAGCGCCACAGAAGCAGCAGACACCATGCAGCACCGCACCGTGTGAACAGATCTCAAGAATTTACCATATTGCCCCATTTTCTTTATGTTATGATGTCTGTGACTGGCTTCCATTATCAGAAAAAGGAAAGGTTTCCCCTTTTTGTCTCTACATAAATCTATATGCTAGTCCAAAAAAGTGCAAAAAAGACGTCTAATACATACTGAAATGGTACACATTGGTATATGTTATCTTCATGCAAAACCACGTGATACTTTGTAGATAGATTTATAGCATAATGTACTACAATTTTTTTTTAAATTTAAAGTTTTCGCTCTGCATTTTTTATGTAGGCGACACAAAGTTTTGTGATGCGGGGTAGGCCTAAAACCTGTGATGTAGACATGGCATGTATTGTATTTTACTAAGTTGTTAATGTTTTGTCTTAATTTTCTTGTGCACATTTTGCCCCCCATGACATCATAATAGTCGTGCGGGGCGAGGTGGTCATTTTAAAATTCCTTTTTTTTGCTGATTTATCGTTCCTGATGATATATGAGCCAGTGGTGTAACTAAAGTCTTGTGGCCCCGGTGCAATCTTTTATCCGGGGCCCCCTACCTCATCCCTATAGTGAATTCTTTATGGTGATGGTCACAGGTGCTAAGGAGTTTAATCACCATTAGTGTGGTTAGGGTCATCTGGGGGTCTCCTTGGCTTATGGGCCAGATGGAAGCTGCAATCTTAATACTGATGTCAATGCTTATGGGCCCCCTAAGGCTCCTGGGCCCCAGTGCCTTCACCCTCTGCACCTCCTCAAGTTATGCCCCTGCATGAGCCCCAGTTACAGAGGGAATGCGGAATCTATATATATAAAACTCAAATTCTGTAGGAGTCTGCTCTATACAAATCCACAGTTCTCGCCCGATTTGGGTGAAATTTGGCACGCCCCCTCTCCACCCACAGGAGCAGAATACTGCGGACATTACATCTCAGTAGCGTCCCCCCGTCATGAGATTGGGGCCCCCGAAGTTAGGCCCTATACATATAACAACAGTTGTGACTGACAGGGACGAATTATAGCGATGGTGCCAAAGAGTCACTGCTAAAGGGGCCGCACCACCACACACAACACACAACACACAAATGTTTCACAAACACTATATAAACATCATGCAAACAGCACACATACACCAAACCACAAGCACAACAACACACAAATACCACAATACACCACACAAACACGAGAACACTCTAGCCACACACAACACAAACACCACCCCACAAATACCATAACACCACCCCATAAATACCACATGCACACACACGCACGTACGCACGCACGCCTGCAAACACCCTTGGATGGATGCACACTATACACACGGATGAACAGAGCACACACAACTGCTGCACACATAGACATCTGCACTGCACAAGCACACACACATGGATCACACACGCACATACATGCATACGCATACACGGACCACACACGTGCATGCACACACGCATACATACCCATGGATCACATGCATGCACAGACACACACACAAACCACACACACATACACACACACGCATGCACTGACAAAACACGTCTGATATCCTTAGTGGCTGCTTGCACACTATTCTATTTTTCACGGGCCTCCAGGCCATGGATTTTGCAGTTCCATAGACTTGTTTGTGCACAAAGCTGTGAATTTTGCAGCTCTATAGAAGTCTATGGAGCTGCAGAATCCACGGCCCAGAGACCTGTGAAAACTCCTGTAGTATGCAAGCAGCCTTACTGAGCAGCAATATTGGCGAAATCTGCCTGATAGTAAGATTGTCATTATTGCTTACTATACAGGGAGCTTTCATCACTGAAGCTGCTGAGGTAAAGTGAAAGCTGAGCTCTGATTGGTTGCTATAGGCAACTCCACAAGTCTGCCTGTGAGGCGGTTTTCATTACTGAGATGTCAGCTCCTTCAGGTCATAGTAAGGGTGCATTCACACTGAGTAAACGCTAGCTTATTCTGAACGTAAAACACGTTCAGAATAAGCGGCGTCTAAAGCAGCTCCATTCATTTCTATGGGAGCGGGGATACGAGCGCTCCCCATAGAAATGAATGGGCTGCTTCTTTCACTCCGTGCAGTCCCATTGAAGTGAATGGGGAGTGCCGGCGTGTACGCTCCGGCATGAGCAGAGCTTGCCGTATACGCCGGCACTCCCCATTCACTTCAATGGGACTGCACGGAGTGAAAGAAGCAGCCCATTCATTTCTATGGGGAGCGCTCGTATCCCCGCTCCCATAGAAATGAATGGAGCTGCTTTAGACGCCGCTTATTCTGAACGTGTTTTACGTTCAGAATAAGCTAGCGTTTACTCAGTGTGAATGCACCCTTAGGGTCCATTCATATGGAGGAAAATGGTGAGGAATTTGGTGTGGAATTTCAGCGCTGAAAAAAGCCTCCCATTGACCTCAATGGGTTTGTTTGTTTTTTTTTTGCTAGAACTGAGTTCTTTGGCAAGGAAAAAATCCGCTTCAGGAATTAAGAAATGTGTTTTTTTAAGCAGTTTTTGGAGCATTTTTTGAGTCTTTTTTTTTGTTTTTTTTTCCTTCAACACAATGCATGGACCCTGAAAAAAACAGCTAGTGTTTTTTTCCATGCGGTTTTTGCCAATTCTGCGCCCAAATCCCCGACGTGGATTTTATTCCACCCATTGACTGCGATGATTTTTGCAGGCGGAATCCGCCTGAAGTAAGCTTTTTTTTCCGCAAGTGGAAAAATAAAGCGAGTGGAATCCATAGAACTCTATGGGGAGACGTTTTTTTCCATGTGGATTCTGACTCGGATTCAGCGTCAAATTCAGTGCCAAAAAAGGAAAATGGCGCTGTATTTGACGCTGAATTTTCAGCTAGCAGAAAATTACACGAGTGGAAAAAAAAGGTTCAATTTACACCTACAATCTTTTTGTAACAACACACATGCCTGGACAGATTTATCAATAATTCCGTAAGAATTACAATTTGTAAAGGGGAAATTAATGATAACATTTGGGAAAAATTATATAAGATGGTGCACACTTCATAACACATTTAGCTCAATCCATAGACACATGTATGTCACTCATTGACAGTGGTATATTTCTGAAAGCATTTCTTTGACCCCAAAATAAAATTTTATAACATTTTCAACTCATGTCCCGCAGTGTACTCTCAGTTTTTGTGTGATGTATTACCACAATTACAATTGAAAGATATTAACATGTAGCTGATAGGTCTTTACGTATATCCAGAAGGTTACAAACTCCATCACTTACTGTTGCAATGTAGATATCAGACTATGCTAGTGAATACACACTGCTGATGGTTTGGAGTATTAGAGAGTTTTCTTTAGCATACCCATAAATTACATGCATGTGAAAGGGTTTTTTTATGACCACATGCAGACTTATAAGACTTATAAGATTAGTGTGCAAACTCACATTTAAAGTTCCTGTGAGTTCCTATAATGGCCCCAGAGGCACTATGCTACTGTATGGTGCCTTCATGAGACTTCTAAATATTGTGTTTGAGGCCTAATGCTATGTAATAAACTAGTATTAACTCCAGCAGTGGGTAAGGGTACCATGGGCCCCAGGCTGTTCAGAAAGTGTGGTTTTCCAATCACCCCAATGATGGTTGTGACAGAATAATGTCTTATAATGCAGTATAATGTCCGATAGTGGCCCCCACGCAGTATAATGTCCCATAGCGGCCTACATTCAGCATAATGTCACATAATGGCCCCTCCACCCTGTATAATGTCTCATTGTAGCCCCTCCATGAAGTATAATGTCCTATTGTGGTTTCTTCACACAGTATAATTTCCCATATTGACACTTAACATAGCATAATGTCCCACAGTAGACCCTCCACATAGTATAATGTCCCCAGTAGCCCCCCCAGAGAATAATGTCCCAGAGTGCCAGAGTGGCATCTACACTATTAAAAAAATAAACAAAAAAACCCACCCCCGTAAAGATGAACTGGTTGAAAAGATATGGCCTTTGGAAATTTGTATTGTATATAAACTAGCTCTGATTTTCCAAGTGGGCAGAAACCTTTTTGATTTCTCTCTGAAAGATCCCGCCCACTTGGAGAATCAGAGCTAGTTTGCATATAACTGTCCAGGGGCCATATCTTTTGAACAGGTGGACAAATTAAAATAAAAAATGACAAATTGTTCAGGGGCAATCAAAAGATGTATGGAGACTGCAGGAACAGGAGGACTGGGGAACAAGTGTAGACAGTATGAGATGCAGAGGGAGATTATAGTTAGTAAATTCTTGGCTGTTGTTCAGGGATTTTATGCAATTCATTAGAATAACGCAATGAAGATAATAAAACATCAATATTACATCTGTAGAGGTCCAACACCCTAGACCCCCAAAAGGTCTCCAGTACTTAGACAGTGCAGTTCTTGATATTGTTTACATGCTGTGAGCTGAGCTGATCACTCGCTGTACAAACTGTAGCACTGAGTGTAGGTTCTGCAGGGCTGAATTGAGAATGTGTTACATACCTCCCAAATGTAGCCCCGCCCACTTTTGTGTTGACTCCGCCCACTCGTTAATTTTTCATGTGCCCGCACCCAGTATAATCCTCCTACAGTCACCCGTAAATTATATGTCCCCCCCTCTATCTCTCCCCCAGAGATGGAAGGGGGACATGAAACTGGGGGCAGATGAAGGATCTGCCCCCAGTTTCATGTCCCCCTTCCATCTCTGCCCCAGATTCATGTCCCCTCCATCTCTGCCCCCAGATTCATGTCCCTCCATCTCTGCCCCCAGATTCATGTCCCCCCAGATTCATGTCCCCCCTCCATCTCTGCCCCCAGATTCATGTCCTCTCCATCTCTGCCCCCAGATTCTTGTCCCCCATCTCTGCCCTCAGATTCATGTCCCCCCATCTCTGCCCCCAGATTCATGTCTCCACATCTCTGCCCCCAGATTCATGTCCCCCCATCTCTGCCCCCAGTGTCATGCCGTCCTCTCCTTCATCTGCCCCCAGTGTCATGCCGTCCTCTCCTTCATCTGCCCCCAGATTCACGTTCCACCTCCACATTAAATTTACCTTCTCCTCCGCTCCCTCGCCGCTCTCTGCGCGCCTCTCTCGCTGACACATGCAGCTGAAGCAAGGAGCTGACACAGGTCAGCTCCTCGCTTCGCCGCTGCGTGTCTCTCTCGCTGACACTTATGCAGCTGAAACGAGGAGCTGACCTGTGTCAGCTCCTCGCTTCGCCACTGCCGCCGGCTCCTGGCTTATAGACGTGTGTCATGACATGTGTCACATCACGTCTGCAAGCCAGGAGCCGGCGGCAGCGGCGAAGCGAGGAGCTGACACAGGTCAGCTCCTCGCTTCAGCCGCATATGTGTCAGCGAGAGAGACACGCAGTGGCGAAGCGAGGAGCTGACCTGTGTCAGCTCCTTGCTTCAGCCGCATATGTGTTCAACTCAGATCTGCGTCCTCTGGGAGGTATGGTGTTATCTAAGGTTTGATGTCTTTGCCCTTTTATATTAATCATCCTCTGACACTATGACATCACACATCCTACATCAGCAGCAAGAGCAGTGCTTCCAAGGCTGAAGGTCCGCCCCGGACCCCGGTGCACCAAATGCCTTATTTTTACAAGTCTTTAAAGTTGCTTTTCACCAATCCTATAAATGACATGCATAATAAAAGCCTGTTGTTTGTAATGTGCTCTGTAACACGGTGGTGATAGTTGAATATGCTAAGTAAAGTGTCAATCTTTAATGATTTAGATCTCCAAAAGACAGAATTGTATATTACAGTCTTCGTTACAAATATCACTATATAGTGTTTTCTTGTTGACAAATGTGGATATAAAAGCAGTGGAATAAATCAGCTTCAGCTGTAATTTGCTTTTATACTATTCAGCTTATCTATTGAGAGTCGACGTCTCTGTAGAAGCCAATGCATACCCCACTGGAATTTATGATATTAGTTTTTTTTATTCAGAGTGCTGAATCACGTCCAAGTTAAATAAGGGACTGAAACACGATGAACAGAAATTTGCTGAGATTTTACTTTCTGGGCAATAGAACGAAAAATATAATTCATAGTGTGGTTAGATTCACATACCCTCAGGATACATAATGCTTAATGCATTGCAAAATAGTATCATTACATTGTAAAAAGTGATATGCACAGCTAAAGCTGAGCATAATATTAGCTAGAAAACATCATTTTTGGTGGATTGTTAACTTAATGTATCAAAATTGTGAACACAATTTGTAAGTAAAAGCAAAGAAAAATCAATAACTTAAAAGGCCAAATATCATTTCTGAACTCAGCGGCTGCATAACAGGCTAAGGGTATAGAACAGGGCATGTTATTTTTATCTGTGGTTGTGTACTTCAATGCAATTACTTCTCAAAGAACAAATAATTGAGAATATGTGCTAACCAGAGGTGTAACTGCAAACTCCTGGGAACCAGCGGCAGATCTGTAACAAGCCCTCCTAACTCTCATATACCAATTATAGTTCTCCCTTACTCTGATGTGACTGGGCACCCTGGGTTACCAGGATTTTGGTCTGACCATAACTGTTGTGTTCTTCTCTTTCGTATAACAATAACATTTGTCTTATTTGAAGTGCTGATGCCTTACGTTTTGGCCTAATTGTTGACTGCATAATACCCAGGAGCGTAGCTGTAGGGGGTGCAGAGGTAGCAGTAGGTACTGGGCCCTGGGTATGGCTGAGTGGTCCAAAGGCCTTATAACCCTTATAACAGCATAATAAGACAGTAGTATGATAAATAAAACATGGTAATTGAGCATCCTGTTACAGATTTTGCATCAGGGCCAAGGAATCTATAGTTACACCTCTGATCATACCAACTTAAAGGGGTGTGGGGAATGTAGCTCAATAGAAGCAGTGGTGCGGACCCAAACAGTCAAGACAGGGACACAAAAATGTGCAGCAAACTGGTTAATTTCCAAAAAAACAGGAAAAATAAATAAGTCTTCTCTTTATGCACACATAACCATAACTTCAAGCAAGAATAAAATAAACTCCTGCTAGTCCAAGCAACTAACAAAACAGAAGTTATAATCAAACTATACATGTAGCTTACTACCAGCCCCGTGAAAAACACAACACAAACACAAATTGGTCTCACCAGACAGGACAGACCCAGTCACTTCCTCTCCTCCCAGGATCTGCCCTGAAGTGCAGGCTCTGCAGCCGTTTATGGCCCAATAATAAGCCTATGACATACACCTGGGGTGAGGCCTACTCCAGACTTACCCTGGACTACAGATAAGTCAAGAATCTGGGGCTGATATAGCATGATTCCAGCACTTTGCCTTTCACTTTCTCACAGGGGTTATCTGCAAATACATCCACAATAATACTAAATACTCACTGTTCCTTATATCACTGCTATTTACATCTGGGGGGGGGGGGGGGTTAGTGGGCTTGCAAACGAAATGTCACTCTGAGGTCAATGACCTGAAAATAAATTAGATGAAATGTGCTGAATTTAACAGGATATATATTATGAAGAGTTTTGTATTGATGCATTCTGTTATTTGGCCCATGTCAAAAGTTCACCACAGGACCTCATCATTCGTGGTTATGCCCCTGATTTAGACCCAATTAACAACATAGTGCAACCCTTCCCCCCCCTCCTCCAGTGTAATTTGGAAGTAGTTCATCGACAAAAGAGTAAAATTGGTTTCCAGTTACACAACTATCTATTGTAGGACTTCAGTGATGAAAGCTCCCTGTATTGTAAGCAATAATGACAATCTTACTATGAGGCAGTTTTCCCCGACCAATATTGCTGCTCAGTAAGGCTGTTTGCACACTACAGTAACACTACAGTCTCTGGGCCGTGGATTCTACATCTCCGTAGACTTCTATGGAGCGCCAAAATTCACAGCTTCGTGCACAAAGAAGTCTATGGAACCACCAAATCCATGGCCCGGAGGCCCGTGAAAAATACTGCAGTGTGCAAGCAGCCACTAAGAATACCAAGACATGTTTATTTAGTGTATGCGTGTATGTACATGTGTGTGATCCATGTTTATGTATGCGTGTGTGCATGCACGTGTATATGGTCCGTGTATATGTATGCATGTGTGCGTGCGTGTGATCAATGTGTGTGCATGCACGTGTGTGGTCCATGTATATGTGTGTGTGTGTGTGTGCATGCGTGGGATCCATGTGTATGTATGCATGCACGCGTGGGGTCCGTGTATATGTATGCGTCTATGTGCGCGTGTGATCCATGTGTTTCTGCATGCACAGAGCAAGTGTCCATGCGTGTGGTAGCTGTGTGTGAGTATGCATGTGCTCTTTTCATCTGTGTGAGTAGTGTGCATCCATCTAAGTGTGTTTGTGTGCGTGTGTGGTATTTATGGGGTGGTGTTGTGGTATTTGTGTGGGGGGGTGTTTGTGTTTTGTGTGTCTAGAGTGGTCTGCTGATTGTGTTGTGTATTGTGGTATTTGTGTGGTGTTGTGCTTGTGGGTTGGTGTATGTGTGCTGACTGTGTGATGTTTATATGGTGTTTGTGAAATGTTTGTGTGTTGTGTGTGGTGTACCAGGGACACTGGGCTTTGTTCCATACACCATGTCTACAGGTATATCACTTTAATTTATCTCTATGGTGGTTATTTTTCTGGTTGTGAACATGTATACAACCCTGGGCCTTCTATGTCACTCTATTTAATTGCCAGTCTTCACAATTTCTTCTTTTTAACTAATATAACAATACCTGTTATTTAGTAGGCCCTTATAATGGTGTTATGGCCTAATTGCGGTTTGTTTCACCTTGTGCATGATATGTTAGAATCACTATTTTAGTGTTTATTATGACACATATCATCTGTTCCCTGATACTTTTTCAGTGTTTCACAATTGCTTTATTGCTCCAATGTTGTTAGTTAGTCCATGTTTGTAATCAATTTTGATGTTAATAAATATTTATTGATTTTTACATATTGATTCTTTATTGTTCAGCTGAGATGTTCGTGTGGTAGCTTGGTGTGTGGTGGTGCGGCCCCGTTAGCAGCGACTCTTTGGCGCCGTCGCTATAATCCGTTCCTGTCAGTCATAACTGTTGTTTTCCCCTCAGTTCTTTCACTTTTCCCCATTATATGCATAGTGCCTAAATTTAGGGGCCCCAATCTCATGACATGGGGACACTAGCGAGATGTAATGTGCGCAGTATTCTGCTCCTGTGGGTGGAGAGGGGTCGTGCCAAATTTCAGCCAAATCAGGCGAGAACTGTGGATTTGTATAGAGCAGACGACCACAGAATTTGAGTTTTATATATATAGATAGGATAAGGAATATGTCTGATTGCTGGGGTCCTACTGATGGGACCCCCAACAATCATGAATACAGGGGTGCCTGAATGCTCCCTGTGAATGCAGTAATGGTGTGCATACTTGATACTTCTGAACTGAATTGACCTTGTTGGGTCGATTAGCAATAAAACACTTAACCCTTATCTCATGAATAGGTGATAAGTATTATTAGCAACAAAAACTGCAGACAATTGTCTCATGAATTGCAAATCAGCCGAAAATTATAACAACTTTAATAACTATGATTTAGAGGATCAGATAAAATAAAGAGCAAGAAAAGAATATTTTTCTTAAAACCTGGAAGAATATTGTAGAATTGCTTGTCATGATGTGGACGGCGTTCATCTATGAGCTCTAGAAGGTGTTCTGGATGATGGGTCAATTATAGGCAATGTGCTTTAGATTCTTCAGTCACATTTCAGCCGTTATACTGCAGAATAAAGGAGATTTATCAGCTGCAGAACACCATTGCCGGCCAGTTTTTACAATGAATAGCAATATCGCCAATGAATTTGTAGAACATGATTAGACGTGGCCATAGAGCCGTATTTCTGGACATTATAATTGAAAATACTGTAGGAGATTTCTAAGGAAAAGAATCAGTTGGTATCATTTACAGGTTTTCAGCATTGGGATGTGAATTTATTAAAATTATAACCCGCTTTACCGTGAAATAAAGTACATTATGCTAATAACACAGCGATTAGAAACCACTCCATTATATGGCAGTCAAAATAGAGAGAAATTGCAGATGGGCCAAAGTTCCTCCATTCAGCTACAGGCAAAAAGAAGTAATAATATAGAGTGATATAATCCCCATTAACACATTAAATGCTGAACGTGCAAAATGCATGGCATGTTGGTGTTAATGGGATTCTATCATTAGGATCCCTTTTTCAGTTAATGTCACGTCAGAATAGCCTTAAGAAAGGCTATTCGTCTCCTACCCTTATATTTCAGCTCTGCACCGCCGTTCTGTTGATATACCATTTTTCCCGGTATGCAAATTAATCTCCAGACAGCACAGGGGGTGTCCCCTGTGCTGCCTGAAGACTCACCAGCGACGCCTCCATATTCAACAGCCACGCCTCTCCGCCGCTTTGTTTGTGTAGTCTTCTTCCAGCCGAGACTGTTTTCGGAATCTAAATTCCAGACATTTGCAGTTGGCTCTGCCATTGGACTTTGGGCAGAGCCGACTGTGCATGTCTGTTCAGCCATTTTACTGTGGCCACTTACAGGAACGTGCATACTGGGAAAAACTGCTATATCAACGGAATGGCAACGTGAAGCAGAAATATAAAGTTAAGGGACGAATAGACTTTCTTAAGGCTATTCCAACATGATATTAACTGAAAAAGGGATTCCAATGATAGAATCCCTTTAGGCTGAGGCCCCACATTGCAGAAACGCAGCTTTTTTTGTTGCAGATTTTGTTGCGTTTTTTTTGAGCCAAAGCCAAGAATGGCTATAAAAGGAATGGGAACTCTATAAAAAGTTCTTATACTTCTCCCTTCTGCTCAATCCACTCCTGACTTTGGCTAAAAAAAAACAAAACAAAAAAAAACGCATTAAAATCTGCAACAAAAAAAGCTGCATTTCTGCAATGTGGGGCCTCAGCGTTAAAGAAACAGAGGAAATCACTGTGAAACCTGGAGGCTTCAATATAATCAAGATTTTGTCACATTGTATGAATAGCAGCTGATAACTGAGATGACCACATAAATATTCAATGTAACCCATTTGATAATGTAAAGAATGTTTAAGCGGTATGGCTAATGAAAAATTTAACACATAGGGCAGATTTATCAATCCATCTATTATATTGCGAAAACGTTTGGTCACAGTGGAAACACTGTAGCAAAAACCGCAATGTTTCACAGTAACTGCAAAGTAGATGGGATTCTGTTTAATCTCATCCACACATTGCAGAAAAATATTGGCTGCAGAAATGCTGTCACGTTTTTGTACATCGCAGCAATCCAATGATACAGTATAGATTACATAAGGATTTCAGCAAGCTTACCTTGACAGAATATTGGTGGTTAGTTAACCTAGATGTTTGTAATGACCTCCCTGCTAAGTTCCTTCAAAAACTGTGCATATGTACCTAAATAAATGAATGTTGCTTTGAAGGCAAAGGGCGGTGACACCAAATATCAATCCGATTTGGATTTCTCGTTTGTTCTTTGACTTTGCACTTTGTTAAATGGCAAAAATAATGTATTAACATTAGAGATGAGCGAACACTAAAATGTTCGAGGTTCGAAATTCGATTCGAACAGCCGCTCACTGTTCGAGTGTTCGAATGGGTTTCGAACCCCATTATAGTCTATGGGGAACATAAACTCGTTAAGGGGGAAACCCAAATTCGTGTCTGGAGGGTCACCAAGTCCACTATGACACCCCAGGAAATGATACCAACACCCTGGAATGACACTGGGACAGCAGGGGAAGCATGTCTGGGGGCATAAAAGTCACTTTATTTCATGGAAATCCCTGTCAGTTTGCGATTTTCGCAAGCTAACTTTTCCCCATAGAAATGCATTGGCCAGTGCTGATTGGCCAGAGTACGGAACTCGACCAATCAGCGCTGGCTCTGCTGGAGGAGGCGGAGTCTAAGATAGCTCCACACCAGTCTCCATTCAGGTCCGACCTTAGACTCCGCCTCCTCCCGCAGAGCCAGCGCTGATTGGCCGAAGGCTGGCCAATGCATTCCTATGCGAATGCAGACTTAGCAGTGCTGAGTCAGTTTTGCTCAACTACACATCTGATGCACACTCGGCACTGCTACATCAGATGTAGCAATCTGATGTAGCAGAGCCGAGGGTGCACTAGAACCCCTGTGCAATCTCAGTTCACGCTAATAGAATGCATTGGCCAGCGCTGATTGGCCAATGCATTCTATTAGCCCGATGAAGTAGAGCTGAATGTGTGTGCTAAGCACACACATTCAGCACTGCTTCATCATGCCAATACAATGCATTAGCCAGTGCTGATTGGCCAGAGTACGGAATTCGGCCAATCAGCGCTGGCTCTGCTGGAAGAGGCGGAGTCTAAGGTCGGACCTGAATGGAGACTGGTGTGGAGCGATCTTAGACTCCGCCTCCTCCAGCAGAGCCAGCGCTGATTGGCCGAATTCCGTACTCTGGCCAATCGGCGCTGGCCAATGCATTCTATTAGCCCGATGAAGTAGAGCTGAATGTGTGTGCTAAGCACACACATTCAGCACTGCTTCATCACGCCAATACAATGCATTAGCCAGTGCTGATTGGCCAGAGTACGAAATTCGGCCAATCAGCGCTGGCTCTGCTGGAGGAGGCGGAGTCTAAGGTCGGACCTGAATGGAGACTGGTGTGGAGCGATCTTAGACTCCGCCTTCTCCAGCAGAGCCAGCGCTGATTGGCCGAATTCCGTACTCTGGCCAATCAGCGCTGGCCAATGCATTCTATTAGCCCGATGAAGTAGAGCTGAATGTGTGTGCTAAGCACACACATTCAGCACTGCTTCATCATGCCAATACAATGCATTAGCCAGTGCTGATTGGCCAGAGTACGGAATTCGGCCAATCAGCGCTGGCTCTGCTGGAGGAGGCGGAGTCTAAGGTCGGACCTGAATGGAGACTGGTGTGGAGCGATCTTAGACTCCGCCTCCTCCAGCAGAGCCAGCGCTGATTGGCCGAATTCCGTACTCTGGCCAATCAGCGCTGGCCAATGCATTCTATTAGCCCGATGAAGTAGAGCTGAATGTGTGTGCTTAGCACACACATTCAGCTCTACTTCATCAGGCTAATAGAATGCATTGGCCAATCAGCGCTGGCCAATGCATTCTATTAGCTTGATGAAGCAGAGTGTGCACAAGGGTTCAAGCGCACCCTCGGCTCTGATGTAGCAGAGCCGAGGGTGCACAAGGGTTCAAGTGCACCCTCGGCTCTCCTACATCAGAGCCGAGGGTGCGCTTGAACCCTTGTGCAGCCTCGGCTCTGCTACATCAGAGCCGAGGGTGCGCTTGAACCCTTGTGCAGCCTCGGCTCTGCTACATCAGAGCCGAGGGTGCGCTTGAACCCTTGTGCACACTCTGCTTCATCAAGCTAATAGAGTGCATTGGCCAGCGCTGATTGGCCAGAGTACGGAATTCGGCCAATCAGCGCTGGCCAATGCATCCCTATGGGAAAAAGTTTATCTCACAAAAATCATAATTACACACCCGATAGAGCCCCAAAAAGTTATTTTTAATAACATTCCCCCCTAAATAAAGGTTATCCCTAGCTATCCCTGCCTGTACAGCTATCCCTGTCTCATAGTCACAAAGTTCACATTCTCATATGACCCGGATTTGAAATCCACTATTCGTCTAAAATGGAGGTCACCTGATTTCGGCAGCCAATGACTTTTTCCAATTTTTTTCAATGCCCCCGGTGTCGTAGTTCCTGTCCCACCTCCCCTGCGCTGTTATTGGTGCAAAAAAGGCGCCAGGGAAGGTGGGAGGGGAATCGAATTTTGGCGCACTTTACCACGCGGTGTTCGATTCGATTCGAACATGGCGAACACCCTGATATCCGATCGAACATGTGTTCGATAGAACACTGATCGCTCATCTCTAATTAACATTTCTATTTTAGAGAGCATTCTGCTTTGCAGCATTATTTCCATACCTATCTAAAACATTTGCACAGTACTGAATATACTGTATACTTAAATGTTTGTATGTATACATTTATACATCTATGTCTATATATGTATACCTTACAGAAATAATGGATTGCTATATTCTATGCATCTTTACATGTTAAGTTGGTAGAAAATCAATATTTCAGTTTCCCTGAGACCAGAGTCTACAATGGATTTGATCTTGATTTCTCCGCATACACAGCTGAACAGAAATAGCCTTACCTATTTTTATTCTCAGTAAATAGATCCGTTAATAAGTGTAGACTCAGCACCCAAACCTAATTAGAATTTGCTTCCTACTGTGAAGACGTATGCCTGGTGTCATTTGTATGACACACATGCAAGTCTTCTAAGGTCTAGTTTAAAGTCTTAAAAAAGAAAGCTAACGTTGATAAGGTCTCTACTTTTAATATAATTTATGTGTATACTTTGGTGAAATTATTGAAATAATTATATTGAATATTTCTAATATTATAGATATTTTTGATTGAGAATGATTCTAAAGCTGATAACTAGAATGGTGAAGCAGTGGCCCAAATACAAAGTCACTAGATGTAAAGGGCACCCTTCACCACCTTCACCAACTTCAGGTCTTTGTATCCTTTAATAGGTGCTACTATACTAATGCTAACACATGGGGAATTCTTTCTCTAGCCCCCACTGTTCCAGAGCAATGTGTGCAGTTAATCATGTTGCCTGATATGTTAAGACTCTCTAATGTCAAGTGAGTGGTATTAGGCAAGGGACTGTGATTCATAACTCCAATTAGTATGAGGAGTCCATGACTCCTTGCCTGCTCCTGTCTGACAACACCCACTTGACATTAGTGAGTCTAGTTAGCATATCAGGCACCAAAACTGGCTGCACTGGTTGCTTGGGAACTGAGGCTGCTAAAGAATAAATTCCAGTTGCACCAGAATAAGTGAAGCTGAACCTATTGAAGGATGATAAAGAAGGTGAGTGAGTGGAGGTGGTGAAAAGTCCTATTCAATTTATATACCTGTGAAGCATGGGATTTTTCAAAAAACAATCAGACCTTGATTGATTAAAAGAATCCAAGGAGTTTATTTCAGGAAGTCCAGTTTAAAAAAAAAAAAAAAAATTCTTCAGAAAATTTCCATAGTGTGTACAACAAACACCTTGTATCTCAGGCTGCTGTCATCTCACAAGCTATTCATCATGTGAACTTCACCAACACACACATACCCAGCTTTCTGGGAATTGGAATCATTATATACCTTAGACATTTCCCATAATCCTCTGCAGTTTTCCCTATAAAACCCTGGAGTTGCTGCAGACTTGCCTCTTATAAGATCAGGGCAGACACACCCAGTGCAACTCCACTACTGCAGGTAAATATACAAAAAAACACTTTATAAATCCATGTTAATGTGAACAGTTCCTTAGTGTTAGTATATTCCCAGATGGTAAGACAAGAAATAGTAAGAAAATAGAGCATTAGGTGGCCAGCCTAATGAGGAAAGAAAGAAATAAGAAGCAGGAATAGAACATTCACACAGAGATATTACCAGACCTGGGGACTCCTGTACCATCACTAAGGTTACAAAGAAGAAATTACATGGAAACATAACAGAAAACAGTTTACCTCTTCACAATACCTGTTTATAGTGGTGTAAGACCGTGATAAAGCTTACCACCTTACAATTGATTGACTGAGCAGAATTTCATATTATATAGAGAGGGACTACAAAGGAGAGACTAGTGGAAATCCTAAGCAGTGGGTGGTTGGTCAGCTGAGCAATTCCCTGTTTTCCATTTAGGTCTATTAATTCATTGCTATATTAATGCTATCATAGACTTGCACAGGAAGGTAAAAGTTCCAGTATTATATGAATCAGCAGGTCAGTCTTCTGATCACATGACCAGCCAGGGGACCTGTTTAGAGTAATCACAGAAATTGAAAAGGAAAAATAAAAATATAACTTTGCTAAATATTTACTAATGGAAGATTATGTAGATAATCTGTTTTCCCTTAGCCCAAACAGCAGCACAAGATGGGGTATTCCTGCCCCTGTGTACTGTTAGGACAGGTGGAACTTTTAATAAACTAACTAGTTACCCTCCCATAAAAGGTCCAGGAGACCTCCCCCTCCCTGTGTTAGTCTCCAAGTACCATACCGACTATAATAATTTATCCTTTAACAAGAAAGGGAGGGAGCTTTGTGCTGCTGTTTGGGCTAAGGGAAAACAGATTATCTACATAATCTTCCATTCCCCCTACGCCCAAACAGCAGCACAAGATGGGGATTTAACAAGTCATACCCCTTCTAGGGAGGGCGATCCTGACAAGCAGAGGTCAGGATAGAATAACCAAAAGATTTTGCCTTGGAAACATGCCAGTCTAACCTATAGTGTCTGGCGAACGTCAAGTGGGAAGACCAAGATGCAGCCGCACAGATTTGGTCTACTGAGAGGGACTGCCTCTCTGCCCATGATGCAGCCACCGACCTGGTAGCGTGGGCTCGCAAAAATTCCGGAACCTGCAGCCCTTGTGTCTGCAAGGCCACTGAGATGGCTTCTCTGATCCACCTTGACAGAGTAGGTTTGGACGCCTTAACCCCTCTGTTGTGACCAAAAAAATTGATGAGCAGGTTTTCTGACTTACGGAATGGGCCTGTTCGGTCCAGGTATATTTGCAATGTTCGCACAAGATCCAGACTGTGCATCTTCTCCTCCCACTCCGAGGAAGGAGAGGGGAAAAAGGTGGGCAAGGTTATAGTCTGGTTTATATTTTCCACTGACGGAACCTTGGGCAGAAAACCTTGAACAAACCTAAGCTGGACTCTGTCTGGAAAAAAGACTGTGTATGGCTCTGATGCCGCCAAGGCCTGGAGCTCACCCACTCGCTTGGCAGATGTGATTGCCAGCAAAAAGGTCACCTTCCAAGAGAGGTACTTGAAGTCCACTTCAGCTAAAGGTTCAAATGGAGGGCCACATAGCCCTTGCAGGACCGCAGCTAAGTCCCATTGGGGAGCCGGGGGCCGAACCGGGGGTCGGAGCCTGGAGGCCCCTTTCTGGAATTGCCTTATAAGAGGATTCTGAGACAGTCTAGTCCCCAATAGAGCGGATAACGCCGAGACATGTACTCTCAAGGTGGCTGGGGACAATCCCTTGTCCAACCCTTCTTGTAAAAACTCCAGGACTGATTCGATGGATGTTGTATCGCACTGCCTCCTGGCTCCCCAATCGTTAAATACTTGGGCGATCCTCTGGTAACTACGATTGGTTGAGTCCGCTCTAGAGTGGGCCAGTGTTCTTAAAACGGCCTGGGACAATCCTCTGTCTCCACGTACGGTGCGGTCAACCTCCAGGCAGTGAGGTTGAACCTGTCCAGATCCTGGCAGAGCTGACTGTTTAGAGTTACCAGGTTTTGGACACACGGAAGCCTCCAGTAGGTCCCTCGACTCATTAACATGAGGTGGGTAAACCATGCCCTTTTCGGCCAGAACGGCATGATGACAATGGCCGATGTCTGGTCCTGCCTGAGTTTTGCCAACACCCTGGGAATCATTGGAATGGGAGGAAAAACGTATACTAGTTTGAAGCTCCAGGGTATTGACAGGGCATCGATCGCCAAGGGATTGCCGTCCCGGTACAGGGAGCAAAACCGTCCCACCTTGGCGTTGTGTTGGGTGGCCATCAGATCCACCTCGGGGAGACCCCATATCCTGGTAAGCTGTTGGAAAATTTCCGGGGACAGGGACCATTCGGCTGTTGTCACTAGTCCCCTGCTTAGTTGATCTGCCAGGACGTTGAGGTGGCCTTTGATATGTACCGCTGACAGCCGGGACAAATTCTTCTCCGCCCATGAAAATATCAGGTCGGTCACCCGCATCAAGGAGGGGGACCTGGTGCCCCCTTGTTTGTTGATATATTGGACGGCTGTAGAATTGTTTGTTCTTACTCTGACAGCCTTCCTTTGGAGATGGGGAGTCAGAGTCCGTAGTGCCAGAAAAACTGCCATAAGTTCTCGCCAATTGGAGGAGCGAGTTCTCTCCTGCGGGTTCCATGTTCCCCGTATTAGGGTCTCCCCCAGATGCGCTCCCCAGCCTGTTAGGGAGGCATCTGTGGTCAACAGGGTCCAGGAGGTCTGGACCGTGGACCTCCCGTCTTTGAGTTGGGACCACCATTGTAGTGATCGACGGGCACTGATGGAAAGCTGGATAGGCTTCTGAAGTCCCATGGGACTGTGGTTCCATACTCTCAGGATCTCGAGTTGTAACGGGCGCATATGCCATAGAGCCCAGGGAACTGCCTCGATGGTCGCGGACATGAGACCTAGGACCTTCATCGCTGTCCTGATTGTAACCTTCCTGGTTCGGGATAGGTAGTGAACCGCTCGACCAATCTTCTCCTTTCGAGGAGAGGGCAGGAAGATCATCATACTGAGAGAATCCAGGTTGAACCCTAGGAATTGAATCCGGGTAGATGGAACCACTACTGACTTTTGCCAGTTTACTAGCCAGCCCAGTTCGCTTATAAATGCCACTGTGATGCTCAACTGCGTGGCGAGGAGCTCCCTTGACTGAGCTTTTATTAGCCAATCGTCTAGATATGGGACAATAAATATCCCCTGGAGGCGCAGGGCGGCTATGACCGGGGCCACTACCTTTGTAAAGGTGTGGGGGGCTGAAGTTATACCGAATGGGAGAGCTGTAAACTGGAAGTGATGTAATCTTCCATTTAGATATGTGGCAATCCGTAAATATTTTCTGTGTGGAGGATAGATAGGAATATGGAGGTATGCGTCCCTCAAATCCAAGGTGACGAATAGATCTCCTGGCTGCAGGAAAGGGAGAACCGACCTTATGGTCTCCATCCGGAACCGGACCTTGCGGATAAATTGATTTACATACCTTAGGTCGATAATCATGCGCCACCCTCCGGTCGATTTTGGCACTAGAAACACAGGTGAGTAAACGCCTTGCCCTTGTTCGTTTAGAGGGACGGGTTCCAATGCAGCCTTGTCGATATACTCCAACACAGATCTTTGCAGATGAAGTTGTCTGGTGCCCTGAAGAGGGCGGGTCCTCCTGCATCTGTCTGGAGGAAGGGAAAGGAAGCTTATCTTGTAGCCTTCCCGTATAAGTTGGAGAACCCAAGAATCCTGGATATGATGGTGCCAGGTGGTTAAATGTAAGGAGAGACGACCCCCCACCTTGGCCCTGCAGGCAAGGGGATCGTGACAGTCCGAAGGTGGATCTCTTCTCACCACCACGGGAGGAACCTCGACCGCCTCTTGGGCCCGAGGGGCGCCTACGGAACTGGCCTCTAGACATGCCTCTGGAGGGGGCGTAGCCCCGAAAGGATCGTTGCCTGGATCCTGTGGACTGGGGCAGGTTCTTACCCTTTGAATCGGCCAGACCCTCCATTATCCGGTCGAGTTCGCTGCCAAATAGCCTGCCGGGCTCGAATGGTAAGGCGCATAAATTAAACTTGGAGGCATTATCTGCCCTCCAGGGCTTAAGCCAAAGGGGGCGCCTTGCGGCGGTGGACAATGCCATGGATCTTGCGGCCAGCTTGACCTGGTAGAAGGCCGCCTCCGAGAGATAGTCAGACATGAGGGAAATATTTGTCATGGCCGACAGCAAGTCGTCCCGATGGACCCCGGAGTCAATATCTCTCTCCAGCTTAGAGATGTCTGACCGCAGTTTAGCGACTACCTCGCTAGCCACAATGCCCACTGAGGCCTGTGCCGAGGAAGAGGCGTATATACGCCTCAGGGACCCCTCCGCCCTGCGATCCATCACATCTTGGAGGTTAGAGCCATCCTCCGCTGGTACTACCGTGCGCTTTGACAGTTTGGAGACGGCTATGTCAACCTTGGGCGGAGGGCCCCAGGAGCTGGATTGTGCCTCGGATAGGGGAAAAAGAGACCTAAAGCGTCTAGACGCAATGAATGGGCGTTCAGGGAACCGCCATTCAGCCTCCAGCCTTCTTACCAAGTCTGGGTCCGCCCTGAAGGCTCTGAGAGAGGTAGATGGAGCCTCCTCAGCCGCCTCCTCCAACTCCTTAGCCCGAACCACTCTTAGCAGTTTGGGCATCCTATCCACCGAGAATACCGGCTTAGATGGGTCCAGGTTGTCCTCTTCCGAGGATACCTCGTCCAAGATCTGGAGACCCTCCATCGGTGGGAGAGAAGGAGGCGAATCCAGGCGTGGTCTCTTGGACAATTGAGAGATTGAGAGTTTCATCTCTTTCATCGACTCCTCGACGAATTCCCTTACCCAACCGACCACGTCACGGACCGAAGTGTCTTCTGAGGGGGGACCCCGACACCCGCGACAACATTGATAAGCGTAGCCATCAGGTAAGGGGACTTCGCATTTGGCGCAGGCAAGGTGGCGACGCTTACTGGAAGCCTTCCTTTTAGGGTTATCCGCCACTGAAGAGGAGGATGACATCTTTGAAGGAATTCAGAGCACCTGTAGCGTCAGGAAAATTTCTTCTACCTTCTGGTTGCCCAGGGAGAGTAGGAACCTGCAAGCTAAGCAAACAGGGAACCTACTCTGGGCAGACCAGGATTAAATAGGGAAAAAACGGGGGCGGGGCGGACCTTAGCTCCGCCCCTTCCATCCCCTCGGCCAGAGCCAGGATAGGGGGCACCATTCTACTCCTAGCCTAAGCTGGCTAGGAGGAAGGAGAGAAGGGGGAACACTATCCCCTTAAATTTAGCCCAATAGCGGGGTGGGAACGCTGCTCAAGCGCTCCCAAAGTCCGGCCGAGCGGGGAGGACGGTTCGCGCATGCGCCAACCCGGATTCCCGCGCATGCGCGGGAAGAGCGGAAGTCCGCGGAGCACCGCTAGTAGTGCCCGCGGCGAAACAAGGAACTGCACATACAGTTCCTCCCCCGGCCGCCGGAAAAAACCTCCTCAGGCAGCGGGGAGCCGGTAGCGTGTGGCGCCGCAGCGCCGAGAACAGAGATGCTGCCTCTCACCACCTCCCCCCCCCCCCGGGGGCCGCGCCAGACCAGGGAAGGGAGGAGGCGCCGTCTGGAAAACAAAGAAAGCCCCAAACCCCAGGTAAGACCCGACAGCAGCAGCACAAGATGGGGGGAGGGGGGGGGGGCTAGAAAAGGGAGATTTCCTCCACAAAAAAGAAAGGAATGTGTGGGAGAGGAGGAGACCTCTCCCTCCACCTGTCCTGGTAACAGGACAGAAAAAAACACAGGGAGGGGGAGGTCTCCTGGACCTTTTATGGGAGGGTAACTAGTTAGTTTATTAAAAGTTCCACCTGTCCTAACAGTACACAGGGGCAGGAATACCCCATCTTGTGCTGCTGTTTGGGCGTAGGGGGAAAATGTAAGGGTAGATTTACACGGAGTAAACGCGCAATGCGTTTTTTGTTGCGTTTTTTTTTTTTACATGTGTAAAAAAATGTCATTGAAGTCAATGGGAAGTCAATATTGTAGCGCAAAAAAATCACATTAAATGACACCTGATGTAAAAAAAAGTTACATTATTGAGCATCAACTGTGCAAATTCTAAAATAGATTTCAGAAGTGAGTTTATATTAATAACACTGTACATTTATATACTCACACAATACTAGAGGAATAGGAAAATCAATCAGTTTTAACAGGTTTAAGTCAAATTCCTGTTAATTTCTGTTTACTCCTTTGCCTGTACTAAGAGGCTTCACTTCTTAATCCTTGACATTTAACTCTGAAAGGACATTGAAGGGGAGAAATATGGTTTACTGACCGCAACCTTTTAACAACTTTTTTTAAGTATCTGTTTTTATTTTCCTTTGAATGTCAATGTCTCAGCCAGAAGAGGAAACACAGCGACCACACAATATCCTAGAGGCTAAATAATAGCTACCTATGAAATATTTAGCAGCCTCAAAATATGACTGCTTTTCATTTTCTGATCATTATCAGAAAGGAAGTAACAATATATAGTTATATTTATAAGAATATACAGAGTATTCATAATTATGCAGCTGGGGAAATAGTGAGTAGTATGTGGAAATTAGATATTATTCCTTTATTATCAGCTTTCTCTTCTAGGATGGGCAATAAGCCCCTGTTCTATGGGGTTAGGACCATTGTGCGGTACTCGGCTTCATTCATATATGGATAGGAAGTAAATAAATTTTACACAACCATTTTTATGGTATTTACCTTGATAAGCTCCAGCAATGTTGTCCATACTAAAGGTGCATTCACACTTCGGATACGCTGACTGATTCTGAACATTAAAACACGTTCAGAATCAGCGTGTATAAAGCAGATCCCATTCATTTCAATGGGAGCTGACATACGAGCGCACCCCATTGAAATGAATGGGCTGCTTTTTTTCTCTACGAGCGCTCCCATTGAAGTGAATGGGAAGTTAGAAGCGCTCGAGTGTACGGCTCGGAATGAGCCGAGTGCTTATGCCGTGTGAAGGGGCCCATAGAGAAAAAAGCAGCCCATTCATTTCAATGGGGAGCACTCCTATGCCGGCTCCCATTGAAATGAATGGGATCTGCTTTATACGCGCTGATTCTGAACGTGTTTTAACGTTCAGAATCAGTCAGTGTATCCGAAGTGTGAATGCACCCTAAGGGTAAGTTCACATGGGTTTTTTTGGTCCGGAACCTGAGGCAGAGGCACTCTGCTCCAGATTAGGCCCAATGAATATTGCGAGGTGAAACCAGGGGTGAACCTACCTTTGTCGCCGCCCGAGGCGGACGACAGAAAGCCGCCCCCCTCCCGGGAGGAGGTGGCGGAGCGAAGGGGGGCGTGGCAGAGCGGCGTTATCAGGCAGAGAGCAGGCAGGGAGAGGACCTGCTCTCTGCCTGAGCGTGAGGGGAGGCCGCTGGAGTAGCGCTGCTCCAGCGGCCTCCCTAATCCACCGCTCGGTGACGCTAAGCCAGTCCAGGACAGCTTGTCCTGGACTGGCTTAGGTAAGCAAAAATGCCGCAAGTCGCCTCATGGGAGGTGCGGCGCTGGGTGAAACGGTCTGAAGAATGAGCAAACCGGCTCCTGGAAAAAAGAACTGACCGGCTCCATTGATTTCAATGGGAGCCGTATTTTTGGTCAGGATTTTGTGGTGGCTACGGCCTCAAAATCCTGTCCAAAATTCTCTGTGTGAACTTACCCTTAAGCTAAGTTCCTTTATGTTAAATCATGGCCAGGTGGTCGGTCATGTCAGAAGCTGCAACATAAAATACCTCCTG
The DNA here is from genome assembly GCF_031893055.1 of Leptodactylus fuscus. NCBI lineage: Eukaryota > Metazoa > Chordata > Amphibia > Anura > Leptodactylidae > Leptodactylus > Leptodactylus fuscus. The sequence goes on along the minus strand of NC_134268.1, from coordinate 73,004,062 downwards.
TAACCCATTTCAGTGGGCTAGGACTACCTGGTGATTTTGGGCATGACACCCTTCAGTTGAGCAATGATTGTGTTGCCCTGCACCACTGCAAGTAGTGTAAGTAAATGGGGCTGCATTACACTGTAACTTCCCTTACATTATTTGTTATGTTGATGACCCTTTTATCCCATAACAGGTGTTGTGGCCATGTAACCACAGTCTTAGGCTTTATCTCTGCATTTTGTGGACTTGTAATGTCCATGATAATCACAGCACACCACCATGCTTATTTATGGGTCATGTGCTCTCCATGGCTCATACAATTTTTATTTTTTTTTAACATTTCTTATAGCTTTGTGAAAAAACGGATGACCTATAGATGCTGTCAGATTTTTTTTATCAACACATAGACTTGCATTGAAGTGATCAGTGCAGAAATCAACATGTACAATTTTTTTTTTTCACAGACCTGTGGACCTTAAAAAATATTGGATGTTTGAATAAATACTTTGAAATGTATGGATAAAGATGCCATCCAATAAAAATGTATGTACATAAACTGCAGATGTGTGAATAATACCTTATACTACATCTGTATGTATCTGATGTTCCATACCGTAATTAAACTGCAAGTGCTTCTGTTTTTCACTTATGGGCTTACTCTGCATAAAAGTAAAGATGTATATTATCCATATGAGAAATCTTTAGTGAAAAATTGAGTTGCCACAAAACATATGGCGCAGGAATCCAGAATGAATGTTTGTTATGTAAAATAGTATACTAGAACAGGCAGATGCTCATTTCACCTTGGGATACATTATAAAATATGCATGAGACAGAGTTGTGCATTTTATAGTCTAAAGTACGGTTTTGGTTGAACCGTTCTACAGTCCCAGCATGTAAATTGTTTAAGATGTGAACAATCCTGGATACATTTTTACCTCATGAACATCCAGTGGCGTAACTAGGAATGTCGGGGCCCCGTGGTGATCTTTTGACATGCCCCCCCCCCGCCCCCCCCAATCGACACCGAAGAGCTCGACCGACCCCCTCCTCCGCATTCCTATGCGCTCTATTATGTCCCTTAGTGGCCCCTGCACACAGTATCATGTCACTTAGTGGCCCCTGCTCACAGTATTATACCCGATAGTGGCCCCTGCACATACTATTATGTCCCTCAGTGGCCCCTGCACACAGTATTATGTCCCACTGTGGACACCCGTAAACAATTATTATACTCTGGGGTCTTTTCAGATCCCAGAGTATAATAATCGGAGACATGGGGGAATAAAAACATAAAAAAACACTGTTGCTTACCTATCCCCTGGCTCCGATGCTGTCGGCCTTCTTCAATTACGTCGGACGTCACATGACCCGGGACGCAGGCCGGGTTCATGTGACGTCAGAGACTTCAGACAACGAGGCCTGAGGCCTGCATGGATTGTGGAGAGGTAAGTAACAGTGTTTTTTATGTTCCTTACCTCTCTCGGGCCTCCGATCATTATACTCGGGGGTCTGAAAAGACCTCCGAGTATAATAATAGTTTTTGTTGGGCCCGCGGTGTCTCTTACTGATCCCAGCCCAGCCAGGATGGGTAAGTAAGTAGGAACCGTTACCGGCTGGAGTAACTTCAGCCGGTAACGGCCTATTACCAAAAAAAAACAAAAACGCAGAGGTAGCAGCTGTCACCGGGCCGCCTAATGTCCCGGGCCCTGTGACAGCTGCCTCTGCTGCTACGGCGGTAGTTACGCCCCTGTGAACATCTACATTCATGAAATATTAGGAAATGTCGGTGATGGTTGAGATGCAAGGACAAATCACAGCAAAAGCAGATTGAGAGATAAAGACAGACTCCCAAATGCCTTCACCAGCGCTAGCCGCCAGGCCAGATGGACTTTTCTGAATTTGGAAGACTGAATTATCACCACCAGAAACTGTACAGATAATAAATGTGTAATGTCCTGGTACTGCAGTTCCTTTAATAGTCCTTGCAGACTGAGATGGTATGGACATTTGCATATAAGGTAAAGAGGTTCCTCCCCCTTCATTCCTTCTATATATTTACCAATGTTTCTATTTCACCATAGCAGCACACCAGGGGGTCTATTAATGCGCCATCTTGTGGATGTTTTGTGAACTGCACCTGCCTATACTTTGCATTGTAATTTTTGTCAAGGAGTGTCCAGTGTGATCAGGTGAACTTCAGAACCAATCATGCTCCCTTGATTGGCCTGGAGGAGGAGTTGAGTTACAGCCTCTCTAGAGAGTGGGGGTTGGAAACCTTGGGTTCTTTGTCTTTGTGTGGAGACTAGGACACATGTGGAGCTGAAAATGGCAGCCAAGTCTCAGGGCACTCCAAACAGAAATTGCTTTCCCTCTGTACTCAAGATTCTCCTCAGAGAGCGGTTTCCTCTGAAGCTCCAAGCCTACAAGCACTAAAGTTTACGGACCTGCTTATCCATCTCATCTGGGACTTCACACGTATCTCTCTATTCAAGTAAGTCTTTAGGACAAATCTATATTTAAGAAACTCATAGCTAGTCTGGCAGAATTTGAGGGTCTCCCGCTGTCGACAACTCTATTTCCTCTCCTACATATGTGTACCCAGTTTGTTGAGGACTAACCCCCTGGATACAGGCCATCTTTACAAGTATATACAAGTTTAACTACCCAAGCAACTACTAATTAAACTATCCAAAGCATTCCTGCTGCAAGCTCCATCACCTGCTTGACTGGACACTACCTACAAAGATCGCTGTATTGTATGTGAAGAATTACTCCATATGTACATTTGTATTACCTTGTCCTGCTAGTAAAAGAGCAATGGCTACCCCCGAGACCTGGTTGTCTGTTGTCATTGTTGGGTATCACGTGGGGGTGGGTAGTTGGGGACATCAAAAAGGAGATTTTGTGCACATTTGGGATCCAGGGACCCCCTAAAATCTGGCCACATCTGATATATTACCCGTGATACCAGCCCTGGCCCTCCTGAGTGTTACAAATGCTCCACCAACTACAACCAATCCAGAACCCACAATTAACACATAGGGCAGATCATAAACGAGATAAGGCATCAGAGACAGCATCAGGAGACAAAAGAGATATCCAATAGAAAGCTAAGTGTCAAATCAGGATCAGGATCAGTAGGCAAATGAATAACCAGAAAACACGCTGACCCTTCGTTCACATCTGAGTTCGGTATTCCATTGGGAGGAGTCCACATGGGGACCCCCCAAACGGAATTCCGTACTCAACTGCAAGCAGTGTGCCAGTGAAAGCACACAGACCCCATAGACTATAATGGGGTCCGTGTGCTTGCCGCCAGATCTCCGCAGAGATAATGCAGACAGGAAAGTGGTTCACAATGTACCTTTCTGTCCTCATGATTCGTGCGGGCAGTGCACGGCCAGCACACGAACCCCATTATATTTCATGGGGTCCTTGTGCTTTTAATGCACACTGCTTGCGGTTACGTTCGGTATTCCATTCGGAGGGTCCCCATGTGGACTTCCTCAAACGAAATACCGAACACAGGTGTGAGTGAAGGGTGAGAGTCAGAAAAGCAATCCAACACACATGATCAGGTTCCCAGCCAAACTAGAAAAGTAAATTAGGAGGCACCTGGGTCAGGAGGGAAGAGTCTTATACATGCCTCCTTAGCTGCTAATTGGACAAGCCCAGGGAATTTTTGAAACTGCAGAAGCTTCCCAGGTTGACACGGTAATCTTAAAGGTGTAGCATCTGAATTGAGAATCCTGACAGTGTGGTAGAGCACAAACACAGGTTGTACCACAGTATATTAGAAAAACATGGCTACTTCAAAAGCAATTCCACAATTTCCATGGGTTGAGTCTCGTATTGCAGTTCAGCTTCATTAAAATAAATGGCAATATGTGCAGTAGCACAGGCAACTTGAGCATAGGTGCAATGCTTTTTTTCTGGAAGAAAATAAGAAGGTTCATAATTGTTTTCTATGGTCCTGATTCGAGATGAGCGAGTAGTATTTGATCAAGTAGGTATTTGATCAAATACTACGGTATTCAAAATACTCGTACTCGATCCAGCGTTGATTGGCCAAATGCTATACAGTGTATAGCATTCGGCCAATCAACACTGGTTCTGCAGGACGAGTAAAAGCAAACCAGTAGGAGTCCGGGCCCACATACAGAGAAATAACCGTACAGAGCAGGACATGGCACGGGGAGAATGATAGACCCGCAGGATAGTACCTTTGAGTAGCAATCCCCAGCATCCCTCCTGCAGAACCAGTGTTGATTGGCTGAATGCTATACAGTGTATAGCATTCAGCCAATCAACGCTGGTTCTGCAGGAGGCTCATCTTTGACAGTCAAAACTTCAGCATCAATGACATCCCTGCAGAAATCCCAGGGCCACAGAAGGGTTAATCCCCCATGTGTAGAGCCCTGCACATCAGTGGTGCCCGCACAGCAGCTTATCTCCTACATGACAGCAGATAGCCATTGTACACTATATAGCATTCGGCTAATCAATGCTGGTTCTGCAGGAGGCTCGTCTTTGACGAGGCGGAGTCTAAGATCGGACCTCAATGTAGACTGTTCTAATGTTAAATATGCAGTCTACATTGTGGTCCGATCTTAGACTTCGCCTCGTCAAAGAAGAGCTTCCTGCAAAACCAGTACCGCACTCCTGCCCAAGTACCGCACTCTCCTTCGCTCCTCCTCAACACTCTCCTCCTGATACTCGTGGACTTGGTGAGTCCCATTTATCGAATTGTGGTTTCCCCTGAAACGAGCATTTGATTCCCATAGACTATAATGGGATTCGATATTCGATCAAGTAGTCGAATATTGAGGACTACTCGAATCGAATATTCAAATCTCGAGTATTTAACTACTCGCCCATCTCTAGTCCTGATAAAGGAGGTTTTTCTGTCTGCATGTCCCTAAAACATATTGAGGTTATTTATATATTATTTGGATTGAATCGTATTTATGGTTTTATTTGGACTAACCTTCATTGTGTATATTTTTGGATTTTTCCGGGAACAACTTATCTTCTGATGAAATCTGCATTAAAGAGATGCTGAGTCACTGTTGAATCATCATAAAAGAGACATGGATTTCATAAATGCAACCGGGTATGTGAAACACCAAAATATTATAATAGTATGGCACAAAACTTCCAGGTTGTGGCTGTATTATACAGTTGGTCCCTGGTACTAGCTGCATTAGGCGGAAAATTCCAAAAGATTAACACCTTAGATACCATGATCAATAGCAACCACAACATCTGGGGGGTTAGGGGATAGGCACGCCCCTTCTTTCACTATCAAGGTGTTTCCTTTGCAACCAAGAGGTCAAAAATGGCCGCCTAGCTGCCTTGCCCTAAGAAACATAGGCAGGTCATGTTCGATATATTGCAGTGTTGCAGTATTTTGTACAGGGGATCTAATGACCCCAGATTCAAGTCCCCTTGTAGGACAGTAAAAACATAAACAAAAAACTGCACACAATAATAATAAAAGTTTCAAATAAACCCCTCCCATTTAAAAAAAATAAAATAAACTGAACAAAAAATTATATAAACATATATAGTATAGACATAAAATTCTAAACTATCCATATGGTTATTTATTCTGCAAGGTAAAGAACATGAAAAATGTTAGGGAACTACTGAAGTTGGAAAGTGGAGACAGTTGCACTGAATAAATAAAGAAACATAAGGGGGCACAGTAGAGGATCTATGCACCTCTGGTGGAATCCACAGCTCTATACAAAATGGAGCTGACACAGTGTGTATGAGCCCTTACAATATTAGGCGCTGGTTTGCAATCTCAATGCTGTCTTTTCATTATAACGCACACTTTAAATAAATGATATTCTTATTGATGTACAAGCATAGCCACCAGTTATTTTGTATAGGACAATCTGTAGAACTCCATCTTAAACTACATGGCATTATAGGTTTCTTCCACCAGATGGCGTACATGAATAAAACCCATTGCCATCTGCTGCACAATCTAGTCTGCTAAAATCTTCGGTATTACTTTCTACCTGCATAAGGAGCCTCTTGCTACAAATTGTGGAAATATTACATACCAAAATGTGCCTAGGATGTCTTCTCTCATGGTTTGGTCTCAGACAAGTGTGTGGCTAGCATTAGGCAAAAAGTGACAGAGCTTGGAAGAGTTTGATAGTCCCTTTATTCTAGAGATCACTAGGTTCACCACACGGCTGCTAAACTAACAGCTTGGCCAGTACTTTTACCAACAGATGGATGTCAGGACTTTTTTCTAACATACCGTTCGGTCCTGGATGGCATGCTCCCTGCTCTGCCATTCACCTCTGCTCTGCTGAAGGGTCTAAGGAGACACTGGCCTTAACATAAACTTTTCTAAAGTTTTCCTTTATTGTGCTCTCCTTTAATATTTTGATATTATAGATATTTTCCATGATTAAAGCCTCACTCCAGAGAATTGTAATATTCTCTAGTTCTGTAGTACAGGGTATACTAATGTATATCGAAGGATACTACTCCTATACAGTGACCGATCGACTCACTGATTGCATTGTTGACTGTATACATCTGCACAATGGACCCCCGACTAGTCATGTGATTTACAAACTGACCTGGCAATTCACACACCAACCGAAAGTCTCTGTTTCTATGTAAGTCTATCAGAGTATAACAATGATGTACAAAAGGGTAACAATGTTTCGAATATTTGCCTTTCAGGCTCAATATCTCACCATCCACTACAGCTTCAAATGTGGGACTACTATCATTTTATAGACAATCATCCTAGCTATCTCATGCATAAACTTGACTTACAACTATTTAGTATATGATTAGTTATGCAGATTTAATATACACGTGTCAGAGAGTGAGCGCTCAAAACGGATCCCATTCATTTCAATGTGTTGGCTTACGGGCGCTACACATTGAAATAAATCAATGGAAGGCTTTTTTACCTATTGCTTTCAATGTGATGCGCGCGTATGACATTGAAAGCAATAGGGAAAAAAGCCTTCCATTGATTTCAATGTGTAGCGCCCGTAAGCCGACACATTGAAATGAATGGGATCTGTTTTGAGCGCTCACTCTCTGACATGTGTATACATGTCAGAATGCGCGCGCGTTAACTCCGTGTGAACGGAGCCTAAGAAGTATCAGCTCGAGTTTGCAAAAAAGTATGAAAATTGGCTAGTAGAATATTAGAAACTCGGGATTTGGAGAATTGTGACGAAAGACTTGACTCTGATGGGTGAAAATGGGTCTAGAATAGAGATGAGCGAACAGTGTTCTATCGAACTCATGTTCGATCGGATATTAGGCTGTTCGGCATGTTCGAATCGAATCGAACACCGCGTGGTAAAGTGCGCCATTACTCGATTCCCCTCCCACCTTCCCTGGCGCCTTTTTTGCTCCAATAACAGCGCAGGGTAGGTGGGACAGGAACTACGACACCGGTGACGTTGAGAAAAGTAGGCAAAACCCATTGGCTGCCGAAAACATGTGACCTCTAATTTAAAAGAACAGCGACGCCCAGCTTCGCGTCATTCTGAGCTTGCAATTCACCGAGGACGGAGGTTTCCGTCCAGCTAGCTAGGGCTTAGATTCTGGGTAGGCAGGGACAGGCTAGGATAGGAAGGAGAAGACAACCAACAGCTCTTATAAGAGCTAAATTCCAGGGAGAAGCTTGTCAGTGTAACGTGGCACTGACGGGCTCAATCGCCGCAACCCAGCTTTCCCAGGATCCTGAATGGAATACACTGTCAGTGTATTCCCGTATACCCGATATATACCCCGATACCCGTTCCAACGGTGTGCCCCCCCACCTTCACCCCAGAAATACCCTGCAAGTCCCCTAGCAATAGAATTGGGGCTATATACACCCACAATTTTTACTACTGGTATACAGTGCCATTGTCTGACTGGGAATTCAAAGAATATATTGGGAATACAAATACCCTCATTTCTTGCTACTGCCATATAGTGCCAGTGTCTGACTGGGAATTCAAAGAATATATTGGGGTTACGTGCACCCACAATTTTTACTACTGGTATACAGTGCCATTGTCTGACTGGGAATTCAAAGAATATATTGGGGTTATAAATACCCTCATTTCTTGCTACTGCCATATAGTGCCAGTTTCTGACTGGTAATTCAAAGAATATATTGGGGTTACGTGCACCCACAATTTTTACTACTGGTATACAGTGCCATTGTCTGACTGGGAATTCAAAGAATATATTGGGGTTATAAATACCCTCATTTCTTGCTACTGCCATATAGTGCCAGTTTCTGACTGGTAATTCAAAGAATATATTGGGGTTACGTGCACCCACAATTTTTACTACTGGTATATAGTGCCATTGTCTGACTGGGAATTCAAAGAATATATTGGGGTTATAAATACCCTCATTTCTTGCTACTGCCATATAGTGCCATTGTCTGACTGGGAATTCAAAGAATATATTGGGGTTACGTGCACCCACAATTTTTACTACTGGTATACAGTGCCATTGTCTGACTGGGAATTCAAAGAGTATATTGGGAATACAAATACCCTCATTTCTTGCTACTGCCATATAGTGCCAGTTTCTGACTGGTAATTCAAAGAATATATTGGGGTTACGTGCACCCACAATTTTTACTACTGGTATACAGTGCCATTGTCTGACTGGGAATTCAAAGAATATATTGGGGTTATAAATACCCTCATTTCTTGCTACTGCCATATAGTGCCATTGTCTGACTGGGAATTCAAAGAATATATTGGGGTTACGTGCACCCACAATTTTTACTACTGGTATACAGTGCCATTGTCTGACTGGGAATTCAAAGAGTATATTGGGAATACAAATACCCTCATTTCTTGCTACTGCCATATAGTGCCAGTGTCTGACTGGTAATTCAAAGAATATATTGGGGTTACGTGCACCCACAATTTTTACTACTGGTATACAGTGCCATTGTCTGACTGGGAATTCAAAGAGTATATTGGGAATACAAATACCCTCATTTCTTGCTACTGCCATATAGTGCCAGTTTCTGACTGGTAATTCAAAGAATATATTGGGGTTACGTGCACCCACAATTTTTACTACTGGTATACAGTGCCATTGTCTGACTGGGAATTCAAAGAATATATTGGGGTTATAAATACCCTCATTTCTTGCTACTGCCATATAGTGCCAGTTTCTGACTGGTAATTCAAAGAATATATTGGGGTTACGTGCACCCACAATTTTTACTACTGGTATACAGTGCCATTGTCTGACTGGGAATTCAAAGAGTATATTGGGAATACAAATACCCTCATTTCTTGCTACTGCCATATAGTGCCAGTTTCTGACTGGGAATTCAAAGAATATATTGGGGTTACGTGCACCCACAATTTTTACTACTGGTATACAGTGCCATTGTCTGACTGGGAATTCAAAGAGTATATTGGGAATACAAATACCCTCATTTCTTGCTACTGCCATATAGTGCCAGTTTCTGACTGGGAATTCAAAGAATATATTGGGGTTACGTGCACCCACAATTTTTACTACTGGTATACAGTGCCATTGTCTGACTGGGAATTCAAAGAGTATATTGGGAATACAAATACCCTCATTTCTTGCTACTGCCATATAGTGCCAGTTTCTGACTGGGAATTCAAAGAATATATTGGGGTTACGTGCACCCACAATTTTTACTACTGGTATACAGTGCCATTGTCTGACTGGGAATTCAAAGAGTATATTGGGAATACAAATACCCTCATTTCTTGCTACTGCCATATAGTGCCAGTGTCTGACTGGGAATTCAAAGAATATATTGGGGTTACGTGCACCCACAATTTTTACTACTGGTATACAGTGCCAATTTCTAACTAGGAATTCAAAATGCGCAAGGCTCCCGGAAAGGGACGTGGATGAGGCCGTGGGCGAGGTCGGGGGAATGGTTCTGGGGAGCAAGGTAGCAGTGAAGCAACAGGGCGTCCCGTGCCTACTCCTGTGGGGCAGCAAGCATTGCGCCACTCCACAGTGCCAGGGTTGCTTGCCACATTAACTAAACTGCAGGGTACAAACCTTAGTAGGCCCGAGAACCAGGAACAGGTCTTGCAATGGCTGTCAGAGAACGCTTACAGCACATTGTCCAGCAGCCAGTCAGACTCTGCCTCCTCTCCTCCTATTACCCAACAGTCTTGTCTTCCTTCCTCCCAAAATTCCGAAGCTTTACAGAACAATAACCCAAACTGTCCCTGCTCCCCAGAGCTGTTCTCCGCTCCTTTCATTGTCCCTCAACCTGCCTCTCCACGTCACGATTCCACGAACCTAACAGAGGAGCATCTGTGTCCAGATGCTCAAACACTAGAGTCTCCTCCATCTCCGTTCGATTTGGTGGTGGATGACCAGCAACCCACCCTCATCGACGATGATGTGACGCAGTTGCCGTCAGGGCATCCAGTTGACCGGCGCATTGTGCGGGAGGAGGAGATGAGACAGGAGTTGGAAGAGGAAGTGGTGGATGATGAGGACACTGACCCGACCTGGACAGGGGGGATGTCAAGCGGGGAAAGTAGTGTGGATGTTGAGGCAGGTGCAGCACCAAAAAGGGTAGCTAGAGGCAGAGGCAGAGGTCAGCAGCTTAGGCGAAGCCAGGCCACACCCGGAATCTCCCAAGATGTTCCAGTTCGTACCCAGCCCCGAAAAACTCCCACCTCGAGGGCACGTTTCTCGAAGGTGTGGAGTTTTTTCAAGGAATGCGCCGAGGACAGATATAGTGTTGTCTGCACAATTTGCCTCTCGAAATTGATTAGGGGCTCTGAGAAGAGCAACCTGTCCACCACTTCAATGCGCCGTCATTTGGAATCCAAGCACTGGAATCAGTGGCAGGCAGCAACGGCAGGACAAAGGCCGCCTGCCGTTCACGCCACTGCCACTGCCTCTGCCACTGCCTCTGCCACTGCCACTGCTGACTGTGCTGGCGATGCACTCCAGAGGACGAGCCAGGACACCACTTCATCTGCCTCCGCCACTTTGTTGACTTCTACCTCATCCTCCCCTGGTCCTGTCTTATCTCCTTCTCCTGCACCATCAAAGGCACCATCAGGCGTTTCTTTACAACAACCCACCATCTCTCAGACATTGGAGCGGCGGCAGAAATACACTGCTAACCACCCACACGCGCAAGCCTTGAACGCCAACATCGCTAAACTGCTGGCCCAGGAGATGTTGGCGTTCCGGCTTGTTGAAACTCCCGCCTTCCTGGACCTGATGGCAACTGCGGCACCTCGCTATGCCGTCCCTAGCCGTCACTACTTCTCCCGGTGTGCCGTCCCCGCCTTGCACCAGCACGTGTCACTCAACATCAGGCGGGCCCTTAGTTCCGCGCTTTGCACAAAGGTCCACTTGACCACCGACGCGTGGACAAGTGCATGCGGACAGGGACGCTACATTTCACTGACGGCACACTGGGTGAATGTAGTTGAGGCTGGGACTGCTTCCCAAACTGGCCCGGTGTACCTCGTCTCCCCGCCTAACATTCCTGGCAGGGACACGAGAAGAACACCCCCCTCCTCCTCCTCCTCTACCGCCTCCTCCTCCGCCACCGCCTCCTCCTCCGCCACCGCCTCCTCCTCCGCTGTTAGATTGACCCCAGCTACGAGTTGGAAACGTTGCAGCACTGGCGTTGGTAGACGTCAGCAGGCTGTGCTGAAGCTGATCAGCTTGGGGGACAGACAGCACACTGCCTCCGAGGTGAGGGATGCCCTCCTCGATGAGACGGCAATATGGTTTGAGCCGCTGCACCTGGGCCCAGGCATGGTCGTTTGTGATAACGGCCGGAACCTGGTAGCAGCTCTGGAGCTTGCCGGACTCCAACATGTTCCATGCCTGGCCCACGTCTTCAACCTAGTGGTGCAACGTTTCCTAAAGAGCTACCCCAATGTTCCAGAGCTACTGGTGAAAGTGCGGCGCATGTGCGCCCACTTTCGCAAGTCGACAGTAGCCGCTGCTAGCTTAAAATCTCTCCAGCAACGCCTGCATGTGCCACAACACCGGCTTTTGTGCGACGTCCCCACACGCTGGAACTCAACGTTTCAGATGTTGAATAGAGTGGTTGAGCAGCAGAGACCTTTGATGGAATACCAGCTACAAAACCCTAGGGTGCCACAAAGTCAGCTGCCTCAGTTTCACATCCATGAGTGGCCATGGATGAGAGACCTTTGTGACATCCTACGGGTCTTTGAGGAGTCCACAAGGAGGGTGAGCTCTGAGGATGCGATGGTGAGCCTTACAATCCCGCTCTTGTGTGTTCTGAGAGAATCCCTGATTGACATCAGGGATAACTCAGATCACACAGAGGAGTTAGGGATAGCATCCGATCCGTCACAGCTGGAGAGTAGGTCCACACATCTGTCCGCTTCACTGCGTTTAATGGAGGAGGAGGAGGAGGAGGAGGAGGAAGAAGAGTTGTCCGATGATGTGATGGTGATACAGGAGGCTTCCGGGCAACTTCGAATCGTCCCATTGTTGCAGCGCGGATGGGTAGACATGGAGGATGAGGAGGAAATGGAGATTGAACTTTCCGGTGGGGCCAGAGGAGTCATGCCAACTAACACTGTGGCAGACATGGCTGAGTTCATGTTGGGGTGCTTTACAACCGACAAGCGTATTGTCAAAATCATGGAGGACAACCAGTACTGGATCTTTGCTATCCTTGACCCCCGGTATAAAAACAACATCTCGTCTTTTATTCCGGTAGAGGGGAGGGCCAATCGCATCAATGCTTGCCACAGGCAATTGGTGCAGAATATGATGGAGATGTTTCCAGCATGTGACGTTGGCGGCAGGGAGGGCAGTTCCTCCAGTAGGCAACCAAGTTCTCACCGGTCCACACAAACGAGGGGCACACTGTCTAAGGTCTGGGACACCTTGATGGCACCCCCTCGCCAAAGTGCCGCCACGGAGGGTCCTAGTGTCACCAGGCGTGAGAAGTATAGGCGCATGTTGCGGGAATACCTTTCCGACCACAGCCCTGTCCTCTCCGACCCCTCTGCGCCCTACACGTATTGGGTGTCGAAGTTGGACCTGTGGCTTGAACTTGCCCTATATGCCTTGGAGGTGCTGTCCTGTCCTGCCGCCAGCGTCCTATCTGAGAGGGTGTTCAGTGCAGCCGGTGGCATCATCACTGACAAGCGCACCCGTCTGTCAGCTGAGAGTGCCGACCGGCTCACTTTGATAAAAATGAACCACCACTGGGTAGAGCCGTCATTTTTGTGCCCACCTGTGTAAAGCACCCCAACATGAAACTCCATGTCTGTACTCAACCTCTCCAATTCCTCCGCATCCTCATACTCATCCACCATAAGCGTTGCACAATTCTGCTAATACTAGGCTCCCTCCACCCTGATTTCCCCCAACTCTGCTGGTTAGAGGCTCCCTCCACCCTGATTTCCACCAACTCTGCTGGTTAGAGGCTCCCTCCACCATGAATTGGTCCAAACTGGGTTTTTTAGAGGCTCCCTCCACCATGAATTGGTCCAAACTGGGCTGGTTAGAGGCTCCCTCCACCATGAATTTGCCCAAACTGGGCTGTTTAGAGGCTCCCTCCACCATGAATTGGTCCAAACTGGGCTGGTTAGAGGCTCCCTCCACCATTAATTGGTCCAAACTGGGCTGGTTAGAGGCTCCCTCCACCATTAATTGGTCCAAACTGGGCTGGTTAGAGGCTCCCTCCACCATGAATTGGTCCAAACTGGGTTTTTTAGAGGCTCCCTCCACCATGAATTGGTCCAAACTTGGCTGTTTAGAGGCTCCCTCCACCATGAATTGGTCCAAACTGGGCTGGTTAGAGGCTCTCTCCACCATTAATTGGTCCAAACTGGGCTGGTTAGAGGCTCCCTCCACCATGAATTTGCCCAAACTGGGCTGTTTAGAGGCTCCCTCCACCATGAATTTGCCCAAACTGGGCTGTTTAGAGGCTCCCTCCACCATGAATTGGTCCAAACTGGGTTTTTTAGAGGCTCCCTCCACCATGAATTGGTCCAAACTGGGCTGGTTAGAGGCTCCCTCCACCATTAATTGGTCCAAACTGGGGTGGTTAGAGGCTCCCTCCACCATTAATTGGTCCAAACTGGGCTGGTTAGAGGCTCCCTCCACCATTAATTGGTCCAAACTGGGCTGGTTAGAGGCTCCCTCCACCATTAATTGGTCCAAACTGGGCTGTTTAGAGGCTCCCTCCACCATTAATTGGTCCAAACTGGGCTGGTTAGAGGCTCCCTCCACCATGAATTTGCCCAAACTGGGCTGTTTAGAGGCTCCCTCCACCATGAATTGGTCCAAACTGGGTTTTTTAGAGGCTCCCTCCACCATGAATTTGCCCAAACTGGGCTGGTTAGAGGCTCCCTCCACCATGAATTGGTCCAAGCTGGGTTTTTTAGAGGCTCCCTCCACCATGAATTTGCCCAAACTGGGCTGGTTAGAGGCTCCCTCCACCATGAATTGGTCCAAGCTGGGTTTTTTAGAGGCTCCCTCCACCATGAATTTGCCCAAACTGGGCTGGTTAGAGGCTCCCTCCACCATGAATTGGTCCAAACTGGGCTGGTTAGAGGCTCCCTCCACCATGAATTTGCCCAAACTGGGCTGTTTAGAGGCTCCCTCCACCATTAATTGGTCCAAACTGGGCTGGTTAGAGGCTTCCTCCACCATGAATTTGCCCAAACTGGGCTGTTTAGAGGCTCCCTCCACCATGAATTGGTCCAAACTGGGTTTTTTAGAGGCTCCCTCCACCATGAATTTGCCCAAACTGGGCTGTTTAGAGGCTCCCTCCACCATGAATTGGTCCAAACTGGGCTGGTTAGAGGCTCCCTCCACCATGAATTGGTCCAAACTGGGCTGGTTAGAGGCTCCCTCCACCATTAATTGGTCCAAACTGGGCTGGTTAGAGGCTCCCTCCACCATGAATTGGTCCAAACTGGGTTTTTTAGAGGCTCCCTCCACCATGAATTTGCCCAAACTGGGCTGTTTAGAGGCTCCCTCCACCATGAATTGGTCCAAACTGGGCTGGTTAGAGGCTCCCTCCACCATTAATTGGTCCAAACTGGGCTGGTTAGAGGCTCCCTCCACCATGAATTGGTCCAAACTGGGCTGGTTAGAGGCTCCCTCCACCATGAATTTGCCCAAACTGGGCTGTTTAGAGGCTCCCTCCACCATTAATTGGTCCAAACTGGGCTGGTTAGAGGCTCCCTCCACCATGAATTTGCCCAAACTGGGCTGTTTAGAGGCTCCCTCCACCATGAATTGGTCCAAACTGGGTTTTTTAGAGGCTCCCTCCACCATTAATTGGTCCAAACTGGGCTGGTTAGAGGCTCCCTCCACCATGAATTGGTCCAAACTGGGCTGGTTAGAGGCTCCCTCCACCATGAATTTGCCCAAACTGGGCTGTTTAGAGGCTCCCTCCACCATTAATTGGTCCAAACTGGGCTGGTTAGAGGCTCCCTCCACCATGAATTTGCCCAAACTGGGCTGTTTAGAGGCTCCCTCCACCATGAATTGGTCCAAACTGGGTTTTTTAGAGGCTCCCTCCACCATGAATTGGTCCAAACTGGGCTGGTTAGAGGCTCCCTCCACCATGAATTTCCCAAAACTTGGCTGTTTAGAGGCTCCCTCCACCATGAATTGGTCCAAACTGGGCTGGTTAGAGGCTCCCTCCACCATGAATTTCCCAAAACTTGGCTGTTTAGAGGCTCCCTCCACCATGAATTGGTCCAAACTGGGCTGGTTAGAGGCTCCCTCCACCATTAATTGGTCCAAACTGGGCTGGTTAGAGGCTCCCTCCACCATGAATTGGTCCAAACTGGGTTTTTTAGAGGCTCCCTCCACCATGAATTTGCCCAAACTGGGCTGGTTAGAGGCTCCCTCCACCATGAATTGGTCCAAACTGGGCTGGTTAGAGGCTCCCTCCACCATTAATTGGTCCAAACTGGGCTGGTTAGAGGCTCCCTCCACCATTAATTGGTCCAAACTGGGCTGGTTAGAGGCTCCCTCCACCATGAATTTGCCCAAACTGGGCTGGTTAGAGGCTCCCTCCACCATGAATTGGTCCAAACTGGGTTTTTTAGAGGCTCCCTCCACCATGAATTTGCCCAAACTGGGGTGTTTAGAGGCTCCCTCCACCATGAATTTGCCCAAACTCTGCTGGTTAGAGGCTCAATCCACCCTGATTTTCAAAACAAATGTTGGTGCCAACCTCAACTTACTACAAGGGCCAAATTCACTGCTGGTGACAAGCTCTCCTCACTGCAAGTGCCAAATACACATGTTTCAAGGTGTTTTCC
Source organism: Leptodactylus fuscus (assembly GCF_031893055.1). Lineage (NCBI taxonomy): Eukaryota > Metazoa > Chordata > Amphibia > Anura > Leptodactylidae > Leptodactylus > Leptodactylus fuscus. The sequence continues at coordinate 72,987,767 of NC_134268.1, read as the reverse complement.
TACTGTCAGAGAGGTGGTATTGAGTGTGTAAAGTGTGTAGTTGTTAGGCTGTGATGTTGGGGTAATAGAGGGTCTTTGGTGTGTTAGATGCCCCCAGACATGCTTCCCCTGCTGTCCCAGTGTCATTCCAGAGGTGTTGGCATCATTTCCTGGGGTGTCATAGTGGACTTGGTGACCCTCCAGACACGGATTTGGGTTTCCCCCTTAACGAGTATCTGTTCCCCATAGACTATAATGGGGTTCGAAACCCGTTCGAACACACGAACATTGAGCGGCTGTTCGAATCGAATTTCGAACCTCGAACATTTTAGTGTTCGCTCATCTCTAGTCTAGAAGAAACAAGGGAAAAAGGGGGCTAATGGATCAAGAATTTGAAGGAACGGTCAAATTTGATGGAGGAAGCCAGATGATATGCGGTTGTATCACAGCCAAAGGCGGTGGATACTTGACCAGGATCAATGGTAGTCTCAATGTTGAGCTATATGTGAATATCCCAGAAGATGAGTTACTTTATACACTCAAGTACTCTGGGTATGAAAAAGACAACATAGTGTACCAGCAGGTCAATAACCTGGAAACGTCGAGATTAGCGAAGAAATGGTAAAATGACAATGAAGTAGAGGAGCTGAATTGGCCCCCACAGTCCACAGAACTCAACCCAATCAAACACTTATGTGTAGAGCTCAATAAAAAGTGCTATTCGTACCAAAGTGAGTTGACCAGTATGTACCAACATTGGGAACGTGTAAAAGAACCCTTGGATCAGGTTTGGGTTGAGACATGCTTAAATCTGATCAAGAGCATGCCCAGAAGTATTCAGGCAGTGTTAAAAGCCAAAAGTGGGTTTACAAAATATTAACAATTAAAATTTCGATTTTTAGGAGTAAAACAGTAACAATGCAGTGACATGACAAAAACTTGCATAAATAATTATATGTTAAATAGTTCCAAGTCACATTTATGTATGTGATAGCCAGCGCCGCACCTCCCATGAGGCGACCTGAAGCGAGCGCTTCAGGCGGCGCTATGTCAGGACCCCAGGGAGGGTGGCATTTTTGATTATCTAAGCCAGTCCAGGACAAGCTGTCTTGGACTGGCTTAGCACCGAGCGGTGGTTTGGGGAGGCCACTGAAGCAGCGTTGCTCCAGCAGCCTCCCCTCACGCTCAGGCAGAGAGCAGGTCTTCTCCGTGCCTGCGAATGGCGCTAAGTCCCCCCCCCTCGCTCCGCCCCTTTCGCTCCACCATGCCCCTATGCTCCGCCCCCTCCTTCGGGGGGGGTGGCTTTCTGTAGTTCACCTCGGGCGGCGAAAGGGGTAGGTTCACCCCTGGAGATAGCCATGATGATTGTCTATAAGATGATGGTAGTCTCACGTTCACAGCTGTAGTGGATGGTGAGATATGGAGCCTGAAAGGCAAAAGTTCAAGACATTGTTACCATTTTACTTATAAGAATAGGTTGCCAAAGACTAATATAGAAAAGTGATTTCCAGCTTGTGTGTGAATCAGCAGGTCAGTCTACTGTTCACATGACCAGCCAAGGACCTGCTTAGGAACTTTATGAAGTGAATATTGTGCCCGGCAGGGCCGCCATCAGGAATTTTGGGGCCCCATACAGCCTAAGTGTCTGCCCCCCCCCCCCCCCGCCATTTTAAAACGACCTTATTTTGCGTCATACCAATTATGTATTACATTTCCCTTTATTTAGCAGCATTACAAGGCTTAATCAGATTCTATTTGCAGGTATAATCTGCTACATGTGGCAGCGCCTATAGAGAGCCAACACCATCTATAAGAGCCCTCCTAATAAATCCTCAGGGCTTTTTCACATTGCGTTTTTGGCCTCCCTTGCCAGGATACGTTGGTAACCAGTCAAAATCAGCTGTCAACTTATCCCTGCACGAAGAACTGGCCATTAAAAAAAAGGGGGGCCTGCAGTTCTCCGTGCAGGGATAAGTGGGGAGCTAATTGTGACTGGTTACCAACGTATCCCGGCAAGGGAGGCCAAAAACGCAACTTGAATACTCCTTTAAAGTGAAAGTCCCACCCCCAAACAGGCTGCTATGCTAGTAGCATAGCCTACATCATTATTATTCTCCAGCTAAAAACTAATATATTATATATTATTGCCCCAGTTCCCTCTCCGCAGTGCCGCACACCCGATGTCCCAACAATACCCCCCCCCGTCCACCCTCTAACATCTTTCCATTGCCCCCTGTACCCATACCTCCCAACTTTTGAAGAACCAAAAGAGGGATAAAAAGTGCGGCGCGCTTTGCGCGCCGTGGGAAATTTAGCCCCACCCACTGTTATGTTGACTCCGCTCACTCATTAATTTTTCATGTGCCCGCACACTGTATAATCCTCCTACAGTCACCCGTAAATTATATGTCCCCCCTCCGTTTCTCCCCCAACTTCATATACACTCTTCATCTGCCCCCAGATTCATGTCCCCTCCATCTCTGCCCCCAGATCCATGTCCCCTCCATTTCTGCCCCCAGATTCATGTCCCCTCCATCTCTGCCCCCAGATTCATGTCCCTCCATCTCTGCCCCCAGATTCATGTCCCTCCATCTCTGCCCCCAGATTCATGTCCCTCCATCTCTGCCCCCAGATTCATATCCCTCCATTTCTGCCCCCAGATCCATGTCCCCTCCATTTCTGCCCCCAGTTTCATGTCCCCCCATCTCTGCCCCCAGATTCATGTCCCCCCCATCTCTGCCCCCAGATTCATGTCCCCTCCATCTCTGCCCCCAGATCCATGTCCCCTCCATTTCTGCCCACAGATTCATGTCCCCACATCTCTGCCCCCAGATTCATGTCCCCTCCATCTTTGCCCCCAGATTCATGTCCCTCCATCTCTGCCCCCAGATTCATGTCCTCTCCATCTCTGCCCCCAGATTCATGTCCCTCCATCTCTGCCCCCAGATTCATGTCTCCACATCTCTGCCCCCAGATTCATGCCCCCCATCTCTGCCCCCAGATTCATGTCCCTTCCATCTCTGCCCCCAGATTCATGTCCCCTCCATCTCTGCCCCCAGATTCATATCCCCTCCATCCCTGCCCTCAGATTCATGTCCCTCCATCTCTGCCCCCAGTGTCATGCCGTCCCCTCCATCTATGCCCCCAGATTCATGTCCCCTCCATCTCTGCCCCCAGATTCATGTCCCCTCCATCTCTGCCCCCAGATTCATGTCCCCTCCATCTCTGCCCTCAGATTCATGTCCCTCCATCTCTGCCCCCAGTGTCATGACGTCCTCTCCATCTCTGCCCCCAGATTCATGTCCCTCCATCTCTGCCCCCAGATTCATGTCCCCTCCATCTCTGCCCCCAGATTAATGTCCCCTCCATCTCTGCCCTCAGATTCATGTCCCTCCATCTCTGCCCCCAGTGTCATGCCGTCCTCTCCATCTCTGCCCCCAGTTTCACGTTCCACATAATCCACATTACACTTACCTTTTCCTCGTTCCCCCGCTGCTCTCTGCGCGCCTCTCTCTCTTACTGGCGCACAGTTGTAGACGCGATGTGACGTCATCACATCGCGTCTACACTGCCGGGTAGCCGGTGGCAGCGGCGAAGTGAGGAGCTGACACAGGGCAGATCCTCGCTTCAGCGGCTGAAGCGAGCTGACCTGTGTCAGCTCCTCGCTTCGCCGCTGCGGCCTCTCTCGCTGATACATATGCGGCTGAGCCAGCCGCATGTGTGTCAGCGAGAGAGGCCGCAGCGGCGAAGCGAGGAGCTGACACAGGTCAGCTCCTCGCTTCAGCCGCATATGTGTCAGCGTCAGCGAGAGAGGCGGCAGCGGCGAAGCGAGGAGCTGACACAGGTCAGCTCCTTGCTTCAGCCACGTATGTGTTCAACTCAGATCTGCGTCCTCTGGACGCAGATCTGAGTTGAAACAAACAGGACATACAATGACTGCTGCCGGCGCCAGGGGGCCCGGGCCCCCCCCATTTTTAAATTTGGCCGGGCCCCTGACGCCAGTAGCAGTAGTACTGGCCTATCGGCAGCCCTGGTGCCCAGTACTACAAAGCTAGATATTACTACAATTTGCTGGAGTAATAGCGAGCCACAGCCAAAAAGCGCTGCAGAAAAGGCCACAGCGGAATAGTATTGCATTGAAATTGCATTTCATTAGCCAGAATCCCATCCACTTTGCAGGTACTGTAAAATGCTGCAGTTTTTGCAATGTGGGGCAAGGGCCTAAAACGGTTTTCCAGGAGAAATAAAACTAATTTGCAGAAAATAGTGTAAAATAATGTGTAACTTTTCCCCTGGTAAGCCATGCACCTTTATTTCCCTGGTGATGATATGTGTCTCAGTGGTGAATAACTTCCATTGACTAGAATAGATGCTTACAAACACACTCCTTTCTTGGAAATGGGTATGAACATGTGTCCTTAACCACTTTGTTTTCTTAAAGTGACCCACTTATCCCCACGCCCCGCAGCCTTCCCTCTAATCTTACCTGCTGTTCTTCAGAATTTCATTGCATTCTTGTAATCTTTTGTTACGTCTTTCAAAATAATCCTGTATGCATTTGCTTTTCTTTTCCCCATCCCTCGTTTCTTGAATTTGATCTGCGTCCTCTCTCTCCTTTGTCATCTTCTAATACAATCCTCATAATAAAAAAATGTAAGCCAGCAAAAAGATGAACATAAAAAGCTTTCGAGTACTCAAATTGTTCTGTGTGAGCAATAACAAATGTGAAACAAGAGATGATTTCATTTGTACTTAGGTAAAATATCTGCTCTAGTTTGAAATGAACATATAGTAGATACAGTCAGAACTTTTATGGACTGGCATAACAATAAGGAAAAACATATACAGTATAATAAATCCATCCATATCCATATGTCTGGGGGACCAAAGTGTAATATAAATGAACAAATGACCTGTATGGGGAGAAGATAGGATGTAATAACAAGCGAATTGTGCAATATGCTGTAATTACATTAGTATTTACGTCTTATATAACATGATGTTACTATATATAGTAGCATAAAAGCTTTATATTTTGCACTAGGGATTCAAGCTTTGTCATTAATATAAATGGCACATGGTAGAGTAGGCAGAGGGCCCAGTTACAGATTATGATTTGGAGCCCAGGAGCTTGAAATGACATCTCAAAGCTTATACTCATTGTATTATACTTTATATTATTACAGATTTCATATTTTATTATATTATTAGAATTTTCATTTAAACATAAATTCTTACCACCTGGTTCTTTCCTTATCATGTTCTCACCTAATAACTGTATTATTATCATGACATGTTACCATTATTCTTATTCTTTTTAAATTTATACATTTTTTAAAAAATACTTTACTACTTAAAAAAAAAAAAATTAACAAGTTAATTCATTAATATTAATTATTTTTTTTTTAGAGGATGTGCTAGTTACCAATATCTATATGTGGGAAGACACTATTGTGTGCGGGACTGTTACCTGTAGTGGGAGATAATTTGGACATGACCTACTGTATGTGTATTAACAATATGTTAACAGCCTTATGGTTGCATTCAATGGGCTATAAATGTAACTACGCCAAACTGGTGTAGCTACATTTATACGGACGCCAAATTGCTAATGGCCTTTTGAAGACAACAAAAACGCTGATGTGGTCCTTTGTGAAAAAGAGTTTGACACCTCTGATCTAAATGGTTAAACAGCCATGATCAATACTATTACAGATCACGTCTGTTAGCAGTGGGTGTCTTCTGTATAGCACAGCCAGCGTCTGCTCAGCTCTTGAGCCAGCTCTGTATTGCCTCAGAGCACATACAGAAGATGTTGCCAAGAATTTTAATTCTATTTGGCTTTTTAGTATGAAAAAAATATTCAAACTGTTTTTTTACCTTTTTTTTTAACCGCAGAGAGAAACCGTAAAATAGAAATAAAGTTGTGTTCAATATATTTCCTCTATTTATCTTAATATATAGTATGACCAACCAAGTTTTAGGAGAGTGGCATTGAGGCAAGGATTTTAGACATGGTTGGAGAGATAGCAGGGACAATCATAGATTATTTCAGGGGCATAACTAGTAAGCTTTGACTGGATCCTCCCCATCCCCTACACAGTATTATATCCCGTTTCCTGGCCCCCTACAGTATAATGACCCCCACATAGCATATCATCCTTTTATTGCCCCCCCCATGCTATGTGACCCCTTTATTGAGCCCTACATGACATATTTCCCCCTTTACTGACTCCTCACATTGTATATTGTCCATTTAATTGGACCCCATACAGTATATTGCATCCTTTATTGCCCCCACACAGTACAGTCCCCTTTACTAGCCCCACACAATGTATGCTAACCTTATACTGAACCCTATTCAGTAAGGGTCCCCTTTACTGGCGCCCATACAGTATGTGCTCCAATTAGAGGCCCCCATGCAGTAAGTGCCCCTTCACAGACCCCCATACAGTAAGTAATCCTGTTACTTTCCCCATACTGGACGTCATAGAGTGAATTTAGGTCGCTATCTATTGGATTACTCCAGAAGATAATGACCAATATGAACTTACCCATCCCTTCTCCTCCCAAGGAGCTAAACCACTTTGGCTCCAGCCCCTTGCTGCATAAAAAGTGGACAAAAACATATATTTTTTTTAATTTTATCATTGATGTCTATGTAAACAGATGACATCCATCCATTTATATATGTTTGAGTCCATTTTTTTGCAACTGTTCAATGAATGTGCCAAAAGGATATAAAAAACATGATGTGACTAGAGCCTAAGATGTATCGAAAGATACAAGCCTGTTTGTAAAATGGCTGTATCTTTTACCTTTCCCTGCATCATAAAGTCACATTTATGCTTACAATGAGGCATATCGTACTGTAAGTATGCCTGGATGTGCTCAACGCCACCGAAATTTTGTAAAAAAGAGATAAAAGAGGTGAATAATGTGGACATAAAACAGTTGACTAGTTGATAAATTAGGTAGCGCTATTTAATAAATGGTAAATGAATAATTAAGAAGGTAATGAGATCCAATGAAACCTCTCCAGAAGACCCCCATTTTAAAGGGAGTCTGTCAGCTGTAAAACTAATAAAATTACCTTGTAGGACCCCTAACTGCAAACAAAGTGCAAAGTGTGACAAAGTGGCAGTTGTCACTCAAGCAATAGGCTGTGGAACTGGGCGGAAAATAGGGGCTATTATCTAGAGGATAGTGTGAAGCCCCAGCAGGAGAACAACCCTCTAAAACCCCTTTCAGTTATTTTGCGTAGGAATTAAAGGGGTTATCTGGTTTCTAACATTGATGGCTTATCCTTAGGGGGCGTTCACACTACCGTCGGTGTCCGACATGTAGTGTCCGCTCCTAGTGTCCGCTCAAAATCTGTCACGGACACTAGGAGCGGACACTAGATGTGTCCGTGACACTTGTCATTCACTCTAATGGGCATCGGGTGCGTTCTTTTGCACTCCGTGCCCGTCCTTCCCTGTCCGCAAGAGAAGCTGTCCGACTTCTCAAGCGGACAGAAAAACCCTGCATGCAGGGTTCCTCTGTCCGCTTGAGAAGTCGGACATCTTCTCTTGCGGACAGGAAAGGACGGGCACGGAGTGCAAAAGAACGCACCCGATGCCCATTAGAGTGAATGACAGATGTCACGGACACATCTAGTGTCCGCTCCTAGTGTCCGTGACAGATTTTGAGCGGACACTAGGAGCGGACACTACATGTCGGACACCGACGGTAGTGTGAACGCTCCCTTAGACTAGGTCATCAATATTACATCTGTGGAGATCCAACACCCGAGACCCCCACAGGTCACCAGTACCGAGACAGTGCGGTTTGCAATATTGTTTACATACAGCAAGACACTTTTCTCTCACTGTACAAACTGTCCCATTGAAATATGTGTGGTAGCGCTGCAGTACTTACAGGATGTATACCAGAGTGTCATCCAGGTATTGCTGGCTGAAGACTACCATATTCCTCTCATAGACCCAACTGACCTTTTAAGGACCACCCAATGTGTCAAAAAAGAGAATAGATAATAAACATCTTATCGTAAACCTGCAAGGATTGACAAACCAATGGTTGCTAACTTTTTAAACACCATTGAGGTTTTCAGCATACATGCCAACAGTCCCATGTACCACTAGAAATGAGAGGGAATCCACTGCTGAGGACCAAGAATGATGGGTTTATCTAGAACTAGGAAATGTGCACATTACCAGGGGAGTAAGAAAGTTTTGTGTGTGGGTTGCAGTGACTTGTGTGCAGTACCTTGACTATTTTATTAATTCCGTTTAAGCCTGTTCCTATGTGACAAGTTAATGTGAGACCTGGGGAGATGTGTTCAGCTGTGATTTCTTCTTTTGGGTTCTTCTTGCATTGTCTGAACACTGTCCTATTCCCTCACCTTGGTAACTGATTTGCCACCACACCCAACTCCTTCATCTTCATTTCTCTCTGCTCCTCTCATAGTTAATTTTAGCCTTACCCTGTGATTGACAGCCTATCTTCCTATCAAGTCCAGGGTGGATTCTTCCTCCCTATTTATTCTTGGCTCACATTCACATTGGTGCTTGCTATTGCATTGTGCGTGCTGGCGTTTCTCTTGCTGTTTGTTACTTGTATTCTCATTCTTGACCTCTGGCTTACCCTTTGACTATTCTCTTGGATTCTAATTCTGTACTGCATTACTCGCCTTTTACTAGACCCTTGGCTAGCTGACCTCCCGTTGTTGTTTGTTTTGTCTGCGTTCTGTGTTAACACATATATAGGAAGATCCTGTTGACCAGTTGTCACCTTTTACTTAGGATAGGACCAGCAAGCAGGAAGGGACAGCAGGGGGTTTCAATTTAGGGCTCACTGTATCTTTTGCCCCTCCCCCAAGGTTCACCAGCAGCTACTGGGGAATTGCTGTCCTAGCAATTCCCTTACAGTAACATGCTGAATTATAAAATGCATAACTCTGTACTCCATCAGACATGTTAACCTACATTGTGCATACTTTTTTGTTTAAGAGGACAACCCCTATAGAAGACAACTTTACTGAGCAAATTTGGGTGGTCAGCTCAAAGAGATTTAACTATATATCATTCAGGGTTAACAAAAAGTAGACCAGCATCATAATATGGTTCACCATAGGCAGGGGGGGATCCAGGGCCGGGCGAGCCGGGCAACCACCCAGGGCCCCGCGCTTAGCGGGGCCCCGCGGCGCGGCCGGGACCTAACAAAATGGTCCCGGTCGGCATGTCCCGATTCCAACTGAGCTCAGCGTTAAAGCAGGAGCTGACAGCTCCTGCTTTAAACGCCTATGTATTCGGCTCATCAGCGGTAGGACGCCGATGAGCTGAATGCAGAGGCGTTTAAAGCCGGAGCTGTCAGCTCCTGCTTTAACGCTGAGCTCCGGGCCTCTGGCATTTGTAGCCGCGATGTGATGACGTCATCACATCGCGGCTACAATATGTGTATGAGAGAGGAGAGAGCTGCGAGGAAACGAGGAATGGTGAGTGTGTGTGAGAACGGCATGACACTGGGGCAGATGGAGGGGGGGAGAACAGCATGACACTGGGGCAGATGGAGGGGGGGGAGAACAGCATGACACTGGGGCAGATGGAGGGGGGGAGAACAGCATGACACTGGGGCAGATGGAGGGGGAGAACAGCATGACACTGGGGCAGATGGAGGGGGGAGAACGGCATGGCACTGGGGCAGATGGAGGGGGGGAGAACAGCATGACACTGGGGCAGATGGAGGGGGAGAACAGCATGACACTGGGGCAGATGGAGGGGGGAGAACGGCATGGCACTGGGGCAGATGGAGGGGGGGAGAACAGCATGACACTGGGGCAGATGGAGGGGGGGAGAACAGCATGACACTGGGGCAGATGGAGGGGGAGAACAGCATGACACTGGGGCAGATGGAGGGGGGAGAACGGCATGGCACTGGGGCAGATGGAGGGGGGAGAACAGCATGACACTGGGGCAGATGGAGGGGGAGAACAGCATGACAGTGGGGCAGATGGAGGGGGGGGAGAACAGCATGACACTGGGGCAGATGGAGGGGGAGAACAGCATGACACTGGGGCAGATGGAGGGGGGAGAACGGCATGGCACTGGGGCAGATGGAGGGGGGAGAACGGCATGGCACTGGGGCAGATGGAGGGGGGGGAGAACAGCATGACACTGGGGCAGATGAAGAGGGGGAGAGAACAGCATGACGCTGGGGCAGATGGAGGGGGGAGAACGGCATGACACTGGGGCAGATGAAGGGGGGAGAACAGCATGACACTGGGGCAGATGAAGGGGGGGAGAATAGCATGACACTGGGGCAGATGAAGGGGGGAGAACGGCATGACACTGGGGCAGATGGAGGGGGGGAGAATAGCATGACACTGGGGCAGATGAAGGGGGGAGAACGGCATGACACTGGGGCAGATGGAGGGGGGAGAACGGCATGACACTGGGGCAGATGGAGGGGGGAGAACGGCATGACACTGGGGCAGATGGAGGGGGGGAGAACGGCATGACACTGGGGCAGATGGAGGGGGGGAGAACAGCATGACACTGGGGCAGATGAAGGGGGGAGAATGGCATGACACTGGGGCAGATGAAGGGGGGAGAACGGCATTGCACTGGGACAGATAGAGGGGGAGAGAACAGCATGACACTGGGGCAGATGAAGGGGGGAGAACGGCATGGCACTGGGACAGATAGAGGGGGAGAGAACAGCATGACACTGGGGCAGATGGAGGGGGGAGAACGGTATGACACTGGGGCAGATGAAGGGGGGAGAATGGCATGACACTGGGGCAGATGAAGGGAGAGAACGGCATGACACTGGGGCAAATGAAGGGGGGGAGAACGGCATGACACTGGGGCAGATGAAGGGGGGGATGGCATGACACTGGGGCAGAGATGGGGGGGAAATGAAACTGTGGGCAGATAAAGGGGGAGAATGGCATGAAACTGGGGACAGAGATAGAGGGGGGGACATGAAACTAGAGGTAGATGAAGGGTGTATATGAAAATGGGGGGGGATATAATTTACGGGTGACTGTAGGAGGATTATACTGTGTGGAATCACATGAAAATTGAATCAGAATGGGTGGAGTCAACATAAAAGTGGGCGGGGCCTAATTTGTTGCGGCGCGCTGCACGCGCCGCACGTTTTGTTCCCTCTTTCTAGTCTTCAACAGTTGGGAAGCACAGGTTAGAAGTGCAAGACCCCCAGTAAGTAGGGCCCCACCAAAGTCAATTGCTCAGGGCCCCGCAAACCCTGGATCCGCCACTGACCATAGGATCCTTCTACCGATTATAACTGGCAGTATTTGGAGCTAAAAGTCTCTTTTCGAGAATTGTATAATATCATATAATTGTACAGATAAACAAAATGAGTTCATTTTTCTAATCTGTCAAATTTTGAGTGATTTGGGAGTCTCAGATTAATTTGTGCAATGGAGCTTGGGAAGTTTACACAGTTCTAAAGAACAATAGAGTCATACTGAGCTGATTATAGCACAGGTTCTGCTAGGACTAGGCTTGGCACAACTGGGTATATTATTATATTATTGTTGTTGCTCATTTGTCGTTTTGTACCTGCAGCCGTGAAAAAAATCTAGCATTGGCAAAATGGATATTTTTATTTATTTTGCTATTCGGTATTTTTATGATGATTGCTTTGCAACTGCTGTTGTTAGATGTGATTACAGCAAGTTAAATACAGAAACAAAAACAGATCATTCTTAATTAGAAGTGCGATGTGAATCATAATACAATGCACCGGAACACTTTACAATTGAAATGTTTTGGTAAAATAATTTGTTTGCTCATGAAAGAGCGTATGAGACCTGTGTCACAACCCTTTTCTCCAACCGTGTGAAGTAACCATGGTAACTGAAGACTCTCTTAGGGCCATGGAAGAATGCCTCAATTAATGTCTCGAAAATTGGATGGTGTCCATTGTATCAGAAGGATGCAGCTAAAGAGAAATATGAGCCAATCACACATTGCTCATACTGATCCTTGTCATATAGGCAGTTTTTCTTATTTTTTTACCGCATATGAAAGAATACAGTATTGAACCAGATAAGCAAGTATACAATTGTCTCACAGAACCGCATTACGATTTCTTTCTGATTAATTTACAACCCATCTGTAAAGGGATTCAAAGACAAAAGTAACAATTTGGAGGACATCTCCTACTCAGTAAATCCCCTTTTAGATAAAGTAAAACAAAATTTGAAGGGGGTGTGCACTATCACCATTGTTAGAGGACCACTCATGTCCTTGGGCAGGGGTGAACCTACGTTTTCTGCCACCCGAGGCAGAGGGGGCAAGGCAGAGCGAAGGGGGGCATGGTGGAGCAAGGGGGCAGGGCGGAGCGAAGGGGGCATGGCAGAGCGGCGTTAGCAGGCAGAGAGCAGGCAGGGAGAGGACCTGCTCTCTGCCTGAGCGTGAGGGGAGGCCGCTGGAGCAGCGCTGCTCCAGCGGCCTCCCCAATCCACCGCTCGGTGACGGTGATGCTAAGCCAGTCCAGGACAGCTTGTTCTGGACTGTGTAAATGCGGGAGCTTGGGGCTGGTTGTCAGACAAGTAAAACACGTGGAGCTTGGTCTTCAGGTTCACACTTGGTGCTAGTTTTATTTGGTGCGGATCACAACAGTTCAACACAAATAGCTTTCCTCAGCATAAAGCAACATAAAGTAAACGGCTTACTTTAGCCACAATGTAGTAAAGTCCATACACTCAGCATCCTGGCTCTTGTAGTTCTCCACACAACAGAGTCTTTGGGTCCTCAGCTTCTCAATAGCAGCAGGAACCAGGGAAGTGAGACACACCCAACTGTTTGGACAGGGTTTAAGGCTCCCACTGCTGCTGTTACAAAACCCCGTGATAGAGCTTCGGGCCCGGGTCTACAATTAAGCCCCAAAACCTGGATATGGATTTGTCCATCACCAAGTGGAGAGGAGCCATCTTAATGGAATATATCTCCCCTGCACAACCATTCCCACTGCCTGCCTACAACTGGCTTAGGTAAGCAAAAATGCCGTTTTCAGGTCGCTTCAGGTTGCCTCATGGGAGGTGCGGCACGGTCCTTGGGCACACGTGGTTTTATATACCGCTAGAAGGCCGACAGTGAACTAAATTCAGCGCACTATCGGCTTTCCCATTATGTGCCGTTTCCAATATCTCTTCACTGTCAGAAGGGCTTTTCTGTCAGTTTTGCTGGACTGTGAAGAACGCCCCTCCTGAAGTACTTGTTCATAGCCTTGTACTGTCAGAGGGGGCGTACCTTACCGCTCAGCGATGACGCTAACTTGTGAAAAATAGGGTTGAATGATCGGGATCGGAAAAGATCGGATCAGCGGTCGAGTAAATTTTACGATCACGATCGGGTTCCGATCCCGCCTAAAAAAGTTCGGGAACGGAATTCTGATCCCGATTGCTCAACCTTACCTGCACAGAATCGCTGCTGCTCCCCGGAGCTCCCGGCTGTTGTTCTCTGTCTTCTCCTCTGTGATTCACACGCCGTACGCGCCTCCCTGCATCACTCACGTCTCCCCACCCTGTACCCACCCACACTCTCCTAAGCCACAACAAGCCCTACCTTCTCACCGCATCAGTAACAGTGAGGCGGGGATGCGCGTACAGCGCTCTGCCAGCATGTGAATGACAGAGGAGAAGACAGAGAACAACGGCTGGGAGCTCCAGGGAGTGGAAGCAGTTCTTTGCAGGTAACAGGACAGCAGGGGGGACTAAGTAGCTGCGGATTTTTTAATCACTACACAGCGTGGAGTCCAAAAATTAAAGCCTTCAATTTTTGAACTCCACGCTGTGTACTGAATAGGATCGTTTTTTTAAAATCCGATTTTCGATAATTAAAAAATCCCATTGAATTGCATTAGGATCGGAATTGGGATCGGGATTGGGTTTGGATGGAAAACGATCGGAAATCAGATTTTAAAAACGATCCTGAAATCTCAAGATCGGCCCAACCCTAGTGAGGAACGTCCCCCCCCCGACTGTACTAGTCCATAGCCTAGCACTGGGAGGCACATTCTTCATAGCTTAGCATCATAGCTGGGTGGTAAGGAACGACCCTTCTGAATGTTAGGGTTATGGATGAGTACTGTCAGAAGGGGCATTCATCACAGCCCAGCTAGACTGTCAGAAATGCCCTTCTGACAGTGAAGAGATATCGGTAATGGCATAACGGACATTCAGTGCACTGTCGGTTTTCTAGCGGTATATAAAACCACATGTGCCCGAGAACATGAAAGGTCTTCGTTAAGAGGTAAGGTTGTGTATTTCAACAGCCTCATGCAGATACATCATATTATGGATCTGCAGGCAAAAGCCTGCACATACAGCACTAAAAGGCCCCTGGGCCAAACAAATTGAAATAGCAATACCAAAAAGGAAATTTCTTGGAATTATGGAAATCACAGGAGTCATGAACATGTTAACAATATGCAAGTGATAAAGAAACTGGAAACAACATATTGAAAAGATCTTGAAGCTAAGTCCTAACATACTGCTGGTCATGGGATGCCGTGCAGGATGCTTACAGTAACTTGAGCAACATGCAGTCTGGCATCGTTCTATTGAAACAATGGTACATTGTAGAGAGATAGCCATACCGATTGTTATACGACCAAATCAATGTAACATTGAGCTGCTAGTGTAGCTGACTACAGAGGTCCAGCTATCATACTTTACTCTGCCCCACACCATAATCCCAGGAGTAGGGCATGTGATAATCCCTTATGAAGGTGTTTTTATGGTGTTCCACACATCTCCCACTATCTCCAAATATCTCTGGCTATCAATGCATCAAAGACTAAAGGTCATATGAAAATGGTTCTCTCACCTACATCAGCTCTCCAGTGTAGCAAAGGAGACTGTATTCCTCTGCTAACTGGGGCTAATGTATCAACCACAGTTTCAAGGAAATCAGCAAACTCTAAAAAAGATGTATGCTAAAAAGCCCTTAAAGGTCTATTATAAAATATATATAAAAGTATAAAAAATAAATAAATAAAAAGACACATAAATAATAAAGTAAAATTTAAAAAAAAACCTCCAATACCACCCTGTACACCACAAGTTGGTGGGTGAGATGAGAAAACTCCAGAAGGAATGTTTGTTCTCAGCAGACAACTTTCGTCTGCTGAGCATTTTGGTAAATACTCAGTATTGGGCTGAATTTTTAGGAATGACAGGTAGGTTGGTAGTAGGACCTGTCATTCCACCCCCCTCCAGTCCACACTTTGGTGATGTTTCGGCAGCGACTCAGCTGAAGAGAGTCTCCTCGTCAAGGAGGCTTAAGAAGCCAGCTCCAGCAGCAGACTCTGGGCAGAGCTTGGCTGGAGAGCCAACAGAGAGGTCAAACTTTTGGAGCTGTGTCCTGAATGATTCTACTGGCTTTTTGGGTTTCTGTTATTCTATTATTATTATTATTATTATTATTATTATTATTATTTATTTATTTATTTATATAGCACCATAAACATTCTAGGTGAGGTAACCTATTCTATGTTTAGTTAGAGCCTAGCCGGGCAGGTATTTATTTTTGTATTGTTTCCTTTTGTTGCTGCACTGCCTTTTTGAGTGAAAATAAACTCTACTTTTGTTTTGGACTGAAGAAACTGGACTTGCAAAAAGAAAAATAACATAAAAATAAATTCCCATGTATCACCGAAAAAAAGATGCAAAAATTAAAATGTTATAGTCCTCAAATGTTCAAATGTGTCCGGTCCTAAACTAAGGAAAATGGCCAGCCCTGAAGTGTTTAAAGGGGTTTTCCCATGATTAACACTTATCATTTGGGGTTCAACCACTGGGAATCCTAGTGATAAGGTAAATGGAACTCCAATAGTACCCGTGGGTGCCCCATGGTGTTTTCCTGATCCCTGGTAGTCCCAGCAGTTGAACCCTCAGAAATGTATTTTTTATTCTATGTATAGGAGATTACTGTCTCTGGTGGGAATACTCCTTCAAAATGGTAATGCTTAGTAATAACTGATTATAGAAACTACTGTAGCGTTCCTTATTGTAAAGCCCCCTCTACGATCTATGTGATCACCATACATATATGGCTCAATAAGCTCTATAACAAGAGAAATGTAACATTAATAACACAGTTGGCATCCACCGAATATTCCACGGCTCATCAGTATTCCTCCCATCACTTTCTTTGCCCTTTGTTTCAAATAAATAAAAACTTAGCACAATTATCAGTGACTGGCAATCGGAAGGAATCACACTTTATAATCAAGTGTGTGAACTTGTGTCTACTCCTCCTGAATATTGTACATGGAACTGAAAATGCAAAACATTTATTTCTGCTTAAGTTAAACCAATAATGTGACATGCTACACAATCTAATTTGCATATGTAATGTTTTTGATCTTTACAAGATGGACAGGAGGTGAACCATAGAGGCAACATAATTATTGCCTAAGCATCTGTTCAGACTTACAGATGAACCCTTGTTCATGCTCTTACGTGTATGAGAAGTCACACATTTTAGTCTGTACCTGTTTATCAATGAGATGGGCATGTGCCTTCTATCTGTGTACAGGGAGTAAAACATTACTAGATGGCCTATGATGGGTCTGTCTATGTTAAATAAATGAGGGCTTCACTCTAAGTGAATGGGGCTAAACTGCAGTACCAGACTGAGTTACATGTATAGATGTTTTGGTGGGCCTGTTGGTGGATAGAGATCCCGGGGATCAGACTCCACTATCAGTATAGGTTAACTGTGCTATATCTGTACCTCTACACCAGGGGTCAGCAGCCAGTGGTGTCGGGGTTGGCAGTCCAGTAAATCTACCTAGTACAGGGCTCTCTTTACTGTTTTATACACAAGGCAGTGCTGCTCCAGGTGGTAATCTCTATGTAGTACACCATGGAAATACAGTCAGAGGGGAGGATGCACATGCGGGGGGGGGGGGGGGGTCATGAAGCATGATGAGCTATTGTCTGGGTCTGTATCCTAGTCAGACAATATAAACTGCCTATTCAAAGTAAAATCAAATCAAATTAAATCAAACAGGCTTTATTGGCACGTCCGAATAGATATTTGGCATAGCCAAAGCTAGTAAAGCGTGGGGGCGGAGTTGGAGTTGGGGGGGGGAGAGTGGTGGATATGGGGGGGGGGGGTTTGATTTGGGTATAACAGTCCGTGGAGTCTCATCTTCCTCTTGTTTGGTGACAGCTGGACACGTATTGGGCAGCGATCTCCACAGTGGCCTCTTCTTCTCCCAGTAGGATGTAGAGTTTCCTCTTCTCGTATGCAGATATGAAGTCTGGGATGTGGGCAGAGACAGCCCTCACAGCTGAGTATTTGGCGCAGTGTAGCAGGAAGTGGGTCTCGTCTTCTAGGGCCCCCTGGTCACAGTGCTGGCACAGTCTGTTCTCCCGTGGCTTGTACGTCTGCCTGTGTCCCCCCGTCTCCATCTCCAGGTTGTGGGCGCTCAGTCTATACTGGCTCAGGGTCTGTCTGTGTTTGGGGTGGCATATTCTCTCCAGGTAGGTGGCCATGGTGTAGTCTCTTTGCAATGACTGGTACACGGTGAGTTTCTTGGCGTTATTTATTGCGCTTCTCCATTCATCGATGTACTGCTCTCTGTCTCTCTCAATGACTCCTTTTATTTGAGCCTTGTTCATGGCATGTTGTGGGTTTTGGCTTGGCAGATGGCTTATGCTTGGTTGGGGGGTATCAGTTTTTCTCGTGACTCTGTGGCTCAGCCAGGTTTGGTGATGGTAAGAGCCAGGACTGCTGCCCTGTATGTGGGTCCAGAATGATAGCGCCCTCTTCTGCATGGTGAGCCATAGGGGGAGTCTGCCTAGCTCTGCCCGGCATCCCATGTTGGAGGTGCTGCGGTGGACATGGAGGAGGCACTTGCAGAACTCCAGGTGGAAGGTCTCTGTTGGGCTGGAATCCCACTTTGACTGGTCTGGCTAGATAGCTGGGCCCCAAACCTCACTGCCATAGAGAAGGATCGGAGCGATGACTGCATCAAATATCTTCAGCCAGACCCTCACCGGTGGTACATTTGTCTTCTGATGGCATAGAAGGTTCTGCAGGCTTTTCCTTTCAGGGTTTCTATTGCTGCTTTGAAGCTTCCTGATTGGCTGAGCTCCAGCCCCTGGTAGGTGAAGCTGTTGATTTTCTCCAGTGTGGAGTCGTTCAGTGTGAATTGTGGGGTGGGGGCTTTGTTGTGGCCCTTCTTCTGAAATACCATGACTTTGGTCTTCTTCTGGTTGATGGGTAGGGCCCATGTGGTGCTGAATTTTTCCAGCACTGACAGGCTTTCTTGGAGGTCTTTCTCAGTGGGAGACAGAAGTAGGAGGTCGTCGGCGTATAGCAGGAACTTCACCTTACGGTCGTTCAGGATGAGGCCTGGAGTTGGTGAGGCCTCCAGGGCTGTAGCCAGTTCATTGATGTAGATGTTGAAGAGCGTTGGGCTCAGGCTACAGCCTTGTCTGACCCCTCGGGCCTGTTGGAAGTATGCTGTCCTTTTCCCATTCGCCTTCACACTGCACTGGTTTCCGGTGTAGGAGCTCTTGATGACGTCATACATTCTTCTGCCTATTCCACTCTCTAGGAGTGGCATAATAGAGGTTACAGGGGCCACAGTGGACCCTTCAAGCTCTATTATTATACTCAGGGGTCTTTTCAGACCCCCGAGTATAATAATCAGAGCCTCAGGGGAGATGAGAGAACATAATAAACACTGTTACCTCTCCGGGATCCGATGTTAAAGAGGACCTTTCATGGGTTTGGGCAAAGGCAGTTCTATATACCACTGGAAATCCGACAGTGCGCTGAATTCACTGGGTCTATTCACTGCCGGCCTCCGCGGCCTATAGTACAAGGGGAAGCAGGGTCGGCAGTGATCAGGTCTGGGGAGGTTGGTAAATAAAACAAAAAAAAATGTTATACTTACCGATCGGGCTGCTGCTGCTCCCGCTGCCTCCGCGAGTCTCTTCTCTCGGCAGACGTCAGCGCTCTCCTGCGCTGGTTCAAAGAAAAAAGAAAAAAAAAGTAAAAAAAAAAAAAATCGCCTGGGCTGCCGCACCCAGTAGAGGTGCGACACTTGGTCCGGCTCGCCCGGCCCTGGATCCGCCCCTGCCCATAAAGCAGGCGGCTTATTGCAGACTACTCTTGGCCCCTTGTTAAGCCAAAATTTGTATCCACCAAAGATGGATCAATTCTGCTGAAAATAAGTCAAGGGTCACATTGAAATGTAAGTGTAATCGACAAACTAATTGGATGCATTTATGGTTTACAATATATGACTTTAGTTTAGGAGTTTGACATCCTTACTAAATCGGCACCCCATACAAATAAAGGTTGCTGACCTCCCATCTAAACTGATATTTGCAAAGTCCCTCACTAATCCAGTAAGCACCTACTGTAAATTGGGTTCCATGCCCCTTTCTTTTTTACCTTGCTTTTGTTTAGACATGCAATGTAGAAATGAAAAAGGAAATCATTGAGGTCTGGAGTTTGTATCTGCTCAGAACAGATGTATAATTAACATTGGGATAGAATAGGGGCAATGGAAATGTGATGCACTTAAGTTTCGTCTTCTGCTCGCTGCACAGGTGAGACTGATTGGAGATGAATCCTATGCCATGCGCTATTTGTTTGCTTACATAAAAGTTATAGCTTTTATAGCCGTAAATATTTAATGAGATTGTAATATTTCACTTAACGCATAATTCCAGTTTTTGTTTTTTCATTAGTGAAGTACAAGCAATACTATTTTAAAGGGTCCGGGCAAATAATACCAATAAAAGGGGCTCACACTTGTACATCAGCTTCCCCTTGTTGCCTTGCAGTCATATCAAACAAACAGTCCCCGTTAGAGATGAGCGAAGAGTGAAATGTTCGAAGTTCAAAGTTCGATTCGAGTAGCCGCTCAATACTCGACTGTTCGATTGAACATCGAAACCCATTATAGTCTATGGGGAATAAATACTCTTTTAGGGGGAAACCAATATTCGATTCAGGAGGGTCACCAAGTCCACTATGACACCCCAGGAAATGATGTCAACACCCTGGAATGCAACTAGGACATCAGGGAAAGCATGCCTGGGGGCATCTAACAAGCCCAAGTCACTGTATTACGTCGGGATCCCTGTCAGCTTGCGATATGCGGGAGCTGACTTTTTCCCATAGGAATGCATTGACCAGTGTTGATTGGCCAAATGCCATACAGAGTACAGCATTCGGCCAATCAACGCTGGTTCTGCTGTAGGCTCGTCTGTGAGGAGACAGAGTCTAACACTCAGCCTTGCTGCATCAGTGCATCTCTGATGCAGCAGAGCTGAGTGTGCAGCAGGGTTCACATCTCCAGTGTAGCAGTGCTGGCCGTGCACTCAGCTCAACTGCATCTCCGGTGTAGTCAAGCTGAGTGGATGGCCAGCACTGCTACATCTCGGCATAGGAATGCATTGACCAGCGTTGATTGGCCGAATGCCATACAGAGTACAGCATTCGGCCAATCAACGCTGGTTCTGCCGGAGGAGGCAGAGTCTAAGAAATTAGACTCTGCTTCCTCACAGACGAGCCTCTGGCAGAACCAGCGTTTATTGGCTGAATTCTGTACTCTATATGGCATTCGGCCAATCAACGCTGGTCAATGCATTCCTATGGGAAAAAGTCAGCTCACGCATATCGCAAGCTGACAGGGATCCCGACCAGATAGAGCCCCAAAGAGCTGGGTGTGTAACAGTCCCCCCTAAATAAAGGTAATCCCTAGCTAACCCTGCCAGTACATCTATCCCTGTCTCACAGTCACATAGTTCACAGTCTCATATGAACCAGATATTAAATCCACTGTTCGTATAAATTGGAGGTCACCTGAATTAGCCAGTCAATTACTTTTTCCGATTTTTTTTCGATGACTCCATTGTAGTAATTCCTGTCCCACCTCCTCTGCACAGTTATTGGTGCAAAAAAAGGTAGGTGGGAGGGGAATCAAATTTTTAGCGAGTTTGCCACCTGGTGCTCGACTGGAATCTCGAACAGCCTGATATCCAATTGAACATGTACTCGATCGAATGCTGTTCACTCATCTCTAGTCCCTGTTCATTGAGCACTAACATGTGAACATGGTGTTGTTCTATCAACTTAGATGAAACTGTCTGGACTCCATTTACCTTGTTCTACCTTCCAAGAGGGACCCATTAAACAAATAGATTGCATAAAGATCATAATAAACTTCTTCTAGGGTCTCACAGGTCGTGAGAATGCAACTAGCTTTATTAAGGAAACCTGCTCAGTATAGGGACTCAAATATGAAGAAGTTATGCGACAGTTACTCTCCTGTCTACTAGTACGTGTATCTTACAATAAAGCCATATGAAAATGTAACTATTATGCATAATCCTATCTCAGAAGCTCTAAGCTGTATGCATTTACTGTAGACTACATACATGTACATGTCTTTAGTTTGTCTCAGTTTGCTACCCATTTTTCTTTATCAGATTTTACACTGATTCATTCATTTCTATGGTCCCAGGCACATTACTATGCCATTCACAGGTCCATGTGGGGGCTGTGAGTCTGGACTGCAAAACTGAGGGCAGGTACCATTCTCTTACTCATTCAAGTATATGGATCTGTGGAAAATACAGACAGTACATGGATACCATCTACATGCCATCCATTCCATTTTTCACCAATTTGCACACAGTCATATGCATTGTCCAGGATAAATTGATAATTAAGCACTCAACTAAACTCCCCTCTGAACGTAACTTCTAATTTACTTCAATTTAAAAAAAAAAGTAGAATAACCTGTATTCCTGGAGTGGTCATGTGACTGCTCCAGTGACACTTTCTGAGAATCCAGTGACCATCACTCTTCTACCTCCCCTATCCCCATCAATACTTACCAAGCCTTCCTGTGTCCGGGGACGGCTCCTCCCCTTCTTCCTGTGTTCTAGCAGTGGGTGGAATAGGTTAGCCAGGGATACAGGGGAGGGTGGGAGGGACTAGTAGTGGGTTGGATTGTTAGTCAGTGAGTAGGAGGAGCTAGGCTAGTGAGATGGAGGGTTTTGTAACGGAGTGAGAGAGGTGGAGGGGCTGAGTGAGAGGGAGATAATGCACCAGATACACAGGAAGCTGCATAGCACAACGTTACACCAGAAATCACTCCAAACACTGCCAAAGGTATATTGGTGTACTTATTAACCCATCACTAGCACTAACAGACCTTTATTAAAAAAAAAAAAATCTGCTCAGAAAACCCCTTTAAGCTTTAAACTGACCACCTGTAGTTTGTACAGTTTATAAACTATATAAAGAGATCACTGGACCAAACCATGTACATGAATGCAGCAATGCAATAAAATATTGTCACCTCCTAAATTATAGTATAAAAATAAGACAAATAATCACATGCGACTGATACGTACAGCATATATCTTGTGCAAAGGCAATATTGTTTAAACATAATGCTGGCGCAACCTTGACATATGAGCCAAAATGAATAATTAATAATCTGGAAAGAGTTGATTTGCAATACAAAGAACAATGAATGATGTTTAAATTGAGTCTCTCTGTAAGGTTTTCATATTTAATGTATTAATGGCCTACTTTTATTTCATTTCTAAAGCTAAATATGAATGTTCTGCTCAAGCAAGCTGTCATGTTAATAAAAAAAAGATATGAAATTAAAATAAAATATTTAGCAGCTTTAATTATACAGCATTGGACATGTGATTTCATTGTAAGATATGGGATAGGTGAAATATGATTTTAGTTCTGTTGTCCTGATTTCCTTCATGTATAGTACATCTGACTTCTGAGCAGGTAATGTATTCTCAGCAACTGTTATCAACTGGACTATCTGTTAGGACCATAGGTTTACAAGTATTAGGCCATTCCAATAGTATGGATTC
The DNA here is from genome assembly GCF_031893055.1 of Leptodactylus fuscus. NCBI lineage: Eukaryota > Metazoa > Chordata > Amphibia > Anura > Leptodactylidae > Leptodactylus > Leptodactylus fuscus. Next base: position 72,964,873 of record NC_134268.1, on the reverse strand, counting down.
CATGAGTAGAAATGAGAAAACAGATGCTTTATTGTGAAGTATATTCTCCTGTCAGTAGATTGTACATGTTACATTCGTTGTAAAAACATGTTCAACTGCTCCACAGAGATGAATATAGTTAGTAAAAATCAATGCACTCAACGTAAATACAAGCCCATTCACATTATACGTATGTAACAGAAATGTCATAGAAATGTTTGCGGCAAGCATTCACATCCTAAGTAGAGATGAGCGAAAAATAAAATATTCGATGTTCGTTATTTGTTTCGAATAGCCGCTCAATATTCAACTATTCGGAACCCCATTATAGTCTATGGGGGAAAATGCTTTGTTTCAGTGGAACCAACAATTCGACTCAGGAGGGTCACCAAGTCCACTATGACACTTCAGCAAATGATGCCAACACCTCTGCAATGCAACTGGGACAGCAGGGGAAGCATGCCTGGGGGCATCTAACAAACCAAGTCACAGTTTTACCCTACCATCACAGCCTATCAACTACACACTTTCCACATTCAAAAAAACCTCTATCAAAGTGGGAAAATTACTGGAAACCTTCTTTCTTCCCCAAATGGATGAACACAAACCCAAATTTAAGCTAAAGAATAATTAACAAGCACCCCTTTAAATCATGTTCCCCATGACAACCACAGATGGAATAGGCAATGGGAAATCCAACAGTACCCACCCTGAACTGTCATTGTGGATGTGTGTGTGTGTGTGTGTGTGATGTGGTAAGACCTTCCTAAATTCATTTTTATGGCCCTTAACGTGAGCCCTTCCAAATTAAGTTACAGGCCCTTAAGCTGAGCTACCAGCAGAGATTGAGGCCCTTCAGGTGACTTCAGTCTTCTACCTGCAGAGTTTTAGGCCCTTTAACTTAGTTTAGCGTTGCACCAGCAGAGTTTTTGGCCCTTTGGGTGAGTTGAGCCTTGCACCAGCAGTGTTTTTGACCCTTGGAGTGAGTAAAGCCTTGCACCAGCAGAGTGTTAGCCCCTTTAAAATTTTTAGCCCCTAAAACGGTAGTTCCAGAACCATCACTCTCATTGTGTTGGATTGATGCAGTGGATTGGACTGAGGACCCAGACATTGACCTTAATTTTGATTTGGAAATTGATAACATTTTGGCATCAAGTCCTGGGGGTAGCTTTCATTTAGAGGACCGCAAAGGTGGAGAATTGGCTGCAACTACTACTACCGGTAATGGTCCTCTAATATCGGACTCTAGATTACCTCTACAGGGTTCTGATCAGGTGTTAATAGTCCAAACAGCATGCTCCAGTACTTTAGATGTAGATCAGAAACCACTTTCCTTTCCAACACCAGATTTAACCAAGCTTCACCATCATCATCCTGCTGAGATGGAGCCACTAAAGGAAACCTTGCCTTCAAAGGCATGTTCTGGAGCTGCGACTGAGCCAAATCTAGACACAGAGTCCTTTGGAACGGAACAAAATTCACCAGCAGTGTTTTTGACCCTTTGGGTGAGTTGAGCCTTGCACCAGCACGTGTCCCGTAACATCAGGCGGGCCCTAAGTTCTGCGCTAAGTTGCATAAAGTTCCACTTGAACACCAACGCGTGGACAAGTGCATGCGGCCTGGGATGCTGCATCTCAATCGTGGCACACTGGCTGAATGTAGTTGAGGCTTGAACCGGGTCGCAAACTGTGATGGCCTGCCTTGTCTCCCCGCCCAATATTCAGGGCATGCTGTTGTCATGTGCGGTTTTCAGTAAGAGGAGAGTAAGCAATTGGAAGAGGAGTTAGTGGATGACGAGGCCACCAACCCTAAATGGACAGGGGTGATGTATAGCAGGGAAAGCAGTGTAGATGTGGAGGCAAGCTAAGCAGGAAAAAAGGTGGATACAGACAGAGGCATGGACTGGGGTGATGTCTAGGGGTGAAAGCAGTGTAGATGTGGATGCGAACGCAGCAGCAAAAAAGGTGGCTAGACGCAGAGGTATGTCCAGAGGCAGCAAAGTCAAAGAATTTCCGTGTATTAGCCACTCATGCAAAACTCTCCCATGTTGCCAGACTAATTCCTCCAACAGGCTAACAACTGCCATCCGGTCCACACCCACCAGGGACACACTCTACAAGGTCTCTGACACGTTAATGGCACCCCCTGGCCAAACTATCGCCACTGAGGGGCCTAGTGTCACCAGGAGGGACAAGTATAGGCGCATGTATAGGGCCGACCCCAGCCCTGTCCTCTCCGATCTCTCTGCGCCCTACATTTAGTGAGTCTCCAAGTTGGATTTGTGGCTGGAACTTGCGCTCTACGTATTGGAGGTCCTTTCCTGCCTTGACGCCAGCGTGCTATTGGAAAATGTCTTCGGCGCAGCTGGTGGCATCATCACGGATAAGCACAGCCAGCTGTCAGTGCCGACCGGCTGACGCTGATCAAAATGAACAGCCACTGGATAGACCCATCATTTTCATTTCCAGTAGTGTCAAGCACCCTGACATGAAGTTTGATGTGTGTGCTCATCGGCACCCCCTGGCCAAACTACCGCCACTGAGGTGCCTAGTGTCACCAGTTACATGACAAATTAAGTGCGGTTTGCACACTTTGCAAGTCTAAACTGAGTAGGGACTCTGGAAAGAGCAACCTTACCACCTTTTGCGTGCGCTGTCATTTGGAAGGCAAGCCCTGGGCTCAGTGGAAGAGAGCAAACACAGGACAATCGTCGACCGGCGTTGCCGACACTGCCTCTTCCACTGTTTACACCAGCCTGGACACCTACACATCTGTCTGACACATTGGGGAGTTCACCCTCATCCGCCCTTTTGGCCTGCAAAAACGCTGCGTTATTTTGCGGCCATGATTTTGCGGCTGCAAAATCACGGCCGCAAAATAACGCCGCGTATACGATCCCGGCTCCCATTGAAATCAATGGGAGCGTATACGGCCTGTAAAATCTCACACGGCGTATACGTGCCACATCACGCGGCACGTTACTCCGTGTGAACTCCCCCTTACTGTGTCCATCAGTTATTAGATATATCAAAATGAAATGGCTGTTGCAAACACCAAAATATTTAGAACAAAAAATGATTAAGTTTAATAGGGGTGCCCAAACTGTTTAAGAAAACATATTTTTTTCGAAACGCGTCAGTAGCAACTCTGATGTTATACATATTCTGTAGACTCTGTTTTATGTCAGAAATTTATTAAAAGTTAAGTTTAACTCAAGATGCTGGAAGCTGGATTTTTACTACTATTTTCATAACACTGGCACACATGGCTGACTTCATGTTGGGTTGCTTTTCAAGAGATAAAGGCCTAGTTCACATCATGGAGAGCAAACAATAGTGGATTGAACAAAAAATTAGATTAAGCTGATATAGCGTGACTGAATTGCTGTGTATCACACTTAGCTTTTGGGGGGTAGACCCTTAAAAATTGTATTGACCATACATGGCCTGACTGAATGAACGTCTGTCTCTCACTTAGCTTCGGGAGGTAGACCCTTAAAAATGGGATTGAGCTGATATAGCCTGATTGAATTGCTGTGTCTCCCACTTAGCTTTGAGGGGTAGACCCTTAAAAATTGTATTCATCGTACATAGCCTGACTGAATTTCTGTGTCTCCCAGGTAGGTTTTGGGGTTACACACCGTGAAAAACTGGATTGAGCATACATAGCCTGACTTAATTTCTGTCTGTCCCACCTAGGTTTTGGGGGTACACACCGTGAAAAACTGGATTGAGCGTACATAGCCTGACTGAATTTCGGTGTCTCCCACCTAGGTTTTGGGGTTACACACCCTGGATATCTGGATTGAGCGTACATAGCAGGACTGAATTTCGGTGTCTCCCTCCTAGGTTTTGGGGGTACACACCCTGGATATCCGGATTGAGCATACTTAGCAGGACCTAATTGCTCTGTATCCCTGTTTTGGGGTTACACACTGCCTGAAAAGCTGGTTTGCACCTATATAGCAAGAAGTAACTGCTTTGGATTCCTCCTATTTTGTGGGGGACACCCCTAATAAAAGCTGGTTTGCACGTATATAGCAGGAGGTAACTGCTCTGTATTCCTGCAAATTTGTGTGTGTGTGTGTGGGGGAACCCCAAAGAAAAGCTGGTTTGCACGTATATAGCAAGAAGTAACTGCTGTGGATTCCTGCTATTTTGTTGGGGACAGCCCTAACAAAAACTGGTGTGCACGTATATAGCAACAAGTAACTGTTTTGTATCCCGGTTTTCCACCATCCGTGGAAAGCTGGACTCCTGTCCCTGCAGTGTATAACTCTGAGAAAAGCTGTTGTTGTTCTTCGCTTTTTCCCTGCCTATCTGAAGCTAATGCCTATCTAGCCCTCAGCAGACATGTTTTTCTCCCTATCTCTGACCGCAAATCTGGCGAATATGGTGGTGGCCGTTCTTATAAATGGAAGGTCACATGTTTTCGGCAGCCAATGGGTTTTTCAATTTTTTTCGCTACCTCCGTTGTCATAGTTCCTGTCCCACATCCCCTGCACAGTTGGTGCAAAAAACGTGCCAGGGAAGGTGGGAGGGGATACGAACTTTTACTGCGTATGCCGCATTGTATTCGATTGGAAACGAATACCTTGAACGGCCTGATATTCGATCAAATACCTATTTGATCGAACGGTGTTCACTCATCTCTAATCCTAAGGCTATGTTCACATCTCCTTCGCAGGCTCCATTTTAGTCTATCTAAAACTGCAAACTAAAGAGTTTTGCCTGACAGAACAGAAGAACAGACTAAACAACAAAGATGTGAAACCTGAGGCTAAAGCCCAGTGTAGCTTCCCACAGCAACGCTTTTCACAAAAAGTCCACAAAGGTTTCCTCCGTGGACTTTGAAGCCCCCTTTCACCCTCAATCATTGCATAATGTGTGCCCATGTAGACTTGGCAGGACCTATCTCAGCAGGATCATAGCTATGGGGGTTGCAATGGTAGCAGTCACTACTAGTTCATATTTCTTGCATTACAAAATGTTTTTTGTTTTTATTACAAGCAGTGTGACACACAACAATGTGTGATTGTTATTCTGTAGTTTAGTGTGAGTATCGAACAACCAAATGGATACAGTTTTTATTATGTTTTAAGTCATTTTTGGTAGTTTTTATTGATACCTTTTTTTGGGGGGAATGTATACCATTTTGATTACTGCTCTTCTCGGAGGCGCAATGGCAAAAAAAATAAATATCAGGTAACATTATAATATTCACTGTATAGAATAAATAATTTTATATTTTAATAGTATGGGCAATTTTTCTGACAAATCTGCTATGGAGCCTCATTCATCATCCAGTATTGTAAGAAGTACATGTAATGGTCTAAGTAAATAATAATATCCATTTCTTGCAAGTCTTTTTTTTTCTCCTCATATTTCAGGTTAAGATACTGTCAGTAACATTGTCATGTCCACTTATGGTAAATTCTGTGCCTTTTTCCCCATATGTATGAAATTCTTGATTTACTATTTAGCTACAGATGACAATTATCTTGGGCTTATGGAACATTCTATAATTATTTCAATCAATGTTAGATGAGTGAATATACCATCACAAAAGAGATTGCTACACTGTTATTAACACTATGACCTTATCTAACCATTCTTATTGCATTAAGTCTCTGCTAGTAGCGGTACAAGGATAGACCTGTAAGTATAATACTGCCAATACGGTCTGAAATCAATTTCATAATAATATTCTCATTAAGTTATTATAGATTACTTCCAATTATCTTCAGTTTCAACATAAAAAACACTGAAAGGCCTTTCAGAAAAGGGCAAAAATAATATCTTACCAGCAGTAACGTACGAATATGCAGAGGGATTGGAGAGATTGACTTGTAAAAGGGGAAAGCAACTAAGTATGTAGATGGAATATTGGCATGGGATGGGGCGTAACACCGGCCTAAATACAGAGCCATATGACTTCCATTATGAATATAAGGTGATGTTATAGAAGTTAGTGGTTGGTTAATGAATAGTCTTTAATGTTTCCCAATTTTTGACATATCTTTACTAATATTTCTGGTATGTTGATGATCCCATATACATGTAGTTACTTATTATAATATCTTTCCTTTTACCTATTAGTTACTTCTTATAAACCATCACATTTTAAAACCATTCAGGAAATGTTTTAGGACCTATATATATTAAAAATAGTTACTGTTGTGGTTAGTATTATTGTTATTAATAATTACATTAAAAATAATATCAACAATCTTAAATCTGTATGAAATTAACCGTTTTTTTCCCCTTTAGATTGATATATAGTACCCCAGTCTTGACAAACCTTCAACAATGTTTCAAACATGTTGGCAATCCAGAATACATGTATAAATACAATCATTCTGGATATTATTATTATTATTATTATTATTGCAACAGTTATACAATCTTTAATCAAAATAAATCAATAAAAAGTTAATACAAAGCTACATTTGGAATATATCTGTGTTATTTTCCACAACAAGTAATAAAAAAAGCAGGAACGGGTGATAGGACAGGTAAAGTATTAGCAGAATGTCAGGTTGCCGTCTGTGTCTCATTACATTTGACCGTGTTTGACATACTTCTGCTAATTATAAACCTTAAAAATCTTCTTTTACGCAATGTATGGAGATGAGATGCAAAGGATAAACAGAAGACTATTTCTTTTAACTTGCAATCTCCCTGATTTATCGCTCCTTTTCATCTCTCACATTGTAGCTTTGACATACACAAAGCAAGACTAATGGTTTTATGAATACAAAACGTCTAAAATTCCTCTGGAGATATATAATAACCAAAACATTGCCAGTTAATAAGAAAATAATAACCTTGTACAATCATATATTAAGTGTTAAAAGCTTTTTGCTTAAAGTACATTTCAGAATAAGTCATAACCTGCAATGCAATGTATACATACCGATATATCCTCAGCCATTTTAGTATCTAACCGGTTATCCTTTTTTAGCATACTCTGGTATGTAGTTGACCTCCTTGAAATGTCACATCCTTTTCACTTTCCAGTTAAACCTAGCATACAATTTAATGTATAGAATTCAACATGGCCTCTTCTTCTATAGATGCAAAAACACAAAAGTGTCCCCTACTAAAGTACTATAAAATATAACTTTTATTAGATAAATTTAAAATGTCGTGGAAAAGAACTCATGTACTCCTTATGGAAGTGAGCACCTATGATTGCAATCCACTGTGGGACTCGAGCTGTAGTGGAATGGTGTCTAATATTCCTGAATAAAGATTTACCTAAACAATGTATCTATGTCTCTATCTCTTTTAAGACAAAGTGCAACTGTTTATAAACACAGGAAATATTGCGTCCAATTAACAGCCAGAGCCAAAGTGGCAAGTGGTGAGCTGCTATCTTACAAGGCAGCAACACCAAACAAATTGGAGTAGGCTAACATTTAACTTGAACAAGTGCTGCCCAGTTTGTGATGACCACCCGCAGCACTGATATGTTCAAGCCCTATTCCAGCTTAAAAGTCAGGGTACCTAAACATACAGGAGTGGCTATATTGGTATATAACAGCCGTCTACTCCTTAATACAACATGATTAGTCTTATAATTGAGACTAATCATGTTGTATTAAGGAGTATACGGCTGTTATATACCAATACAGCCACTCCTGTATGTTTAGGTACCCTGACTGTTAAGCTGGAATAGGGCTTGAACATATCAGTGCTGCGGGTGGTCATCACAAACTGGGCAGCACTTGTTCAAGTTAAATGTTAGCCTACTCCAATTTGTTTGGTGTTGCTGCCTTGTAAGATAGCAGCTCACCACTTGCCACTTTGGCTCTGGCTGTTAATTGGACGCAATATTTCCTGTGTTTATAAACAGTTGCACTTTGTCTTAAAAGAGATAGAGACATAGATACATTGTTTAGGTAAATATTTATTCAGGAATATTAGACACCATTCCACTACAGCTCGAGTCCCACAGTGGATTGCAATCATAGGTGCTCACTTCCATAAGGAGTACATGAGTTCTTTTCCACGACATTTTAAATTTATCTAATAAAAGTTATATTTTATAGTACTTTAGTAGGGGACACTTTTGTGTTTTTGCATGTAACATTAGTCTCCTTTGATCCTGGTTTAGTTCTTCTATAGATGCTATTAATAAGTAATATTGTCCAGGAACAGTCACTGTGAATATGATGTCAAGGTTAAATAACTATATTCTTGCATAGGATTGCATGCTGCTTGCTTCACTATAGTTGTAATATCAAGAAAGTATTACCGAGATTATGTTCATATAATAGGTATTATATAGGTATAGGTAAAAGAACTAACACAAAATAGAGAATACATTGTAATCAGTGGCTTAACTATCGCCGTAGCAGCAGGCACAGCTGCCACAGGGCCCTGGACATTAGGGGCCAGGTGACAGCCGCTACCGATGCTATCATTATACTCGGGGGTCTTTTCGGACCCCCGAGTATAATGGTCGGAGTCCCCGGAGAGGTAAGACACATAAAAAACACTGTTACTTACCTCTCCACAATCCGGGCAGGCTTCGACCTAGTCGTCTGATGTCTCATGACCCCGGCCTGCGTCCGGGGTCATGTGACGTCTGAGGTCATTGAAGATGAACTACTTCGGAGGCCGACAGCGTAGGAGTCGGGAGATAGGTGAGTAACAGAGTTTTTCTTTAATGTTTTTCTCCCCCTGGGTCTCCGATTATTATACTCTGGGGTCTGAAAAGACCACAGTATAATAATTGTTTATGGGTGTCCACAGTGGGACATAATACTGTGTGCAGGGGCCACTATGGGGATAATACTGTGTGGAGGGGCCACTGAGGGGCATAATACTGTGTGCAGGGGCCAGTAAGGGACATAATACTGTGTGCAGGGGCCACTATGGGGGATAATACTGTGTGGAGGGGCCACTGAGGGGCATAATACTGTGTGCAGGGGCCAGTAAGGGACATAATACTGTGTGCAGTGGCCACTATGGGGGATAATACTGTGTGCAGTGGCCACTATGGGGGATAATACTGTGTGCAGGGGCCACTATGGGGGATAATACTGTGTGCAGGGGCCACTATGGCGTAAAATACTGTGTGCAGTGACCACTATGGGGAATAATACTGTGTGGAGGGGCCACTATGGGGGATAATACTGTGTGGAGGGGCCACTGAGGGACATATTAGTGTGTGCAGGGGCCACTAAGGGACATAATACTGTGTGCAAGGGCCACTATGAGGTATAATACTGTGTGCAGGGGCCACTATTGGGCAAAATAGAGCGTGCAGGAATGGGTAGGAGGGGGTCGGTCGAGGTCTTCGGTGTCGGTCGGAGGGGGGGCCACCATGTCAAAAGTTCGCCATGGGGATCCACCATTCCTTGTTACGCCACTGATTGTAATATTTTGTTTAGCATCAATTTGCAAATTGAAAGATTGTCTTGAATTTTTTTTTTTTTTTATTTGTTCTATTTGTACCACTATTTGTGGCCACTAAACCACAATTGGGGGAATTTGCTAACCAATCTACATCTGTTTTCTGGTGTACATGGGTATATATGTTGCAAATCTTTGGCGCATGGCCGTTTCTAGTTCCTTTTTCACCCTACTTACTCAAGGATCCCTTAACCTGATAAAGTTAAGCCAGAACACTGGCAGGAGTTATACTACATAATCTATATAAGCTCCTAAATGGGATAAATTTCCCATGTGCCAGAGCCTCTTAATAATTCAGTCCCTTATCCAGTTTCAGCAAAGAAATGTTATTATTTGTATAATGAAAAGATATATTATTTTCCAGTATATTCTCTTTATTACTTCTTCACGTTTTCTAGACACCATTCCATTTCCTCACGTTTCCTAAATTCCAAAGGATAGTGATAGACAGTCCATGGTTATGTGATGTGACATACAGGTGCACGGCTCGCTCCAGCTCAGTGAGCAGACATCTGTCTTGTAACGACTGTCTATCACATGATCAAGGACTGGAAGTAAACCGAGCAACAGCAAGCAGAGATCTAGAAAACCGTGAGGGGTTGATACAGAAGCTATAGTGGAAAAACATATAACTTTTCATTTTACAAACAATAACAAATGTTTGCTGAACAAAATTTCCCATGTGTCCATATGACTGCTGATGGCAATAACATCACTGAAGAGCGCCAGTGTATAATGCGGGAGGCCATTTTAGTTCGTCTGAGACAAATCTCTATTTGTTCGGGTTTCGTAAAAAAAAACCCCAGCTTGCTACAAACTAATTCACTCATCTCTAATCATGAGTTAAATACATAGTTGGGATTGAATGCAAAGGTCATTTCAGGATTTGTAATTTGTATGGGATGCAGGTGAATGGCGACAAACTCACTCAGAAAACTTAATATAACAGGAACAGCTTTACTGATTATGATTTTGGAACACAGCAACAGACTCTTGAACTATTGCAGCAGGTAGGTCATATACAGTAGGGATGTTGTCTCTATAAAAACTTGTATATATGTTAAGAACCAGAGGTTCAAGTCGGAATGAGGGTCTGCGCTCACTGGTAGGATTGAGTAATAATATGAAGACCAGACGTCCAAGTGTTGGATTTATTTAAGAAAACAATATCACGACGCGTTTCGGGCCTCTGTGGGCCTTTTTCTAGTGCAAAAGTCAGGCCTGACATGTCTAGTATCGCTTTTAGCACTTTAAAAAGGACCCGCAGAGGCCCGAAACGCGTCATGATATTGTTTTCTTAAATAAACCCAAAACTTGGACGTCTGGTCTTCATATCATTACTCAATCCTACCAGTGAGCGCAGAACCTCATTCCGACTTGAACCTCTGGTTCTCAACATATATACATCTTCTCTCCGGGTATCCGGTGTATCATTGGTTCTGCTGCCACTCCCACCTGGATTTCCTACCAGCAAGCTCGTATCGGGGTTGCGACATCTCACAATCCGACCAGGTGAGAGGCCAACTGGTCTATCTATCACTACTAATTACCTCTCTACAAAAAGCATTACAATCCTACTACGCTTAGAGCGCTCGGTGTCTATCTCTTCTTTAGCTTTAAAAACTTGGGTAAGTAACAGGAGGGGTATAGATACAGCTTTAGTGTCAGTGTGTCACTTATTACCACCTCTCAGTGGGCCCTACTTACTGATCCTGCTTCCCTGGGGCTCATGCTCTGTCTTTCCAAGACAATACCTTCCTCCTTATTACAGTAGGGAAGCTGGCTGAACACTTGTGTCCTTGCTCTTCTATTTCAGGTGCTCTGCACTTCTCTTAGGGCGAGTTCACACCTGCACCTGCACTCCACTTTAGCCAATCCGGCGGGTTTCCATCTTCTGCCCCGAGAAACTGGACAGGGGACAAAAACCCAGCAGACAGTTTTCAAACCCATTCACTTGAATGGGTTTGCAAAGTGACTGCCCGTGTGCATCCTCTGTCTCTCTGCGGCTAAACCGTTTATTTTATTTTTTTTTTTAACTGGACACAAAGTCCTGCATGTCTGACTTTGTGTCCGGTTAGTAAAAACGGTTTCACCGCGGAGAGACAAAGGACACACATAGGAGGTAACTTTGCAAACCCATTCAAGTGAATGGGTTTGAAAACAGTCCGCCGGGTTTTCGTTCCCTGTTCTGTTTCTCGGGGCAGAAGACGGAAACCTGCTGAATTGGCTAAAGTAGAGACTGGGTGCAGGTGTAAACCCACCCTTACTTGAACTGGTCGATGTTGCTCTCCCCCTTCAGTGTAGCCATGTTCTCTGTTTGCTGCAGCACTTCTGTACCTGGCTGGGCTGTTCTACTTGACTTTGGCCAGTATATCACATCACCCTTGAGCTCTGTTAACAGACACTGTTTCTGATCTGCTGCACTGCAATCTTCTCTTTCACAGAGACCTGTGTGACCCAGACTTGCTGTGTCCCCAGCTTTTTCTTCCCCAGGTCACTTTATTATATCTAGCTGGGAACTGGCTCCCTCTGCTGGATTGGGATGATAGCAGCAAATCTGCATGTTTTCACATTGCAGCAGAACCTTCTGGCATTGCACATGAACAGGGTTATCCGATTCCTAATTTTGATATCCTGTTCTAAGGATAGTAGATTTGCAATGGCTCAACACCCAGGACATCCGCAGATCAGCTTCACAGAGACGGTGTGGCTCCTGGCATGTAAATATTGCTGGGAACACTGCTATCCTGGAATCACTGACTTGAGGGAGCCTTTGGTGTCAGTCCTCTGCAGATCTTATTGATGGCCTATTGTAAGGATAGGCCATCAATATTAGAAATTTGATAAGTAGCTAAGTTTTTTGGGACCATTCAAAAAGTGGGTGATATAAATAACACAAAACCAATGCATATGAATAGATCTTAAGGTTAGCACGCTAGTTTATGTTGTGAAATTTTGTTAAGCTCTTCAGATTCCTTGCAAATAACTCCAAAGTCTCTGACCTATAGTATAAGCTATTAGCAGCGCACCAATGTCTCTGTGTTGCGAGCCTGAACAGCATGAGGTTTCCAGAAATTTAAGAAGTGTATTGTCAAGTGCTATTTTGATACGTTGTTGTGATCACAAGCTCCATTCATACTTCCTTTTCATACAGACATCATTGCAAATAAATTGAAACAAAATGAAATAAATGGGAAAGGCGTCCAGTGAAAATGATTAGGAATTCACCCATTTCTCACCAATGTAAATTATGCTGACAGACTCCTTCCAGCAATTTGTATATTATTAAATAGGCTGAATAGAAATCTGTTCTCAGGATTACAAAGACTTATTTATGGCAGAAAAAAATATTTCCTGGCGTAGTTTGTTGAATTCTGACTAATAAACATATTAAATCAAGCTTTCATCTCATACAAAAGCCGCGCCGTTTAGAATGAAATTATATTCTATATTATTGTAAACAATTCTTTACCAGGCCACATCATCGAAATTAAAGACTTAGGGCTTAATTGAAATTCAGAAAGCTAGGCATCGTAATTGATTAAATACAAAAAGCTGTCTGATTCGTTTTATAGCATGATAATAGTTTCATTAACCCGAGCCCAGATGGAAAACACACATTACAAAGGAGATTGGCAGTTCTTCGGTCTACATAGAAAGACTACCTAAAATAAGCTCTGTAATGATTTTAATGCTGAATTTTCTGATCTTGTGTTGGTTTAGATACAGTATAACTGAAACTGATGTCGCCTTGCTCTTCTGTGGACTTACACTGTTACAGCTTTGTAAGCAAATATAATAGTGATTCATGATTAATAAGGTATAGGCTTAAAGAGGACCTTTCATGGTTTGGGGCACAGGCAGTTCTATATACAGCTGGAAAGCCAACAGTGCGCTGAATTCAGCGCACTGTCAGCTTTCCCGATCTGTGCCCCGGGTAAAGAGCTTTCAGTCCCGGTACCATAGCTCTTTACAGTCAGAAGGGCGTTCCTGACAGTCAGTCAGGTACGTCCTTTTTCAAAGCAGAGCCTATAACGCTGTACAGTGTGAGCGGGGAGGAATGCCCCCTCCCTCTGCTCACAGTGCTCATCCACAGACGAGTATTATCAGGAGGGGAGGGAGCATTCCTCTCCACTCACACAGCACAGCACGATAGGCGCTGCTTTGAAGAAGGACGTACCTGACTGACTGTCAGGAACGCCCTTCTGACTGTAAAGAGCTACGGTACCGATAGCTCTTTACCAGGGCACAGATCGGGAAATCCAACGCAATTCAGCGCACTGTCAGCTTTCCAGCAGTATATAGAACTGCCTGTGCCCCAAATCATGAAAGGTCTTCTTTAATTAAGATAGCTATCAGCCTAATGCAACCAAACTCCTCTATGTACATGCACTCTTGACTGAACCAGTAAGTGCATGTTTACAGAACTGGGAGAAAGGAGAAAACCTCTGATAGCAGAGAGAACAAAAAGACTGGCAGTTAAAATACAACTGCCTGATTCTTATCTTATTCTTGGTTAGCACTGCAGCTTTCCAGCACTGGAGTACTGGGTTTGAATCCAGCCAAAGACAACATCCGCAAGGAGTTTGTATGTTCTCCCCGTATTGGGCTTCCTCCAGGTACTCCAGTTTCCTCCCACACTCAAAGATATACAAATAGGGGATGTAGATTGTGAGCCCTATATGGGACAGTGATTAGCAATGCCATGACAGTGATTCCGCTTTGCGGAATATGATGCCACTATATAAGTAAGCAAAATAAATAAAATCTCCCCCGATATCACCCACTGGGAGAGAGTTAGGAGGACCCCATATATAAGATTAGCCAACCCCATCAAAAATGATGGCTTTGGCCTAGACATATCTGATGTGTATTGCCATCTTTAAGAAAGTGCATGTGTAGCATTGTAAATGTTGTACCCATTAGTTGACTGTACCTGTAAGCAGAATCACAGGGACCAACCCAATAAGACCCATGATAATTTGTGTTTTAGCACAAGATGGAGTCTGTCAGCAGTAAATTTGCTATAAATCTAATCACAGCACCTTGTAGGTGTTTCTACAGTTTCCAAATATGTAATTGTTATGCAGCTATGGAGCCACATTTTGTATGTGAAATACCATTGTGTTCATTTGCAAATGAGTGAGGAAATGCACAGGAATCTAGAGCTGAGACCAAAGCCTGGTGAAGCTAAGGCAAACCCCAAAGCACCTTAACTTCATTTTTATATGCTTTAAATGGTAATTTACATGAAAATGGGGTCACACTCCTGATATAACCAAGACATATCTGGAAACTGCACAATCACTTTTAAAATGTGCTGTGATTAGATTTAATCTAAATTTACTGCTGTTAGACTCCCTTTAATAATTCAGGTGCAAAAGTATACTGCAAAAAGTTGCAGTTTTTGCACAAAAACAGGCAGATATGACAAAAAAAATTTGGCTTTTTCATGGATCATAGCCATAAAAGTGGTGTACAAGGCCTGATAAATCAGCCCATTGTACTTCATTTCTCTTTAAATCCATCTACTACAAAGCAGAGGACCATTAAGGTTTAACCCAAGAGCTATTTGCAGAGATATGATCAGACCTAGCCTTCTGTGCTGAAATCCCCAGCTTTTTGTCACAGAGCCATGGGGTTAAATTATTTAAAAGTGTTGCTTTTTGCAGCCACCAATGAGGGCAAAATTTGGAGTCATTAAAATATTTCTTTCTTTTTGTTTTTTAATTGACATAAAATATTACATTTAATAGTAATAATAATTACTAGTATTGAAAATAAATTACAGATTTTTAGCAAACAGAATCTCTTGAAGGTTCTTAGTTGAACAATGTGTTAGAAATTGTCCAATTCTTTTCAATATCAAGATAAAAATATTGCACATCTTTCAGTTCCCCATAGGAATACAAGTCACAATATTACAATTCAGCTTGACCCTTAGTTTTGTATCTTTAGCTACTTCTTTCGGCTTAGCAGGTGCTATGTCAGATAAGCTTCTGGAATATATATATATATATATATATATATATATATATATATATATATTGGAGTGGGGCGGGTGGGGAATTTACTGGTGTAATTATTAACCACTACATGCCCTCATGGCATTTGAGATATATATATATATATATATATATATATATATATATATATATATATATGATTTTTTATTTATTTATTTACTTTTTTTTTTTTTGTGGAGAAGTTAACTCTGTAGAAGCGGTGGAGCGGACCCAAGATGTCTGACTTTTCAAGCGGACAGCAAAAACCTATATGTATGGTTTTGCTGTCCGCTTCAAAAGTCAGACATCTTTAGGAACAGACAGTTAAGGACACCCATGGACAGTAAAAGAACGCACTCGATGTCTATTTAAATCAATGCAAAATGTCACGGACACAGCTAGTGTCCGATGCTAATGTCTGCACAAGATTTTGAACGGACATTAGCAGCAGACACTAGCTGTCAGACACCGACGGTAGTGTGAACGCCCCCTTAACTTCAGGCTAAAACAAAATAAGAACCTGCTCGTCTGAGCAACTAACTAAACAGAACTGATAACCTTCCAGCCATACCTCCAGCTTATTTCCATCCATATGAACAAAACAGGAGCAATATTGTCTCACGGACTCAGGGTTACAGGACAGAACCACACACCTCCTTTCACCTCATGCAACTGCACTGCAATACAACCTGCAATGCAGCCTTTTTCTGGCCCAGTAATGAGTCCAGGATCTACACTTGGGCTGAAGCCTGCTCCAGATACGCCATGGATCACATATATGTATACATTTAAAGAAAATTGCCCTAAACATCTGAGGCATTAAATGGTAGGAGATTTAAACAGAACACAATGTATAATGCACCAGACATGGAACCAAATTATTTTACATATGACATATCTATTAGCTGAAATCTTGTTATGCTGACAGCCCTCTATCCCGACTGCCCTATACATGTTCACACTCTGCTTGGTCGCTCAGTGCATATGTATTGAATAAGAGAGGAGCAAAGGACACTGGCATGAAGTAGAGAGAGCTGTCTCTACAGATTTATTACTGTGGAGGAGTCTTGGGCACCCAGTTGTATATAGGTGATGTTTCCGTGCACTTGCTTACATTTTGTAGAAAGCTCCAGATAGGTTTCCTCATTGAATTAAAGGATTGGGAAGTTTAGATTCAACTGCTGATTCTTTTCTTCCCCAACATACAAATCAGATGGTTGGCCAAACTCACAGCATACATCTAGTGTGTACGGTATGCTTAAAGAGAGTCTGTGTGAATTCCTAAATGATATGCACAGTCAGAGAGCCAGGGTTCACATGAATAAGATTCTTTTCTCTACTTCCAAATGGATTTCTCCAATGGTGACATATTAGCTTTTTTTATCTGATCTGCTAATGAGCTGTTTGGTGCAATAAAAGTTACCTGCATGCTATGACTGACAGGACCAGGCCATGTATAGTTAAGCATAGCAGGGAGGAATGGCTGGATTGGTTTCTGGGAAGCATAACCCATAGCACTGTTCTGATGACAGACTCCCTTCACGGTCTCAGTGCACTCACAAAAAGTTAAATGTTTCTCTTCATTTTTATTTTTTTGGGGAAATGATAAGCCATATAAAATTGATATTCCATTTACTTGAGTGGCTGCTATAAAAGATTAACATGCAGAGATGTGGATTTTTTATATCATTTCGAGGCTTTAATTGAAGCAGTTACATAAGCAAAGTAAGTATAATTGCTTTTTGCAGCACAGAATAATTGATGATTATCTGCCAAAACAGCATCAATTATTTAACTACAACAAAACTTTGTTTGTTGGTTCTAAAGCTTCTATGCGAAGACCAAATTATACTAGTATATCATTATCAGGTGCGGTCTAAATTACATTGTTGTACTGTATTACTGTTTTACTCCAATGTGTCCAAATGAAAATGTAACATGATTTGTGTTGTAATTGGGGGTGGACATATTATTGATAGAGTGGTATAACACGTGCGTGTTCCTGGCCGCAGCATATCCGTAGTCAGGTCTGGGGTCAGCAGTGTTTTCATTCATAAGTGAAACACTGATTAATTATGGGTTATTCCATGATTATTAATTATTGCTCATTACTGGAAATGTGGTAACAACAAAACCATGTGGCCAGTAATGAGAAATAGCCCACAATTTAATAGAGTTTCACTTATTTATAAGTGGCAGTGCCAGTCTGTAGTGTGACTGTGTTTCAGCCATAGTCACACAGTTGGAAGAAATAGTCATGGCCATCCTGATGGAAGAGATGGGAAATGTGAAAGATTACAGTCAGAGATTGTGAGACACTAAATGTTTTCTGTGCTTTATTCACCTTAATGGTCTGCAGAGCTGTGTAGGGCCAGAATCTACCAATGTATGGTGACAGTATAGGGATAATATTGGTATACTGGAGCTGGGGGCTGATTTGGACATGTCCCCCCCTCCCCTATGTTGAACCCCTAGCTACGCCTCTGAGTCCCTTTCATCTATTCAGGGTGTAAATCCTGTGATTCTACTTTGGCTTTCTGCCATTAAGGCTGGAGGGTCAGAAATGGAATTAGGGCTGTATTTCTTCACCAAAGACATCAATCTAAAGTGTCCTCAGAGACCCTGCAGTTACACAATTTGAAGGAACTCTAGATCTTACACCGATGTTTTTATGAACTATGGTCCATAGAACTGACCAACCAGACTACTATTCATTTTTTTCTACGCATTATATGTACAATTAACTGACAAAGGGTAATGACCTGAAACATTGTATTTATGTACACCACTAAAACATTATTAAAGGGATCCACAGTATTGTAAGTGGCCATTTTCTCGTGGCCGGTGGGCATGCGCAGTCGGCTTGCCCTAGGCCCGAGGCCTAGAAGCAAGAAGACGCCGCCAGAGGAAGACACGGTGAAGACCTCATCACAGAAGAAGATGGAGGCGGCACTGCAGAGCTCTCTGGCAGCATTGGGGACGCCCCCAGTGCTGTTTGAGCGCTGGGGCCCACCCCCAGTACTGCAAGAGAGCTCATTTGCATACCGAGAAAAAACGGGATTGCAGGCGAACGGCAGCGTGGAGAAGAAAAGGAAAGGTAGGAGACAAATAGCCTTTCTTAAAGAGGACCTTTCATCAGATCGGGCACATGCAGTTCTATATACTGCTGGAAAGCTGACAGTGCGCTGAATTCAACGCACTGTCGGCTTTCCTGATCTGTGCCCGGTGTAAAGCGCTATCGGTCCCGGTACTGTAGGGCTTTACAGTCAGAAGGGCGTTTCTGACACTTAGCCAGGAATGCCCTTCTGCCCAGCAGTGCCTATCGCGCTGCACAGTGTGAGCGGGAAGGAACGCCCTTCTGCCCAGCAGTGCCTATCGCGCTGTGCTCTAAGACTGGGGAGGAACGCCCCCCTCCCCTCCATCTATGGACGAGCTGTGTGAGCAGAGGAAGGGGGCGTTCCTCCTCGCTCACACAGTACAGCGCGATAGGCTCTGCTGGGCAGAAGGGCGTCCCTGGCTAAGTGTCAGAAACGCCCTTCTGACACTAAAGCGCTACGGTACCGGGACCGATAGCGCTTTACACCGGGCACAGATCGGGAAAGCCGATAGTGTGCTGAATTCAGCGCACTGTCAGCTTTCCAGCAGTATATAAAACTGCCTGTGCCCGATCTGATGAAAGGTCCTGTTTAAGGCTATTCTGACATGTTAGGGAGAAAAAAATTGTGTTTAAAAGATAGGATCCCTTTAAGAAGCATAACCATTTTGGAGTACTGTTCTAATTCCTTGATTCTATTTTACTTAGTGGTGTAGTGGTCAGCCCCTTACAGAACGTGCACCCTTTATATTCAGACGACCTGTGTGCTGCCTCTACGTACTCCTAGTATTGTACTACAGTCAATAGTGTGAGGTACAGTATACAGTCCTTGTGAATTAGCAATACAGCACTCACAGTACTCAGCCTAGTTCAATTAAATATAACCGAGCCAGTACTCTACTGCATCATCTTGATTTGTTCTATTGCCTCAATGTCTTCTCTTATATGCTTGTGTACGTCCTTTCCCCCTGCCCTGTCTGTCTTGAGTATGGTATATATTTATATGCTATATGTGAACACGAAGACAAAACGTAATTTCTCACCATTACATGACAAATAACAGACATATGGCTATCCAGTAGCTAATGCAAAGTTCTCCCAATAGTGTTAGTCAAGATTTGTCCAAATCAAGATAAGCCATTATTTGACGTCTTTTCTGCATTTTGTAGCAGACTCCCCTCTGCAGCTTCCATCTCTAATTTTCAGTTTGTCTTGAGCTAATGGGTGAAGACTAGCTGCTGTAATGTCTATACACAAGGGATTTTCTCCCCTATCTGTAGCTTAATTTCATAAGTAGCAACATCATGGAGGATAGTAGTGCATCTACTGGTACTGCAGTACTGATGAAAATAAAGAAATCTGATGAGATATAAAACATACTGGTATCTGCAGAAGCCTGTTTCTGCTTCTCTTTCATACATTTGACTCCTCCTCCTTCATCTTTTTCTTCCTCTCCATAGACATCTGTAGGTATATGTAATTTGATGCCTTTTTGATTTTGCAGTCCCACTTGGGAAACCAGTTGAGATTTTAGAGTGAATGTCAGGTTTTTGCTGTCCGCTTGAAAAATCGGACATCTTTGTGAACGGACACTTAAGGACAGACACGGACTGTAAAAGAACACATCAGATGTCCCATTAAATCAATGCAAAATGTAGCGGACACAGCTAGTGTCCGATGCTAATGTCTGTGCAAGATTTTCCGCGGACATTAGCATCGGACACTAGCTGTCGGACACCGCCCCCTAAGACAGAAACCCAGTGAAAGTATTAACATCATTTGTAACTCTCCATAGATAGCATGTCTTCAAAAGATTAAGACTAACATTTTATCATTGAAATAATGCTATTTGGAGCATATACATCATACTTAAGATCTGAACTGTTATGAACTGCTGCCATCTGCACTTTGACCATGTGTCCAAGTATGAACAATGGATAATACCCATCTGCCTTGAGCAGTTATGTTAAAATAATAAGTGTAGGTGAGTGCATTATAAAATGAGGACATAAAAATCTAATGGGTCAAAGCTAAATTGATTTTTCTGAACTGTGAGCCAGAGACATTACCTTATACCTGTATTAGACTCATTAATGCTAAGCGGTTAATTTATTAACTCTTTAATCAAAATTTTGTAGCATCTAATTGCAATCAAATGACTGCTTTGGCACCTCCAGCTATGTCTCTATGAAATTGTAAGATCAAGTTAATTTGCATCAGTAGCAAAATGACTTCAAAGTTTTAGTGGAATATACAGTATGATCTTAGACTATTGTGTGGACTCTTACGATCAAACTGTCACTTTTGTTAATTACATGGTATCCCACGTGACTAAGCTTAAAAGACTGACATAATTCCAAGCATAGAAGCAGCTGAACTGATATAGACTGTGTAAAATGGTGCAAAATAAAATAATTATAATATATAATTTGCAAAAATGATCTTCACTTGTTGTGGACAAATACATTTATCTGCAGCTCCTGGCATTCTAATAAGATGTGAAAATGTAAATATACACCTTCAAACTAGTATGTTCTCACCATATTGTTTTATCCATTTGGCAGCTATTCTCATAAGAAGCAAAACTCTATTAATGTACTAATGTATGTGTATTTAAGATACAGTATTGGTATTATGGGCATAGTAATGCACAATGATACTATTTCACTATATGCTTTACACATGGTTTCACTTGAAATACTTCTTAAAATTCATGAGAAATAAGGCTAAGGTCAGGGCTTTGTTTTCTCATCAATAAACTATTTGCACTATTTTTTGAGCTTAAGTCCCAGGAGCAGCAGGTAATAATAGTTTATCCAAAAGGAATATGCAACACAAATGCTTTCATCTTCACTGTGGAAAAAATGATTGCTTCTTCAGTATCGCTTCTGAGTCATAACAACAGAAGAAAAATCTTCTTTTTGTTGCAGTGAAAGCACTGCTATTACCTGCTAATCCTACACATCGGAGCAATATGGTTTTAAATTTAGAATCGGCCAGAAGTAAAAGATATCTTCTTTAATGATAGATAGATAGATAGACAGACAAGCAAATAGATAGGTAGACAAATAAATAGATACATAATAGATTTAGGTTCCATGCACATGATCGTGTGTTTCGTCATTGTGCTAGCATAAACACTCCTGAATTCTCATGGGGCAGTGTAGGGGGCTGTGAGCCTAGATAAAATCTCAGGACAGGTCCTGTTCATGTCTGTTAGTAGCCTTGGCTCACTGCCAGAAATCAATGGGCCCATAGATGCATGTGCAGCACATGAGTATCATCCAGAATGTCAGAGGTCTGGTTCTCTTCTGAGAAACCTAGTGCATGGAGGAGGAAGAAACAGATTGCTGGACATGGCGATGAGACCCAAAAGAGGTGAGGGAAGGTGAGTATAAATGTTCTTTATTTTTTGCACCTTCCTTTGGCCTAATCCTATTACACTCTGGAGTTTGGAGTCTCCCCAGAGTATAATATACCACAAATCAGCAGCCATTTTAATTCACCCATTTACTGAGAAGTTTGTAAAATTTAAATCTTAAGGGCCCGGTCACACGGGCACAAAGGGGGCGGATTATGACGTGGACTCCACGTCATAATATGTCCCCTCACAATGGTGGTCTATGGAGACCGCTAGCGTTCTTTTTTTCGCTAGCAGCATGTTGCCACTAGCGAAAAAAAGAAGCGAGTTGCCATTTCTTCAGGCGGATTCCACAGCTCATTGAGCCACGGCGTCTGCCTCGCGGCAGCAACCTCTGGGGTCGGCCCATTCATTTGAGCCTACTCCGGAGAGAGAAGTCGTGACTGTCAGAAGGCGCGACAGTCGTGGCAGGTGGATTTTAGCCCGAGAGTGACTCTCTGTGACAAAATCCGCCCTTCTGCTCCCCGTGTGAACTAACCCTTAAGGGGAAAGTTCCATGTTTTTTCATTGTTCATTTCACTTGCATATTCTGATTGAACACACGTGAGTGTACTTATTCTATATATACATATCTGATCATAAATATACTGTATGTTCTGCATTTAGTGAGTGTGTATATTTTATAGGTTTACAATGACTGTGATTATACTGTCCAGGCGTATTGAACAACCATGTGTTGTAGAAAGGATTGCTAAAAATCGGGAAAATGCCACAGCTTTCTTTCTATTAGATAGATAGATAGATAGATAGATAGATAGATAGATAGATAGAAAGCAATAGATCTGATAGGTACAAGTAGTTACATAGTAGCTAAAAGACCTAGTATTCCAATAATACAGAAATCATCAATAATTGATGGACAAAAGTTTACATCATATTTCATTAAGATTTAAGTGACTTCACAGTCTGAAGAAAATGCACTTGTATTATTTCTTTAGGTAATTCATAACCACTGTTTCATTTTGCTTTACATTACTAATATGAAAACTTGTGTGGAATATATTGCTGAATAAATTGTCTGGATTAGATGCAATGTTTTGAAGCTGCTTATGATTCATGAGCTCCTGGATTAAATAACATGCTATATAAACCTTGCCTTCTTAGCTTCTTAGCTGTTGGACAATTTTATCTAAAATGTGTGAACTAGTCCTCAAAGTAGAGAGTGAAGAACAGAACATTTTGGCACAAATTTCTTTGCAAATTAAAGAACTAAATATACCTTATGTACATATAAGTGGCGCAATTCATTGAACCAAAAGGTGTCACACACTAGCATTAAAAGGAACTTATCCAGAAAATATTAGGAAATGGTTATCCAGTGCAAAAATCCCATTTTAACTGTTAGAGAATTCTGAATGAATAGAGATGGTTTCCTCTATCAGGACCCTTATCTGCCATGCATTTGATACCTTTCCTCTCGGCTAGACATGTCCAGATAAGTGTGTCATAATGATATGATCTTTCTTTTAAAAACAATGAAGACTGGCATGTAATACAGCAGTCTCAACTGCACTGGCGTGAGATATGTCAAAATTATTAAGATGAGTACACCTCATGGTCTGTATGCCAGCAATAAAAAGCAAGGAGCTGGAGCAGATTACAGGCTTTACATAAAGAGCACCTTTCATGTCCTCACAGATCAGCGGTTTTATATATTCATCACACTGTCAGCTTTGCTGGTATGCACCCAGGCACCGGAGAAATCGGAGCCATTAGTTTTGCCTTTTTTTAATCACTCTACTGTCAGAAGAGAGGGTGTTACAGCTAGATCTTCCATAGCCTTGTACTGTCACAGGGGGCATTCTTATTGCCCAGAGATGTCTCTAGGCTGCAAAGCTCGCCTTTCTGACAGTGAAGGGATATCTGTGCTGTAACTAATGGCACCAATATCCCCTGAACCTGGGTGCATACCAGCAAAACTGACAGTGTGCTGAATACATAATACCGCTGTTCTGCAAGGACATGAAAAGTACTCTTTAAATCCGTTTTCTACAGTAATTTATGTTAAATGAGTTGTGTTATGAAGGCCCTATCGGAGTCCCTCCCTTGTTATCCGACTAGAAAGTTTGGTGTTTGGATGTTTGTTAGTTAATCACGCAAAAAAGGCTGAATGGATTTGAATGAAATTCAGCACATAGATAGCTTGTAACCTCGATTAAAACATAGGCTACTTTTTATCCCGGTAAATGACTGTTATGAATTTATGTTCACATACTATATTAAACTGCTCGCAGCAGTTTATCACAGGTTCTGATAAAGTTGCTCTGCTATCTTTCAATGTAAACACTCAGCTAACCCTCAGTCCATTCTGTACATGCATTTGCATATTATCTGATCTGCTCCAGGCAGTGCTGACACACTGAATGGGAAAACACCTTTAATCCAAATTGGCAGTTTGCTACTTTTAAACATGCCGGGAAAAAGAAAATCTAATTTGTCGCAAAATTCTAAAACCACAAGAGCTATGAAGGTAGCCAGAAGTCAACAGAGTTTTCATCAAGCAAAGTTGAGGAGGATCATCAGCGCCAACAACACTCTCATTATATGGCGTCCCAGCGAGCTTCTGAGATGCTGGAACAATCATGGGCACAATGCAAGGAAAGAGTTTAGCATCAGGCCAGCTTGACAGCAGTCGAAACGCCGGAGCAGGAGGATTATCAATGGCAACCACACACGCATTATATGGCATTCCAGCGAGCTTCTGAGATGCCGGAACAATCTCGGGCACAGCGTGAGGAATGGGTTCAGCGGCAGGCCAGCTTGACAGCTGCCGAAACACCAGAGCAGGCAAACCATTGACGGCAGCAATTTGCTGAATATAGGTGGATCATCAATGCCAACAACACACAGACTTACACTGGGTTCACACCAGCATTTTGTAGTCTGTTCTCAGGTTTCCGTCTTCTGCATGCAGAAGATGGAAACCTGTCATGCCGAGTCCGGCCGTGACCGTCGGTGAGCGTTTTATGCTCTCCGCAGCAAAACCGTTTTTTTTTTAAAACTGGACACAGAGTACTGTATGTCCGACTCTGTGTCTGGTTTAAAAAAAACGGATTTGCCGCGGAGAGCATAAAACGCTCACAGGCGCTCACGGCCAGACACTTTTCAAATCCATTCCATTCCGGCAGGTTTCCGTCTCCTACCCTGTTTTGTGCAGGAAACAGAAACCTGCAGAATGGACTCCCAGGCGCAGATGTGAACAAGCCCTGAGTCGCAGGCAAAGGCTAGTGCATAAATAAACCTTGATTTCAGGCACAAAATGAGCAAAACAAAATACAGCCTTAACTTCAGGTAAAAACAAAATAAAAACCTGCTCGTCTGAGCAACTAACTAAATGGTAGGTTAACCTAACTATACGTGTGGCTTACTTCCATCCACATGAACAAAGCAGGCGCAATATAGTCTCACCAGACTCAGGGTTACAGGACAGAACCATACACCTCCTTTCACTCCATGGAACTGCCCTGCAATGCAAGAGCTGCAGCCTTTTCTGGCCCAGTAATGAACCAAGGATCTACACCTGGGCTGAGGCCTATTCCAGATCCATCCTGAACCACACATGTCAGAAACCTGGGGCTGATATATCTGGACTCCAGCACTCTGCCTGTCACCTTCTCACACCATGTATAAAATATTCTGTAAAAAGATACATACATGAAGAACAGCATAATTCAATGAAATAGAGGCTGTGACATAATCTTATTCAGTATGATGCCCATTGGACTACCAATTGGATTACCATCTGTCAATATCCAGCATGTTTCTTAAACCTAGATATACTCTCAGAACCAAGAAGAAGAGCTTTTTACGTGCGGCTGCAGGTTTCATGTTTCTATAAGAATCTGCATTTTTCCGAGCTGTAGATGGAAGTAAGTAGTAATACGATGTGGGTATTCATGTGCAAATTGTTGCTAATATTTATTATTTTGTGCTAGACATGACATGACTCAGTTTCTGTTTGTTTAGGATACTCTGATATTGGCATATGCTTTTGCCAGTGTGTAGTATTAATATGGAAATGATCCAGTATCTCTAATGAGTGTGTGCTTCAGTAGGAGACACCTCAGTATTCTAGATGCATTTTCCTATTTTAATGAATACAGAGTAGATGACGAACAAACGCTGGATGAGTAATCATTAAATGTATCACATTTGTGTTATCTGAGAAAAAAAAGAACCAGCAAAGAAGCAAGTGATATTATTAGGAAATACGCCATTTTATATTACGCACTACGGAGCAGATTTGTGCTAATGATCTCCACTTACTCTTAGCCTCTTCACCTTATGAGCTTCACTGAGCAAACCTCGACATTGGATAATTCTGAAAGAGAAAATGGGAAAGATCGAGCATCAAAATAGTGTGAAAGTTCTATATTTTACAATATGACACCAAACATTAGCTACAGCCTCATATCTGCGTTTTTTATTGAAACCTTATTTATGATACAGAATATTTTTGCTGCATTATTTTCTTTATATTTGACTTTCTATATCAAGTATTTTTACAAAAGTCTGTGGAGGACAATATGCCACTTACCTATTGCCCAAGCATGGCATCAACTATGGGTCCATAATACACCCCTGCATGAGCTGCCCAGAATCCTTTAGAATGATTAGAACTAGTATCTCTTAAAGGGGTTGCATAGTTTGAAACTAGACCTGCCTAAGAGGAATTTTGTAAACCAATAAATGGGCATATACTGCGCTTATCTGTTTACTCCCCCAATAGTGTTAAGCTGAGGCCAGTTATTGGTTCCATCATGCATGTCTTATTGCAGTTGTAGCCCTGTATACAAACACCAGCTGGAAGGTGGGAAAGTAGGTATATGTTCTTTTGTTATTTTGTTATTCCATTTTTCTTAAATTTCCCCTATTAGGCTGAAGCTCCTCTCTGCGGCAAATAAGGCAGCATTTTTGCAAAGTGAATGAGGTTCTGGCTAATCCCATCCCCACATTGCAGAAAAAAATCTGCAGGTATAATAGGGCGAGAAAATCCGCTAAGGAGAACTCAGGAAAAATGCTATGAAAAACATGCTGAAAAAATGCAATGTGTTTACACTGCATTTTTTCTGCTGCATTTTGCTACATGGGGCCTTAGGCCTGGTTCACATCTCCGTTCGGTAATGCGTTCAGAGAGTCCACATGGGCACCCCTGAATGGAATACCGAATGCATTGGCAAGCCATGAGCTTACGAAAGTACAAAACTAGTAATTCATGATCAACTTTCCTGTTCACATGACTCGTGCGGACACCGCGTGGAAAGCACACGGACCCCATTATAGTGTAGGGGTCCGTGTGCTTTCACTGCTCACCGCTTGTCAATGCGTTTGGTATTCCGTTTGGGGGGTCCCCATGCGGACTCCCCGAACAGATTACCGAACGCAGATGTAAACCAGGTCTTAGGTAGGTTTTGTTATAAACCATACAACCTTTTTAAATGGTTGTGCAGGGAATAATAAAGCTTAGGCGCGGTTTACATCTGCATTTCGGTTTCCATTCAGGGAGGCCCCCTGAACGGAAACCTACATGTATAAGAAAGTAGTTGTTATAGACTATAATGGGGTCCTTGTGATTTCCATTTGGTTTCCTCACGAAAAATGCGGAGAGAAAAGTTCTGCTTGCAGGACTTTTTTCTCCGCATATTTCATGTGGATAGGTGAATGGAATGGCCTAAATGCAGATGTGAACCAGGCCTTAGTCGTGCATTCCCTGCACTGTTTAAGCTTAGTTACTACTATACACCCACTCACCCTGTTTATATTGTGTCCTCAGGGCAACCAGAACTCTTACTCTTCTGTCTCTCTTGCTGCTGTTCTGATGCCACTCACTCCCCCCTACTCAGGCAGCAGCCCCATTGAGTAGAGTGAGGTCAGTCATGTGACCTGTGACCCAGAGGCAGAGTGTCAGAAGGGAGGACCAAAGAGCGAGAGTTCTAGCCTCCACAGCTCTACCATGACAGGTAACAAACGAGTCTCCGGGGAACTGGGATGTAAATTAGTGACAAAGCATAAGCAGTGCAAGGAAGTCCTGGTTATTATTCTACTGAATAACCCATTTAATTCCAGCACCTCCTTATCTGAAACCTACACTATAGTCACATCTAAGCCCATGTAAAGAGTTAAGAACATCCTGTTAAGACTCATCATCTTCCCATCATTAGTGCAATCCACTATCCCATTGCTCTATGATGTGCAGGCTGTTGCAGTCCAGCTGTCATTTCAATATTATTCCCCTTGCAATGTATTGCAGAGTACAATGCAGGGCAAAATTTAATGCCGAATATACAAATTTATTTTTGTCCTATGGATCTTACTTTTTCTTTCATATTTCATTTTTCCTTAATTAGAGTCTATCCTGCTTCGGGTGACCCTCTCCACAATGAGAACTGCTGTCTATAGTCAGCATGTTATTACTGCTGACAAGTTCACTCCGCTAGAATTTTTCTGTCACAATAACTCAATCTCTGGGAATTGGCATGATGTTTCTGCAGAGTACTCAGTTAATTTCCCTATCAAAGCATGTAGCAAAGAGATTCATTTAACTGTAAAAAATAAATTGGTGGAGTCTTGAGATAAGTTGTTGCTATGTAAACTTTTCATTGCTTTCTGGTCACTGAAGTTACATTTAGATATTGTTTTTATATTTTGATTGAAAAAACTGAATTAGGCTAAAGCTGCACACAAAAAAACCACTGCGGAAAAGACTGCATTGGAAACGCATTGGGTTTTTTTCTACAGCATTTTTGCGGGCTTTCTTTCCCTATTATGCCTATATGGAAAACGCCAGCGTTAATGTAGCTGTAGTTGGCATGCTGCAAATTTCAAAAACACTCACATTGCATTTACACAGCAGATTTTTGCAATGTGTGGTTAGAAGTTGCTAGAATCCCATCCACTTTGCAGGTAATGTAAAACGCAGTGTTTTTGCAACATGGAGCCCTGGCTCAAGTATTTTAGTCAAACTGGTTGCCAATATAAGGTACAAAGCACGTATATATATGTCTATGCCTTATAATTTGTTCTCACAAAGGATTTCATATAATTTCGATCACTACACTTCTCATCGGTTAAGATATATTTCATTTTCTTTTGATTCTATGAAACATTTTTGCTTGGTGTGGACACGGAGAGGATAAGGTCTCATAGTTTAAGGTTAAGACCTCACATAGAAAGTCGCAGCAAACCCATTATGATTTTTCCTGCATTGCGTTTCACAGAAAAACTCTGCAGACTTTCTACTTCAATTATACCTATACAGAAAATGCCAGCATTTCTGTAGATATAATTGACATGCTGCGATTTCCAGAAATGCAATGGTTTTCAAAGTCACAGCACATCCGCAGGAGACATTTTTCTGCAATGTGGAGCATATAATACTGTGTGGTGGCTACTACAGATCATATTATACTGTATATACTGGGCTATTAAAGGGATGAATTATTATATATATGTGGGCTATTATTTATAAAAGAAAACTATTATGTAAAGTAGTAAATAATTAGACTTAAAGAAGGATATTTATAATAGTCCCTCTCAAAAATGGTGGCCATTTGGCCTTACAAGGAATGTCCAGTCTTCAATACTTGTTATCTCTAGAGCTTCACATTCTCTGCTGAATTTCTTGATATACCGTTAGTCCATTTTGAATTCGATTTTCTGATACAAGGCAGTGAATCCCTGGCATGAACGCTGATATAAAAGATAACATACTGGCATCCTGCAGCCATTACTGGCTAGTGCTTGGATGCACTATATACATTTTCACATTGCATTCGATAATAACACAGACACATAAAAATCTTGTGTATTGGCAATTTGGGTTCTCTGAACAACTCAGAAAGCTGGAGAAGCATGGAGAAGCTACAAGTGAAAGTATAAGCTAATAGTGGTACACTCGCTGTCCAGTGGTTATTATAATGTGGGTTGCTGCTGTCCAGGGTTTAGCTAACATATTGTGTTATTGAGTTGAATTGATTTCAGGAGATATTGCGCTCCTTTACCAGATTAGAGATTGGTTACGGTTTGTCATATTTATACAATTGAATAAAGCTGTACTATTGAGATTATGTATATATGAGTACATATCTTTGTGTATATGTTCCGAAAATTACCCTGACCATGTGGTAATTTTATTTCTTTTTTAAGTGTACAGTTTAACATTACTTTTTATATTGAACAACCTAGTCTACAATGCTATTCCATTTTTATGCAGTATACTGACATATACAAACCAGACAGAGATCACAAGGGCTCCTATGGGATTCATGTGACAAATAACCATATGAACAAACTTAGTGTGTAGTTTGGGAGCTCTACCTATGTAGTGTACATGCTAAACAGGCATCACAAACATGATTCAAACTTAGCCTAAAAGGGTGGATACACAAAAAAATGTCAAACCTCGTACGCAAGTTTTTGAAGTAGAATTTTTTACCGCTAGAAGTGGGGT
This sequence comes from Leptodactylus fuscus, assembly GCF_031893055.1. Lineage (NCBI taxonomy): Eukaryota > Metazoa > Chordata > Amphibia > Anura > Leptodactylidae > Leptodactylus > Leptodactylus fuscus. The sequence continues at coordinate 72,934,503 of NC_134268.1, read as the reverse complement.
TTCATGGGTATCATTACTATTAGTACAAATGATAATATACTTGGCGCAAATATTTTCATGAAGTCTGATCCCTTCCAAAGGTGTAAACTGGGTGTATAGGTGGCGCTTCACAACTGGGTCAGATAAACGTACATTACAGTGTTTCCAATTTAGTAAATTGATCTGACTTATCCCCACCCCTGTTCAGACCCTCTATCCAGGTACTTTCTCCATTTTCAGGTATAAGGCAATTGAGTTGGGATCGCTTTTAACTCTCTTATATGCTTCAGACACAAGATTTTAGGGTATTTTTTCTCCCAAAAACTATCCTTAAGGTCCAAATCCTGTTGTTCAAAGTCTATATCACTAGCACAATTGAAATAGATTCTTAGGTATTACTCATAGGACACATTTTGAATCATTTTGGCAGGTGGTCATACATGGATGTGACTTCCTGATGAACATTTCGTCTCTGAAATGCATGAATGAAACAGCAGAATAAATAAATATATTTCTCAATTGTAACAATACTTTAGGATTGACATGATTAACATCATGCCGACCTTCTCAGATTCCAACATCATCGCAAAGAAAGGCCTCTGAGAAGGTTGGCATGGTGTTAAAGGGAGTGCCCTCTATTGGTTCGCTTGACTGAGGCTCTGTCTTCCTAATTACATCATGGAAGATAGACTTGCACATTTTCAGTGAGCGCCCTCTATTGGTGTGCATGCCTGAGGCACTGACTTACTAATTACATCATGGAAGTCAGATTTGCATATTCTTCCTAGATACCAGATGGTGACGGGTTCATGCAACTTCAATTATATGACCTTATTTATTAAAAGATGGCTGGACCATTGTACCAAACAAGCCCTTGTACCTCTTGTGTCTTCCTATTTCCTCATAGATTGTGAGCTCTCAAAAGCAGGGCGCTGACTCCTATTGTTTAATATGTTAATTTCTTTGTCTCATTGTAATGTCTTATATTGTCTGTTCATGTGTCCTCTGATTTGTAAAGTGCTACGGAATATGTTGGTGCTATATATATAAAAAAAGCTATTATTTTTATTATAATCTGAAAACATCTCATGTTGCTTGGAATACTGGGAAGTGGAATTAATGTCTGCTTTCCAGGTGGTCTGCCATAGGGAATGTGTTTCTGCATGTGTCTCTAAGACAGTATAGGAGATAACAGATGCTTCCCTGGGGATCTGAAGCAATGCAGGAGCTTTTGTCTGGGTCTCTGGTGGTCTATAGTAATGGAGACATTAATAATGGTGCCATGAATTATTTCAGAGAAGAAGGACCTCAAGAGGATAAAATCTATTTTCATATAAAAGTTATGGTGTTTTTACACATATTGCTAAACTAGTATGTTTATGTCCCATTTATTTTATAGTGAACAGATTTCATTTATATCTTGGAAAGTCCCTAAAAGGTCCCCATTAAATGCAGATCAGGAGATTTAGTAATCCTCAGCCAGTGTAATAGCTTGATTTGTGCCAAGTCCCTGAGGATATTAGCCATCCCAAGACAAATGACTAACGGAAAAAGAAAAGACAGCTTTCTGTCACATTAATTCTACAGATCTGAAAAACATGTAGCTTGGGTCATTTTACTATTTCCTTCTCAGAGGTTCTTTATTGACTGATCGCTCATTCATACAGTAGCTGTCAGTATGTTGATTCACAAGATGTAGTGTACCATAAACTGATTTAACCTCATGCTAGTGCTGTTTATGCAATTTACGGATTAGATCTTTATCTGAATGCTGACCTAACATTATTCAATGAAGTTATTTATATGGACATGTTTTTATATACATTACGCTGCACATGCTACTATTGACCAAGTGGGAACGTTATACAGGTCAATTCATTCTAATAAAATGTGCAACCACTTCACTGTAATAGTATATAACTATAAAGGTGGTCTATTCAAGAGCCATTCATTCATTCATTCATTCATTCATTCATTCATTCATTTCTTTTACTTGTATTCCACATCAGATTCCATAGCCTTTTATAGATATTATTAGAGATGAGCGAACAGTGTTCTATCGAACTCATGTTCGATCGGATATTAGGCTGTTCGGCATGTTCGAATCGAATCGAACACCGCGTGGTAAAGTGCGCCATTACTCGATTCCCCTCCCACCTTCCCTGGCGCCTTTTTTGCTCCAATAACAGCGCAGGGTAGGTGGGACAGGAACTACGACACCGGTGACGTTGAAAAAAGTAGGCAAAACCCATTGGCTGCCGAAAACATGTGACCTCTAATTTAAAAGAACAGCGCCGCCCAGGTTCGCGTCATTCTGAGCTTGCAATTCACGGAGGACGGAGGTTTCCGTCCAGCTAGCTAGGGCTTAGATTCTGGGTAGGCAGGGACAGGCTAGGATAGGAAGGAGAAGACAACCAACAGCTCTTATAAGAGCTAAATTCCAGGGAGAAGCTTGTCAGTGTAACGTGGCACTGACGGGCTCAATCGCCGCAACCCAGCTTTCCCAGGATCCTGAATGGAATACACTGTCAGTGTATTCCCGTATACCCGATATATACCCCCGATACCCGTTCCAACGGTGTGCCCCCCCACCTTCACCCCAGAAATACCCTGCAAGTCCCCTAGCAATAGAATTGGGGCTATATACACCCACTATTTTTGCTACTGCCATATAGTGCCATTGTCTCACTGGGAATTCAAAGAATATATTGGGCTTACATATAACTTCAATTCCAGGGAGAAGCTTGTCAGTGTAACGTGGCACTGACGGGCTCAATCGCCGCAACCCTGCTTTCCCAGGATCCTGAATGGAACACACTGACAGGGTATTCCCGTATACCCCATATATACACCCCAAATCACCGTTCCAACGGTGTGCCCCCCCAACTTCACCTCAGAAATACCCTGCAAGTCCCCTAGCAATAGAATTGGGGCTATATACACCCACAATTTTTGCTACTGGTATATAGTGCCATTGTCTGACTGGGAATTCAAAGAATATATTGGGGTTACGTGCACCTACAATTTTTACTACTGGTATACAGTGCCATTGTCTGACTGGGAATTCAAAGAATATATTGGGGTTACGTGCACCCACAATTTTTACTACTGGTATACAGTGCCATTGTCTGACTGGGAATTCAAAGAATATATTGGGGTTATAAATACCCTCATTTCTTGCTACTGGTATATAGTGCCATTGTCTGACTGGGAATTCAAAGAATATATTGGGGTTACGTGCACCCACAATTTTTACTACTGGTATACAGTGCCAGTTTCTGACTGGGAATTCAAAGAATATATTGGGGTTACAAATACCCTCATTTCTTGCTACTGCCATATAGTGCCAGTTTCTGACTGGTAATTCAAAGAATATATTGGGGTTACGTGCACCCACAATTTTTACTACTGGTATACAGTGCCATTGTCTGACTGGGAATTCAAAGAATATATTGGGGTTACAAATACCCTCATTTCTTGCTACTGCCATATAGTGCCAGTTTCTGACTGGTAATTCAAAGAATATATTGGGGTTACGTGCACCCACAATTTTTACTACTGGTATACAGTGCCATTGTCTGACTGGGAATTCAAAGAATATATTGGGGTTACGTGCACCCACAATTTTTACTACTGGTATACAGTGCCATTGTCTGACTGGGAATTCAAAGAATATATTGGGGTTATAAATACCCTCATTTCTTGCTACTGGTATATAGTGCCATTGTCTGACTGGGAATTCAAAGAATATATTGGGGTTACGTGCACCCACAATTTTTACTACTGGTATACAGTGCCAGTTTCTGACTGGGAATTCAAAGAATATATTGGGGTTACAAATACCCTCATTTCTTGCTACTGCCATATAGTGCCAGTTTCTGACTGGTAATTCAAAGAATATATTGGGGTTACGTGCACCCACAATTTTTACTACTGGTATACAGTGCCAGTTTCTGACTGGGAATTCAAAGAATATATTGGGGTTACAAATACCCTCATTTCTTGCTACTGCCATATAGTGCCAGTTTCTGACTGGTAATTCAAAGAATATATTGGGGTTACGTGCACCCACAATTTTTACTACTGGTATACAGTGCCATTGTCTGACTGGGAATTCAAAGAATATATTGGGGTTATAAATACCCTCATTTCTTGCTACTGGTATATAGTGCCATTGTCTGACTGGGAATTCAAAGAATATATTGGGGTTACGTGCACCCACAATTTTTACTACTGGTATACAGTGCCAGTTTCTGACTGGGAATTCAAAGAATATATTGGGGTTACAAATACCCTCATTTCTTGCTACTGCCATATAGTGCCAGTTTCTGACTGGTAATTCAAAGAATATATTGGGGTTACGTGCACCCACAATTTTTACTACTGGTATACAGTGCCAGTTTCTGACTGGGAATTCAAAGAATATATTGGGGTTACAAATACCCTCATTTCTTGCTACTGCCATATAGTGCCAGTTTCTGACTGGTAATTCAAAGAATATATTGGGGTTATGTGCACCCACAATTTTTACTACTGGTATACAGTGCCATTGTCTGACTGGGAATTCAAAGAATATATTGGGGTTACGTGCACCCACAATTTTTACTACTGGTATACAGTGCCATTGTCTGACTGGGAATTCAAAGAATATATTGGGGTTATAAATACCCTCATTTCTTGCTACTGGTATATAGTGCCATTGTCTGACTGGGAATTCAAAGAATATATTGGGAATACAAATACCCTCATTTCTTGCTACTGCCATATAGTGCCAGTTTCTGACTGGTAATTCAAAGAATATATTGGGGTTACGTGCACCCACAATTTTTACTACTGGTATACAGTGCCAGTTTCTGACTGGGAATTCAAAGAATATATTGGGGTTACAAATACCCTCATTTCTTGCTACTGCCATATAGTGCCAGTTTCTGACTGGTAATTCAAAGAATATATTGGGGTTACGTGCACCCACAATTTTTACTACTGGTATACAGTGCCAGTTTCTGACTGGGAATTCAAAGAATATATTGGGGTTACAAATACCCTCATTTCTTGCTACTGCCATATAGTGCCAGTTTCTGACTGGTAATTCAAAGAATATATTGGGGTTACGTGCACCCACAATTTTTACTACTGGTATACAGTGCCATTGTCTGACTGGGAATTCAAAGAATATATTGGGGTTATAAATACCCTCATTTCTTGCTACTGCCATATAGTGCCAGTTTCTGACTGGGAATTCAAAGAATATATTGGGGTTACGTGCACCCACAATTTTTACTACTGGTATACAGTGCCATTGTCTGACTGGGAATTCAAAGAATATATTGGGGTTACGTGCACCCACAATTTTTACTACTGATATATAGTGCCATTGTCTGACTGGGAATTCAAAGAATATATTGGGGTTACGTGCACCCACAATTTTTACTACTGGTATACAGTGCCATTGTCTGACTGGGAATTCAAAGAATATATTGGGGTTACGTGCACCCACAATTTTTACTACTGGTATACAGTGCCATTGTCTGACTGGGAATTCAAAGAATATATTGGGGTTATAAATACCCTCATTTCTTGCTACTGGTATATAGTGCCATTGTCTGGCTGGGAATTCAAAGAATATATTGGGGTTACGTGCACCCACAATTTTTACTACTGGTATACAGTGCCAGTTTCTGACTGGGAATTCAAAGAATATATTGGGGTTACGTGCACCCACAATTTTTACTACTGATATATAGTGCCATTGTCTGACTGGGAATTCAAAGAATATATTGGGGTTACGTGCACCCACAATTTTTACTACTGGTATACAGTGCCAGTTTCTGACTGGGAATTCAAAGAATATATTGGGGTTACAAATACCCTCATTTCTTGCTACTGCCATATAGTGCCAGTTTCTGACTGGTAATTCAAAGAATATATTGGGGTTACGTGCACCCACAATTTTTACTACTGGTATACAGTGCCAGTTTCTGACTGGGAAATCAAAGAATATATTGGGGTTACAAATACCCTCATTTCTTGCTACTGCCATATAGTGCCAGTTTCTGACTGGTAATTCAAAGAATATATTGGGGTTACGTGCACCCACAATTTTTACTACTGGTATACAGTGCCATTGTCTGACTGGGAATTCAAAGAATATATTGGGGTTACGTGCACCCACAATTTTTACTACTGGTATACAGTGCCATTGTCTGACTGGGAATTCAAAGAATATATTGGGGTTATAAATACCCTCATTTCTTGCTACTGGTATATAGTGCCATTGTCTGACTGGGAATTCAAAGAATATATTGGGGTTACGTGCACCCACAATTTTTACTACTGGTATACAGTGCCATTGTCTGACTGGGAATTCAAAGAATATATTGGGGTTACGTGCACCCACAATTTTTACTACTGGTATACAGTGCCATTGTCTGACTGGGAATTCAAAGAATATATTGGGGTTATAAATACCCTCATTTCTTGCTACTGGTATATAGTGCCATTGTCTGACTGGGAATTCAAAGAATATATTGGGGTTACGTGCACCCACAATTTTTACTACTGGTATACAGTGCCAGTTTCTGACTGGGAATTCAAAGAATATATTGGGGTTACGTGCACCCACAATTTTTACTACTGGTATATAGTGCCAATTTCTAACTGGGAATTCAAAATGCGCAAGGCTCCTGGAAAGGGACGTGGACGAGGCCGTGGGCAAGGTCGGGGGAATGGTTCTGGGGAGCAAGGTAGCAGTGAAGCCACAGGGCGTCCCGTGCCTACTCCTGTGGGGCAGCAAGCATTGCGCCACTCCACAGTGCCAGGGTTGCTTGCCACATTAACTAAACTGCAGGGTACAAACCTTAGTAGGCCCGAGAACCAGGAACAGGTCTTGCAATGGCTGTCAGAGAACGCTTACAGCACATTGTCCAGCAGCCAGTCAGACTCTGCCTCCTCTCCTCCTATTAACCAACAGTCTTGTCCTCCTTCCTCCCAAAATTCCCAAGCTTCACAGAACAATAACCCCAAATGTCCCTGCTCCCCAGAGCTGTTCTCTGCTCCTTTCATTGTCCCTCAACCTGCCTCTCCACGTCACGATTCCACGAACCTAACAGAGGAGCATCTGTGTCCAGATGCTCAAACACTAGAGTCTCCTCCATCTCCGTTCGATTTGGTGGTGGATGACCAGCAACCCACCCTCATCGACGATGATGTGACGCAGTTGCCGTCAGGGCATCCAGTTGACCGGCGCATTGTGCGGGAGGAGGAGATGAGACAGGAGTTGGAAGAGGAAGTGGTGGATGATGAGGACACTGACCCGACCTGGACAGGGGGGATGTCAAGCGGGGAAAGTAGTGTGGATGTTGAGGCAAGTGCAGCACCAAAAAGGGTAGCTAGAGGCAGAGGCAGAGGTCAGCAGCTTAGGCGAAGCCAGGCCACACCCGGAATCTCCCAAGATGTTCCAGTTCGTACCCAGCCCCGAAAAACTCCCACCTCGAGGGCACGTTTCTCGAAGGTGTGGAGTTTTTTCAAGGAATGCGCCGAGGACAGATATAGTGTTGTCTGCACAATTTGCCTCTCGAAATTGATTAGGGGCTCTGAGAAGAGCAACCTGTCCACCACTTCAATGCGCCGTCATTTGGAATCCAAGCACTGGAATCAGTGGCAGGCAGCAACGGCAGGACAAAGGCCGCCTGCCGTTCACGCCACTGCCACTGCCTCTGCCACTGCCTCTGCCTCTGCCACTGCCACTGCTGACTGTGCTGGCGATGCACTCCAGAAGACGAGCCAGGACACCACTTCATCTGCCTCCGCCACTTTGTTGACTTCTCCCTCATCCTCCCCTGTTCCTGTCTTATCTCCTTCTCCTGCACCATCAAAGGCACCATCAGGCGCTTCTTTACAACAACCCACCATCTCTCAGACATTGGAGCGGCGGCAGAAATACACTGCTAACCACCCATACGCGCAAGCCTTGAACGCCAACATCGCTAAACTGCTGGCCCAGGAGATGTTGGCGTTCCGGCTTGTTGAAACTCCCGCCTTCCTGGACCTGATGGCAACTGCGGCACCTCGCTATGCCGTCCCTAGCCGTCACTACTTCTCCCGGTGTGCCGTCCCCGCCTTGCACCAGCACGTGTCACTCAACATCAGGCGGGCCCTTAGTTCCGCGCTTTGCACAAAGGTCCACTTGACCACCGACGCGTGGACAAGTGCATGCGGACAGGGACGCTACATTTCACTGACGGCACACTGGGTGAATGTAGTTGAGGCTGGGACTGCTTCCCAAACTGGCCCGGTGTACCTCGTCTCCCCGCCTAACATTCCTGGCAGGGACACGAAAAGAACACCCCCTCCTCCTCCTCCTCTACCGCCTCCTCCTCCGCCACCGCCTCCTCCTCCGCTGTTAGATTGACCCCAGCTGACTTTGCTAAAGATTTATTAACCACCTCTGGCAATTTCCATGTGAGTTCCTTTGTGGTGGATGTTACAAAATGTGTTCTGACAGCGGCATCTAAGCCGAGGTGTTCCAGGCGAGCTAAAAACATCATGTAGAGGAGCAGACACCAGGAGCCACTGCAGCTACAGCCTAAGGGGGGAGGGGAACCTGGATGTACGGACTGATACTTCTCCACTCAGGACAACAGTAAACTTGCTATACTAGAGGGCCATAGCTGAAGGTCTGAGAACCCTTGCTCTGTCTGCACTATTGATGTGAGCCTCCCTCCCCCTCCCTTTACATCTGGCACACATAGACAGTGTCCCTTGGGACTAACTGACAACACTTCCACTGGTGAAGGGGTTAATGCAGTGTGTAAGGGAACTCTTCTGCTCTCTGAACCCCTTGCTCTACCTGCTGCCTGGCCTCCCTGCATTGCCTGAAGTGGAGACACCTCACCCCCCCCTGCTGTTTTGGCTCCCATCCTGACACTTTCTGCTGGGACATTCTGCTAACTCTGTGAGTACTCCCTACTGTTTTTTGGACTTTCTTACCCTCTTCAGAGACCTTTCTAGCAGGGAAATTTTTTTTTTTTTTTTTTGTTGTCGTGCACTGCAGTGGTGTGAAGGGAGTGCTGAGCCCCTACTCCACCATCAGGGGGGGCTCCTCACCTTCCTCCACTTGCTGTGTGTTCCACGTTCTGCAGTATATCCCCACGGAACTAGCACTTCTCCCATTGCTCCTTTTGCACCTCATGGGTACCAGGTTTGATTATGGAACTGTGTGACCGCCTCATGTAAGGCCTGGTGATACTGCGAGTGTACCTTCCTTACCTTCTATGGTCGCTTCTCATTGTGATATGTCCAGAAGACGTCCTAACACCTCTACTGCTCCTTCCCGCACGCCGAGTCGCTCTCTTACTCACTCATCGTCAATCTCTACCTTCCTGTCCCGATCTGGAACCTCGGCTACTGGGTCTGGCACTGATGACATGGCTCCTCCATCTCCTCCGCTTCGCCAATCGCAGCCACCTCCTTCACTGTCTGCCACCCTCCCTGGACATGACGTGCAATCCATGGATTCGGCCTCCCTGCCCTGCTCGGCAGCCCATATTGCCTCTGCGGACTTTCAGCTACTTCGGGACCTTATTCAAGCTCTGCCCACTAAACAGGACCTGGATGCTGTAGTTTCCCGAATGGAACAATCCCAGGCACAGGCCCTCGGTGCGATCCAGTCTGATGTGTCTCAACTTACTACTAGGGCTGACGCTACTGATCAAACACTGTCCTCTTTGGAACAACGCCTGTCTGCAGTGGAGAGCAATCAAACCCACTCTGAGGCCCGCCTTCAACAAATTGCCTTGCTCCTGGATGACCAGGAGAACCGGGGTCGCAGAAATAATATTCGATTACGAGGAGTGCCAGAAAAAGGCCCTCAGGATGATCTGATCAGCCGTATTAATACCATTTTCAATATGGCGACTCAACGCCCGCTGGATGCTACCTTCATGATGGACCGTGTGCATAGAGTCCAACGTTCTGGCCCGCTTGACCCTGCTAATCCTAGAGACGTTCTGTGTAGACTACATTACTTCACGGACAAGGAACACATCCTGAGGTGTGCCTGGGATATGGGATCGGTGCCTTTTGAGAATGCCTCTGTCAAGCTCTACCCAGACGTCTCATCCCGCACATTGGCTATGCGCCGTGCCCTTCAGCCGGTGTTGACTCTGATTAAGGACTGTGGAGGTTCCTATAGGTGGGGTCATCCCTTCCATTTGATTGTTCGTGTTGGCTCGTCTTCGATTGTTGTCCGTTCCCCGGCGGACTTGCCTGATTTGTTTGCCTCCCTGGATGTGCGCCCTGTCTCAGTCCCGAACTGGCTTGCTCTGGATTCCTCCCGCCCTACTATACCCAGGCGCGGCCGCGGTTCCAGGCGTTCTTCTTCGGCTGCTTCCAGAGAGAGACCTCGGCGAAACTCATCTCCACGACGTCTTCCAATACCGGATCCGCCTGGGTCTCCGCTCCGCCAACCAGATCTCTCAGCTCAGCTTCCCATTGAAGCATGAGCTCTCATGCCGCCGGTCTTTGATCTGCCCACAGGACAGTGTTAATATCCTTTTATGTTGAGTGGTCTTGGACTTGTTTCGCGGTTGGTGGACATTTTCACTATGTTTATTTTGTTTTGTGACTACTCTGTTCCTCTTGATCCTGTTCCTGCTGGGCTTTATAGATGGCCCTTGTTGTTGATATTGCTGTGTTTTTATACAATGTTGTTATTTGGACCTTAGAGTCACTTTGTAGCCCTGTGCTTCCTATCCCTATACATTTTGTTGGGGGTAGGGGCATAGGGTTTTCCTTACCAGGTACACTCGTGGTGCTTGCGGGCCCACTTCTCCCCCCATCTTTTCTTACTCCCTCACTCCTTCCTGTCTGTTGTTGTGCCCCTGGCCCATTTGTCTAGGGGTAGTTAGATTTGTTCTACTCTTGGTTCTTTTTCCCTTTCCTTTCTCCCCCCCCCCCCCTCATTCTTTACTGCTCTCCTTCCTCTACTCTGTTACTTTTCTCTCTTTTTTTTTTTTTTCTTTTCTTTCCCTCCCCTTTACCCTCTTCAATTCTTCGCCCTCTCCCCTTCCTCCCCCCCCCCCTTTTTTTTTTTTTTTTTTTTTTTTTCTTTTCTCTCTCTGCTCCTAGGGTGTGAGCTGGGAAAGCCCGTCTCCCTCCATGCCTCCGCTTGATCGCCTTTCCTCCATCGCCGTGGGCTCCCTCAATGTGAGAGGCCTTCATAGTCCAGAGAAGCGCTCCGTACTCTTCAATCTGCTCAAAGGTAAGCGCCTTCATGTTGTGTTTTTGCAGGAAACTCACCATTGCTCTACCAAGCCATACAAGTTGACTAATGCTTGGTTTCCTCATGCATATCATAGCTCTTCTCCTGACCCGAAATCCAGAGGGACTAGTATCTTGATTTCTCGCTCCCTGCCTTGGGAACATTTGGAGACTCGCACTGATTCTGAGGGGAGACTTGTTATGGTCAAGGGTCGTATCTCCTCTCAGCTTTTTACTTTTGCCTCTTTGTATTTGCCTAACTCGGGACAGGGTCGTGCCCTTAGTTCTTACTTAGGGCTGTTGGACGGCTTTGTGGAGGGCTTCCTGGTGGCGGGGGGTGATCTTAATCTGGTCCTAGACCCTTCATTGGACTCTTCTGCTGGCGTCTCTTCTCACCCTTACTCGCTCATCAGGAGGATTAAGAGGGACCTTCATTCCCACCAGCTTGTGGACTCCTGGAGGTTACTCCACCCATTGGATAGAGATTACTCCTATTACTCTCCGGTCCATCACCGATACTCTCGTATCGACTACCTCTTTATCCGTCACCAACATCTCCACTCTTTGTTGGCTGCGGAAGTCGATAACATTACTTTCTCCGACCATGCTTTAGTTACTTTGTCTGTTTCCTTGTCCTCTCCTATTCCCTTCCAGCGTCAGTGGAAACTTAACGCATCACTTCTTGATGACGTAACCATCCTGGATGACATTAAGACCCGTTTGGGGGAATACTTTGAGAGGGAGGAATTGTCGGGGATTGCTCCTCCAATGGTGTGGGAGGCTCACAAATGTTTTATCCGGGGTATCCTGTTGCAACATGGTTCCCGCTTAAACAAGGAACGCCGGGCTTGTATTGAATCTCTGCTGCAGCGGATCCGCTCATTGGAACTTCTTCATAAACGCCAAATCACTCCTGATGTTTATTCCCAGCTTGCCAGCGCCCGAGAGGAATTGTGTACGCTCGTCACTGATAGGGTGAAGGGTACTCTAGCTAAATGCAGACGTCATTTTTATGAGTTTGGAAATAAGAGCGGGCGTTCACTAGCTAGGGCCCTTCGGGTTCAGCAGTCCTCCACCTACGTTCCATGCATCAATTCCGCCCAGGGTACTCGATTACACATGCCCCTTGATATTGCAGCTGCCTTTCGGGACTACTATGCCTCTTTGTATTCTGTAAACTCTGGCCCTTCTCCTCTCCCTGAAGCGGAGTTCCGAGATCGCATTCGTTCTTATCTCTCCTCCTCTGGTCTCCCGTCGTTGTCTCTAGAGGAATTGACGGCCTTGGAATCTCCTATTGTTGAAGAGGAAATTTCTTTAGCTATCTCCAGTATGGCAACGGGTAAGGCCCCAGGCCCAGACGGCCTTACCTTGGTATACTATAAGAAACTTGGCCCTGAACTCCGCCCCAGACTGTTGAAAGTTTTCAATTCTCTCACCGATGGCTCGGCCCTTTGTCGTGACTCCCTGTGTGCTCACATAGCGGTTATCCCCAAACCCGGAAAGGACCCTCTTCTGTGCTCTAACTACCGCCCCATTTCGCTAATCAATGTTGACCTAAAAATTTTAGCCAAGATCCTTGCGATGCGTTTATCGCCCTTGTTAGGAAATATTGTTCACGCGGATCAAGCTGGATTTTTACCTGGCCGTGAGGCTCGAGATAATACTACCAAAGCTATCAACCTCATGTATGGGGCTAAACAATCGGGCTCTCCTCTCATGCTTCTTTCAACTGACGCTGAGAAAGCCTTCGACAGGGTCAACTGGCGGTTCATGGAAGAGACCCTGTTACATATTGGTCTTGGAAATCGCATGATGAGTTGGATCATGGCTCTATACTCTCTCCCTACAGCGATGGTTAGGGTGAACGGTTTATTGTCCCAGTCCTTCCCTATCCGAAATGGCACTAGGCAAGGATGCCCCCTCTCGCCTCTCATTTTCGTCCTGACTCTTGAACCCTTCCTCCGCCAGGTTCGAGCCGACCCGAACATCTCAGGCGCTGCTCATTCTTCCTGTTTATACAAAGTGGCGGCTTATGCAGACGACTTGCTATTTTTTCTCTCCTCTCCTCATGTTTCTCTTCCAGCTCTGATGTCTGCCTTTCAGGTTTACTCGACCCTTTCGAATTTTAAAATCAACTTTTCGAAGTCGGAAGCCCTTAATGTGACCCTTTCCTCCTCGGCGGCCACCTCCTTGAGTCAATCTTTCCCTTTTCATTGGGCCCCCACTTCTCTCAAATATTTGGGGGTTTATCTTACTCCGGACCCGAAAGATCTCTTTCGTTGCAACTTCCCCCCACTTCTGGCGTCTATCAGGGCTGATTGTACTCGATGGTCCACTGGAGCCTTTACTTGGTTCGGGAGATGCGCGATTTTTAAAATGAACATTCTCCCTCGTCTTCTCTACTTGATGCAGGCGCTTCCCATTCACATCCCTCTGTCTTTTCTTAGATCCCTCACTTCCGTCCAATTGAAGTTCATCTGGTCGGGCAGACCCGCCCGAGTGAGCAAGGCTTTTCTCTTTCGTCCCAAGAGTTGCGGTGGTTTATCGCTTCCGGACCTGAAGTCCTATTACTTGGCTACCCACCTGACTCGTGTCGTGGACTGGTGTAGGCATGCTGTTTCTAAACCTTGGGTCTACATCGAACAGGCATTCTCTCCGATCCCTTTGCAGGTTGCCCCATGGCTGGACTCCTCCTCATTGTCATCTCTCTTTTCTCACCCTACCCTTGGTCCCACGCTTCGGATTTGCTCCAGGGGCCTTGTTCGCTCCACTCTCCTCCCTAAGGATTCCGCTCTTTTCCCAGTGCTGGGCAATCCTGCCTTTCCACCTGGAATGTTTGACCGAGTTTTTCGTAATTGGCGCCGTCATGGGATTTTCCGTGCCTGTCACTTCCAGGACGCTGGGGGATGGACTACACTTCTGAATTCCCAGGCCCCTCCTGAGCTGCCCCCTTTGGATGCTTGGCGGGGGATGCAACTTCGTCACTTTTTACATTCTCTCCCTGCTCCTGCAGAGTTCCGCGTCGAACCTACCCCCTTGGAGAAGATTTTTGTTGGTGCTGGCCCCCTTCGCCACTCCCTCTCGCTCACTTACCGGATCCTGGTTGAACCTCCGGAGGACTTTGTTCCGCCGTTCTTGTTGAAATGGGAATCTGACTTATCCCTTTCCCTCTCTCAGGAGCAGCGTAGGCGCATTTTTCGCCTTTCTCATACTGCTTCCATCAGCTCTCGCCACCAGGAGGCCAGCTACAAAATCTTGTCCCGATGGTATAGGGTTCCTACGAGACTCCATGCTATGTTTCCTCAGGTCTCCCCATTATGTTGGCGCTGTGGCGACGAGGAAGGCACGCTGCTACACATTTTTTGGTCCTGTCCTGCCCTTTCGTCCTTCTGGGAGGGGGTCAAGCGGATAACCCTCCAGCTTACTGAAACTTCTCACCATTTGGGCCCTGCCCTGTTCCTCCTTAATCATTGTGAGTCTTCTGTAAAGGTCTTTAAGCGTTCCCTACTTAGATTCCTGATCCTCGCTGCCCGGGCTTGTATCCCCCTTTTTTGGAAACGAGTGGATCCTCCTCCTCTCTCCCTCTGGATTTCGAAGGTCAACAAGATAATGCGCATGGAAAATCTCACGTCTTTCCTGCATGGCACGACTGAGGCGTACATCAAAACCTGGTTCTACTGGTTCAGGTTTCAACAGTCTGCAGAGTACCGGACGCTCCTGGGCTCTGACCCCTCCTCTGATTGATACTCTTGTTGTTCGTCTCAGGTATTTGACCAGTGGTTGCTCCCGAGCCCTTCCCAACTGGCTGTGGTATGGATGACCTGGCGAGCGCTCTCACTGGTTTCCTGACTGCTCACACTCACCCCTACCTACCCTTTCACCCCCCACATTTAGTCCTCTCCCCCACTCATCTGTCCCACTAACCCCTCCCTCCCCCCCTTTTTTCCTTTTTCTTTTTTTTCTATGTTGCTTTCTTTGTCTTTAATTTTTTTTTTTTTTTTTTTTTTTTTATTCTTCTGATTGTATTTTGTATTGCACTGTGTGCTTTTTCCGTTCGCAGGGCGGGTGTTCGCCTTGTAACTTGTAATTGTTTTTTCTTTTCTTATTGTTTAAAAAAATTTTCAATAAAAATTTGAGTTATAAAAAAAAAAAGATTGACCCCAGCTACGAGTTGGAAACGTTGCAGCACTGGCGTTGGTAGACGTCAGCAGGCTGTGCTGAAGCTGATCAGCTTGGGGGACAGACAGCACACTGCCTCCGAGGTGAGGGATGCCCTCCTCGATGAGACGGCAATATGGTTTGAGCCGCTGCACCTGGGCCCAGGCATGGTCGTTTGTGATAACGGCCGGAACCTGGTAGCAGCTCTGGAGCTTGCCGGACTCCAACATGTTCCATGCCTGGCCCACGTCTTCAACCTAGTGGTGCAACGTTTCCTAAAGAGCTACCCCAATGTTCCAGAGCTACTGGTGAAAGTGCGGCGCATGTGCGCCCACTTTCGCAAGTCGACAGTAGCCGCTGCTAGCTTAAAATCTCTCCAGCAACGCCTGCATGTGCCACAACACCGGCTTTTGTGCGACGTCCCCACACGCTGGAACTCAACGTTTCAGATGTTGAATAGAGTGGTTGAGCAGCAGAGACCTTTGATGGAATACCAGCTACAAAACCCTAGGGTGCCACAAAGTCAGCTGCCTCAGTTTCTCATCCATGAGTGGCCATGGATGAGAGACCTTTGTGACATCCTACGGGTGTTTGAGGAGTCCACAAGGAGGGTGAGCTCTGAGGATGCGATGGTGAGCCTTACAATCCCGCTCTTGTGTGTTCTGAGAGAATCCCTGATTGACATCAGGGATAACTCAGATCACACAGAGGAGTTAGGGATAGCATCCGATCCGTCACAGCTGGAGAGTAGGTCCACACATCTGTCCGCTTCACTGCGTTTAATGGAGGAGGAGGAGGAGGAGGAGGAGGAGGAAGAAGAGTTGTCCGATGATGTGATGGTGATACAGGAGGCTTCCGGGCAACTTCGAATCGTCCCATTGTTGCAGCGCGGATGGGTAGACATGGAGGATGAGGAGGAAATGGAGATTGAACTTTCCGGTGGGGCCAGAGGAGTCATGCCAACTAACACTGTGGCAGACATGGCTGAGTTCATGTTGGGGTGCTTTACAACCGACAAGCGTATTGTCAAAATCATGGAGGACAACCAGTACTGGATCTTTGCTATCCTTGACCCCTGGTATAAAAACAACATCTCGTCTTTTATTCCGGTAGAGGGGAGGGCCAATCGCATCAATGCTTGCCACAGGCAATTGGTGCAGAATATGATGGAGATGTTTCCAGCATGTGACGTTGGCGGCAGGGAGGGCAGTTCCTCCAGTAGGCAACCAAGTTCTCACCGGTCCACACAAACGAGGGGCACACTGTCTAAGGTCTGGGACACCTTGATGGCACCCCCTCGCCAAAGTGCCGCCACGGAGGGTCCTAGTGTCACCAGGCGTGAGAAGTATAGGCGCATGTTGCGGGAATACCTTTCCGACCACAGCCCTGTCCTCTCCGACCCCTCTGCGCCCTACACGTATTGGGTGTCGAAGTTGGACCTGTGGCTTGAACTTGCCCTATATGCCTTGGAGGTGCTGTCCTGTCCTGCCGCCAGCGTCCTATCTGAGAGGGTGTTCAGTGCAGCCGGTGGCATCATCACTGACAAGCGCACCCGTCTGTCAGCTGAGAGTGCCGACC
The DNA here is from genome assembly GCF_031893055.1 of Leptodactylus fuscus. Classification (NCBI taxonomy): domain Eukaryota; kingdom Metazoa; phylum Chordata; class Amphibia; order Anura; family Leptodactylidae; genus Leptodactylus; species Leptodactylus fuscus. Next base: position 72,917,529 of record NC_134268.1, on the reverse strand, counting down.
GGCTCACTTTGATAAAAATGAACCACCACTGGATAGAGCCTTCATTTTTGGGCCCACCTGTGTAAAGCACCCCAACATGAAACTCCATGTCTGTACTCAACCTCTCCAATTCCTCCGCATCCTCATACTCATCCACCATAAGCGTTGCACAATTCTGCTAATACTAGGCTCCCTCCACCCTGATTTCCCCCAACTCTGCTGGTTAGAGGCTCCCTCCACCCTGCTTTCCCACAACTCTGCTGGTTAGAGGCTCCCTCCACCCTGATTTCCACCAACTCTGCTGGTTAGAGGCTCCCTCCACCATGAATTGGTCCAAACTGGGCTGTTTAGCGGCTCCCTCCACCATGAATTGGTCCAAACTGGGGTTTTTAGAGGCTCCCTCCACCATGAATTGGTCCAAACTGGGCTGTTTAGAGGCTCCCTCCACCATGAATTGGTCCAAACTGGGGTTTTTAGAGGCTCCCTCCACCATGAATTGGTCCAAACTGGGCTGTTTAGAGGCTCCCTCCACCATGAATTGGTCCAAACTGGGGTTTTTAGAGGCTCCCTCCACCATGAATTTGCCCAAACTGGCCTGTTTAGAGGCTCCCTCCACCATGAATTGGTCCAAACTGGGGTTTCTAGAGGCTCTCTCCACCATGAATTGGTCCAAACTGGGCTGGTTAGAGGCTCCCTCCACCATGAATTTGCCCAAACTGGCCTGTTTAGAGGCTCCCTCCACCATGAATTTGCCCAAACTGGCCTGTTTAGAGGCTCCCTCCACCATGAATTGGTCCAAACTGGGGTTTTTAGAGGCTCTCTCCACCATGAATTGGTCCAAACTGGGCTGTTTAGAGGCTCCCTCCACCATGAATTGGTCCAAACTGGGGTTTTTAGAGGCTCCCTCCACCATGAATTGGTCCAAACTGGGCTGTTTAGAGGCTCCCTCCACCATGAATTGGTCCAAACTGGGGTTTTTAGAGGCTCCCTCCACCATGAATTTGCCCAAACTGGCCTGTTTAGAGGCTCCCTCCACCATGAATTGGTCCAAACTGGGGTTTTTAGAGGCTCTCTCCACCATGAATTGGTCCAAACTGGGCTGGTTAGAGGCTCCCTCCACCATGAATTTGCCCAAATTGGCCTGTTTAGAGGCTCCCTCCACCATGAATTGGTCCAAACTGGGGTTTTTAGAGGCTCTCTCCACCATGAATTGATCCAAACTGGGCTGTTTAGAGGCTCCCTCCATCATGAATTGGTCCAAACTGGGGTTTTTAGAGGCTCCCTCCACCATGAATTGGTCCAAACTGGGGTTTTTAGAGGCTCCCTCCACCATGAATTGGTCCAAACTGGGGTTTTTAGAGGCTCCCTCCACCATGAATTGGTCCAAACTGGGGTTTTTAGAGGCTCCCTCCACCATGAATTTGCCCAAACTGGGCTGGTTAGAGGCTCCCTCCACCATGAATTTGCCCAAACTGGCCTGTTTAGAGGCTCCCTCCACCATGAATTTGCCCAAACTGGCCTGTTTAGAGGCTCCCTCCACCATGAATTGGTCCAAACTGGGGTTTTTAGAGGCTCTCTCCACCATGAATTGGTCCAAACTGGGCTGTTTAGAGGCTCCCTCCACCATGAATTGGTCCAAACTGGGGTTTTTAGAGGCTCCCTCCACCATGAATTGGTCCAAACTGGGCTGTTTAGAGGCTCCCTCCACCATGAATTGGTCCAAACTGGGGTTTTTAGAGGCTCCCTCCACCATGAATTTGCCCAAACTGGGCTGTTTAGAGGCTCCCTCCACCATGAATTGGTCCAAACTGGGGTTTCTAGAGGCTCTCTCCACCATGAATTGGTCCAAACTGGGCTGGTTAGAGGCTCCCTCCACCATGAATTTGCCCAAACTGGCCTGTTTAGAGGCTCCCTCCACCATGAATTTGCCCAAACTGGCCTGTTTAGAGGCTCCCTCCACCATGAATTGGTCCAAACTGGGGTTTTTAGAGGCTCTCTCCACCATGAATTGGTCCAAACTGGGCTGTTTAGAGGCTCCCTCCATCATGAATTGGTCCAAACTGGGGTTTTTAGAGGCTCCCTCCACCATGAATTGGTCCAAACTGGGGTTTTTAGAGGCTCCCTCCACCATGAATTGGTCCAAACTGGGGTTTTTAGAGGCTCCCTCCACCATGAATTTGCCCAAACTGGGCTGTTTAGAGGCTCCCTCCACCATGAATTTGCCCAAACTGGGCTGTTTAGAGGCTCCCTCCATCATGAATTGGTCCAAACTGGGGTTTTTAGAGGCTCCCTCCACCATGAATTGGTCCAAACTGGGGTTTTTAGAGGCTCCCTCCACCATGAATTTGCCCAAACTGGCCTGTTTAGAGGCTCCCTCCACCATGAATTGGTCCAAACTGGGGTTTTTAGAGGCTCTCTCCACCATGAATTGGTCCAAACTGGGCTGTTTAGAGGCTCCCTCCACCATGAATTGGTCCAAACTGGGGTTTTTAGAGGCTCTCTCCACCATGAATTGGTCCAAACTGGGCTGTTTAGAGGCTCCCTCCACCATGAATTGGTCCAAACTGGGGTTTTTAGAGGCTCCCTCCACCATGAATTTGCCCAAACTGGCCTGTTTAGAGGCTCCCTCCACCATGAATTGGTCCAAACTGGGGTTTTTAGAGGCTCTCTCCACCATGAATTGGTCCAAACTGGGCTGTTTAGAGGCTCCCTCCACCATGAATTGGTCCAAACTGGGGTTTTTAGAGGCTCCCTCCACCATGAATTGGTCCAAACTGGGCTGTTTAGAGGCTCCCTCCACCATGAATTGGTCCAAACTGGTGTTTTTAGAGGCTCCCTCCACCATGAATTTGCCCAAACTGGCCTGGTTAGAGGCTCCCTCCACCATGAATTGGTCCAAACTGGGGTTTTTAGAGGCTCTCTCCACCATGAATTGGTCCAAACTGGGCTGGTTAGAGGCTCCCTCCACCATGAATTTGCCCAAACTGGCCTGTTTAGAGGCTCCCTCCACCATGAATTTGCCCAAACTGGCATGTTTAGAGGCTCCCTCCACCATGAATTGGTCCAAACTGGGGTTTTTAGAGGCTCTCTCCACCATGAATTGGTCCAAACTGGGCTGTTTAGAGGCTCCCTCCACCATGAATTGGTCCAAACTGGGGTTTTTAGAGGCTCCCTCCACCATGAATTGGTCCAAACTGGGCTGTTTAGAGGCTCCCTCCACCATGAATTGGTCCAAACTGGGGTTTTTAGAGGCTCCCTCCACCATGAATTTGCCCAAACTGGCCTGTTTAGAGGCTCCCTCCACCATGAATTGGTCCAAACTGGGGTTTTTAGAGGCTCTCTCCACCATGAATTGGTCCAAACTGGGCTGGTTAGAGGCTCCCTCCACCATGAATTTGCCCAAACTGGCCTGTTTAGAGGCTCCCTCCACCATGAATTTGCCCAAACTGGCCTGTTTAGAGGCTCCCTCCACCATGAATTGGTCCAAACTGGGGTTTTTAGAGGCTCTCTCCACCATGAATTGGTCCAAACTGGGCTGTTTAGAGGCTCCCTCCATCATGAATTGGTCCAAACTGGGGTTTTTAGAGGCTCCCTCCACCATGAATTGGTCCAAACTGGGGTTTTTAGAGGCTCTCTCCACCATGAATTGGTCCAAACTGGCCTGTTTAGAGGCTCTCTCCACCATGAATTGGTCCAAACTGGGCTGTTTAGAGGCTCCCTCCACCATGAATTGGTCCAAACTGGGGTTTTTAGAGGCTCCCTCCACCATGAATTGGTCCAAACTGGGGTTTTTAGAGGCTCTCTCCACCATGAATTGGTCCAAACTGGCCTGTTTAGAGGCTCTCTCCACCATGAATTGGTCCAAACTGGGCTGTTTAGAGGCTCCCTCCACCATGAATTGGTCCAAACTGGGGTTTTTAGAGGCTCCCTTCACCATGAATTGGTCCAAACTGGGCTGTTTAGAGGCTCCCTCCACCATGAATTGGTCCAAACTGGGGTTTTTAGAGGCTCCCTCCACCATGAATTTGCCCAAACTGGCCTGTTTAGAGGCTCCCTCCACCATGAATTGGTCCAAACTGGGGTTTTTAGAGGCTCTCTCCACCATGAATTGGTCCAAACTGGGCTGTTTAGAGGCTCCCTCCACCATGAATTGGTCCAAACTGGGGTTTTTAGAGGCTCCCTCCACCATGAATTGGTCCAAACTGGGCTGTTTAGAGGCTCCCTCCACCATGAATTGGTCCAAACTGGGGTTTTTAGAGGCTCCCTCCACCATGAATTTGCCCAAACTGGCCTGTTTAGAGGCTCCCTCCATCATGAATTGGTCCAAACTGGGGTTTTTAGAGGCTCCCTCCACCATGAATTGGTCCAAACTGGGGTTTTTAGAGGCTCCCTCCACCATGAATTGGTCCAAACTGGGCTGTTTAGAGGCTCCCTCCACCATGAATTGGTCCAAACTGGGGTTTTTAGAGGCTCTCTCCACCATGAATTGGTCCAAACTGGGCTGTTTAGAGGCTCCCTCCACCATGAATTGGTCCAAACTGGGGTTTTTAGAGGCTCCCTCCACCATGAATTGGTCCAAACTGGGCTGTTTAGAGGCTCCCTCCACCATGAATTGGTCCAAACTGGGGTTTTTAGAGGCTCCCTCCACCATGAATTTGCCCAAACTGGCCTGTTTAGAGGCTCCCTCCACCATGAATTGGTCCAAACTGGGGTTTTTAGAGGCTCTCTCCACCATGAATTGGTCCAAACTGGGCTGTTTAGAGGCTCCCTCCACCATGAATTGGTCCAAACTGGGGTTTTTAGAAGCTCCCTCCACTATGAATTGGTCCAAACTGGGCTGTTTAGAGGCTCCCTCCACCATGAATTGGTCCAAACTGGGGTTTTTAGAGGCTCCCTCCACCATGAATTTGCCCAAACTGGCCTGTTTAGAGGCTCCCTCCACCATGAATTGGTCCAAACTGGGGTTTTTAGAGGCTCTCTCCACCATGAATTGGTCCAAACTGGGCTGGTTAGAGGCTCCCTCCACCATGAATTTGCCCAAACTGGCCTGTTTAGAGGCTCCCTCCACCATGAATTGGTCCAAACTGGGGTTTTTAGAGGCTCCCTCCACCATGAATTGGTCCAAACTGGGCTGTTTAGAGGCTCCCTCCACCATGAATTGGTCCAAACTGGGGTTTTTAGAGGCTCCCTCCACCATGAATTTGCCCAAACTGGCCTGTTTAGAGGCTCCCTCCACCATGAATTGGTCCAAACTGGGGTTTTTAGAGGCTCTCTCCACCATGAATTGGTCCAAACTGGGCTGTTTAGAGGCTCCCTCCACCATGAATTGGTCCAAACTGGGGTTTTTAGAGGCTCCCTCCACCATGAATTGGTCCAAACTGGGCTGTTTAGAGGCTCCCTCCACCATGAATTGGTCCAAACTGGGGTTTTTAGAGGCTCCCTCCACCATGAATTTGCCCAAACTGGCCTGTTTAGAGGCTCCCTCCACCATGAATTGGTCCAAACTGGGGTTTTTAGAGGCTCTCTCCACCATGAATTGGTCCAAACTGGGCTGGTTAGAGGCTCCCTCCACCATGAATTTGCCCAAACTGGCCTGTTTAGAGGCTCCCTCCACCATGAATTGGTCCAAACTGGGGTTTTTAGAGGCTCTCTCCACCATGAATTGATCCAAACTGGGCTGTTTAGAGGCTCCCTCCATCATGAATTGGTCCAAACTGGGGTTTTTAGAGGCTCCCTCCACCATGAATTGGTCCAAACTGGGGTTTTTAGAGGCTCCCTCCACCATGAATTGGTCCAAACTGGGGTTTTTAGAGGCTCCCTCCACCATGAATTTGCCCAATCTCTGCTGGTTAGAGGCTCAATCCACCCTGATTTTCAAAACAAATGTTGGTGCCAACCTCAACTTACTACAAGGGCCAAATTCACTGCTGGTGACAAGCTCTCCTCACTGCAAGTGCCAAATACACATGTTTCAAGGTGTTTTCCTACTGTCAGAGAGGTGGTATTGAGTGTGTAAAGTGTGTAGTTGTTAGGCTGTGATGTTGGGGTAATAGAGGGTCTTTGGTGTGTTAGATGCCCCCAGACATGCTTCCCCTGCTGTCCCAGTGTCATTCCAGAGGTGTTGGCATCATTTCCTGGGTTGTCTTAGTGGACTTGGTGACCCTCCAGACACGGATTTGGGTTTCCCCCTTAACGAGTATCTGTTCCCCATAGACTATAATGGGGTTCGAAACCCGTTCGAACACACGAACATTGAGCGGCTGTTCAAATCGAATTTCGAACCTCGAACATTTTAGTGTTCGCTCATCTCTAGATATTATCATTCACTATCCCATATGACACAATCTAAGTTCCCTATCAGTATAGTAGGCCATGCACATTAGTTTTTAGATAGGGTTCACAGTACCCTTGGTGTCCGCACAGAAGGTGTCCATTTAAAAAAAGGACACTAAAGGACACAAACGGAAACTAAAAGATAACAGATAAAATCCCATTGAAATTAATGGAAATTGTAATGGACACAGCTAGTGTCCGTTGCTAAAATCTTGAACGGACAGTAGCTACGGACACTGCTGTCGGACTCCAACAGTAGTGTGAACGCCCTCTTAGACTACTGAATTGGCAGATTTTAGACTGTCAGCTGTTGGTCGGTCATATATAAACCTCTCACAGTCTGCCCCATACAGCCAACAATCAACTAAAGTTGGTCAGAACCAAAATCTGTAATGTCTGATTTTTTCTGCCATCTGTCTGCCATGATCTGACTGTCCTGTGGGTGATTTTTATATTGTGGGCAGTTGATTGTACTGCTAACATACCAACAAGGTGTCCGTCATCCACTGTTTTCAGCACTTTGATAGCATTGAATGACTTTCATCTGTTAATTTTCCAAGTGTATGGGATGGTCAAATGTTTGTTGGAAGGTTCATGGTTGTCCATGTGTTTGGGACAGTTGGTCATACAACCAACCAGCCACAGTTCATTTCATATGAGTGATGACAGTCTAAGGGTAAGTTCACATAGGTTTTTTTGGATTGGAACCTGAGGCGGACGCCGCCTCAGGTTCCGATCCTAAAGCCGGGTAGCAGCGACTGAAAGCCGGTGCACTGCATCGGCATCCAGCAACGCACTTTGCTCCAGATTAGGCCCAATGAATGGGCCTAGTCCAGAGGAGGGAGTTTCTTCCGGCCGAATCGCGAGGCAACTTGGCCTGAAGAATGAGCATCTCGCTTCTTTTTTTTCTGGAGCCAGAAGAAACGGCCCCCGGAAAAAAGATCTGAGCGGCTCCCATTGATTTCAATGGGAGCCATCTTTTTCGTCAGGGTTTTGTGGCGGATACGGCCTCAAAAAACTCCATGTGAACCTACCCTAAAATGTCCAATGTGTATGGCCAACTTAAGTCTTTGTTTCTTTTTTAGCTATTTCTTAGCGGATTTACTCATATATTTAGGGTCATTGAGATTATTTATTTTTTGTAACTTTTTTTGCCTCTTTTGTTAAATTTGCCTTTTTTCAAGGTACATTTTCATGTGTCTAATAAACTGAAAAAGCAAATAGTGTGCAATAAAGCCCGACTTAAGCTTAGGCTAAGGCCCCAAGTAGCAAAAACGTTGCTGAATAAAACGTTCTAATATTAAAACTCAACTTTTATTGATATTATTAAAATTGTGAGAGGTGGTTACTTAGTGAATTTGTTTATCAATCACTAGGGGTTATTATCCACCTCGTATTGTAACCTTATGAGGATTATAGCCTTGTAGCACTTATTTATCACTTTCCAGTTTATCAACCTGAATAGGGATTATTCACACACCCACATAACAGTTTAGGGTAGTGTTATCTCTATGCAAATATGCCCTTAAAGGGATCCAGTCATTGGAATCCTATTTTTTCTCTTTAACATGTAGGAATAGCTTTAATAAAGGCTATTCTTCTCCTACCTTTAGATGTCTTCTCCGTGCTGCCATTCAGTAGAAATTTGGGTTTTCTTCAGTATGGAAATGAGTTCTCTTGCAACACTGGAGGCGGTCCCCAGCGTTCAAACAGCACTGGGGGCATCCAAAATCCTGAGAGAGAATTCTCCAGGGCGCTTCTATCTTCGTCTGGAACAGCCTCTCCCTGCATCTTCTTCCATCCTGGGTTTCAAACTTCTAGGCATGCACAGTCGGCTCTTCCATTGGGCAGAGCTGACTACGCATGCCCGTGGCCATTTTCTTGTGGATGCTTACAAAGTTAGCCTTGACAACCCTTTAAGGATGAACCTATTCCTGAAACAGAGGGCTGTAAATAGGGCTTATTTTTGGAGTAGTCCTTATATTTCAAGCCTACTCTAAAAACAAAAATCAAGCTAGGGCTTATATTCAGAGTAGGGCTTATTTTTGGAGAAACAGAATATATGTGTTTAGTATTGAGCCATTAGCAGCCCAGATAAGAAACAATCATGACATTCAAGGACTTTTGGCACAGGATAAATCCTTTAAGATATTTATTTATTTATTTATTTATTTATTTATTTATTTATTTATTTATTTATTTTTACACAGAACTCTCTCTCACCTGGAGAAATCCGGGAACACTGTGAGAATAATGTTCTTTGATTTCTCCAGTGCTTTTAACATCATATAGCCAGGGCTACTGAGAGACAAGCTGGCCCTTGTAGGAGTGGACCACCAACTCTCAAACTGAATCCTAGTGTCTGTACCTACTATCACTGCAATGCCTCTGCTGTAGAGCTTTTTGGACTCATATTTTGTATTTTATATTATTATTGGATTATCTATGCTGTTGTAACACACTGAATTTCCCCATGGTGGGACTATTAAAGGATTATCTTATATTTGCTGATGATCTTTTAATCTTAGTACTACCCTTACAAAGCTCCATGTCCCACTAGAACAATATAGTAAAGCCTTAGGATATAAAATTAACACAGCTAAGTCATGAGGTCTTCCTCTTAATATACCATCTTGCTGGCTATCCTCTCTTATACTTCATGCACATGACAGGGTGCATTGTAAGTGAACATAGTGTACTATGTTTTTTGGCCTAGGGCGAAACTCAGGACAGGACCTATACTTCTCCATTTTGAAACCTGGAGGCAAAGGCGAGAAACAGATAACATGTATGTACCTTCTGTGCTATTCAACCACAGATCACACAAAAGTCTTACAACCCCTTTCCTGTACATATGGTGAGACCAAGTGGTTATACATCTGGGAGTTCACATAAATTCACCAAACTCTACTCTCTTCTAGGCAAATTTCCCTCCATTAATCTCAGCTATCAGTAGGCATCTAGTTAAATCAAAGTCATTAAAATTATCACTTCTTGGCAGAATATAAAAATCTCTATTCTTCCTAAATACATTTCCAGAAAGTACATTTTTTGAATTTTGTATGGACACAAAACACATGATGTATATTTTCTTCATAGATGCAATTGATATTGTAGTACAATGCGTGCACTGTTATCTATTAGTAGTGTAATGTAGTGATGCTGTAGTATGTCAGACTTTTGTTCTTCATTATTATTATGTTTGTCTAAAAGGCACAAATAAATAAAACATAGCTGAAAAAAAGAAAACAAGAGATCAGTTACAATGACATCACAGGACTTCTGACATCATAGGTACCATGTGACATCACAATAGGTATGGAATGTTTAATGTTCTTAACCTGAGCCATCTTGGCTCACTTGAGCTTGATAGCTTGAAGAGGATGGTATGCTCAGGTATGTGGCTCTCCACTCAGTGCTGAGGCCTCATTCACACATTATGTAGCTGGGGGTATGGGGTTTAGAATTGCACCATTAACCCTTCCAAAAATGTTAGCAAGAATGACTGTGTGTCATGTTTCTTGTTCTAATTATCAGGGAGAGTCAGAAAAATGGTTACGCCATGGAGAATATTTATCCTCTATCCATCAGATGGAGGATAAATATCTGATCGGGGGGAGTCTGATCACTGGGACCCCCACTAATCCTGAGAACAGGGGTGTTTGACCCCACCATTGTGCATTCAGCATGACTGCAGCACTGTTTGGCATTCCACTCCCTAAAGAAGCGTTAATATACTTATATATTAATATTATATTAATCAGTAAGCAATATATATGTATGTACTTTATCCTGACAATCCTCATATAGCAATGAAAAATACTGAAAAGAAGGCCTGTATTTATTTATTTACTTATATAGCGCCATCATATTCCACAGCACTTTTCCTATATAGTCAGCACTGTCCCATATAGAGCTCACAATCTAAATTCCCTATCAGAATGTCTTAGGAGGGCGGGAGGAAACCTGCCAAAGCAGTATTGGCATATTATGAGTTAAATCCTCAGCTACATATGTCACCATGGTAACTGCAGCCAATAGGATTGCTGGATCTGAATTTGAAAAACCAGTTGTCTGCAGTCAGTTACTGGTCAGTGATGATGGGAGATGGACGTCTATGTGATCGGCTCTGCCGCGGTGATCACTTTATGGTGACGTCTTTGGGAAGAGATCCAATCATACTACTGAGGATCATACTTTTACTATATGTGATAAAGTACTGGGTGAGGCTGGGGTCTCCGGACCACCAGAGGAAGTGATTGTGGCTGCTCCCCCTCCGTCTATACAGGACATGTGTATGGCCACCATTATGGCTGTCCTAGACTGATTTGGTAATTTATATGATTTTATCTTTGTTTCTTCATAGGACAAAGTATAATGGAGGCAACAGGGGTAGTATCAAGGTAGCATGTATGACGTGTTTGCTGTGAGTGCTGAATATATGTAGATATGTGTGTGTGTGAATGTGTGTATATATATATATATATATATATATATATATATGTATGTGTGTGTATATATATATATATATATATATATATATATAAATATATGTATGTGTGTGTATATATATATATATATATATATATATATAAATATATGTATGTGTGTATATATATATATATATATATATATATATATATATATATGTAGGTGTGTGTGTAAATATATATATAAATCAAATCAAATCAAAGAAGCTTTATTGGCACGTCCGAATAGATATTTGGCATTACCAAAGCTAGTAGAGTGTGTGTGGGGGGGTGGGGGGGTTGGATTCGGGTGGGTGAGTGGTGGGTATGGGGAGGGGGGGTTGGGGGTATAACAGTCCATGGATATATATATATATATATACCGTATAAATATATGTGTGTATATATATATATATATATATATATATATATATATATATATACGTGTGTGTGTGTTTTTAAAGATGTCTGCATGTATTTCATATTAAATACAAGATGTGTACTGTGTACACATATATACATATTTGTTTCTATATATTTATTTTATTAGATTATTTTATATATTTTTTATATTTATATTTTATTATATTTTTGTATTTAGACATTTCTGTATTTAGATGAACTATGCAGGAACTTCATTTATATGTAATTTATTTCACTTTATGTGATACAGGAAAGAGGGTGTGCTATGAATATATTTATTTATATTTTATATATTTAGCAGTATATATTTATATAATCATGTAGTGTCAAGTATTGTTCACATATCTCTATATATATAGTATACACCAAAATCTCTTAAAGAGGACCTTTCATGTCCTTATGCATACACTGCATTTACTGTACATATCACTAGAACGCGGACAATGTCAATGCCAGCGTTTCCACAGGTATAATTTTTGAAAACAGCTGATTTTTTTTTTCCTACAATGTATGGATGGGATTAGCCTGAACCCCTCCACGTTGTAGGTATTGTAAAAATACAGCGTTTATACTATATATATATATATATATATATATATATATATATATTGCTATATAGATGTATGTCAAGTTTAATATCACTTTTAACATGTTACGTAACTGGTATTTATGTATATATTTATGTGTGTGTATAGATAGATAGATAGATAGATAGATAGATAGATAGATAGATAGATAGATAGATAGATAGGAGATAGATAGATAGATAGATAGATAGATAGATAGATAGATAGATAGATAGATAGATATGGCTGTAAGTAGTGTAAGTAGTAGTTTAAACATGTCTATATGTATTTCAGATTTAATACAAGATGAGTACTGTATCCACATATATACATATTTATTTCTATATATTTATTATATGATATTTTTGTATTTAGACTTTTCTGTATTTAGATAAAATAAGTAGGAACTTCATTTTATGTAATTTGTTTCCCTATATGCAATATAGGTAAGGAGTGTGTGCTATGAATATATATATATATATATATATATATATATATATATATATATATTTAGCAGTATATATTTATATAATCATGTAGTGTCAAGTATTGTTCACATATCTCTATATAGTATACACCAAAAGTTCTTAAAAAGGACCTTTCATGTCGTCCTGCATATTCAGTTTTATATATCGCTAGAAAGCCAACAGTGCTCTGAATTCAGCGCACTGTTGACTTTCCCAGTATGTGTCCCGGGGCTGGAGATTTCAGTGCCTTTAATTTTGGCACTGATTGGTCGTTCATTACAGTCTAGTGTCATTGCTTTCTAGCAGAAATAGAAGCCCCAATTTTCGAAAACAATGTGTGGATGGGATTAGCCTGAATCCTCTCCACTTTGTAGGTATTGTAAAAATACAGCGTTTGTCATGTATATATATTAATATATAGCTGTATGCCAAGTTTAATATCAGTTTTAAAATGTTACATAACTGGTATATATATATATATATATATATATATATATATATATATATATAATGTGTGTGTGTATAGATAGATAGATAGATACTGTATATAGAAAGATGATAGGAGATAGATAGATAGATAGATAGATAGATAGATAGATAAATAAATAGATAGATACTGTAGATAGATAGATAGATAGATAGATAGATAGATAGATAGATAGATAGATAGATAGATAGATAGATAGATAGATAGAGATTAGAGATGAGCGAACAGTGTTCTATCGAACTCATGTTCGATCGGATATTAGGCTGTTCGGCATGTTCGAATCGAATCGAACACCGCGTGGTAAAGTGCGCCATTACTCGATTCCCCTCCCACCTTCCCTGGCGCCTTTTTTGCTCCAATAACAGCGCAGGGTAGGTGGGACAGGAACTACGACACCGGTGACGTTGAAAAAAGTAGGCAAAACCCATTGGCTGCCGAAAACATGTGACCTCTAATTTAAAAGAACAGCGCCGCCCAGCTTCGCGTCATTCTGAGCTTGCAATTCACCGGGGACGGAGGTTTCCGTCCAGTTAGCTAGGGGTTAGATTCTGGGTAGGCAGGGACAGGCTAGGATAGGAAGGAGAAGACAACCAACAGCTCTTATAAGAGCTAAATTCCAGGGAGAAGCTTGTCAGTGTAACGTGGCACTGACGGGCTCAATCGCCGCAACCCAGCTTTCCCAGGATCCTGAATGGAATACACTGTCAGTGTATTCCCGTATACCCGATATATACCCCCGATACCCGTTCCAACGGTGTGCCCCCCCACCTTCACCCCAGAAATACCCTGCAAGTCCCCTAGCAATAGGATTGGGGCTATATACACCCACTATTTTTGCTACTGCCATATAGTGCCATTGTCTCACTGGGAATTCAAAGAATATATTGGGCTTACATATAACTTCAATTCCAGGGAGAAGCTTGTCAGTGTAACGTGGCACTGACGGGCTCAATCGCCGCAACCCAGCTTTCCCAGGATCCTGAATGGAACACACTGACAGTGTATTCCCGTATACCCCATATATACACCCCAAATCCCCGTTCCAACGGTGTGCCCCCCCACCTTCACCTCAGAAATACCCTGCAAGTCCCCTAGCAATAGAATTGGGGCTATATACACCCACAATTTTTGCTACTGGTATATAGTGCCATTGTCTGACTGGGAATTCAAAGAATATATGGGGGTTATGTGCACCCACAATTTTTAATACTGGTATACAGTGCCATTGTCTGACTGGGAATTCAAAGAATATATGGGGGTTATGTGCACCCACAATTTTTAATACTGGTATACAGTGCCATTGTCTGACTGGGAATTCAAAGAATATATGGGGGTTATGTGCACCCACAATTTTTACTACTGGTATATAGTGCCATTGTCTGACTGGGAATTCAAAGAATATATGGGGGTTATGTGCACCCACAATTTTTACTACTGGTATACAGTGCCATTGTCTGACTAGGAATTCAAAGAATATATGGGGGTTATGTGCACCCACAATTTTTAATACTGGTATACAGTGCCATTGTCTGACTGGGAATTCAAAGAATATATTGGGGTTATGTGCACCCACAATTTTTACTACTGGTATACAGTGCCATTGTCTGACTGGGAATTCAAAGAATATATGGGGGTTACGTGCACCCACAATTTTTGCTACTGCTATACAGTTCCATTGTCTGACTGGGAATTCAAAGAATATATGGGGGTTATGTGCACCCACAATTTTTAATACTGGTATACAGTGCCATTGTCTGACTGGGAATTCAAAGAATATATGGGGGTTATGTGCACCCACAATTTTTACTACTGGTATATAGTGCCATTGTCTGACTGGGAATTCAAAGAATATATGGGGGTTATGTGCACCCACACTTTTTACTACTGGTATACAGTGCCATTGTCTGACTGGGAATTCAAAGAATATATGGGGGTTATGTGCACCCACAATTTTTAATACTGGTATATAGTGCCATTGTCTGACTGGGAATTCAAAGAATATATGGGGGTTATGTGCACCCACAATTTTTAATTCTGGTATACAGTGCCATTGTCTGACTGGGAATTCAAAGAATATATGGGGGTTATGTGCACCCACAATTTTTAATACTGGTATACAGTGCCATTGTCTGACTGGGAATTCAAAGAATATATGGGGGTTATGTGCACCCACAATTTTTAATACTGGTATACAGTGCCATTGTCTGACTGGGAATTCAAAGAATATATTGGGGTTATGTGCACCCACAATTTTTACTACTGGTATACAGTGCCATTGTCTGACTGGGAATTCAAAGAATATATGGGGGTTACGTGCACCCACAATTTTTGCTACTGCTATACAGTTCCATTGTCTGACTGGGAATTCAAAGAATATATGGGGGTTATGTGCACCCACAATTTTTAATACTGGTATACAGTGCCATTGTCTGACTGGGAATTCAAAGAATATATGGGGGTTATGTGCACCCACAATTTTTACTACTGGTATATAGTGCCATTGTCTGACTGGGAATTCAAAGAATATATGGGGGTTATGTGCACCCACAATTTTTACTACTGGTATACAGTGCCATTGTCTGACTGGGAATTCAAAGAATATATGGGGGTTATGTGCACCCACAATTTTTAATTCTGGTATACAGTGCCATTGTCTGACTGGGAATTCAAAGAATATATGGGGGTTATGTGCACCCACAATTTTTAATACTGGTATACAGTGCCATTGTCTGACTGGGAATTCAAAGAATATATGGGGGTTATGTGCACCCACAATTTTTAATACTGGTATATAGTGCCATTGTCTGACTGGGAATTCAAAGAATATATGGGGGTTATGTGCACCCACACTTTTTACTACTGGTATACAGTGCCATTGTCTGACTGGGAATTCAAAGAATATATGGGGGTTATGTGCACCCACAATTTTTAATACTGGTATATAGTGCCATTGTCTGACTGGGAATTCAAAGAATATATGGGGGTTATGTGCACCCACAATTTTTAATTCTGGTATACAGTGCCATTGTCTGACTGGGAATTCAAAGAATATATGGGGGTTATGTGCACCCACAATTTTTAATACTGGTATACAGTGCCATTGTCTGACTGGGAATTCAAAGAATATATGGGGGTTATGTGCACCCACAATTTTTAATACTGGTATACAGTGCCATTGTCTGACTGGGAATTCAAAGAATATATTGGGGTTATGTGCACCCACAATTTTTACTACTGGTATACAGTGCCATTGTCTGACTGGGAATTCAAAGAATATATGGGGGTTACGTGCACCCACAATTTTTGCTACTGCTATACAGTTCCATTGTCTGACTGGGAATTCAAAGAATATATGGGGGTTATGTGCACCCACAATTTTTAATACTGGTATACAGTGCCATTGTCTGACTGGGAATTCAAAGAATATATGGGGGTTATGTGCACCCACAATTTTTACTACTGGTATATAGTGCCATTGTCTGACTGGGAATTCAAAGAATATATGGGGGTTATGTGCACCCACAATTTTTACTACTGGTATACAGTGCCATTGTCTGACTGGGAATTCAAAGAATATATGGGGGTTATGTGCACCCACAATTTTTAATTCTGGTATACAGTGCCATTGTCTGACTGGGAATTCAAAGAATATATGGGGGTTATGTGCACCCACAATTTTTAATACTGGTATACAGTGCCATTGTCTGACTGGGAATTCAAAGAATATATGGGGGTTATGTGCACCCACAATTTTTAATACTGGTATATAGTGCCATTGTCTGACTGGGAATTCAAAGAATATATGGGGGTTATGTGCACCCACAATTTTTAATACTGGTATACAGTGCCATTGTCTGACTGGGAATTCAAAGAATATATGGGGGTTATGTGCACCCACAATTTTTACTACTGGTATACAGTGCCATTGTCTGACTGGGAATTCAAAGAATATATGGGGGTTACGTGCACCCACAATTTTTGCTACTGCTATACAGTTCCATTGTCTGACTGGGAATTCAAAGAATATATGGGGGTTATGTGCACCCACAATTTTTAATACTGGTATACAGTGCCATTGTCTGACTGGGAATTCAAAGAATATATGGGGGTTATGTGCACCCACAATTTTTACTACTGGTATATAGTGCCATTGTCTGACTGGGAATTCAAAGAATATATGGGGGTTATGTGCACCCACAATTTTTACTACTGGTATACAGTGCCATTGTCTGACTGGGAATTCAAAGAATATATGGGGGTTATGTGCACCCACAATTTTTAATACTGGTATATAGTGCCATTGTCTGACTGGGAATTCAAAGAATATATGGGGGTTATGTGCACCCACAATTTTTAATACTGGTATACAGTGCCATTGTCTGACTGGGAATTCAAAGAATATATGGGGGTTATGTGCACCCACAATTTTTACTACTGGTATACAGTGCCATTGTCTGACTGGGAATTCAAAGAATATATGGGGGTTACGTGCACCCACAATTTTTGCTACTGCTATACAGTTCCATTGTCTGACTGGGAATTCAAAGAATATATGGGGGTTATGTGCACCCACAATTTTTAATACTGGTATACAGTGCCATTGTCTGACTGGGAATTCAAAGAATATATGGGGGTTATGTGCACCCACAATTTTTACTACTGGTATATAGTGCCATTGTCTGACTGGGAATTCAAAGAATATATGGGGGTTATGTGCACCCACAATTTTTACTACTGGTATACAGTGCCATTGTCTGACTGGGAATTCAAAGAATATATGGGGGTTATGTGCACCCACAATTTTTAATACTGGTATATAGTGCCATTGTCTGACTGGGAATTCAAAGAATATATGGGGGTTATGTGCACCCACAATTTTTAATACTGGTATACAGTGCCATTGTCTGACTGGGAATTCAAAGAATATATGGGGGTTATGTGCACCCACAATTTTTACTACTGGTATACAGTGCCATTGTCTGACTGGGAATTCAAAGAATATATGGGGGTTACGTGCACCCACAATTTTTGCTACTGCTATACAGTTCCATTGTCTGACTGGGAATTCAAAGAATATATGGGGGTTATGTGCACCCACAATTTTTAATACTGGTATACAGTGCCATTGTCTGACTGGGAATTCAAAGAATATATGGGGGTTATGTGCACCCACAATTTTTAATACTGGTATACAGTGCCATTGTCTGACTGGGAATTCAAAGAATATATGGGGGTTACGTGCACCCACAATTTTTGCTACTGCTATACAGTTCCATTGTCTGACTGGGAATTCAAAGAATATATGGGGGTTATGTGCACCCACAATTTTTAATACTGGTATATAGTGCCATTGTCTGACTGGGAATTCAAAGAATATATGGGGGTTATGTGCACCCACAATTTTTAATACTGGTATACAGTGCCATTGTCTGACTGGGAATTCAAAGAATATATGGGGGTTACGTGCACCCACAATTTTTGCTACTGCTATACAGTTCCATTGTCTGACTGGGAATTCAAAGAATATATGGGGGTTATGTGCACCCACAATTTTTAATACTGGTATACAGTGCCATTGTCTGACTGGGAATTCAAAGAATATATGGGGGTTATGTGCACCCACAATTTTTACTACTGGTATACAGTGCCATTGTCTGACTGGGAATTCAAAGAATATATGGGGGTTACGTGCACCCACAATTTTTGCTACTGGTATACAGTGCCATTGTCTCACTGGGAATTCCACAAATAATTTGGGGATTCATTCACCCTACATCTCAGGCTCTTGCCATATTCACCCAGGTTGTCAGTGCTGCACCAGCTCGTTCCCAGACAGCTCGGCCCGAAAAACACGTTACCTATATAGAGGATTTGGACAATGAAGACAACATGTTCTAAATCTAATGTCTGCACCTTCTCCAGAATTAAAATAAAGGCAGCGTTTAACTTTCAAATAGCACTGCACAAAGGAAGAGCTTATCAGCTTGTCTCATGACATGCTACTGAAAAGTTTCATTTGTGTATCTTAATGTAAATATAGTTGTATAAGCTTTTTGGGTTTTAGGCACTGCCAAGTTATTTATTACCACCCGCTCCCTTATAATGATGATGACGCCAAAGTCACTGTGGGTGTTCAGAGCTCACAGCTTTGGGTGACATTTGTCTTGCTCTCTGTCGGTACCAGCTGTCTTTTTGGATACCGTAAAGTTATGTTGACTTTATTAACAGCTATAGAAGCTTTAGCCAGGTTGTGACGGTGTGTAACCCTAACAACACTAAGTGGGATACACATTAATAGTCAGTCTATGTACGCTAAACGTATCACTGAAGTAATTTTTTTTCCCTCTCCCCTAATATAAGAAAGGAACAGACATTAGACCTAGACCGGGGTTCGAGGCTTGAAAAAATCCAGTATTATTTGTTCTTCATGATGTGAAATATGTGTTGAAAAGCAACCCAAGATGAAGTCAGCCATGTGTGCCAGTGTGTTACTTGGCATGCCTTTGCTGGCCCCAACTGTAAGGGTCACTCTCCATTTCCTCCATTTTCCACTCCCCTTCACACCATTTGTGGTGAAGCAATGGGATGCACTGAAGTGCACCCTCTAGCCTCGTGTGGGATAGGGACATCAGATGCCACTCCAACCCCCTCGTCTTCCTCCGCCAGCCAACGGTGCGAAGATGAGAGGAGTGTGCTCTGAATGTTTTCTGCCTAGCAGAGGCTAGTTCTCACTTACGAAAATGGCCCCACTTTGACCTGTATATCAGGCACAATGGTGTAGGTTTCAAAGAAACATGGCACCAACAAGTTGGAAAACGTGGGCCATGCGTGGACCGTGTTTGAGTCTGGCAAGCTCCAGATCTGCTACCAGGTTCCAGCCATTATCACAGGCGCAAAAATGCCAGGCCCCAGGTGTAGCAGGGAAAAAAAAATGCCATCTCAGCCAGGATGGCATCCCTGACCTCGGAGGCACTGTGCTGTCTGTCCCCCAAGCTGATCAGTTTCAGCACGGCCTGCTGACATCTCCCCATGCCAGTGTTACAGTGTTTTCCGCTAGTAGCTGGGGTGGAGGTTGCAGCTTCGTAGGGTTTCAGTCTACTCCTGCCATGAATTTTGGCCTGGGAGAGGAGATAGGCCACCCCAGTTTGCACCCGGGGAACAGACTCCACCACATTCATCCTGCCTGTCATTAAAGATAAGCACTGCAGCATCCCTGACCACAGGCGCTTGTCCATGTGTCGGTGGTCAAGTGGACCTTGCAGCAAAGCGCAGAGCTCTGGGCCCGACTGATGTTATGGGACACATGCAGGCGCAAGGCAGAGACAGCACACCAAGAGAAGTAGTAACGGCTAGGCCCAGCATAGGGAGGTGCCATCAGCTGCCATCTGCTGACGGAAGGCCTGGGTCTCCAGAAGCATAAACAAACACCAACATCTCCAGGGCCAGCAGTTTATCGATGAGGCTGTTACAGGCTTGGGCATGGGGGTGGGTTGTATTGTACTTCTGCCTGCAATGAAAAGCTTGGGAAATGTGGAGTGGCTGGGAAGAGGCGCATGATGGTGCAGGCCAAAAGGGCGCATGAGGGTGAACTCCCCAATGTGTCAGAGATAGGTGTGTAGGTGTCCTTGCATCATATACTTGCACCATATTTGGCTTTGGAAGTTAATTTTGTGCCAAAAAGTGGTTAAGACAGCGATCCCTCAGCTACTCCCGTTACACTGTCTATTGAAGTTACCATCTGTGGAAGTGGACCACCATTTCTAAGATCCCAAAGGAAGCAGGCAAGAGATGTGCAGTTCAGAAAAAAAGATGAGAAAATAAGTTTAGGCTGTAGAGCACAGAGGGATCGGAGAGGACAGAGCTGGTGTCGGCCAGGTATTCCCACAACATGCGCCTATACTTGTCCCTCCTGGTGACACTAGGCCCCTGAGTGGCAGTAATTTGTCCAGGGGGGCCATTAACGTGTTCCAGACCTAGGAATAAGTCTTCCAACAGGGTAGAGTTTTGCATGCCTTTGCTTCTACCCACTGTTTTTGCTGCTTAGCTTCCCTCCACATCTACTCTGCTTTCACCCCTAAACATCACCCCAGTTTATGCCTTTGCTTCTACCCAGGTTTTTTGTTGATTTAGCTTCCCTCTACATCTACACTGCTTTAGCCCCTAGACATCACCCCTGTCCATGTGGGGTCGGTGGCCTCGTCATCCACCAACTCCTCTTCCAATTGCGCACTGCCCCCTTACTGCAAACCGCACATGACCACAGCTTGCCTTGATGGCAACTGTGTCTCATGATCCCCACTTAGGTCCAGACAAGTCGGTGGCGGGTCCAAAACCCCAAAATTGGAAGGAAATGGCAGATGCTGCAGTATTTCTAACACCTGTTCCTGGTGCTCGGGCCTGGTCTGTGTTGTACCCTGCACCCTGCTTAACGCATCTGCCATATCCGAAGTTGTGCTGAGCGCATGCTAATGTTTCGTGTCCAGTGCAATGGATGGGATGGGATGTCACATAAGTCTGCCACCCATGGCCACTCATGGTTGAGCAACTGAGGGAGTTGACTTTGATGAACCCGAGGGTTTTGGAGTTGGAACTACATCAAAGGTCTGTGCTGCTCACACACTCTGCTCAACACATGATATGTTTAGTGCCAGCAGTGTGGAGACGTCGCACAACAGCCGTTGTTCCAGCAGGTACAGGCGTTGTAGGAGTGCATAGAGGCTAGCAGCGGCAACTATACACTTTAAAAACTATCCGCACAAGCACCACACTTTCACCAGTAGCTCAGGAACATTGGGGTACCTTTTTCAAAAGATTAGCAGCAATGAGTTAAAAACGTGGCCCAGGCATGGAATATGTTGCAGGCTGCCAAGCTACAGAGCCAATCCCAGGTTACGGCCATTATCACACATGACAACATGCCTGGGCCCAGGTGCAGTGGCAAAAACCACATTGCCGTCTCATCGAGGATGGCATGACTCACTTTGTAGGCAGTGTGCTGTCTGGCCCCCAAGCTGATGAGCTTCAGCACGGCCCGCTGACGTCTCCCCACACCAGTGTTGCAGCGTTTCCAGCTCGTAGCTGGGGTCAATTTAACAGCGGAGGAGGGTGGTGTTTCAGCCCTCCTCCCAGGAATGTTGTGTGGGGAGACAAGTCAGGCCACCACATTTTGCGACCCGGTCCACGCCTCAACTACATTCAACCACTGTGCCCAAATTGAAAGTTAGCGTCCCTGTCCGCATGCACTTGTCCATTCGTAACTGGTCACATGGAACTTTAGGGCTAAGCGCTGAATTTAGGGACCGCCTCATGTTTGGGGGAAAGTGCTGGTGTGGACGGCACAGTGCGGTGGCGCAGTAGACACTCTGCCCAAAAAGGGCAGAGTGTCCCCCAGCCGGGATTCCAACATCTCCTGGGCCAGATTTCTTGAGATGAGGCCGTTGAAGCCTTGGGCATGTGGGTGGGTTGCGCTGTACTTTAGCATGAAATGAAAGGCTTGGGAGATGGGGAGTTGCTGGGAAGAGGCGCATGATGGCGCGGGCAAAAGGAGAAATGGCAGGAAAAGGTGAGGATAAGGGTGAACTCTCCAAAGTGTCAGAGGCAGATGTGGAGGTGTCCTGGCTCCTGGTCTGGACTGCAGCGCCAGCCCTGTCAACAGTGGAAGAGGCAGTGGCCGCCAGGCCAAACGACGATTATCCTGCGCTTGCTCTCACCCACTGAGCCCAGGGGCAGCGGGGATAAACAAATTGCCATCTCATCCAGGATGGCATCCCTGACCTCAGAGGCAATGTGCTGTCCGTCTCCCAAGCTGATGAGCTTCAGCCCAGCCTGCTGACGTCTCCCCACACCAGTGTTGCAGCGTTTTCAGCTCGTAGCTGGGGTCAATCTAACAGCGGAGGAGGAGGAGGGTGGTGTTTCAGCCCTCCTCCCAGGAATGTTTTGTGGGGAAACAAGTCAGGAAAATTCTTGAAACGGGAGAGTTTTGCATCTTTGCCCTTGCTGCCTATGGACATCCCTTTGCCTCTAGCCACCATTTTCCCTGCTTTGCTTGCCTCCACATCCACACTGCTTTTGCCCCTAGACATCACCCCAGTCCATGCCTTAGCTTGTACCCCCAGTTTTTCCTGCTTAGCTTGCCTCCACATCCACACTGCTTTTGCCCCTAGACATCACCCCAGTCCATGCCTTAGCTTGTACCCCCAGTTTTTCCTGCTTAGCTTGCCTCCACATCCACACTGCTTTTGCCCCTAGACATCATCCCTATCCATGCCTCTTCCCCTAGCCATAACTCTGCCACCCCTGGAAACTCATGGTGCAGAAACTTTGGTTGCTGACTTTGAGGAACCCTTGGGTTTTGTAGATGGAACTCCATCAAAGGTCTGTGCAGCTCACACACCCTGCTCAAGATATGGTATTGTAGGGTTTCAGCGTGTGTGAATGACGGACAACAGCCTGTGTTTGGACAGATGTAGGCCTTGCTAGAGTGTTTTTAGGCTAGCAGCGACTCCTGTGCACTTGCAAAAGTGGGCGCACAAGCGCCGCATTTTCAACAGTAGCTTCGGTACATTTGGGTATGTTTTTAAAAAACTTTGCACCACTAGGTTAGACGTGGGCCAAACATGGAACGTGTTGGAGGCTGGCAAGCTCCAGAGCCGCTACCAGGTTCCAGCCATTATCACAGGCGTAAAAATGCCAGGCCCCAGGTGTAGCAGGGAACAAAAATGCCATCTCAGCCAGGATGGCATCCCTGACCTCGGAGGCACTGTGCTGTCTGTCCCCCAAGCTGATGAGCTTCAGCACCGCCTGCTGACGTCTCCCCACACCAGTGTTTTAGCGTTTGCCGCTAGTAGCTGTGGTGGAGGTTGCAGCGTCGTAGGGTTTCAGTCTACTCCTGCCATGAATTTTGGCCTGGGAGAGGAGATAGGCCACCCCAGTTTGCACCCGGGGAACAGACTCCACCACATTCACCCTGCCTGTCATTAAAGATAAGCACTGCAGCATCCCTGACCACAGGCGCTTGTCCAAGTGTCGGTGGTCAAGTGGACCTTGCAGCAAAGCGCGGAACTAAGGGCCCACCTGATGTTGAGTGACACGTGCTGGTGCAAGGCGGGGACGCCACACCGGGAGAAGTTGAGACGGCTAGGGACGGCATAGTGAGGTGCCACAGTTGCCATCAGGTCCGGGAAGGCGGGAGTTTCAACAAGCCGGAACGCCAACCTCTCCTGGGCCAGCAGTTTAGCGATGTTGGCGTTCTAGGCTTGCGTGGGTGGGTGGTTAACGGTGTATTTCTGCCGGCGCTCCAATGTCTGAGAGATGGTGGGTTGTTGTAAAGAAGCGCCTGATGGTGCCTTTGATGGTGCAGGAGAAGGAGATAAGACAGAAACAGGGGAGGATGAGGGAGAAGTCAACAAAGTGGCGGAGGCAGATGAAGTGATGTCCTGGCTCGTCCTCTGGAGTGCATCGCCAGCACTGTGAGCAGAGGCAGTGGCATGAACGGCGGGCGACGTTTGTCCTGCCGTTGCTGCCTGCCACTGATTCCATTGCTTGGATTCCAAATGACGGTGCATTGAAGTGGTGGACAGGTTGCTCTTCTCAGGGCCCCTACTCGATTTCGAGAGGCAAATTGTGTAGACGACACTATATCTGTCCTCGGCGCATTCCTTGAAAAAACTCTACACCTTCAAGAAACATGCCCTCGATGGGGGAGTTTTTCTGGGCTGGGTACAAAAGGGAACATCTTCGGACATTCCGGGTCTGGCCTGGCTTCGGCAAAGCAGCTGACCTCTGCCTCTGGACATGTCTCTGCCTCTAGCTACCCTTTTTGGTGCTGCACCTGCCTCAACATCCACACTACTTTCCCAGCTTGACATCTGCCTTGTCCAGGTGGGGTCGGTGTCCTCGTCGTCCACCACCTCCTCTTCCAACTCCTGTCTCGCCTCCTCCTCCTGCACAATGCGCATGTCAACTGGCTGCCCTGACAGCAACTGCGTCTCATCGTCGTCGATGAGGGTGGGTTGCTGGTCATCCGCCACCAAATCGACCGGAGATGGAATGGAGGAGACTCTAGTGTTTGAGCATCTGGACACAGATACTCGTCTGTTAGGTCCGTGGAATCGCGAAATGGAGGGGCAGGTTGCGGTACAGTCAAAGGAAGGGAGAACAGCTCTGGGGAGCAGGGACAGTTGGGGTTATTGTTCTGGGAAGATTGGGAATTTTGGGTGGAAGGAGGACAAGACTGTTGGGTAAGAGGAGGTAGAGGCTGACTGGCTGGTGGACAATGTGCTTTAAGCGTTATCTGACAGCCATTGCAAGATCTGTTCCTGGTTCTCGGGCCTACTAATCTTTGTACCATTCAGCCTAGTTAATGTGGAACTTTTGTGCAAAGCGCAGAACTTAGGGCCCGCCTGATGTTAAGGGACACACGCTGGTACAAGGCTCAACTCACCCTAAGTGCCAAAAACACTGCTGGTGCAAGGCTCTACTCATGCCAAGGGCCTCAATCTCTGCTGGTAGCTCAGCTTAAGGTCATGTAACTTTGTTTGGAAGGGCTCATGTTAAGGGCTAGAAAAGTGAATTTTGGAAGGTCTTACCACATCACACACACACACACACACACACACACACACACACACACACACACACACACTCAAAATGACAGTTAAGGGTGAGGGCTTTTGGAATTCCCATTGCCTATTCCATTTGTGGTTGTCATGGGGAACGTGATTTAAAGGGGTGGTTGTTACTGTTTGTTGAGCTTAAATTGGGGTTTGTGTCCATCCATTTGGGGAGTAAAGAAGTTTTCCAGGTATTTTCCCACTTTGATAGAGGTTTTTTTGAATGTGGAAAGTGTGTAGTTGTTAGGCAGTGATGTTGGGGTAATAGAGGGTCTTTGGTGTGTTAGATGCCCCCAGACATGCTTCCCCTGCTGTCCCAGTGTCATTCCAGAGGTGTTGGCATCATTTCCTGGGGTGTCATAGTGGACTTGGTGACCCTCCAGACACGGATTTGGGTTTCCCCCTTAACGAGTATCTGTTCCCCATAGACTATAATGGGGTTCGAAACCCGTTCGAACACACGAACATTGAGCGGCTGTTCGAATCGAATTTCGAACCTCGAACATTTTAGTGTTCGCTCATCTCTAATAGAGATGTATGCCAAGTTTAATATCACTTTTAACATGTTACATAACTGGTATTTAAATATATATCTTTATGTGTGTGTATAGCTAGATAGATAGATAGATAGATAGATAGATAGATAGATAGATAGATAGATATGGCTGTAAGTAGTGTCCACTTCTGTATTAAGTACCGTATTTTTCGCTTTATAAAATGCACTTTTTTTTCCATCCATAGTGAGGCTAAAACGTCAGTGTGTCTTATAAAGCAAACGTGCCAAAAGTCACAATCCAAAAACCATTACCGTATTATGCTCTAGTATCTCTTCAGATCCCAGAGTATAATGAGCAGTGAATTGCCTGACAGTGCAACAGAACATCCCAAATGGATTGTGTTATATTATCAATATATATATATATATATATATATATATATATATGTATGTATATACAAAAACAAGACTGCAGGAAGTACCAATAATGTAATAAGATTCTCTATATACAATAGAGCCCATCGACCACTTAGTGGCCTTATTACGATGGGTCCCTACACTAACACTTTATATATGGGACAGGAGATTACCTTCTAATAGACTCACTGTTACAGAGCAGTCTCTATGAACTTGATCTCTGGGGTCTTAGCTATAGGGGAGTACAGCATTTCTTATACAGGTAAAGTCTTAGGGTAGGGACCCATCTGAATGAGGTCGCCGTGACGTGGCAGATGGGCTCACACAATTTACCAAACTGTGCGCTAAGAACCTCACATTTCTAAACAAAGTGATACATGATACATGAAAGTGTAGGCAAAGAATGTTATCATTTAAATATCCACTCCAAAAGTAAAAACTCACTTGGCAGAATTGACTGTAGTCTAGAAATGGCTTCTCTAAAAGCTATACTGGGTGACAACCCGCTCCATAAGACATGCAGGAGGTTAGGCGAGGGGAGGGGGAGGTAGGCTACTTACCTTCCCCATCTTCATAGCAGCGCTGGTGCTGCTGTTGATCGTGGCGGTGGAAGTGGTGGGCGGGGCTTAGCGAGGCTGCTGGCAGTTGCCAGGGAGCCTCACTTTATGGGCATTGCAGCCAGCTGAATGCTGTGCACTGTGTTCCATATGCACAGGAAAGCTGGCTGCTGCCTCTGCTGTGATACTGGCTGCTTTGGGATGAGCTGGAAGAGCCAACTCCCCACAGCACATGCATGGCGGGCATCTCCCAGCTCATCCTACAGCAGGGAGAGTGGATACAACCTACGGTATCACAGCAGAGGCAGCAGCCGGCTTTCCTGTGCACACAGAACATCGCGCACAGTATTCAGCAGGCTGCAATGGTTTTTGGGGGATGCCTTATTTTCGGGGGGTGCCTTATATTAGGCAATTAAACAGAAACCTCCCCCATGCCTTATATTCGGGGATGACCTATTTTCGGGGAAACACGGTATGCAGCAGGAGGTTGGAGCCAAAGAGGAAGAGTCACTAGGCAGAAACAGGGATGAATAAGTGCATATCGACTGTTACCTGCTGGAGTAATCCAGTAGGTAGTGACCCGAAGTCACTTTGTTGGAACCAGTAAAGGGACTTACGTTATAGGGGCCAGTAATGGAAGCACGATAAGTGAAGGGACAGTATACTGAATGGGGACCAAAAGAGGAAGCAAAATACTGCATAGGGACCAATAAAGAGAACTGTATACTGTGTGTGGGCAAATAAAGTGGGCAATATACTGTGTGGTGGCCAATAGAGGGGTTGTATGCTGTGTGGAAGAGTATAAAGGAGGCCATATAAACTGTGTGGAGGGCAATAAAAGGGTAATATACTTTGTTAGGGTCAGTAAGGCGGTTCATATACCAGTCATAAGTCTGCTATTGGGTCTGGTCTTTCAGAAAATACAGTCCTATGAAAAAGTTTGGGCACCCCTATTAATCTTAATCATTTTTTGTTCTAAATATTTTGGTGTTTGCAACAGCCATTTCAGTTTGATATATCTAATAACTGATGGACACAGTAATATTTCAGGATTGAAATGAGGTTTATTGTACTAACAGAAAATGTACAATATGCATTAAACCAAAATTTGACCGGTGCAAAAGTATGGGCACCCTTATCATTTTATTGATTTGAATTCCCCTAACTACTTTTTACTGACTTACTGAAGCACAAAATTGGTTTTGTAACCTCAGTGAGCATTGAACTTCATAGCCAGATGTATCCAATCATAAGAAAAGGTATTTAAGGTGGCCAATTGCAAGTTGATCTCCTATTTGAATCTCCTCTGAAGAGTGGCATCATGGGCTACTCAAAACAACTCTCAAATGATCTGAAAACAAAGATTGTTCAACATAGTTGTTCAGGGGAAGGATACAAAAAGTTGTCTCAGAGATTTAACCTGTCAGTTTCCACTGTGAGGAACATAGTAAGGAAATGGAAGACCACAGGGACAGTTCTTGTTAAGCCCAGAAGTGGCAGGCCAAGAAAAATATCAGAAAGGCAGAGAAGAAGAATGGTGAGAACAGTCAAGGACAATCCAAAGACCACCTCCAAAGAGCTGCAGCATCATCTTGCTGCAGATGGTGTCACTGTGCATCAGTCAACTATACAGCGCACTTTGCACAAATAGAAGCTGTATGGGAGAGTGATGAGAAAGAAGCCGTTTCTGCACGTACGCCACAAATAGAGTTGCCTGAGGTATGAAAAAGCACATTTGGACAAGGCAGCTTCATTTTGGAAACAAAAATTGAGTTGTTTGGTTATAAAAAAAGGCGTTATGCATGGCGTCCAAAAAGAAACAGCATTCCAAGAAAAACACATGCTACCCACTGTAAAATTTGGTGGAGGTTCCATCATGCTTTGGGGCTGTGTGACCAATGCCGGCATCGGGAATCTTGTTAAAGTTGAGAGTCGCATGGATTCCACTCAGTATCAGCAGATTCTTGAGAATAATGTTCAAGAATCAGTGACGAAGTTGAAGTTACGCCGGGGATGGATATTTCAGCAAGACAATGATCCAAAACACCACTCCAAATCCTCAGGCATTCATGCAGAGGAACAATTACAATGTTCTGGAATGGCCATCCCAGTCCCCAGACCTGAATATCATTGAACATCTGTGGGATGATTTGAAGCGGGCTGTCCATGCTCGGCGACCATCTAACTTAACTGAACTTGAATTGTTTGTCCAAAATACCTTTATCCAGGATCCAGGAACTGATTAAAAGCTACAGGAAGCGACTAGAGGCTGTTATCTTTGCAAAAGGAGGATCTACTAAATATTAATGTCACTTTTCTGTTGAGGTGCCCATACTTTTGCATCGGTCAAATTTTGGTTTAATGAATATTGCACATTTTCTGTTAGTACAATAAACCTCATTTCAATCCTGAAATATTACTGTGTCCATCAGTTATTAGATATATCAAACTGAAATGGCTGTTGCAAACATCAAAATATTTAGAACAAAAAATGGGACTGTATATAGGTATGGACTGTATATAGGTATGGGGGGGGGGTTTGATGATTTTTTTAATGTTGCAATTTAGGTTTGCTTTGTCCATCTCAAAACTGTGAAAATTGCTCTGGCTACCGGAGGTGTAAAATTTCGAGAAACCCTTGGTGGTGAAAGGGTTAAATACAGGGGCGTAACTACCATAGAGGCAGTGGAAGCGGCTGCCACAGGGCCCGGGCCATTAGGGGGATAATACTGTGTGCAGGGGCCACTATGGGGGATAATACTGTGTGCAGGGGCCACTAAGGGACATAATACTGTGTGCAGGGGCCACTAATGGATATAATACTGTGTGCAGGGCTTACTAAGGGACATAATAGAGTGCGGAGGAGGGGGTCGGTCGAGGTCTTCGGCGTCGGTTTGGGGGGGGGGGGGCATGTCAAAAGTTCACCACGGGGCCCCGCCATTCCTAGTTACGCCACTGGTTAAAGTTATGGCATCCACAGCAGTAATACGATGGATATTGGGAAGGGGTTCACATCTCTGGTATACCCTCTCTTCCCAGCCCAGGGCCTGCAGTATCACCCCACTCCTTCCACCACCAGCTTCCTACAATGATGACCCACTCCTCCTAACCCCCCCCCTCATCTTTAGGCTGAAACCCCATTTTGTGAAAATTCTGAGTTTTACAGTACCTTTAAATTGAAATCCCAATTAATCCCATCCATACATTGAAAGAAAAAAAAATCTGCATCAGAAAATTGCAGTATGTCAATTATACTTGCAGAAATGGTATAATAAGGGCAGAAAGTCTGCAGGTTAAAATTCTATGAAAAATGCAGCAGACAAAAACGGGATGAAAGTTTTATTCACTAATACCAATATGGCCTGGATATTCAAATATTAAAACTCAACTTTTATTGATATTGTTAAAAACTAGATATATATCTTATACTATTGAACCAAAAATAAAATTCAAAAAATGCCACCAGCAGTAAAGGGTTAACATTAACATAGCAAATTCCATTGCAGGGCCACCTGTCAATGTGGCCTTGACTCCCGTATGTTATTTATGTATTAGGTTTTATTAAATATTTTGCCACATTTTTTGCCTCAAAATATCTTTTTCCTATTTTCCTCCTATAAAACCTCTTGCAGTGGCAATCCCAGGGCATCAGATTTCCTAGAATCCCATCCACTTTGCACTGTAAAATGTCGCAATTTTTTTCCTGCTGCACAAATTGCGGTATTTCAGACCCGTTATTAGGTTAAGGCCCCAAGTTGCGGAAACGCAGCTTTTTTTGTTGCACATTTTGTTGCGGTTTTTTGGGTCAAAACCAGGAGTAGATTAAGCAGAAGATAGAAGAAGTATAAGAAGCTTACTATATATTTCCCATTTCTTTTGTAGCCTTTCTTTGCTTTGGCTCAAAAAACTGCAACAAAAAAAGCTACATTTCCGCAAAGTGAGGCCTCAGCCTTACGGAAACTTCCAGCGTTTCCATAGGTATAATTGACATGATGTAGTTTCCAAAACTGCAACATGTATTTTTCTGCAAAGTGTGGATGGGATTCACTGGAATCCCAACCACCTTGCAGTGACTGTAAAATGCTACGTTTAATACAACGTGGGGCCCCGGACTTAAAATATAGGAATCAACTGGTGATATTGATAACTACATATATATCCTTTGATCCAGAAAATGATCCAGGTTCTCTTGTGGAAGTCAGTAAGGTTTTTATGTAGTTCATCCTGACCTATAAAATTAGCCACGGTCGGGTCAAATCTAATGGATATGTTTCATTTAAACACCTATGGAATTGTATATTTAACTTGGTGTAGAAATTTATTAAACTGTTATTCCATTTCTGTGTTAAGTCCCTTGCCATACAAATATCAGGTCTTTCATAAATCTAAAACAATTCTAAATTTCTCATTTTGCCACAAAGGAATTTATGTAACAAATGTTTGTCATGAAACTAGGTCTGGTGTTATTCTAGTTCTTCGAGCAGTGGTGCAGTATAATGAATGATCACCTGCCTGCACAGAAACTAATAAGAATAATCATGTAACAGACAATGCAGGGTATAATGATTTGGAGTCATGTATGAAATATATTTCCATTAAGGCGAGGGCTCCACATGGCGAACACATAGAGTTTTGGCTGCAGGGAAAATGCCGTGTCAAAAAACACTGCGTTTTACAGTACCTGCAAAGTGGATCCCATCTACACATTGCAGAAAAAAATCTGCTTGCATTTCTGAAAATCGCAGCAAGTCACTTATACCTATGGAAATGCTGGCATTTCCCATATAGGTGCAAAAGGGATAGAAAGTGAAAAAAGCTGCGGAAAAAAGTGATATGTTTCTGCCAGTGTTTTACACAGGAATGGTTCACTATATGGGGCCTTAGCCTAAAGGGGTTTTCTCACAAGCATAATGATATTTAACCCTTTCCCAACATAACCCTTTCCCAATAAACCCATTTTCCAACATAATACGGAAGATGTTGGGTCTTTAAATACGGTAGCTACTTAGTACCTGCCAGGTCTCCACTCTATTATACTGTACAACGAAGACCCAGCGGCAATATCTGCAAACAGTGCAATCATTTTCCTGGTTGTGCATAGACTCAGGCACCATTGCCTGAATCTATGCACAGCCTGGTTGTGCCATTTTGAGGAAGATCACCGTTGCCAAAACAAGATTGAGTCATTAGTCATTGGACTCATTTCTAAGGTTTTTTTTTTTTTTTAATTGGAACGGATTTAAAATAAGGCAATTTGGGACATTAAACCCCAGGTCTACAAGGGTGTGGATGTGATTTGGTGTCCCAAATCGACACGATAGGTTCTCTCTAAGGTCATAAATATATGGAAAACTAGCAGTTGGTTTTGAAAGCCCCAAAATTTCACCAGATGTAGAAAATCCTGAACACATAAATGCCAGAAAGTGCTGCTGTAAGATGTAAATCACTTTCTATGATGGCCATACTAGGTTTACAGTAACAATGGACTCTCTGTCGTTTGGGTCCACTGGGAGACGCTACTAGACAACCACTCAATGCATACACCACTACTGTAATGTCAGGGTTATACCAGTAAAATGTGTATGCTGAAGTTTTGGAAGCAGGAGTCTAAAATTGCATGTTGGGTTTAATATCAAGTTACAATGGTCCAGAAAAAATCATTGCATGTTAGAAATACTGTATCCTCAGAACACTGTAACTACAGGGAGCATTATATCAGGAAACTTGTGATATATGTTGCAAGATACATTGCTGGAAATATTGAACTTGATAAAATTTATTTAAATAGTGGTAAAAACTTGGCACCAAATATAAGTAATTGTTACCAGATTTTGCCAGTAATGATCCCTGTACTAAAAGTCCTGGTTATACAGGCAATGTAAAATGCAGTAGGGCTGTACAATTATAAGAGTTACTTTGTCATTAAAAAAAATTAAGATTTTGATTTTGATCTAAATTTTGAAATCAACATTTGACCCACTAGCTATCATCAACAATTTCTTCATTGTAGTCAAGATAAGGAAACCTTCATTAAATACTTCTGACTCCTTCTGCTTATGCCAGCACACTGAGCTTTTTAGTCCCATTAAGCAAAAACATGAAAATCAAGATTCAAATCAAGAATTGTCTAAGTTTGAATACAATTGAGATTTTATTTGTAGGCACAAAATTCGCCAAACCACAAAATGCAGTAAATAAAACTAGTCAGCACTTGCATACAATATTAGTTAAAAGGTCAAGTGCACAATGCCACGGCTTCCAAGCAACAGGACTCATACTAATGTGATGCCAATGAGGTTTAGAGATGAGCGAACACTAAAATGTTCGAGGTTCGAAATTCGATTCGAACAGCCGCTCACTGTTCGAGTGTTTGAATGGGTTTCGAACCCCATTATAGTCTATGGGGAACATAAACTCGTTAAGGGGGAAACCCAAATTCGTGTCTGGAGGGTCACCAAGTCCACTATGACACCCCAGGAAATGATACCAACACCCTGGAATGACACTGGGACAGCAGGGGAAGCATGTCTGGGGGCATAAAAGTCACTTTATTTCATGGAAATCCCTGTCAGTTTGCGATTTTCGCAAGCTAACTTTTCCCCATAGAAATGCATTGGCCAGTGCTGATTGGCCAGAGTACGGAACTCGACCAATCAGCGCTGGCTCTGCTGGAGGAGGCGGAGTCTAAGATCGCTCCACACCAGTCTCCATTCAGGTCCGACCTTAGACTCCGCCTCCTCCGGCAGAGCCAGCGCTGATTGGCCGAAGGCTGGCCAATGCATTCCTATGCGAATGCAGAGACTTAGCAGTGCTGAGTCAGTTTTGCTCAACTACACATCTGATGCACACTCGGCACTGCTACATCAGATGTAGCAATCTGATGTAGCAGAGCCGAGGGTGCACTAGAACCCCTGTGCAAACTCAGTTCACGCTAATAGAATGCATTGGCCAGCGCTGATTGGCCAATGCATTCTATTAGCCCGATGAAGTAGAGCTGAATGTGTGTGTTAAGCACACACATTCAGCACTGCTTCATCACGCCAATACAATGCATTAGCCAGTGCTGATTGGCCAGAGTACGGAATTCGGCCAATCAGCGCTGGCTCTGCTGGAGGAGGCGGAGTCTAAGGTCGGACCTGAATGGAGACTGGTGTGGAGCGATCTTAGACTCCGCCTCCTCCAGCAGAGCCAGCGCTGATTGGCCGAATTCCGTACTCTGGCCAATCAGCGCTGGCCAATGCATTCTATTAGCCCGATGAAGTAGAGCTGAATGTGTGTGCTTTGCACACACATTCAGCTCTACTTCATCGGGCTAATAGAATGCATTGGCCAATCAGCGCTGGCCAATGCATTCTATTAGCTTGATGAAGCAGAGTGTGCACAAGGGTTCAAGCGCACCCTCGGCTCTCCTACATCAGAGCCGAGGGTGCGCTTGAACCCTTGTGCAGCCTCGGCTCTGCTACATCAGAGCCGAGGGTGCGCTTGAACCCTTGTGCACACTCTGCTTCATCAAGCTAATAGAATGCATTGGCCAGCACTGATTGGCCAGAGTACGGAATTCGGCCAATCAGCGCTGGCCAATGCATCCCTATGGGAAAAAGTTTATCTCACAAAAATCACAATTACACACCCGATAGAGCCCCAAAAAGTTATTTTTAATAACATTCCCCCCTAAATAAAGGTTATCCCTAGCTATCCCTGCCTGTACAGCTATCCCTGTCTCATAGTCACAAAGTTCACATTCTCATATGACCCAGATTTGAAATCCACTATTCGTCTAAAATGGAGGTCACCTGATTTCGGCAGCCAATGACTTTTTCCAATTTTTTCAATGCCCCCGGTGTCGTAGTTCCTGTCCCACCTCCCCTGCGCTGTTATTGGTGCAAAAAAGGCGCCAGGGAAGGTGGGAGGGGAATCGAATTTTGGCGCACTTTACCACGCGGTGTTCGATTCGATTCGAACATGGCGAACACCCTGATATCCGATCGAACATGTGTTCGATAGAACACTGTTCGCTCATCTCTAATGAGGTTGTTAGCGCACATTGTGATTAAATGGTGAGAGCCCATCTCCCAGCAACAAGGCGACCTCTTTATAAGGGACTCCACACCACATACATTCACATTTCTCTGGACTTAAGCTTTCAAGTGAATTTACACAAATTTTAGATCAAATCTAATTTGATTTACTGCATTGTGCATATGTGAGTGTGGATGACTCAATTTGACCATATATGCCACTCATCTGCCCAATACTGTTTTTAATTTGGGCATAATTTTTTAATTAGAACATGAAATTCATTTGAGAGCCTAGGTCCAGAGAGAGGTGAGTTTTTGTAGTGTAGAAACTAGAGATGAGCGAACACTAAAATGTTCGAGGTTCGAAATTCGATTCGAACAGCCGCTCAATGTTCGTGTGTTCGAACGGGTTTCGAACCCCATTATAGTCTATGGGGAACAGATACTCGTTAAGGGGGAAACCCAAATCCGTGTCTGGAGGGTCACCAAGTCCACTATGACACCCCAGGAAATGATGCCAACACCTCTGGAATGACACTGGGACAGCAGGGGAAGCATGTCTGGGGGCATCTAACACACCAAAGACCCTCTATTACCCCAACATCACTGCCTAACAACTACACACTTTCCACATTCAAAAAAACCTCTATCAAAGTGGGAAAATACCTGGAAACCTTCTTTACTCCCCAAATGGATGGACACAAACCCCAATTTAAGCTCAACAAACAGTAACAACCACCCCTTTAAATCACGTTCCCCATGACAACCACAAATGGAATAGGCAATGGGAATTCCAAAAGCCCTCACTCTTAACTGTCATTTTGAGTGTGTGTGTGTGTGTGTGTGTGATGTGGTAAGACCTTCCAAAATTCACTTTTCTAGCCCTTAACATGAGCCCTTCCAAACAAAGTTACAGGACCTTAAGTTGAGCTACCAGCAGAGATTGAGGCCCTTGGCATGAGTAGAGCCTTGCACCAGCAGTGTTTTTGGCACTTAGGGTGAGTTGAGCCTTGTACCAGCATGTGTCCCTTAACATCAGGCGGGCCCTAAGTTCTGCGCTTTGCACAAAAGTTCCACATTAACTAGGCTGAATGGTACAAAGATTAGTAGGCCCGAGAACCAGGAACAGGTCTTGCAATGGCTGTCGGATAACGCTTAAAGCACATTGTCCACCAGCCAGTCAGCCTCTACCTCCTCTTACCCAACAGTCTTGTCCTCCTTCCACCCAAAATTCCCAATCTTCCCAGAACAATAACCCCAACTGTCCCTGCTCCCCAGAGCTGTTCTCCCTTCCTTTGACTGTACCGCAACCTGCCCCTCCATTTCGCGATTCCACGGACCTAACAGACGAGTATCTGTGTCCAGATGCTCAAACACTAGAGTCTCCTCCATTCCATCTCCGGTCGATTTGGTGGCGGATGACCAGCAACCCACCCTCATCGACGACGATGAGACGCAGTTGCTGTCAGGGCAGCCAGTTGACATGCGCATTGTGCAGGAGGAGGAGGCGAGACAGGAGTTGGAAGAGGAGGTGGTGGACGACGAGGACACCGACCCCACCTGGACAAGGCGGATGTCAAGCTGGGAAAGTAGTGTGGATGTTGAGGCAGGTGCAGCACCAAAAAGGGTAGCTAGAGGCAGAGACATGTCCAGAGGCAGAGGTCAGCTGCTTTGCCGAAGCCAGGCCAGACCCGGAATGTCCGAAGATGTTCCCTTTTGTACCCAGCCCAGAAAAACTCCCCCATCGAGGTCACGTTTCTTGAAGGTGTAGAGTTTTTTCAAGGAATGCGCCGAGGACAGATATAGTGTCGTCTACACAATTTGCCTCTCGAAATCGAGTAGGGGCCCTGAGAAGAGCAACCTGTCCACCACTTCAATGCACCGTAATTTGGAATCCAAGCAATGGAATCAGTGGCAGGCAGCAACGGCAGGACAAACGTCGCCCGCCGTTCATGCCACTGCCTCTGCTCACAGTGCTGGCGATGCACTCCAGAGGACGAGCCAGGACATCACTTCATCTGCCTCCGCCACTTTGTTGACTTCTCCCTCATCCTCCCCTGTTTCTGTCTTATCTCCTTCTCCTGCACCATCAAAGGCACTATCAAGCGCTTCTTTACAACAACCCACCATCTCTCAGACATTGGAGCGCCGGCAGAAATACACCGCTAACCACCCACCCACGCAAGCCTAGAACGCCAACATCGCTAAACTGCTGGCCCAGGAGAGGTTGGCGTTCCGGCTTGTTGAAACTCCCGCCTTCCCGGACCTGATGGCAACTGTGGCACCTCACTATGCCGTCCCTAGCCGTCTCAACTTCTCCCGGTGTGGCGTCCCCGCCTTGCACCAGCACGTGTCACTCAACATCAGGTGGGCCCTTAGTTCCGCGCTTTGCTGCAAGGTCCACTTGACCACCGACACATGGACAAGCGCCTGTGGTCAGGGATGCTGCTTATCTTTAAGGACAGGCAGGGTGAATGTGGTGGAGTCTGGTCCCGGGGTGCAAACTGAGGTACCCTATCTCCTCTCCCAGGCCAAAATTCATGGCAGGAGTAGACTGAAACCCTACGACGCTGCAACCTCCACCACAGCTACTAGCGGCAAACGCTAAAACACTGGTGTGGGGAGACGTCAGCAGGCGGTGCTGTAGCTCATCAGCTTGGGGGACAGACAGCACAGTGCCTCCGAGGTCAGGGATGCCATCCTGGCTGAGATGGCATTTTTTTTTCCCTGCTACACCTGGGGCCTGGCATTTTTACGCCTGTGATAATGGCTGGAACCTGGTAGCGGCTCTAGAGCTTGCCAGCCTCCAACACGTTCCATGTTTGGCCCACGTCTAACCTAGTGGTGCAAAGTTTTTTGAAAACATACCCAAATGTACCGAAGCTACTGTTGAAAATGCGGCGCTTGTGCGCCCACTTTTGCAAGTGCACAGGAGTCGCTGCTAGCCTAAAAACACTCTAGCAAGGCCTACATCTGTCCAAACACAGGCTGTTGTCCGTCATTCACACACGCTGAAACCCTAAAATACCATATCTTGAGCAGGGTGTGTGAGCTGCACAGACCTTTGATGGAGTTCCATCTACAAAACCCAAGGGTTCCTCAAAGTCAGCTCCCAAAGTTTCTGCACCATGAGTTTCCAGGGGTGGCAGAGTTATGGCTAGGGGCAGAGGCATGGATAGGGATGATGTCTAGGGGCAAAAGCAGTGTGGATGTGGAGGCAAGCTAAGCAGGAAAAACTGGGGGTACAAGCTAAGGCATGGACTAGGGTGATGTCTAGGGGCAAAAGCAGTGTGGATGTGGAGGCAAGCTAAGCAGGAAAAACTGGGGGTACAAGCTAAGGCATGGACTAGGGTGATGTCTAGGGGCAAAAGCAGTGTGGATGTGGAGGCAAGCTAAGCAGGAAAAACTGGGGGTACAAGCTAAGGCATGGACTGGGGTGATGTCTAGGGGCAAAAGCAGTGTGGATGTGGAGGCAAGCTAAGCAGGAAAAACTGGGGGTACAAGCTAAGGCATGGACTGGGGTGATGTCTAGGGGCAAAAGCAGTGTGGATGTGGAGGCAAGCAAAGCAGGGAAAATGGTGGCTAGAGGCAAAGGGATGTCCATAGGCAGCAAGGGCAAAGATGCAAAACTCTCCCCTGTTTCAAGAATATTCCTGACTTGTCTCCTCACAAAACATTCCTGGGAGGAGGGCTGAAACACCCCCCTCCTCCTCCTCCGCTGTTAGATTGACCCCAGCTACGAGCTGAAAACGCTGCAACACTGGTGTGGGGAGACGTCAGCAGGCTGGGCTGAAGCTCATCAGCTTGGGAGACGGACAGCACACTGCCTCTGAGGTCAGGGATGCCATCCTGGATGAGATGGCAATTTGTTTATCCCCGCTGCCCCTGGGGCCAGGCTTTTTTGTCTTGTTGGAGGGCTCTGGAGCTTGCCAGCCTCCAACACGTTCCATGCCTGGCCCACGTGTTCAATGTAGTGGTGCAATGATTTTTAAAAACATACCCCAAATTAGCTGAGCTAAGGGTGAAAGTGCGGCACTTGGACACCCACTTTCCCAAGTCTACAGTACCTGGAGCTAGCCGCAATACACTCCAGCAAGGCCTACATCTGCCTGAAGCACCTACTGTTGTGCGAGGTCACCACACGCTCTAACCCTAGATACCGTATGTTCAGCAGG
This sequence comes from Leptodactylus fuscus, assembly GCF_031893055.1. Lineage (NCBI taxonomy): Eukaryota > Metazoa > Chordata > Amphibia > Anura > Leptodactylidae > Leptodactylus > Leptodactylus fuscus. Next base: position 72,878,531 of record NC_134268.1, on the reverse strand, counting down.
GTGTGTGAGCAGCAGAGACCTTTGATGGAGTATCAGCTACAAAACCCAAGGGTTCCTCAGAGTCAGCTCCCTCACTTTCTGCACCATGAGTTTCCATGGGTGGCAGACTTATGGCTAGAGGCACAGGCATGGATAGGGGTGATGTGTAGGGGCAAAAGCAGTGTGGATGTGGAGGCAAGCTAAGCAGCAAAAACTGGGGGTACAAGCAGCCGGTGGCATCATCACTGACAAGCACAGCTGTCTGTCAGCTGACAGGCTGACTTTCACCAAAATGAACAGACAATGGATAGACTCATCATATACATGTCAGTTACATGACAAATTTAGTGCAATTTGCAAGTCCAAGATGGGTTGGAGATCTGCAGAGAGGAATCTCACCACCTCTTGCGGGTGCCATCATTTGGAAGGCAAGCCCTGGGCTCAGTGGGTGAGAGCAAGCGCAGGATAATCGTCGTTTGGCCTCCACATCAGCCTCTGACACTTTGGGGAGTTCACCCTCATCCTCACCTTTTCCTGCCATTTCTCCTTTTGCCCGCGCCATCATGCGCCTCTTCCCAGCAACTCCCCATCTCCCAAGCCTTTCATTTCATGCTAAAGTACAGCGCAACCCACCCACATGCCCAAGGCTTCAACGGCCTCATCTCAAGAAATCTGGCCCAGGAGATGTTGGAATCCCGGCTGGGGGACACTCTGCCCTTTTTGGGCAGTGTCTACTGCGCCACCGCACTGTGCCGTCCACACCAGCACTTTCCCCCAAACATGAGGCGGTCCCTAAATTCAGCGCTTAGCCCTAAAGTTCCACGTGACCAGTTATGAATGGACAAGTGCATGCGGACAGGGACGCTACCTTTCAATTTTGGCACAGTGGTTGAATGTAGTTGAGGCATGGACCGGGTCGCAAAATGTGGTGGCCTGACTTGTCTCCCCACACAACATTCCTGGGAGGAGGGCTGAAACACCACCCTCCTCCGCTGTTAAATTGACCCCAGCTACGAGCTGGAAACGCTGCAACACTGGTGTGGGGAGACGTCAGCGGGCCGTGCTGAAGCTCATCAGCTTGGGGGCCAGACAGCACACTGCCTACAAAGTGAGTCATGCCATCCTCGATGAGACGGCAATGTGGTTTTTGCCACTTCACCTGGGCCCAGGCATGTTGTCATGTGTGATAATGGCCGTAACCTGGGATCGGCTCTGTAGCTTGGCAGCCTGCAACATATTCCATGCCTGGGCCACGTTTTTAACTCATTGCTGCTAATCATTTTAAAAAGGTACCCCAATGCTCCTGAGCTACTGGTGAAAGTGTGGCGCTTGTGCGGATAGTTTTTAAAGTCTATAGTTGCCGCTAATAGCCTCTATGCTCTCCTACAACGCCTGTACCTGCTGGAACAACGGCTGTTGTGCGACGTCTCCACACTGCTGGCACTAAACATATCATGTGTTGAGCAGAGTATGTGAGCAGCACAGACCTTTGATGTAGTTCCAACTCCAAAACCCTCGGGTTCGTCAAAGTCAAATCCCTCAGTTGCTCAACCATGAGTGGCCATGGGTGGCAGACTTATGTGAAATCCCATCCCATCCATTGCACTGGACACAAAACATTAGCATGCGCTCAGCACAACTTCGGATATGGCAGCTGCGTTAAGCAGGGTGCAGGGTACAACACAGACCAGGCCCGAGCACCAGGAACAGGTGTTAGAAATACTGCAGCATCCGCCATTTCCTTCCAATTTTGGGGTTTTGGACCCGCCACCGACTTGTCTGGACCTAAGTGGGGATCATGAGACACAGTTGCCATCAGGGCAAGCTGTGGTCATGTGCGGTTTGCAGTAAGGGGCCAGTGCGCAATTGGAAGAGGAGTTGGTGGATGACGAGGCCACCGACCCCACATGGACAGGGGTGATGTCTAGGGGCTAAAGCAGTGTAGATGTAGAGGGAAGCTAAATCAACAAAAAACCTGGGTAGAAGCAAAGGCATAAACTGGGGTGATGTTTAGGGGCTAAAGCAGTGTAGATGTGGAGGGAAGCTAATTCAACAAAAAAAACTGGGTAGAAGCAAAGGCATAAACTGGGGTGATGTTTAGGGGCTAAAGCAGTGTAGATGTGAAGGGAAGCTAATTAAAAAAAAAAAACAGGGTAGAAGCAAAGGCATAAACTGGGGTGATGTTTAGGGGCTAAAGCAGTGTAGATGTGAAGGGAAGCTAATTCAACAAAAAAAACAGGGTAGAAGCAAAGGCATAAACTGGGGTGATGTTTAGGGATGAAAGCAATGTAGATGTGGAGGGAAGCTAATTCAACAAAAAAACAGGGTAGAAGCAAAGGCATAAACTGGGGTGATGTTTAGGGGTGAAAGCAGTGTAGATGTGGATGGAAGCTAAGCAGCAAAAACAGTGGGTAGAAGCAAAGGCATGCAAAACTCTACCCTGTTGGAAGACTTATTCCTAGGTCTGGAACACGTTAATGGCCCCCCTGGACAAATTACTGCCACTCAGGGGCCTAGTGTCACCAGGAGGGACAAGTATAGGCGCATGTTGTGGGAATACTTGGCCGACACCAGCTCTGTCCTCTCCGATCCCTCTGTGCTCTACAGCCTACACTTATTTTCTCATCTTTTTTTTCTGCACTGCACATCTCTTGCCTGCTTCCTTTGGGATCTTACAAGTGGTGGTTCACTTCCACAGATGGTAACTTCACTAGACAGTGTAACGGGAGTAGCTGAGGGATCGCTGTCTTAACCACTTTTTGGCACAAAATTAACTTCCAAAGCCAAATATGTTGCAAGTATATGATGCAAGGACACCTACAAACCTATCTCTGACACATTGGGGAGTTCACCCTCATGCGCCCTTTTGGCCTGCACCATCATGCGCCTCTTCCCAGCCACTCCACATTTCCCAAGCTTTTCATTGCAGGCAGAAGTACAACACAACCCACCCCCATGCCCAAGCCTGTAACAGCCTCATCGATAAACTGCTGGCCCTGGAGATGTTGGTGTTTGTTTATGCTTCTGGAGACCCAGGCCTTCCGTCAGCAGATGGCAGCTGGGGCACCTCCCTATGCTGGGCCTAGCCGTTACTACTTCTCTTGGTGTGCTGTCCCTGCCTTGCGCCTGCATGTGTCCCATAACATCAGTCGGGCCCAGAGCTCTGCGCTTTGCTGCAAGGTCCACTTGACCACCGACACATGGACAAGCGCCTGTGGTCAGGGATGCTGCAGTGCTTATCTTTAATGACAGGCAGGGTGAATGTGGTGGAGTCTGGTCCCCGGGTGCAAGCTGGGGTGGCCTATCTCCTTTCCCAGGCCAAAATTCATGGCAGGAGTAGACTGAAACCCTACGATGCTACAACCTCCACCCCAGCTACTAGCGGCAAACACTGTAACACTGGCGTGGGGAGATGTCAGCAGGCCGTGCTGAAACTGATCAGCTTGGGGGACAGAAAGCACAGTGCCTCCGAGGTCAGGGATGCCATCTTGGCTGAGATGGCATTTTTTTTCCCCTGCTACACCTGGGGCCTGGCATTTTTGCACCTGTGATAATGGCTGGAACCTGGTAGCAGATCTGGAGCTTGCCAGACTCAAACACGGTCCACGCATGGCCCACGTTTTCCAACTTGTTGGTGCCATGTTTCTTTGAAAACTACACCATTGTGCCTGATATACAGGTCAAAGTGGGGCCATTTTCGTAAGTGAGAACTAGCCTCTGCTAGGCAGAAAACATTCAGAGCACACTCCTCTCATCTTCGCACCGTTGGCTGGTGGAGGAAGACGAGGGGGTTGGAGTGGCATCTGATGTCCCTGTCCCACACGAGGCTAGAGGGTGCACTTCAGTGCATCCCATGGCTTCACCACAAATGGTGTGAAGGGGAGTGGAAAATGGAGGAAATGGAGAGTGACCCTTACAGTTGGGGCCAGCAAAGGCATGCCAAGTAACACACTGGCACACATGGCTGACTTCATCTTGGGTTGCTTTTCAACACATATTTCACATCATGAAGAACAAATAATACTGGATTTTTACAAGCCTCGAACCCCGGTCTAGGTCTAATGTCTGTTCCTTTCTTATATTAGGGGAGAGGGAAAAAAAATTACTTCAGTGATACGTTTAGCGTACATAGACTGACTATTAATGTGTATCCCACTTAGTGTTGTTAGGGTTACACACCGTCACAACCTGGCTAAAGCTTCTATAGCTGTTAATAAAGTCAACATAACTTTACGGTATCCAAAAAGACAGCTGGTACCGACAGAGAGCAAGACAAATGTCAACCAAAGCTGTGAGCTCTGAACACCCACAGTGACTTTGGCGTCATCATCATTATAAGGGAGCGGGTGGTAATAAATAACTTGGCAGTGCCTAAAACCCAAAAAGCTTATACAACTATATTTACATTAAGATACACAAATGACACTTTTCAGTAGCATGTCATGAGACAAGCTGATAAGCTCTTCCTTTGTGCAGTGCTATTTGAAAGTTAAACGCTGCCTTTATTTTAATTCTGGAGAAGGTTCAGACATTAGATTTAGAACATGTTGCCTTCATTGTCCAAATCCTCTATATAGGTAACGTGTTTTTCGGGCCGAGCTGTCTGGGAACAAGCTGGTGCAGCACTGACAACCTGGGTGAATATGGAAAGAGCCTGAGATGTAGGGTGAATGAATCCCCAAATTATTTGTGGAATTCCCAGTGAGATAATGGCACTATCTACCAGTAGCAAAAATTGTGGGTGCACGTAACCCCAATATATTCTTTGAATTACCAGTCAGAAACTGGCATTATATGGCAGTAGCAAGAAATGAGGGTATTTGTAACCCCAATATATTCTTTGAATTCCCAGTCAGACAATGGCACTATATACCAGTAGCAAAAATTGTGGGTGCACATAACCCCAATATATTCTTTGAATTCCCAGTGAGACAATGGCACTATATACCAGTAGCAAAAATTGTGGGTGCACGTAACCCCAATATATTCTTTGAATTCCCAGTCAGACAAAGGCACTATATACCAGTAGCAAGAAATGAGGGTATTTGTAACCCCAATATATTCTTTGAATTCCCAGTGAGACAATGGCACTGTATAGCAGTAGCAAAAATTGTGGGTGCACGTAACCCCCATATATTCTTTGAATTCCCAGTGAGACAATGGCACTATATACCAGTAGCAAAAATTGTGGGTGCACTTAACCCCAATATATTCTTTGAATTCCCAGTCAGACAATGGCACTATATACCAGTAGAAAAAATTGTGGGTGCACTTAACCCCAATATATTCTTTGAATTCCCAGTGAGACAATGGCACTGTATAGCAGTAGCAAAAATTGTGGGTGCACGTAACCCCAATATATTCTTTGAATTACCAGTCAGAAACTGGCACAATATGGCAGTAGCAAGAAATGAGGGTATTTGTAACCCCAATATATTCTTTGAATTCCCAGTCAGACAATGGCACTATATACCAGTAGCAAAAATTGTGGGTGCACATAACCCCAATATATTCTTTGAATTACCAGTCAAAAACTGGCACTATATAGCAGTAGCAAAAATTGTGGGTGGACATAACCCCAATATATTCTTTGAATTCCCAGTGAGACAATGGAACTGTATAGCAGTAGCAAAATTGTGGGTGCACGTAACCCCCATATATTCTTTGAATTCACAGTCAGACAATGGCACTATATACCAGTAGCAAAAATTGTGGGTGCACATAACCCCAATATATTCTTTGAATTCCCAGTGAGACAATGGCACTGTATAGCAGTAGCAAAAATTGTGGGTGCACGTAACCCCCATATATTCTTTGAATTCCCAGTCAGACAATGGCACTATATACCAGTAGCAAAAATTGTGGGTGCACGTAACCCCAATATATTCTTTGAATTACCAGTCAAAAACTGGCACTATATAGCAGTAGCAAAAATTGTGGGTGCACATAACCCCAATATATTCTTTGAATTCCCAGTGAGACAATGGCACTGTATAGCAGTAGCAAAAATTGTGGGTGCACGTAACCCCCATATATTCTTTGAATTCCCAGTCAGACAATGGCACTATATACCAGTAGCAAAAATTGTGGGTGCACGTAACCCCAATATATTCTTTGAATTACCAGTCAAAAACTGGCACTATATAGCAGTAGCAAAAATTGTGGGTGCACATAACCCCAATATATTCTTTGAATTCCCAGTGAGACAATGGCACTGTATAGAAGTAGCAAAAATTGTGAGTGCACGTAACCCCCATATATTCTTTGAATTCCCAGTCAGACAATGGCACTATATACCAGTAGCAAAAATTGTGGGTGCACTTAACCCCAATATATTCTTTGAATTCCCAGTGAGACGATGGCACTGTATAGCAGTAGCAAAAATTGTGGGTGCACGTAACCCCCATATATTCTTTGAATTCCCAGTCAGACAATGGCACTATATACCAGTAGCAAAAATTGTGGGTGCACGTAACCCCAATATATTCTTTGAATTACCAGTCAAAAACTGGCACTATATAGCAGTAGCAAAAATTGTGGGTGCACATAATCCCAATATATTCTTTGAATTCCCAGTGAGACAATGGCACTGTATAGCAGTAGCAAAAATTGTGGGTGCACGTAACCCCCATATATTCTTTAAATTCCCAGTCAGACAATGGCACTATATACCAGTAGCAAAAATTGTGGGTGCACATAACCCCAATATATTCTTTGAATTCCCAGTGAGACAATGGCACTGTATAGCAGTAGCAAAAATTGTGGGTGCACATAACCCCCATATATTCTTTGAATTCCCAGTCAGACAATGGCACTATATACCAGTAGCAAAAATTGTGGGTGCACTTAACCCCAATATATTCTTTGAATTCCCAGTGAGACAATGGCACTGTATAGCAGTAGCAAAAATTGTGGGTGCACGTAACCCCCATATATTCTTTGAATTCCCAGTCAGACAATGGCATTATATACCAGTAGCAAAAATTGTGGGTGCACGTAACCCCAATATATTCTTTGAATTACCAGTAAAAAACTGGCACTATATAGCAGTAGCAAAAATTGTGAGTGCACATAACCCCAATATATTCTTTGAATTCCCAGTGAGACAATGGCACTGTATAGAAGTAGCAAAAATTGTGGGTGCACGTAACCCCCATATATTCTTTGAATTCCCAGTCAGACAATGGCACTATATACCAGTAGCAAAAATTGTGGGTGCACTTAACCCCAATATATTCTTTGAATTCCCAGTGAGACAATGGCACTGTATAGCAGTAGCAAAAATTGTGGGTGCACGTAACCCCAATATATTCTTTGAATTACCAGTCAGAAACTGGCACAATATGGCAGTAGCAAGAAATGAGGGTATTTGTAACCCCAATATACTCTTTGAATTCCCAGTCAGACAATGGCACTATATACCAGTAGCAAAAATTGTGGGTGCACATAACCCCAATATATTCTTTGAATTACCAGTCAAAAACTGGCACTATATAGCAGTAGCAAAAATTGTGGGTGCACATAACCCCAATATATTCTTTGAATTCCCAGTGAGACAATGGAACTGTATAGCAGTAGCAAAATTGTGGGTGCACGTAACCCCCATATATTCTTTGAATTCCCAGTCAGACAATGGCACTATATACCAGTAGCAAAAATTGTGGGTGCACGTAACCCCAATATATTCTTTGAATTACCAGTCAGAAACTGGCACTATATAGCAGTAGCAAAATTGTGGGTGCACATAACCCCAATATATTCTTTGAATTCCCAGTGAGACAATGGCACTGTATAGCAGTAGCAAAAATTGTGGGTGCACGTAACCACCATATATTCTTTGAATTCCCAGTGAGACAATGGCACTATATACCAGTAGCAAAAATTGTGGGTGCACTTAACCCCAATATATTCTTTGAATTCCCAGTCAGACAATGGCACTATATACCAGTAGAAAAAATTGTGGGTGCACTTAACCCCAATATATTCTTTGAATTCCCAGTGAGACAATGGCACTGTATAGCAGTAGCAAAAATTGTGGGTGCACGTAACCCCAATATATTCTTTGAATTACCAGTCAGAAACTGGCACAATATGGCAGTAGCAAGAAATGAGGGTATTTGTAACCCCAATATATTCTTTGAATTCCCAGTCAGACAATGGCACTATATACCAGTAGCAAAAATTGTGGGTGCACATAACCCCAATATATTCTTTGAATTACCAGTCAAAAACTGGCACTATATAGCAGTAGCAAAAATTGTGGGTGCACATAACCCCAATATATTCTTTGAATTCCCAGTGAGACAATGGAACTGTATAGCAGTAGCAAAATTGTGGGTGCACGTAACCCCCATATATTCTTTGAATTCCCAGTCAGACAATGGCACTATATACCAGTAGCAAAAATTGTGGGTGCACGTAACCCCAATATATTCTTTGAATTCCCAGTGAGACAATGGCACTGTATAGAAGTAGCAAAAATTGTGGGTGCATGTAACCCCCATATATTCTTTGAATTCCCAGTCAGACAATGGCACTATATACCAGTAGCAAAAATTGTGGGTGCACGTAACCCCAATATATTCTTTGAATTCCCAGTGAGACAATGGCACTGTACAGCAGTAGCAAAAATTGTGGGTGCACGTAACCCCAATATATTCTTTGAATTACCAGTCAGAAACTGGCACTATATAGCAGTAGCAAAAATTGTGGGTGCACATAACCCCAATATATTCTTTGAATTCCCAGTGAGACAATGGCACTGTATAGCAGTAGCAAAAATTGTGGGTGCACGTAACCCCCATATATTCTTTGAATTCCCAGTCAGACAATGGCACTATATACCAGTAGCAAAAATTGTGGGTGCACTTAACCCCAATATATTCTTTGAATTCCCAGTGAGACAATGGCACTGTATAGCAGTAGCAAAAATTGTGGGTGCACGTAACCCCAATATATTCTTTGAATTACCAGTCAGAAACTGGCACTATATGGCAGTAGCAAGAAATGAGGGTATTTGTAACCCCAATATATTCTTTGAATTCCCAGTCAGACAATGGCACTATATACCAGTAGCAAAAATTGTGGGTGCACATAACCCCAATATATTCTTTGAATTCCCAGTGAGACAATGGCACTGTATAGCAGTAGCAAAAATTGTGGGTGCACGTAACCCCCATATATTCTTTGAATTCCCAGTGAGACAATGGCACTGTATAGCAGTAGCAAAAATTGTGGGTGCACATAACCCCAATATATTCATTGAATTCCCAGTCAGACAATGGCACTATAGACCAGTAGCAAAAATTGTGGGTGCACTTAACCCCAATATATTCTTTGAATTCGCAGTGAGACAATGGCACTGTATAGCAGTAGCAAAAATTGTGGGTGCACGTAACCCCAATATATTCTTTGAATTACCAGTCAGAAACTGGCACTATATAGCAGTAGCAAAAATTGTGGGTGCACATAACCCCAATATATTCTTTGAATTCCCAGTGAGACAATGGCACTGTATAGCAGTAGCAAAAATTGTGGGTGCACGTAACCCCCATATATTCTTTGAATTCCCAGTCAGACAATGGCACTATATACCAGTAGCAAAAATTGTGGGTGCACTTAACCCCAATATATTCTTTGAATTCCCAGTGAGACAATGGCACTGTATAGCAGTAGCAAAAATTGTGGGTGCACGTAACCCCAATATATTCTTTGAATTACCAGTCAGAAACTGGCACTATATGGCAGTAGCAAGAAATGAGGGTATTTGTAACCCCAATATATTCTTTGAATTCCCAGTCAGACAATGGCACTATATACCAGTAGCAAAAATTGTGGGTGCACATAACCCCAATATATTCTTTGAATTACCAGTCAAAAACTGGCACTATATAGCAGTAGCAAAAATTGTGGGTGCACATAACCCCAATATATTCTTTGAATTCCCAGTGAGACAATGGCACTGTATGGCAGTAGCAAAATTGTGGGTGCACGTAACCCCCATATATTCTTTGAATTCCCAGTCAGACAATGGCACTATATACCAGTAGCAAAAATTGTGGGTGCACGTAACCCCAATATATTCTTTGAATTACCAGTCAAAAACTGGCACTATATAGCAGTAGCAAAAATTGTGCGTGCACATAACCCCAATATATTCTTTGAATTCCCAGTGAGACAATGGCACTGTATAGCAGTAGCAAAAATTGTGGGTGCACGTAACCCCCATATATTCTTTGAATTCCCAGTCAGACAATGGCACTATATACCAGTAGCAAAAATTGTGGGTGCACTTAACCCCAATATATTCTTTGAATTCCCAGTCAGACAATGGCACTATATACCAGTAGCAAAAATTGTGGGTGCACGAAACCCCCATATATTCTTTGAATTCCCAGTCAGACAATGGCACTATATACCAGTAGCAAGAAATGAGGGTATTTGTAACCCCAATATATTCTTTGAATTCCCAGTCAGACAATGGCACTATATACCAGTAGCAAAAATTGTGGGTGCACGTAACCCCCATATATTCTTTGAATTCCCAGTGAGACAATGGCACTGTATAGCAGTAGCAAAAATTGTGGGTGCTCGTAACCCCAATATATTCTTTGAATTACCAGTCAGAAACTGGCACTATATAGCAGTAGCAAAATTGTGGGTGCACATAACCCCAATATATTCTTTGAATTCCCAGTGAGACAATGGCACTGTATAGCAGTAGCAAAAATTGTGGGTGCACGTAACCCCCATATATTCTTTGAATTCCCAGTCAGACAATGGCACTATATACCAGTAGCAAAAATTGTGGGTGCACTTAACCCCAATATATTCTTTGAATTCCCAGTGAGACAATGGCACTGTATAGCAGTAGCAAAAATTGTGGGTGCACGTAACCCCAATATATTCTTTGAATTACCAGTCAGAAACTGGCACTATATGGCAGTAGCAAGAAATGAGGGTATTTGTAACCCCAATATATTCTTTGAATTCCCAGTCAGACAATGGCACTATATACCAGTAGCAAAAATTGTGGGTGCACATAACCCCAATATATTCTTTGAATTACCAGTCAAAAACTGGCACTATATAGCAGTAGCAAAAATTGTGGGTGCACATAACCCCAATATATTCTTTGAATTCCCAGTGACACAATGGCACTGTACAGCAGTAGCAACAATTGTGGGTGCACGTAACCCCCATATATTCTTTGAATTCCCAGTCAGACAATGGCACTATATACCAGTAGCAAAAATTGTGGGTGCACGTAACCCCAATATATTCTTTGAATTACCAGTCAGAAACTGGCACTATATGGCAGTAGCAAGAAATGAGGGTATTTGTAACCCCAATATATTCTTTGAATTCCCAGTCAGACAATGGCACTATATACCAGTAGCAAAAATTGTGGGTGCACATAACCCCAATATATTCTTTGAATTCCCAGTGAGACAATGGCACTGTATAGCAGTAGCAAAAATTGTGGGTGCACGTAACCCCCATATATTCTTTGAATTCCCAGTCAGACAATGGCACTATATACCAGTAGCAAAAATTGTGGGTGCACTTAACCCCAATATATTCTTTGAATTCCCAGTGAGACAATGGCACTGTATAGAAGTAGCAAAAATTGTGGGTGCACGTAACCCCCATATATTCTTTGAATTCCCAGTCAGACAATGGCACTATATACCAGTAGCAAAAATTGTGGGTGCACGTAACCCAATATATTCTTTGAATTCCCAGTGAGACAATGGCACTGTATAGCAGTAGCAAAAATTTTGGGTGCACGTAACCCCAATATATTCTTTGAATTACCAGTCAGAAACTGGCACTATATAGCAGTAGCAAAAATTGTGGGTGCACATAACCCCAATATATTCTTTGAATTCCCAGTGAGACAATGGCACTGTATAGCAGTAGCAAAAATTGTGGGTGCACGTAACCCCCATATATTCTTTGAATTCCCAGTCAGACAATGGCACTATATACCAGTAGCAGAAATTGTGGGTGCACTTAACCCCAATATATTCTTTGAATTCCCAGTGAGACAATGGCACTGTATAGCAGTAGCAAAAATTGTGGGTGCACGTAACCCCAATATATTCTTTGAATTACCAGTCAGAAACTGGCACTATATGGCAGTAGCAAGAAATGAGGGTATTTGTAACCCCAATATATTCTTTGAATTCCCAGTCAGACAATGGCACTATATACCAGTAGCAAAAATTGTGGGTGCACGTAACCCCCATATATTCTTTGAATTCCCAGTGAGACAATGGCACTGTATAGCAGTAGCAAAAATTTTGGGTGCACATAACCCCAATATATTCTTTCAATTCCCAGTCAGACAATGGCACTATATACCACTAGCAAAAATTGTGGGTGCACTTAACCCCAATATATTCTTTGAATTCCCAGTGAGACAATGGCACTGTATAGCAGTAGCAAAAATTGTGGGTGCACGTAACCCCAATATATTCTTTGAATTACCAGTCAGAAACTGGCACTATATAGCAGTAGCAAAATTGTGGGTGCACATATCCCCAATATATTCTTTGAATTCCCAGTCAGACAATGGCACTGTATAGCAGTAGCAAAAATTGTGGGTGCACGTAACCCCCATATATTCTTTGAATTCCCAGTCAGACAATGGCACTATATACCAGTAGCAAAAATTGTGGGTGCACTTAACCCCAATATATTCTTTGAATTCCCAGTGAGACAATGGCACTGTATAGCAGTAGCAAAAATTGTGGGTGCACGTAACCCCAATATATTCTTTGAATTACTAGTCAGAAACTGGCACTATATGGCAGTAGCAAGAAATGAGGGTATTTGTAACCCCAATATATTCTTTGAATTCCCAGTCAGAAAATGGCACTATATACCAGTAGCAAAAATTGTGGGTGCACATAACCCCAATATATTCTTTGAATTCCCAGTGAGACAATGGCACTGTATAGCAGTAGCAAAAATTGTGGGTGCACGTAACCCCCATATATTCTTTGAATTCCCAGTCAGACAATGGCACTATATACCAGTAGCAAAAATTGTGGGTGCACATAACCCCAATATATTCTTTGAATTCCCAGTGAGACAATGGCACTGTATAGCAGTAGCAAAAATTGTGGGTGCACGTAACCACCATATATTCTTTGAATTCCCAGTGAGACAATGGCACTATATACCAGTAGCAAAAATTGTGGGTGCACGTAACCCCAATATATTCTTTGAATTACCAGTCAGAAACTGGCACTATATAGCAGTAGCAAAAATTGTGGGTGCACATAACCCCAATATATTCTTTGAATTCCCAGTGAGACAATGGCACTATATACCAGTAGCAAAAATTGTGGGTGCACGTAACCCCAATATATTCTTTGAATTCCTAGTCAGACAATGGCACTATATACCAGTAGCAAAAATTGTGGGTGCACGTAACCCCAATATATTCTTTGAATTACCAGTCAGAAACTGGCACTATATGGCAGTAGCAAGAAATGAGAGTATTTGTAACCCCAATATATTCTTTGAATTCCCAGTCAGACAATGGCACTATATACCAGTAGCAAAAATTGTGGGTGCACATAACCCCAATATATTCTTTGAATTCCCAGTGAGACAATGGCACTGTATAGCAGTAGCAAAAATTGTGGGTGCACGTAACCCCCATATATTCTTTGAATTCCCAGTCAGACAATGGCACTGTATACCAGTAGCAAAAATTGTGGGTGCACTTAACCCCAATATATTTTTTGAATTCCCAGTGAGACAATGGCACTGTATAGCAGTAGCAAAAATTGTGGGTGCACGTAACCCCCATATATTCTTTGAATTCCCAGTCAGACAATGGCACTATATTCCAGTAGCAAAAATTGTGGGTGCACTTAACCCCAATATATTCTTTGAATTCCCAGTGAGACAATGGCACTGTATAGCAGTAGCAAAAATTGTGGGTGCACGTAACCCCCATATATTCTTTGAATTCCCAGTCAGACAATGGCACTATATACCAGTAGCAAAAATTGTGGGTGCACTTAACCCCAATATATTCTTTGAATTCCCAGTGAGACAATGGCACTGTATAGCAGTAGCAAAAATTGTGGGTGCACGTAACCCCAATATATTCTTTGAATTACCAGTCAGAAACTGGCACTATATGGCAGTAGCAAGAAATGAGAGTATTTGTAACCCCAATATATTCTTTGAATTCCCAGTCAGACAATGGCACTATATACCAGTAGCAAAAATTGTGGGTGCACATAACCCCAATATATTCTTTGAATTCCCAGTGAGACAATGGCACTGTATAGCAGTAGCAAAAATTGTGGGTGCACGTAACCCCCATATATTCTTTGAATTCCCAGTCAGACAATGGCACTGTATACCAGTAGCAAAAATTGTGGGTGCACTTAACCCCAATATATTTTTTGAATTCCCAGTGAGACAATGGCACTGTATAGCAGTAGCAAAAATTGTGGGTGCACGTAACCCCCATATATTCTTTGAATTCCCAGTCAGACAATGGCACTATATTCCAGTAGCAAAAATTGTGGGTGCACTTAACCCCAATATATTCTTTGAATTCCCAGTGAGACAATGGCACTGTATAGCAGTAGCAAAAATTGTGGGTGCACGTAACCCCAATATATTCTTTGAATTACCAGTCAGAAACTGGCACTATATAGCAGTAGCAAAATTGTGGGTGCACATATCCCCAATATATTCTTTGAATTCCCAGTCAGACAATGGCACTGTATAGCAGTAGCAAAAATTGTGGGTGCACGTAACCCCCATATATTCTTTGAATTCCCAGTCAGACAATGGCACTATATACCAGTAGCAAAAATTGTGGGTGCACTTAACCCCAATATATTCTTTGAATTCCCAGTGAGACAATGGCACTGTATAGCAGTAGCAAAAATTGTGGGTGCACGTAACCCCAATATATTCTTTGAATTACCAGTCAGAAACTGGCACTATATGGCAGTAGCAAGAAATGAGGGTATTTGTAACCCCAATATATTCTTTGAATTCCCAGTCAGACAATGGCACTATATACCAGTAGCAAGAATTGTGGGTGCACATAACCCCAATATATTCTTTGAATTCCCAGTGAGACAATGGCACTGTATAGCAGTAGCAAAAATTGTGGGTGCACGTAACCCCCATATATTCTTTGAATTCCCAGTCAGACAATGGCACTATATACCAGTAGCAAAAATTGTGGGTGCACATAACCCCAATATATTCTTTGAATTCCCAGTGAGACAATGGCACTGTATTGCAGTAGCAAAAATTGTGGGTGCACGTAACCACCATATATTCTTTGAATTCCCAGTGAGACAATGGCACTATATACCAGTAGCAAAAATTGTGGGTGCACGTAACCCCAATATATTCTTTGAATTACCAGTCAGAAACTGGCACTATATAGCAGTAGCAAAAATTGTGGGTGCACATAACCTCAATATATTCTTTGAATTCCCAGTGAGACAATGGCACTGTATAGCAGTAGCAAAAATTGTGGGTGCACATAACCCCCATATATTCTTTGAATTCCCAGTCAGACAATGGCACTATATACCAGTAGCAATAATTGTGGGTGCACGTAACCCCAATATATTCTTTGAATTCCTAGTCAGACAATGGCACTATATACCAGTAGCAAAAATTGTGGGTGCACGTAACCCCAATATATTCTTTGAATTACCAGTCAGAAACTGGCACTATATGGCAGTAGCAAGAAATGAGGGTATTTGTAACCCCAATATATTCTTTGAATTCCCAGTCAGACAATGGCACTATATACCAGTAGCAAAAATTGTGGGTGCACATAACCCCAATATATTCTTTGAATTCCCAGTGAGACAATGGCACTGTATAGCAGTAGCAAAAATTGTGGGTGCACATAACCCCCATATATTCTTTGAATTCCCAGTCAGACAATGGCACTATATACCAGTAGCAAAAATTGTGGGTGCACTTAACCCCAATATATTTTTTGAATTCCCAGTGAGACAATGGCACTGTATAGCAGTAGCAAAAATTGTGGGTGCACGTAACCCCCATATATTCTTTGAATTCCCAGTCAGACAATGGCACTATATTCCAGTAGCAAAAATTGTGGGTGCACTTAACCCCAATATATTCTTTGAATTCCCAGTGAGACAATGGCACTGTATAGCAGTAGCAAAAATTGTGGGTGCACGTAACCCCAATATATTCTTTGAATTCCCAGTGAGACAATGGCACTTTATACCAGTAGCAAAAATTGTGGGTGCACGTAACCCCCATATATTCTTTGAATTCCCAGTCAGACAATGGCACTTTATACCAGTAGCAAAAATTGTGGGTGCACGTAACCCCAATATATTCTTTGAATTCCCAGTGAGACAATGGCACTATATGGCAGTAGCAAAAATAGTGGGTGTATATAGCCCCAATTCTATTGCTAGGGGACTTGCAGGGTATTTCTGGGGTGAAGGTGGGGGGGCACACCATTGGAACGGGTTTCGGGGGTATATATCGGGTATACGGGAATACACTGTCAGTGTATTCCATTCAGGATCCTGGGAAAGCTGGGTTGCGGCGATTGAGCCTGTCAGTGCCACGTTACACTGACAAGCTTCTCCCTGGAATTTAGCTCTTATAAGAGCTGTTGGTTGTCTTCTCCTTCCTATCCTAGCCTGTCCCTGCCTACCCAGAATCTAAGCCCTAGCTAACTGGACGGAAACCTCCGTCCCCGGTGAATTGCAAGCTCAGAATGACGCGAAGCTGGGCGTCGCTGTTCTTTTAAATTAGAGGTCACATGTTTTTGGCAGCCAATGGGTTTTTCCTACTTTTTTCAACGTCACCGGTGTCGTAGTTCCTGTCCCACCTCCTACATCAGAGCCGAGGGTGCGCTTGAACCCTTGTGCACACTCTGCTTCATCAAGCTAATAGAATGTATTGGCCAGCACTGATTGGCCAGAGTACGGAATTCGGCCAATCAGCGCTGGCCAATGCATCCCTATGGGAAAAAGTTTATCTCACAAAAATCACAATTACACACCCGATAGAGCCCCAAAAAGTTATTTTTAATAACATTCCCCCCTAAATAAAGGTTATCCCTAGCTATCCCTGCCTGTACAGCTATCCCTGTCTCATAGTCACAAAGTTCACATTCTCATATGACCCAGATTTGAAATCCACTATTCGTCTAAAATGGAGGTCACCTGATTTCGGCAGCCAATGACTTTTTCCAATTTTTTTCAATGCCCCCGGTGTCGTAGTTCCTGTCCCACCTCCCCTGCGCTGTTATTGGAGCAAAAAAAGGCGCCAGGGAAGGTGGGAGGGGAATCGAGTAATGGCGCACTTTACCACGCGGTGTTCGATTCGATTCGAACATGCCGAACAGCCTAATATCCGATCGAACATGAGTTCGATAGAACACTGTTCGCTCATCTCTAGTAGAAACCCATCACTGATAGATGGACTTTACAATTTGTTCAAAATGTGTGCTAAGAACCTCACTGACATCATATTAATGCACTTATCATGGGCAGAGAGCTATTGTAAAGTGTTGTATTGTCTCCTTGTCTTCAAGGGCATGTTATGTCTTCCCAATTTTCTGCTTTAGAGATGGTTGGGAAGTACAATTGATACCAACTAATAAGACTACTCAAGGACATCTACAAGTTATGGTCATAGATTATTAATTCCCTATAGTTACTTACATTGATGTTTCAGATTTGTTTTTCTTAAGAATATTAACTAAATAATCATTCCGTTGCTTTATATGTTTAGAGTATGATAGACTAATACGTCTTGTGAATACCTGAGACAATCAAAACAATTCATGTTAGACAATCTCAGCACAAAGAATTGTACAGTATTGATGTAGAAATAAGTTACAATAAAAGAAGGATCACATTTAATTGAAATAAATGTTTCTAAGAGTATGAAAGCAAAATTGCTTGAAGACATTTTGTTTATTTATTTGATCTGCGGTGGTAATTTTATTTGCTATCAATTATCATTTATATTTTAGCTAGCTGATTACATTTGCATTTTAAGGCAATGCATTTTCCTTACAAGGGATTCTATTGTACTCACAAAAGACATCAAGAAATTGAAAGTGATGGCGTGGAAAACAGTGTGTTCTAAAATTGGACTATTCAATTAAGGTGCCAAGAAAGAATGCAAGGAAATAATCTAGCAAAATTATTTGTGATTTATCTCCTTGGCAGCTAAATGACAAATACCTGTTACCCTAGTACTGCTCAGTGACATAGGCACAGCAGCATGTGCCCTAAATAACAAACATAGATGGATTAAGGTTACCTACCCTGAATTCTACATAATCTTTACAACTGTCCATGTCATTGATCATTTAGACAAAGGCCACAATTGAAGTAAATATAGGCTTCTCTTATAAGAGGCACCTGGGGAACAGAGAATGAAATTATACAGATAAATCTAGCAGTAAGTTTACAACCAAGCTATACGAGCCCTGCTTCGTGATTATGTTTTGTTATGCATATTTTATGTTCATCTTTTGCAGTGTCCTTGAGATATGTTCATAACAAGTTATTGTGTAGATTATAAAGAACTAAAACTGTATTCACACAGCACTAGGCCATTATAGTGACCTCCAATATGCCCTTATGCTAAACAGCTGTGGATAGAATAAAGAAACTGATGTAAATTTGTTTGCATTTTCTCTGTATATTATTTGCTACAATGTATGGGTAAGTGTATAATAGAAGTGTTGCTTCTCCTGCAGACAATTGGCTATAATGGTGGTGCCACTTGATGTACCTGGATGAGACAATAGTTGCTCCCAGTCCCCAGGTGTTTTTACTTCTTGATAGTTAAAGAGGACCTTTTATGAGTTGGGGCACATGCGGTTTCATATACCGCTAGAAAGCCAACAGTGTGCTGAATTCAGCGCACTGTTGGCTTTCACAATCTGTGCCACAGGTGAAGAGCTATCAGTGCCGGTACCGTAGCTCTTTACCATCAGAAGGGCGTTCCTGACAGTCAGTCAGACGCCCTTCTTCACAGCAGCGCTTATAATGCTGTACTGTGAGAGTGGGGAGGAACACCTCCCTCCCCTTTCACAACAGCGCATGCACTATGTTCGGGGACTCTGTTCCCCTCTCCTCATGGAAAATGCAGAGAGAAAAGCGCTACAAGCAGCTCTTTTCTCTGCGCATTTTACCGAGTGGAAACCATACGGGCCCAATTATACTCTATGGGGTGCACGGGTTTTCTAAGGTAACTGCTTTTTATACAGATTAAGTTTCCATTCAGGGGGTCACCAAGCAGACCCACCAAACGGAAGCCCAAACACAGATGTGAACTGGGACTAAATTAATTACATAGGGGTTCAAATCGTAATGGGCTATGGCTGTACAGTTTCCACTTGTTACATCTGTATGTCTTTATTTAAACATAGATGTTTTTTTTCTGCTGGATTCTATTTAAATCTGACAATAAATGTTGCCTGCTCCATTAGATGCCATGATTTTACCAAGTTATGTAACAAACCCATAATGCAGCATTGTATGGGCACATGTGTTGCATAATACAGATATCTTTGTGCTCTCATCTGAAATGGCTTGTCTCTAACCAGGCAACCCCTATAAAGAAATATAAAACAGTGATTATAGTAAAATATTTTACAATGCTTACCTGTCCCATATGGAAATACAGTAAGGTTTTCTGTTTTATTGGCTGTGCAATAAATGTATCCAAAATACATTACTTGAATTATCTCCTTGTCCTTTCCTTTTATGCGTCATACATTTCTAGAGCACCACTGCTGTACATATACAAAGTAGTGGACTCATCCAGAACATTCTTAATTGTTCTAACCAAATTTGTTAGATTGAACCAAAATACTGACAGATTACTACAGAATTTATGAAGAACAAATAAGTGCTATGGTTAAAGTAAATAATTAATTAAAAGTGAATTTTCATTAATATATTAATATTGAATTACATTAATAATTTTAATAATTAAAAAAAAAAAAAACCTAAGGTCCAAAATGCTACAAATTTTGTACTAAATAATAATAATAATAATAATAATAATAATAATAATAATAATAATAATAATAATAATAATAATAATAATAATAATAATAATAATACTAAGTCTTTATAATAGATGAAGCTATTTTCTTTCTAATCCAGAAGTCCAAGTACTCTGCATTAACATATTGTAATTACTTGTTAAGAGTCTGGTTCACTGCGGGCATCACTAGAAGAGCTTATTGCATTAACTGTTTTATATTAAACTCAATATTAAATCAAATGCCCATTAAAAACATTATCTTTATAAAACATCAATTAAAAACAGCAAAATACTGGGTGGATGCAACAATATACACCACTAGGGCAAGCTAGGAAATTGATAAACAGCTAAAGCACTGATAAACATTCTGTACATGGCAAAAAATGCAGCAATGGCCAAACAATGACTCAAATAGACAAAGTACATATAACTAAATATAATAAGAATAACATTCTACAATGGTCACAAAATAAGGTAAGTCTGGGGTTCACACCAGCAATTAAACTCCTTTCGGGTTTTCATCCTTGAATTCATTTAAAATTGTGGAGAGAGAAAAGCTGCATACCTTTTTGGGTGGAAACCAGGTGTACCCCATTATAGTCTATGGGTCTGCGGGTTTACATGGGTAACTGCTTTTATAAGCGGATTAGTTTTGTGTTCAAGGGGTCCCCAAGTAGACCCACTGAACAGAGACCCGGACGCAGATGGGAACCTAGCCTAAACTAGCTGGCACCTGTTATGTTGTGCTAATACCACTGTGTAAATAATGTATACCACCAAGGCAATCTGGTACTTAAAGGGGCTCTATCATTGGAAAAAGTAATTTTTAACTAAGCACATACATACATAGCCTTTAGAAAGGCTATTCCACATGTACCTTTTGTATGTAAATTCCCTCAGTGGTTTTTGAATGAGCCCGTTTTTTATTCATATGCTAATGAGCTTCCAGCCAGCACAGGAAGTTCCCAGCAGCCTCCTCTCTGCTATTCTCTCCTATCTGTGTGTGCAAACAGGAAGCAGGAAGTCATCAGCAGCAACAGCCATACATACATAGGAAACAATAGGCAGAGGGTGCAGGATCAGACTTCTGAGGTGCACCAAGAGGCTTATTAGCACATTAATAAAAATGGACTCATTCAAAAACCACTGAGGCGATTTACATACAAAAGGTAGGTGTGGAATAGCCTTTCTAAAGGCTATGCAAGGATGTGCTTAGTTAAAAATTACTTTTCACAATGATAGTGCCCCTTTAACCCCTTCCCGACATGCACCGTAATAGTACGGCGCATGTCGGGTCTGTAACTATGGCGACCGCCCGGGAGCCGGGCGGCCGCCATAGCCGCCAGGTGTCTACTGCTTTAAGCAGTAGACAACTGGCTCTAATGCCTCCGATCAGTCCCCGGACCGATCGGAGGCATTAACCCCTCCGGCGCCGCAGTCAAAGGCGCTGGAGGCGCCATTTTCCCGGCGGCGCATGGGCGCCGCCATTTTGCCCGGGATCGCCGGCTCCTGGAGCATGCTCCAGGGCCGACGTCATGTTGCCATGACAGCCGGGTTACCTGTACAAGGCTCTCAGGCTTGTCTGCAAATTGTCTCTTTTGCAGGCTGGTCTATGCAGCCTGCAAAAGAGAGGATGATTTTTTGCAATGCATTAGCATTGTAATGCATTGCATTAGTGATCAGACCCCCTGGGGTTCAACACCCCTAGGGGGTCTAATAAATGCAAAAAAAAACTTATATAAAAAAAGATATAAAAAGTATTAAAAGTTCAAATCACCCCCCTTTCCCTAGAACACATATAAAAGTAGTTAAAAACTGTGAAACATATACATGTTAGGTATCCCCACATCCGAAATCGCGCGCTGTACAAATCTATAAAAATATTTTTCCTGTTCGGTAAACGCCGTAACGGGAAAAATAGTCAAAAGTGCCAAACCGCCGTTTTTTCACTGTTTTGATTCTGATAAAAATTTGAATAAAAAGTGATCAAAGCAATAACATTTCCCGAAAATGGTAGAACTAAAAAGTACACCCGGCCCCGCAAAAAAAGACGCCCTATGCATCCCCGTACACTTACGTATAAAAAAGTTACGGCCGTCGTTAGAAAAACATTTTTTTAACACAGTTTTGGATTTTTTTTAAGGGGTCAAAATGTAAATAAAACCATATAAATTTGGTATCCCTGGAACCGTACCGAAACACAGAATATAGGGGACATGTCATTTTGGCTGCACAGTGAATGCCGTAAAACCAAAGCCCGTAAGAAAGTCGCAGAAATGCATTTTTTCTTCAAATCCACCCCATTCTGAATTTTTTTCCTGCTTCCCAGTACATTATATAGAATAATTAATGGTGGCATCATGAAGAAAAATTTGTCCCGCAAAAATTAAGTCCTCATATGGCTCTGGGAGTGGAGAAATAAAAAAGTTATGGGGTTTAGAAGGAGGGGAGTCAAAAACGAAAAACGAAAATCAAAAAATGCCATCGGCGGGAAGGGGTTAAGCCCCAACAGTTACATTTTAATATAATGGCCCTTTCATGCTAACTGCTCATTGGAGTGTCACATACAGACCGGCCTGGCAGGATATCTGGTCTTGTGATTGCAGGAAGTAAATAGTCTCACTCCTATACACACATATCTATATAATATACTGATAACACCTCCATAAACAATATATTCACT
Organism: Leptodactylus fuscus; assembly: GCF_031893055.1. Lineage (NCBI taxonomy): Eukaryota > Metazoa > Chordata > Amphibia > Anura > Leptodactylidae > Leptodactylus > Leptodactylus fuscus. Next base: position 72,855,802 of record NC_134268.1, on the reverse strand, counting down.
AATGATCTATACATGAACAATATAATTCAGAAAGGATATAGCACAGGTGGACTTCTTACATCACACTTCCTTCTTCTTGTTACCATATCAGAGACCAGGATATCTGAGCAGTCTGATGCAGACAGGTGTCTCATGAACATTGCAGCATGTTGCGAGTTAAGGGATAATAATTGGTGCAAGACACATGGGGCATAGCATTTTGGAAATTACTTGGAAATTTGGGTTTTCAAGGTCAACAGTGTCTCGGGTGGACCTGCAATATCGCAGAGACAAACATTAGCAGCCGTGTAAACCGTTGCGCGATTTACCACGAGTGTTCGATGAACGGTCATCGTGTTACCTCCGCAGAGTCTTATGGGGCTCTTGACGGTCTACTGTGAGTCAAATCACCACTGATTTGAATGTGGGGCGCCAGGACCCCATTTCCACCAGGACTGTACACTGCACTGCATAGGCTTCAACAGTGAACTCCTGACCCATCTCCTTTTGCTGGTGCCACAACACAGAGATCGAAGACTGGCATGGGCCCGCGAACGTCGTCATTGGACCATTGAACAGTGGCGGCATGTGGCATGGTCCGATGAATCACAGTTCCAGTTGTACAGAGCCGATGGGCATGTGGTCAATGCCCCATGAAGCCATGGATCCTGCATGCCAACAGGGACATGTCCAGGTGGGAGGTGACTCCATCATGGTCTGGGCCTTGTTCACATGGTCACAATTGGGCCCCAATTTTCTGGTGCATGCATCAATGACTGATGCTCGATACATGCAACTTATGGCAGACCATCTGCACCCCTTTCTGGCATTGGAGCTCCCTGATGGGGGTGCTGTGTACCAACAGGACAATGCAGCATGTCATCGCTCGTTGGTGGCATGGGACTGGCTTAATGGAGAGACCAGTAACTTCACAACCCTTGATTGGCCTGCCCGCTCGCCTGACCTCAACCCCATAGAGCATTTATGGGACACTGTGGATACCAGTGTCTGCTGCATGGACCCAGCGCCAACTATACAGGACCAATTGTGGGCTGCAGTACAGACCAATATCCCTCCAGAACTCTTCCAACACCTTGTGGAGTCTATGCCTTGTCGTCTTGCTGCAGTTATCAGGGCTTGTGGAGGGGCGACCTGTTATTAATGGTGCATCCAATAGCTTCCCATGACTTTGGCCACTCAGTGTTTATAGTATACTCTCCAACATTTTTTTGTTCCAGATGTATATTATACTGCCAACTGTATATAAAAATATTATTTAAACTGAGCCTTATTCCTTCCACTGAAGTACATGTTTAGAAGATTCTCTGGTATATTTTGTCCACTGTTGGAATTTCTTCTCTAGCCTCCACCATTCCTAAACAATCAGTGATCTTTGTTTCAGAACCCACTATGCTAATTTGGCTTTCTACTGTCAGGTTGATGGTCTTGGGCTAGAGCAGATATTCTAAGACTGCCCACCTGACAGTACAGAGCCTAAGTAGCTTGCTGGATATTGAATTTAACTTGATGGGGTCTACAGATAAAATTATAACTGGGAGCTTCTAGTGTTAACTACCATGGCACTTCAGTACATACATGGTACTATTTCAATAGAATATCTATTTACTAAGTAGCAGTGTGCCAGTGAAAAATTAGGACATCAAAAGTAGGTAAAAAAAGTAAAAAATCAGTCATCAGTAATTGTAGGCAAGGTATTTCTTACTGTCAGGTCATTGATAGACTGAAAAATCGTAGATGGCCATAGATCAGAAGACCAAAATATAAAAAGAAAGCAGGAAATCCATATTAGAAGCACTGAATAAAGAACAAGGGACTCCAATCAGCAAAAGTACTGTGAAAGGAAGGCTGGCTAGTCATGTCAAATGATGATTAGCAGTCTATAACCACTTCTTAGGGAGAGAAGTAAGGCCAAATGCCAGAAGATCACATATCAGCATTTCACAGTAGTGTAGATCACAGGAAAAAGTCCTACATACTGATAAATGACTGTAGCAGAAAACCACACATAAGGAAAAGAACAGAAGAGAGAATAATTCCAAAGTATATCAAAATATATATATATCAAATATGTTGGTAATAATGTCAGACTACAGACTCACAAAGAGTATTCTAGTCTCTAAAGCTAATATACTCTCTAGGTTCTATCTTTTCAGAAGCAGAATAATGGCGCCAAAAAATCCAACAAAGCAACAAAGCTTACATTAGGTTCACACTGGCATTCAGGGACCCACTTGGGGACCGCCCGTGAATGGAAATCTATAATGAAAAAGGCAGAAAAATGCGTTGAGCATTTTTTAAGTGGATTCTGGGAAGGAAACCCCAAACGTAGATGAAACGCAGGTGGGAACCTAGTCTTAGTAGTAATTGGTTTAAAGAAGATTTCTAAGACTGAACTATTATTAGTATAGGTGATCAATATCTGATCAGTAGGGGTCTGACTCCTGGGACCACCACAGATCAGCTGTTTGAAGAGACCACAGGATTTGTGTTAGTGCTATGGCCTCTTCCCTGAATACCATGCACAGCGCCATACATTATGTAAAGACTCTGTCTGGTATTTCAGCTTAGCCCATTTACTTGAGCTCAGCACTGTGGCCTCTTTAAACAGCTGATCTTTCAAGGTTCAGGGTTTCTGATCCTTGCCAATCAAATACTGATTGCCTATTCTAAAGATAGGTCATCTATATGTATGTCCTGGAAAACCTCAACAAACAAACAAAAAAAAAATCGAGGTACTATATATTCACTCTACCGTCTATATTCATGATATTAAATCATCTTTCCATTTAAGCTGCCCCTATCTGATATATTAAAAGTTATTTACTCTTGGAGATTTGGATATCTGAGATGAGTGAAGTGTGTATAGTATGTGTGTCAGATGGTTATGTCAGGTGTTCATGGCAGGACCTGCAGGTTTTTCAGTACTTTAATATGAGCTATCCTCAACCTATTCACCATATCGGTAGGGGCCTGACTCCTGGCTCTCTACTTTGGAACAGATACCAGAATGGGCACAGCTCTATGAATTTGGATAATTTAGTAAATCTGGCGTTTTCTATGTCTGAATCTATTTCCCCACTGGTGTAAGATGCATCAGAATCATTAAGAGTCTTCTGTGTGGTAGCAGGAAAAAAAAAAAAAAACTATCTCAGCCAGTAAATCTGATCTTGACTCTGCTTTGCCCAATGTTTTGCTACTATCTTTCCACAGAGCACTGCTCCTACTGTCTTGAGGCCTGGAGCCACAAGGGTGTTCCCTTACTAGCCTCTTTGTATAGTCTTTCTGTCATTTCACATTCTTTGTCCATTTTTTTTGCCTTACTCTCTTTCAGGAACAGAAGAGCATTAGACCCCATTATAGACAATGGGAACTTCAGGCCTACATTGATGTCTGTTATTGTAAATATATGTTATATTATTACCAATATATGTTCTAACAGAGCAGAGCAGAAGACACTGCTGATATGTCCAGTGATATAAATGGTACATGGTACAGTAGGTTAAGGGGCCAGAAGCTTCACACATTTGACTAACATTTACTCCTAGAAATAGCCTCAATGGAAACAAGTTTGGATAAAGTCATCAATGCCTATAATCAGGGGCAACATGGTGGCTCAGTGGTTAGCACGGTAGCCTTGCAGCGCTGGAGTCCTGGGTTTGAATCCTACCAAGGAACAACATCTGCAAGGAGTTTGTATGTTCTCCCCGTGTTTGCGTGGATTTCCTCCCATAGTCCAAAGACATACAGATAGGGAAATATGTAGATTGCGAGCCCTATATGGGAACTCACAATCTACTGATAGGGAAATATGTAGATTGCGAGCCCTATATGGGAACTCACAATCTACATATAAAAATGCTTATAATCAGTCTACAGAACGTAATAAACTACAGATAAAACCCACCATAATAGTTACTTCTAACAAGACCAGAACACCAAAGCGTGTAATGACATATACAGTATATTTCACCATGAAGAATTAAGCATTATGTGCGGATGGATATCTGTACTTGAAACTGACATATGTATTTCCATTCTATGAAGGTCACTGTTGTCCAAATCAGCGCTTACAAATGCTTTTACAAATGAAGCATGCAAGCGGAGAGGAGAATTTTCTTGAAACCAGCAATTTGGCTGTCTTTTTATTGCAATCTCAAAGGAGTAAAAGCAAACACGGAGTTAGACATTACACTGAAGAAATCATGAGGCAACGAGATGATTGACACCTTCTTTCAAATAAGACAAAAAAAGCTCCTTCTTGACTACTTATGCATGCGTGTTAGCACAGACAATAATTATGTGATGCTCAGGTCATACGAGACAGAACGCATAATTAATCTGAGAACAGAGCATTTGCATAATGGCTACTTCCAGTTTCCAGTATGATCTAATAGGTGAAATCATACTGAGGAGCTCTAGTTTCACTGTCACTGTGTAATAGAAGATAATAGAACATAAAGCTTTCTTAACACCTTTGATATTTTCAAGAATTGAACCAGGTAGATCTCTTGTTTTCTTCTCGGTTATACCTTCATTTCACAAGGTTAAACTTCTGGGCTAAAATAATAGAAGGATTTTCCGGGTGAAATGGAAATTTAGAGTCATTTCTGGTACATAGGTAATATAGAGCCATTGCCTCTGCCCTTGATAATATTATTTTGAGCAGTCACTTGCAAAGCAATTGAAGCCGACTGTGCATCATCCTTGGCAATAAATGGGGAAACGTTATGGGTCAGCAATGTACTGAATCTAACACTAAATCCATTTCCACTTTTGCATCTGTCAGCATGTAATGGGGTTATTTGTTTTGTTTTACCTGCTCATATTTCATTTCACTAAATGAGCTTTTCTTGCCAGTGGACATTTGATGCACAAAGGTTATCTTAAGTTCTTACAGTCCTTTAGAACAGTTGCGATGCCAACATAATTTGGTGGTCATTAGGGTTGAGCCAATCTTGAGATTTCAGGATCGATTTTAAAATCCGATTTCCGATCATTTTCCATTCAAACTCGATCCCAATTCCGATCTTAATGTAAGTCAATGGGATTTTTTTTTAATGATCAAATGATCAGATTTTAAAAATGATCCTGATCACTACACAGCGTGGAGTCCAGAAATTGAAGCCTCCACGCTGTGTAGTGATAAAAAAATCCGCCGGCTACTTATTCCCCCCCACACACACACACACACTTACCTGCACAGAAATGCTGCTGCCTCCTCTCCCGATGTGTACGCCGCTCCCCGGAGCTCCAGGTCATTGTTCTCTTCTCTCCTCTCTCTCATCGCACGCCAGCAGAGTGCTGTGCACGCCCCCGCCTCCCAGGCTAGTGTGACTGATGCTGGGAGAAGGCGGGGCTTGTTGTGGCTTAGGATAGTATAGGCGGGTACAGGGCGGGGAGACATGAGTGCATCACTCACGTCTCCCCTCCCTGTACCTGCCCACACTCTTCTAAGCCACAAAAGCCCCACCTACTCCCAGTAGTAACACTAGCCTAGGAAGGCGGGGGCACACATAGCGCTCTGCCGGCATGCGGAGAGAGAGAGGAGAGAACAATGTCCCGGAGCTTCGGGGAGCGGCAGCGGTTCTGTGCAGGTAAGGATGAGCGATTGGGATCAGAATTCCGTTCCCGATCTTTTTAGACGGGATCGGAACCCGATCGCAATCATGAAATTTACTCGATCGCTGAACGGGATCCGATCTTTTCCGATCCCGATCGCTCAACCCTAGTAGTCATGTATCATGTCCTGCCATGGTGGTCAAAAATGATTGTATTAATATTAGTAGGTTCACTTTGTTCCCTATTTTATCCCTTCTAGATGAAATCACTTAAGTGAGAAAACACTTATTACTTTTCACAACCGAGGTTTAGCAACAAATTAAATAGAAAATTACATAAATCAATGTTACATAAGATACATCATTTAATTAAATTACACATAGGAAACAATTTCTTTATTTAGTGTTAATACATTACTGTCCAATTACTATCTTATGTCCACCCCCAGAGGCAGACTAGAGAAAGCAAACCATATGCTTCTGAGAGGATCCACACACCAAAGAGACCTAAAATTGATGTTTGAAACTCATAAAGGTCACTTTTATGCTCATTTTAGAACAAAAGACTTTCTAAGCAAGATAACGGATTTCCAGGGACATTCCATGCTAGATCCACATTGCACACATACTGTCAGTGAGTCACATTTCTCTGTATCCTATATCCTAAGAGGTTGTGCGACAGACTTGTGCAATGGTCAGTCTTCCAGAGATAATTAACCCCCTTAGTGCCTTGAAAACACCTCCAATGTACTCACTGTGTGAATGTTACAGAATGTATCTGTAAGGGAATTGCTATAGGAGCAATTCCCCTGTAGCTGCTGGTGAACCCTGGTGGGAGGGGCAAAATAGACAGAGAGCCCTAAGCTGAAACCCCCTGCTGTACCTTCCTGTTTGCCAGTCCTATCCTAAGCAATAGGCCGCAACTGGTCAACAGGCCCTTCCTATATAAGTGACAACACAGAACAAAGACAAAACAAACAACAAACGGAGGTTAGCTAGCCAAGGGTTCAGTAGCAGTCAAGCAATGCAGTGCAGAATCAAAATCCAAGAGAAAAGTCAATAGGGAATGCCAGAGGTCAGCAATAATAGTAGCAGAAGAGGAGCTTAGCAGGTACAAAGTCACAATAGCCAGCAAGACCATCTCCTGTATATAGAAAGCCCATGACCTGCCCAAGGCTTGATTGGAATACAGGCTGTCAGTCACACAGGCAAGGCTAGAATTTACTATTTGATGGACATAGGGAACAAGGTGCAGGAGATGGTTATGGTGGAAATTAAATTACAGAGATAGATAGAGCAGTGTTCACATATTGCAACGAAAAACACTAAGCAAGGAATCGAACTGAACTCGCTGTGCTGCAGCGTGCGAGTGTAGGGTGGTGCAGAAAGCCGAACAGGCAGATACGTTACAGTATCCTTGATTTATCAATTAAATCAACCAATCAGATGACCTTATTGATTTGTGGTTGTCTCTCTCACAGAGTGAGACTGGACTTTGGGAATAGTAGTACCTGAAATGTTCACAGTCTCTAGGAACTCTACTAATTCCTCCAGTTCCTGAGCTGGTGCAGTGCAGAAGCAGTCTGCAGGGTACCTGATGGTGGTGGTAGGCTATCCCCTGGGGAACATCCTAGCTGTCAGGGCCCCTTCACACGGAGTTTACGCTCCGTATATTCTGTCTATGCTGCATGTATTCTGTCCATTTTACACGTGTAAAATGCAGTTACCCATTGAGTTCAATGGCTTGTTCGTATAATGCGCGTTATACAAACAAGCCATTGAACTCAATGGCTAACTACATTTTACACATGTATTTTTACACGTGTAAAATGGACAGAATACACGCAGCGTAGACAGAATACATGGAGCGTAGACAGAATACACGGAGCATAAACTCCGTGTGAAGTGGCCCTCAGCCTTCCTGACCCTGATGGGAATTGGATTGCCCATGATGTTTGTGCAGGAATAAGAAATTAGCTTTGTAGAAACAGGGTAACTTGCAACATTACCTGATGTAGAACACAGTACAGTACAGTTTCCACAAATGAATATACTGTACACTTCTTGTAACATCACTGTGAGTCGGAGCTGAGTTAGCAGTTGGTACACCTGGTCGGAAGTCTGCACTCCGCTTACTAAGGCTGGACTTACTATTCTGTGTGCCAATTTCCTGCTCATACAGAAAGTCCCTGAGCACTCTGAGGACCATATGTAGCACTTATCCACAAATTTCAGGCCGGCACACACTCCTTGATTTTTCTTTAGCCTAACGGGGGTAATTTTATTTTTCCTTTGCATGTCTCAGGCCCAGTCTGGAGTTGCTGGATAATCTCCAGGCCAGTGAGGGACCTAACTCAGTCTCAGTCATTCTCCAAAGGCTATAAGACTGCTAGTGACTGGTAGCCACCTCCTTTCCAAATAGAACATTAAAACCATTGTTCTTGGATGTTAATATGTCTTAATACAGCTTAGTGACAGAGTCATCATCTCAAGACATACTTGTTGAGGATAAAATTGGTGACTATAAATGTAATTGTAATTTCTGTAAGACTTCTTCTAATAAACAACATTAATCAATATTAGTAAATATCAATAGTTCTTATATAATTTTGGCAAGAAAATAAAATTGTTTTTTTTTTTTTGCATAATATCCATGTGTTTTATATAATAATCGGATGACTGGCCATATTAAAGGGGCTCCATCAGCAAAATCATGCTGATAAAGCCCCACATATGCGTGAATAGCCTTTAAAAAGGCTATTCAGGCACCGTAAATGTTATATTAAACTACCCCCCAGTTTTAAAATAATACCCTAAAAAAGAATGTGATCTACTTATGCATTGTGCACGCTGGGCGGGCATTCAGGGTGCGCTGTCTTCTTCATCCACGCCTCCTCTTCCTCCGATGTCCTCCGGTCCCGTCCTCCTCCGGCGCTCACGAACTGACATTGATAAAAAAAAATGGCCTGGGCGCATGCGAAGTAGCATGTGGCTGCTACTACGGCTACTGCGTATGCGCCCATGCCATTTTTTTTTATCAATGTCAGTTCGCGAGCGCCGGAGGAGGACGGGACCCGGGGACATCGGAGGAAGAGGAGGCGTGGATGAAGAATGCCCGCCCATCATGCACGATGCGTAAGTAGATCATATTCTTTTTTAGGGTATTATGTTAAAACTGGGGGGGTAGTTTAATATAATGTTAGTTGTGCCTGAATAGCCTTTTTAAAGGCTATTCACGCATATGTGGGGCTCTATCAGCATGATTTTGCTGATAGAGCCCCTTTAAGTGAGCAGAAGTCTCAGTCAGCAATAACACAGCAAGTGCACATTGTAACTGACCTGGCCATGTATCATGTTTATTGCAATATCAATTATATATTAGATAAGTGAATAAGGAAGGAAACTATAATTGTCAAATATCCTTTACCGGTGAAAAGTGCATAGTAGACTGAGGATGATTAGATAGTCATATGGTATGTAATAGGCATTCTCACATGGCTGACATCTCCAATCTTGTAAAACTTGCAATCATCTAGAGAGACATGAAAGTCATTTATCTTCAGGCTAAAATACTATAATAGCGGTGCCCTTGCCTGCCCTTCAAGATCAAAAAAGATTAGAAAATTGAGGTGCTCACATCAACATTTATTAACCCTTTAGACTCTGCACATTTACAATCGACTCTACTAGACAGGATCTCTTTGTCCTTCGATACGAGCATCAATATCTTGGTTAGATTGATCTAACTAGTATGTGAAGTATTGTAGAGACCTAAGTACATGGCGATATAAGATAATAATGCCATAATAAAACTTGAACTGACTGAAGTATTCTTAAGGGCACTTCTCATTGATACAGTGAATGGGGTAGTGTCGGTAGAGTCATCTTAGTATCATTAGACCACAGGATTTAGTGACAGATGACAGCTCTACTGTACTGCTGGAGGCCTAGATAAGCTAAAAGCTAGACACCTATGGTAGTGACGTCTTTTTCTTCAGAACGAAAGTCCAAACTTGTTGAAATACCACATGCCCAATTTTTTTCCACCCCAGATATGCTGATTGAGCGTCAGCCAAACATTTTAGCAGTCTTGCTAAAATTGGCAGGTATAAGCAGTGTACCATTATCAGAACAGAAAACCAAATCAATTCTCTCTAGGCTGCGCTGATGAAGTCCAAAGAGACAGAAACGGTGCCGTCCGTAGCTGAGAAATTGATTTGGTTATAACCTCGCATCATGCAGTGAAGACTTCTGGGAAGTTGGGCATGTTGTTCAGGGTACTTGCTATAGAGGACAGCATAACAGAGGCACTGTCTCCCTGTTTACATCTTGGGAGACAGATTTGCATATTCTTCCCAGAACAGAGGAGAAATTCAAGCTAGATAGCTGCCCCATAGTCATGTACAGAAAACAGAATAAAAGGTCTAAAATCACAAAATAGAAATAGGTTACAAAACAAGCAATATATGTTACTATATGGTTTTAAGAAAATAAAAAAGCTAATACCTACCCTTAAAGAGATATTAGACCCTACCTTAAAGGATCTGAAAAAAAAGCAAGCAGACAAATTTGTCTTTGATGGTATCTTTATAATAAAAAGCAATAACAAACCAGGAAAATAATATGCATATATTAAGCCGCGATTCAGACTAGAATATTGTTCTATTGATGTCTTGTTTTATATTATTTTTTTCTCTGCAAAAGTGAGGCACGTGTACAGGACAGTTGGGAGTTACGGTATGCCAAATTCTGTCTCCTTGTCTCCAACTTATATGTCAAGCTTACTACAAAAACCCTGCAAAATCAAGCTAGGGCTTATTTTTGGGGTAGGGCTTATTATGTGAGAAAACAGGGCACCATGGAGACACCTAGGAATAGGAACTGTATGCACAAAAAGGTATGTAAAATAATTGAAAATATTTGTAAGGATGATATTGAAAAACACAAAAATGGCTGCAAAATAGTTTTTTTTTATATAAAAATTACAATGACTATAAAATCAAATATTAACCCCTTAAGGACCAGGCCATTTTTTGGTTTCGCATTTTCGTTTTTCCCTCCTCACATTTCAAGAGCCATAACTTTTTCAATTTTCAGTTCACAGAGTCACATGATGGCTTATTGTTTGCGGGACAAATTGTACTTTGTAATGGCACCATTCAATATGCTGTGCAATGTACTGGGAAGCTGGAAAAAAATTCAGAATGAGGTGCAATTGGAGAAAAAATGCATTTGCGCCATTTTCTTATGGGTTTAATTTTTACAGCATTCACTGTTTGGTACAAATGACATGTTACCTGTGTTCTACGTGTCAGTACAAACGCGGTGATACCAAATTTCTATAGTATTTGAAATGTTTTGATACTTTTAAAAAAATGATAAACTTTGCAAAATAGAAAAAAAAATTTGTGTCATCATGTTCTAACACCTGTAACTTTTTCATATTTCCATGTATGGAGCTAGTTGTGGTGTCTTTTTATGCGGGACAAGATGTCGTTTCTATTGATACCATTTGGGGAAAGATCCGATGGTTTGATCACTTTTTATTCAATTTTTTATAGGAGGCAAAGTGTTAAAAAAAACGCTTTTTGGCTGTTTTTATTTTTTTTGCCGCTACGCCGTTCGCAGTACGGGATAAATGTTTTAATATTCTAATAGTTCAGGCATTTTGGAGCGCAGGGATACCTAATATGTTTATGTTTAATGTTCTTTAATTACTTTTATAGCTAATCTAGGGAAAGGGGGGTGATTTGAACTTTTATATTTTTTTTATTTTTTTAATACTTTTAAAAACTTTTTTTTTTCTTCTGTTACATTTATGATCAGACCCCTTAGGTACCTTGAAACCTAGGGGGTCTGATCGCCCATACTATTCACTGCAATACTACAGTACTGCAGTGAATAGCAAAATCGCAGCACTTCTATTAGACGATGCCTCTGTTACAGCTTATTTTTTATATATATATATTATTATTGTCATATCCTTGAGCTTTTGTTTAAAATGCTGAACCGTATTCCTGTTCATGAGACAGGGTGGACATATATTGCAGTGCTGAGGTTAGTAAATTCTCTATAAAGGACCCCACATGATATGAGGCCATTTCAGGACACAAGCCTGGAAGCCTTCAATAGGCTTCCGGCTGTCATAGCAACCGATCACCGCCCTCATGTGACGTTCAGGAGGGCGGCGATCGGGAAAACATGGCGGCGCCCATGCCGCCTGCGCTGTTTACACGCTGCGGTCGCGTTTGACCGCAGTGTGTAAAGGGTTAACAGCAGCGATCAGCTCGGGCACCGACCGCTGCTGTTATTGGCAGGTCCTGGCTGTATTATACAGCCGGCATCTGCCGTGTATGGAGCGAGCTCAGCGTGTGAGCTCGCTCCATACATCCCCATGCGACCCATGACGTACAGTTACGTCAAGGGTCGCTAAGGGGTTAAAATGACAATAACACTTTGCTACAACATTTAATTGTCAAAAGAAGAGTAATTTCATTATACAGTCTTTAAAGAGAGACTCACTCAGGTATGTTTTGCACAGTGGTTAGCTGAGAGTGTCAGAGGCCTAGAATGAATATTTTTCCTCTCTGAAATCTGTTTGTAGAAGAAATTACCATCTTTGCTGCTGTGTCTCTGAAATATTTCATTTCATGCGTGGCAGTTTTGTATATCCCGTTGCAGAATGGATAGATCATTTTGCCTTTGTTCAGTTAGTATTTGTGTATAACTTGATTATTTAGAAAAGCTTCTCCCGCGGTCGATCCGGCCAGACATCATATTTTATTCATTGTAATTGTATGGCTCGATATTTTCTAAACAGGCTTTTAAATTCCAAAGAAGAAATATGAGGATGTTATAGTGAGAATATCAAAGTGTCACAGCCCGACAAGATCTGAAATTTACTTGGTATAAATTAGTAGTAGTATGCTTTTGTATCTATAGTTTTATATCTTTACTATCCAATACGTATTTAAGTAACAAACCACAAGCATATTGTAAAGAGATATGGAGTTTCTCAAGATTTAACAATGAAGGGATCTTCCTGGGACCTGTGACTTCACACATTCACAGATAACTTATGGCTTTTCATGTTTTATTTTTTTTATTTTTTAATACATCACCATTCTGGTCCAGACACCATGTTAGATCTTGCAGCTTAGCCCAATTCTCTTTGGATAGACTTAGAGGTGTGATAGAGAAAAAAATCTTCATCCATTCTCAGAGCTGTCACATTTTCTGCATAGGAAACTGTTACAGCTTATTTTTTATATATATATATTATTATTGTCATATCCTTGAGCTTTTGTTTAAAATGCTGAACCGTATTCCTGTTCATGAGACAGGGTGGACATATATTGCAGTGCTGAGGTTAGTAAATTCTCTATAAAGGACCCCACATGATATGAGGCCATTTCAGGCTAACTTTATATGTCCTAGCACCATCCACATGTTAAAGGACACGACTGGTGATGGCTCAAAGTTTTATGTTTGTGTAATGACAATCACCTCTATTACAAAATTGTCTGATCACTGTATAAGCAATGCTACCTGCAATGCTGCCCCTGCTACCTCTTGTGTCACCCCCTCTACCTCATAGATTGTAAGCTCTTGTGAGCAGGGTCCTCAGTCCCATTGTGTGAAATGACTTTCTTTGTAATGTATATTTTTGTCTGTATTTGAACCCTACAAATTGTACAGTGCTGCGGAATATGTTGGCGCTATATAAATAAAATGTATTATTATTATACATTATTTTTAGATATATCACAGAAGAATATTGGAGAGTGCCACGATCTCTACCATGATTAGTAGATTTAACATAAAGAGAAAGAAAGGGAAAGAAATAGTATTTTATAGATGTATTATATAGATATGTGTACAAGCAGCCAAATAGAAGTACACTCACTTTGAATGGTTGTGCTACTTAGGGCACAACACATCATAAGGCCGGGGCCCAACTCGGCATAAGCACTGTCGGCTTTCCCATTCTGGGCCCGGTGTGAAAAGCTTACGGTCCCGGTACTGTAGCTCTTCTGTGGTCAGAAGGGCGTTTCTGACGTCCTTCTTCACAGCACAGCCAATCGCGCTGTGCTGTGAGAGCCGGGAGGAACGCCCCCTCCCTCCCTGATAATGCTCGTCTATGGACGAGTACTGCGAGCAGATGGAGGGGGCGTTCCTCCCTTCTCACACTCTACAGCGCGATTGGCTGTGCTGTGAAGAAGGACGTCTCTGGCTAACTGTCAAAAACGCCCTTCTGACCATAGAAGAGCTACGGTACTGGACCGTAAGCTCTTCACACTGGGCCCAGATCGGGAAAGCCGACAGTGCGCTGAACTCAGCGCACTGTCAGCTTTCCGGCAGTATATAGAACTGCCTGTGAGCAAAATGGTGAAAGGTCCTCTTTAAATACTGTGAAACACATACATATTAGGTATCCCTGTCTCCACAAGTGGGCAAGCTTGTTGTTGCCCTTCCATTAAAGAAAAAAAAAGCCCACAATGGTCACCGGAATAACTTGTAACTGACAACATTGTTAATAAATAAAAATTTACATATAGTCAATTCATTAAAATAGGAAATTGATTTTGAAATGTGGTTCAACAGAATAACTTTAAAAAACAAACCAATAAAACTGGTCAGGACAAGAATGATGAAACCCCTAGAGAAGATTGAAAATAATTTGACCATAAGGACGTGATAAACTAAGATGTCTCCTGTAATTAATATGACACTTGTAATCAGTCAGTCTGCCTGCTTAAAGTAGTCACTGTGCTGTTTGGTGACATGGTGTGTACCATGCTCAATATGGACCAAGGAAAGCTATGGAGAGAGTTTTTCTGAAGATTAGAAAGAAAAATATAGACAAACATGTCAAAGGTAAAGTTTATAAGACCATCAACTAACAGCTTGATGTTCCTGTTGCTATGTTTGCACATATAGCCAACCTTCCTAGACATGGCCTCAAGAGCAAAATTAATTAGAGGTGAACTTCAAGTTCAAGGTACATTAGTGTCAGATTGTACCATCAATCATTGTCTTTGCTAAAGTAGACTTAATGGAAGACAACCAATCTAATTATATACGAGACTGGGATTTGCCAAAATGCATATTGACAAGCCACAAAGCTTCTGGGAGAATGTCCTTTGCACAGATGGGACAAAACTGAAGCTCTTTTGCAAGTCCCATCAGTTCTATGTTGTACGCAAAAATGAGCCATATAAAGATGCAAAAATGGAGCAAAAAAAAGAATGGACATTGTACCCTCTGTGAAACATGGAGGAGACTCAAAGCACAATAAGGGCAATACTTTCTAGTAAAATAAAGAATGCAAAATAACGAAAAGAAGAATTCCTGGTAGGGATCACACTGCCCGAGAAGTAGGAACAAGGGAGCAGGGCAGTGGCGTAACTAGGAATGGCGGGGCCCCGTGGCGAACTTTTGACATGGGGCCCCCCCGACACCGAAGCTCTCGACCGAGTCCCTCCTACGCATTCCTGCGCGCTCTATTATGTTCCATAGTGGCCCCTGCACACAGTATTATACCCAATAGTGGCCTCTGCACACAGTATTATGTCCCATAGTGGCCCCTGCACACAGTATTATACCCAATAGTGGCCCCTGCACACAGTATTATCCCCCATAGTGGCCTCTGCACACAGTATTATGTCCCATAGTGGCCCCTGCACACAGTATTATACCCAATAGTGGCCCCTGCACACAGTATTATGTCCCATAGTGGCCCCTGCACACAGTATTGTGTCCCATAGTGGCCCCTGCACACAGTATTATGTCCCATAGTGGCCCCTGCACACAGTATTATACCCAATAGTGGCCACTGCACACAGTATTATGTCCCTTAGTGACCCCTACAGGACTAAATACTGTCACGTCACCCGCTGACCACTATACCAGGACAAATTGTGGATAAAAAATCTGGTCATGTGCATTACAATTTAGTAACTCCATGTGCCTCATATTAATAGCAGTTAACCCCATCATCTCCCTCACATTAACCCCTGTGTGCCTCACCATAAGAGTTACTGATATGTGAGAGACATGGAGGTAATAATAACGTATCTTCATTATTATTACCCCCATATGTCTCACATATCAGTAACTCTTATGGTGAGGCACACAGGGGTTAATGTGAGGGAGATGATGGGGTTAACTGCTATTAATATGAGGCACATGGAGTTACTAAAACACAAGTAATCACCCCATATGCCTGACATTAATAAGTAACCCCAGTACGTACCTGTGTAGCTTTAGTTTCACTTTCCTTCTTCCTTTCTTCCTCTTGAGTGCAGGACGGCAGGAGCTCGGCAGGGATAAGCTCCGCCTCCTCCTCTCATTGGTGGGCAGAGGACAGCAGAGAAAGGGAGGGGGGAGAGAGGGGGAGCATCCTGAAGCGCTGACAGGAGCCAGAGCTGCAGCTCCTGTGTCTCAGCCGTTGCTGCAGCTTCGGGGCCCCCTGTTGGTGGAAAGTATTCCACCAACAGGGGGCCCCGATCATTATACTCGGGGGTCCGAAAAGACCTCCGAGAATAATGATAGCAGCAGTAGCAGCTGTCACCGGGCCCCTAATGTCCCGGGCCCTGTGGCAGCTGCTACCGCTGCTATGGTGGTAGTTACACCATTGGAGCAGGGGTATAGAACACAACTTTATTAGACTATGAATTTCAGGAGCAAACTGCTCCCTTTGTCTGATCCAAAATACGTATTTGTTGAGAGTGACTGTTAGGTGTATAACACAGTGCCATGTGTCACACCATATTTTTCCTTCTGACTTCTGCCCCTGACAAAAGGGAGTGATTCTCTCCCAAAACATGTAGTCTAATAATGTTGTGTTCTATACCCCTCTGCCCTTGCTCCTACTTTTTGGGCAGAGTCACGGGGGCATGTTTATGAAGACTAGCATATTGAACACCAGTCTTCATAACCCTATCGGCAGCAGAAGAGCCACCAGATTTATGCCGCTCCCATAAATTGTGCAAATTTTGTGTCCACCACTACACTGATCAGCAATTTATATCTTATCGGATGGATAGGAGGTGAATAGTTTTCATGGTATAATCTAACCCCTTTAAACTCCTTGCTGCCAAATTTCAGTAAAGGCTATTTATTTTTGCCATATTTTTTCAATCAATGTTTTTTCCGTTTTGTAAAAAATCAACTAACAATATTATAAATTATCAACATTAACAAGAAAGGAAGAAAATAAAGCTGAAGTTACTATACCTATAGCTTGCTGAAAGTAAAGTAACAAAATATCCAAAAATTGTTTCTGCTTGTACCTGGGGTTGTCAATCGATCTTCTTTCTATTAACAGTAACTCACAACTGACTATGTCTTGCAAGGCTGGCGGGAATCACAAATAGTTGATATCTATTTTTTGTGGCATGATGATAAATGGAATTATAACACCCCTTTCTATTCCTAAGATTGGTTCCTGTAGGAGACCATAATACAAAAAAAAAACATAGATCACAAGATATCCTTAATAGAGATGAGCAAACACTAAAATGTTCGAGGTTCGAAATTCGATTCGAACAGCCGCTCAATGTTCGTGTGTTCGAACGGGTTTCGAACCCCATTATAGTCTATGGGGAACAGATACTCGTTAAGGGGGAAACCCAAATCCGTGTCTGGAGGGTCACCAAGTCCACTATGACACCCCAGGAAATGATGCCAACACCTCTGGAATGACACTGGGACAGCAGGGGAAGCATGTCTGGGGGCATCTAACACACCAAAGACCCTCTATTACCCCAACATCACAGCCTAACAACTACACACTTTACACACTCAATACCACCTCTCTGACAGTAGGAAAACACCTTGAAACATGTGTATTTGGCACTTGCAGTGAGGAGAGCTTGTCACCAGCAGTGAATTTGGCCCTTGTAGTAAGTTGAGGTTGGCACCAACATTTGTTTTGAAAATCAGGGTGGATTGAGCCTCTAACCAGCAGAGTTGGGGCAAATTCATGGTGGAGGGAGCCTCTAAAAACCCCAGTTTGGACCAATTCATGGTGGAGGGAGCCTCTAAAAACCCCAGTTTGGACCAATTCATGGTGGAGGGAGCCTCTAAAAACCCCAGTTTGGACCAATTCATGATGGAGGGAGCCTCTAAACAGCCCAGTTTGGGCAAATTCATGGTGGAGGGAGCCTCTAAAAACCCCCAGTTTGGACCAATTCATGGTGGAGGGAGCCTCTAAAAACCCCAGTTTGGACCAATTCATGGTGGAGGGAGCCTCTAAACAGCCCAGTTTGGGCAAATTCATGGTGGAGGGAGCCTCTAAACAGCCCAGTTTGGGCAAATTCATGGTGGAGGGAGCCTCTAAAAACCCCAGTTTGGACCAATTCATGGTGGAGGGAGCCTCTAAAAACCCCAGTTTGGACCAATTCATGGTGGAGGGAGCCTCTAAAAACCCCAGTTTGGACCAATTGATGATGGAGGGAGCCTCTAAACAGCCCAGTTTGGGCAAATTCATGGTGGAGGGAGCCTCTAAAACCCCCCAGTTTGGACCAATACATGGTGGAGGGAGCCTCTAAAAACCCCAGTTTGGACCAATTCATGGTGGAGGGAGCCTATAAACAGCCCAGTTTGGACCAATTCATGGTGGAGGGAGCCTCTAAAACCCCCAGTTTGGACCAATTCATGGTGGAGGGAGCCTCTAAACAGCCCAGTTTGGGCAAATTCATGGTGGAGGGAGCCTCTAAACAGCCCAGTTTGGGCAAATTCATGGTGGAGGGAGCCTCTAAACAGCCCAGTTTGGGCAAATTCATGGTGGAGGGAGCCTCTAAAAACCCCAGTTTGGACCAATTCATGGTGGAAGGAGCCTATAAACAGCCCAGTTTGGACCAATTCATGGTGGAGGGAGCCTCTAAAAACCCCAGTTTGGACCAATTCATGGTGGAGGGAGCCTCTAAACAGCCCAGTTTGGACCAATTCATGGTGGAGGGAGCCTCTAAAAACCCCAGTTTGGACCAATTCATGGTGGAGGGAGCCTCTAAACAGCCCAGTTTGGACCAATTCATGGTGGAGGGAGCCTCTAAAAACCCCAGTTTGGACCAATTCATGGTGGAGGGAGCCTCTAAACAGCCCAGTTTGGACCAATTCATGGTGGAGGGAGCCTCTAACCAGCAGAGTTGGTGGAAATCAGGGTGGAGGGAGCCTCTAACCAGCAGAGTTGTGGGAAAGCAGGGTGGAGGGAGCCTCTAACCAGCAGAGTTGGTGGAAATCAGGGTGGAGGGAGCCTCTAACCAGCAGAGTTGGGGGAAATCAGGGTGGAGGGAGCCTAGTATTAGCAGAATTGTGCAACGCTTATGGTGGATGAGTATGAGGATGCAGAGGAATTGGAGAGGTTGAGTACAGACATGGAGTTTCATGTTGGGGTGCTTTACACAGGTGGGCACAAAAATGACGGCTCTACCCAGTGGTGGTTCATTTTTATCAAAGTGAGCCGGTCGGCACTCTCAGCTGACAGACGGGTGCGCTTGTCAGTGATGATGCCACCGGCTGCACTGAACACCCTCTCAGATAGGACGCTGGCGGCAGGACAGGACAGCACCTCCAAGGCATATAGGGCAAGTTCAAGCCACAGGTCCAACTTTGACACCCAATACGTGTAGGGCGCAGAGGGGTCGGAGAGGACAGGGCTGTGGTCGGAAAGGGATTCCCGCAACATGCGCCTATACTTCTCACGCCTGGTGACACTAGGACCCTCCGTGGCGGCACTTTGGCGAGGGGGTGCCATCAAGGTGTCCCAGACCTTAGACAGTGTGCCCCTCGTTTGTGTGGACCGGTGAGAACTTGGTTGCCTACTGGAGGAACTGCCCTCCCTGCCGCCAACGTCACATGCTGGAAACATCTCCATCATATTCTGCACCAATTGCCTGTGGCAAGCATTGATGCGATTGGCCCTCCCCTCTACCGGAATAAAAGACGAGATGTTGTTTTTATACCGGGGGTCAAGGATAGCAAAGATCCAGTACTGGTTGTCCTCCATGATTTTGACAATACGCTTGTCGGTTGTAAAGCACCCCAACATGAACTCAGCCATGTCTGCCACAGTGTTAGTTGGCATGACTCCTCTGGCCCCACCGGAAAGTTCAATATCCATTTCCTCCTCATCCTCCATGTCTACCCATCCGCGCTGCAACAATGGGACGATTCGAAGTTGCCCGGAAGCCTCCTGTATCACCATCACATCATCGGACAACTCTTCTTCCTCCTCCTCCTCCTCCTCCTCCTCCATTAAACGCAGTGAAGCGGACAGATGTGTGGACCTACTCTCCAGCTATGACGGATCGGATGCTATCCCTAACTCCTCTGTGTGATCTGAGTTATCCCTGATGTCAATCAGGGATTCTCTCAGAACACACAAGAGCGGGATTGTAAGGCTCACCATCGCATCCTCAGAGCTCACCCTCCTTGTGGACTCCTCAAAGACCCGTAGGATGTCACAAAGGTCTCTCATCCATGGCCACTCATGGATGTGAAACTGAGGCAGCTGACTTTGTGGCACCCTAGGGTTTTGTAGCTGGTATTCCATCAAAGGTCTCTGCTGCTCAACCACTCTATTCAACATCTGAAACGTTGAGTTCCAGCATGTGGGGACGTCGCACAAAAGCCGGTGTTGTGGCACATGCAGGCGTTGCTGGAGAGATTTTAAGCTAGCAGCGGCTACTGTCGACTTGCGAAAGTGGGCGCACATGCGCCGCACTTTCACCAGTAGCTCTGGAACATTGGGGTAGCTCTTTAGGAAACGTTGCACCACTAGGTTGAAGACGTGGGCCAGGCATGGAACATGTTGGAGTCCGGCAAGCTCCAGAGCTGCTACCAGGTTCCGGCCGTTATCACAAACGACCATGCCTGGGCCCAGGTGCAGCGGCTCAAACCATATTGCCGTCTCATCGAGGAGGGCATCCCTCACCTCGGAGGCAGTGTGCTGTCTGTCCCCCAAGCTGATCAGCTTCAGCACAGCCTGCTGACGTCTACCAACGCCAGTGCTGCAACGTTTCCAACTCGTAGCTGGGGTCAATCTAACAGTGGAGGAGGAGGCGGTGGCGGAGGAGGAGGCAGTGGCGGAGGAGGAGGCGGTAGAGGAGGAGGAGGAGGGGGTGTTCTTCTCGTGTCCCTGCCAGGAATGTTAGGCGGGGAGACGAGGTACACCGGGCCAGTTTGGGAAGCAGTCCCAGCCTCAACTACATTCACCCAGTGTGCCGTCAGTGAAATGTAGCGTCCCTGTCCGCATGCACTTGTCCACGCGTCGGTGGTCAAGTGGACCTTTGTGCAAAGCGCGGAACTAAGTGCCCGCCTGATGTTGAGTGACACGTGCTGGTGCAAGGCGGAGACGGCACACCGGGAGAAGTAGTGACGGCTAGGGACGGCATAGCGAGGTGCCGCAGTTGCCATCAGGTCCAGGAAGGTGGGAGTTTCAACAAGCCGGAACGCCAACATCTTCTGGGCCAGCAGTTTAGCGATGTTGGCGTTCAAGGCTTGCGCGTGTGGGTGGTTAGCAGTGTATTTCTGCCGCCGCTCCAATGTCTGAGAGATGGTGGGTTGTTGTAAAGAAGCGCCTGATGGTGCCTTTGATGGTGCAGGAGAAGGAGATAAGACAGGAACAGGGGAGGATGAGGGAGAAGTCAACAAAGTGGCGGAGGCAGATGAAGTGGTGTCCTGGCTCGTCCTCTGGAGTGCATCGCCAGCACAGTCAGCAGTGGCAGTGGCAGAGGCAGAGGCAGTGGCAGAGGCAGTGGCAGTGGCGTGAACGGCAGGCGGCCTTTGTCCTGCCGTTGCTGCCTGCCACTGATTCCAGTGCTTGGATTCCAAATGACGGCGCATTGAAGTGGTGGACAGGTTGCTCTTCTCAGAGCCCCTAATCAATTTCGAGAGGCAAATTGTGCAGACAACACTATATCTGTCCTCGGCGCATTCCTTGAAAAAACTCCACACCTTCGAGAAACGTGCCCTCGAGGTGGGAGTTTTTCGGGGCTGGGTACGAACTGGAACATCTTGGGAGATTCCGGGTGTGGCCTGGATTCGCCTAAGCTGCTGACCTTTGCCTCTGCCTCTAGCTACCCTTTTTGGTGCTGCACCTGCCTCAACATCCACACTACTTTCCCCGCTTGACATCCCCCCTGTCCAGGTCGGGTCAGTGTCCTCATCATCCACCACTTCCTCTTCCAACTCCTGTCTCATCTCCTCCTCCCGCACAATGCGCCGGTCAACTGGATGCCCTGACGGCAACTGCGTCACATCATCGTCGATGAGGGTGGGTTGCTGGTCATCCACCACCAAATCGAACGGAGATGGAGGAGACTCTAGTGTTTGAGCATCTGGACACAGATGCTCCTCTGTTAGGTTCGTGGAATCGTGACGTGGAGAGGCAGGTTGAGGGACAATGAAAGGAGCGGAGAACAGCTCTGGGGAGCAGGGACAGTTGGGGTTATTGTTATGTGAAGCTTGGGAATTTTGGGAGGAAGGAGGACAAGACTGTTGGGTAATAGGAGGAGAGGAGGCAGAGTCTGACTGGCTGCTGGACAATGTGCTGTAAGCGTTCTCTGACAGCCATTGCAAGACCTGTTCCTGGTTCTCGGGCCTACTAAGGTTTGTACCCTGCAGTTTAGTTAATGTGGCAAGCAACCCTGGCACTGTGGAGTGGCGCAATGCTTGCTGCCCCACAGGAGTAGGCACGGGACACCCTGTGGCTTCACTGCTACCTTGCTCCCCAGAACCATTCCCCCGACCTCACCCACGGCCTCGTCCACGTCCCTTTCCGGGAGCCTTGCGCATTTTGAATTCCCAGTTAGAAATTGGCACTATATACCAGTAGCAAAAATTGTGGGTGCACGTAACCCCAATATATTCTTTGAATTCCCAGTCAGACAATGGCACTATATACCAGTAGCAAGAAATGAGGGTATTTATAACCCCAATATATTCTTTGAATTCCCAGTCAGACAATGGCACTATATACCAGTAGCAAGAAATGAGGGTATTTATAACCCCAATATATTCTTTGAATTACCAGTCAGAAACTGGCACTATATGGCAGTAGCAAGAAATGAGGGTATTTGTAACCCCAATATATTCTTTGAATTCCCAGTCAGACAATGGCACTATATACCAGTAGCAAGAAATGAGGGTATTTGTAACCCCAATATATTCTTTGAATTCCCAGTCAGACAATGGCACTATATACCAGTAGCAAAAATTGTAGGTGCACGTAACCCCAATATATTCTTTGAATTCCCAGTCAGACAATGGCACTATATACCAGTAGCAAGAAATGAGGGTATTTATAACCCCAATATATTCTTTGAATTCCCAGTCAGACAATGGCTCTATATACCAGTAGCAAGAAATGAGGGTATTTATAACCCCAATATATTCTTTGAATTACCAGTCAGAAACTGGCACTATATGGCAGTAGCAAGAAATGAGGGTATTTGTAACCCCAATATATTCTTTGAATTCCCAGTCAGACAATGGCACTATATACCAGTAGCAAAAAATGAGGGTATTTGTAACCCCAATATATTCTTTGAATTCCCAGTCAGACAATGGCACTATATACCAGTAGCAAAAATTGTGGGTGCACGTAACCCCAATATATTCTTTGAATTCCCAGTGAGACAATGGCACTATATACCAGTAGCAAGAAATGAGGGTATTTATAACCCCAATATATTCTTTGAATTCCCAGTCAGACAATGGCACTATATACCAGTAGCAAGAAATGAGGGTATTTATAACCCCAATATATTCTTTGAATTACCAGTCAGAAACTGGCACTATATGGCAGTAGCAAGAAATGAGGGTATTTGTAACCCCAATATATTCTTTGAATTCCCAGTCAGACAATGGCACTATATACCAGTAGCAAGAAATGAGGGTATTTGTAACCCCAATATATTCTTTGAATTCCCAGTCAGACAATGGCACTATATACCAGTAGCAAAAATTGTGGGTGCACGTAACCCCAATATATTCTTTGAATTCCCAGTGAGACAATGGCACTATATACCAGTAGCAAGAAATGAGGGTATTTATAACCCCAATATATTCTTTGAATTCCCAGTCAGACAATGGCACTATATACCAGTAGCAAGAAATGAGGGTATTTGTAACCCCAATATATTCTTTGAATTCCCAGTCAGACAATGGCACTATATACCAGTAGCAAGAAATGAGGGTATTTGTAACCCCAATATATTCTTTAAATTCCCAGTCAGACAATGGCACTATATACTAGTAGCAAGAAATGAGGGTATTTGTAACCCCAATATATTCTTTGAATTCCCAGTCAGACAATGGCACTATATACCAGTAGCAAAAATTGTGGGTGCACGTAACCCCAATATATTCTTTGAATTCCCAGTGAGACAATGGCACTATATACCAGTAGCAAAAATTGTGGGTGCACGTAACCCCAATATATTCTTTGAATTACCAGTCAGAAACTGGCACTATATGGCAGTAGCAAGAAATGAGGGTATTTGTAACCCCAATATATTCTTTGAATTCCAAGTCAGACAATGGCACTATATACCAGTAGCAAAAATTGTGGGTGCACGTAACCCCAATATATTCTTTGAATTCCCAGTCAGACAATGGCACTATATACCAGTAGCAAAAATTGTGGGTGCACGTAACCCCAATATAATCTTTGAATTACCAGTCAGAAACTGGCACTATATGTCAGTAGCAAGAAATGAGGGTATTTGTAACCCCAATATATTCTTTGAATTCCCAGTCAGACAATGGCACTATATACCAGTAGCAAAAATTGTGGGTGCACGTAACCCCAATATATTATTTGAATTCCCAGTGAGACAATGGCACTATATACCAGTAGCAAGAAATGAGGGTATTTATAACCCCAATATATTCTTTGAATTCCCAGTCAGACAATGGCACTTTATACCAGTAGCAAGAAATGAGGGTATTTGTAACCCCAATATATTCTTTGAATTCCCAGTCAGACAATGGCACTATATACCAGTAGCAAAAATTGTGGGTGCACGTAACCCCAATATATTCTTTGAATTCCCAGTGAGACAATGGCACTATATACCAGTAGCAAGAAATGAGGGTATTTATAACCCCAATATATTCTTTGAATTCCCAGTCAGACAATGGCACTATATACCAGTAGCAAGAAATGAGGGTATTTGTAACCCCAATATATTCTTTGAATTCCCAGTCAGACAATGGCACTATATACCAGTAGCAAAAATTGTGGGTGCACGTAACCCCAATATATTCTTTGAATTCCCAGTGAGACAATGGCACTATATACCAGTAGCAAAAATTGTGGGTGCACGTAACCCCAATATATTCTTTGAATTCCCAGTGAGACAATGGCACTATATACCAGTAGCAAAAATTGTGGGTGCACGTAACCCCAATATATTCTTTGAATTCCCAGTCAGACAATGGCACTATATACCAGTAGCAAGAAATGAGGGTATTTATAACCCCAATATATTCTTTGAATTCCCAGTGAGACAATGGCACTATATACCAGTAGCAAAAATTGTGGGTGCACGTAACCCCAATATATTCTTTGAATTACCAGTCAGAAACTGGCACTATATGGCAGTAGCAAGAAATGAGGGTATTTGTAACCCCAATATATTCTTTGAATTCCCAGTCAGACAATGGCACTATATACCAGTAGCAAAAATTGTGGGTGCACGTAACCCCAATATATTCTTTGAATTCCCAGTGAGACAATGGCACTATATACCAGTAGCAAGAAATGAGGGTATTTATAACCCCAATATATTCTTTGAATTCCCAGTCAGACAATGGCACTATATACCAGTAGCAAGAAATGAGGGTATTTGTAACCCCAATATATTCTTTGAATTCCAAGTCAGACAATGGCGCTATATACCAGTAGCAAAAATTGTGGGTGCACGTAACCCCAATATATTCTTTGAATTCCCAGTGAGACAATGGCACTATATACCAGTAGCAAGAAGTGAGGGTATTTATAACCCCAATATATTCTTTGAATTCCCAGTCAGACAATGGCACTATATACCAGTAGCAAGAAATGAGGGTATTTGTAACCCCAATATATTCTTTGAATTCCCAGTCAGACAATGGCACTATATACCAGTAGCAAAAATTGTGGGTGCACGTAACCCCAATATATTCTTTGAATTCCCAGTCAGACAATGGCACTATATACCAGTAGCAAAAATTGTGGGTGTACGTAACCCCAATATATTCTTTGAATTCCCAGTGAGACAATGGCACTATATACCAGTAGCAAAAATTGTGGGTGCACGTAACCCCAATATATTCTTTGAATTCCCAGTCAGACAATGGCACTATATACCAGTAGCAAGAAATGAGGGTATTTATAACCCCAATATATTCTTTGAATTCCCAGTCAGACAATGGCACTATATACCAGTAGCAAAAATTGTGGGTGCACGTAACCCCAATATATTCTTTGAATTACCAGTCAGAAACTGGCACTATATGGCAGTAGCAAGAAATGAGGGTATTTGTAACCCCAATATATTCTTTGAATTCCCAGTCAGACAATGGCACTATATACCAGTAGCAAAAATTGTGGGTGCACGTAACCCCAATATATTCTTTGAATTCCCAGTGAGACAATGGCACTATATACCAGTAGCAAGAAATGAGGGTATTTATAACCCCAATATATTCTTTGAATTCCCAGTCAGACAATGGCACTATATACCAGTAGCAAGAAATGAGGGTATTTGTAACCCCAATATATTCTTTGAATTCCCAGTCAGACAATGGCACTATATACCAGTAGCAAAAATTGTGGGTGCACGTAACCCCAATATATTCTTTGAATTCCCAGTGAGACAATGGCACTATATACCAGTAGCAAGAAATGAGGGTATTTATAACCCCAATATATTCTTTGAATTCCCAGTCAGACAATGGCACTATATACCAGTAGCAAGAAATGAGGGTATTTGTAACCCCAATATATTCTTTGAATTCCCAGTCAGACAATGGCACTATATACCAGTAGCAAAAATTGTGGGTGCACGTA
This sequence comes from Leptodactylus fuscus, assembly GCF_031893055.1. Lineage (NCBI taxonomy): Eukaryota > Metazoa > Chordata > Amphibia > Anura > Leptodactylidae > Leptodactylus > Leptodactylus fuscus. The sequence continues at coordinate 72,829,183 of NC_134268.1, read as the reverse complement.
ACCCCAATATATTCTTTGAATTCCCAGTGAGAGAATGGCACTATATACCAGTAGCAAAAATTGTGGGTGCACGTAACCCCAATATATTCTTTGAATTCCCAGTCAGACAATGGCACTATATACCAGTAGCAAGAAATGAGGGTATTTATAACCCCAATATATTCTTTGAATTCCCAGTCAGACAATGGCACTATATACCAGTAGCAAAAATTGTGGGTGCACGTAACCCCAATATATTCTTTGAATTCCCAGTGAGACAATGGCACTATATACCAGTAGCAAGAAATGAGGGTATTTATAACCCCAATATATTCTTTGAATTCCCAGTCAGACAATGGCACTATATACCAGTAGCAAGAAATGAGGGTATTTGTAACCCCAATATATTCTTTGAATTCCCAGTCAGACAATGGCACTATATACCAGTAGCAAAAATTGTGGGTGCACGTAACCCCAATATATTCTTTGAATTCCCAGTGAGACAATGGCACTATATACCAGTAGCAAGAAATGAGGGTATTTATAACCCCAATATATTCTTTGAATTCCCAGTCAGACAATGGCACTATATACCAGTAGCAAGAAATGAGGGTATTTGTAACCCCAATATATTGTTTGAATTCCCAGTCAGACAATGGCACTATATACCAGTAGCAAAAATTGTGGGTGCACGTAACCCCAATATATTCTTTGAATTCCCAGTGAGACAATGGCACTCTATACCAGTAGCAAAAATTGTGGGTGCACGTAACCCCAATATATTCTTTGAATTCCCAGTCAGACAATGGCACTATATACCAGTAGCAAGAAATGAGGGTATTTATAACCCCAATATATTCTTTGAATTCCCAGTCAGACAATGGCACTATATACCAGTAGCAAGAAATGAGGGTATTTGTAACCCCAATATATTCTTTGAATTCCCAGTCAGACAATGGCACTATATACCAGTAGCAAGAAATGAGGGTATTTGTAACCCCAATATATTCTTTGAATTCCCAGTCAGACAATGGCACTATATACCAGTAGCAAAAATTGTGGGTGCACGTAACCCCAATATATTCTTTGAATTACCAGTCAGAAACTGGCACTATATGGCAGTAGCAAGAAATGAGGGTATTTGTAACCCCAATATATTCTTTGAATTCCCAGTCAGACAATGGCACTATATACCAGTAGCAAAAATTGTGGGTGCACGTAACCCCAATATATTCTTTGAATTCCCAGTCAGACAATGGCACTATATACCAGTAGCAAGAAATGAGGGTATTTGTAACCCCAATATATTCTTTGAATTCCCAGTCAGACAATGGCACTATATACCAGTAGCAAGAAATGAGGGTATTTGTAACCCCAATATATTCTTTGAATTCCCAGTCAGACAATGGCACTATATTCCAGTAGCAAAAATTGTGGGTGCACGTAACCCCAATATATTCTTTGAATTCCCAGTGAGACAATGGCACTATATACCAGTAGCAAAAATTGTGGGTGCACGTAACCCCAATATATTCTTTGAATTCCCAGTCAGACAATGGCACTATATACCAGTAGCAAAAATAGTGGGTGTATATAGCCCCAATTCTATTGCTAGGGGACTTGCAGGGTATTTCTGAGGTGAAGGTGGGGGGGCACACCGTTGGAACGGGGATTTGCGGTGTATATATGGGGTATACGGGAATACACTGTCAGTGTGTTCCATTCAGGATCCTGGGAAAGCTGGGTTGCGGCGATTGAGCCCGTCAGTGCCACGTTACACTGACAAGCTTCTCCCTGGAATTGAAGTTATATGTAAGGCCAATATATTCTTTGAATTCCCAGTGAGACAATGGCACTATATGGCAGTAGCAAAAATAGTGGGTGTATATAGCCCCAATTCTATTGCTAGGGGACTTGCAGGGTATTTCTGGGGTGAAGGTGGGGGGGCACACCGTTGGAACGGGTATCGGGGGTATATATCGGGTATACGGGAATACACTGACAGTGTATTCCATTCAGGATCCTGGGAAAGCTGGGTTGCGGCGATTGAGCCCGTCAGTGCCACGTTACACTGACAAGCTTCTCCCTGGAATTTAGCTCTTATAAGAGCTGTTGGTTGTCTTCTCCTTCCTATCCTAGCCTGTCCCTGCCTACCCAGAATCTAACCCCTAGCTAACTGGACGGAAACCTCCGTCCCCGGTGAATTGCAAGCTCAGAATGACGCGAAGCTGGGCGGCGCTGTTCTTTTAAATTAGAGGTCACATGTTTTCGGCAGCCAATGGGTTTTGCCTACTTTTTTCAACGTCACCGGTGTCGTAGTTCCTGTCCCACCTACCCTGCGCTGTTATTGGAGCAAAAAAGGCGCCAGGGAAGGTGGGAGGGGAATCGAGTAATGGCGCACTTTACCACGCGGTGTTCGATTCGATTCGAACATGCCGAACAGCCTAATATCCGATCGAACATGAGTTCGATAGAACACTGTTCGCTCATCTCTAATCCTTAACTATACCTTAATTTTCTTCTAGTTCACTGAGGGTTTTTTTTATTTAGTAACTTTGGACAGGGTTCCATTTTTTGTATAGATCTCTTAGTTAAAGCCCGAAAACAAACCACAAAAACTAACAGTATAAAAGAAAACTTATACTTATTCTCCATGTTGTATTCACACTTATATTTGGCTAAACAAACTGCCTTAAAACTGCATGTGCGAAGGCAGTGCAAGGCTAAATAAACTAGAAGCTCCGGGACTTCACTGTAAATCTCTAACATACAGGGGTGTAACTTGAGGGGGGTGCAGTTGCTCCAGGGCCCAGGAACCTTAGGAGGCCCATAAGCACTGGCATCAGTATTGAGATTGCAGCTTCCATCTGACCCATAAGCCAAGAAGACCCACAGATGACCCAAACCATACTAAGGTTGATTAAACTCCTTAGCACCATAACCATCACTATCAAGAATTGTCTGTAGGGATGAGGTAGGGGACAAAAGACTGCACCACTTTAGTTACACCACTGCTAACATACCCTCCCAACTATCACATATTTTTAATAGTCCTGAGTCCTCATTTGGGACAGAAGGCGCATTTTGGGCCACATCAGGCTCCAGAGCTCAAAAATTAAAACTCCATGCTTGTTCTTAGTGGATACTGATGCAGAACTTGATGGTTGATCCTCCCATCAGTATTAACAAGAAGAAGTAATACAACAATTTTGTAAATCTCTGATTGTTCTGGAAATGAGATCAACTTTGTTCATGTAAATCTATGAGGGATCCATGAAAATCCTGCCCCGTAAGTGCAAAATGACTTTTCACTGATGTTTTGCACATCAGTCTGAACAGAGTCTAAGTGTGCGTACAGATACAGATGTGAATCACTGACCATTCCTTGACTATTAAGCACACACTGAATCTTTTCCCACTGACATGTGTATGAGTCTGCTCAGGATCTCCTGTTCTATACTACGTATAATGCCTGCACATTAGACTGCATTTTCAATATGGCAGGTTCCCTTAAAACTTGTAAGCGTCTGCAGACATAAATATAAAGCTAAGAAATATCCATTAGAAATATCTGTTGTAAGTGCTCAAATATCTCAAGATTCGTTTAACCCCTAATGTATGAGTTCTGATAATATAGTGGGTGACAGAGGTAAATATTAGGCAAATGTTTTTAGCAGTTGTACTGTAGTTCGGCAGCTATGTGTTATCATGCAAGCACAATAATCTTCAACACATGCTGTTCTCCTTGTGAAGGTTTCCTGGCAGTCAGCCCAGTTCTATTATGAGTAGCTGTACTGCGAGTGCTCCAGGTAACCCTTACTCATCATCAATATAAAGCCAAGCACTGCACAATTGTTCTTCTTGTATAGGCATCTGTCTTGCAGCAGCAAGGTTTAGTATGTTGCTTGGCCTACAGGAAAGTGTTCATTTCATACCTATATATATTCTACTCACAAAAAATAAATTAGAAATGCTACAAAAATATACAAAAAGAAAATTTACTGTCCACGATTTAAAGCACAACTGTAACATTGGTCACGTTTCACATAACATGTAATTAAAATAAAGTGTTCCTTATATAGAGGAGAATTAGAGGAGAATCTAGTCTGCAGCTAGGTTCCTACGGGAGAATTCGGGGAGGAATGGGTGCCCTTCAGCTGCCCTGTATCAAGCGGGATAGTCCCACATTTCGAGTGCTGTTACCGGAGGCAGGCAGAGATTTTAACCTCTATCTATCTCCATAGGACATAGATAGAGGTTGTATACGATAGTGGAACACGGAACCATCAGCTATTCAGCCTTTGGCTGATGATGTCTGCAGCAGAGAAACTCAATGAGTGCCAAACCACAGAAATCATTACAGATGGGCCAGCAGGTCCATGGGAACGCAGTTAGGTGAATATTCTTTGGATTTTTTTTTTCTTTTGTGTGGTGGTTGAGGGAGCAGTGGGCCTTATGAGGGGGAAGTTATAGGGGAATTAAGTAATGGGGGGCCTACTTAAAAAGGTTTGAACAGGACCCCCTAATATATTAAAACAGCCCTGCTTATGATACATTAGTGGCATGTTCTCTTCAGTCATGTTGTTACACTGGGACACCTCAACTCCAAGTCCCAGTTATGGGCAACGTGGGACATACAAACCAACTTCTTGAGGCCGTATGATATGGGGCAGCCTGTCTCAGATAATCTGAAATAACGGTCACAAACTGGTAAGAGGGACTGCTTCAGTAACTCACCTCCTTAGACTAGCCCAGAATCCTTTGCCGTAGCTAAGGAAAGGGTAATTTATTAGTTTAGCTCCACCCATCTTCTAGAACAATTGCTGAAGAAATAACAATCCACTTTAACAGATGGCAGCTTGAACCACATAATACTTTTATAAAAGCAGAATTTTCTGTCAAACAGAGCAAGACAGTAAAAACACAGCCTAAAACATATTCAGCAATACCAGTCTAATAAATAACAATACTTTTATAAAGGTAATGTTAGGGGGCGTTCACACTACCGTCTTTGTCCGACAGGTAGTGTCCGCTCCTATTGTCTGTTCAAAATCTCACACGGACATTAGCAGCAGACACTAGCTGTGCCCGTGACACTTGTCATTCATTTAAATGGCGATCGGGTGCGTTCTTTTGCACTCCGTGCCCTTCCTTCACTGTCCGCTTGTAAAGATGTCCGACTTTTCAAGCGGACAGAAAAACCCGACATGTAGGAGCGGACACTACCTATCGGACACAGATGGTAGTGTGAACGCCCCCTTACTTTGTGAAACTATAGGTAGGCCCTAAGGGTAAGTTCACACAGCTGAAAATGATGAGGAATTCCTATTCATTTTCCGTGGCCATTTTTTGGCCACAGTCCACCCACGATGGGATGCTTATGCAAGGCATTGGCCTTCATACATGGATTTCCCCTGCTGGTTTGGCCCACATGAATGGGCCTAATGGGTGAATAATAAACACAATAAATCCGCTCAAAACCCCCAGCTTTAGATAAAGGAATGATCATACCACATTTTGTAAGTAAATGAGTTATTGAGTTAAGAGTGGTATTTAAGATGGTCTTCAGTTAGCATTGTTTAAGCTATGAGTAAGGGACATATCTTATTGTCCCGAAACGCGTAAGCAGTGTTTGTATTTGCAATATGGATCTATTTTTGTAAAGATTTTTTAATATGATTCAGTAAAAGTCAAGTTTTATCTATTTTTTGGCGCTGGAATTTTTATTACGGAACTTGTCTAATGGGTGAATGGGAATGTTGAGCTGTGGAATCCACATTATCAACCATGGAGTCTGAGGCTAGATCGAGAAGGATGCTTATTTTTTTCACTGTCCTGCTGCGATCTCTGCCTTCCATTGAAAACACTGGAAGGTGTAATCTTTCCTCTTTGTGAACTTACCCTAAAGGGGGAAATACCTGGAGTGGAGAACATCCGGGGCAGGGACACTATGGGAAGTATCTTTAACAGAGGCAGTAGAGGGAGGGCATGTGGACAAAGACACTTCAGTATATTCTGTAGCACGTTGCTACCATGGGAATGACCATATGGATGTCAGGGCAGAGGATGATGTTTCAGTATTCTGGTGCCACACACAATTATTCAGCTGGAGCAAAGGTGTAACTAGAAGCTTCTAGGCCCCAATGCAAAATATGTAACTCCCTCTTACTATGTGCTATCTATAATACTGTCATCTTCTTATGTTATAAAGAGACCATTGGGCCCACTGATACTCCAGTATACTGTACCTCTGCACCTTTTATAGCTATGCCCCTGGCTTGGAGCACTTCAATCTTCCTGAAGTCTGAGAGATCTCCTCCTTTTCTGGAAGTGTTGGCAAGTATCATCTATAGGTCACAATGTATAATAAAATTGGCAACACTGAGTTGCATTTGATACTTAAACTATTGTGTTTATTTGACTAAGATCCATAAACTGGAATCATGAAGAACAATAATACAAATATAAGCAACAAGAACAAACAGAATTAAGAACACATTTGCTTAAATTAGATGTCACAAAAATAGACCCACAAAAGGACCAATTTAGAAAGTAATTGTTGCTTTGAATCATAGAGAACACTGAGACAACAGTCTCATATAAGACATATACTGAACACAAAACACTGTATAACGGTCCCACAATGATAGCTAAAATACAGTATATGCACTATAAGTATCATGCTATCGATTCAGAATATAGAAAGGATTTTAATTTGTTTCATTCAATGAACAATTTGCTTTTCACAATTACTGTAACTTAACCACTAAGAAAAGATTTGTAAATATCAGCTGTAGGCACAGGCACACATGGAGAGGCTTTCTCGAGGTATAATGTATATGTCTTACTGCAAGATGGCAGAAGAAAGCATTTTTCTAAATGACAGTGGAGAACGGACATTTTACTAAGACTCTTAATTATCCACATAATGGATGTCTACCTGGAAATTACAGTATAATAGACTGCAGGCTGTACAGAAACCAACTGCAAATCGAATAGTAAAAAGCTGGATATGAGGCATTTTCTGACAGCAGTGCCTTTTGTTAGAAAACTAATACAGCTGATGTTAATGGAGCTAGACAAAAGATAGCACCACATATAGTGTACTTCCAAAGTCCCAAAGCATATGACTTTAGATTTGTTCCATTTGCTATATATTATTACAAATCTGTAATAATGAATAGCATAAAGACCTATTCTTTTCTATGGTCCCACATACATCTGTATTTATCATGGTCCATGTGGTGGTCGTATGCACCTAGCCGCAAAATATGGAGCAAGTCTTATTCCTGTCCATTTTTGTGGCTCAGTCCATCTATTCTATTGTAGTCAAACTGTGTACCATCTATCCTATTCTCCTTGGACCCCCATATGCATAGGGTCTAATTGTGTAAGTATCTATCTATCTATCTATCTATCTATCTATCTATCTATCTATCTATCGTAGCCATGCAACATGCACCTGCATATAGTGTTTCTATTGCCTGGCAGTGCTGACTATTTCTATGTATTTTTTGTACTATGAATTTGGGGGTGTGGCTGAATTTTGGCCATGCACACCGCCCATAACAGCATGACATAGTTGAACTACATTCCTGCTTAATTCGTTTAGAGACTCTTGTCTAGAGACAGGAGACTTTGTGGTATATGCTATGCATAATATGGCTAAAATACACTTACCCTGGGGGTAACTACTGGGGTAGTAGCAGTAGCAGCTTCCACAGGGCCCAGGACATTAGGGGGCCCGGCGGGCTCCCATTTTTTTTTTTTTTTTTTTAATAAGCCATTACCTGCTGGAGTAACTCCAGCAGTTAATGCATCCTATTTACTTACTGATCCTAGGTCCTGCTCATGGCCACCAGCGCCTCCCCTTCTGCAGATGCAGCTGTGATCAGAAGGGGGATCGATAGGTGAAGCCGCAGGCCCACAAACTCCACAAATACTGCTATCATTGTACTCTGGGGCCCCATGTCAAATGTTCGCCTTCGGGCCTGCCATTCCTAGTTACGCCACTGCACTTACCCTTAATTCATTGAAGACCAAGGCCCACAGAGAGATAAGTCATTATAATGTATGGTCCCATTTATTGTGTTCAACTTATTCCTGACAGATACAGTAGGCTTATATGACTTAATAAACACTTAATCACAATGGTAACCAAGAACATTTGCCCTGAAGATCCCAATATGCATCAAATATACTTGGAAACCAGTCACCATGAAAATGTAGTCTACTCTTCAGACAGCCAAGTCTAGAGCAGGACACGATTAACAAAAACTGTATATTTGGTTGCTAGCAAAACCTTTTAGAAGCCACAGCCATGATTTTGATGGCAGCATCTAAGGAGTTAACACCTATGATCAGAGCTCATCTTTGACCTCGGGTATTAAAGGCAGGTGTGAGCTGTTTCTTTCGGCTGACACCCACTTTCGATGGCAGCCGCTAAGCTTCTGAACTTCTGCAGTGAGCCTGAGATGAAATAGAAATATAAACCCTCCTCAATTTTGACTGGGCTCACAGCCCCCTACATTGTTACACTAACCTGTGATAATGCAGGGGAATGTATATGGCATTTTAATGTGCAAGCCATTACAAAGTCAGCAAGCACACTGACAGCACACATTGGCCTTATTTCCACTTTTCTTTACCCAATGTGATACATTGCAGTATACGATGCAGTGTGTAGGGCTGTTGTGATCCTCTTTACATGTGATCACATTGTTATGTCCTCATGTTAAACTGTGTTCATTGATACTTGGGTATCACAGTGCTAGAACCGGTCTGACAGACCAAGATAAGGGACGGAAACAACATTTCAAGCAAATTGTCAAAATCTGCAAGTGCTTAAAATTCAGAGATTAGCTTCTCGCTGGTGAAATGTAATTCAGGTAGATTTATTACTGGCTTACTGAAATGTGGGCTTCAACCTCTGACTTACATAGTTTCTGTATAATTTTACAGATCTCCGTATCATCCCACTCTTACAGATTCCCTTAATAGTGAACATTTTCAGCAAGCTCCTTATTTCATTTTTACTCAGTCACCAAGACTTATCAAGGGAACTAGAGCATGAAGAATGATTTTTTGTACATTATGGATAGAGTATAGTACATGGTGAAATGTAATACTTTCATTTTCTGTAAAGTTAGCATGATGAAGTTGATCTCAGGGATAACCTCTCGAGGAGATATTTGCACAAAACTCCCATCAAAGAGCTCTACAGACTACCTGGGGCATAGATAAGACTCTTAACCTGTATCTGACCTGCATTTTGCCAATGCAATGTTGCCCAAGTCACCAGAGTACAGTAAATTATACAGATTTGGGGATTAGTCAGATGGCCATAATGTAGTTGTATTATATGGACAGTGGTAAGGCCACAACATTATGGCCGCCTGAATAAGTAATTATTCAAGTATCATTATCATTAATCAAGGTAACTTGGCCTAGTTCTGTGGTGTCTGTAATGTTTTAATATGTAGCTAGTAAAATTAAATTAATACATAATAATTACTTTCTTAAAGCATACCTAAACTCATACTTGCCAATTCCCCCAAAAGCTCCAGGTGTTCCCTAAAAAGGGGTAACTGCCTGGGCTACCAGAAGAACAGGAAAATCTCAATGGCTACTGGGTCAGTCACTTTATATGCAACTTTGGCACTTGATGTGTTTGTCACATCAATGCCCAGCATATTTAGTGCCCATGTACCAATAAAGGCATGGTGATAATCAGAAGGAGTGGTGATGTGCTAAAGGCCATGGTCACACCAGTAAGATGGGGCTTCACCTGGAAATTTTTATTTTCTCCCAGACGCCATAGACTCATTGTTGGCACATATATTTAAATATAAAAGCAACTTGTCATTTTCTGGTAGAATTTGCGTCATTAGTACATTTTGTAATATATGTCATGAGTAGAGATGAGCGAACACTAAAATGTTCGAGGTTCGAAATTCGATTCGAACAGCCGCTCAATGTTCGTGTGTTCGAACGGGTTTCGAACCCCATTATAGTCTATGGGGAACAGATACTCGTTAAGGGGGAAACCCAAATCCGTGTCTGGAGGGTCACCAAGTCCACTATGACACCCCAGGAAATGATGCCAACACCTCTGGAATGACACTGGGACAGCAGGGGAAGCATGTCTGGGGGCATCTAACACACCAAAGACCCTCTATTACCCCAACATCACAGCCTAACAACTACACACTTTACACACTCAATACCACCTCTCTGACAGTAGGAAAACACCTTGAAACATGTGTATTTGGCACTTGCAGTGAGGAGAGCTTGTCACCAGCAGTGAATTTGGCCCTTGTAGTAAGTTGAGGTTGGCACCAACATTTGTTTTGAAAATCAGGGTGGATTGAGCCTCTAACCAGCAGAGTTTGGGCAAATTCATGGTGGAGGGAGCCTCTAAAAACCCCAGTTTGGACCAATTCATGGTGGAGGGAGACTCTAAAAACCCCAGTTTGGACCAATTCATGGTGGAGGGAGACTCTAAAAACCCCAGTTTGGACCAATTCATGGTGGAGGGAGACTCTAAAAACCCCAGTTTGGACCAATTCATGGTGGAGGGAGCCTCTAACCAGCCCAGTTTGGACCAATTCATGGTGGAGGGAGCCTCTAACCAGCCCAGTTTGGGCAAATTCATGGTGGAGGGAGCCTCTAAACAGCCCAGTTTGGGCAAATTCATGGTGGAGGGAGCCTCTAACCAGCCCAGTTTGGACCAATTAATGGTGGAGGGAGCCTCTAAACAGCCAAGTTTTGGGAAATTCATGGTGGAGGGAGCCTCTAACCAGCCCAGTTTGGACCAATTCATGGTGGAGGGAGCCTCTAACCAGCCCAGTTTGGACCAATTCATGGTGGAGGGAGCCTCTAAACAGCCCAGTTTGGGCAAATTCATGGTGGAGGGAGCCTCTAAACAGCCCAGTTTGGGCAAATTCATGGTGGAGGGAGCCTCTAACCAGCCCAGTTTGGACCAATTAATGGTGGAGGGAGCCTCTAAACAGCCAAGTTTTGGGAAATTCATGGTGGAGGGAGCCTCTAACCACCCCAGTTTGGGCAAATTCATGGTGGAGGGAGCCTCTAACCAGCCCAGTTTGGACCAATTAATGGTGGAGGGAGCCTCTAAACAGCCAAGTTTTGGGAAATTCATGGTGGAGGGAGCCTCTAACCAGCCCAGTTTGGACCAATTCATGGTGGAGGGAGCCTCTAAACAGCCCAGTTTGGGCAAATTCATGGTGGAGGGAGCCTCTAAACAGCCCAGTTTGGGCAAATTCATGGTGGAGGGAGCCTCTAACCAGCCCAGTTTGGACCAATTAATGGTGGAGGGAGCCTCTAAACAGCCAAGTTTTGGGAAATTCATGGTGGAGGGAGCCTCTAACCAGCCCAGTTTGGACCAATTCATGGTGGAGGGAGCCTCTAAACAGCCCAGTTTGGGCAAATTCATGGTGGAGGGAGCCTCTAAACAGCCCAGTTTGGGCAAATTCATGGTGGAGGGAGCCTCTAACCAGCCCAGTTTGGACCAATTAATGGTGGAGGGAGCCTCTAAACAGCCAAGTTTTGGGAAATTCATGGTGGAGGGAGCCTCTAACCAGCCCAGTTTGGACCAATTCATGGTGGAGGGAGCCTCTAAACAGCCCAGTTTGGGCAAATTCATGGTGGAGGGAGCCTCTAAACAGCCCAGTTTGGGCAAATTCATGGTGGAGGGAGCCTCTAACCAGCCCAGTTTGGACCAATTAATGGTGGAGGGAGCCTCTAAACAGCCAAGTTTTGGGAAATTCATGGTGGAGGGAGCCTCTAAAAAACCCAGTTTGGACCAATTCATGGTGGAGGGAGCCTCTAATTAGCCCAGTTTGGACCAATTAATTGTGGAGGGAGCCTCTAACCAGCCCAGTTTGGACCAATTAATGGTGGAGGGAGCCTCTAACCACCCCAGTTTGGGCAAATTCATGGTGGAGGGAGCCTCTAACCAGCCCAGTTTGGACCAATTAATGGTGGAGGGAGCCTCTAAACAGCCAAGTTTTGGGAAATTCATGGTGGAGGGAGCCTCTAACCAGCCCAGTTTGGACCAATTCATGGTGGAGGGAGCCTCTAAACAGCCCAGTTTGGGCAAATTCATGGTGGAGGGAGCCTCTAAACAGCCCAGTTTGGGCAAATTCATGGTGGAGGGAGCCTCTAACCAGCCCAGTTTGGACCAATTAATGGTGGAGGGAGCCTCTAAACAGCCAAGTTTTGGGAAATTCATGGTGGAGGGAGCCTCTAACCAGCCCAGTTTGGACCAATTCATGGTGGAGGGAGCCTCTAAACAGCCCAGTTTGGGCAAATTCATGGTGGAGGGAGCCTCTAAACAGCCCAGTTTGGGCAAATTCATGGTGGAGGGAGCCTCTAACCAGCCCAGTTTGGACCAATTAATGGTGGAGGGAGCCTCTAAACAGCCAAGTTTTGGGAAATTCATGGTGGAGGGAGCCTCTAAAAAACCCAGTTTGGACCAATTCATGGTGGAGGGAGCCTCTAATTAGCCCAGTTTGGACCAATTAATTGTGGAGGGAGCCTCTAACCAGCCCAGTTTGGACCAATTAATGGTGGAGGGAGCCTCTAACCACCCCAGTTTGGGCAAATTCATGGTGGAGGGAGCCTCTAACCAGCCCAGTTTGGACCAATTAATGGTGGAGGGAGCCTCTAAACAGCCAAGTTTTGGGAAATTCATGGTGGAGGGAGCCTCTAACCAGCCCAGTTTGGACCAATTCATGGTGGAGGGAGCCTCTAAACAGCCCAGTTTGGGCAAATTCATGGTGGAGGGAGCCTCTAAACAGCCCAGTTTGGGCAAATTCATGGTGGAGGGAGCCTCTAACCAGCCCAGTTTGGACCAATTAATGGTGGAGGGAGCCTCTAAACAGCCAAGTTTTGGGAAATTCATGGTGGAGGGAGCCTCTAAAAAACCCAGTTTGGACCAATTCATGGTGGAGGGAGCCTCTAATTAGCCCAGTTTGGACCAATTAATTGTGGAGGGAGCCTCTAACCAGCCCAGTTTGGACCAATTAATGGTGGAGGGAGCCTCTAACCACCCCAGTTTGGGCAAATTCATGGTGGAGGGAGCCTCTAACCAGCCCAGTTTGGACCAATTAATGGTGGAGGGAGCCTCTAAACAGCCAAGTTTTGGGAAATTCATGGTGGAGGGAGCCTCTAACCAGCCCAGTTTGGACCAATTCATGGTGGAGGGAGCCTCTAAACAGCCCAGTTTGGGCAAATTCATGGTGGAGGGAGCCTCTAAACAGCCCAGTTTGGGCAAATTCATGGTGGAGGGAGCCTCTAACCAGCCCAGTTTGGACCAATTAATGGTGGAGGGAGCCTCTAAACAGCCAAGTTTTGGGAAATTCATGGTGGAGGGAGCCTCTAACCAGCCCAGTTTGGACCAATTAATGGTGGAGGGAGCCTCTAACCACCCCAGTTTGGGCAAATTCATGGTGGAGGGAGCCTCTAACCAGCCCAGTTTGGACCAATTAATGGTGGAGGGAGCCTCTAAACAGCCAAGTTTTGGGAAATTCATGGTGGAGGGAGCCTCTAACCAGCCCAGTTTGGACCAATTCATGGTGGAGGGAGCCTCTAAACAGCCCAGTTTGGGCAAATTCATGGTGGAGGGAGCCTCTAAACAGCCAAGTTTTGGGAAATTCATGGTGGAGGGAGCCTCTAACCAGCCCAGTTTGGACCAATTCATGGTGGAGGGAGCCTCTAAAAACCCCAGTTTGGACCAATTCATGGTGGAGGGAGCCTCTAAACAGCCCAGTTTGGGCAAATTCATGGTGGAGGGAGCCTCTAACCAGCAGAGTTGGTGGAAATCAGGGTGGAGGGAGCCTCTAACCAGCAGAGTTGGGGGAAATCAGGGTGGAGGGAGCCTAGTATTAGCAGAATTGTGCAACGCTTATGGTGGATGAGTATGAGGATGCGGAGGAATTGGAGAGGTTGAGTACAGACATGGAGTTTCATGTTGGGGTGCTTTACACAGGTGGGCACAAAAATGACGGCTCTACCCAGTGGTGGTTCATTTTTATCAAAGTGAGCCGGTCGGCACTCTCAGCTGACAGACGGGTGCGCTTGTCAGTGATGATGCCACCGGCTGCACTGAACACCCTCTCAGATAGGACGCTGGCGGCAGGACAGGACAGCACCTCCAAGGCATATAGGGCAAGTTCAAGCCACAGGTCCAACTTCGACACCCAATACGTGTAGGGCGCAGAGGGGTCGGAGAGGACAGGGCTGTGGTCGGAAAGGTATTCCCGCAACATGCGCCTATACTTCTCACGCCTGGTGACACTAGGACCCTCCGTGGCGGCACTTTGGCGAGGGGGTGCCATCAAGGTGTCCCAGACCTTAGACAGTGTGCCCCTCGTTTGTGTGGACCGGTGAGAACTTGGTTGCCTACTGGAGGAACTGCCCTCCCTGCCGCCAACGTCACATGCTGGAAACATCTCCATCATATTCTGCACCAATTGCCTGTGGCAAGCATTGATGCGATTGGCCCTCCCCTCTACCGGAATAAAAGACGAGATGTTGTTTTTATACCGGGGGTCAAGGATAGCAAAGATCCAGTACTGGTTGTCCTCCATGATTTTGACAATACGCTTGTCGGTTGTAAAGCACCCCAACATGAACTCAGCCATGTCTGCCACAGTGTTAGTTGGCATGACTCCTCTGGCCCCACCGGAAAGTTCAATCTCCATTTCCTCCTCATCCTCCATGTCTACCCATCCGCGCTGCAACAATGGGACGATTCGAAGTTGCCCGGAAGCCTCCTGTATCACCATCACATCATCGGACAACTCTTCTTCCTCCTCCTCCTCCTCCTCCTCCTCCATTAAACGCAGTGAAGCGGACAGATGTGTGGACCTACTCTCCAGCTGTGACGGATCGGATGCTATCCCTAACTCCTCTGTGTGATCTGAGTTATCCCTGATGTCAATCAGGGATTCTCTCAGAACACACAAGAGCGGGATTGTAAGGCTCACCATCGCATCCTCAGAGCTCACCCTCCTTGTGGACTCCTCAAAGACCCGTAGGATGTCACAAAGGTCTCTCATCCATGGCCACTCATGGATGTGAAACTGAGGCAGCTGACTTTGTGGCACCCTAGGGTTTTGTAGCTGGTATTCCATCAAAGGTCTCTGCTGCTCAACCACTCTATTCAACATCTGAAACGTTGAGTTCCAGCGTGTGGGGACGTCGCACAAAAGCCGGTGTTGTGGCACATGCAGGCGTTGCTGGAGAGATTTTAAGCTAGCAGCGGCTACTGTCGACTTGCGAAAGTGGGCGCACATGCGCCGCACTTTCACCAGTAGCTCTGGAACATTGGGGTAGCTCTTTAGGAAACGTTGCACCACTAGGTTGAAGACGTGGGCCAGGCATGGAACATGTTGGAGTCCGGCAAGCTCCAGAGCTGCTACCAGGTTCCGGCCGTTATCACAAACGACCATGCCTGGGCCCAGGTGCAGCGGCTCAAACCATATTGCCGTCTCATCGAGGAGGGCATCCCTCACCTCGGAGGCAGTGTGCTGTCTGTCCCCCAAGCTGATCAGCTTCAGCACAGCCTGCTGACGTCTACCAACGCCAGTGCTGCAACGTTTCCAACTCGTAGCTGGGGTCAATCTAACAGCGGAGGAGGAGGCGGTGGCGGAGGAGGAGGCGGTGGCGGAGGAGGAGGCGGTAGAGGAGGAGGAGGAGGGGGGTGTTCTTCTCGTGTCCCTGCCAGGAATGTTAGGCGGGGAGACGAGGTACACCGGGCCAGTTTGGGAAGCAGTCCCAGCCTCAACTACATTCACCCAGTGTGCCGTCAGTGAAATGTAGCGTCCCTGTCCGCATGCACTTGTCCACGCGTCGGTGGTCAAGTGGACCTTTGTGCAAAGCGCGGAACTAAGGGCCCGCCTGATGTTGAGTGACACGTGCTGGTGCAAGGCGGGGACGGCACACCGGGAGAAGTAGTGACGGCTAGGGACGGCATAGCGAGGTGCCGCAGTTGCCATCAGGTCCAGGAAGGCGGGAGTTTCAACAAGCCGGAACGCCAACATCTCCTGGGCCAGCAGTTTAGCGATGTTGGCGTTCAAGGCTTGCGCGTGTGGGTGGTTAGCAGTGTATTTCTGCCGCCGCTCCAATGTCTGAGAGATGGTGGGTTGTTGTAAAGAAACGCCTGATGGTGCCTTTGATGGTGCAGGAGAAGGAGATAAGACAGGACCAGGGGAGGATGAGGTAGAAGTCAACAAAGTGGCGGAGGCAGATGAAGTGGTGTCCTGGCTCGTCCTCTGGAGTGCATCGCCAGCACAGTCAGCAGTGGCAGTGGCAGAGGCAGAGGCAGAGGCAGTGGCAGTGGCGTGAACGGCAGGCGGCCTTTGTCCTGCCGTTGCTGCCTGCCACTGATTCCAGTGCTTGGATTCCAAATGACGGCGCATTGAAGTGGTGGACAGGTTGCTCTTCTCAGAGCCCCTAATCAATTTCGAGAGGCAAATTGTGCAGACAACACTATATCTGTCCTCGGCGCATTCCTTGAAAAAACTCCACACCTTCGAGAAACGTGCCCTCGAGGTGGGAGTTTTTCGGGGCTGGGTACGAACTGGAACATCTTGGGAGATTCCGGGTGTGGCCTGGCTTCGCCTAAGCTGCTGACCTCTGCCTCTGCCTCTAGCTACCCTTTTTGGTGCTGCACCTGCCTCAACATCCACACTACTTTCCCCGCTTGACATCCCCCCTGTCCAGGTCGGGTCAGTGTCCTCATCATCCACCACTTCCTCTTCCAACTCCTGTCTCATCTCCTCCTCCCGCACAATGCGCCGGTCAACTGGATGCCCTGACGGCAACTGCGTCACATCATCGTCGATGAGGGTGGGTTGCTGGTCATCCACCACCAAATCGAACGGAGATGGAGGAGACTCTAGTGTTTGAGCATCTGGATACAGATGCTCCTCTGTTAGGTTCGTGGAATCGTGACGTGGAGAGGCAGGTTGAGGGACAATGAAAGGAGCGGAGAACAGCTCTGGGGAGCAGGGACAGTTTGGGTTATTGTTCTGTAAAGCTTCGGAATTTTGGGAGGAAGGAAGACAAGACTGTTGGGTAATAGGAGGAGAGGAGGCAGAGTCTGACTGGCTGCTGGACAATGTGCTGTAAGCGTTCTCTGACAGCCATTGCAAGACCTGTTCCTGGTTCTCGGGCCTACTAAGGTTTGTACCCTGCAGTTTAGTTAATGTGGCAAGCAACCCTGGCACTGTGGAGTGGCGCAATGCTTGCTGCCCCACAGGAGTAGGCACGGGACGCCCTGTGGCTTCACTGCTACCTTGCTCCCCAGAACCATTCCCCCGACCTCGCCCACGGCCTCGTCCACGTCCCTTTCCGGGAGCCTTGCGCATTTTGAATTCCTAGTTAGAAATTGGCACTGTATACCAGTAGTAAAAATTGTGGGTGCACGTAACCCCAATATATTCTTTGAATTACCAGTCAGAAACTGGCACTATATGGCAGTAGCAAGAAATGAGGGTATTTGTATTCCCAATATACTCTTTGAATTCCCAGTCAGACAATGGCACTGTATACCAGTAGTAAAAATTGTGGGTGCACGTAACCCCAATATATTCTTTGAATTCCCAGTCAGAAACTGGCACTATATGGCAGTAGCAAGAAATGAGGGTATTTATAACCCCAATATATTCTTTGAATTCCCAGTCAGACAATGGCACTGTATACCAGTAGTAAAAATTGTGGGTGCACGTAACCCCAATATATTCTTTGAATTCCCAGTCAGAAACTGGCACTATATGGCAGTAGCAAGAAATGAGGGTATTTGTATTCCCAATATACTCTTTGAATTCCCAGTCAGACAATGGCACTGTATACCAGTAGTAAAAATTGTGGGTGCACGTAACCCCAATATATTCTTTGAATTCCCAGTCAGAAACTGGCACTATATGGCAGTAGCAAGAAATGAGGGTATTTATAACCCCAATATATTCTTTGAATTCCCAGTCAGACAATGGCACTGTATACCAGTAGTAAAAATTGTGGGTGCACGTAACCCCAATATATTCTTTGAATTCCCAGTCAGAAACTGGCACTATATGGCAGTAGCAAGAAATGAGGGTATTTGTATTCCCAATATACTCTTTGAATTCCCAGTCAGACAATGGCACTGTATACCAGTAGTAAAAATTGTGGGTGCACGTAACCCCAATATATTCTTTGAATTCCCAGTCAGAAACTGGCACTATATGGCAGTAGCAAGAAATGAGGGTATTTATAACCCCAATATATTCTTTGAATTCCCAGTCAGACAATGGCACTGTATACCAGTAGTAAAAATTGTGGGTGCACGTAACCCCAATATATTCTTTGAATTCCCAGTCAGAAACTGGCACTATATGGCAGTAGCAAGAAATGAGGGTATTTGTATTCCCAATATACTCTTTGAATTCCCAGTCAGACAATGGCACTGTATACCAGTAGTAAAAATTGTGGGTGCACGTAACCCCAATATATTCTTTGAATTCCCAGTCAGAAACTGGCACTATATGGCAGTAGCAAGAAATGAGGGTATTTATAACCCCAATATATTCTTTGAATTCCCAGTCAGACAATGGCACTGTATACCAGTAGTAAAAATTGTGGGTGCACGTAACCCCAATATATTCTTTGAATTCCCAGTCAGAAACTGGCACTATATGGCAGTAGCAAGAAATGAGGGTATTTATAACCCCAATATATTCTTTGAATTCCCAGTCAGACAATGGCACTGTATACCAGTAGTAAAAATTGTGGGTGCACGTAACCCCAATATATTCTTTGAATTCCCAGTCAGAAACTGGCACTATATGGCAGTAGCAAGAAATGAGGGTATTTGTATTCCCAATATACTCTTTGAATTCCCAGTCAGACAATGGCACTGTATACCAGTAGTAAAAATTGTGGGTGCACGTAACCCCAATATATTCTTTGAATTCCCAGTCAGAAACTGGCACTATATGGCAGTAGCAAGAAATGAGGGTATTTATAACCCCAATATATTCTTTGAATTCCCAGTCAGACAATGGCACTGTATACCAGTAGTAAAAATTGTGGGTGCACGTAACCCCAATATATTCTTTGAATTCCCAGTCAGAAACTGGCACTATATGGCAGTAGCAAGAAATGAGGGTATTTGTATTCCCAATATACTCTTTGAATTCCCAGTCAGACAATGGCACTGTATACCAGTAGTAAAAATTGTGGGTGCACGTAACCCCAATATATTCTTTGAATTCCCAGTCAGAAACTGGCACTATATGGCAGTAGCAAGAAATGAGGGTATTTATAACCCCAATATATTCTTTGAATTCCCAGTCAGACAATGGCACTGTATACCAGTAGTAAAAATTGTGGGTGCACGTAACCCCAATATATTCTTTGAATTCCCAGTCAGAAACTGGCACTATATGGCAGTAGCAAGAAATGAGGGTATTTGTATTCCCAATATACTCTTTGAATTCCCAGTCAGACAATGGCACTGTATACCAGTAGTAAAAATTGTGGGTGCACGTAACCCCAATATATTCTTTGAATTCCCAGTCAGAAACTGGCACTATATGGCAGTAGCAAGAAATGAGGGTATTTGTATTCCCAATATACTCTTTGAATTCCCAGTCAGACAATGGCACTGTATACCAGTAGTAAAAATTGTGGGTGCACGTAACCCCAATATATTCTTTGAATTCCCAGTGAGACACTGGCACTATATGGCAGTAGCAAGAAATGAGGGTATTTGTATTCCCAATATATTCTTTGAATTCCCAGTCAGACAATGGCACTGTATACCAGTAGTAAAAATTGTGGGTGCACGTAACCCCAATATATTCTTTGAATTACCAGTCAGAAACTGGCACTATATGGCAGTAGCAAGAAATGAGGGTATTTGTATTCCCAATATATTCTTTGAATTCCCAGTCAGACAATGGCACTGTATACCAGTAGTAAAAATTGTGGGTGTATATAGCCCCAATTCTATTGCTAGGGGACTTGCAGGGTATTTCTGGGGTGAAGGTGGGGGGGCACACCGTTGGAACGGGTATCGGGGTATATATCGGGTATACGGGAATACACTGACAGTGTATTCCATTCAGGATCCTGGGAAAGCTGGGTTGCGGCGATTGAGCCCGTCAGTGCCACGTTACACTGACAAGCTTCTCCCTGGAATTTAGCTCTTACAAGAGCTGTTGGTTGTCTTCTCCTTCCTATCCTAGCCTGTCCCTGCCTACCCAGAATCTAAGCCCTAGCTAGCTGGACGGAAACCTCCGTCCTCGGTGAATTGCAAGCTCAGAATGACGCGAAGCTGGGCGTCGCTGTTCTTTTAAATTAGAGGTCACATGTTTTCGGCAGCCAATGGGTTTTGCCTACTTTTTTCAACGTCACCGGTGTCGTAGTTCCTGTCCCACCTACCCAGCGCTGTTATTGGAGCAAAAAAGGCGCCAGGGAAGGTGGGAGGGGAATCGAGTAATGGCGCACTTTACCACGCGGTGTTCGATTCGATTCGAACATGCCGAACAGCCTAATATCCGATCGAACATGAGTTCGATAGAACACTGTTCGCTCATCTCTAGTCATGAGCACATTTTGGCAGCTTTCTGTGAAATCCTGCTTGAAAATCCATTTACCTTTTTTTGTACTGCCTTGTTTCTCTGTTTTACCAGCAGTGCATATTATATGACTGTGTATCTAGGTAGTTAACTACAAAAGTTTAGGTACACTTCAAAGGTAGTTTAATGTCGAGAAGACAATGAATATTTAACCTCTTGCCACCGTAATAGTACTGTGGATGTCGGGTATGTAAATATGGCAAACATAACCAGGTCCTTGCTATATAGTACAGCAGAGACATGGCGGCAATGCTCACAATCAGCACCTCGGTCTCAGTCAAAGCTGATTTTTTGATTTTGAGGGGATCAATGGCCCCAGAATGAGATCCATTGACATGACTGCAGCCATGTGTCACTTCCATTCACTTTAATGGGTGTGCCAGAGATAGCTAAAGTAATACACTCATCCATCCACCAAGTGACAAGCCTACATTGACCGTGGGAAAACATCTCCATTCTCAGGATCAGTGGGAATCTCAGACCCAACAGGCATGTATAGAGGATAAATACTTTTGTGGCATAACCCCTTTAATAAAATGCAGCTCACTTGAATTTTAAGAAAATAAATGTTTCCTTAGGAAGATACTGTATGTAAATAGCAGCAACAGCTCTGCTTGTTTTATAAACAAAGTGGTGTGCTGCCAAATGTGTGATACATATGTATGGACTAAATATGGATGTTTGCTTTCCACAAATTTAGAAATAAAATGGGAAGTGCAAGCAAACAATATATGGAAATGTATTATGTGCTGTACATGTCACATAACAATTACATCTGCTGATACTAACAATACATGATATTAATGATTCTCCAATCAGTTTTGATCATTGGTAATTATATAATTTATCACTGATCTTTTAGTTCAGTTTGCTTCTCGCCGCACATGAATATACCTTTATGTCCATTTTGTCAGTGCATTCCTGCAACTGGAAGTAGAGTAACATGAAGTCCAGATCTTTCCTTTACCCCTTACATTCACTTGCATGCTTATTTCATCTGCATCTCTAAAACATCTCTAGACTCCATCTTTTATTTACCTTAGAATCACCAGAAACCCTTATTGTCACCATAATTCATTTTTGTCTCGGTCTTCCATTTAGAAAACTCTCCCATCTATTTTCCACCTTACTACTCCTCTCCATTTTGTTAGTGAGCTAAGACTAATATCCTCCATAATGCAAAACATTTACCCCTGTCTCCAAGATTTCCTCAGAGAAGCACCAGTTTTCACCAGTCAATTGCAATACTCCAGAAAAAATGGCTTATAACTAGAGATGAGCGAACAGTGAAATATTCGAGATTCGATATTCGTTTCAAGTAGAGCCTCAATATTCGACCACTCGATCGAATATCGAATTCCATTATAGTCTATGGGAAAAAATGCTTGTTTCAAGGGAAACCACTATTCGACTAAAGGAGAGTCACCAAGTCCATGAGTAGCAGGAGGAGAGTGTTTAGGAGGAACACTGTGCAGTTAAAGTGCACGGACGCCATTATAGTCTATGGGGTCCGTGTGCTTTAACTGCACAGCGCTTGCAGTTGCGCTGATAAAAAGTCAGCTCCCTCATAACCGCAAGCTGCCAGCTCTCCTGGCTAGCAAAGACGAGCCTGCGGCAAATCAACGCTGGTTCTGCAGAAGGTTCATCCTTGCTAGTCAGAGGAGAGCTAGCAGCTTGTTGTTACGAGGTAGCTGACTTTTTTGTCATAGGAATGCATTGACCAGCGTTGATTACCCAGTGTACAGCATTCGGCCAATCAACACTAGTTCTGATTATTGCAAATTGTTGGGTTTTTAGTGAAAATGAACAATTTGGAATTTCTCTCAGATAAACTAAAATGGTTGCCATTGGTAAATTATTATACTCTAGGGTGTCAGCAGTACAGTCATGGCCAAAAGTTTTGAGAATGACACAAATATTATATTTTCACATGATCTACTGCCCTCTGGTTTATGTGTGTTTGTCAGATGTTTTTATCAGATACAGAAATATAATTGCAATCATATTATGAGTAACAAAAGCTTATATTGACAGAATGAGTTAATGCAGCAAGTCAATATTTGCAGTGTTGACCCTTCTTCAGGACCTCTGCAATTCTCCCTGGCATGCTCTCAATCAACTTCTGGACCAAATCCTGACTGATAGCTGTCCATTCTTGCACAATCAATGCTTGCATTTTGTCAGAATTTGTAGATTTTTGTTTGTCCACCCGTCTCTTGATGATTGACCACAAGTTCTCAATGGGATTAAGATCTGGGGAGTTTCCAGGCCATGGACCCAAAATCTCTATGTTTTGTTCCTTGAGCCATTTAGTTATCACCTTTGCTTTATGGCAAGGTGCTCCATCATGCTGGAAAAGACATTGTTGATCGCCAAACTGCTCTTGGACGGTTGGGAGAAGTTGATCTTGGAGGCCATTCTGGTACCATTCTTTATTCATGGCTGTGTTTTTAGGCAAGACTGTGAGAGAGCGGATTCCCTTGGCTGAGAAGCAACCCCACACATGAATGGTTTCAGGATGCTTTATAGTTGGCATGAGACAAGACTGGTGGTAGCGCTCACCTCGTCTTCTCCGAATAAGCTGTTTTCCAGATGTCCCAAACAATCGAACAGGGGATTCATCAGAGAAAATGACTTTACCCCAGTCCTCAGCAGTCCACTCCCTGTACCTTTTGCAGAATATCAGTCTGTCCCTAATGGTTTTTCTGGAGAGAAGTGGCTTCTTTGCTGCCCTCCTTGAGACCAGGCCTTGCTCCAAGAGTCTCCGCCTCACAGTGTGTGCAGATGCACTCACACCTGCCTGCTGCCATTCCTGAGCAAGCTCTGCACTGCTGGTAGCCCGATCCCGCAGCTGAAACACTTTTAAGAGACGGTCCTGGCACTTGCTGGTCTTTCTTGGGCGCCCTGGAGCCTTTTTGCCAACAATGGAACCTCTCAACTTGCAGTTCTTGATGATGCAATAGATTGTTGACTGAGGTGTAATCTTTCTAGCTGCGATACTCTTCCCTGTTAGGCCATTTTTGTGCAGTACAATGATGACTGCACGTGTTTCTTTAGAGATAACCATGGTTAACAGAAGAGAAACAATGATGCCAAGCACCAGCCTCCTTTTAAAGTGTCCAGTGGTGTCATTCTTACTTAATCATGACAGATTGATCTCCAGCCCTGTCCTCATCAACACCCACACCTGTGTTAATGAAGCAATCACTGAAACGATGTTAGCTGGTCCTTTTAAGGCAGGGCTGCAATGATGTTGAAATGTGTTTTGGGGGATAAAGTTCATTTTCTAGGCAAACATTGACTTTGCAAGTAATTGCTGTTAAGCTGATCACTCTTTATAACATTCTGGAGTATATGCAAATTGCCATTAGGAAAACTGAAGCAGTAGACTTTGTAAAAATTAATATTTGTATCATTCTCAAAACTTTTGGCCATGACTGTATAATAGCTGGAGGCCCAGAAGTGACAAAAATGAAAAAAATAAATAAAACTATACTCACCTTCTGTTACCTCTTCTGGGCCTCCTTGCAGCATCCGGTGCTCTGTAGCTTCCTCCTCGTAGGGTCTGGTGCTCTTCTGTGACCTCATGTATCTGGGGTCACGCTGGAGATAGCTGAATACTGTACATCTCCTAAATTTGCAGACGATTAAAAGCTAAATATTTCTGCAAAGATAAATAATAAAAAAAAATTGCAGAGTTTTAATTTTTTTGGGGATATAACCATGAATACAGGAACTTACTAGTATGTTCTGGCACTAATCAGAAACCCTGCAAAGATTTTCTTGTGGTAGCCTGGTTATCATCTAAAACAGGAATACAAAAAATTACTGCATCCATGAGAAGATAAACTAGCCACAATAAGGAAATTGTGACTGGGTTTCAGACCATAGAAAGTTCCTGCAGTCATGGTTATATCAGAGATAAGTGAAACAATTCAGATTGAACCGAATTTGATCAAATCTGTGTGCCCCATATGACTGCTGAGGCCCAATCACAGGTCTCATCGGTGAGCCACTGCATGATGTCACCCAGGGAACTGGAAGAGGCCAGAGGAAGAATGAGGGAGAGTGCTAGGGGGCTTAGAAAAGGTGAGGAAAAGGGAGTATAAATGTTTGCAAACTTCACTGTTACATCATGTCATATACTCCAGTCACATCCAGAGCTGCAGTCACTATTCTGCTGTTACATCAGGTCTTATACTCCAGTTACATCTAGAGCTGCAGTCACTATTCCACTGTTACATCATGTCATATACTCCAGTCACATCTAGAGCTGCCGTCACTATTCTGATGTTACATTAAGTCTTATACTCCAGTCACATCTAGAGCTGCAGTCACTATTCTGCTGTATATCATGACTTATACTCCAGTCACGTCTAGAGCTGCAGTCACTATTCTGCTGTTATATTATGTCTTATACTCCAGTCACAGACAGTTCTGCTACATCTGAGATGTAGCAGTGTTCAGCACACAGTCAGCTCTGCTGCATCTGACGGTGTAGCAGAGCTCAGCGTGCACTCAACGCTGCTACATTTGAGATTGGACCAGAATGGAGACTGCTGTGGACTGATATTAGTCTCCGCTTCCTCACAGACGAGCCTCCGGCAGAACCAGCGTTGATTGGCCGAATGCTGTACTCTGTATGGCATTTGGCCATTCTGTGCTGGTCAATGCATTCCTATGGGAAAAAGTCAGCTCCCGCATATCGCAAACTGACAGGGATCCTGACATAATAAAGTGACTTGGGCATGTTAGATGCCCCCAGACATGCTTCCCCTGCTGTCCCAGTTGCATTCCAGGGTGTTGGCATCATTTCCTGGGGTGTCATAGTGGACTTGGTGACCCTCATGAGTCGAATATTGGTTTCTCCCTTAACGAGTATTTTTCCCCTATAATGGGGTTCGATATTCGATCGAACAGTCGTGCATTGAGCGGCTACCCGAATCGAATTTCGAACTTCGAACATTTCACTGTTCGCTCATCTCTACTTTCTACATTTAAGGGCTTTATAATGGTGGGGAAAATGTTTATTCTTTTTATATATTTGTTTCTACCTTAACATTTTTGACAATGATTTTCCATTCATTGCAGCTGAAAAAAGGCACACATGTCCTGACATAATGTACAGGAAGAAGGTACAGAATTATATCTAATGGGTGAAATGAAATCTAAATATGTGAAACATTCCCTTTAAAATAATCTAATTGTGCAGTGGAATAGATTGCATAGCTAATGCCATAAAACCCTGTGCCTCGCAAAAATAATAATACTTTATATACTTAGTCATTTAGATTATAATTACTTGCAATGTTAAGGGGTTAAAGAACTGCTGGTAAGCAATTCCCTAATATTATATGCAAAGTGTTCCAAACCTTTTCTGTACTCTAAGCAGTCACTAAATGTGGTTACAGAACAATGTACCACATGCTATGTAACAGTATGCAGCAAGATTATTCCTAATGTGCCCATCACCACAAAGGGAAGTCTGAGAATCCATTGTTCTCGTGAGAATAGAACTTTCATGAGACAGAATCCAGAGAAAGGATACCTCTTGTTTTCTCTGCAGTATAGAGATAATGCTTATTTAGTGAACAAGACTGCTGACTATTAAAACAAACCTACCGTATTCATGTGACAACACACAGAAAGATATGCAGCATAATAAGCATACTCAGAGTAAATTATCTTCTACTGGAACAATACGCCATTTACGCACTAAAATGTACCTTGAATGGTTTCTGAGCTCATAAAAAAGGTAGCAATGCTCAAAATGGACCCGCTGAAATACGTAACATGGTTATTAAAAATGAACACTGTAATTGATTAAGGGACACAATTATCCAAAACCAATACTATCGATGACAAAAAGTCCTCCTTTATATGTGAAAACAATAACTTCAGCCAAAGATTTTCTGAAGACATTGCATTATTAGATGTGAATCTTGGAGGGTTGAGATGACCATCTAATGTGTATGGATGCCGTATTTTTACTGACAGCAGAAGATAAAGATCAGGCAGTTAAATGCTTTATCATTTTCTTCTCAGGAAAATGAAAGGAGTTTGTCAGCAAGAGATCTGTGCAGCTAAACACACAGAAGCCTGACTCAAGGTCACATCACTCTCAGATGCAATATCCTCCTGAGACTGAAATAAGAGAGCTAAGTAATCAAACACATTATTTTCATTCTCAGGAAGTGCAGATACTGCCAGTGCCACCAAAACCAGATTTGGTATTGCTGTTGCCATCCATATTCTTATTGTTAGTACTTGCACAAGTGTTCATTTTTCCTGCCCTCTGCCCTGTTTTTTTTCAGTCATTTTACTGGACATTTATTAATTATAATAAAGATTGGCAACAATTGTGACACTGTGTGTAAGCTTTTTTTTTTTTTTTTTTTTTTTACAAAAAAAACAATTTCAAGAAAAAGCAAAGTGCTAAAAGGGTGATCTGGTCAATGAGTATAAGAAAAGAACTGTGTTACAATGGAAGTAATGTTTATTGGGTAACAAAAAAAACCCATAGCAAACAAAGATTTTCACATCACCATACTTCGTCACACTGTTTACTGAGTGAACAAAAAGTAAACCCTTAACCCTTCAAGTTAACGTTAGTAACTTGAACTCTATTCGCTGGGCAATGGGTAACCAGTCAAGTGATTGGCAGTGGGGAGTGGCCAATGAAGAATAGGGGAGAGGTGTATTAAGCAAGCAGCACAGTTTAAGGTAGACTGGAGGGGGTCGAGAGTATTCGCTGAGAGGCCATGGAGAAGGGTTTTATAGTATTCTAAGTGGGAGATTATGAGGGCATAGACTAGCACCTTTGCAGTTTCTGAGGAAGGAGTGGATTTGTTGGATGTTCTTGAGGCAGTAGCAGGTGTTGAGGGTTTGTCTAAGAGTAAAGAAAATACAGAGGAAAATGTAATTTTTTATTTTTATTTTTTAACTACTCACCTGAATTCCCTGCTGCTACAGTGGTCCTGGCTAGGCTTTGTTGGTATTTTTTATCCTACAGTAATAAGGTTCTACATTTATCAATATATGCTTTTTATAGAGACCAACAAAACACATCCCATTGTGTAATGTACATTGCTCATAAGCTCCCATATGAAAAAGTATTGCATATAGTGTATGTTTTAACTGGCTTCCTTAGTATAGAACAGCATGATTATACTATTCTATAGAGCCAAAACTAGATATACCAACGTACACTCCCACGACAAATGGCAAAAGAACACTTTTTTGGCCTTCATCACGTAAAACAAAATAGAATCGCCCACTTGGTAAATAATTAATAATAATAATAATTTGATGTATAGAGGGCCAACATCAGAAAGTAGATTAATAGACAATATTTGACCTTAAAATGTGACAAAAAATTAACATATCAAATATAAGAAGTGAGGACCCTGCTCGACAGAGTTTACAATCTATGACTGAGATTAAAATCTATGAGAGAGTTTACAATGTAAGAGGGAGCTTACAATATATGAGAGAGTTTCCAATCTATGACTGAAATTAAAATCTATGAGGGAGCTTACAATCTATGAGGAAGCTTACAATCTATGAGGGAGCTTACAATTTATGAGAGAATTTACAATCTATGACTGAGATTAAAATCTATGAGGGATCTTACAATCTATGAGGGAGTTTACAATCTATGAGGAAGCTTACAATCTATGAGGGAGCTTACAATCTATGAGGGAGTTACAATCTATGAGGAAGTTTACAATCTATGAGGAAGCTTACAATCTATGAGGGAGTTTACAATCCATGAGGGAGCTTACAATCTATGAGTGACCTTACAATCTATGAGGGATCTTACAATCTATGAGGAAGTTTACAATCTATGAGGGACCTTACAATCTATGAGGAAGCTTACAATCTATGAGAGAGTTTACAATCTATGAGGGACCTTACAATCTATGAGGGAGTTTACAATCTATGAGGGACCTTACAATCTATGAGTGACCTTACAATCTATGAGGGAGCTTACAATCTATGAGAGAGTTTACAATCTATGAGGGACCTTACAATCTATGAGGAAGCTTACAATCTATGAGAGAGTTTACAATCTATGAGGGACCTTACAATCTATGAGGGAGTTTACAATCTATGAGGGACCTTACAATCTATGAGTGACCTTACAATCTATGAGGGAGCTTACAATCTATGAGTGACCTTACAATCTATGAGGGAGCTTACAATCTATGAGGGAGCTTACAATCTATGAGGGACCTTACAATCTATGAGAGAGCTTACAATCTATGAGTGACCTTACAATCTATAAGGGACCTTACAGTCTACAAGACCATATCTTTTGAATGGCTGTACAAATTTTAAAAATAAAAATACCAAATTGATCAGGATCACAGGGCCATCAAATGAGATATGGCATCTACTATTTTATACTTGGTGACGGATCCCCTTTAATGACTTCAAGCTGAGAGTCTGAATGGTTTGCTCATGACTTGTTAGCCGTTATGGATGTCTAGAAGAAATCTGCTTCTTTTTGGAGACACCGAGTGCCAGATAATCAGGAAGGTTTTCAGGTATGCTGTACAGAATTACTTCGCTTTGAAAGTTCTTCAGAAGGAAAATGTGAAAGGTGTGTACTATAAAGATCCAAGAGAACAAGGACAGATATCATGTACCCTAATAAATCCTGCTGGCAGCAACAAAATGATGTGATTCTGATAAAACAATATTTTAGAGCAGTCGCCTCCATCAGGATTTCTCCCTGAGAACAAACTAAAGCCATTTAAGCCCAAACACCTTGTTCTAGTGAGCTAACTCATAAGGCAAGGTCTACATAAAGTCCTCCCCCCTTTGTCATTTCTTTGTATGCTTTGCTTAGATCAGTTGTGCAGAACTAAATTCACAGGCTACTTTGCCTGCAAGCACAGAACAAGCAGAAAACTGATCGTTACCATGGTTACATTCCATCCCAATGGTTTAACCCATTATGTCTCACGGAATGTGATACTTTCCTTGAAACCATCTTGGATGGCTTTGTATACAATGGACCAAGCAGGATTTTGATAGTTAACTAAGAATTTATCTATATAGTACATACTCTTAATGTAATTGCTTTTTTATCATCTCATTAAAAATAATTTTGTTGCTATCAGTAATTAGAGTTGATGTAACTGTCAAGATGATAAAAGAAGCCTTCAAAAGCAATGCACGAGAGAACAGCCTAAAGAATAGAGGCAAGTCATTGAACAGCTAAGGTATAATACATTGTATTTTATGTCCAATCCATCGAATGAACAATAGATTCATTTATGACTATGATATAGCAGTGAGATATGGGCTTATAAATATTATTTTACTTTGTATTTTTATAATATAAATTACATGTTATTCATGTTAGTAATTAGTACTGACATAGCCATCAAGAGTAGACCATTATGGAACTAGGACCTCACTAAAGACTTACCTGGAGTCACTGTGTTTCCATTATGACAAAATATAGGCATTGACTCTAAAAGCCAGCATAGTGTATTTATTTAACCTCATGAAGGGATCTGACAGATTTCCATTGTATCATTGTAAGAACATAAAGAAATTTCTACGAACAACCTAAAGGAGTGCTCACATGTAATCATAATGTCTAAAGGCAATTTAAAGGCTGTTGAATAATGTTATATCAGGCAGAATGTTACATAGAAAAAATCCAAGAATGCACTGGGTGGCAACTACCAATCTATATATTGTGTAATATGCTGTTACTGACTCTACTCCAGACTTCTTTCCGTTTCCTATACATTATGTTAGGCCTCTATTCTCCTTGCGGAGAGATGGATTTTGCACAGTGCCTGTAACATGCATACTTCATACACCTCTCTCTTGATTAAGACCTTTGTTTGGGGGTCTCTAACAGCTGAATAAAATTTGGAATGATCTTTATACGTATAACCTCTGACATGTGATCTGGCAACACCTCCCTGTCAAGTCCGCTCAGGGTATCAGTGGACATAAAGGCGCAAACTTAAATTTCTACAATTATCATGGCATACAAAAGCTATGCATACCAACTCCAAGCATCATGTATCCTGTGGCATAACTAGGAATGGTGGGGCCTCGTGGAGAACTTTTGACATGGGGCCCCGTGGCAAACTTTTGACATGGGCCCCCCTCCCCCCTTCCTGACCGACACCGAAGACCTTGACTGACCGAACCCCCCCCCCCCAATGCCGCATTCCTGTGTGCTCTATTATGTCCCTCAGTGGCCCCTGCACACAGTATTACACTCCATTGTGGTCCCTGCACACCGGATTATGCCCCATAATGAACACCCATGAACAATTATTATACTCTGGGGTATTTTCAGACCCCAGAGTATAATAATCGGAGACTGAGGGGAGATACAGACATAAAAAAAAAAGTTACTTACCTGTCTCCGGCTCCGCTGCAGTCTTTGGTAGTGTTGACCATCTTTAATAACGCATGGATGTCACATGACATTTCATGCCCTCCCACCATCTGCCTCCAGTTTCATGTCCTCCCTCCATCTCCCCCCAGTTTCATGCACCCCTCATCTCTACCCCCATTTTCATATCATCCCCTCCATCTCTACCCCTAGGTTACTGTTGCTCCTCAATTGCTCCACACCACACATACATGCACACTCACACACAGACACACACACACACACACACACACTCTCCATTCTGCATCTCACATCTCCCTCCACTTCAGTATAATACAATACAATACAATACACAGAGCGGCCCCTGACTACTATTAGACAGTCATTAGTAACAGCAATTGCAGGCAAGTATGAATACAAACAATGTGTAGAGTACTGATCCATCTACTGACACTGACCTCCCCCTCCTCCTAATACACAGATATCAGGACACTGTCCTCTCCCCTCCTCCTAATACACAGATATAAGGACACTGTCCTCTCCCCTCCTCCAAACCACACATATATACACACTCACACACAGACACACACTCTCCATCCTGCATCTCCCTTCCCCCCTCCCCTTCAGTACCTAGCAGCACATCTCTCCTTCTCTTCATCTCTTGCAGGACTCCACAGGCTATAAAGACATGCCCACCTAGTCATGTGACGGCTGACGTCACACAAGGTCCTTCAAGCTTTCCCCCGATCTTATCGCAGTTACATCAGTTTGTCTGTGATAAGAGCGGGGGTAGCAGAGGTAGCTGTCACCGGGCCCCTAATGCCCCGGGCCCTGTGGCAGCTGCCTCTGCTGCTATGGTGGTAGTTACGCCACTGCATGTATCCAATACAAGCATCACACCATAGCTAGAGTACATCATACATAGAGCATCTTAAAGAACTCTATGGTCTAACTCCTAGGCACAGCTAACATTCTGATTGTGTATGTCATGACTGCAAGGAAACACAAATCACTTTGCATTACCAACAGTTGCACATTACATCAAGGAAATTAGTCATAAAACAAACATAACATCAAATAGACACTGCTTCTGAAAAGACACCAACCTGCCTTGAGCAGAAACTGTACACCTTGCCATTTACTGATCCCTACTTCAGGTTGCATACTAAGGAGGTTAAGCCTTCACTTCCTTACAATGGAGTTTACATGTAATCATTTGTACAGCAGAATGCAATCTACTGTATTATATAAGAGTAATAGAGTTCAGAAATGTATATATCTTATTAATATCTATTAAATTATAACAGACCTTAAAAAGGTTTTCTGGGGAAATGATATTGATAGGCCAATATGATAGCCCATAAACTGATCCCAGCAGCCACTATATAAAGATTAGAGCCAGTTCTCCATGTAGTTTATGCAGCTCAGCTCTCATTCACTAGCATAGGAGTTGAGCTACAGTAACTCAGCATCTGTAGATACAGTTGATTACTGTTGTGGGACATGGGAGTCTACTGGAGGTGAGTATTTGTTGGGTTAACCTCCTAAGATTTCTTTCTTGAATATTTGAGAGGTTCGTCATTACGCTGGCATGAACCAGATGACTGAGGGCCAATCACTGACATCATTCAGGAGGCTACAAAGAACAGGATCTGCACACTGGAGCCCAAGAGACGTAAATAACACCGTTATGTGTTTATTTACCTCCCCTGGGCTTCAACTTATCATACTCTGAGGTTTGGAGAGACCTCAGTGTATAATAGTATTTTGTGTGTGCTAAATCCCCAAAGTTTTGTGTTTGGTCTAAATTATTTTAAAATTTTGATTCGATCATTTGTATGTATGTCCCACTATAGCACATTATACTGTGTGGAGGGCTAATGTGGGAAGTTATTCTATATGGAAGGCCACAATGGGAAATTATACTGTGTCGAGGGTCCACTATGGGAGATTTTACTGTATGGAGAGGCCACTATGAAATATTATACTGTGTGGAAGTGACACTATAGAACATTATACTGTATGGAAGGTTACATTGCACTGTGTGAAGGAGCCACTATTAGACATTATACTGTATGGGGTCATTACGGGCAGGATATTGTGTGTAGGGGGCAATATGGGACACTATACATAGTGGAGGGGCTACTATGGGACACTATGCTACATGGAGGGCTACGATGAAGCATTATACAGTGTTGACGGGCCACTATGGGACATTGTACTGTGTGGAGGGGCCACTATGGGACCCTGTCCTGTGAGGAGGGCCACTATGGATCATTTCGTTGCATGAAAGGCCACTATGGAACATTATACTGTGTGGAGGGCCACTATGGGACATTATACTGTGTGGAGGGCCACTATGGGACATTATACTGTGTTGAGGGGCCACTATGGGACATTATACTGTGTGGAAAGGCCACTATGGGACACTGTACGATGTGGAGGGCCACTATGGATCATTACGTTGCATGAAGGGCCACTATGGGACATTATACTGTGTGGAGGGCCACTATGGGACATTATACTGTGTGGAGGGGCCACTGTGGGACACTGTACTGTGTGGAGGGACCACTATGGATCATTACGTTGCATGAAGGGCCACTATGGAACATTATACTGTGTAGAGGGCCACTATGGGACATTATGCTGCATGGAGGGCCAGTATGAAACTTTATAGTGTGTGAAGGGCAACTGTGGGACATTATTTTATCACAACAATCTTTGGTATGATTGGGGGGGGGATACATTCTTTATCTGCTTGGGGCCCATGATAACCTTAATCCACTCCTATGTATAACATACAGTGCATATAGGATGCAGTATACATTATGTGATTTCTCTGCTCTGATTTATGTATTTTTATTAAAATCAGTACATTTGTTAGATGAGAACTCCATTTCTATTCATGTAGTAAGTAGTTAAGATTTCTGTTTCTAGTTTGATTGAACGTTGGCATAAATAAATGGATCCAGAGTAGATATATAGCCGAACTGTAAAGACACCGTTATTACCAAAGCAATAAGCAGCTTGGTATTCAAGCAGCAATTGAAACAGCTAGAAAATATGCTATAATGCCCATACTACTGTGTTCAATCTTGTACATTTATCTCGCCTCATTAACATATGTTCTTTAGAAAACATTGCATTATGTTCATGTTCAACAGAGTGACTCAGAGCAGGCTTATTATCTCACATTATTGGGTCCGGTAACATTAGCTGGATAAGTAGTAATAAAATGGACAGGCGTCTTGATAGGTTAGCATGGCCAGTTTCCAAGTCTTTGCATCATGAATGCAATGCAGACATTTCTATTGCTAGAATATTGTAATGTTATTGTGTAAGAAAAGGGTTCTGAAGAGAATAAAAAGTAAATGTAAGTAGCAGGTTCATGAAACCCATTAAGAGTAACTTGACTAAAAAGAAAAAATATCATTTATATTATTTCAAAACAAAATTGAAAAGCAGATTCCTTAGCCAGTATTGACAATACAAATTCTTCTGGGATAAGGAGACAGAGGTGCAAACTTTCTACTAAAACCAAAGCTCCAGGGCATAATATAGTTATTGTTCCATTACATTGGCACAATACACATAAGCATATAGGGTCATGATTTCATGTAAACCACCTGATCTCCAGCTGGACATGTTGAGGATCTTATACATGCATATAACAGGGTATCAATCCATTTTACACACCTCTAGGCACTCCATACTGTGCCATATGTCATACTGCCTCAATGATGTGTCGTATCAGAAGCACAGCTCTGTAATTCAGCAATTGTGTTTCATTCTACAGATTTTCAAAGGTCTTTATCAGGATTAACAAATTGACTTGTTATCCCAAGGCTAGGCCACCATTTCTAGATCAGGTGGGTCCAATTCTCAGCCCCCCCATATAATGAGTTATTTGAAGGGTCTGTAACCAGCGCCGCACATCTAATTAGGTGAGGTGAGGCGCCCGCCTCTGGGAAAGCGCACGGGATGGGGCAGCAACCCAGGTGAATTTTTCTTTTTACTTTTTTTTTTGTTTGAACCAGCGCAGGAGAGCTGTCGCTCTCCTTGTGCTGGTTCAGACGTCTACGTATCAGCGTAGGCGGCGACATCACGCTGCCTGCGCTGACACGTAGACGTCTGACTGCCAAGAGAAGATGATCATGGAGGCAGCAGGAGCAGCAGCAGCAGATAACTTTTTTTTTGTTTTATAATAGGCTGCTACCTGCTGGAGTATATCCAGCAGGTAGCGGCCTATTTACCAACCTCCCTGGACCTGCTCATTTCCGCCCCCGCTTCCCATTGTACTATAGGCCACGGAGGCCAGCAGTGAATAGGCCCGGGCCAGGCCACGATCCCACTGCCGCTATTATTATACTTGGGGGTCTTTTCAGACCCCCGAGTATAATAATCGGAGCCCCAGGGGAGGTGAGGGAACATAATGAAAAATGTTACTTACCTCTCCGTAATCCAATGTTAATCCTAGCAGGCTTCGGGCCTATATGGTAATGCCCAGACATCACATGGTCTGAGATATTACCATATAGGCCTAAAGCCTGCTAGGAAGAGGACCTTTCATGGATTTGGGCACATGCAGTTCTATATACCGCTGGAAAGCCAACAGTGCGCTGAATTCAGCTCTCTGTCGGCTTTCCCGATCTGTGTCCTGGGTGAAGAGCTATCGGTGCCAGTACCGTAGCTCTTCACAGTCAGAAGGGCATTCCTGACAGTCTGTCAGGAAGGTCCTTCTTCCCAGCAGCACCTATAGTGCTGTACAGTGTGAGCGGGGAGTGTGACCGATTATTATACTCAGGGGTCTGAAAAGACCCCCGAGTATTATAATAGAGCTTGAAGGGTCCACTGTGGCCCCTGTAACCTCTATTTTGCCCCACAGCGGCCCCACTGCAACCTCTATTATGCCCCACAGTCTATTGTGCCACTGTGGGGCATAATATAGGCTGCAGGGTCCTCTGTAGGATATATAGGGGTTGGGTGCGTGGAGAAGTGAGGAGTCAAAGATGTCTATGTTTTAAATTTTACAGAGTCAAGTCACAGCTGGAAGAAGTGGTCATGGCGGTCCAAAGGGAAGAGACAGGAAATGTGGGGAGACGTCTCCTGTGAGTATTACTGCATTGTATTTATTGTAATGTCCCCCCCCCCCTGCGCGCGCTGTCTGAGGCGGACAATCAGTAGATTGTCAATTCATCTTTTGACTGCCCACCTCAGGCAGCAGAGAGGCTAGGTTCACCACTGTCTGTAACCGATGGTGCGAGCGCTGTGAACTGTTTAAAGTTAAAGGTTTTTTTTTTTGGTTTTTTTTAAAATGTCCATTAGTGTTATTAATGGGTTAATAAGTGTACCCAATTATCTTTCGCAGTGGTTTGAGTTATTTCTGGGTTTCTCTGGGAATATCTGGCATCCCCCTACATTTGTTTACTTGGTGTAGCTTCCTGCTATGTATCTTTAACACTACCTCCCTTTCACTCCTCCCCTCCGCTCTCACTCCCTTACACACCTCCCTGTCTCCCTAGCTATCCCGCCCACTACTAGCCCTTCCCAACTAACTCAACTGACCCCTCCACGCTATCATACTTATGTGTTTTCCTCTTTAAACTTCCCTTATGGATGACTCCTCTTTTTCTTTCACTGTCCTGGTTGTGTGCAGGCTGGAGACCCCTGTGCAG
Source organism: Leptodactylus fuscus (assembly GCF_031893055.1). Taxonomy (NCBI): domain Eukaryota; kingdom Metazoa; phylum Chordata; class Amphibia; order Anura; family Leptodactylidae; genus Leptodactylus; species Leptodactylus fuscus. The sequence goes on along the minus strand of NC_134268.1, from coordinate 72,792,512 downwards.
TAGAGATGGCACTTCTGGCAGTGCTAGCACAGACTGGAAGATAAGGAGTGCCATCTTTACTGCACATGTCGCACGCACCTTTGGACTGCACAAGCGCTAGCAGTGGGGAAGAGAGGAGGAGCTGTTTCCAGAAAGGAAGTATGAAGGGGTACAGGGTAGGGAGTAATGGTGACATTTCATTTTGGAAATGGGGAAATGGAAAGTCACTGATTATTAGAAAGTGTGCCCTGGGGCGGTCACATGACCGGCCCAGGGTTATGGGTAATTATAGATTTTTTTCTTTTATGTAAGTAAATTAGAAGTTAGGTGGGGCAGGGGGTATAGTTTGGGGGTTAATTTTTATTTAATCCTGGACAACCCCTTTAACATTGCCCATCTTTATTTATGCATGGTATTGCAGCTTTATTCCATTCAGTTCCACCTGAAAGAATCTTTATACTTGGCTGCAGTGGTGATGTAGCTGTATGGTATATGACACAGGACTGTTGAGGCCAGTCATTGACAGAAGTCATATGGATATACTGATATGTTCCCACTTACGTTAACTCATAGTGGTGGGAAAGATCAGAGATCTAGAATTGCAGGGAATAAATGGGTAAGTAATGCTTTTTTTTATGACTGTAACACTCCCTTCTTTCCCCATTGGGCAATTGTTAACACGGCCTTGAAAACCCTTATAAGAGTAAAAACCTTAGAGTAAAATCAGAGGGTAGATTTGTAAAGGTCCTAATAGTATAAACTCATTTAAAGGGAGTATGTCACCAAGATAAAGCATATTAAACCAGTCATATAGTCAGATCAATGGGAAAAAGCATTAAATTCAGTGAGCCTGACCTATCCAACTGAATTGCTGGTTTATCATGCCTCACCCTAGTGACCGAGTCTCTTTAATGTTGCCTTCAGAGAAAAAGTTTTACCTTCTTATAAACAGTTCCTGAGAAGTTTATTCTTGTTTTTGGCAAAGAGTACCATACATCTTGTTCCTCGTAGGGGAATATCATCTAAATTAACTTTGACATTTACTACATGTACTACTATCAGTCATAAGGTTCTCGTGAGCAGAATGACTGTGATCATAGTCTCCTTTTTTTGTAAATATATAATAATAAAAAAAGACATATTATAAAGTTGAGATTAAAGTAAATGGGCTCCACATCCTTTTGGAATAAATAACTAGGTTTCATTTTTAACTATTAAAGGGGTTGTCTGGGGTAAAACATTTCTCATAGTCTGGTAGCTGGCATGGAACTAAAAGCATTCTATAATCCATTGATGGTCACCCCATCATCCTTTTCAAAAAGAAGGTCTGCAGCAGCTGATATGTATTATTTTCCCTAGTGACAGCTGAGATACAGCACAGTATAATAAAATACACAATAACTGCTGAAAAATCACTTTTTAGAAAAGACAGGGAGCTCTACATGTCAGTCAGTCAGTAGTTGGTACACGAGAAGAAATATCGTTCTGTGACAGTGACATACTTCTTCAGGAGGAAGAGATAAGAAGCAGCCAAGTAGCGGCACTCATCTCTGAATAATCATTAGGTTCTGATATCACAATCATATGTTTATTTACAGACGTATCAATGGAAAAAATTTTAAAATAATATTTATACTATGAATTATAATAATGAAGCTATTTTGTTGGGAAAAGGTTTATGAAAATGTCGCATTTCAATTACACAATTACTATATTTAATATTTTTTTCACTACTTCACTGTCACATCTTTGGCAGAATCGTATTATGTAGATAGCAATAGCTTATAGAATATAACAGTTTCCATTCTGTAGCATTTTTAATCAATAGAAATGATTTAGTCTTTATATTTTATGTTCTTACTACTGTATGATATTATACATATAATGACACAGCTATTACAAATGATGTGGAATAATATTGGGATAGTAGGTTTTTGCTATTAGTTAGACACAATGCAATACTAGTTCTAAACAATAATGATGCTGAACAAGTAGCCCACAAGAAGTAAAATGTACCATGACCCCATGGCATAACAACCGTTGTTAAAAGACAGAACACTGCAATACATTAGGAGAGATCTTCACAGCACTAAATGGTTAGAAAATGATGTGCACAGTTGTTGATACTAATGGAATTGTACCAAGCTAAATACAGAATTCTGAGATGAGTTGTGTAACATAAAGTAAATGTATTAAAAGGTTTGTTTTTTCACTTTTAGATTTTTCTTCCTGTATTTTAGCTACAGTTATAAGTTTTGGGTCCGCTGTGTAAACTGAATTTGTCCACCCATGCGGTTTCAACCTTTGCACTGGAGCCGTGCGATCCCAATTGCTTTATCACTACTGTAATTTGTAGTAGGATAGATGACAGCAAATTTAATAGTGGACAATCCACTGAAACTCACAGTGTGTGACCCTTGCCTTCAAGAGCCTTTTTTTTTTTAAATTCCTCTATTGACAAAACTATTTCAGGGTTTGTCTCTTGAGGGACAATGTGTCTTTTCTTACAGTCCCAGATATACAATACTCAAATTTCAACACCAAGAAGGATAACGGTAAGGTTAGGCAATTTGAGGAAGCAGCAGGTGTCGATCTGCAAATGACATTTTCAAGTACTTGACTCGCATCTTTTTCACATGGGAGGGGCATAAAAACAAGATTGAAAGAAAACATTTTTTAGCCACTTCAAAGGTTAAAAATGGGATCAAATGGTATCGGGTGTGTGTGATGACTTCTGTTTGTTGGCATGCCAGTCAATGTTGATGCCTGTGCAAAAAACATGTCACCAGCAATTTAGCCAAGAAAATTTAGATATACTTAGAGAAAATCCCAGAGGCTTCTATTCTCATGGGTCCACTACCATGATCCTGAGACCAAACAAGAAAGCAGAAGGGGTCACAAACTCCAAAGAGATTTTGTTTGAAGCCGTCAGCTGAAAAAGTCATGGCAACAGATTTTTGGGATACAGGTGACTTATTACTAGAAGTTATGCCACACAAGATGTGAAGTAATTACTTGAGGCAATCAAAGAGAAATGCTGTGGAAAGTTGTTGGTAGGTTAGTTGCTGGTTCACGACAATGTGCTAGCTCATGTGACTTCATGGAGCATAACTATCTAAGCCTATGGTCCAAACCTTGCTCCCAGTGATTACTTTCTCTTTTGTAACCTGAAGAAATTTCTGTGTGGCCAACAATTTCCCAATAATAATGCAATCAAAGAGGCAATAACAGGGCTTCTGCAACAGCAAGAAGTCTCTGTAAGGGAATTGCAATTGGAGCATTTCCCCAGTAGCTGCTAGAAACCCTGGGAAAGGGGCACAAGAGACAGTGAGCCCTAAGTTGAACCTACCACCATCCCTACCTGCTTGTCTAGTCCTATCCTACATAATAGGTGGCAACTTGGAGACAAGCCCTACGTATATATGTGAAACACAAAACGCAGACAAGACAAACAACAACAAAGGGACGTCAGCTAGCCGAGGGTCCAGTAATAGAGATGAGCGAGTACTGTTCGGATCAGCCGATCCGAACAGCACGCACGCATTGAAATGAATGGACGTAGCCGGCACGCGGTGGGTTAAGTGGCCGGCGTCAAAGCGGAAGTACCAGGTGCTTCCATTCATTTCAATGCGTGCGTGCTGTTCGGATCGGCTGATCCGAACAGTACTCGCTCATCTCTATCCAGGAGCAGTCGAGTAATGCAGTGTCAAAATTGATATCCAAAAGGATAGTCAATAGGGAAAGCCAGAGGTCAAGAATCAGAATACAAGAATAAACAGCAATAGCAAAGCCAGCACACACAAGGCAAGAGCAAGCACCAATGAGAATGAGAGCCAAGAATAAAGAGGCAGGAAGAACCCGCCATGGAGTTGATATGCGGATAGGCTGTCAATCACAGGGCAAGGCTAAACTTAACTATTAGAGGAACAGAGGGAAATGAAGGTGAAGGCAGATGGGTGTGGTGGAAAATCAATTACAGAAATAGAGCCATGTTCACACAGTGCAACCAAAAACTCTAAGGCTGTATTCACACAGAGTAACGTCAGCCGTTTTTTGTGTGCTTTTTGCACATAGCGCCACGTTAACGCCGCGTAGCGCCGCGTTAACGCCGCGTATACGCCACGTTAACGCCGGGCAACGCTACCGCTAAATAGCGCGGCGTTAACGCGGAATACACGCGGCGTTAACGTGGTGTTACACGGCGTTAACACGGCGCTATGTGCAAAAAGCACACAAAAAACGGCTGGCGTTACTCTGTGTGAATACAGTCTAAGCAAGGAGTGAAACTGCACACGCCTCCTGCACCACAGCATGCGAGCAGAGGGTGGCGCAGTGACCCGAACAGGCAGAGGCGTTACAGTCTCTTTCTATTCTGAGGGCAGAAAAGTAGGACCAGAACCAAACAATGATGCACACCAGGATGGACACAAATAAACCACTGCTGGTCAAACCATAGAGATGAAGATGAACTTCTTTATTGGTTTGACCAGTGCTGGTTCATTTTTGTTCACCCCGATGTGCACCGTTGTTTGGTGGAGGAATTTAGCAGCTGTTGTCACTTTACTATACCATGTACTGGTTTATGTCTTCTGTGAGTGTTGTGACCCCATCACAACCTCTAAAGGTGAGCAGCCACTTGCTTATTTTCAATTTTCATTGCTTGGTGCTTTTTTTCCTGTTTTTTTCTATTCTGAGGGCATCCACTCAGTGGAGTTGAAGTACAGCATATTAAGTGTGTTGAAGTCAAGTGTAGTTACATTGAAGAGTAGAAAGTTCAATTCGGTTTTCATATTAAGGTAGATAACTTATTGAACACTCCTCAAAGGTGTTCCATTGACTTCAGTCTACTGCTCTCAAAGGCTATCATTGTGCACAGACAGCTTTGGAAGCTGGAATAGAGGTCTATCCTCTTAAGTGATGAGTCATGCTTTTGGTCCTACTCCTGAGATTAGGGTATAGGGTGGCATGATGTACTCTAGCTAGATTCTTCTAGTCTTCATTTCAAGCATACTAACAGCTCATCGTTACATTGATTTGGTGATGGAACAAGTAGCACCGACATTTTCCCCCAAGTGCCCCAAGAGTCATTTTTCAACAGGAAAACACCAGGGAGACCAAGGTGAGGAGGAGGTAGCAAAGAGGGGGTATTGGGTGTTGTGGGACAGTTAGGGGTGGGAAGGCGAATGTTTGCTGCTGTCATGTTCCCAGCTGCTTTGAAACGGGAGAGTTGATGTAATTTGTCTCTCCACTGCTGAAGGGAGGCAGGATCAGTATCTCACCATCTTGTTCGGATGAGTTATTTTGCAGCTATTATGAACCATGTGACCAAACAAGTTTTTGAAGGCTTGTAATCAGGAGGTGAGAGACACAAGAGAATGCCTCAGGTCCAAAAGAGATATCTCTATGGCAGATAGATCTGAATTCAAACTTGATAGATCTCTGAAAGGTTTGAATCTTAGTGCAGGAAAACCAGATGTGAGGGAGAGAACCCTCAGTGAATCTGCATCTCCAACAGCTGACTGAGATAAATTTAGTTTTTTTTCCAAAAAGACTGGTGCTTTGTACCACCTGGTTAATGGTTTAAATAAATTTTCACAAATCTAATAAAACCATTTGAGCATGATAGTATGCATTTTGTGCCTCAAGCCAGTTCAGCTCTCTGCGTGTTGGAAAGCTTCTGACCAAAAGATGGAAAGCTAATGAATGGACAAAGGAAATGTGTTGATGTTTCTCCTTAGGTAGCAGGGAGTGAAGCTCTGGTGTAGAGGGGGACAGAGATACCATTGTGTAGCAGGATCGAGAGGAGGTGTGTCCATGGAAATTTGAGGGGGTGACTCCTGTGCCTGGCATTACACCCAACGGCATAAGCAGGGAGGGCTAATTAAAGGAGTTGTCCGGGCTAAAACGATACTTTTAGCCAAAGCTAAACACCATCCCCCCACTAACTTCCAACTTACTACACAGGAAGAAGTAGCTAGCCTTTCCACGTCTGCGCAAAAGAGACAGAGTGCTGGCTCTATTGTGCAGACACCAGCAGACATCAAGAGAAGAAGAAGCTGGCAGTGATCTCCCATGCCCTGAAGATCTGGACAGGAAGACAGGTAAGTATGATGGAGTGGGGAGAGCTATTTGAAGAGGGGCGTATAAGTGGGTAAAGGCTTACCTCCTAACATTAAGTTCCCTTCAACAAAAAGAGAGACTTTGTCAAGAACTTGAGAATCAAGTGACTTGGGAAGAGTTGATGCCATAGATATTAATCAGTATGTACGATTAACTATGGTGCCTTTAAGGAGGAGATAGCAAACATCCAGGTCTAAGCGCTGAGATAACAGCTCAAACGGAGCATGATTAACAAAAAAACATCTACAGGCTATGGAGTAGGTACAGTGAAACTAAATAGGGAAATACGTGTGGGACAAAGAGGGTATATGGTTAGGGCAGAAGTGTTCTTCCTGGAGGAAAATAATTTCAGTTAGATTTTTTTCAGGGGGTATTAAGCCCTCCCACATTAAAGAATGTTAAGTTAACCATGACTGTGTAGGAGCTAGTAGACAATCTTAATGATTTGCTGGCCTAAATTCTTTCAGCGTGGCATATCATACGGTAGACATCTAATAATAACCTCATTGATAGCATAGCAAGTCTGTGTATTTCTGCACACGGGTTGTATATCTGATACTGAATAAATTGAGATGTTTTCTCATTGTTATCATTTTTTATAATTTGCATATCTTAGAGATGTCTATTGATTCTGCGATTTCCATAACTCCAAGACTTTTCCATCTTGGTGTTGCAATTTCAATGTTGAGTAGGGTTTAAAAAACACTCAATGGCCTATTTGTTTATATTGCACTATAGCGCCTGCAAATTCTGACATACAATATCACTAGTACTTTAAGCAGATTCTTCAACTGTTCTTATCGTTTACTTATCCTTCACTGGTCATGAGTTTTAATATAATTCCTCCTTTCCCTTGAACTTAAGTGCTGTGTTCTGGTGTGGCTGAATTATTGATGAGCTCTTGAACAAAGCAGCTGTGATACTCTCACTTCACTTTGATATTTCTAAAATAATGGATGGCTCGCAACTTGACAAAGCATGATAGTAAATGCAATCTTCTATCCAAATACAATAAATCTACTTGTACAACCCTGATTTATTTCCAACTAGGATCACAACAGAAAATACACAGAAAAAATGACTTTGAATACTAAAGGGACACTTCGACCAAAGTTTAATAAAGCAAATGGGCTACATGGTAGTGCAGGTAATGCACTTAATGGGTACTATTTTGTAAAGTCGGCCCCTTTGTTACCTAATGTAATGCACATTGAAGAAAGTTCTCTGGTTCTCTGATGAACAGTAAGTACACATAATGGAGAAATATACAAGACTGCTTCACAGACAATTGAGTTATGAGTAGAGTAGGGATTGGTTTAGATAAGAATGGGGGAATTATTATTGGGTGGAGGTGTCCTTTCAGTCTAGTTCTTCTGCCACTGTAATAAGGGGAAAGCAGACATCTTTAAGTAAGAAAAGCATCTTATGGAGTCATGTACAATTACGTTGTAATATATTGTTTTCTGCTCCCCAACTCCTTATGCCTTATGCCTCAGAGAAGACGTGTAATAAGTGGTGGAAACCACAATACTATAGCAGCACTGGGAGCCTTCAGAAGGATCCAGGCTGCCATGGTAATCGGACACCTCCCGTGATCGCACCATGAGTGCAGCAGCATGTTACTAAGAAGCAAATAGAGTGAAAATAACTACTCAGATGCCACAACATCTGAGGGCCCCTTCACACGGCGGATACTCTGGCTGATTCGGAACGTGTAAATGTTCCGAATCAGCAGCGTTTAAAGCAGGTCCCATTGCTTTCTATGGGAGCCGGCATACATGCGCTCCCCATAGAAATGAATGGGCTGCTTTTTCCCATTCATTTCTATGGGGAGCGCGCGTATGCCGGCTCCCATAGAAAGCAACGGGACCTGCTTTAAACACTGCTGATTCGGAACGTTTACACGTTCCGAATCAGCCAGAGTATCCGCCGTGTAAAGGGGCCCTGAGTGGTTAAATACCCGTCATCAGAGTCATCTCTGATCAAGGGCAATGCTGCCGGGTCCCTGCTGTATGAAACTGCACAGACCCGGCAGCTAGTGCGGCTGCTCTCTTTCAGGGTGGCCGCCATGTTTTCATACACACCAAGAGGTAACTGTACATCCTGGTGCACCTAATGGTTAAAATGTGTGGGGCATTATAAGGGAATATTAAAGGTGTTGTCTGGGCCTAATTTTTTTTTGGCCTTTCCTCAGGATAGGTCATAAATATCTGATTGATTGGGGGCTGACAACTAGCTTCCGAACTGATCATCTGTACGGAGTTGCTTCCAACACCGGTCCTGTACACAATACGGGGCCAGAAGCAGACAGCTATGTGAACTGTATAAGGGCTGGGTGCCTTCTTCATCTCAGTACTTATTGAAGTCAGTGGGAAATGAGCTGTAAGCAAGATGCCGGGCCGCTATACATTGGATGGAGTTTTATATTTCTGGTCCTGAATTGTGTACAAGACAGATGCTTGAAGTGGCTTTGTAGAGATGATGGGGCTGTATCCTGAGGATAGACCATTAAAAAATTAAGCTTAACAATACCTTTAATATTTTCTCCTAATGTCACGTAGGAATAACCTTAAGAAAGGCTATTCTTCTACCTTTAGATGTTTTCTCCGTGCCGCCGGTTTTCTTCTGTATGCAAATGAGTTCTTATGCAGCACTGGGGGTGGTCCCTAGCGCTCAAACAGCACTCAGGGCGTCCGCAATGCTGCAAGAGAAACCTCTAGTTCCGCCTCTATCTTCAGTTGGAACTGCCTCTCCCTGTGTCTTCTTCCGGCACTGGTTTCAAACTTCTAGGCATGCGCAGTTGACTCTGCCAGCAGGACTCGGGCAGAGCTGACTGTGCATGCCCGCTGCAATTTTCCTGTGGCCGCTTACACAGTAAGTTGGGGTAAGCGGCCACATGCGCAGTTGGCTCTCTCTGAGGCGTGACATCTAAAGGTAGGAGACAAATAGCCTTTCTTTAGACTATTCCTACGTGTTAGGGAGAAAAAATAGCTTTTTAATGATTGAATCCCTTTAATGTCCCCATCACTGGTCCACATACAGTATGAGGGACCAATGAAGGGGCCACTGTAGAGGGGTACAAGTGAAATAGCCTATGGCTTCCTACGTCACCAGTAGCAGAATTGGGTTTCGGCTCCACTTCACAGTTCTGCAATCCGGTTATATTTGTAATAACCAGGTCAGCAGAACAGGGAGAACTGACTGCATCACTTACCGATCCCCACATCTGTTCGCCACTTCCTCTTCACCCTTCAATGGTCCCTGTGCGCCACACATTACATTTGTGATGACATAATGTGAACTACACAGGGGCCCCCGAGACACTGAAGAGGAAGACTTCAATGAGCAGGAGAGGTAATAGGTAAGTTAATAGGGTTCATTACTTGTCTACCACTGCTTATTAAAAGAAGGATTCGTCAGGGCCCCCTAAAAGCACCGAGCCCACTGGAATATTCACCTATACACCGGTGGGACAGGTATAACCTATTGTTTAAATCACATTTTTATATTAAATTATTGAAATAATTCTAGCTGATGTTGTTTTTAAATGTGCTTAAAATTGTTTCGACTTCCTGTCTTCTGGTGACAGACCTTGGGCCAGAGACAAAATGGTCTCAACATAATTGTTAAATAAGACCACAGAACACCCTACAACTCCAGCTCTTTCAATTGTTTGTATCCTTCAATAGATGCGACTTCACTGATTCTGGCACAGTTAGAATTTTTCAATTAGACATCATCATTGCAAGAAAAATAGCCAGAAAAATATCATTTCTACAGAATAATGTATTTTTTTTAAATAGCAGTGATCCATAAAAGCACCAAAATAATACATAGTCTTCCCGACACTGACTAACACAGAAAATATTAATTCTCAAAATTCTCAATATGTAAAGAACTCTGTAAGCCTTTACACAAAGCGGTTGTTATTTACCATTATTGACAACGTACCCTTCATGTAACACAGCAGAATTCATTCAAGTATTATTTTTGACAAGCGGGCTTGTGTAAACCACTTCTAATGGTTGCTACTCAATTGTTTGTTTATGCAATTTGCTCATAAATGAAATAATCCATTCATTCAGGAACAAGAATGTGTGTGTGAGGTTCAGCCATGCTAAGCTGGAAAGAATTGGGTTTATTTTGCCTCATTACTCGGCTGATATCCACAGTTTTTCGAGTTCCTCTTTTCTCCTTTTGTTCTAATTCCTTGTTTACCAATCCTTTGAATACCTAATGAATTCATTTTTATTTATTTTACATGTTTGTATTAAAGGTGATAATATATGTAAATAACGGTAAATCGACTAATTGCTTGCCTAGTCGGCCATGAATACTTAAGGTTTTATTCGCGTGATAGTTCTTTTTATTTATATTCATACCGCTAAGGTTTCCCTTATTGCCTTCTTATAAGAGGATTGTGTTAATTGTCTAATCTTCACTTAAAATAGAACTGCCTTATTACTTATAACTAGAAAAGAGCACTGTACTGTTGTATATTCACAAATAACCAAAGCACAGAATGTCTAATAGTATGCCATACATCGGCAATACAACATGTGAATGTAGTTGCCTAAATAGAAGTGGTATAAAGTGACTATACCCCCATAAACTGCAGAAATAGTACATTGTATAATACCTAACTAGTAGTGTCATACAATCTAAATACAAGAATGATGTGCTCAGATATGCCAACACACAGTGATAGCTCTAAACATAATGCTTTACAATGGGGGCAAATTTATCACCATACCAATTTTCTGGTGAAAAAGTTTAGCATTTTAGGTACATGTCTGCTTGTGCCAAAAAAATGCAGCTTTGTTCATTTTCTGACCTTCTCCTGCTAAGGTGGGGACAATTTAGCCTGATAGATTTACTGTTTGTACTGGAGATTTATGCCAGTCCCTAAATAGCTTAGATTTCAATGCTGTTGCCCAGTACCTCTTACCGTGCACATGATTTATTAGGAAGCTGGAACTTCTTAATAATGTTGGCATTATATTTTGTGGGTGGACATTAAGAGAGACTTTAGTGTTTGGGGGGCACGAAAGGGGAAGTAGGGCATTATATTGTGTGGGTGGGCAGACAGGAGGCATTATCATGAGTGGTGTCACTAAGAAGACTTGTATTACATTGTACTGTATGGAGGCGCAAATGGACTGGGCAGGGTTAGAGGCATGACTTAAAGCACATGCGGTTTTATATACTGCTAGAAAGTCAAAAGTGCGCTGTATTCAGCGGACTATCGGCTTTCCCATTACGTAGCCCGGGGGACGAGCTATTGGTGCCATTACCGAGAGCTCTTCACTTTCGTCAGAAAGGCCCCTCCCAGTATTAGTCTATGTACGAGTACTGTCGGGGGTGGGGGGCGTTCCTCAGTAAGGAATGCCCCCTCAAAGTATAGCACTACATATAGTACTGTCAGGAGGGGCGTTCCCAGTTACACTGCAGGAACTCCCTTCGGGCAGTGAAGAGCTTTTAGTAACGGCACTGATAGCTCTTTCACCGGGGCACATAATGGGAAAGCCAATAGTGCGCTGAATTCTAGCGGTATGTAACAGCGCATATGTCGCAGGAGATGAAAGGTCCTTTTTAACGCATTTAAATTTGCTACAGAAAAAAATCTAATTATCACCTATTCACTAGTTAGTTGACCACTGTCAAATCAGTGGGGTCTGACCCCTATAACTTCCACTGGTTACAAGAATCGAGGTCCTGTGTTACCCATTGCCTCCAGCAGCAAGACCATGGCTAGGAGAAGTTGCAGTGGTTGCGTATGAGAACTGCTATTCCATTCATCTCCATGAGACTGCCAGAGATGGCAAAGCAGTGTTCCCTATCAGTCCTATAAAGTTGAATGGGACTCCATCCAGCAGCACTCTTACTTACAGACACTAGACCCCTGTTCTAGCATCAGTGTGAGTCCCAGTGGTTAGACGTCTCCCTACCAAGCAGTTATCATCTTACCTGTAAATACAAGGCAGTTTCTTCTCACAGTTTTTTAAATATACAAGATTAAATTACCTTATATTTTGTAACATGCCAGGGTATACATTTTTAGTTCTGTAATTGAGAATTGCTGATTATTATATCCGTCTTAAGCCTTTTCAGCTAGTAGATTTTTTTCTCCAGCTTCCTATTACATAAGACCAAGGGTGATATTGTAAATGACAATACTGCATTGGCTTTTTTCTGAATGCAATGACCCAGTTCACAGTGTCAAACAGTATTGTAAAGTATTAAGCAGTACCCATATCTATAAATACCAGAACACCAGTATAAAGGAGTGTGAATCTTCTATCATGTATACCCCATTATTCCGGAGACTTCCTTATTGGGTACTAATTGCAGCGCACTTTATTTTTTTACTCTCCTCAAAGAGCTCATTTATGTCAGAACTGAAATGCTCTGGAAGCAGCTGAACACATTAATATTCTGAATCATATTGCAGTTTATGTCACTCAAATAATTGCTTGAGTTTGGAGATAGCCTCTGGTTACAGCACGCTCAATATACAGTGTTTTGGGTAGAAAATCCAATATATCATTGTGTCATTAAATTGGGTGCTATGCAAATGTAAAAGAAGACAATACAATATATTATTACTATTTTCCTTTTTATTTCCTTATCTGCAGCAATGCATTCAGTAAAAATGTTATGGAGAGATTTTCTGTAATTTCATTGATCCTTTTAAACTACTGTGGCACTTTTTTGATAAATATATTTTTCCTATTTTCTGCATTTATTTCTATGCTGCCATTCTGTGCTACTTTTTGGGCATACTGCAAATATAATAGACAATTACGGTAATAGCATATGTTGTTATGCCATTAGTCCTGGTATATAAAAAGAAGGATGGGTTGTATATGTCAAATATTTAAGTTTAGCATGTCTATGCTAAAACTGGGAATAAAGACCTAAATACTAGGTCACAATCCATTTCTGTCCCTGCCATAGATCAAATAGTTTCAGATAAGCTGTATGCAGCCAAGGAACAGCTATGGTAAAAGGTATATGCAGCTGAAAACCTTCTTCTGATAAGTCAAAGTGTTAGATGGTTTAACCATTAGACAGACTGTGAGCTCATACCCAGACGGATTCTGAAATGAAAGTATTGTAAAGATCTATAGAGGGCCTAAATCTCTTTACGTAGAGTCAGTGTCCTGACATTTTGTACTCTATAGTACCATTTTCTAGTATAAAGCAGTCATAATAGAAAAGTTGTGTGTTTTGTGTGCTTAAGGCCAGGTTCACATGTGGTTTTTTGGTTCAGAATTTGACACGGAGGCCGCCTCAGATTTCGGACCAAAACAACGGTAGCCGCAACTGGATGCCGATGCAGTGCACCAGCATCCAGTCGCTGCACTCCGCTCTGGATTAGACCCAAATGAATGGGCCTAGTCGGGAGGGAGTGTCTTCGGGTGGATGTCCACGGCTGGTTTGCCTGAAGAAAGGGCATGTCGCTTCTTTTTTCCACGAGTGGGAACAAACCGCTCGCGGAAAAAAAGAATTGACCGGCACCCATTGATTTAAATGGGAGATGTTTTTTTGGTCAGGATTTTGAAGCGGATTCCGCACTAGCCCTCTGAACACAGCTTTAGGGAGCCTTCACACGGAGTAAACGCGCGTGTATTTTTGCAAAATACATGTGTAAAAATAAGACTCCCATTGACTTCAATGACATTTGACAGGCATATTTTTACAGGCATATTTTTACATGCGTATTTTTACAGGCGTATTTTTACACGTGTATTTTGCAAAAATACATGCACGTTTACTCCGTGTGAAGGCTCTCTTAGTGTGCCAAGTGGTGGTCTAAAACAATGGGATAAGTTAAGCATGTCTTAGTAGCTTGTTTTATCAACAACTGACTGTCCAGCATGAGCGACTACTGTCACCCCACTATTGGTTGGTTTATCTAAGTTTGCCCCCCAATGGTCATATAGTATATGGAAAATGCCAGCATTTCTACAGGTATAATTTACTTGCTGTGATTTACAAAAACTGTGTAATTTTTTTAACCCATTCCCGACATCTGCCGTAATAGCATGGTGCAGCCAGGAAGGACTTCCCGCAAACCGCCGTAGTACTACGGCGGCTGCATGGTGCATACACAGAACCTGTGTGTGCAACCATGCCCTGTGAGTGTCATCTGTATGTTATGGCTGACAATGCCCTGTAACACCCGCGGTCGGAACCGTGTCTGATCGCGGGTGTTAACCCCTGAGATGCCGGCGGTCAAACATGACCACTGGCATCTCAGGGATTTCGGTATATTATGGTGCCGATCGGCACCACCCGCAATGGTTTTGGGGGGTGCCGGTGTTGGTAATGGGCAGCCCGGGGTCTGATCAGTGACCCCGGGTCTAGCCCATGCCGTCCCCTCCACGTACCTGGTTGATCCTGCCAAAATGGAAGCTGTCAGCCCCGTGCGTGTGCACGGCGCTGAGAGCTTGCTGTACGCTGCAATACACGTGTATTGCAGCGTACATGTTATTAAGCAGAGATCAGAAGATCACTGCTTCAATCCCCCATGGGGAGAGAAAAAAAAGTTATAAAAAAGTAAAAATAAAAAAGTTTAAATAAGTTTAAAATACCGTATTTTCCGGACTATAAGGCGCACATAAAAACCTACGATTTCCTCAGAAATCGTAAGTGCGGCTTATAGTCCGGTGCGGCTTATATATGGATGGAAGCGGCGGCAAAGACTGCGTGCCGCTTCCATACATACATAAAAGGCACCGTAAGGGTGCATTCACACTACCGAACGCCGGCGTGTATCACAGCCGTACATGCCGGCGTTACAGCAGGGCTGCCGGACACTTCCTATTCATTTCTATGGGAGCAGGCATGCGAGCGCTTCCCATAGAAATGAATGGACAGACACTTCCCATTCATTTCTATGGGAGCCGGCATGCGAGCGCTCCCTACAGAAATGAATGGAAAAAAGCAGTCCATTCATTTCTATGGGGAGCGCTCGCATGCCTGCTCCCATAGAAATGAATAGGAAGTGTCCGGTAGCCCTGCTGTCACGCCGGCCTGAAACAGAACGTGAAACTTACCCAGCGGTGCAGGGCGGGCGGGCGGGCATTCAGGCCTCCTCTGCCTCCGATGTTGCGTCCTTCTCCTCCGGCGCTCGCTGATAATGGCCGGGGCGCATGCGCAATATCATAATGCTTCTACTGCGCATGTGCCCTGGCCATTATCAGCTTGCGAGCGCCGGAGGAGGACGGAACATCGGAGGAAGAGGAGGCCTGAATGCCCGCCCACCCTGCACCGCTCGGTAAGTTTCACATTCTGTTTCAGGCTTTTATTTTAAAATGGGGGGGGGGGGTAGTTTAATCTAACGTTTACGGTTGGGCTCTATCAGCATGATTTTGCTGATAGAGCCCCTCCTCACCTGCTGAGCGCTTCCAATAGAAGCGGCTGGCACGCGGGGGGTTAAGCGGCCGCTGGCAAAGTCTGCCTGCCGCCGCTTTCAATAAGATATAATGCGCACCGGACTGCGGCTTATAGTCCGGTGCGCCTTATATATGAACCGAGACGGACTATAAGGCGCTCATGGGCAATGCGGCTTATAGTCCAGTGCGCCTTATAGTCCGTAAAATACGGTAAATTAGAAATAAATAAAGCTTCAAAAATCCCATTTTCCCATATAAAATGTTTTATTATGTAAAATAAAGAAAAATAGAAAAAAACATTACATATTTGGCATCACTGTGTCCGTAATAACCTGAACAATAAAATTAAAACATTATTTAACCCGAACGGCGAACATCATAAAAAAAACGTAGAAAACCGCACAAAATAATGATTATTCACCACCTTTGCCTTACAAAATGTCCAATAAAAAGTAATCAAATGGTCAGATGAAAACCAAAATGATACCAATAAAAAGCAGAGGTCATCCCGCAAAAAATAAGCCCTCAAGCAGCTCTATCTACTGAAAAATAAAAATGTTATGCCTTTCAGAAGATGGCAATGCAAAAATAATTGATTTTTTTCCCCTAAATTGAATTTTATTCTGCACAAATAGCAATGCATTAAAAAATCATATAAATGAGGTATCGCCGTAACCGTACCGACCCGCAGAATAAAGGTAACATGTTACTTATGCTGTACGCTGCACGGGAAAAGAAAATGCTAAAAAGCAATGCCAGAATTGATGTTTCCGTTTACATCCCACCCAGAAAGAGTTAATAAAATGTAGTCAATAAGTTACAGGCCCCAAAATGGTGGCATTGAAAAGCCTATCTAATACCGCAAACAACAAGCCCTCATATGGCCACATTGCCAGAAAATAAAAATAATAATCTAGCTTGTACAATGTGAAGACAAAAACCCCAAAAGCCGCCAAATCATTAGGACATAAGTGGCTGCGACTAGAAGGAAATGTATAAGCTGTGCGAGCGTTTTCAGGGGACCCCCCATATTTAGAGCTTATGAGAGAGAATATACCAGCGCTGATCCCCCAGAATGCCCCTCTTCCCCGTCCGTGTCATAGGAGCTAGTGAGAAAATAGAATAGGATTTGGTGTACCCAATTTACTCCGCACAGCTTACATATTCACTTCGGGGTTACTAATGCTCACTACATCACTTGATAAATTCTTTGAGGGGTGCGGTTTTCAAAACAGGGTCACTTTCTAGAGGTTTCCACTGTTTTGACACCTCAAGGGCTTTGTAAATGAAACATGGTTCCTGAAACTGTTCACAGCCAGATCTGCCCTCTAAAAGCTCCTTGGCGCGCCTTCCCTTCTGCGTCTTGCTGTGTGTCCATATATTAGTTTACACCCACAAGTGGGGTACTATGGTAGTCCGGAGAACTTGCATAACAAATTGTGGAATGTGTTTTCTCCTTTAACCTCTTGTGAATGTGCAAATTCTAGGGCTAAATGAAAATATTAGTAAAATAAAGTAAAATCTTAAAACTTCACCTCCATTTTGTATTAATTCCTGTTAAGCACTTATAGGGTTGAAATACTTGGTATATGTTGCTTTGGCTTATTTAAGGGGTGCAGTTTTGAAAATGGGGTGAATTATGGGGGGTTTTAATACAAGGGTCTTTCAAAACCCCTTCATAACTGGATTAGTCCCTTAAAAAATGGGTTTTGGAAATTTCTTGAAAATTTTGAATATTATTGTTTCACTTGGAAACCTTCTAATGTCCGTAAAAAATAAAAGGGTGACTAAATTTTGATGCCGACCTAAAGTAGAGATCTGGGACATGAGATTTATGATATAATTTTGGCGATCTGACTATCTGTATGCAATGCACATCATTTCAAACTTTATAAAATGCATATTTTTCAAAATTTCCACCAAATTTCCTATTTTTCATAATTAAATACAAAACATATCAACCAAAATTTACTACTAACATGAAGTATAATGTGTTATGAAAAAACAATCTCAAAATCACTTTGGTAAGTTAAAGCGTTCCAAAGTTATTGCCACATAAAGTGACACGTCAGTTTTGAAAAATCGAGTTCGATCAGGAAGTCAAAAAGTGCCATTGGCAGGAAGGGGTTAAGGGGTGCAGTTTTGAAAATGGGGTGATTTATGGGGGGTTTTAATACAAGGGTCTTTCAAAACCCCGCCATAACTGAATTAGTCCCTTAAAAAATGGGTTTGGGAAATCTCTTGAAAATTTTTAATATTGTTTCACTTGTAAACCTTATAACGTCCGTAAAAAAAATAAAAGGGTGACTAAAGTTTGATGCCGACATAAAGCAGAGATCTGGGACATGAGATTTATTATATAATTTTGGCGGTCTGACTATCTGTATACAATGCACATCATTTCAAACTTTATAAAATGCATATTTTTCTAAATTTCCACCAAATTTCCTATTTTTTTATAATTACACACAAAACATATCAACCAAAATTTACTACTAACATGAAGTACAATGTGTTACGAAAAAACAATCTCAAAATCACTTTGGTTAGCTAAAGCATTCCACATAAAGTGACACATGTCAGTTTTGAAAAATCGAGCTTGGTCAGGAAGTCAAAAAGTGCCATCGGTGGGAAGGGGTTAAATTGCAGCATTTCTGCTGTGGATATTTTTCTGCAATGTGTGGATGGGATTAGCCAGAATCCCATCCACTTTCCATGTACTGTAAAACGCTATGGTTTTTGTTGCATTTACGCTACATGGAGCCTCGGCCTTAATAACGTTTTTGATGATGACCCAAAATCATTTCAGATTCAAGTTGAAAAGGGCTATATCTGTAACTTATAAGGGTAGTGTGGTAATAGCAGTAACAGGATAAAGGTCATGGCAGATTTGCCCTATGTTTGAAAACACAACTTTTCACTGGACATGTATGGATGGGACTAGCCAAAATCCCATTCACTTTACAGGTATTGCAAAAAAATAAATAAAAAATAAACCTGTTTTTGTTGCCGTGGCATTTCCAACATGGCCAAAATGTTGTGTTTTCGTATAGTTGGACTTCAAGCTAAATTAATATTTGATTTGTCCAGAAGGAGTCCTGGAAGTGGTGATATGGCCCTCACCAAACCCCGATCTCAACATCAGAAAGACAGAAGGAATAGAGCAAGTTGTAAGCCATCGCGGGCAGGGCCCTCTACCCCACTGTGCCAGTCGGTTATTGTTAGCATTATATCTGTTTGTATATTTTATGTACTGTATGTGGACCCCCAAATGTAAAGCACCATGGAAGTAATGGTGCTAAATATATAAACAATAATAATAAGCCTAAAACTTTACTTCAGAGTACTGTATATGCACAGTATATCTCATATATATATATATATATATATATATATATATATATATGAGTTTCCGTCTGTCTGTTCTTTATGCACAACCAAACGACTGGATTAATCCTCACCAAATTTGGCACACAGGTACATCAGGTGTTTGGGAAGCTTTTAGACTGGGTCTCTGCCTTCTAGGATGTACTTTTCCTGATATACAGTATTCCAACAAAAATTCTGTGCATTAGCTAATACAAGCCTGCAAGACTTTCACTCATATTTCAACTGCCATACACATGGTCACATCTCCCTTGTCAGCCAATAGAAGCTCGCAGGCGCTTAGTCTCCACTTGCACACAGCTTTACTCCAGGTTTCCATAACAACCCAGTCATTTTTCGTCATTATTGTAGGGCAGCTTTAAAGAGGCAGGGAGCTGGAGATGACACTGTTACACAAGGTCATATACAAACAGTTTTACTCCAGGTTTCCAAAACAACCCCAGCCATTTTTCTTCACTGCTGTAGGACAGCTTTAAAGGGGCAGGGCACTGTTGATGACACTTGTACACAAGGTCACATGCACATAGCTTTACTCCAGGTTTCCATAAAAATCAAATCACAGGTTTTTCACTGATATCCAAACTGAGATACAAAAGATCACATGACGCTTATGGACCAATGGAAACTCACAGGTTTTTCAGTCTTGACATACACCCAGCTTTACCCCAGGTTTCCATAGCAAGCAAGCTGTTTAGGACCTGTATTAGTCAATAGCAGTTTGCAGGTCTTTAAATATTCAGTCGTATGACCTGTATCAGCCAATATAACTTCACATTTAATTTACAAGGTTTCCATAACAATACAGCCATATATAGTCTGTACCTATACTGGACTGCCATACTGGATGTCAGCATTCTTATAAATTGAAACATATTTAAACTACACACAAACAACAAACAAAATAGACCAGTGCCACTTCTAATGGAGTCGCTATACAAACAAAAAATGAGACATACCCATGCAAAACCAGGTCCTACTGTTAGTATATAATAAAAATGCACTAGCCCTTCATTAAATTAGATAGGAATCATTATTACACCTTTGACACTACCTGTCAGATAAACATAAAGTATCCAGACTCAGGCATATGTCTGTACCGTATATAATGACTTCCGAGTGGTCTTATTGTCAGGCTATAGTGTATTGTAAACTATATAAACTATCCCACAGGGGGTTATATTGTAAGTGAGATCATCTTTAGCTGGTGAGAAAAGACTAGAAGATTCTTTGGAGGACATTAATCAATAAAACCTTTTTTGAAAAAGCTTTATTTATTTACTATGAACTTATCGAAACACTATAGAAAGTTTATAGAAAGGCCAATATACTGCACTTGGATAAATAAGGTTTAAAATGCTGTCAAAGCAATGCAAAGCAGTACAAGCACAATATAAATACAATACTATGAAGAAAGTAGGAAACCAGATGATTCCATATTTACAATATATTACCATGTATCTGTGTAAGAATTTGTTCACATGGCAGAATCTGGAACTGATTTAAGGTGAATTCAGCTCAGTTCCATTAAAATAAATAGAACAGTATGGACCAACCTCCTCAGAGTATTCTGCAAAGGACAGCGCTTACCCGGAAGGAACTGGAAATGCAGTGCTTTGGCCCACTGTGGAAGGAATATTTACACTTGAGAAAGGGTCTTTATCGACCCGAATTGCATTGTGTACATTGTTTAATAAAGCATTTCCAGTTACTTCCGGGTGAGCGCTGTCCTTTGCTGAATCTTCTGAGGAGGCTGATCCATATTGTTCCATTGTCCTGACGTCTTCATGGCGTTTCTACAGCAGCTGACCTGTTTTCCTCACTATTTGGGTGTTCTATGCATGAAGGGTTGTTGTGACGCATTCCCAACCCTACCAGGTGAGAAGCTACTTGTCTTTCCATTATCTGCTATATCCAGTGGTAATACATGAGGATCCGCTTGGTGCTGTCCTCTGTGTCTCTCCATTAAAATAAATGGGGCTGAGCTACTATATGGCCATGTGACCAGGGGATGTGATGTTACGTAATGAGAAGATGAAATCAGTCATGTTTTCTAATCCTACTGTATGTTAGTCTAACACTGTGATTTTGTTGGGACTGCCCTGTAATCTAATGTGCCTGTGACAGCAGAGGTTGCAGAGAAATCTAACTGCCTGATCCTTCTGTTCTTGAGAGATACATTTCCGCCAGAGGTGTGTGACCGAAGTTTCTCCTGTTATCTATTTGGCACAAATGCACATTCAGCATAACTGAGCATGCATGTAAATGGGAAAATCAAGTAAAGTATCTGTTGGTCAAACACAGAAGGTGACGCCTGTGTCACTATTCATTGACATACCATATAGAACGTGCCCAAATTATAACTGGTAAAGGGTGTGGCAGAAAGGAGCATTTAATGTACAGCATAAACCTATAATAATGTTAAACATCATATAAACAATGTGAATATTAACCACTTCAGTACCGGGCGAATTTGTGGTCCAGGCGGTCCGGAAGTGGTTAAGGAAGTGCAGTTCAGGAATAGGAATGGAGGAGGAGGTTTATCCGCTCTTACTCTTCTTCTAATCCTATAGTAGAAACCAATATAGGTAGAAGTGTAATATATAACTAAAATATAAGAAAAGTAAAATATGAGGTTTTTAAGAATAAAATTTATAGATTTCACACCATGGCACATCCTGAAAATATTTTGCTCCAGTCTCTAAAAAATCACTTTAATGTGTAAAACGGACACTAGTGATCAGTCTTCTGCCTGCTAACCTTCCTTAATCTTCATTTGCTTCATGCTTATGGGAGAATTGTATTACCGCCAGAAACATGCCTTTTATAGCCGTCAATATGTGTCTGTTTCTATTGTGAAAGATTATTAAGGGTGTGTAGGGTGAAATCCAGATCACAAAATGTCTTAAATCCCCAGTTTTCTTCCTTTTAAGGGTTAATCTTCATTCCAAAAGGCTGACAGCAATGAAATATCGCAAAATGCCAACATGCAATTTCCACCACACCAAGATGTTTAGAATAACCTGCAGAGTCTAACTATGAGGTATTGCCAAAACTGTCATGACCTTAATCTGTTACTGATATTTTCACAATACCTTTGTAAGGCCTCATTCACATCTGCGTCAGTAATCCGTTCAGGGGAGTCCGCATGGGGACCCCTCTGAACGGACTACTGGACGCATTGGCAAGTGGTGTGCAGTGAAAGCACACAGACTCCATAGACTATAATGGGGTCTGTGTGCTTTCTGCACGGTCTCTGCATGGAACATGTGGACATAAAAATAGTTCACGTTCTACTTTCTTGTCCGCATTATAGTCTATGGGGTCCGTGTGCTTTCACTGAACACCGCTTGCCTATGAGTTTGGTAGTCCGTTCAGGGTGTCCCATGTGAACAAGGCCTAAATTACAGATGTAGACCTTGTCAACAGAAGTGATTTGGTGTCAACACCAAAAACATTGCTAAGGTCAGGGCCCACGTGGCGTGAATGCAACAAAAACTACAGTGTTTTATAGTACCTGTAAAGTGGATGGGAATCTGACTAATCCCATTCATGCATTGCAGAAAAATATCCACAGTGGAAATATTCCCATGGATTATAAGGAGCTTAACATCCAATCATATTATCTTACTTAGAAAGTTATATCATACACGTAGTATAATTATTGTTGCTGCCAGATATCCTAGCAATATGATGATGATGATGATGATTTTTTTTTATGAAGCCAAATCAAAAATAGTCCTATAAAAGTTGCTGGCACCATATTTGAAACCATTCAGTGCAACTCATAATCTTGATTTTAAATATTTTTTTTTGTATGTTTTTGTAAGTTTTATTAAACTGTTTATGAATATCTTTTGGAATGAGTGCATGGAAGCTCAGGACCTGCAGGCGATCACCCCAGGTGTTATCAAATCTGTGTTTATATCCATCCTACTGATAACAAACATATAATTTGGCTATGAGCAGTCTAACACAGAGCACATTCGAGAAAAACATTGTTTCACAGAAATAAAATAAATAAAATAAACAAATAAATAAATAACATTTTCTTATTTCCCATAGTATTTCTTTCACACACAACAATCAAGCACAGGACTTGGGCCTTAACATTGCAAGTTGCACTAAATCCAAATAGAACAATTTTAAATCTCAAGATATTAACTCCAGTTAATTATTTTCCCTTTCCCTGGCCATATATCAGATGATATCTTTTTGCCCTCTGGATCAACACCGTAGGATTATAGGTTGGACTTGATGTGCCTGTGTCTTTATCCAACCTCATCTACTATATTATTATGTTTGTTTGTCATGTCATTCACATGCATATTAACCAACTTCAGAAATGTATTGCATTCAATCCTATTATTCATGCCTAATTTATGTAAGTTATGTTTTGTTGCAATTTGTTCAATACAGATGTAAAGTTTGGAGATATTTTCACTCATTGCAATATTTCTGTTATAAGTTATCCAATGTAGGTTAATCAGCATGGATCCTGCTTTGTATTTTACAATATATGTAGCAGAGTATGCTTTCTTAAGTTAAGTAGTTTACTTAGTATTGCATTATAATTGATCATTAGATAAATCTCTAAGTCAGAGAAACCCATTCCACCTCTCAGTTGCTAAATTCTTTAAAGGGAGTCTATCAGCTAGCAGTAAATTGGTAAAGTGCTTTGCTATACAAGTAAACAGAGGTTTTCTACCTTATTCAGATATGTCTTTATTATTCAGTTTTGTAGCTTAATTTTCATGTAAATTGCTGATTTACCCATAATCAAAGGGGAAAAGTTCTTTACCCAAGAAATTAAAGCAGACTCCAGACAAGAAGCACAGTCAAGCTAAGACATGTTCTCAAAGCATTTTACCCCAGAAACTAGAGCAGACTCCAAAGACCAGGCAAGCTAAGACATGCTCCCAAAGTATTTTATCCAAGAAACTAGAGCAGACTCCAGACAAGAAGCCCAGTCAAGCTAAGAAATAACTCCAAAGTACTTTACCCAAGAAACTAGAGAAGACTCCAAATACCAGGCAAGCTAAGAAATGCTCCCAAAGTACTTCAACCAAGAAACTAGAGCAGACCAGTTAAGAAACCCAGGAAAGCTAAGACATGCTCCCAAAGTACTTTCCCATCATTTGCATATGAATAACATTTCATTCTAAACTAAAATGGGTCTTCAAAGCTGAATAACAGAAGCATATATGGAAATGGTACAATCATCTCTACAAGGTGCTGGGATTAGGTTATATATCCAATCTAATGCTGGTTTAGTTTCATATTTTTGTCAATAACTGAGAAGATAGAAATATATTAGCAGTATATAAGATTATATAAAATGGATAAGAATTACCACTTTGACAATCAAGGTTTATCGAGTTCATTGAGAAGCTCCACAGAACAGATTAACTATTTAGCTTTACCCAAGTCATTTACACTTTCATACAAAATACCCACGTCATCCATTTATCGCATCATTTTGAAAGATTTTTCATTTTCAGGCAAAGTCATTCCTTTCATTACTATGTCTCTTCTCAGAATTTGCACTAGAGACTCAGCAGCAGTAATAAACAGAATGGGTGATGCAGGGCAACCCAAGCACATACCTGATTGACTCTTCCCAACATTGACTTTTCTAATTACATATTTTTTAGAACTTTCACAAAAATGCAGAAACCCATTTGTACCAATGTATTTAGCATAAAACCATGACTCACTCTGACAAATGCTTTCTCAAAATCAATTCCACAATTAATCCGACTTCTCTTCCAGCCAGACAGTCATCAATCACATCAAGCAACAGATTAAACTGATAAGTTATTCATCTTGCAGGAACAGCACAGACTTGATCCACTGTCTTCAATGACACTGTCAATCATCTCATGCATTGATAGGATTTTTTAAACAATGTTTAATAACTTGATTGGTAAAAAAAAACAAAAACAAAAAAAACAACGTAATTTGCTCTTTTTCTATACATGAGGACAACTCTTCCGCCTTTCCACTTATTATACTCTGAGGTCTAAAGACCAAAACAAGTGGCAAACGTCATGAATATTTGTGAAATGAAGGCCTATTGCTTTGGGGTGTGGAGGCCATAGTTGAGACAATGATGTTACAGTGTGGTTAGGTGCTGGGGGCACCTAATGGCACCCCTAACAATTTGGAGAGTGCAGGAATGGATTGTTGGCCTGTAATTGAGCAATAGTTGTGGGCCACAACCAGGGCTAGCGTTTGGGGGGGGGGGGGAAAGGGCAAATGCCCAGGGTCCCCGTCTCCAAAGGGGCTCTGGGATAGTCAACTTCAGATGTTTTGATTGGTGATGTGGATAGGGGAAGCCTTAATAGTGTGCATATGTGTGCCGATACTATGGACATCTGTTAGAGCAGGGAGTCCCTGCTCTGACATAGATGACTATGTAGAATATGGGACCTGCTCTGGACCTGCTCTGGAGTACACAAGCAGGGAGAAAGGCTTCACCAACAGGACTCAGTGGGGGAGTGTGGTTTGGTGAGTAAAAGCTTTATTATTTTATGACAAATAAAAGAGCGCATTACTAAAAATGTGGGGTGTAGTGTTGTAGTGAGAATGCAGGTCTTCTGGAATAAGTCCACTATGAGATGGTTACTCTTGTAGATCAGAACACTTTATTCCATGCTCCATCATGGCTCCCTGTATAACAACTCCTCCCCCTAAGCTCAGCTCCTCCTCCATTACTACCTCACTGTTGCTAGGCAGACAAAGCAGAATAAGTAAGCAGAACAGAACATACAGAACATACTTATAACAACATCACATCGGGCACATATTTCTAATAGTTTTCTGAGTAGAGTTACTATTAATAGTGGTGGTGGACTTTCACAAGCAGAGACAAGCTCTAAAACCAGTGGACATTGAGGGGACAGGCATTGAGATAGTCAAGATCTATAAGTACCTGTGTGTGCTTCAAGGAAGACTTCATAAGGCAGTTCTCAACTTCAAGAATGCACTCTCCTCTGCAAAACAGGTCTATTTCACCATACTTATATCTTCCACAATCCTTTAACTTCCTTCTTCATCCCCTAGTGCCCTGCTCTAACCCACCTCTTCAAACCTATTTTTAACCAATGGTACTTTCCCTTCTGCCCTTAAACACACTACTGTCACACCCATACTTAAGAAACCATCCTTATATCCTCATACCTCTCATCCAACTTACTCTTTCACAGACTACAGTCAGGTTTCCAACTCTATCACGCCACAGAAACCTAAGCCACACATCACTTACTAACTGTTATAGCCAAAAGGTACTACTTTGCTTTCCTTCTCATACACCCTTTCTCTGATCCTCTCAAGACTTCCTACTCCACCCTGCTCTTATCCACTCATCACACAACTGTGCATCCCCCATACACTGGAACTTGCTACCACAACACATAAGACTGTCCCCTACAATCACAAGCTTCAAGAAGATCCTGAAGACTCAACTCTTCAGGTAGGTTTATAACCTTCAATAGCTCAACTACCACCACACCAACATCTAAGCAGCTTCCCCCCCTCACCTACTGTCTCTATAACCCTTCCCTCATAGACTGTAAGTCATTGGGGGCAGGGCCCTCAATTCTACCGTATCAGTTGATCACTGTTACTATTGTACTTGTTTTGCTTATATTGTGTATTGTATGTAAATTCACAAATGTACAGCATCATGGAATTAATATAAAAAGTTACAGCACCATTGAATTAATATAATAATGTATAACACTATGGAATTCATATAATAATGTACAGCACCATGGAATTAATATAATAGTGTACAGCATCATGGAATTAATATAATATTTTACAGCGCCATGTAATTAATATAATTATGTACAGCGCCATGTATTTAATATATTAATGTACAGCATCATGGAAGTAATATAATATTGTACAGCATCATGGAATTAATATAATATTGTACAGCACTATTGAATTAATATAATAATGTACAGCACTATGGAATTAATATAATGTACAGCACTATGGAATTAATGGTTCTCTAAAAAGAAATAATTATAATCATCATCATCATCAAAAATAATAACGCAATTCTAAGTTTTATGACTATTGTTTACAATTAATCAATCAAGAAACTTCCATTGGTTCCAATTTTTAGGTAAGTAAAAAAGGTTTTTTTCAACCATGAGAAATACTTGTAGAATGATTCCTTCATCTCCATCCCATAGATAGGTCTGACAAATGGTTCACAGCTTGCTTGGCATTGGAATCATACTCAGGGATTTAGTGAACTGCACACGAACAGCGATAGTTGTGTGAGGATAAGCCCTAACTACATATGTGATATTTTGTCATTAGAGAAAGTAGGCATTCCTGATGAACAGATGAGATGTTCAGACATCGGGATTCATTATCCCATTGCTTAATTGCTCATACACATAGCACCTCTAGTCCCTGTAGTATTATCTAACTGATTGTAACATTCAAGCTTAGGAATTATCCACCTTTTATTTATTGTATATATCACACTGATTTACGCATTTTATTTCTGAAACACTAACAGTCTCAATTGAGCATGTTGTTTCTATTTTAATAATGTACGAGGCAACTTTTTCTGGTTTTTCAGGTGTCTAGTCTGGACATAGATAGAAAGCAAACATCATAGTTTAGATAATGTTGCCACTTGGGAATGTATGAGTCACTTTGTAATAAAACCTCTACAACTTAATAGTGCATTAGTCGTAAGCCATGACCAGGGAACAAAAACCTCAGCTGAAGACATTAGATGGACACACATTTGGTTTGACGTAAGGTTGACAGTGATCTAGTGACCACTTAACCACAAGTAAATCAGACATACTCTACTTAGCTGAAGATAGTGTAATGTATTGCATAAGGATGAATGTCCTTCCATGTTCTCTTTAGACCAACATACTTAAAGACTTAGTGGATCAGGAGACAATCAATATTCACCATGCAGGATAATAATTTTAATCGATCTTGGCCATTCGTTTCTGAGTGTTAGAATTATGATGAAAGTAGCTCTATGTGCTAACTCTTATTTACTGATATTGGACGTACAAAATGTTATTGATATTTCTACTATTATTTTGTTAAAATACATCAGATTATTTCAACAATTTGTTGTTTCCACCTTAAAGTGGAAGGATTTCTCATACTTCAGGTTCAGCACTCACTCATTTTATTCATTATCAATAATTTTATCAGATTTCCCCAAAATTTTGGATTCAGGCAAAATCAAACCTTGGACAAGTTGTTAAAATAATAGGGTTACTTTTGGTCATTGATAATACATCATCGGTCTACTTTCAAAGACTGGAAGTAACTGATTTATACCAACCAATGATAGCTTACATCTGTCATTGGCTGGTTTAGGACTAGAGATGAGCGAACACTGTTCGGATCAGCCGTTCCAAACAGCACGCTCCCATAGAAATGAATGGAAGCAGCTGACACGTACACTTTGCCGGTGGCCGGTCGCTTAATCCCCCGTGTGCCGGCTACGTCCATTCATTTCTATGGGAGCGTGCTGTTCGGAACGGCTGTTCCGAACAGTGTTCGCTCATCTCTATTTAGGACATGTAGTTTGGGAGGGTACTCTTGGTCATTGAATGTAGGTCAATGACATGACTGAGGAACAAAACAGCTACAATCAGCTGGGGTCTCGGCAGGTCTTTTCCCTCACTGGGCCAATGGGCCATTGACTAAATTATGATCTAGTTTTGATTTCCAAGAATAACCTTCTGAACTACATGAACTAAACTAGTAACTCTCAGAATGACTGATAATGATTGATAAAGTAAATTGACAGTTAGATATTATCATTCCCTCTTGACAATAAAATGGGTTTCTACACATTTTCAGCAAGCACAATACTGGTGTAAATAATAAATCAGGTGGGGTAGTTGCCCTGCCCCCTGAAGACCCTCACAAGGCCCCATTTTCAAGACAGTGGTGAGAACAGCACCAAGTAACAACAAAAAGTCCTAATTTTTTGTGCAAAAACCTGATCTTGATTTCCACTCTAAACAGCCATACAAGGCATAATAAATCTGCCCCAATACTTCAACAACTACTTCTCTTTACCCTGCTTTTTCTCTTGGGGGACCAATTCTAACATTTGCTATGGGGGTCCATGGTTTCCATGTATGCCCCTGAAGGCAATGCAAATATTTTCCAAAACAGACAGCAGGAGATCTTGCACGTCTTCTTTAAGTTGTGCTGTCTAACAGATGTTCCTATGCATTGTATCTCTAAGTCTTAAGACTGGACAAACGCCAGAGTTCTCTAAATGCAAATCCCTTTCAGTGTGAGGACTCATTCACACAAGCATTTTAGCGCTCCATAATTCTGCAGAAGGGAGAAGTCAATTTTTCCCACAGGGGCTCTTTATCTTTCCATATCTATTGGGACCTGTGCCCTTTATTAAAAACTAAATATCAATGGAAAGAAATAAGTGGATCTGTAAAATGCTAAGCAGCTCTTCAGTGCAGTCCTAAGGACAGTTTCTTCTGATTTCAAGTCTGTTAAATTTTATTAAAAATGACGGATAACAGTATTGCCAAGTAATTATACCACATTACATTAAAGAGATATTAGCTAGAGTATACATTCGGTGATCAGCCTGAGTTTCAAGGAACTCAGTGGGATTTTTTATCTACAGAATGAACTGAGCAACATCGAAGCAGACAATGGTGGAAACCAACGAGAGTTAGGGGAGGTGAGGGGTCTTACTGTTTGAATATATTGAGAGCCTAGATGCACTGCAAGAAAATGTATACTTTAGCATACAGTATATTCACACCTGACAAATTTGTTGCAGAAATTTCTGCAGATTTCTGCAGTCTTGCAGAAATCCATGTGTTTGCCACCAAAACTACTTCAGATGAATTGAACTGATTTTCAATCATATAAATGTATATAACAAATCTGCTGTGTGTTAATTTACTGCCACAGGGTTCCTACTGAAATGACATCAGTGGAAGACTATCAATTATATGCCAAATGCAACTGCAAATGTGATATCAGTAGCACAGTGTGCATAGGGTGCATAGTGCTTACAGCTCTGGGATACCATGTTCAAATACAACCAACAGAAACTTCTGTGACTTTTCCCTCTGTTTGCGTTAGAGATCAACAAAGAAGTTTGGAACAGACTGGGTTCTGAACTTTCTGAGAATTTTGGCTTGTACAAACCCAAACATTTTGCTCTTTGGCCGACAATTGGAAGCATGGAAAGAGCAGAGAAGAAGAATCACCATAGCTCAAGATTCAGAGATCCCTCAAAATGGGACAGCCAATCATGAGGGGCTAGGCAGCATAGAAAACCAAGGCAGAAAGCAAAAGTGTCCATTTTGTGGGGAGAGATCAGAGAAAGGGTCTCATATAGATTGTGAGAGATAAGAAATAATACACAGATAATAAAGTGTGGGGATTTTAGGGAAGAACAGTGCTTGGACTGTAGAGGAAAACTAAGTTTTAATTGATAGAGAGAGATAGCTGCCACTATGTCTATGTCAGTGAAGTTATGAGCTAGTGTCACTGTGTCAATCTCAATCACAATTCTCAGAATCAAAACATTCAAATTCCATCTGTACTTTGTCTAAGACCAAGAATATACAATTTTGCCACATCACATGGTACTCTTTTTATACTTATTTGTACCAGTGAAGTTATAATTAATTTATTTCCCCCTAAAAGTGTTACTGTAAAATTTGGCCTGTTTTTTTTTTTTTTTCTCTCACCAGAACAAAAAAAACCCACTAAAATTCTTGCCGTGTCATTTGAAACAGGCTGTTTGTTGCCACCAGCCATTTACCAGTTATCCACACAGGGTGAGGTGAATCCCATCTGTCATTTCAAAACTGAAACCATGCCGTCCGTGGAAGACTTTTTCATCAACTGAGACTCCAAAACGGCAGTAACTCAACCCCAAAGGCCAGGTGATGAGGTCAAGGGTTAAAACGTTAGCGGGACTATAAAATAACCATCAATGTGCAAATTAGCAAAGTGAAGGCTATACAGGACTTACTGTATTGTATGAATACGGTTTTTGGGCGTATAGTAACTTATAATAAAGTGATGGTGGCTTGTAGGTTTACATATCTGGGAACGTATATGTTAAAACACATATGTGTACGGCTTCCGGTCTCTGGAACCAAGTGCACCATGCACACTGGAGGTGTATGAGAGAGAAGAGTCCAGGATGCATGTGCGAATCGCGCAGTATCCGGACTTAGTGAGTAGTATCTAACTAAGTGCTGGAATGTAGCAGGGACTTGCACACTGGGGATAAGAAGATAACCATGGTATCTGCAAGAATTGCGCTTGAGATATGTACAATGAGTGAGAGACTTCTGATGGAATTACGATGTGAGCGTTCTCCTATAGAGAAAGATATGCAGTTTAAGTATAATGAATATTCAATAAATAAAAGATGGCTTGTAAATAAACCTAAGAGAAAAGATACAGGGATCTATAAATACAAGGAATGAGAATAATTAAATTGTCTTTACAGATATGAGGATTTTATGTGTGAGCTATAATAATAAAACACTAGTGACAGGTTATTATAAGTGCCAGTTTAGGAGTAGTCTATGGCAAAAAAAAAATAAAATTGATAAAAAGTAGCAGGAGTACACAATTTAAGCATGTTGTACATGTAAAAAGTTAATAATGTATATAAAATTATGATAATATATATATATATATATATATATATATATATATATATATATATATATATATACACACACAAACCTGGAAAGATGACAACAAGGGTACTAATAAGAGTCCAAATATATAAGTATAATTCAAATAATACAACTTAAAGAAAAATGCAGCAAATGCTGATCGATGATAAATATAAATATATATATAATGTATAATATAATATATTTAACCTTCATAATTTCATAAAAAATTATTAAGCTATAGAGCAATTATAATTGAGTGCATAAGGACAAATACAATGTACTGTCGTGATTAATTTGTATATCATGGATGACAACCATAATCTACTATGATGTAGGATAAAAATGGATTTTTGGATATCAACCAAAATTTATATTGACCATAAAATAAACAAATGTGAGTTAAAATGTTGTCCAAAGGCTAGTGGCTCAATAAAATTGGTCGCAAAACATAAATATGACAGAGGGGATATCAGCTACATCATATGAATTGTGCAATAACACTCATGCCATAATAAAACAATTATAAAGTTTGTAAAGTGACTGCCTGTGATTGTCTTCTATTTCTCTGTGCGAAACCATTTTTTTTTTTTTAACCGGACACAAAATCGAACATGCAGAACTTTGTGTTCGGTGTTTCGCCGCAGAGACCAAAAGACGGTCATGGGTGCTCATGTGCGGACACTGACTGTCTGGTTTCCGTCTCCTGTCCAGCTTCTCCGGCAGAAGATGAAAACCCACAAAGCAGAGACCGGGCACAGGTGTGAACCCACCCTCACAGGTATCATGGTATCAAGCCCATAAGTACCAACAAAAACCCTCTCTTTTCTAACACATCCAAACAATTCTGGATATTCAGGCAGTATTTGCATCTGGGTGTATTGCATTAATAGCTACCCCCTGACAGGCTGGGGCTACTCACCGAGGCACAATGTGGACATTTTTATCCAGCAGACATTTTTTTTAAATTAAGGGACACACTGTAGATATTTCTTCATAAATTACTAAAGGCATTTCTAATGGAACACAGTGTAGGATCTTTGTAAATTGGGAAGCAATATTTGGAACATAAGATTTCAGGAGAACAAGATGGTGGTATTGTAGTGAGTAGACAAACACATCTAGGTGCCTGTAGTATCACCCATGCTGGGGACCAGGAATGAGACGTGAGCCATGCTGAGGATCAAAATATTTTTTTGTGCATAGTTGGGTGATAGGCTCAAACAGATTTCGTTATGATCACGGAGTAACCAGAGTTCACTACAGATCATCTGGTTGCAGAAGTTGCAGCATTCAGGCTGAATGAAACTCAGCACTATTCACAAAGATAGGCTATCAATAGGTAAGTCCCAGGGAACTCCTTTAACATCATGGTGCAAGAACATCTGAAATACTGTAGAACAGTTAATGTATAAAGCATGTGAGAATTGTTTCGTGTGTAGGAGACCCCTTTATGCACACCCTGCATCAATAGTGAAGAATGAAGGTATCACATAAGTGACCTTTAACATAGAGTCAAAAAACTGCTACTTCTAGCATGCCCTGACAGCTGGAGAGCCACACATTGGAGGCTACAGCTTTATATAAATAGGGGGCTTCTAATGATACTTAGCATAGATTGGGACTGAACTCTGACACTGTGAAAGATGACAGTTGGGAGTCACACTGATTTTTATTTAGCTACATATGTACTGTCACATTGGTACTAAGTTCTATTATGAAAGTCTGAATGGCAATAGCACATAAAACACAGTGCAAAGGGGTAGGGGCCCATGCTGCTGTATTCGACATGAAGATAGCACAGCTGCAGCATGGCACAGCTCTGGACAGCACAGCACTGTGCATGTTATCAGGGTGCTTCAGTTGGGGTACAGGCGGTTGGTAATGTATAGCTGACTGTATGCCTTGGGTCAGATATCTAATACAATCTACATTTTGATGACTTCTTGGGTTTCTAGACATGGTGTACTACAGCCACATCACTGGATCAAGACAGCGTTTATTTCACACCTTGACCAGATTATTGGCCCTGGTGCACATATTCATGAAAGTACAGGCTGCATTATATGTCTGGGCAAAAAGCAGGCATGGATGAACCATTAGAAATATTTAGGATCTTCTTGGATATTCTAGTATTGACATGGCGATGTCTTCTTTAGCTGTCCTTGTGGTACTGGACACTGCCTCTGAGGACAGCCTGCACCATGACATTCAACACCAGTCTTTATATCTCTGGCTCATTTGTGATGAGACCAGGGGTGAACCATGGATTTCTGCCGCCTGAAGCGGACGTCAGAAAGCCGCCCCCCCCCAGGAGGGGGCGGTGCCGAGCGGAAGGGGCAGGCCGAGCGGAGGTGCGGGGCCGAGCAAAGCGATCTTCTTTTGCAGGCAGAGAGCAGGCAGGGAGAGGACCTGCTCTCTGCCTGAGCGTGAGGGGCGGCCGCTGGAGCAGCGCCTCCTGGACTGGCTTAGGTCAGCAAAAATGCCGCCCTCCCCGGGGCCCTGGCATAGCGCCGCCTGGTCGCTTCAGGTCGCTTCATGGGAGGTGTGGCACTGGATGAGACGCATCCTCCATCTGGTGTGAAATCTACAACAGATTACAGCTGGCGTATATCTCCAGTATCATGTATGCCAGTTTATTGGCATAAATGGTAATGAGTCTGGCAGGGTTGAAGGCCTCGCATCCTGCATACCCTCACCACAACCCCTTTTAATGGTGGAAAGTGGTGTGCGCGGCTCAAGAATATCAGCAGCAAAATCGTATGTCTCAGCTGGCAATTAGAAAAGACACAAACCTTTTGAAATTTGGTGCAGAATAATAATAAATATCCAATGAATAATAAAATAATAATAATGATAATAATAATAATAATAATAATAATAATTTTGATTTTAAAGAGGTTTCCCAGTATGATTATATTAATGATTAATTCTTGTATGAATTTGCACCATAGGGGAGCATGACAATTTAACTGAAAAGCCATTGAGGAAATATTCTGTGCTGGCTTGGATTTCCAACATTAAGTAAAGGGCACCACCCAGAAACAACGAGGACAACCCATGAGGTAATAGTTATGAGCTATAGGCTGGCTTGGGTCTCCGCCAAACATTAAAGGGGCTCTATCATTGGCAAAAGTCATTTTTAACTAATCACATCCTTGCATAGCCTTTAGAAAGGTTATTCCCCACCTACCTTTTGTATGTAAATCGCCTCAGTAGTTTTTGAATGAGCGTGTTTTTTATTCATATGCTAATTAGCTTCTCTGTGCACCCCAAAAGTCTCTTCGTGCACTGTCTTCTGTATGTATAGCACAGGCTGTTGCTGCTGACTCCTCCTCCCGGCTTTCACACATAGGACACAGCAGGGAGATGAAAGCTGACTGACAACTTCCTGTGCACCGAGAACCTAATTAACATATGAATAAAAATGGACTTATTCAAATACTACTGACGCTGGGTTCACACTCTATTCTCAGGTTTCCGTCTTCTGCATGCAGAAGATGGAAACCTGTCACGCCGAGTCCGGCCGTGAACGCCGGTGAGCGTTTTTGCTCTCCGCGGCGAAACCGTTTTTTTTTTAAACTGGACATAGAGTACTGCATGTCCTGTTTTGTGCAGGAAACTGAAACCTGCAGAACGGACTCCCGGGCGCAGATGTGAACGAGCCCTGAGGCAATTTACATACAAAAAGGTAGGTGTGGAATAGCATTTCTAAAGGCCATGCAAGGATGTGATTAGTTAAAAATGACTTTTGCCAATGATAGAGCCCCTTTAAAGCACATTGCCCAAATCTCCACCAATCACGGAGCAGCACTGGATTTAAATAGCAGCCACCACTGCAACTAAATGCCACTTGCGACTAAAATTTTGCAAGTAGTGTTTTCACACCAGCCTTGTCACTTTTCTAAAAGTGGGTTTTAACAGAAATCTGTGTTAGCTATGACCTGGTGTAGATTTCTGCAGAGGCTTGTGGCTCAGTGGAGATTTTGCTTGTGCCTTATCATGAATTTGGCAAATCCTCCTCTTTTACAGGGTCCATCATATGCTGGTCTTGATGAAACTGCTCCAATCCTGACAGTATAATACTGGTGATAACTCTGGAAATAATACACATAGGACTGTCATCTTGTAGACATCTCCCCCAGCCTAGCTTCTCTGTGTTATACAAGAGAGCGACAACCAGGACCCTTGAAGATTAGTTGTACCTAAACAGCATGGCTCTCAGTATTGTTCACATGCTATAGGATAGGTCATCATTACTTGATTCATGGGGGTCCAATGATGAACCCTACAAAAATCAGCATTTCCGGCACCCTCTTGGTGCTCAAATCTGGTGTAGTGAATTTGGAGTGTGCAAGTAATAGGGCTGCAGTGGCCCCATCCACTGCAAAAGTGGGTCTTAACAGAAATCTGTGTCAGTTATGATCTGGTGTAGGATTCTGCAGAGGCACACAGCTCGGTGGAGATTGTGCCTGCACCTTATCATGAATTTGGCAAATCCTCTTCTTTTACATGGTCTGTAATATGCTGGTCTTGATGAAACTGCTCCAATCCCGACTGTATAACTGGTGATAACTCTGGAAATAATACACATACGACTCATCTTGTAGACATCTCCCCCAGCCTCAGCTTCTCTGTGTTATATAGGAGTCCGACAACCAGGACCCTTGAAGATTAGTTGTACCTAAACAGCATGGCTCTCAGTATTGTTCACATGCTATAGGATAGGTCATCAGTACTTGATTCATGGGGGTCCAATGATGAACCCTACAAAAATCAGCATTTCCGGCACCCTCTTGGTGCTCAAATCTGGTGTAGTGAATTTGGAGTGTGCAAGTAATAGGGCTGCAGTGGCCCCATCCACTGCAAAAGTGGGTCTTAACAGAAATCTGTGTCAGTTATGATCTGGTGTAGGATTCTGCAGAGGCACACAGCTCGGTGGAGATTGTGCCTGCACCTTATCATGAATTTGGCAAATCCTCTTCTTTTACATGGTCTGTAATATGCTGGTCTTGATGAAACTGCTCCAATCCCGACTGTATAACTGGTGATAACTCTGGAAATAATACACATACGACTCATCTTGTAGACATCTCCCCCAGCCTCAGCTTCTCTGTGTTATATAGGAGTCCGACAACCAGGACCCTTGAAGATTAGTTGTACCTAAACAGCATGGCTCTCAGTATTGTTCACATGCTATAGGATAGGTCATCAGTACTTGATTCATGGGGGTCCAATGATGAACCCTACAAAAATCAGCATTTCCGGCACCCTCTTGGTGCTCAAATCTGGTGTAGTGAATTTGGAGTGTGCAAGTAATAGGGCTGCAGTGGCCCCATCCACTGCAAAAGTGGGTCTTAACAGAAATCTGTGTCAGTTATGATCTGGTGTAGGATTCTGCAGAGGCACACAGCTCGGTGGAGATTGTGCCTGCACCTTATCATGAATTTGGCAAATCCTCTTCTTTTACATGGTCTGTAATATGCTGGTCTTGATGAAACTGCTCCAATCCCGACTGTATAACTGGTGATAATTCTGGAAATAATACACATACGACTCATCTTGTAGACATCTCCCCCAGCCTCAGCTTCTCTGTGTTATATAGGAGTCCGACAACCAGGACCCTTGAAGATTAGTTGTACCTAAACAGCATGGCTCTCAGTATTGTTCACATGCTATAGGATAGGTCATCAGTACTTTTTTCATGGGGGTCCAATGATGAACCCTGCAAAAATCAGCATTTCCGACACCCTCTTGGTGCTGAAATCTGGTGTAGTGAATTTGGAGTGTACAAATAATAGGGAAGCAGTGGCCCAATCCACTGTATAGTAGTGATTTCAGGAATTGCACTGCTACTCCTATTGCTACATCCACTCTCCATCAACTACTGTAGCTTTGCCAAAGAAGCTGATCTGTGGGGTCCGGTTGTCAGAGACCCCCAGATCACATATTGATGACCTATGATGTGGATATGTAAACAGTATGAAATACCCTTTAATAATAGCACAAAAGAGCAGCAGCATAAGAACCATGTGAAATAGCCTTATTCTTGGTTTGTACACTTCACAGCAGACATAATATACATGTAGACACTAATAGTTTCATTTCTATATCTGCCATTACATAATACTCAGCATTAATCCCCTGTTTTATGTCTTCTAATAACATTAGTAAAATAATATATAATTTTATGTTGATATTAAACAAATGAAAATATTAGCTGACTTATTGTAGAAAGTTGTGTATGTGAAGACTCCTTATTAATAATCTATAGTGGCTGAAGCAGAAGGCTCAGTGGCGGCCCCTGCTGGTAGAAGACGAGGACTGCAGGGACTAGACATTCTCTTCCTGAGCTGTGGTCGCAGCCGACAGAAGGAAGGAAGGAGGGAAGGAGGGAAGGCAGGAGGCTCCAGGCAGAGTCAGCCCAGGCAGCAGTGCCACAAGCATGTGAGCCGAATCGATAGTGCCAGGAGGCGCTCAATGGAGGAACATGATGAGCATCCGATTCCAGGAAGGTCTGAAGATTTAGTGCCTGTGCTGTCACCGGGCATTAATTCACTGCACAGCAAACTGGTGAGTGCAATAATGGATTTGTCTCCCATCAGCTACTACAAGCTCTTGTCTCCTCCATCCTCTGCTGCAAAGCCAAAATGTTACTTACTAGTAGTGGAAGAGAAAACCCACAAAGATGCCCATTAGATGTATGGCATAATTCACTGCTATAGACCCAACAATGCCGCTTTGTTATCTGTTCTGCTTTAGCACAATGCTCAGACTTTTGCTTTCTATGTATAATAGGTGTGGTGATCCATAGTGATCTTATATTTATTGGTAAAGTCCCTTTAAGGATCTTATATGGACCCATTTGTATCATAGACAGTCCGTGTATAGGGCACGGCGGTCTTCGTTTTCTCTTTAAAGGTGGAGCAAACCTAAAGTGTAAAGATCCTAAAAGTAAAAAAAGCTATTGATGTCATATACACCTGTATACAGACAGGTCTATGGAGATTCTTAGAACTGCCTATATGTGACATCCTGGAGACAGACATGTTTCTGGACTACTTGTCAATAATTCCAATGAAACAAGAAATGATATAGTCTGCGTATCCCCAGCCTGAAATGGCTGCTAAAGACAAGGTTAGAGGTTGTCTATGAAACTGGTGCCTTGTATGTGATGTAGCAATAATAGATTGCAAGCCTCTGGGGACGTGTTGTGGATTTATCAATAATGTGACAAGTTGTGTCACTATATAATATCTGCCTCCGACGTGAGCGATGTCTGTTAGATGGTTGTTACCCTGTTGCTGTTATAGGTTACAGAACCTTTTACTATTGGTTTTATTTATTTATCACATATTTTTTATTTTATTTGTTCACATTTTTGGCTCTGTTTTGTGTAAGATAATAGAATAAATAGAATGAAGGGGCTGTGACATATAACCCAGCCTGCAGAGGGCCCCCCAGAGGCAGGGTAAGTATACTAAGTAGCTATATACTGTGGCTCCATGTACTCTATTTGTCTCAGTGACATCTGAGCGCTCTCATTGAGCCAGGGCTCTTCTGCTGCATGAATACATTTGTATCTATGTAGAATTGCTATGGTAACGTGTAGACGGGCACACGTGACATATACACAGAGGCTTGCAGCTGGGAGCAGTTCTGCAGGTTCCAGATCTTCTGATGTGCTCCTGCGAGTTTCAAGGACTGGGAGACGATGTCACTGGGGGTGAGTAGTAGGAGTGGGGGCAGTGCTGAGGACCAGAGCGCCCATCCTTATTTCAAACCTTAGCACAGACTTCAGTGCATTCTTGGTATTATCTGCTCAGCTTCATTGTGATTTTCCGATTGCAAGAGACATGAAAATGTGTAATAATGATGCGATAAAATAGCTTTTTCCTTTCCTTGTGTTATATAATTGATGTGTATTTAGACACGGGTCTGGCTTGTTCATGGTATATGGCATGAAGACGCCTCCTAGGCATTTGTAGCTTTGACAGTTGTGCTATATAAAGGCAAGAAGTGCGGCTTTAATGGCTTCTCTGTAACAGTTTCCCATGCAGGTCTTGGAGCAGACAAGCAGGGTCATTTAATAGGCTTTACTATGTAAACACCATTCCTCACCATACTCTGCTGTATGGTACTAATGTGCAGGCAGTGACTAGAAAAGGTCAATGACTGGCTCCATTGATTATCACTAGACTTCTGACTAATTTACATTTAACACCGGTAATTAAATCTATAAATTCATTAATAGAAATGAAATAAATGAGCAATATTCCCTGTGCAGCCTTATATGTATTTCACACTATGGCTCCTGTTACTGGGGTGTTGTGGCAGTGTTACAGGACTATGGCTTTATTCCATGTAAAGGTAAATGTCTGTCTACACTTCTGTATCGGCACACATGTACATGCACGTGCACATGCACACGAGGAGGCCCAGGGAGTATCTGCAGCAGTGTTCACTCATTAGATGGCTATTAGTTTTATTAATGGGTGACAGGGGTAATATTCAGGGATTGCAATCTAAGTCAATTCTATGAAATCCAAAACCTGCTTTACATATTGGATTGCATATGTTTTATGTGTTCTTGAAATAAACATGCATATGATTTGCCAAATTATCTTAATGTATCCATCAGGGTTTTGTCTTAGTAGTCACTAAAGTGAGCCTATGCTTTTCCAGTTGTAGCAAAGGCTATAAAGCTACATTCATACGACCAATGGACAAGACAGCCATGAAAAAGTTCCATTTTTCACGGCTGTTTTGCATCCGAGGGGCACCCGTTCTCATGAATCTATTGAGGAATCTGTGAAATCGAGTTAAAATAGGCAAAGAACAAAGTAGTCAGCGGCACTACTGCAACAGCGCTCGTATTCACAATCTTGTGTCAGTATTGGCAAATCTTCCAGCTGTAACAGCCAAAAAACGATGGAATAAATAAAATCCCAGGGTGGTGCTCACTGTGAAGTGCTCACTGTGAAGTGCACTAAGCACGAAACGATCGTCGCTGTTTGTTTCTTTGCATCATTCCATCTTCTGTACCCCGATGGTCAAGGTTTGACCCTTTTTTTTAAAGAGGATGAAATAAAAACGAATGTTTTATGTATCCCGTGGCGGGTGAGTGCCCTGTTTTCTACATTTCACACGAGTTAAAATAGGACAAGTCCTATTTTTTGACTGTCTGTTAAAATGGACAGTCAAGAAATCGGTCACTTGAACAGCCCCAGAGACTTGAATTGATTTTTCATGCATCCGTGTGATGGCCGTTATAAAATATAGCTGTCACACGGCCATGAAAGTCATTCATGTGAATAGAGGTTAACAGTATAGTAAACATTTGTCAGGTCGTCACAAGTATGTGACATCACATCAGCTCTAGTGTAAAAGCCATGAAATTTTCTTTTGCCCTTTTATATATGTAGCACGCCTGAGTTTGCAATTCAACGTAACGTAAATGCCGCAGTGTTTTACAGTAACTACAAAGCGGATTGGATTATGGCTAATCCCATCGACACATTGCAAAAAATATCCGCAGTGGACATGCTGCATCTTCAAAAAAACGTTTTTTATAAATCGAAGCATGTCAGTTATACCTAAGGAAATGTCGGCATTTTCCCTATAGGTACAAATGAAGCAGAAAGTTCAAAAAAGAAAACTCTGCGGACTTTCCGTGAAAGGTGTTGCAGGAAAAACCATGCTTATCCTAAAATTTTAACAGTGCAAACTTAGGAAAGAATTTACTAAAAGGTTTACGGCAGAAACGTGGGACAGGCGTGGTGCTTCATTGGTACATGGCTCTGATTTGTCCTTTTTCCACCCTGCTCGCCACTTTTTAAGACAGCGAGAGGTATGGGGCAGAGATCAAGACAGGCCATTTACTATAGTTCACACCCTAGTATAAATTATAGATGAATTGTACATCAGCCCCATCTGGGCATACTGTAGATTTCATTTCTAGTGCACAGGACCTCCCAAGATGTGAGAGAAGTCTTAAGATGCTGTAGGCTTTTATTCCTTCTGGTACACCTTACACCAGGAGGGAAATTGATTAAGACTGACATGTGAAACTCCAGTCTTAATAAATTTCTACTTTAGTCTGGACAGTGTTAAAATGCCCCAGATATATGAAACTGGCAGATGTTGGATGATACGACGAGATGAAAATACATGTGACGAAAATGTGCTAAAATGTAGGCATGATGGAACTGTGTAGAGAATACAATAGTAAATGTAGGCCACTGTTTGTGAAACCAATCTAAGACTCAGGCCCTACGTTGTAGAAAAGCTCCTTTTTTTGTTGAATTCTTTGCTGTTTTTTGACCCAAATTAAGGGGATCGTATAAAAGGAATTGGAAATATAAAATTACTGATATTTTTCCATTCTGCTCAATCCATTCTTAGTGGGAAATTTCAATAAGAAAATGATATTCCTGTTGACACTAGGGTACCATGATATTTAGAGTTGTAACCATCTAAAGACCTACATGCAGGTACCCAAGAGCCACAGCTGAGAAACACTGGTCTAAGCTGGTATAATTTTGGCACAAAAAAAACAAAAAACTGCTGACGAATGACATATACTTCTGCCTATAGTGACTACTTAAAGAGGACCTTTCACCATTTTCACCAGCTCCAACTCTTGGTGTCCTTCAGGCGGGTGGTCCCTGACTTTCTGCTCCAGCCTGACAAAAGACATATTGTGCTGAAACTAACAGAAATTATTGATTAGATCTAGGGTTCAGCGATCAGGATCGGTAAAAGATCGGATTCCGATCGGCGATCGAGTAAATTTCACGATCGCGATCGGAATTCCAATCCCAATCTTTTTAGGTGGGACCGACGTCGGAGGTTATTTCCCACAATGCTTTGCTACTGGCCAAGCATTGTGGTAAGAGATCAGCGCGTACTATTCGAAACTGCCGTTTCGAATAGCACGCTCCCATACGAATCAATGGATGCAGCCGGCACACAGCCTGTGTCGGCATCCAGCCACTTAACCCTCTGCACGCCGGCTGCGTCCATTCATTCTAATGGGAGCGTGCTATTCGAAACGGCAGTTTCAAATAGTACTCGCTCATCTAGTCACTAGCTAACATCTCTAGTAGCTAACACTTACCTGCACAGATCGCTGCCGCTCCTCGTTGTTCTCGCTCCTCTTCTCACCTCGCTGCCCCCACCTCCCAGGTTAGTGAACAGACCTATGAAGAAGGCGGGGCTTGTGGCTTAGGAGAGTGTGGGCGGGTACTGGAAGGGGAGACGTGAGTGATGAAGAATTAAAAAGAATGAAAAAGAATTAAAAAAGAAATAAAAATTCAAATCACCCCCCTTTCCCCAGACACATATAAAAGTAAAAAAATAGGGGCCACACGGTAGCTCAGTGGTTAGCACTGCAGCCTTGCAGCGCTGGGTCCTGGTGTTCAAATCCCGCCAAGGGCAAAAAACCATCTGCAAGGAGTTTGTATGTTCTCTCCGTGTTTGCATGGATTTCCATCCCATATTCCAAAGACATAATGATAGGGAAAAAATGTACATTGTGAGCTCTCTATGGAGCGCACAATCTACAAAAAAAAAGTAAAAAAAATAAAGTAAAACACATACATTTTTGGTATCCCTGTGTCTAAAAACACCTGGTCTACAAACATATAAAAATATTTTTCCCATACAGAGATCACCTTGGGGGGGGGGGGATCAAAAGAGCCAAATTACCAATTTTTTTTTTTGCTATTCTGCCTCCCACAAAAATGTGGATAAAAAGAGATCAAAACAATAGACATTCCCCAAATTGGTATAACTAAAAAGTACATCTGGCTCCACAAAAAGAGACGCCTTTTTGCATCTCTGTACAAGTGCAAAACTGTGTCAGAATAGGGCGACTCTAAGAAATGTTTATATTGCAAAGTTTTGGATTTTTTTTAGGGGGTTAAACATTAAAAAAAAAAAAAAAAGCCTACATCCATTTAGCATCTCTGGAATTATACCAGCGGATAGAATACAGGTGTCATGTCATTGTGGCTGCATGGTGAAAAGAAAGTTGGTAAGAAAGTCACAGGAATGCAGTTTTTCTCCAATTCCACCCCATTATGATTTTTTTTCCCAACTTTAATATTAATATGTACCATTACAAAGTACAATTTGTCCCACAAAAATAAACTGGTCCTATGGCTCTGTGAACGGCAAAATAAAAAACAGTTTGGAAGGTGGGGAGACAAAAGCAAAATCGAAAACTGACAAGTGGCTGCGACATGCCTCTGTTGGGGATTTATGATTTCATGGATCTATCCATTTTAAGTAATTCCTGACATTTCTGAGTTGCCTATTCTATTCTTTTATTGTCAGATATTTAATGTCATGGAGTAGAAAAGATTATTCTTGATTCCAGGAACATTCAGTAATGTATATACTGAGGTTGTCAGTCGTCTTTGCTGACAGGTCATTACCTATTATTATCACATTTGTAGGACAAATCTGAATCCATTGACTGCCCTTCTACCTGCAGTTTCTGGTCCGTAGAATTGACATTGTTCTGGGCATCACATTGCACATTCTTCATTGCTTTATACTAAATGATCCTATGTGTTCTCATTCACTGTTTCCCTGTATGGGCAAGTGATTTCCAAATATGAAGGAAAAATAAAATAATGAAAACTGGCAGAATAAATCCTCAGGAAAGTGTAAGTGATTTCTAGCCGTACAGCCCAGTGCTGTATGTACAGTAAT
The DNA here is from genome assembly GCF_031893055.1 of Leptodactylus fuscus. NCBI lineage: Eukaryota > Metazoa > Chordata > Amphibia > Anura > Leptodactylidae > Leptodactylus > Leptodactylus fuscus. Next base: position 72,748,216 of record NC_134268.1, on the reverse strand, counting down.
TGTATTAAGCCTTGTTTCTGTAAGTTGTAATGTTCTGCTGCGTGGAGGAAATATAAACCTATTTTGCTGAAATAAGCGACCCAAGACCCCTGTACTCCAGCAGTCTAGTGCTTATTATGGTTCATAAAAAGAGGCCAGGTACTAACATTGGCATAATGTTTCCCACAGGAACGCCATATGTTCTTCTTCATACTCTTGAAGCTAATTTGGGTTAACAGGAGAATAAGCCGGAGCAAAAAAATTGGATAGAAATTGTGTAAGCAGGGGAGCCTGACCTCCTGTCTACGCAGGAACGAAAGGTCTGGTTGTCAGGTTGGTGATCACATGACAAAGCTGTCCATGATGAAAGACATCAGAGTGACTGGATGCCCTTGAGCTAGAATACTTCTAGGAAAATGTCAATATAAGTCTTTAAGAAAATCTTGAGTGCTTCCTTGAAGGCAATAAAATTCTTCAATGGCAGAGTTAGTCTCCTGGTGTCAATCCAGCTGAGTATGTTTTTTCACTTACTAGAGACAAAACGGAGACAGAAAGAGCAAGTAGCAAGTGAAGATGGCTGCAGCAAAGACCTAGCACAGCATCTCAAGTAATGAAAGTCAGGATAATAATAAGAACAATTTATAATGGCCACTAGTTACAGATTTTAACCGTTCTATGACACATGCGGGTCAAATACATATAGGTCAGAGAGACGTGCAGGAGTATTTTTCTATGCACCATGACATCCTTGTTATTTCCAACCCTGATTAACAATTGACAACAATAAAAATGTATTTGATGTGTTCAAGAATAAGAATAGAATTAGTATAGTACTGTGTTAGCATCTCATCATTCCCTTCACTGACCCCTGTGAGAGAGTGAAGGGTGTAGTCTGGGAGGACAAGTATATTCCAGCCAGGCACCTAAAGGGTGTATGGTAAAGACCCACACCAGGGAGGTCAGCTAGCTAATCAAGGCCTGATAAAGTCTGTGTGTGAAGACTGGGAAGTGTGGCACCACGCTGACAGAGCTGACCTGTTCAGACTGAACATACAAAGCAGGTACTGTGCCACCCATTGTTGTTGCCAAGGTGGGAGTCTGGTAGCCAGGCTTCTGTATAGTCAGGGAAAAGTTTGTGTTTAGTTTAGTTCTCAGCCAAGAAGGGTTTTGTTTTGGTTATGTGTGCCTTTGCAAAGGCAACTAATGCACTGCAAGTGAATAAAGCCTGAACTTGTGTGCAACCCAGTGTCTGTGTCCCTGTTTCCTGCACTGCTACCGAGCATCTACCTGAGCGGTTCCCCACAACCCCCACATAGTAATTATTCCCCATTTTGTGCCACAGCCTCCCACACAGAACCACTCTTTGACCTTATGTTGCTGATCTATTGCTATTTTTTGCCATGAAAGGGTTCATTTTCTCCTTTTTGTGGAGAAGACATTGTATCATAAATCTTCTCACTCCAGCTCACCAGACTGTTAGCCATCAAAGTATATCCGAAAAAAGATTGAATAAGTTTAGCCAGCCTTAGAATGTTACGAGTGACCTGTGGACCCCTTTGGTTTATGGACCACTATAGTAAGAAGACTGGAATTACACCTACAATACTTTTATCTCTTTTTGATAGAGTAAAAGCCTTAGGTTAGGTTCACACTAGTGTTGGGCACTCCATTGTTTGTCTCTGTCAGGGATCCAAACAGCGGAGAGCCTGACCGCTGCAGTAGCCATGATACACAAAGAATGCATGGACCCCACTAACTGCAATGCAATCCGCTGACTGTCTACTGTTTCTAATTTGTAAGATGTGGAGAAAAAGTCCTCCATGAAGAATTTTTTTTTTCCGCCAATTTTCACCGGTCTTTGCAGCGGAGTCTCTAAGGCTAAGGCCCCACATTGCACACAGCATTTTTTGTTGCAGACTTTACTGCGGTTTTTATAAGCCAAAGCCAAGAATGCCTACAAAAGGAATGGCAAATATATAGGAAGTTTTATACTTCTACCTTGTCTTCAACAACACTCCACTCTTGGCTTTGGCTCAAAAAACCTCAAAAAGCACAAACTGCTTTTTGCAACATCTTTCTGGTTTGGCTAAGGCCTGGTTCACATCTGTGTTTGGTATTCTGTTCGGGGAGTCCACATGGGGACCCCCAAATGGACTACTGATCACATTGACAAGTGGTGTGCTTATGAAAGCACACGGATCCTATAGACTATAATGGGGTCCGTGTGGTTTCCGCTCAGTGTCCGCAGGGAACATGCAGAGAAAAAAATAGTTAATGATCTACTTTCCTCTTTGCATGACTCATGCAGACACGGCGCGGAAAACACATGGACCCCATTCTAGTCTATAGGGTCCGTGTGCTATCATTGCTCACCACTTGCCAATGCGTTCAGTATTCCATTCGGGGGGTCTGCTTGGGGATATACCAAACACAGATGTGAACTGGGCCTATTAAGGAGCATATGACCAAATGGATGTGATTTGGGCACATGAAACAACTTCCTGAAATACCTAAGCAATTGTACGCTAATATATACACACCAAACGTCATTGTGCAATATATATGATAACATACATACTTACCAATTTATTTAATAAGTAACATGCATCTCAGCTGCCTAGGACGGATATGGACACATCCTAGGAGCCAGTTCCAGAAAACTGATATAGACACATGAGAATTTGTAGTATTTTTCTTCCTTAGTGATGGCTATTAGTATTCCTATTGCAGAGCCACTAAAAAGTCAAAGTGGCTATAACAGGTGTGTAACTGGAAAGTGAGTTCTCCGAATTTTTCCTCATATATCATCCATCTACTGTCTTTGCTGAGATGATCGCTAATGGAGTTGTTTATTTGAACAGACTGTTCTAGGACTTTATTTAAGTAGAAGCTTGGGATATGTTTTTCATAATGTTCAAGACTGGAGATTTGCTGTAATTTCGAGCAGCATGTATTAAGCATACTGTTTCTGTTTCCTCATTCTTTCCAAATTCTACTTCTAGCCTTTCTCTCCTTGATAAATTGTTGAAATGTGTTCCTCACAGTGAAAGAAATGTTCAGTGTGAATTGCGCAATTAGAAAACAGCAGCATTGTACATTTTTGTGTGTTTTTTTTTTTTTGTGCCCTTTCAGAAGAGTTTTTCAGATCAGTACAGCTGGTTTGCGCTTTTTCTAGTGGTAAATATTGGAAGCCATACAAAAACAAATCTGACAACAGGAGTGGGGCTGCTTTTACAAAAATATAGATTGACACCAAGAGGCGGAGCTACTTATACAGATACAAAGTCTGTAAATAAAAGGAGGAGGAGCCGGGCAACACGGTGGCTCAGTGGTTAGCACTGCAACCTTGCAGCGCTGGAGTCCTGGGTTCGAATCCAGCCAGGAACAACATCTGCAAGGATGTACTGTATGTTCGCCCCCCCATGTTTGCATGGATTTCCTCCCATTCTACAAAGACATACTGATAGGAAAAAAAAAGTACATTGTGATCCCTATATGGGGCTCACAATCTACATAAAAAAAAATAAAAAGGAGAAGGAGCCCGGAGCAGCATATGTAATAACTACAATAACTTGCCCTAGGAAAATGTAATTGAATTATTCATTGAGGAGAATTTGTTATTTGCACTTTTTTCTATATTTTTCTAGGTGTAGGTTCCTTTTTAAGGAATACTTCCATGCACATAATTTACTAAAAAGGTGCAGAAAATATTAGTTGCAAACTTAGCTCAAAATTAAATTAGGATTCCATTGCTGTCACATCTCATTTTTTCTGCTGCCCATGTAGTGAAGTCCCTGTTAAATAGCAAAAGAAGGATAAATCCTGTGTAGACAACTCAGAATGTGAAGGTACAAGAGGCCCGATTCCACAATTGCGTACTTAAAGTGAAATGTTGACACTAAGGCTGAGGCCCCATGTTGCAGAAACACAGCTTTTTTTGTTGCAGATTTTGTGGCTGTTTTTTGAGCCAAATCCAGGAGTGGATTGAGCAGAAGGGAGAAGTATAAGTAATTCCGATATATTTCCCATTCCTTTTGTAGCCATTCTTGGCTTTGGCTCAAAAAAACACAACAAAATCTGCAACAAAAAAGCTGCATTTCTGCAACGTTTCTGCTATTAACAGCCTATCCTTAGAATAAGCCATTAATATTATATCCACAAAGTTCCAGCTCCCAGGACCCCCACAGATCAGCGCTGCAGTATGCAAACCCACTGCTACACAGTTTGTATGATGAGTGACCGGCGTAGCTCCCAGGATGTAGACAACACCAGAAGCCGCATTGTCTCAGTACAGTTGATCTGCAGGGGTCCCAGGTGTTGGATCCCCACATATCTAATATTGATTGTGTATTATCAGGATAGGTCATCTATAGTGGAAATTGGATAACTCCTTTAGGCAGGTTCACATCTGTACCCAGTCTCCGGTTTAGCCAATCCGTCCGGTTTCCATCTTCTGCCCAGCGAAACTGGACAGGAGACGGAAACCTGGCAATCAGTTTTCAAACCCATTCACCTGAATACGTCTGCAAAGGTGACTGCCCGTGTGCGTCTTCTGCCTGTCCGCGGGGAAACGTTTTTTTTAACCAGACACAAAATCCTGCATGTCCAACTTTGTGTCCGGCTAAAAAAACAGTGTCCCCATGGACAGGCAGAAGGGCGGCACATGGGCGGTCACTTTGCAAACCCATATAAGTGAATGGGTTTGAAAACTTATTGCCGGGTTTCCATCTACCGTCCAGTTTCGCGGGGCAGAAGACGGAAACCGGCTGGATTGGCTAAACCGGAGACCGGGCGCAGATGTGAACCCGCCTTTAATAATATGTCCACACCTATTTTGTTGTGAATCAGTGGTGAAATCTGTAATGAATCATCAGCAAAATCCACATTGCATGTATTGCATATCTGCAAAAAATCTGCACAAAATCTATGTGCATTGCATGTATTGCAATTCATCATGAGTTGCAGAAGAATTCATGTAGCTGTATCTGAATGCAAATAGTAAAATCTGCTGAGAAAATCCACAGCCTATTTTGATATCCTGCAGCTTCACAATCTGCCCCGTAAGGTCAATTTCCTCTGCAGCTCATGATGAGATTTGTCTGCGTTTAGTCCTATCAAAAATAGTTGTTTCCTATATCAGTCTTGTTCACTTTGTACTGAAGAGGCATATGTCTCTTAATAATTTGGGCACATCTCTGGCCCTCTGTGCACCAGAAAATCAGATCTACAAATTGTCATATATTTAACCTATAGTTAATGCTAGTTTCTTAAATTACAGTAAATTTGACTGGCCGTGGGAGACAACACCCGTCCCCTAAGCCCGACACGCTTTTAGGAATGTGATGAGTGAACCCAAATTAGCAAAAAGTTGGAATAGCAGACTTGTACACAAATGTGCGACTTTTTTACTCCATATAACTGGCATAGATAGAATATGAAATTCTCCCATAGTGTTCTACATAGAAAGCAGTTCAATGAAAGTTTAAAAACAACTATAAATACAGTATACTCTACAATATACAAGTTGTTCAATGAAAACGTTTTCAGATGCTAAAAGAAGATCAATGAAAATGAATTTAGCTTAAGTGGTGCCAAAGTGTTTTATGGAAGTGTAAAAGTCCATAAACATTTTGCAGAAGCTCATGAAATAAACATCTCGACTTGAAACAAACTGAATGGGAAGCTTCAGAGTACTGAACAGGGCACAAAAATATTCCTCAAGTTATACTGTCCTATGCTGTCCAAATAATACCTCCATTTTGTGTCTTCTAAACCAATTCATCATGGTGAGCGTCTATTCTAAACACAGTCATGAAAAGCTTTCATCTTTGTCATCTCTCCAGTTTACGACATGGATATATTTGGATACCTCAATTGCATGTTCCTTGGCATCTAAGACCAGTACTCCCCACCCATTTTAAAGGGATTCTACCATTAAAACCTCTTTTTTTGTGGCTGATACGTCAGAATAGCCTTTAGAAAGGCTATTCATCTCTTACCTATAGATGTGATCTCCGCCGCGCTGTTCCTTAGAAATACCGTTTTTACCGGTATGAAAATTAGTTCTCTCACAGCGATGGGGGCGGGCCCCAACGCTGAAAATGCGATCGGGGCGTCTTCACTGCAGCTTGAGAACACGATCCTGTGATGCCTCTTATCTTCGGCTGGATCCTCCCCTTCTCTGTCGTCTTCCTCCTGCGTCACCTCCGACGCCTGCGCAGTTGGCTCTGTCAGTGAGACACCAGCAGAGCTGAGTGCGAATGCCGGCCGACGGCCATTTTTGGGAGACCGCTCCTGCATTGAACTACAAGAGCAAGAGCGGCCTCCCAAAAATGTGCGCCGGCCGGCCTGCGCAGTCGGCTCTACTAGTGTCTCACTGGCAGAGCCAACTGTGCAGTTGTCGGAGAAAGATGACAGAGAAGGGGAGGATCCAGCCAAAGATAGAGGCGTCGCAGGATCGTGTTCTCGAGCAGCAGTGGGGTCTGCTCCCATTGCTGCCAGAGAACTAATTTACATACTGGTAAAAAACGGTATTTTTAAGGAACGGCACAGCGGAGATCACATCTAAAGGTAAGAGATGAATAGCCTTTCTAAAGGCTATTCCGACGTCTTATCCACAAAAAAAGAGGTTTTAATGGTAGAATCCCTTTAACTATATCCACCTATACTATCAAGTAATACCTTCCCAACAAACAGCACTTTTCTCTCTGCATGTTTTGTGCAGAAGTCGAGAATAAACCACACTGGATTTTTTGGTCAGGATTTTGAGGCCGTATTTGCCTCAAAATCCTGACCAAAAAGATGGCTCCCATTGAAATCAATGGGAGCCGGTCGGTTCTTTTTTCCTGGAACCATTTATTCCGGCTCCCGGGAAAAGAAGCAACATGCTCATTCTTTCAGGCGGATTTGCCTCGCGACATCCGCCTGAAGACACTCCCTCCCAACTAGGCCCATTTATGTGGGCCTAACATGGAGCAGAGTGTGCGACTGGTTGCCGGTGCACTCCAGTCACAGCTACCTGTATTTTGGTCCGGAACCCCGTGTGAACTTATCCTGAGCGTCCATTCACACAGAGTTTCTATGGGTTCTGCTAGCTTTTTCTCCCGCTGGCGGATTTTTTCTGCTGACGGATAAAAAGCTTCCTTCAGGCAGCCAACGCAGTCAATGGGAGGCGGAAAATCCGTGTAGAATTGGCAAAAACCGTGTGGAAAAACCGCTAGTAGTTTTTTCAAAGTCCATACACTGTGCTGTAGGAAATTAAACATTTCCTAATTCCTGAAGTGGATTTTTTCCTTCGCCAAAAAACTCCATGTGAATGGACCATGAGGGGTTCATGGGTTTCCTTAGGTAACCGCCTTTTTATGCGTATCTGTTTGGGGGTTCCCAAGCAGAGTCTCCGAACAGAAACCCGAACACAGATGTGAACCGGGCCTTAGCCATACTTGAATTTGATTCTTGTTGGAGTATTTATTTTATTTTTCTTTACTCTCTTGTTGATCTTTTATGGGATCAGGGACTTAGTCAGTTTTATACATAAGACAATATTGGGTTTTTAGGAAGACACAACAGAATGTTGAATGAGCAATGTATACGATATCTCACAATATCCATTCTACATTATCAGAATGGTTGGGTAGTATATGGAATTATATGTGAAACTGATTGTAGTAAAATAAAACCGTCTTGTTCTCTACAATCATCACTAGGACCATTTCAGACCAAGATCCCTAAAAGATCAGCAGAAAAGTCTGTGTCATCATTTTTTTATACATGAAATCATATTTGCTATGTTGGATACCTTGTTGATTTATCCTTCCCTTCTTTGTATTCATTGCATTATAATTTTTCTTTCTCAGCTTTGGGAAGGCAAATTCTGTATTTAGTTGTATAAATAATAGTGGATGTTTTATGAGGGGAAAATGAATATTGATGACTTTCACAGTAAAACGTATTCATCATTTTTACATACATAACTGACAGGAATGGTTTTCTTTCAGTTTGTACCAGGATACTTTTGATCCATTTATTTTATGTTGCTGGTAAATGCTAATCCTGTAATCCTGAAATGATGGCTCTGAATGATATTTGGCATCTGATAGTTTGGAATCCTGTAACACTGCAGTATGTCGCCGAGTGTATTAATCTACTAATCTCCATTCAATAAAAGAAATCTGTCAATGTTACCCTCTAAATTTCATGCTGCTAAAATATTGCCAGCGTTGCTGCAGAATTTAGACAAGTCCCAAAACCTTGGAAACATCATCGCTTGTCTGTGGGTTTCAAATCATGGTTAGTAAATTACCTTTGCTCGGATCTATAGAGTCACTGGCTGGCCAATGAGAAAGTAACACACCGCAACGCAGGTCAATGGAGATAATGTCTCAGAATTTCATTCCTTGAGATCTACCGCATATACTCGAGTATAAGCCGAATTTTTCAGCACAGTTTTTGTGCTGAAAAAGCCCCCCTCGGCTTATACTCAAGTCCGCAAAAAAAAAAAAATGTTGTTTTTTTTAAGGGGGGGAGGGGGGTTATGACCAGCCACAATATCAATGTATAGAATCTCCCATAAAATAGTGCAAAAAAAAAAAAAAAAAAGATAAAAATAAATAAATAAATAAAAAAAGTTCTAAATCCCTCCTTTCCCTAGAATACATACAAAAGTAGAAAATTACTGTGAAACACGTACACATTAGGTATCCCTGTGTCTGAAAGTGCCCGGTCTACTGAATATAGGGTATCTGCAGTGCTCCTGTTCCGTCGGGAAGGGGTTAATAGGAGCACTGCAGATCCCCTATATTCAGCCAGAGTGAATTCCAAGTGGGGAAAGAAAAAACAGTCCTCAAGCTCAGGGAAGGGGCAGACAGACAACCAAAACAACCCCCTCCCCTTTTCCAGCACCCAGCAACTACTGCACCCAAAAACTCCGACCATTTTAATTTTTGAAATTTTCCAGTAACTGCTGCATTTCCCCCCTAGGCTTATACTGGAGTCAATAAGTTTTCCCAGTTTTTTGTGGTAAAATTAGGGGCCTCGGCTTATATTCAGGTCGGCTTATACTCGAGTATATACGGTAATTATTTATTGAGATGCTGAAGCCTTGCTTCTTCAGTCGCGGTATTTGATCAACCAATCACATTTGCAATTTAAAGGGCATGTACATATAGGGTCCATAAGATGTTAGTAGTCGACAGGAAGCGTTAGTAGGCCTATGTGGATATACATATATATATATATATATATATATATATATATATATATATATATATATATATTGTAAGTGCGGGTGCTTGGGGCTGGTTGTCAGGCAAGTAAAACACGTGGAGCTCGGTCTTCAGGTTCACACTGGTGCTTGTTTTATTGGGTGCAATTCACAAAGTTCAACACAAACGGCTTTCTTCAGCAAAAAGGAAACATAAAACAAAAGGCTTACTTCAGCCACAAGGTAGTACATTCCACAAACTCAGCAAGCTGACTCTTGTAGTTCTCCACACAGAGTCTTTGGGTCCTTAGCTTCTCAACAGCAGCAGCAACCAGGAAAAATGAGACACACCCAACTGTTGGACAGGGTTTAAAGGGGTTGTCCCATCATAAGGATCCTATCTATACTGCTTATTAATGTGGATGTAAGGCTTTTCCTAAATACAATGCTTCAGCAAAACTGCTTTGTTTGTCCACTATCTCACTTTATTCAATTCTTTGTGGCCACAGCCCTGACTTAGCTGCTCATGAGTCAAGTGATGTATCTGCTGCTCTCAGGGGGGGAGCGGCTAAGTGCACGGGAGCCAGCCTGTGTTTCTAGCTATTCCTGTGTCTACACCACATGTGACCTAGGTCCTGCACTCAGATAGAGGAGCTGCTTTCATTTCTTCTGTTCTCCCAGTTATCAGGCTAGCTAATTCAATTGTGTTCATTATGGCAGAGGCAGTCTCTGTATGTAACACAGAATGGAGTTGCTGCTGCCTGTACTTCATAGTCCAATATGGGTGGGCGGAGCTACACGCTAATTTGGGGGCGGAGCTAAACGGCAGGTTGCATGTGAAACCCCGCCCACCAAATGATGCAAGAAACCAGGAAGAAAGAAGATTTTATAGCAGTAAAGACTGATATGTGAGGAAGGAACACGCCTTTAAGTCTCCCACTGCTGCCATTACAAAACCCCGGGATAGAGCTTCGGGCCGGGGTCTACAATCAAACCCCAAAACCTGGACATGGATTCGTCCCTCACCAAGTGGAGAGGAGCCATCTCAATGGGATATATCTCCCCTCCACAACCATTCCCACTGCCTGCCTACAAAATATATATATATATATATATATATATATATATATATATATATATATATATATATGTATTTTCTACATATTCACTGGGCCTGCTTGCATTTCAGATCACAAGTTCAGGTTTGCAGAACTGGATTAGTTTAATCATAGTCTAGCGAGTACATCTAATATTATATTGAAAATCTGCAAAAAGAGGGATTATCACAGAATATCATTAGACTAAAGTATCAGAAAGACCGAAGCAAATCATATCACTATTCCAATACAGAATGTAAGATAGTGATGGGGAAAATCAGGGAGTGAAGATATATTTCCCCCAGGTTTCTTTCATATGTGTACTCGGAATATGGTGTCAGTAGTGTATCCAATTCCTAGCCCATATCTGTTATTAGGATATTTAACAGGGACAAATGCAAAGTTCTACATCTGGGTAACAGAAATGTAAAAAACATATATAGTATGGGAGGAATAGAACTAAGTGATAGCATAGGGGAAAAGGACTTGGGCATAATAGTAGATCACAAATTCAACATGAGCCAACAGTGCGGTGCTGCTGCAAAAAAGGCTAATAAAATTCTGGGATGTATTAAGACAAGCATTGAATCTAGATCAAGAGAGGTCATTATTCCGCTGTACTCTTCCCTGGTCAGACCACACCTGGAATACTGTGTACAGTTCTGGGCGCCTCAATTCAAGAAAGACATCGATATATTGGAGCAAGTCCTGAGAAGAGCAACCAAAATGGTGGAAGGTCTGCAAACCATGTCCTATGAGGAGCGGCTAAAAGAATTGGGATTGTTTAGTTTGCAGAAGAGAAGGCTGAGGGGAGATTTAATAGCAGTCTACAAATATCTGAAAGGTAGTCACAGTGCAGAGGGATCTCCCCTATTCTCATTAGCACAAGGAAGTACAAGAAGCAATGGGATGAAACTAAAGGGAAAGAGATACAGATTAGACATTAGGAAAAACTTTCTGACAGTGAGGGTAGTGAGAGAGTGGAATAGGCTGCCACGGGAGGTGGTGGGCGCTCCATCAATGGAAATCTTCAAGCGGAATCTGGATAAACATATAGCTGGGATGATTTAGGAAAACCTGCACTCGCAGGGGGTTGGACCCGATGGCCCTTGAGGTCCCTTCCAACTCTACCAAAAAAAAAAAAAGAAAAAAAGGACCAGGGTGCTGGTTAATCGTCGAACCTACAGCATACTCATAAGAAGGTGCCCTGACGGGTTCAGGGGAGCTCAAAGTTGAATAGGATTCTGGAGGAGTCCATACTGGACTCAGTAATTGGATGTGTGCTGTAGAGTTTGGACCTCAGTACTCTGCTTGTCAGTGACCATTTACTTATCACGACTGTGACCAGTGCTTGGTAGAACGGCCCTTGGTATAGACAGGAACGTTTATGCTACTGTAGTTAGAGCACAACCGAGTAGGTTTTGGTTCCTTTTTTGGCTGAAGAAGGCCGTTCTTTTTTGTTGGTCTTGGACTTTAAAAATAGATACAGATACCCCTGTTTGCACCCAACCGGCTGTGTCACTGTCTCGGTCTTTTGTGAATCCGCTTTGCCTACCACTACTGACTTTAATCCCCACAAGAAATATAAATCCAATTCAATTAAAAAAATATATTAAAAGTCAAATATTCAATTTTATAACACCATTAAAAGAAGCAATAAACCTAAATAGCAAAGTAAAATGTCAGCACGTAAAAGACCTTCAAATATCATCACATGTATGTGTGAAATTTTGGGAAATGTAAAATAATGTAGTGATGTTTGGGCAGACATGTTTCTGCCAATAATCTCATTGAAGAACTCTACAATCAGCCCCTACCAGCTAGAAATGGCTGCTTATACATACATTTTTTTACCCAAGAAGTCTTCCCTTTAAACTGTTTTCCAGCTTTTCACTGCCAGAAGGATGTTCCTGACAGTCTAACTGGGAACGCCCCTCCTGACAGTACTGTCCATAGCGCTATACTGTGAGGGGGCGTTCCTTACCACCCAGTCATGACCCTGAGCTGTGAGTAACACCTTCCAACCCCTACTGACAGTACTCTAAAGACAATCACTATTAGGGGAGAAGGGGGGGGGGCGTTTCTCACAGCTTAGAGTCATGGCTGGGCAGTAAGGAACACTCCCTCTGACAGTGCAGGGCTATGGACAATTACTGTCGGGGGGCGTTCCTCATAGCACAGCTAGACTGTCAGGAACATCCTTCTGACAGTGAAGAGCTATCGGGAATGGCACCAATATCTTGTCACCCAGGGCACACAGCGGGAAAGCCAACAGTGCGCTGAATTCAGGACATGAAAGGTTCTCTTTAATACATGGGTGTCTATATCTATTAAATGAATGTTAGCCATGAATGAAGCCAGTGGAAGTGAACCACTATCTACAGTGCATGTCAACATCCCAATTCTCCCCCAACATCAGATGTCAGAGGACATAGATTTGAGCATTTTGGATTCAACATTATTAATCCTTTGTTCTCATGGTGATAAGCCACTGCCGAAGTTGTATGAGTTTTTTATTATTCTCTTCCAATTGAGAAGACATGCATGCTTGTCCAAACTATCTGTCTTAGTTTGTATATTGTAATGGTGGAGATTGAGACTTCTTAGGGATCTCAGTATATAGCCAAGCAAAGACAGGATCAGAGACTTACTGTAGACCTATAAAGAATTCCTTGTGAATCTTATGCCTTATGCGTTATATTGTACCTGTGGCTCTTGTTATTTTCTGGTGTGGGTGTAGTGTGATTTTGGCATTTGTAGGTATAATATTGTACCTGACTTTTATGTTTCGTCTACACTGATAATTTATGTTTATACTTTACTGCCTTATTGTGATCTGAATTATTGTACTTTTAGGCCCTTTTCTTACTGTGCTATTCATCTTGCCAAGATTTTTGGATGCCCTCATGTATGAATTCTGACTATTGTTCTGTCTTGGATTGTTCTTATTGTTATTTTCCTTTATGCGTATTTTAGTTATATTTTCCAATAGAGTTGAATACCACTACCAAAGTACTTATTCCTTCTGCATGTTTGATGCATCAATGAAACAATATCACCGACAATCAGGGTCTGTAATGATATTTGGGCTTTTTTTGTTTGTAAGTGTCAAAGAAACTTAGTAACTTAGTTATTGCTAAATGTATTCTTGCTTTAAACTCCTTTAAACTATCATACATTACATGGCCATTTTACTTTTTTTGATTTATATTTATTTCTTCTCTTCTGTCTTCATTCCTAATATTTTGGTTAAGGTTGTAAGCTCTATCCTTATATCTTGTAAACTAACTAAACTAGGACATTTCGATTTTTTGAACTTTCTAGAAAATGGATTCTATATTTACTGGTTAAATAAAGACTTAAAACAATATGCAGTACGTTATGGAGGTGTGCAGGGTCGAACACTACATAAGCTGGCCATATACATTAGATTTCATAAGGAGCAGCTTATCACATAATGTGTGGGAATCCTCTTGACTCTGGTTATAAGTATACAGTATGGAGTCATATCTTTGGTTTTGTTTAGGGCTTGGAGTCTTTCAAGTCTCCAGTGAAGAATAGTATTAATTTTATTGTTTTCTTCTTATTGCTTGTAACTAGAACATTACATAGTTACGTAGTAGATGAGGTTGCATGAAGATGTGGGTTCATCAAGTCCAGACCTATTCATCAAGACCTATAACTCTACAAAATAAAAATAAAAACCCCATGAGGGTGAAAAATGCTTTCCCAAATCCCATATGGAAATCATTATAAAACCCTATATCAATTTGTCCTTACTAAAAATCTAAAACCTATAACCCGTGATATTGTTCTGTTCCAGAAAGACATCCAGGACCTCTTTAAACTTGATTGAATCCACCATTACCACTTCCTGTGGCAGTGAGGTCCATAGTCTCACGATGGTGCATAGCTATAATTTAGGGTATAAAAAGTATGAAATTGTATCACTATGTTTTCACATACATATCTTCTGTGAACCTTTCAGTGCATTGATCACTATACATATCAGTCAAGAATCTTGGTGTCTGTTTTTATTTGGAGTACCAACTTTTCACTGCCATGAAACCCTGTGATGGTGGAAAGAAGGTTTTTGGCATGTTGGATTTAAATATGTCCTATCTTTTTGTTGTCTTGTATGTATGCTGCCACCATTCAGAACACCTGCATACTTGGCCAAACTGAACCTGCATATTTGGAGGGTTGGGAGAGATAACTGTTCATCAACAGGTTTCTTCCTGGCCAACCTCAGACACTAACAACACGAGAAATGTGTAGTCTCTGATCCAGGTATCTCCCCGAACCATATGACCAGTCGGATTACTCCTTGTCTCTGGATTGAAGTAATTCCAAAACTTATTAATACCTGTGCAAGTGTGAAAGTAGTTATATGGCACACATAGGTAACATATGATGATTTCATCATTTACAAACTTCGGCTTATTTTTGGCATAAAACACCATATTGATTTTTGACTGTAAAACGGAATAGTCTAGCAATAAATAATACAGTATTGCAGCTTGTACAGATTCCTGACTACACATTTATTATGTGTCTCCAGGTAGATGCCATAACATATAGAGATAATCATTAACGACAGTAGTACTCTACGTGCCTGTATAGTTATTCTATATTAAAGGTCTTTTTAATGAATTTTAGGCATGCTGTGAAAACACTGAGTCTGTTAGCTAAAATTAAAACGGCAAGAGAGTGCAGATCGTGAATTTTTAATGCTGTGCAGGCTAGTGACTAAGCCATAGCTTCAAAATGGAGCTGACATGGTAACTTAATTTATGTTCTTAGTTACTTGTAAAGCGTGAAATTTTAAGAAAAAATATTGTCCGTTACAATCAAAGAAAATAAGTATAAAGTTGTTCATATGCAGTCGGGCATTTCTGCTTCATACCATAATAGACTAGATAACTGCACCAAGTATAGCCACCCATCCTAAAAGTTAGGCTAAGGGTGCATTCACACTGAGTAAACGCTAGCTTATTTTGTAGAGTAAAATTACACTTGTA
This sequence comes from Leptodactylus fuscus, assembly GCF_031893055.1. Taxonomy (NCBI): domain Eukaryota; kingdom Metazoa; phylum Chordata; class Amphibia; order Anura; family Leptodactylidae; genus Leptodactylus; species Leptodactylus fuscus. The sequence continues at coordinate 72,732,917 of NC_134268.1, read as the reverse complement.
AATTTTGCTATCCCATTGACTTCAATGACATTTTACAGGCGTATTTTTACAGGCGTATTTTTTACAGGCGTATTTTTTACTGGCGTATTTTTACACTTGTAAAAAAATATCATTGAAGTCAATGGGATAGCAAAATTTACAAGTGTAATTTTACTCTACAAAATAAGCTAGCGTTTACTCAGTGTGAATGCACCCTTACAAATACAGAGCAGCACTCAGTGTGAGATAGGTGGCAGCAAAAAAAAAAAAACAGGATCCAAAGCTTATAGAAAACCAAATGTTAGAAAGGTTGCCACACATTAAGGTTAAGGCCCCACAGGATGTCTCGCAGCCAAAAAGCACTGTGGGAAAAACCGCAGCGGCAGCGCATCCCGGTTCTTCAAACAGCGCTTTAAACGGAAAGCTTGCAGAGTTTTCCTCCACGAATTTCTGCTACAATTATATATATATATGGGGAAACTACTGGCTTTTCCATAGATATAATTGATATGCTGCGATTTCCAAAACTGCGCCGATTTTTGGAAATTGCGGCATGTCTGCACCACAGCTTTTACCGCAAAGTGGGCACAGGAATCGCTAGAATCCCATCCATTTTGAACTTACTGTAAAATGCTGAGATTTTTCCCACGGCATTTCCGCTGCGGGCAATTTGCCGACCCGTGGGGCCCTGGCCTAATAGTTGTAGCTGAATCTTCTCCGTCACAGGTGGGGTTCTGTTTGTTTGTATTTACAGCGGCACTGTTTTGCATCAGGCTGTGTTCATACGTCTGCATTAGGCAAGGCTCACATCATGCCTCCAATATATCCAGTATAGAATTACAAAAAAAGTAGAAAAGTATACAAGTTATAAATATAGTTTTTTTTTTATTTGTTCTGGCCCACAGAATAAAGGTAGCAACTCACTTTTACCTAAAAGTAAATGCAGTAAAAAAACAAAACCCATAAAACTTAAAGACTTGTATTTTTAAGATTTCACTCCACAATTTTTTTATGCTTCTTTGTACATTATATGTTAAACAAAGAAAAAATTGTGCCATTGCAAAATACATTTTATTCCACCAAAAAATAGTTCCTATAGCTCCTATAAAAGTGATGTCTCTTAGAATGTAAGAAGGAATAAATGTAAGTGAAAAAAACAAAAATCTTGTCCTGAAAGGGTTTTTATGGGGGTGTAATACCAGCAAAATCGCTTCTATATCTTCTATGCTGTTTTTGGGGCCATTGGCTGCACAGTAAACATGTCTTTTTATGCCAAAGTATAATCTTACCGCTGAAAAAATCATCTTTTAAGAACTAACAACTAGAGATGAGCGAACTCTGTTCGGATCAGCCGATCCAAACAGCACGCTCCCATAGAAATGAATGGAAGCACCTGTGACGCCGCCGGCAAAGTCAGCGTCACAGGTGCTTCCATTCATTTCTATGGGAGCGTGCTGTTCGGATCGGCTGATCCGAACAGTGTTCGCTCTTCTCTACTAACAACCTAATGCTGCTCATGGGACCAACAACCTACAAATCCATTACAAGCAGCCGCCAGTCCTCCATATTTCAGCATAAGCCCCCCCCCCCAATGATGTCATCTTTTACCGCAGCAAACTATCATGGGCTTCAGCAGTGACCTTCTTCACGAATGGCTCTTTACAGCAGTCATGAGCTCACCACTGAGGCCTGTTAATGGAAACTTCCGTCACCTGGCACAAATGTGACATCATTGCTGACATCAGCCAGGGGTCTTGTTAGAGAGCGTTCACACTACCGTCGGTGTCCGACAGGTAGTGTCCGCTCCTAGTGTCCGCACAAAATCTGTCACAGACATTAGGAGCGGACACTAGCTGTGTCCGTGACACCTGTCATTCATTTCAATGGGCATCGGGTGCGTTGTTTTGCACTCCGTGTCCATCCTTTCCTGTCCGCAAGTGAAGATGTCCGACTTCACAAGCGGACAGAGGAACCCTGCATGCAGGGTTTTTCTGTCCGCTTGAGAAGTCGGACATCTTCACTTGCGGACAGGGAAGGACGGGCACGGAGTGCAAAAGAACGCACCCGATGCCCGTTTGAATAAATGACAGGTGTCACGGACACAGCTAGTGTCCGCTCCTAATATCCGTGACAGATTTTGAGCGGACACTAGGAGCGGACACTACCTGTCGGGCACCGACGGTAGTGTGAACGCCCCCTTAATGGAAGATCAGATCTTCTACGGCTGGAAATAATGGACAAGGGAAAAGTGAATATTGTTTTTTTTTTAATGTTATTAGCCCCATCACCAGTACTAATAATTCTTAAGAACATTGGCCAATCTGTTTAATATATAACCAAAAGTTGTAAAGTTGGTTGAGTGAAAGGCTGTTCAGAAAAGAGGAGAAGGTTTCTGAATTTTTTTTTTTTTTTTAAATGTAAATGTCCATATGCTAATGGTACTGAGTGTTATTACAACTCGCCCTGCAAAGAATATGGCGACAACTGTAATGCATGGCCATGGCTGTTTAGAACAGAAATTACATTTGTATATTTTCTTTTATGAAATCTGTTCTTATAACTGACCAGCCACTTGTGTTTTTGATATTGATTGCAAAACACTTGGGAGAATAGGTACCATCTGCTTCTCTGTTTCAGCTATGAATGGACTATTGGCGTTGGTACAGTGCCCAGAACTAGATCTGTGGCGCTGTTCATTAAGCAACGATTTGGATAGAAAAACAATGTAAACTCTTCCTATTCGCGGTAATTATGCAGCAGTCAATTGCATTCCAAAATCAAGTAGACTTCCTATTTATTTTCTTGTAATATTACTCTTACATTGCAATTGACATAATCTGTATAAACCAGTTGCCTGGAATGAATTACCTCTGCATAGCTGTTATGAAATTACATATATCTGTTTCTATATACATTGTGTGCACAAATGTATTGTACCGTACTGAATACATGTATTGTCCTCACTCCGCAGTAGAGAGATTTAGGATTTGTCTCTTGACATGCCAGTCACCCAGTCTCTTAAGGGTTAAAGAGCTGCTATAACAATGGTTACCTCTGTTTACTGTTGAATGACTTGATAATTTATCCCAGCCCGATCAAAAATATGAAAGGAAGCAATCGCCAGCAAAGTGGTTTTCTAGACCCACTGCTTGTGTTTATTATAGATTTAACATCAGATAATTGAAATGTATTGTGAAGTACGGTGATGTGTTTTATCGATTTTCTTGCTTTCCCATTTCCTTGTTCATGTAGAGTGTTTTCCACATATGTTAGAAGACAAAAAAAATGTTGGAAATCTATTGCAGTCATCCTGCCATATTACTCATTTATTTCATAGATTTGCTTGTCTGGGGAAACAATCCTTCCTAAATTCAAAATTTGTAAATTTATAGGGATAATGCAAGTTAAAAAAAAGTTGCGCAAGAAAAAACACAGCGACATCATGTTGTCACATTATTTTCTGTAGCATTTTTCATTGCATATTCGCTGCGTTTTAACTTCTCTTATTAAACCTGTTGGGTTAATGCTTGTGTTATCATAGCTAAAATTGACAAGCTGTTTTCCGCATTGTGTGAATAGGGTTAGCCAGAGTCTCGTTCGCTTTGCTGGGACTGTAAAACCCAGCATTTTTTTTTTAGTCTTAAAGAGGACCTTTCATGTCCTCGGCACATGCAGTTTTATATACTGGGAGACATCCGTGCATTTACCGTTAGCTCTTCACTGTCAGAAGGGCGTCTTGACAGTCTAGCTGGAAACGCCCCTCCTGACAGTCTGTCCATAGTGCTAAACTGTGAAGGGGCGTTCCTTATCGCTCAGTGTCACGGCCGGGCGGTAAGGAACACCCCCTCACAGTATAGCGTTATGGTATTATCCCTTTTACATTTAATTATGTAAAATCATAAAAATGTTAAAACAAGTGGAAGAAATGGGCACTCACTCCTATCAGCCTTAGGCTGAGGCTCCACGTTGGTGAAACACAGCTTTTTTTTATGCAGATTTTGTTCCATTTTTTTGATCCAAAGCCAGGACTAGATTGAGCAGAAGGTAGAAGTATAAGGCTCCGTTCCCATGGAGTAACGTGCCGCTCATTTAGACACGTAAACACGTGTCAGAGTGAGGCGCTTCAAAACAGATCCCATTGATTTCAATGGGTGCCGGCTTATGCACGCTACCCATTGAAATCAATAGGTTATATAGCTTCCTATTGATTTCAATGTCTAATGCGCGTAAGCCGGCACCCATTGAAATCAATGGGATCTGTTTTGAAGCGGCTCGCTCTGACACATGTTTACGTGTCTAAATGAGCGGTGCACTACTCTGTGGGAATGGAGCCTAAGAGCTTCCTATATATTTCCCATTCCTTATGTAGCCATTCTTGGCTTTGGCTCAAAGAACAAATGCAACAAATTCTGCATTTGTTTTACCATTTTTATGATTTTGCATAATTAAATGTAAAATGGACAATAAAAATACATCTCCATGAAAGAGGCGGCAGGAAGTGACATATAGTCAAAGATAAAAGTCGAATCCTAATCCTAACAAATCCAGAGGAATGACAATGGAATAATAGTAATCATGTTCTCCACCCAAAAACATTGAGTCTACACTTTATCAAATGTCTTGTTTCTTCGAAAGAATACAAGAATTTTTAATTTGGTAACATTGAAGCAATGGGAGCTATGGCTCTTGTACAAGTACTTTGACCTCCTCACTGTTTGCTTTACACGCCATTTGTTTCATAGTGGCTGCGTGATGTCATTATAATTTTCTCCCATTCACTTTTATGGGACAAGTATGTAATTATATTGTACAGCCACTATGAAATAGACAATATGAAATATACAATTTTTAAAGAGGACCTTTCACCATTTTGCCCATAGGCAGTTCTATATACTGTCGGAAAGCTGACTGTGCGCTGAGTTCAGGCTTTCCCGCTATGGGCCCAGTGTGAAGAGCTTACGGTCCGGTACCGTAGCTCTTCTATGGTCAGAAGGGCGTTTCTGACACTCAGTCAGAGACGTCCTTCTTCACAGCACAGCCAATCGCGCTGTGCTGTGAGTCGGGAGGAACGCCCCCTCCCTCTGCTCACAGTACTCATCCATAGACAAGCATTATCAGGGAGGGAGGGGGGAGTTCCTCCCGGCTCTTACAGCACAGCGCGATTGGCTGTGCTGTGAAGAAGGACGTCTCTGGCTAACTCTCAGAAACGCCCTTCTGACCATAGAAGAGCTACGGTACTGGACCGTAAGCTCTTCACACCGGGCCCAGATCGGGAAAGCCGACAGTGCGCTGAACTCAGCGCACTGTCAGCTTTCCGGCAATATATAGCCTATGGGCAAAATAATGAAAGGTCCTCTTTAAATAAATATCTGATCGGTTGGGCCCTGGATGACAGATAACCACAAATCTTTTCAAATCAGTTAAAGAGGACCTTTCACCACTTTTGGGCACATGCAGTGTTACATACTGCCAGAAAGCTGACAGTGCGCTGAATTCAGCGCACTGTTGGCTTTCCCGATCTGTGCCCGGTGTAAAGAGCTTACGGTGCCGGTACCGTAGTGCTCTATGGTCAGAAGGGCGTTTCTGACCATTAGCCAGAGACGTCCTTCTGCCTTGCGGCGCCAATCGCGCTGTGCTGTGGAGCGGGGAGGAACTCCCCCCTCCCTCTCCTGATAACACTCGTCTATGGACGAGCTGTGTGAGCAGAGGCAGAAGGACGTCTCTGGCTAATGGTCAGAAACGCCCTTCTGACCATAGAGCACTACGGTACCGGCACGGTAAGCTCTTTACACCGGGCACAGATCGGGAAAGCCGACAGTGCGCTGAATTCAGCGCACTGTCGGCTTTCTGGCAGTATATAACACTGCATGTGCCCAAAAGTGGTGAAAGGTCCTCTTTAAGAATCTGAAGGAGACTTACTGTAAGTCTTGGTGAGTAATTGTAGACATTAATTTATAAACTTGGATGCAAACTATGAACTTTAGGACAAGTCCACCAGATATGATTCATACTTCTTGCTGTCCACATCCACTAGATGTCAGGAGAGATACAAGGAGCACATATTGCTAAACAGCTGGTTACCATTTACCATATAAAAAGGACTTTAAGAGCTATTATTGTCAAGGAAATGTTAAGTGTTAACATAATTTCTGTCAGTTTATTAAACAGTTACTGATATTTGATTTCCACTTAGCAATATAAGCTAACTTGACTTTCATCTCAATCAACTGATCACTAATGGGAGAAATACAGTAGTATCTGTGGATCTGGATCACTGCAAACAGTATGTTCTATAGTTGAATCAAGTTTCAGTATCTCTACGAATCTACTTAAAGTTAACCTTTCACCTCCAACAAGTCCCACTGTTTAATTATTAGGTGCTGCTGCCTGATTCTGGCGCAGTTGGAATTTTTTCTCTAGCCTCCACCATTCCTGAGCAATCTATACAGTAATTTTTGGTGGCTGATATACTATTTAGGCTCTGTATTGTTAGGAGAATAGAGTCAGGCAAGGAACAAATACTGTTTGTGCCTTTTACTCATGTATGGTGAAGACTAGAAGAAAAATTCCAACTGAGCTGGAATCAGTAGAACTGTACCTATTAACAGATTCCAAGAACTTGAATTGGTCGAGGTGGTGAAGGGTACTCTTTAAAGGCACGCCATGGATCTACTTATCCCCTTCTAATTAACCACTTCTTGACTCATTCTTTAATCCATGTTTTACAAAATAAATAACTTTTCAATTTTTCCATTGACATATTCTTATGAGGACTTTTTTGGTTTTTTTGTGGGAGAAGTTGTATCTTTTTGTATCTCTTATAATACAATTATTTAATATTTCATATACTGTATTTCGAAGCTGTAAAAAATTATTGGGTGGTACTGGACAAGAGAGTTTGGTTTTACAGATTTAGATTTTAAAGAAAAAACAAGAATATAAATATATAAACGGCCGCGACCTTGCCTGATTTGTTTTTACATTTTTTTTACTTTTTGTCCTTTTATTGGATACTAATAAACATTGATGTTTGTTAATGTAATTGTGGTTATAGTTTTAATTTGGGCTAGACCATTCTTGATAGGTAGTTAGCTTTTAAAGAGATTACTGTGCAGTAAAAATGACAAATTAAACTTATTATGTGATTATTACAGATTTTTATTATGTTTTAATACATTTAAAAATATAAGTTTAGAATTTAAAAGAAGTTTGAGTTATAATTGATTTTTTTCTTGGTGAGACAAAGCAAATAAAAAATAGTGATTTGGGCATTTTTATTTCTTCCTGCTGTGTACCATATAAGTACTTTTATATTATGATATTTTAAGCATTTTGAATGCACCAATACCCATGATGTTTTTTCACTTTATTTTACTCTTATCTTAATTTCCCCTATGGGAGTTGACCTTGCACTCATACAGTGCACTGCAATATTATGCATTGCGTATCTAATTGCTTAATAGAAACTTTGCATTGACCTGGTCATCATAGCAACCGAATGGCTACCATAGCCTTTTTATGGCGGGGGCTTTTGTCATCACAGTGACTTCCCTCTAACTGACCTCTCAGATACCTTTGCTACAATTGTTTAAATGTACGTGATCAGAGTTGTAAAACAGCAGGCACCCACCAGCTTCTTAGTCAGTGCCATATTTAAATGCCCAATATCTGCCATACATAGTGATTATATGGTTGGATAAATCCACAAGTCCAACCTATACTCTCACCATGTTGATACAGAAGAAGGCAAAAAATACCATGAGGTGGAAGCCAATTTCTCCATATTACAGAAAAAAATTCCATCCCAAATACAAATATGGCAAACACTGGACTATCATCCCATTCCAAAAAACTAATTCCTATAACTTGTGATATTTTTGCTTTAAAGAGGACCTTTCATGGTTTGGGGCACAGGCAGTTCTATAAACTGCTGGAAAGCCGACAGTGCGCTGAATTCAGCGCATTGTCGGCTTTCCCGATCTGTGCCCCGGGTGAAGAGCTAGCGGTCCCGGTATCCTAGCTCTTCACAGTCAGAAGGGCGTTTCTGACACTGTCAGGACCATCCTTCTGTACAAGCAGTGCCAATAGTGCTGTGCTCTGAGACCGGGGAGGAACGCCCCCTCCCCTCCTGATAATACTCATCTATGGACAAGCACTGTGAGCAGAGGGAGGGGGCGTTCCTCCCTGCTCACACAGTACTGCACTATTGGCGCTGCTTGTACAGAAGGATGGTCCTGACAGAGTGTCAGGAACGCCCTTCTGACTGTAAAGAGCTAGGATACCGGGACTGATAGCTCTTCACCCAGGGCACATATCGGGAAAGCCGACAGTGCGCTGAATTCAGTGCACTGTTGGCTTTCCAGCAGTATATAGAACTGCCTGTGCCCCAAACCATGAAAGGACCTCTTTAAATAAAAGCCTCGAGTACCCTCTTAAACTTGTACAAGTTGTTAACAATGACATCATCCTCTACAAGCAAGTTCCATAGTTCCGTTGTTATATTTACAGGCTTAGGTATAAAGAGATAATTAGTTCTCTTTGAAAGATCTCTATACTATCCATTTATTTATCTGTACATTGTAGTTTGGTTACCCCTAAGCCACTGAATAACCGCAAATCTGATAACCCCTGCACTGTATGATTTTATGTGGCTTGCCAGAAGCTACCTGTCAACCAGTATCTATAAATCTTATTTCAGTGGCAGTTTCACCCAGTGTTTTATTATTTAATACATCATTATAAAACTAATTTCTATAGCTTAGTTGCATACGTTCACATTTATCGTTCACGTTCACATTTATCCACATTAAACTTCATTTGCTATTTCCATGTGCAGCTTCCCTATGTAATATTACACTATTGTATGTGTTGACTACTATACAGTTTATATCATACAGCTTAGTATTATTTGCAGATACTGAGATCCTATGCTGTAAACCCTCCACCAGGTCACAGTTTAATGTGAGCCATTCTGAGTTTGTACCATTAATATCTACCGTCTGTTTAAACATATAAGATTGCTGGCAGGAAAACACAAACTCTACAACTCTATCATTACTTCTTGCATTTTATTTTTATGGCAATCACTGCAAAAAAAACGACATGGCAACTTTGGTTTTATTATGTTTTACCACTTTTACTAAATAAAACATAATTTTTCTGAAAAACAAGACATTTCCACTTTTTTTGTGCATTGTCTCAGATATTAAAATTTTTTTAATAAAAACATCATAAAATAAAGCCCTATTTATAACTGAAAAAACACAAAAATTGTTTGAATAACCCAAAGGAAAAAAATGTTATGGTCGGCAAAACCACATGTATGATAAAACCCAAAAACCCGGTCCTGAACCATGGATATAACTCAGTACTGTAGTGGTTAAACTTTCTTTTACTCTGTTTTTTTTTTTTTCCTGTCCCACAATGGGACTACAACCTAGGATTTTTTTATTTTTTTTTAAATGTCAATTGTGAGCCCCACATAGAGCTCACAATGTACATTTTTCCCTATCAGTATGTCTTTGGAATTTGGGATGGAAATCCATGCAAACACGGGGAGAACATACAAACTCCTTGCAGATGGTTTTTTGCTCTTGGCGGGATTTGAACACCAGGACTCCGGCGCTGCAAGGCTGCAGTGCTAACCACTGAGCCACCGTGTGGCCCCTCAACCTAGGATTTCTTGATCCCTAGTGCAATGTACTGCAATACATCTGAGGGGTTAGGCTGCCAGAGTCTGAATATTTTCTAGTCCTAGCTGCTGGTTGTATAAAACAGTTAGGACCTGGAAGTTGCTGTATTATTATGCAGCTGAGCGTTAACCATACTCTCAGCACGTTGTAATAGTATGGTGCAGAGCAAGAAGAAGTCAATATATTTAAAGGTTTAGGTCCCCCTTTCCCTTCTTTCCTCAAGGCTATACATAGTAAGTTTTCAAAGTCTCTCCTGATATGTTCTATGCTTCCAGTTGTCCACCATGTGTGTAACCTGTCTTTGCCCCTGTTCTACTTTATCTATGCCTTTTTGTAGGCCAGGACTGGACACGTGATGTGGCCTCACTAGTGCTCTAAACAGAGGAATCACAGTTGCTCTCTTCATACTGGTTATACATATAGCTATACAACTGAACAGCTGTCATATATCCCAGAAATCCATAGCTCCATCTCTCGTGAAGTCCTGGCTAACACATAACTTCTAATACAATACTCAGATAGTGATTCCTTCTTCCTAAATGCATTATCTTATACGTTGAATACATTGAACTGCAGTTTCCATGGTTTGGACAATTCATCCAGTAAAGCTAGATATTTTATCATGTCTCAAACCCCTCCAGGTGTATCAATCCTACACACTTTTGTGTCATGAGCAGACAAGCAAACCTTACCTACCAAACCTTCTTCTATGTCACCTACAAAAGTATTAAAAGACTAGGACCCAGGACAAACCCTTGAGGTGACCAGTCTGTCCTCACAATGCAATCCTATTTTCATCCTAATTTCTATTTATCAGCCAACTCTGAATATAATGAGCTATCAAGGGATTAAGTCCAGTCTTCAGTAATGTATCTATCAGACATGATCTGCCCTCAAGTAAAGTCATGCTGTTTTGGATCCAACAATTCTCAAGTTTTTAGCTGATTGATCATCATATTTGTAGGGTTCCAATTATTTTTCGTACTACCTAGGTTAAGTTTTTTTTCCAGTTTCTTCTTTACTACCCTTCCTATGGATGGTTACAACATTCTCCAATTTTTGGCTAATCTCCATGACATATAGTTTAATTCCCTTTAAGATTGACACTTAATAGTATCCACTGGGCATACGCTCATGCTGTTTTATGCCATCCATTTTAATCCATTTATGCCTAGAGTTCCATTATTGGAACTCAAATACAATACAACTTCCAGCATAAATGGATTAACCCTCCTCCATTTCCTTAAAAACTGTGATTCTTTTATAGAAATGTATGATGGTACCCCATCTGTTTTTATGTCAAACCGTTAACATTGGTGGTCACTGGAACCTAAAAGCAGATACTGTTTTATAAGTTTAGTATCATTCAGATACAGGATCGTATCTGAGAAATTGCTGAAATATTTTTTCCACAGCAGACAGATAACCTTACAGGCCTACAGCAGACATTTTGAAGCCTTTTGGAATAATAATGTTAATAAAAAAAATTTATTTCTATAGCGCCAACATATTCCGCAGCGCTGTACAATTTGTAGGGTTCAAATACAGACAGAAAGATACATTACAAAGAAAGTCATTTCACACAATGGGACTGAGGGCCCTGCTCGCAAGAGCTTATAATCTATGAGGTAGAGGGGGTGGCACAAGAGGTAGCAGAGGCGGCATTGCTTATGGCAATACATTGGCAATACATTTGGTATACACTGGTCCTGTGGTCATTGCTAAAGTCTTAAATATATTAGAAATAAGGGTCTGTTTTTAAGACCTTGAGGGTATATACCAGGCAGACCTAGTACCGTAATTTGTCTATGTTTGTATTTTTAAGATGTCCCTTGTCTTGCTAAGGACAGGTCATCAAAAAAGAACTGGGCAACCCCTTTAAATAAACTGTAATAGCATTTGATATAGTAAAATAGTTGATATGCATTGTGTATAAGAGGTTAAGTATTATGAGACAATATTTCATACATTGCGTATGTCTCACCAGCCTAAGGATACATAGAGCAGCATCGCTGGCCACCTACAGTATCACTTAAGTTTAATGACTCATTGCCAGTGAATCAGACTGAAGTATATTCATTGAATGCAGGAATAGGAGGGGGTGCGAGATATCAAGCTTTCTGTGAAGTCGGGAGAATGAGCCTCAGTCTGATTCACTGTTGCGGTGAATGTGACAGAGCAGCAAAATATGCGTTACTATATAATGTATATAGGAGCTACGCTTCTGATTTCTGCCTTTTAAAATGACTGGTTTTAGTGTTAAACCAGAAAACAATGTAAAAATTGGTAAGAAGAAGGCTGAGCACTCAGGATTTAGAGGTTATTTGCTATAAGGATTCGTAATATAAAAACTTGGACTTCGAGACTATAGAAATGGTAGAAGAAAGGGTTTCAATACAGATATACTGTATATATGACTTTTACTAAATGAACAAGCGACATTACAGGAAGGTGGAAATGGTTTACAAGTCTGATTTGGAGGTTGTATACTTAGTGCCCCTAATACCTAATATAATTTAGCTCCATATGGACATTTTAGATCTTTTAAAACGCAGCTTTTCTGATGCAGATTTTTCTCTGCAATGTGTGAATGGGATTATCCACAAACTCATTCACTTTGCAGGTACTGTTAAACTTTTTGCAACGTGAGACTTCAACGTTACACTGTTTCAAAGAACAACAAAAACACATTAAAAAGCACCATCTGAATCCAACATTTTTCAATGCTGATTAATGTAGTATTACTGAATATATACACTTCGTTAAATAGGACCTCATGGCCTCGGGCACATGCAGTTTTATATATTGCTAGAAAGCCACCAGTGCGCTGAATTCAGCACACTGTCAGCTTTCCTGTTATGTGCCCTGAGGCATGAGATATCGGTGCCATTACTGATATCTCTTCACTGTCAGAAGGGCGTTCCTGACTGTCTAGCTGGACTGTACTCATCCATAGTTCTATACTGTCAGAGGGGGAGTCCCTTACCGCTTAGCCAATGGGGCTAAGCTATGAGGTACATCCCCCCGTCCATAGTCTAGGACAGGAGGGGCGTTCCTCACAGCCCAGCTAGACTGTCAGAAATGCCCTTCTGACGGTGAAGAGATATCCGTAATGGCACCGAGGTCACATAAAGGGAAGCTGACAGTACACTGAATTCAGTCGGCGTTCTAATGGTGTATAAAACTGTGTGTGCCCAAGGACATGAAAGGTCCTCTTTAACAACTCTACTCCCTTAGACAGACCTATAGAAGATCTAAAGGAAAATAGTCTAGTCACGACTGATCTGGACAAGCAGGTTTCCTATATAAATAGTACATGTGGAAGAACTATTGATCTGTATGTTATGTCATACTTTTCGTCTGTGACATTGACAGAAATGCAGCAAAATGATGTCTTCATTATCTTGTCAGTCCCATTTATCTCACTTCAATCCATTTGGACTTCACAAACAGCAATGTAGTCCTTTTTCTAGTTGCCGTCTTTTGCTTATGATAACAAGGAGTTGAACTGACTATGGGGTGAAGTCTTTATCAGACTACTACTATCCATAATAATAGGGCGAGAAGGCATAAGTTGGTTATAGATCACCTACATCTGCCAGATGGCTCCTTGAGGGTCTGTTTCATACTTATAGTAGATAAATAGACTGAATTCATTACTTTTGTGCATTATTTGTACATTTACACTACCTGTTGGCTCATAATAAGTGGCGTAACTTGAAGTTCTAGAGCTCCAATGCGAAATCTGTGTCCTGGCCACTGCAACTATAATATATTGTTTATTGTACTTATCTCCTAATATTGGAAAGGGACACCTAAGGGTCAATGCACACAGAGTTATTGGGTGTGGATTCTGATGCGGAATTTGCGTCAGAATCCACACAGCCAAAAGCCTCCCTTTGAAGTCAATGGGAGGCTTTTTTCTGTGCGGATTCTGATGCGGATTCCGCGTCAGAATCTGCGCCCTATAACTCAGTGTGCATTGACCTTAAGGGCCCCTAAGGCTCCTGGGCTTGGGTGCGACTGCATCCCCGTAATTTATATTTCTGCTCGTAACTCCTTCCTGCCGCAGCCATTTTTCATTTTTGTATTTTAATTCTTTTCCGTTTGCTTTTGAAAATCCAAAACTTTTTTTATTTTACTGTTCACAGAGCTGCTTAAGGGTTAATTATACTTTGTAGAGGTACCATTTGTTATTTTATACAATGTACTCGGAAGCTGGAAAAAAATTAGAATGGGGTGAAATTAGAAAACTACATTTGTGCCATTTTATTATGGGATTCATGTTTACGGTGTTCATTGTGTGGATAAAAATGGCGTGTTCCTTCAGGTACAATCACAGCAATACACCAAAGCCACTAATAGCAATCTGCAGTCCAAAAATGCTGCGGAAAAACCAGCAATCTTGCAGTTCCCGTAGGTATAATTAACATGCTGTCATTTACAAAAACGCCAATGTTTTTTAAATAGCAGCATTTCCGTTGCATTTTTTTTTTTCAATGTGTGGATGGGATTAGTGAGAATCCCATCCACTTTGCGGGTACTGTAAAACGCAACATTTACACTGACGATTGCAAGAATTTTTCTAATATTTTATTCTAATAGATTTGTGCAAAGGTATGCACAAAAATAATCCTGCTTTGATTGGGGTCAAATCTGGGTGGTGTCTTCAGTATTCTTCCGATTTTACATAAAATGTGTCCAAAACAGGGTTATGGACTGCATAGTTGTTTTTTTCATGTTTTGACACAAAATCCAAAACATTGAAAAATGGAAAAATATATTTTTGTCGCCATATTTTGACATCTATAACTTTTATATGATTCCATTTATGAAATTGTATGAGAGGTCTCTTATGTGGCACAAGATGTAGAATACCATTTGAGGAATGTCGACATTTTGATGAAATTTGGCTCAATTTTTGGGAAGGAAATGGAACTGCAGAAAATAGTAATTTGGGTATTTTGAGGTTTTTTTACTACTCTGTTCACAGTACCAGATAAATATGTTTCTATTTTCAAAGTTTTTTGAAACTTTTTGGATACAGAGATTCCTAATTCGACAGTGCTTTATTTTTTAAGATTTTTATGTGCATTCTAGAGAAAAAGGGGTGATAATTTTTATATTTTTAAAAGTCTTTGAAAATGTTTGAAACTTTTTATTTTCAATCCCCCAAGAAAGCTTGAACCTACGATCAGTATATTGTTTGTACCACAGTCTGCCATGTACATGCCATGCACATCTCACTAGTCAAATTGTGTGGCAGGTCTGGGAGCCTTTTCAATGCTTCTGGGTCTTAGGGTAACTGGATGGTCTTGGCAGTACAATAACCGTACTAAAAATTAACTGTTAGGGACAGAAGAAGGAACAGCAATGGGTGGCAGAGGGGGAATTGGTGACTCTATCCGGAATTAATACCAGTGATCAGAGAGGACTCTATTCACAGGCACTGTAAAACAGCAGAGGCCAGCGGTTATGGTGCCTGTTCATCTCCGGGACAAGAAAAATGACGACAGTATGAGTTTCCCCATCAAGAAGATATATCTAGATATAGATAGATAGATAGATAGAGAGAGAGATAGAGAGACAAGCATCACACGACAACTGTGATGCTTCTGCAAAAACATTTCAGGTAATGAAGGGTAGAGATGAGCAAATATACTCGTTCGAATACCTCCGCCGCATAGATCCTGATGCATAAACACTTTTGGGGCATCAAATTTTTACTGCCCCTCCCACCTTGCCTGGCGCCGGGAGCTATGCGTCGGAGGTATTCATCAAGTATATTCGCTCATCTTTAATGAGGCGGGTGATGATGAAACAAACTAGCAACATGATTTGTACTGTTCTGCCTGCCAGGGAAACTATCTGATCTGGAACTTTCCTGCCAACATACAGTGCACAGACAGACTGCAGCATCACACTGCAGAGAGACAGACTGAATCCCTGTAAAGAGATCTCTCTGCCTATGATGACTGACAGAGCAGTACTGAGAGACTCTCTAGAGCACGTGTTTGTCCCTATAAGGCTGGGTTCACAAAGGGTTTTTTGGTCTGGATTTTGATGCAGAATCCGCATCAAAATGCCACCTACCATTGGCTTTAATGGTAGTTGTTCACGTCTTTTTTCCACTAGCAGTTTTGTGCCGCTCACGAAAAAAAGAAGTGGCCTGCCCTTTCTTGCCATGGCGGAATCCATGGTGCAACACTCCCTCCCGACTAGGCCCATTCATTTAGGCCTAATCCAGAGCGGCATGCCGTGACTGGATGCCGGTGCACTGCACCAGCATCCGGTCATGGCTAGCTGTTTTTGGACCAGATTCTAAGGTGGCCTCCGTGTCAAAATCTGGACCAAAAAACCTCATGTGAACCCAGCCTAAGAGACAGATTGCAGAGGAGGACTGTGAATAGATGAAGTGGATGAATTGCAGAGGGTGATATACAGTAGCATAGTGCTGCCTAACAAGAGCACTGTACAGAACTTCTAATAACTTCCAATTACAAAAATAGTCATGTGGGGTAACTGAGCACAACTATGGATATTTACTTTTACTATGTACTTTTAGGCTTTTGTTCTACCTTGAGTTTAATGTTTGTCAGCATTACATCCACTGGTGTAAATAGGCATCTGTCTGAAACTTCCAATGGAATTGGCATGAGAACAAAAAACAATATCTCATATTATTGATCTACACTCATAGGCTTTTTATCTGCCTGTGTTAAAGAGGATATTTCAACACCTCCAGCATGTTCAACATGTACCCCCCACCATTCCCGAGCAATCAGTGCGATTACTCATAGTGTCTGGTATGCTGTTTAGGCTCTGTCCTGTCAGGAGGGTGGTGTCAGACAGGAGGAGACAAGGGGTAGGTTCTGAGCTATGGCACTGACTTCCTCTGATTGGAGCTCTGAATCACACCCCCATCTGACACCTCCCCTCTGACATTACAGAGCTTAAATACTACATCAGGCACCAAAATTAACTGCGCTTGTTACTCAGGAACCAGAGAAAGAATTCCAATTATGCTGGAATCACTGGAGCCATGCCTGTACACCGATGGTAAGAGCTTGAATTGGTGAAGGTGGTGAAAGATCCTCTTTAATGGATCCTTACCGTTTTGTATCAAATTGCACGCAAGAGTTCTGAGTAAAAGGAAGGCAGAGTAAGCAGGACTAAACATCCTATTATGATTTACTCTGCTTTGTATCCTGCTTCGAATCATTTCAACTTATTGCCCCAGTTACTAATAACAAGATAGTTCTGTAGCTTGGCAATACTGATTATGTACATATTTTTTTTTTTTTTTTTTAATTTATAAAACATTTAGGAGGAACTTTTAAACTTTTAGTTTAATAAAACCATTATCTCTTTTTTACATTATTTTTAGTCCACCTCGGGCATTTTAATATTTGATGACTTATATAATGCATTGCCAACCTACCCCCACACCAAAATTGCTAGGAGCGTTCACATTGCCTTTTCATGTCCTATTACCAAATGGCTTGAAGAGCTTTAGAAACACATTAGCAGTAGGGCAGATCTCTTTATATTGCTACATGAGCTTACTATTTGTTCTGTTAACCCTGCAGGTTTTTTTATATTGTGTGATGCGCAAACAAGAATTTGTCTCCTGCTTGTACATAAAACATTTCATAGGTCTGCAAATGTACTGTACTCTCCAGCTCTCTCCATTAATGCTTTGTAATGTAATTTACAGTATCTGGTAGCATAGTGAGGTCTTATTAATACGTGTTATCCAATGAAACACATTAGCAAGAACAGCACATGGTAGCGGAGTAAAATATTGTAATTATATACAGAAAAATAGAAAAATGTCTTGTGTTGTAGGAATTGTTGAAGGAGTTGTTAGTGGCATGGAGAATATACTGTTGTTGTGTCAAGGTACAATCATGTTGCCGAGAAAAATCAGCATTTAACCTCTTCCTAGTACAGCCATTTTTCATTTTTGCAGGGGTTTTTTTACAGCCTGTCTTCCAAAAGCTGTAACTTTTTTATTTTTCTATTCAGGGCTTATGTAGTGTGAGTGGCCATATCTACTAGAGCACATATTTCTGACAGGTCACTGACCACAGGGGACTCCAGCAGATGCACTACAGAATAGAAAAAGATCAAAAAAGAGGGCATTCACCAAAGTATTCTTAAAAGGCAGTCTCTTATTCCAGAAACTTCCATAAAAACATTCAAGTATACATGAGAGAGAGGAAAATTCATATAAGGCTCCAGCAGATGAAGTAGTGCCCTGGCTGCCCCAAACAGCTCATTATCATTCATTGATAGTTCATTTTCTTGGCAGCAAGACTGCAATCTGACACAGAGCATATGTGTTGACTATGTCACCAATGGCCCACTATAGCTTAGGGGGCCATTGGTGATATGGCCCCTAAGGAACTTACTTTTTTTTTTTCTTATAGAATATGTAATTGAGTAGGACTGACACTAAATGAATGCATAATGATTGTGCCTCTTTAAGGTGGGCATGTGGGCCGTGTCTTATACTGGAGCCCAGATCCATTTACCTAAATGCACCGTGTGGAGCTGCTGATCATCAAGTCCCAGGAATTTACCTTCACCAATCATACATTGATAGTCTACCCCTGAAGAACATGAATTATTGTTACTTGTATAATTCATCTCATGGCTCAGAGATGGACAGAACTGTATGCATGCTGGTTACTCATCAGTAAGCTAAATATCCATAGAGAAGCACTCCAGCCTTGTATGTGCCCCATATGCTATTATTTAAGAATAATGCAGAGAATGTTTTATGTATACCGGTCTTATTTGATGTGCCATTTATGGCTTGTCTTCCATCTTGATTCTTTTCATTGATATGGCTTCCCAATAGTGGCAAACATTTCCCATGATGCCTTCAGCTTGCCAGAAAAAGAAGGGGCAACGTCTTGTCACAGCTAGCTCAGTTTGCATTGGGGCAACAAGTAATAAGTCAGTGATGCCAAAATGCTCTCCTATAAGTCCTAGTGTATTCCTATGTGATGTAGCTTCAATCTGTTTCCTCTGCCTACTGCTTGTGTTCAGTCCCTCACCTATTTGATACCTATTCTAAGGATAGATCATTATTAGCAATCTGTCCATAAAAATAGCAGTACATAGCAATGAACAGAAAGATTGGTGGGCTGGGGTCTGTGAGCTGCCAGGAGGAGTTCATACTGTCCTGTAGTTCTTAGGAAGTCAGCTACACAATGAAGCCTGACCTCCTATGTGCATAGCAGAGCAAGCTGTGCCCTATTGTCAGTCTATTATCAGACCAGGGATGACATCACACAGCTGCCTATAGTGACCTCACCATTGCTGATAGAAAAGTAAAGTCAAAGCTAAACTATTGGTAGCGAGATACCAAAAAAAAATGGGGAGTGCTTTAACTTTAGATTCTACTCATACTGATTCTTTGTAACAAAGTAGTGTTTAGTTGTTTTTTTTATACTTTCGGTCAGTGTGTAGGAAAAGGCGGGGAACTGAAATAGAAAATATTGTAGAAAGATACTAAGCTTTCCATTACACAATAATTAAAATGATTGTCTCATAAAGATTACTCTATTAGGGCATATGGACATCTGAACCCAGTGTACGTGCCAAAATGCAAAGCCTTCTGCTTCCTACAGTGATAACAGATGATCACTGCTGGAGAGATCAGCTTAACACTGCACTGAATTTTATTAAGGTGTTATCGTCTAGATTCTAGGTTTTCTATACAGATTTGTAGTTTCTTATCTGTCCTCTTGGCTTGACATGTCCAGATATGGTTATCACAAGTTAAGCAGCTTTTCTAAAAACAATGTGATTTTATGATGCATGCAATGTCAGTGAGCTGCTTCTAAAGCCAACAGGATATTGTCTTCTGTTAAAGGGTATATGACCTCGGGGATAAGAATGTAATATTACCACTTTATAAGTCATTGATGCAGCCCCATCTGGAATATGCAGTTCCGTTCTGGGCGCCAATTCATAGAAAGGATGTTCTAGACTTGGAAATGGTTCAATGGACCACAAAACTGATAGGGGGCATGGAGGACCTCAGTTACGAGGAGAGATTAAAGGAGAGTAATGTTTAACCTCGAGCTAAACCTGTAATATTGTATAAATGGTCCATAGGAGAAATATGGGAAAACGCTGTTCCATATAAAATCCCCTCAAAGACAAGAAGGCACTCTCTCTGTATGAAGAAAAAAAAATCTCCAGAGATGACAAGGCTTTCTCACTGTAAGGACTGTGAATCTGTGGAATAGCCTACCCAGGAGCTGGAAACAGCTAACAGCTTTAAAAAAAAAAAAAAGTCTTAAATGCCTTTTTGCAGCAAAACATCTTTGATGCAAATGGAAATATATAGAACGCTTATACCTTCAGTCATGGCCTTTCCCATCCTTTGGTTGAACTTGATGGACATATGTCCTTTTAAAACCATCCTAACTGTGATACTATCATATTTATGTCTATGCAGAGCAACCAGTGATGTTGGGGTAAATTGCAGCTTTTCAAGGCTTTTTCCAGTATATCGCTATATTGTGATGAATTGATTTCATAAGAAACTGGAGATCAAATTACACCTTTAAGATTATATAGTAAGTTTATCACAAAGAACATACAATAAGTTGTGCCGTATGACGAATACAACTCTGTCGGGGTAGTACACCATTTACTTACATAGCTTTGGAGAAGGACACAAAGCCATTCCGTGTGTATTCCACTCCTTTAACTGTTTAATGAAGTTTCTTTTTTTTGTTCAGATGTTGTAATAATTTACATTTTCTTCTAGGGAACAGTTACATATTTATAGTAATAGCCTATTACAGGAATGAATGTGGATTTAACTAGTCACAAAGGATTGATGTTTGTATAACTATGGCTGCAAATATTTCCTGACCTTCCATTACTGAGTTGATTGTTTATAGCATTGAAGGATCCTTCAACATCTCTCAATGTCAGATGTCATCTTAAGAAGTCCATGGGACAAATGTGTTCTTGCTTCTTTGCTAACAACATGTTATGCTGTGAGCATTGAGTCAACGAAATTAAGAGATTAGATATAAAAGTATATGGCTATAAGTGTATGGCTATAAGTGCATGGCTATAAGTGTATGGATATAAGTGTATGGATATAAGTTTATGAATATCAGTGCATGGATATAAGTCTATGAATATACTGTAAGTGTATGGATATAAGTGTATGGCTATAAGTTTATGGATATATTGTAAGTGTATGGCTATAAGTACATGGCTATAAGTGTATGGCTATATGTTGCTTTTGTGATGGACCATCTTCTTTGTGGGAAATGCTCTAACTATGCCTTTGTCATAGCATTCATTCCTTGATCTTATTTTTATTTACAGACTGGTATATATGGCCAGGGAGCTTTTCTTTTACAGCTGAATATTGTTTAGGTTATTCTTGTTTTAAGTTGTCGTCCACAAGGGCCATGGCAATAGCTGTGTTAATGCTTGTGCTACTTTGACTAAACACAGAGTTCCTGCAGACTGAAAAACAACCATGTTTCCCATAGGTATTTCAGTTTCAGAAAATAAATCTTAATTCTTCACAGGTTTGCTGTTGTAGTATTGGATCCTTCACTGCTGTAAATCTGTCCTGGTCATGTGATGTACAAACTGGTGCAGTGCTCATTATTACTAAGATGACTATACTGTAATGAGTCCTGCTCCTGAGTGATCATCACTATGTCCTTTGCACTGCCCTAGGATGTCATAAAGGGGTCACCCAAAAAGGACCTTCACCTATGAACCAGAACAAGGAGTTTCTCTGTAAGAAATGGTTTTTGCTCTGGCAGACTTGATCCAACCATGCAATACATGAAAGGTCATTTAAGGGAAGTACTTAACCTGCTATGATCACCCACATAAGGGTTAGTTAAAAGTGATTCTTTATAAGAGAATCCCTTTAGAGAGAATCTGTCACTAGAACCCAGTATATCAACAATCCCTGCAGATAGATAGGTTAGGGGCATCGGAATAAGAGAGTGATTTTTGCCTTGTGAATATGCACCTCTGTTACAAGGATATTGCAGGTTTTTTGAATATGTAAATTAGCTTTGTGCTGTTACTCCAAAGAGCTAAGTAGCACAGCCCTCATTACTCCAAAAATCTTATTGGCATATTGACAAAAAGAGCAACAGAGTCACCGATTCATGAAAACACTGACTGGTTCAGTTGACTTTAAATTTTCTATCTGTGGGTTTGGATTGATATTGATAATGTCAAAGCCATGTTTCTGACTAATTGATCAATAATCCTGGGCAACTATTATGGTCCTCATTAATTAGGCTGAGTGCCAGCAGTAACAAAATGACACCAGACACACAATGTTGGTATTAGTTCCTCACTCAACCAAGGAGGAAATACAGACGCACTTTTATTAAAACAACGTGGGGTTAAATAGCAGCAGAGAAAGGAAGAGAGATAACAACAACGTAAGTTTTCAAATTCATTCCTGATTGGTATGGTACATCTCAATCAAACAGAAAAAGTTTAAGCACTGCCATATATAACCAGCTACTCCTGGTCCTGCGTGGTAACCTTGGGGAGCTGTCTTGTGGCAACAAGCCAAGCATTTGTTATTCTTGCACCCGTCCTGCAGGCGCCATCTTATCATATAGCATTACATCAGTTTCAAGCATAAGCAACTATATCTAGCATTCAGCTTTTTCATACATTACATAATTACAACCTTCACAATATGGTGGCCTCTATTGACAGAAAGTGAATCAACTACCATCAGAATCACTTCTAAAACATATATATGCTGTGGTACAGGGAAGATGGTGGCACAATGAACATACCTTTTTAGTGTCAAAATACAATATGTGTACCCAGGGCATGGATTTGTCACTTAGAGCACCCATCACCTCAATGAGACCTGTCAATCTTTTTTTAGGAGGCAACTTGGGTGGCAATTGCAGAAGAAAAAGAGTGCTCTGGTGGCATCGGCAAGCTCTGGCTGTGCTGAATAAATCATTGGCATATGGATTAAAAGTTGTTTTTCTTAGGAACAGGATTGCATTTTGACAAAATAAGGAAGGTTCACAAATCCGCTGACTGCCCCTTCAACACTATATTCATGGGTTTAAAAGTGACTTTATCCATGAAGTGTGGGCAATGCGGTTTGTGAACAATTCCTGTATACTCTTAATAAAGTAAAACTAGCAGCACAGAGATAATCGCATAAAGGGTTTCAGTTCAAGCAAACTACAGGATAAATCATAAAATATGTTACTACTTTTGGCTTATGGCAGTTTTTATGGAGCCAAAACATTTTCCAGCACATATTTGTCAAATCTCTATGGGGACTTCCAGTCTATTTTAGAGCATGCGGCATACATGTTGGATTGTAAACTTGACTATACACTTACTGTTATATGGAGAGGATTGTTAAACTGAATTGTATGGATCAAAGCTATTGTCTGTGAGGCCATGCCATCTGCACGCCTTTTGGTGGTCATTTCTTTATATGGAGGCAGCTAAAAACTAGCACTAACTGTAGAAGTTACTAGCAATTATAAGCTATTATTTAATTCGGCACTAACCTAAAAAAAAAACAAACAAACAAACAAACTTGCATATATCGATATATCAGCTGGAAATAGAAGTCTAAGGGTTGGTTCACATCTGCTTTTGTATTCCGTCCAGGGGAGTCCGCATGGGGAACCCCTGAATGGAATACCAAACACAATTGCAAGCGCTGTTCAGTAAAAGCACACGGATCCCCATAGACTATAATGGGGTCCGTGTGCTTGCCACCAGATCTCCGCTCAGAACATGCGACTGGAAAGTACTTCACTATCTACTTTCCTGTCTGCATGTTCCATGCGGGCAGCACGCGGTAAGCACACGGACCCCATTATAGTCTATGGGGTCCGTGTACTTTTTCTGCACAGCGCTTGCAATTGCGCTTGGTATTCTGTTCAGGGGGGTCCATATGCGGACTCTCCCAGACGTAATACAAATGCAGATGTGAATGAGGGGTAAGATGTGCAAATTGATTTAGGGGAAGAAGAAACTGCATAAGAGACAAGCAGACATGCATATATGCCGCAGATTATAATATATGACATATGGATGTCACAGTGAAGGCTCCCTACATGAGAGAACAGAAAGCCACTCTATAGTAGAGGTGCCATTTGTGTCATCCTTGTCTGAATGGTAACTGCACTGGAAATGCTGGGCTAACCGCTAGCACCCTGGCAATATTCGTTATTTCAGCAGTCTTATGAAGTTATTGTAATTTCCCCTATATTTTTTTTGACCATTTTAGGGTAGAGCTATGAAATGAAATGAGGGTAATAACCTTGTCAGAACTGGAACAATAGATCTCTTACATGGTCCATATTCATTCCTCTGGTCCTAGAAGCCTAAGCCACTGCTAACCACTTTAAGAGAGTGCTGAAAGCAGATGTAGAAAGAGATCAGGGTTACAATGTATCGTGGACGCATCTGACAGTGCATACAGGCCAATGCTGGCTGTCATGGTAACTGAAGGAAGGGCCGCAGACTGAGAGTAATAGTACAATTTTTCATCTGTATCGAAAATGAGCACCCTAACAAAAACAGATTGCCATAATGTACATCCCTATAGCTATAGCAATCTAAAAGGGTCATTGTAAAAAAATATTACATATGTGCCTGTGAGAGGCTACCATTCACGCAACGTTCCATCCGTAACATAGTATTATAGAAAAATGATGTCCTGTTTTTTACACGGCGCCAACATATTCTGTAGCTCAGCACTGTACGTGAATTGTAAGCCCTCAGTCCTTGCTCACAGTGTTGCAAAATCTAATTTCAGATACATTTAATTGGTTATAAAGAAGAATATTTACCAGAAACAATACCCAACAGAGCATGGTATGACGGCATCCGTATTTGTGTGACATTGTATAGACTCTCTTACATGGTTTTGTTTTATAATGGGGGAAATCTTACTCTATGCGCCTTGGATTACTTACAGAGACATATGGAGGGTTTTTTGTTTGTTAAGTTCCATATGAATCTGATGCTCCATCAGATTCTGTGTTATATAGCTAATATATCACCTGGTGGATTATACTATGGCGACACATACTGTATATTCCCTGTGAGCTTCACTCTCAGTGCTAGAGTCAGCCATAACTACAGACCTAGTGGAAGATGTCAGTACAGTAATTTAGGGGTGATTATCTAGATAAAAGATGAAAGCCCCTGCAGGAGATGAACTGTCCCTAAAGGCCTATGCAGCTAATTTGCAGAAGAATAAATCTTGCATTTTTATGGAAATGGCGCTGCAACATGGAATAAGAAAGGTATCTTTGGAAAGTGCTTACGGACACAATCCTGGGAAACTGAGCACTACACCCTAAATATATTTTTCTTCAATGGATTCATCTAGTGCATAGATGCCATACAATTTCATAGTTTGAAGGCGCTGAACCAGTCATACTGCATATATATGTTTGAATTTGGAGTCCAATGGATAACGCCAAATTTTTTCTGTAAGATTCAAATAAGAAAAAAATCCTTATGAAACTGGATGCATATTATTGTGAAGGAAAGTGACGTAATGTAAGTATGATAGAGTGGGGCGGTGGTTTAGTATAGGTGACGTTCTGTTTCCTGGAATGTCACTGGAAAATCGGAAAATGTGCTGGGGAAGTTACATGACTGTCCTGGCGTACTAGATAAAGAGATTTTTGGTACACTAAGTAATTTAGAAGGTAGGCAGGGGAAGCTGTTTAGCTTAGCCTAGGCGGGGGGTATAGTTTAGATTAGGCAGTGGGGGTATAGTTTATAGTAGGGGGTGTATAGCATAGAGTAGGTGGGGGGAGCAGTTTAGCTTAGAGTAGGCGGGGGGAGCTGTTTAGCTTAGCCTAGGTGGGGGGTATAGTTTAGATTAGGCAGTGGGGGTATAGTTTATAGTAGGGGGTGTATAGCATAGAGTAGGTGGGGGGAGCAGTTTAGCTTAGAGTAGGCGGGGGGAGCTGTTTAGCTTAGCCTAGGCGGGGGATATCGCTTTGATTAGGCAGTGGGGGTATAGCTTATAGTAGGGGATCTATAGCTTAGAGTAGGTGGGGAGAGCTGCCTAGCTTAGAATAGGCGGGGGGAGCTGTTTAGCTTAGAGTAGGCGGGGGGGGGGGGAGTGTATAGCTTAAAGTAGAAGGATCAATTTTTCCCAGACAACCCCTTTAATCACGGGACCAATTTCTAGGCTTAGTAGTTGTGGTTACAATTCTAAATGTTATTTCTTACTGATGTGTTCAGCCATTTAGCTGTTGCTCTCCCTGAATTTTGATGTTGAGGCAAGGCAAGACTGTAATACAACTATGTCCATTAACTCTGACATGCTATATTTTATTGAGCTTTCACCAATAATTTGGTGCTTAATGCTTTCATTGTATATTTACTTGTCATTATTAATGGCTACATTTTACAGTGTAATGTGTCCAACAACATATTTCCTTTGTATTATGCACTCAATTTTCCATTAGTTTAACTATCTTTTAAAGCAGCAAAGTTTATTCAGATTACGTTAAACAATATAAATAATGAAGTCTTGGACTAAGGCATTCCAATAGGTTGGGCTGAAACCTAATTAGCAAAATGATATCTAATAAGGGAACAGAAACAAAGAAAAAGGGTGTATACAGCCATTACACCAAACAGTCATATTGTTATAATGCTTTTGAGCCTATATACAGGTAGAATAGTCACTTTGTCACTGTGATCAATGTTTCTTATATCATTAATATCTCCAAACTTTTCTCAGTTGCCTGAATGTAAATATCCAACAACCTATGCATTGAATACATGAATTGTACACTATTAATACTATATAGTATTTAATATTTTGATTGTGAAGCTGGACGTTGAGTACAGTTTTGCCGACTCATATGCCACCCAAAACTACTCTGACTCTGACTCCACAGACATGGTGGAACTATGTGCAGTGGGAGACAGTATATATACCATGTTTCCCCAAAAATAAGACAGTGTCTTATATTAAATTTTGGTTCTAAAGATATGCTATGTCTTATTTTCAGGTGATGTCTTATTTTAGTTTTGTGTGCTGCTTCCACCACTGTGCTATGCTGAGATGAGCTTGCTGCGCAAAGACTATGTGAAGAAAAACATTGCAGCCGGCTGAACGTTGTGTGCCGTGCTCTGTGTGCACAGGAAAGTCGTCTGCTGTGATACCGTACGTTGTATACACTGTTCCTGCTGCTATGGGATGAGCTGGGAGAGTGGATCCCCCACTGCATACAATGATTAGCATACAATGATTTGCACAGTGGGCAGCAGGAACAGTGGATTCAATGTATGGTAGCGGCATGCCTGTGCACACGGAACATCGCGCACAGTGTTCAGCCGGTTGCAATGTTTTCCTTCATACAATCTTTGCACAGAAAGATTATTATTATTGGGGATGTCTTACTTTTGGGGGGTGTCTTATATTAGGCAATTCAACAAAACCTCTGCTATGTCTTACTTTCGGGGGATTTTTGGGGAAACAGGGTAGGTACAATATGATAAGATGAGTTTGTAGAATCACTATATAAATGACAGCAACATAAGTTCTAAGCCTTTCATTCCTGCTACAGTGTACTTGGCTCATATACAGGTTGGCAGTACAGCTATAGACAAGTTCTGGCATTAGAGAAAAACTGTCAATTTCATATATCTGGATATCTGTGTCTTATTTATTAAAATATCGCAGGAACCATGGTGAATGTCTGCAATTCTAAAGATCATTTTAAAATAGGCACAGACTGACAAGTGGTTCATCTTATAAGACAATATAATGTCTTATTTGTGCTATTACCTGTGTTGGCGGTTGTGGATACCACTCATGGTTTACCACTAATAGCCGGGCTACACCTGAACTTGCCATTGTTTGACGTGCATTTAGTGGTAACTAATTGTGAACTATGGTCGATACCACCATAGATACAGTCATTTATTATATGTACTAAGGTGAAGAGACTTACTTTTACTTTCTGGGGATTTTATTAAATCAGCATTGCAGGATAATAGGCTAAACTGGATGGGCTTGTTAATTAATTATAAAATATTAATTATATATACTGTATATATTTAATATTTTTATTTTGGAGTTGGAGACATTACTGTTCATAAAAAAGATGCCAAAATGTAAAAGTAATAATAATAATAATTATTATTATTATTATTATTATTATTATTATTATTATTGTCATTGCTTGCGGTTTAAAAGTTCAATTTCATCACCAAGTTTTCAGGCATTACTTTACTGTCCAAACTGTAAAATTATGGAATATGCCTTTGTAGAATTTAGTTATGATGGAAAGTATGGCAAGTTTTGAAAGGGCTAAATATCTACCCTGTAAACCACAATATACAGGGCCACTGGTATTAATGGTGGATCTGTCCGATTTCCAGCAGGTGTCGAGAGGGAATGTTTTCCACTTAATGGTGCATTTGGTGTTTGCAATTAATAAAGTGGTTTTTGCCTTCCTCTAGATCAGTATGGGTTTATAGGCATAAAACTGTTGAACCTAGTGGACATTTGTATTTTTTAGCCAACTATGTAACCATGTATATTTATTTTCATTCCATAGGAGCTGGAGTGATTTATCAGAAGATCTGAGGCCGGCATGATCGCCACTGGAGGTCTGTTGAGGATCTCTGCCCGGAAACAGGATCCTCTCAGAACTAAAACCCAACCTCCAAAACGCAAGCGGAAAGCAAAAAAGAAGCGCAAGAATGATGTGGTGGTAGTGAAAGGAAAACTTAAACTTTGTTCTGTTTCTGGGTTAATTGCGCTATGTGGAATTTTAGTACTTCTTGTTGGAATTGCCATGGCTGTTATGGGATATTGGCCAAAAAGTCATTCAGTATATCATGGAGGTCTAGGGACGAATAAAGCCAAATTATCATCAGGGGATACAAATATAAGCAGTGCTAGTAGAAACCTATCCTGGAGCCATCACAACAGTCAAGGAGCTAATACCTTCAAAGTAAATGACACAAACTTAAGAAGCCGTCAGCAAAAAACATCTTCTGGATCTTCTGGTTTTCTTGCAGGTCTGTTTTCTGGATACTTACACTCGGATAATCTTAAAGTCTTTGGTCCTCTAATAATGGGCATTGGAATATTTCTATTTATTTGTGCAAATGCGGTTCTTCATGAAAACAGAGACAAGAAAACTAAGATTATTAACCTGAGGGATCTTTATTCTACAGTGATTGATGTCCACGGCATGAAATGCAAGGATGGAGCTCCGCTGAATGGCTTTGTAAATTATGTGCAATCACGGGGCATGGATGGAAAAGCTGGAGATCCTTTTGGAGCTGCTATGTTAGCCAAGAGCTCTTGGCATTCTGCTCTTGGTGGTACAATTTCATTTTCTCCTCCGAATCCTAGGGAAACAAGGACGTCTTCTCCAAAGGTACATCGTCATGCAGCAGAGGACTCCAACATGAATGAGGCAGTATACAGTATTTACAGGGAGAGGTCAAACTCTGCTTTACCATTTGACAGAATTTCTGGGAGGGGACATGACAATGATTCACTTGCAGGTTCACCGGATTTGAGGTGGGGTAGAAGCAGCACAAATTCCATTGTTGGCCATTCTCTTAGTGCATTTACATTGCCAATTGTGAAGTTAGATAGCTGTCTGTTGGAGAAGAAGGAAGAACCTGGGGAAGGTAAAAGTGCCAAAGAAGTACAGAAAGGAGAGATTGAATTAAGTTTGAAAAATTTTAGCCATGTAGACTTAAATTGGGAAATTCCCAAAACCCATAGAAAACTACCCTTAAGGCGCCAGAGCACAAGCTGTCTGCCAGACTTCAGGAGACCTATGTCACCTGGTCTATTGTCAGACTTAGGTAGCCAGTCTTTAAGTAGCACAGATTTAGACTGTAGCCTTCTGGTGAGAACCTCTCCATTTGGCAAAACAAAGACTGCAGTTCTTGTGGATTCTCTTACGACAGCACCATTAATAAGAAGAGATTCGCAGAGCTCAGGGTCTGACCAATCAAGCAATAAGGGCTATGTTCATCTGGAGGAGGCAGGAACCTCCTTTGAGTCTATAGACACCTCAGCCAATAAAACCCAGGAGGACTGTGAGGATTCCAAGACTATAGACATAGACATTCCCTTGGAAGATACCAGCACAGAACATGTAGTACATCTTCAGAAGCAGTACACTAATAAAGAGAAACTGTTGATGCTCTCCAGGTCTCATGCTAACTCTGAAGAGGATGATCTAGATAACACAAGTATTTAAGGCACAAATGAAATTATAGCAAAATCCACTCTGAGATTTATTCACACAAAGTTCCGGAATATGCTGTTTTACATGGAGCTTGCCAATATCCAAAGATCTGCAGTGTCAACAGTTGTCATACGTATTGATAACCGTCACAAACATCTGATTGTAACTGTATGTATGATTGAAACCAAACTGTATTAATAAACTTGGAAAAAGCCCATCTTAAGCTCTTAACATGAAATGAGATAGATTATTTTGATAATAGCTGTGCACTTCATTTTTGGCTATGGTAGATCTTTTTCCTGCTGATGGCATGTCAGTACTGTAATTGCTTGGTTATGGCAATTTAGTTTGGCTTACTCAAACGCTTAGGCAGCAAGTCTGTCTACCTACTGGATTAACTGAATTATTTTATTTTTGGAGAAGCTATTTTAGAAGTTTTATCATTGCTTTATTGACAGAAATATTCTCAAATACCTTTTAAAAGATGGACAAAGGACAGATTTAAATTGTTTTTGTGGGACTGTTAGATTTATTCAGATTTTTATTTTCGAAGATTTTGAACCTCCTGTAATACATTGTTATATTGGGTGTTATGGTTATAAATTACTGACAGCATTAATAATAATAATAAAATCAACTCTTTTAAGAAATGTTTACATTGAACTATATCACATGCACCAAAATGTATTTTTGTTAATTTCATGTTTTTATTTTTCTGAACCTCTTGCAGTATTTTAATAATGGCATGCAAACAATTGTGCTACAAGCAGACTTGAAATGCAGAGTATATAATAAATTAGAGATCTCTTTGCTAGCTACCATAGACTTTAATTTCTTTACATGGAAATTAAGTGAATTGCATGATAAAATGTATTTTTGCTACATTTCATATTTACTCAATGTAGATTTGCATCATTGGCCCATTTGTCAGAATGTCAGCCTTTTGATGTTTTCTATTATCAAGATCCTTTATAATAACAATAACAATAAAGCAAATAAAATAAATCATTTTATTACAACAATGTACAAAAGCGTTATTACAAAGAACACAGTTTGCTTTGCAAATGTTTGTCCTGCAGCGACATATTTATGTGAAATTCATTTCAAATGACATTTAGACTGGAGCTAAGATAACCGCTTTTATGGAAACAAATCTTCATTTTCTCAGTGATGCTTCTGGTTTATTCCAAGTAGACTCTACTATTTAACCAATACCTCAACTGATGTCCTTATTGTGTAATATTTAGGCTCTAATCACTTTGATGTTATGATGTTCCATTCTTTTTGGTTTCCAATGTTTTTGAAGGCTAGAATAGCACAGTAGGCAGATTATTATTGCTGTCCACAACTAAAGAAATTGCATAGATTCTATGATAGGTCAGCGGGATCCACCAATGTTTCTTAGTATCTACATGAAGAGGTATACATCATTGCAGTCATGGTTCCATTCAGGGGTGAAGTGATGGGAGTTGCTGCCAAATTGGCTGTGTAGCCCTTGCCTAACTTTTAGCTGCATCGCTGGCTATCTTGAATTACCCATTGGTACAATAAAGAAATTTTAGCGCTCTTGTGCCATCCATATAGGCAACAAATAGGTATATAGGTAATAGTGCACTAATAGTCTCCCCATACATATGTATTAATCTTTAATAGTTCTGCCACCCTCCATGTAATAGTGACCTCATACAGGTAAAAGTGCCACCCCACACAGAGTTAATAGTGACCTCTCCCCCACATGAGTAATAGTCCCCCATAGGAAGTAATGCTCCACCTAAAGGTCATAATCCCCCACATAGGTAACAGTGTCGCCCTACAGGTAATAGTACCGCACCCAAAGCCCCTACAGGTAATAGTGCCTTAACTGTTTTCCCCCCGCAGGTAATAGTACCTCTCATAGATAATAGTACCCTGATAGTGCTGTCCCACATAGATATATATTAGGGCCCCCAACAGATAAGTTTTTTTCCCCAATTAATAATAATAGCCCCCACCCTCTATCCAACATAGTGTCCAGGTTTATGCAATCCCTGGCTGTGTGTCTCTCCTATTATCTTCCCAGCTCTCTGGCTCCTTCTCTATGGTACTGCTAGTTCTGGGAACAAGAGCAGGAAACCAGGAGGACAATAGGAGAATGCACAACTGCACCAGTGTTGCATAGGAAGAGAAGGTAAGCATACAATTCAATAGACAAATAGTTTGTTAAGGCGCCTGGTCAGAAGTGCGCCTTCTGTGATTCCACTGGTTAGGTTAAGAACAAAAACCATGACAGTAATGTGAAAATAAATAACATTTTATTTACAGTAATGTTTTGATGTATATATTCTATGAGAAGATTACCATGCTAGAAAACCATTTTTTAAATTAAAATTTGTATGGTCTTCTTCAAGAGGTTTCACTGTATCCTCATACAATGCAATGAATTTATCAGAGGTTCTTATCAAAACTATTGTATTGTACTTCTATATGTGTTTGTTATGTCAGCATTAGCACTAGACTGCAGGTGGTGAACTATATACGTTACATGGTAAACCACCAGTAAATAGAGATTGTGCTCATAAATAAATCTGAAGCCTGTGGTGAGATGAATGCCTTCTTCATTAAAATGGATCTGCTTGGAAGTGGAGAGAATGAAGGAGTCACAATGAACTTGTTTCTTTAAGAAATGGAGAGTGTTTGCTGTTGGCCTCTTATCTGACAAAGAGGCAATTGGTGACACCTTTTCTGTCTACTTCTTGGTATCTCAGCTCATGGCTGATGGGAACGTTGGGAAGGTTGGAGGTGCCAGCACTGTCCAGCTGATCTTATTTTATGCTGACTAGTACTGTGACTAGAAAAGGAATATGGACTGTAATATGTGTTGTATGGGGACACAAAAAGTGGTATGGAAGAAATTTGGGGTTTATAATGTTACCTTTTCAAATCTTAGATCTTCTATTCTAAGGATGTATCTGATA
Organism: Leptodactylus fuscus; assembly: GCF_031893055.1. Lineage (NCBI taxonomy): Eukaryota > Metazoa > Chordata > Amphibia > Anura > Leptodactylidae > Leptodactylus > Leptodactylus fuscus. The sequence goes on along the minus strand of NC_134268.1, from coordinate 72,700,022 downwards.
TGTTACTATAGCCTGGTATGAACTCAATGATTTTTATATGGACAGATATCAAGATGTTCATTAACGTAATGGCATTAAAAATATTGTGCCATACGGCTAATAGTAACACTGAATGAATACATTGGCTACATAGTTTATAAGTTTGGTGTATGAGGGAGAGCACATCTGACATCCCCCCCCATGTCCAGTGTATCTTTCAGTTCCTCCAGTAGGTGAATGGCACAACAATCTTTTGCTACTTGAAGTACAGACCTGAAATATGATGTCCTTACTTAGGGCTGGATATTAAAGGGGCTATCCACTACCTAAAAGTAATATCCTATATTGTTTAAGCTGACAAACCCACTTTTGGATTATAGGTAGGAAGCATGAGAACTTCCAAGAAATAAGAAATAAAGGATAAACATTGATATCTTCTAATGTCATACACCAACTATTGTATGGGAAAAATATGCAAATCTGTTTTTCCAAGATGTAAATAGGAAAACAGTGCCTCTAGGGGTAGCCCTCTTAAACATCACGCATGACTTTTTCAACAAGCCTATTGCTATGATGCGAGGATTTGCCAAACCAGAAAACCTATTCCAAAAGTAAAAGAATCCCAGATGTGGACAGCGCTGTTTCAATCTGGTTGGATCTCTTCAGCACAGCGTAGGGAAAACTGATTTGGCACAGATGAGAGACTTCTAGACCAGGTTCTGGGGATAATATCACTCCTTAAAGAGAGAGCACCTTTACAGGCGTATGGAGTCCATACTCCATACACTTGTAAAGGTGCTCTCTCTTTAAAGAGTGATATTATCCCCAGAACCAACTATTGTATGTCATTCATTTTATAGGACTTCCCCATCACGTTTGTTGGCAAAAATGTAGGCATTACAATAAACATATAGTATTGCAGACAAAATTGCTTGTCTGGCTTTTGTAAAATGGAGTGATTTTTTTATTTTATTTTTTTCTTACCAGAAACAGTGCTACTTTCAAATATGGACAGTGGTTTATGGTGTCTAAGTTGCAATATCAGACACAACACATTGGCAAAAGTAACAATGTTCCAGAAGGAAAATAGCCCTTTTTATCTAATCTCATGTGTTCGTATACTCCATTTTGCCATGTTGCTTTACCATGATTATTGCAAAATTGTGACCAAACATGTTGTGATTTTACAAGCTGTCTTGTGCATTTGGTGAAGAAACATATGAATCGTACAAGACAGCTCGTACAGTATTTCAAACAACAGAGCTAAAAAGTTTGCTCACATAGATGCTTCCAATGAAGGAATATAAATCCAGCTTGGAATACTGTAAAACAACATATAAATTCATACTTACTTCAGTAATCTCCCACCACGCCAACACTGCCCAGTCACTGCCTCACAATCCAGAACTGATGTCAACACAGGACATGTAACCACTGCACCAACCATAGTCCGCAGTAGTGACTCACTACAGCCAGTGATGGATTGCAGCAGATAGATGGCCCAGGTCTACATATCATTGATAGTCCAGAAAGAAGAAGTAATGGCCACAACATTGGAACCACTGACGGATCTGCAAGTTGAGTCCAGCTGTTTATTTTGCAGCTTTCTAAACTGGTTTGGATAGAATTTACTCTTTCTGGAATGCCTCTCTAATTGAAAAGATACCTAAACTTACACCAAAAAAAATTAATATATTTATTTCTGATTGTAGGAAACACTTGTGTAATATCTGAGAGTCTGGCTGCAATGGGTATACCTACCTTACAACCACAGTTTTGGCATGGACAGATTTATGTCCTCAGTAACCAGCATGGGAATGATTGCTACAGGACAGCCCTTGAGGTCATGGATGAGGAGGCCTTTCATGACAAATCTGGATTATACCATATATTTGTGGAAAAAAATAGGAGAGCTTGTTTGATAAACCATCTTCAATGTTATTTTCATGTTCTAAGGGCCCCAGTTTTTAGCTACTCTGATCTATACCTGGAGAAAAGAGACATTAACCATTGCTGTGCTACAGTATCTCCAAGTATCACATGGATCAGATAATACAGTATAAATTTAATTGTAAGGTTGAATTCCTTTCTAAAGTTCCTTTAAACTTGCATATCCTTCAGGCATGTTTGTTTTCTAGAAAGTTCAATGGTTGCTATTAAAATTGTATCTTTATAAATATAGTTTATTGCAGTGGATTAGTTTCTGCAGGTGATATCAATTTTATTTTCCATCTATTATTATGTAATTCTATTTCCTGATTCTTGAGCGTATATTCTACCCCAAACTCCCTGCTGGAGTAAGTATATGTCTCAAATTAATTCCTTCCATGAGTTCCAGGCCCTTAGCTGTAGACTTGAAAATAAAGTACTTAGAAGAAAACATTTCACAGTGTTAATCTTCAGCACTGAATAACTAATAAAAAGCTGAGTAGGTTTTTAATACTTTACTGTACTTAGAATGACTTTCTTAAAAATGTTTTCTGAGTCTTAACTATTGATGGCTTATTTTTACATTTGGCTTGCAGTCTTTTCATCAGTGGGGTTCTGGCCCCTGCGACCCCACCATTCAGTGCAATGAACCTTTTCCTTCATCTGATAGGTAGCTTTGCCTGTTATGTCGGTCAATCCCTTTTAGGATAAGAGCACTTGTTTTCTAAACCACTCCTGGGTTCAAAACTTCATTACAAATGCAGACCTATCCTGTTCACATGAGACTGATATGATGCAGATTTTCTAGGACATCTCCTCCAGTTTGCAGCTTCTGTATGTAAATTCCACAATGTGTCAGTGCCCTGGGGACAAACCTTTACATTTCTACGGGTTCAACAAACTGCATAAATGAATATTACAGTGTATGTAAATTAAGAATAATGTCATTTCTGGCCATTATATGACTTACAACAATTTTTAGCAATGTCTCCCTCTGCGCCCTGTTTAATGAATATTGTTAAGGTTGAGCCGATCTTGACTTTTTAGGATCTTGACTCTCGATCCCAATTCCGATCCCAATGCAAGTCAATGGGATTTTTTTTACTAATCGGAGATTGGATTTTAAAAACAATCGTATTCACTATACAGCATGGAATCTAACAATTGAACGCTTTAATTGTTAAAAAAAAATCACTACACAGTGTGGATTCTAATCCCTAAGTAGCCAGAGGATTTATTTTTTTTTAATCCTCTGGCTACTTAGTCCCCCCTGGTGTCCACTTACCTGCAGAGATGGCTGGTCCAGTGCCCAGTGTTCTCGTTCTTCTTTGCCTCGCTGCCCCCTGCCTTCCAGGTTAGGAGAGTGTGGGTGGGTTAGGAGAGTATGGGCGGGTACTGGGATGGGAGATTTCACGTCTCCCCGCCCTGTACCCACCCACACTCTAAGTCACAAGCCCCGCCTTTTTCCTAGCTCTTTAACACTAACCTGGGAGGCGGGGGCAGCAAGGCGAAGAAGAACGAGAACACCGGGCATGGGACCAACCATCTCTGCAAGTAAGTAGCTACTAGAGATGTTAGCTAGTCTCCCATTAGAATGAATGGACGCAGCCGGCGCGCATGGGGTTAAGGCTGTGTGCCGGCTGCTTCCATTCATTCCTATGGAACCGCAGCGGAGCCTTCACACTGAGTATACACTCAGAATGAGCGGAGCATATACTCAGTGTGAAGGCTAACATTGTTAGCTTTTCCCACAATGCTTGGCCTGTAGCAAAACGTGGGAAATAATCACCAATCTCGATCCCACCTAAAAAGATCGTGTTCAGAATTCTGATTGCGATCGTGAAATTTTCTCGATCGCCTATCAGAATCCGATCTTTTCCGAACACGATCGCTCAATCCTACCTATTGTCTATTGAGCTGCTAAGTGGAGACTAGCTACCATGATGTCTACTATACATTGTACACTGAAAGTTAAAAAGAATATGTCTATGTAACCCTGTCTCAGTATCAGCAGGATCATATAAGACATTATCGAGAAGCAGTGACCTGTATTGATGTAAATAAACCCTTGGAGTGATGTACAAGGCTTAGCTTTCTGAAGCTGTGAATCTCTCTGCTCACTCGCTAAACTTTTACTGTGAGCTATAATATTAAACCTCTCATCTTGTGGAATTCAGAAGATTAATTTCAGATTGAAAGTCACTTTAGGAGGAAGATTGGAGAAAGAAGGGTTACTAGAAAATTTCTTAGATTTTGCTTGTACCACTGATTTATGCAAAGCTGGCTGAAAAGTTAATGACTATTTATGATTTTCCATGCACATCCAAATTAACATCTCTACTGGCTTCATTGTACCAGGGTGCAGTGACTATATGAGGTCACATGACAACTACTAGGCATTTGGATTATTGCCCTTGGAATACAGAAAAACACAGAGAAGCAAATAACTATCAATTTTCACTGTGGATGTATATGGAGAAAAAAAGCTGAAAACCAAACAAAGTAAAAAAATAAATAAAGTATATGGAAACTTTTTAACATGTCTATTTTTACTGGAGAAATGTAGCAAACAGTGTAGATGCTTTAAGCTACCCCCTGAAGGAAATAGAGATTTATTTATTCCCACTGTTCAGCTATCCAGCTTAGATGTATTGTACTTGACACGCTATATGTGGAACATTTTCTCAAAATGACTATTGAAGGGTTCCCTCTGGGTAGTATTGTTGTGTTACTTTGCAAATAATACAGTACAGAAATATAGTGAGGTTAATTGAGTTGTAAATAAATGTTTACTTCTTAAAAACTGTATTGTTATTATTATTATTTATTTGTATAGCATCATTAATTCCATAGTGCTGTACATTATTATATTCTTAATTCCATAGTGCTGTACATTATTATATTCTTAATTCCGTAGCACTGTACATTATTATATTATTAATTCCATAGTGCTGTACATTATTATATTATTAATTCCATAGTGCTGTACATCATTATATTATTAATTCCATAGTGCTGTACATTATTATATTATTAATTCCATAGCCATGTACATTATTATATTATTAATTCCATAGAGCTGTACATTATATTATTAATTTCATAGCACTGTACATTATATTATTAATTCCATAGCACTGTACATTATAATATTAATTTCATAGCACTGTACATTATATTATTAATTCCATAGCACTGTACATTATATTATTAATTCCATAGTACTGTACATTATTATATTATTAATTCCATAGCACTGTACATTATTATATTATTAATTCCATAGCCCTGTACATTATTATATTATTAATTCCATAGAGCTGTACATTATTATATTATTAATTTCATAGCACTGTACATTATATTATTAATTCCATAGCGCTGTACATTATTATATTATTAATTCCATAGAGCTGTACATTATTATATTATTAATTTCATAGCACTGTACATTATTATATTATTAATTCTATAGCACTGTACATTATATTATTAATTCCATAGCATTGTACATTATTATATTAATTCCATAGCACTGTACATTATTATATTATTAATTCCATAGTGCTGTACATTATTATATTAATTCCATAGCACTGTACATTGTTATATTATTAATTCCATGGTGTTGTTCAGATGGTGATGTGGTGACAGTAGTGTTATTACAGGTTGTAGGTCTTCCTGAATAGGTGAGTCTTCAGGGCCTTCTTGAAGCCTGTGATTGTGGGGGTCAGTCTAATGTGTCTTGGTAATGAATTCCAGAGTATGGGGGATGCACAGGAGAAATCTTGGAGACGGTTGTGTGAAGAGTGGATAAGAGCAGAGCGGAGTAGAAGGTCTTCGGAGGATCTGTTGGCAGATAGTGAGAGATTAGGTTGGAGATATATGGAGGGGACAGGTTATGGATAGCTTTGTATGTCAGTGTTAGTATTTTGAACTCTATTCGCTGGGCAACGGGTAGCCAGTGAAGGGATTGAAAGAGAGGAGCAGCCAATGAAGAATGGGGGAGAGGTGTATTAAGCAAACAGTACAGTTTTGGGTGGACTGGAGGGGGCCAGATTATTCGCTGGGAGACCATGGAGAAGGGTGGTATAGTAGTCTAAGCGGGAGATTATGAGAGCATGGGCTAGCATTTTTTGTAGTTTCAGGGGTGAGGAAGCCGCGGATTCGGTGGATGTTCTTGAGTTGGTGGCAGGAGGTGTCGAGGGTTTGAACATGCGATTTGAAAGATAAGTTAGAGTCCAGGGTTATCCCAAGGCAACATACCCGTGGGACAGGAGTAAGCATGGCTCCATTAACTTTGATAGATGGGTCAGGTAGAGGGGCTGTGGGAGGTGGGGCGAAGATGATGAACTCTGTTTTCTCCATGTTGAGTTTGAGAAAGCGGGAGGAGAAAAAGGAGGCTACGAATGCTAGAAACTTTGGAACTCTGAACAACAGCAAGGTAATGTCTGGTCCAGAGAGATATATTTGAGTGTCATCAGTATAGCAATGGTATGGAAAACCGTATTTTCTATATTTGCAAGCAAAACACCCACCTACAAGTGTCAGAATTTCACAAAGCTCTGTATACCATACTTTTGTGTCCATCCCAAAAAACAGACAGAAACAGATCAGTTGATGTCTATGTAAATGGATAGCCATCCCTTTGCATCTGTTTGTGTCTGTTTTTTGCATCTGTTTTTTTCCATCTGTTAAACAGATGTAGAAAACATGATCTGAATAGAATCTTATCATATTGCAATGAACTTGGATTTATATGACCAGTTCACCATATTTCTACTTATCAGTCATCATAAAATAGTCTACATGCCATTACTGTTTCTATTGGAGGTTAATGTGGGGGACAAATTCGAGGAAGTATCCTCTGGATTTCCTGAGCAGTCCATAACACTATTTGGAACAATTTTTATGTAAAATCAGAAAAATACTGAAAACACCACCTAAATTTAGCCCTAAGCCAGTAATCAAAGCAGGATTGTTTTTGTACATACTTTTGTATAAATCTATTAGAGTAAAATATTTTTAAAAATTCTTGTAATCTTCAGTGTAAAAATGGCAACCAAATGTCTATTAGGCTGAAGGCCGCATTTTAAAGTACCTCCAAAGTCAATGGGATTCTGCCTAATCCCATCCACGCATTACAGAAAAAAAAAAAAAAAAAACTGCAGCGGAAAAGCTTCAGAATGTCGATTTTGCCTGCAGAAATATTGGCGTTTTTATATATATATATATATATATATATATATATATATATATATATATATATATATATTAGGGGCAGAAAGTCCACAGAGGAAAACTCTGCAAAAATGTAATGAAAAATATAGTACTGTGGCAGAAATGCATTGCTTTTTTTTTCCGCAGTGTTTTTAATTGCACTTTTGCAGAGTTTTCCTCAGTGGACTTCCTGCCCCTATTATACCTATATGGAAACGCCAGTGTTTCTGCAGGTAAATTCGATATTATGTTGCGTTTTCTTGCTGCCTTTCATTACGATGGGCTTTTGTCTTAAAAGTGTTTGTAACAATTTGAATCTGCTGGCTGACAATAAGGTCCCTCCATGTGAAACTTTCCACTAGATTAACATTCTAGGATATAAATGTCAGCCATTCATCTTTTTCTGTAATTGAGCCGAGATCAGTTCATTGCACAGTAAACGAGGAATGGCAAATATGAAATTTTATTCTATTACATAGATTTATCTTATACTATAGAGTGATGGAAAGTGAAAACTATTAGAATATGTGTATTAACCTTTTAGGATATGGCCTAGTTTGGCATTTAAGAACACATAGTCTTTCGAGACTCGAAGAAGTTCATCCTTAAGTACTGTACATTTATGGTTCTGGCCAGGAAGAGGTTAAAAACAACATTCCACCATGGCACCCTTACTTAAAGGGATCCTATCATTGGATACCCTTTTTTCTGACTAATACGTAGGAATAGCTATACTTCTTCTACTTTAGATGTCTTCTCTGCGCCACCATTTAGTAGAAATGAGTTCTCTCACAGCACTGGGGGCGGTCCCCAGCACTCAAACAGCACTAGGGGCATCCCCAATGCTGCAAGAGAAATCTCCAGCGACTCCTCCATCTTCTTCTAGAACAGCCTCTCCCTGTGTCTTCTTCCGTCCTGGGCATCAATCTTCTAGGCCTCGGGCAGAGCTGACTGCACATGCCAGCAGCCACACGAAAATGGCTGCTTACTCAGTAAGCTGTGTAAGAGGCCATTTTCTTGGGGCCGCTTACATAGCTTACTGAGTAAGCGGCCATTTTCTTGTGGCCGCTGGCATGTGCAGTCACCTCTGCCCGAGGTCTAGAAGATTGAAACCCAGGACAGAAGAAGACACAGAGAGAGGACATTCCAGAAGAAGACAGAGGCGTCGCTGGAGATTTCTCTTGCAGCATTGGGGATGACCCCAGTGCTGTTTGAGCATTGGGGACAGCCCCCAGTGCTGTGAGAGGAGACATCTAAAAGGTAGGAGAAGTATAGCCTTTCTTAAGACTATTCCTACGTGTTAGTCAGAAAAAAGGGTATCCAATGATAGGATCACTTTAATTCTAAATCAATCTGTGGACCTCATCAGTGTATACTGTATACTTTGTTGTGCTACAAATCCCATGATGCATCAGCATAGTATCACTTGAGCAACAGAAATCAAAACCAGTACTGTCAACCCTGTGGGAGTACAATGTGATTATCTTTCCCTTAATAATCTTCTAAGGAAGCTGAAAGATTACAAGTATAGAGCCAGGGAGGCTGGACTGTGGTTTTTAATCCAGTTTAATGCCAGGGGTTTAATGCTAGTATCTATGACAGCAGTCTGTGGGGAACAGTTCGTGAAATGACATCATACAGGAAGGTCTACACACAGTAACTCAAGTACAAAAAAACATGTCACTAAAACCATATTCACACATTTGCTATGTAATAGCCGCAATGTGGTAGATCTGATACCTAGTGAACAATAAAATTACCTTTTAAAGAAACGTTGGCTAAATAGCTTTCTTTAAAAAATTCCTTTCTATATTACAAAAGGCATACTCTACAGGGTCTTTATTATTAATGAGTTGCATAAAACAGATTTTCTAGGTCTTAGGGATTTCTTGGCTGGGTGATCCCACTGGGGATCCATGTATTGGCAAGTGCAGACAGTATGGAAGGACATTCTCCAAGAAGCTTTTCCATGACTTTAGACGTTAAGCCATATAGTCCTGTCTGCCACATAGGATGACCCCAGTAATATATATCACATACAAGTTGTGGCTCTATTACAATGGTTTAATACACCTAAAATGATGAGAGGTCGTTGCTTGTCTCAAGATATAATATGTGAAACTGCAGAACAAGCTATCCAATGCAAAATAAGAAACATCCTTAATTTCAAGAAAAACACAAGGCATTACACAGAATTGTACAATACAACTCATGTCAGGGTAATAGAGGGCCTAAGTACCATTGCATAATATGCCAGTCAGCTATATTCCTAGATACAAGGACTTGGAGTGTATACAATACTGCTTGGCTGACTTAGCCCCTTACACAAAACACATAACTAATTTTCCTTACAGTAACTATCTTTCCATCTGTGTAACCCTGAAGCACGGGCCATGTTTACGTCTCTTCTGCGCCTTCTTCAGACTTTCTGACTCTGGTATTGTCAAGATAATTATTTTTGTCATACTTACAGTTCAGTGGATCTCACAAGGTGATATATCGACTTACTATTATTTTTCCTTCACTATTTTTTACTTTTTTTTTTTTACAAAACTATGTTTAGCTGGCACCAGAAAATATGAAACAACATAGTGACTTTTATTTAAGGAATATGGATTTTATGACCTATCCTTAGAATGAGTAATACATAACAGAATATTGGGGCCGAACAGCGGTCCCTGCACCATTCAGCTGTACGGGGACACTTCAACAAACAAACCCAACTGTTTCTGGTCCTGTATTGTGTACAGTACAGGTGACAGAAATGGCCCCATACAGCTGATCAGTGCAGGGACCATTGAGTGGCCCCATGATCAAATATTTATAACCTATGCTAAGAATAAGCCATAAAATCCATATTCTTGGACAAAACATTTAAATACTAGGGGCCTACTATGTGATCTGTGGTCCAAGGTAGCCCTCCCAAATATCTATTGGAATGGTGTGATCCTGTGTATTTGTACTTGACATGCAGTCATACTTATATTCGTCCTCTACTTCTTACTAGCTTACTGAATATACGTTACAAATACTGGAGGTCAGAGAGTAAGGAAGTATAGCTGTGGGTATAGACTACACAATTTTTTGCAGTCTGTAACCATAGAGACACATAGCTCCATGGTCATCAAGCCATTGAGTACTGCTTACAGAGATGTGTTTCAGGTTACAGTTAAGTAACAAGTTATACACCTTACAGAAACTGGAACATTTGTACAGTTTTGATGATGCATTTTATAGTTGTGTTGCCTGTCGTCTTCAGGACTCTTCTGGCCGCCTCTGTGATGTCACGGGACCCATCATGACATTGTCACATAACATGTGAACACTGAGGTCCAATCATAGGCCTTAGTGGTGACCCTGGGGCCATGAGATCACAGGAGAGGCTGGAAGAGAACATTAGATGCCAGGGGAATGCACACCGAATGCCATAAGGAAACCCAGGAGAGGTGAGAGAACGTATTAGTGTTTATTATATTTCTACACCTCCTCTGGGACTCTGTTTAATTTACTCTTGGGTTTGAAGACACTACAGAGTACAATATTAGCACTTCTAGTATGTAGTGAGGCATCGCATCTGGTGCCTGAATCTTGTGAATATTTGAAAAACAAATCTCCCAAGTCTGGCCTTATAAGTATTATAAAGTATTATAGCACATTAACTCCTATGGCTATTTTTAGCCTTCAAAACACAACGTATTTTCCCCTCTTTGCATTCAGAGCTGAAATGTTTGGACTTCTTTACTGTGTGATCTCTTGATTTTTGCTTTTACGGTAATAATAATTTTATATATATCTGTACAGTCTCCCCCTCTCCTTCTGTCTCTACCCCCTTCCCCCATAGATTGTAAGCCCTCACGGGCAGGGCCCTCTATCCCACTGTGCCAGTCGGTCACTGTTAGTATTATATCTACCTGTATATTCTGTGTATTGTATGTAACCCCCAAATGTAAAGCACCATGGAATTAATGGTGCTATGTAAATAAATAATAATATAATTTTTTATTTCCTTCCATAAAGAATATATATTTTTTGTTCCGAGTTTATATAAAAATAATATTTCATATAAAAAAATTGTAATATATATATATATATATATATATATATATATATATATATATATATATATATATTACAACATTTACGCAATACAACCTATAGCATTTATACCTTTTTTTTCACCAGGACATATTTTCTTTTTGTAACCGCTGTTATTGAACTCTATGTATTTATCTTTTTATTATAATACAATGCAGCACAGCTGGTGCATGTTAAATGTATCGTGTCAAGTTGCAGGAAGGTGTATAGAAATATTCATCATTATAGAGGACCTTTCACCATCTGCGGCACGCCGGCACATGCGGATTAATACACCGCTAGAAAGCAGACAGCGTTGCTGTTCTGTGCACCCGGTGAAGAGCTATCGGTGCTGGTACCCTAGCTCTTCACTGTCAGAAGGGCGTTTCTGACAGTCAGTCAGGAACGCCCTTCCTCACAGTAGCGTCTATAGCGCTATACTGTGAGAGGGCGCATTGCTTACCACCCAGCGATGAGGAACGCCCACCCAATACTCGTCTATGGACGAGTACTATAAAGAGGGGAGGGAGGCATTTCTCACCACTCTCACAATACAGCGCAATAGACGCTGCTGTGAGTGAGGGCGTTCCTAACTGACTGTACGGTACAAGCACCAATAGCTCTTCACCTCGGGCACAGATTGTGAAAGTCGATAGTGCGCTGAATTCAGCGTGCTGTTGGCTTTCTAGCGGTATATAAAACCACATGTGCCCCAGGAGGTGAAAGGTCCTCTTTAAAAAGTAAAAAAAAAACACAATATTCTATGAACTAATTGTTGTAATGTTTGTATCACCAGAATAAATTAATTTTTTTAATTAATTAAATTAATTAATTCCTTAAAAAAATAGCATCTCTACAAGGTCAATCAAACTGCTCATGGGTATGTCTCTTTAAATCACATCTATACAATGATGATCACCTTGTTCCCTCCTTCCAGTGTAAATTCACATAATGTAGATTTGGCAAGAATTTTCAGGGCAGATTTTGTACGGAAACTCTGCAACAATTGGATGTTATCATAGATCACAATTCTGCTGAGTGTCTTATTGTTCAGGTTCTAACTGTGTGTTGTCCCAGATTTCATGATTCTAAAATATGTTATTATTTTGTTTTTCTAAATCTCCCACTTGTACCCCGCAATGTATCCTGCTTTTACATCAGGTTTAGTGCTGTTTTTTTTCTTCTTAGTATGTATGTGGCAACAAGAAGAGAATCATGATAGTAGTAAAGCATAGGATAAGAACGGTCTATTCTGGGATTATCATGGACTGTGTTGTCAGGGATCAAGGGTTTCTGTATTTCTCTTCCTAAGAAGTATTGCTTCCTTTCAAAACCCCAATTAATGCATATATAGTTGGATCTCCTTTGACATCTTATAATATAAATGCATGTTTATGCAGATAATGGTCTTTGTTATCTACAGGTTTGTTTTATTCTGCAAGTGATCAAAATCTAAAAAATAACGAAAAAATAAAATTAGGAAAAAAAACCAATACTGCCTTAGGCTAAGGCCCAGCATAGTGGGCCACAGGAAAAAATAAAAATAAAAAACTGTGGGAAAAATCATGGGGGAAATGCATTGCGGGGTTTCCCACAGTGGTTTTCACAGAAAAACCACAGAGGTTTCCTCTATTTCAATTATTTATACCTATTGGGAAACCACCAATGTTTCCATAGGTATAATTGACTTGCTGTGATTTCCAAAGCCGTGTGTCCGCTGCGCCTATTTATCTGCAATGTGTGGATGGGATTCACTAGAATCACTTAGAAGAGACAGCGGTAAAATACAGCGGTGTTACGCCAAATTGGTTCCCCAGCTTTAAAGTTGCCATAGAATGCTAGTAAATCCTGAGTAACAGCCATACAACCACTAAATACAATAATGTTAAAAATCATGGAATGAATAAGAAAGGGTGTCCCTAAGTATATCATGAACATCATAAACATTTTGCATCCTCCCCATCCGGCAACATAAAAATTGTGGACTGTCAAAATTTTATGGACAATTTGAGGAGCTATTTTATGTAAATTGGGTCTAATGGTTAGTAAAATTATTAAATATTCATTACCAACAACAGCACTATTTTTTGGACTAAAAATGTAACAATGATTCTTCTATGTCTCACAATTTTCTGTCATTCTATTTTAAAGGAAGTCATGCACAGAGGAGAATTTATTTTCTGTATTATGGTACATTGCACCCTATGGACCACATTTACTGCAGGCCTAGGCATTCTACAAATGGGGCAGATTTATGGTTGATGCAGGATGACAAATCTGGTGGATCTTTAGACCATCTCGGCATGTCATTTATGTATTATTCGGCATTTTTTGAGCCAACATTTCAAAATTTTACACCAAAAGTGTGGGGCAGAAGGGGAGCACATTGTCACATCATGTCACAAGTCATGCCCTTGTTTATCTAAGCCATGCCTATGTCAGACAAAAATGGTCTAAGACTAGATGCACAAAATTGAGCCTGTGTTGGGGGAGTAGGGTCTTCGTTGATGAATGGTAGAATCTCCTAAATTTTGCACTTTACTTTTGTCAAGACCAAACTGATTGTAGCATTAAAGGGGCTCTATCAGCAAAATTATGCTGTATGAGCCCCACATATGCGTGCATAGCCTAAAAGCTATTCAGGCACCAGTAATGTTATTTTAACCCCCCCTCCCCATTTTAAAATAAAACCATAAAAACATATGTGCAAATTATACTTATCGTGCACGGTGGGCGGTCAAGCATGGTCCTATGTCATCTTCTGGCATGCCTTCCTCTTCTTTCAGCGACGCCCTCCGGTCCCGGCTCTTCCCCAGCTTCATCATCCTCTTCTTCCTGAGAGATTGGTTCAAATCCGGCATGAATAGCCCCAGCGCCATTTTTCTCAATGGCAGTATGCACGCATCCTTGAGGCAAGCGATACTGCACACGCGCCGGATTTGAACCAATCCCACCGGAAGAAGAGGACGATGAAGTCAGGGAAGAGCCAGGACCAGAGGACGTCACTGAAAGAAGAAGAAAGAAGAGGAAGGTGTGCCAGAAGATGACGTCGGACCGTGCATGACCGGCCACCGTGCACGATAAGTATAATTTGCATATATGTTTTTATGGTTTTATTTTAAAATGGGGGGGTTTAGAATAACATTAGCGGTGCCTGAATAACCTTTTTAAAGGCTATTCACGCATATGTGGGGCTCATACTGCATAATTTTGCTGATATCCCTTTAAAGGGATTCTATCATTAGAATCTCATTTTTAACTAAGCCCATGTCAGGATAGTCTTAAGAAAGGGTATTCTTCCCCTACCTTTAAAATTCTTCTCCGCGCCACCATTGGGAAAATTTCCCAGTTTTTGTCATTATGCTAATGAGTCTCCAGACAGCACAGGGGGCATTCCCCTATGCTCATATAGCACTGGGTGTGTCCCCTGTGCTGCTTGAAAACTCCATCTTCTTCTCCGCCTCTTCTCTTACGTCACCGTCACCAAACAGGAGAGGCCACACTAAAATGGACAACGGACATGTGCAGTTGGCACTTTTGGATGAAGACGTGATGGTGATGCGAGAGAAGAAGTGGAGGTGGATTAGATGATGGAGGCATCGCTGGAGAGCTTTCAAGCAGCACAGGGGATGTCTGGAGACTGATTAGTATAATGACAAAAACCGGGATATCTACCAAATGGTGGCATAGAGGAGAATTCTAAAGGTCAATAAAGAATAGCCTTTCTTAAAGGGGCTCTATCATTGGGAAAAGTCATTTTTAACTAAGCACATACTTGCATAGCCTTTAGAAAGGCTATTCCACATATACCTTTTGCATGTAAATCCCCTCAGTAGTTTTTGAATGAGACCATTATTATTCATATGCTAATTAGCTTCCACCGTGCACTCCAGAAGTCTCACTGTGCACTCCAGAAGTCTCACTGTGCATCCCCTGCTATTCTCTCGCACACATAGCAGAGAAGTACAGACGGTGCTCACAGTCACTTGCAGGGCACGGAGAAGGCTAATTTACATGTGAATAAATACGGGCTCATTCAAAAGCTACTGAGGCGATTTACATACAAAAGGTATGTCTGAAATAGCCTTTTTAAACGCTATCCAACTATGTGCTTAGCTAAAAATGACTTTATCCAATGATAGAGCCCCTTTAAGGCTATTCCAATGTGGGCTTAGTTAAAAACGGGATTCTAATGATAGAATCCCTTTAAAGTTCAGTCTAACATCATAGCGGTATATATGGACAGTTTGAAAGACGGTGGCAGCTTTAGTGATCACGTCGTTTCGCTGTTTAGATTAGACCTATATGTATGATTTGACGTTCATTCATAATCGCATATCAATCATGTACCATAGAAATCATCTACACAGACTGATTATGGCATTACACAGCTCACTTGCCTGTGATATTTCAGTGCTATGGAAATGTATATATTACTTTGCAAATGAGGTTTATTCAATACCAGATTCCCTCAAGTTATTTACTAATGTTTACATTTTAGCTGAAAGCAAGTAATAAAATGTGGGATTTATTAGAATGCGTTGAAATGTTCCGAACATTCCATGTTAATCCGATGCAATAGATTTTTTTTTTTTTTGCTAAATAAATTTGATCTTTAAAATGAACCTACAAGCGCCATAGGCGATGTATGTGTTTTCATAAATGGTTCATGGACACTGCTATAACAGTTCATTTGATGTCATTATATCTGATAACATGACATTCACGTGTATTTATGTCTCAAACGCATTGAACCCTGTTTGAATGTATTTTGAGGCATAGGTATAATGGGTGCACACATGGACTCCTCTGCACCCTAAGAGGAAACAGGTAGAGATGAGCGAACACTGTTCGATCGAATACGTATTCGATCGAATATCAGGCCGTTAGAGGTATTCGACTACAATCGAATACCACGAGGCAAACGCAGTAAAAATTCATATCCCCTCCCACCTTCCCTGGCGCGTTTTTTGCACCAATAACTGCACAGGGGAGGTGGGACAGGAACTACGACAACGGAGGCATAAAAAAAAAATCGGAAAAAGGAATTGGCAGCCGAAATCAGGTGACCTCCACTTTAAACGAATGGTAAATTTAACATTCGATTAATTTGAGACTGTGAACTATGTGACTGTGAGACAGGGATAGATGTACTGGCAGGGTTAGCTAGGGATTACCTTTATTTAGGGGGCAATCTTACTCACCCAGCTCTTTGGGGCTCTATCTGGTCGGGATCCCTGTCTGCTTGCGATATGCGCGAGCTGTCTTTTTCCCATAGGAATGCATTGACCAGCGTTGATTGGCCGAATGCCATACAGAATACAGCATTCAATCAACGGCCAATCAATGCTGGTTCTGCCGGAGGAGGCGGAGTCTAAGAGCCGTCCACAACAGTTTCCATTGTGGCCTGATCTCAGATGTAGCAGTGCTGACACAGCTCTGCTACACGGAGAAGCAGCCGAGCTCAGCACACACAGAGATGCAGCAGAGCTGAGTGTGCAGCAGGGTTCAATGCACACTCAGCACTGCAGAGATGTAGCAGTGCTGGCCGTGCGCTCAACTCATCTGCATCTTCAGGGTAGCCGAGCTGAGCGCACGGCCAGCACTGCTTCATCTCCGATGTAGTATCTTCGGAGTTGCCGAGCTGAGCACGCGGCCAGCACTGCTTCATCTCTGATGTAGCATCTTCGGAGTAGTCGAGCTGCGCGTGCGGCCAGCACTGCTTCATCTCTGATGTAGCATCTTCGGAGTAGGCGAGCTGAGCGCGCGACCAGCACTGCTTCATCTCTGATGTAGCAGTGCTGGCCGTGTGCTGAGCTCGGCTGCATCTTTGGAGTAGTCGAGCTCAGCGCACGGCCAGCACTGCTACATCTCAGCATAGGAATGCATTGACCAGCGTTGATTGGCCGAATGCCATACAGCATTCGGCCAATCAACGCTGGTTCTGCCGGTGGAGGCGGAATCTAAGACCAGTCCACAGCAGTCTCCATTCTGGTCCAATATAAGACTCCGCCTCCTCCAGCAGAACCAGCGTTGATTGGCCGAATGCTGTTCTCTGTATGGCATTCGGCCAATCAACGCTGGTCAATGCATTCCTATGGGAAAAAGTTAGCTCGCGCATATCGCAAACTGACAGGGATCCCGACGTAATACAGTGACTTGGGCATGTTATATGCCCCCAGACATGCTTCCTCTGCTGTTCCAGTTGCATTCCAGGGTGTCGGCATCATTTCCTGGGGTGTGACAGTGAACTTGGTGACTCTCCTGATTCGAATAGTGGGATCCCCTGAAACAAAGCATTTTTCCCCGTAGACTATAATGGGGTTCGAATATCGAATATTTTACTGTTCACTCATCTCTAGAAACAGGTAATACATATGACACATGCTAGGTGGGAGCCTTAACAAATCGCACTGGGCCCTGGAGCTTTCAGTTACATTTCTGGATTTATTATATGTTAAATGAGAAATCAGAGTGTGACCCATTTTCCATATAATTCTTATGTCAATATTTCAAAGACCAGTCAAGATGTGTAGCTATCTTTACATGCTTTGAAAAATAATGCCATTTGAATGTACAGTGAAAGCCTTGCAGGCTGCAGTGACCTGGTTTTGTTCCATACTATGATTAACTATTTTACTAAACAACTAAAGTATATGTGCAGACAATGAACTCCATATTCTTTCTAGTTCACCAGAGCACTGCAAATTATAAAACACATTATAAATTATTTAGTGGTTTGTTTTTTTTTAACTTTGTCATAGCAATTCTTCTTCCTGTACCTCACTGTATGGCACTTGTGTAATGTATTGGACTGTATGCTTCAGTACATCATTTAGAACAATGGCATTGTGGCTTCATTAAGATGGCTAGATGCTTTACATATTATACGATATCACCAATATATTCTGTAGCGTTAGGACCAAATAAAAAAAAATAATTGTTTTTCAGAAAGTAGAACTAAATAGAAGCAAAGGCATATTCTAAGGCAACCTTTTTTATACCAAGGACCATCTCATGGAAACCAATTTTTCCAATCTTAGGCTGTGTTCACACATGAATTACATGTGGTGTAATTTGGTCCGGAAAAAAAACGCTTCCTAATTAGGAAGCGGTTTTTGGACCTTGAGGTGTTTTTTGGAGCGTTTTCTGGAGCGTTTTTTTGGTAAAAACCACTTCAGAAAACACCAGGCAGCTTTCCTCTCCCGGACAGCAAATGGACTATAAAAAACCACGTTGCGGTTTTTGGTCGCGGTTCTTGCCAAAAACTGTGCCAAAGACCGCAATGTGTTTTTTGGCAAAAAAACGCAACGCAGTTTCCACCTCCCATTCACTTCTATTGACTTCCTGAGGTGGAATCCACCTCAAGAAAGGTCATGTCGTTAGCGGTCTCCATAGACCACCATTGTGAGGAGGCGGATTATGATGTGGATTGCGCACCATAATCTGCCCTCTCTGTGCCCGTGTGAACAGGCCCTTAGAAGATAGTCACCTAATAGATGTAACTGTGATGTCAAATAGAATGAACTTCTGAGGTACTAACACCACCATTTAATCACACCCATTATGTTATATACATGATACATGATGCTTATACCCCCCAATACGCTAATATAATAGGTGTACGTCCTATAGCAAAAGTAAAAAAAACATTACGCCTCTGTGTCACAAAGGCCTGGTTCACATCTGCATTCAGTATTTCATTTAGGAAGTCCGCTGGGGGGCCAAACAGAATACTGAACACAAACACTCTAAAAACTGATTAGAAGAGAAACCACATGGACCCCATAGATTATAATGGGGTCCGACTGTTCACGGTGTTCGCACGAATGCGAAGAGAAAAGTACTTCAAGCAGCACTTTTCTCTCTGCATGATTCCTGCAGATACCTCGCGGAAAACACACGGACCCCATTATAATCTATGGGGTCCATGTGGTTTCTTTGCTAATCACTTTTTAATGCATCCAGTATTCCGTTCAGGGGGTTCCCAAGCGGACTCCCGCAACAGAATACGGAGCGCAGATGTGAACCTCGCCTAACTAATATTTCTCCTGCTATTTTCAAAATAGTGTCACTGCTATACATCCATGATCTCCCTTTAATGGGAACCTGTCATGTCAATTTTGAACACTAAACCACACATAGTTTCTTATGGATCAGGGGCTTTGCATCCCAAATAGACCTGTAGTAGTGCTTTCTGTGTCTGGGTTGGATATGTGTGCTTGGTTTGTAACATGTTGTCATACAGATTGAACAAAGATGTGGTGGGAGACATAAACAAAAAAAAATAAAAAATCTAAATGCAAATGGACAGTCTTGGGCTAGGGGCAAGGGGGCATGACTATGAGCTCTGACCCTATACTCTAATTGGACAATGCCAGAGAGCTTAGGATCATTCCGCCTCACTGCTCCTGGCTGAGAGCACCCACCTGACAATAGAGAGACAAATGATCAAATTAGGCACTAAAACTACCTGCACTGATTGCTCAGGAGTGGTAGTGTCTAGAGAAAAAAATCTGACGGAAGTTGGAAGCAACATTTATCAAAGGTTGCAAAAAGCTGGAGTTGGTGAAGGTGGAGTAAGCTCCTCTTTGAGGCGTAGTGCATGTGAGGGGCAGAAAGAATTGTTTATATGCATTACAGATAGCATTGAAGCAGATTCTATCTACATTCATGCGCAGAATTTGTGCCAAGTACAGTATGAATGTGGCCTATGAAATATTAATCAAAGTTAATATTTCTTTTGTTTTAAAATGATAAAGTAAAATAATTGTATAATATATTTTTTTAATTAAATAATGACGTTGATGAATCCATTCATGTTCACACTCTATAGGAAGGGAAATCTATTTGTAACATTTTACCTTGTATAAAACGTTTTCTTTCCTTTGACAGTAACTTGTGATTAGCAATTGGTTGTTGCAGTAAGATTTGTAACGTTACAAACTCTTGGCTGCCTGCAATGCAGTAGCTAAATATGCAATGCAGAAAGATTTCCCATGACTGCACTAGAAGTCTAGAGAGATCTTGTTGCTGTGCCAAATGGGTTGTGTCTAGAAATGCAGAGATTTTTCTCCTAAAAAAAAAATAGCAAACTTTTCACTTAACAAGTGTTTAACATGCTTTTAAAATGTTGTGAACCTCTCACAAATAACCCAGATATGTCCTGCCATAAAAATTACATCAAATTACCAAGAGCTGAGGAGGCAGCCAAGGCTGAGGGCATGGACAGCACCGAGCAGTGAGTGGAGAGTAAGCTGTAGCTCCTAG
Source organism: Leptodactylus fuscus (assembly GCF_031893055.1). Taxonomy (NCBI): domain Eukaryota; kingdom Metazoa; phylum Chordata; class Amphibia; order Anura; family Leptodactylidae; genus Leptodactylus; species Leptodactylus fuscus. The sequence goes on along the minus strand of NC_134268.1, from coordinate 72,679,550 downwards.
AAGTACTGACTATTACATGACTACAGTACTAGTATCACCATTCATAATATGTGTTACAAACTCATTTGTCGTTTTAAGCATTTCCCCTTAAAGGGTTTATCTGTTCTTATGTAAATACATCACTCTGAATACAAACGCAGTTATCTACCATGCTCATGTAATATGTACTTATTCAAGGACTAAATATGGGAATAATAGAGATTCTTTTATCTAATATTCGAATCTAATATTCGAAACAAAAAGTGTTTTTAGTAGAGATGAGCGATGAGCGGAGAATTCACGCGACGAAAACCCTAAGGGCTACTACTAACCTATCTTACTAACTCTCTCTATGGCAAACACAGCCAAAGTAATTTTAAAGGGAAAGTGTTATAATAAAGAGACCCCAGAGTATAATCGGTGGAGGCCCAGGGGAGGTGAAAAAAATAAAAAAAACTCATATTCACATGTCCTGACCTCTCACGGCGTCGGGGCTCTCTTGCCAGCTTCTCCGTGACCTATATATATATAGAATACTGTGGCTATACCTGATTTTAAAGGTCATACAAAAAAAACTTTGTGTCTCTGAACTGATGTAGCTATAAACCAGAACATTGCTGATCCTAATGCATGCAAAGTCTTTCAACCAATTGATAACTCTGTCTATTGAACTGTAAATGGACAAAGAATCCGTATATTCCACAGCAGTACCAAATAATTATTTCTGTAGCCATCTCTCCATAAATCCACAATCTGTAATATCACCTTTCACATACAGTTTCACTTACGAAAGACAAAGATATAGAGGATTATTAACTTACAATTTTAATATGTCAAACAACCGCATGGAAAATATATGGCAATAATTGTCCCTGTTATAAAGAAGAATGGTAGACAGACCGCATGTAATGACTAATGTGTTAACTAATAATAGTAATTCACTTATCTCTCAAGAAACATTACAAGGCTGGAAGCTTTGGCTGAATCCCATATGGATAATTTAGTGACCTACATTTGTATTGGATTCAGAAGAACAGTGCTGTCTTATTCCTTGTGCCAACAGCCTCTTCTTAAGTAAAGGTATCGTATAAATGTATGAAGTATCCTGCCTCTTTATACGCTCATTTGTTTCTCAAGATGTTATTATGATTCATTCTGATCAGTATTCATTTAGGAAAATAATGACTTACTTACATGTAACACGACATAATAGTACCGAGAGCAGAATGGCTGCACAGGAAATCATGCAGCTGCCTTCTCTGAAAAGGAGATGAATATATGAATGCAAATGCTGCATGAAAAATAATTTATTGTTTTATTTCTGGTGAATGTTGTTTTGCTGTAGAGTATGGCTTTCAAGATCAGCTATAAATGATGTTGTACGACACAGCTAAGACTATACAAAGACATACAGTTCATGTTAGTGCATTATATAACTATGAAGGATTCTGAAATGTAATGAAATATTGCTGCAATTCTTTTTATTATTATAAACTTAGAATGATGTGGCCCCCCGAGCAGTCAGCGGATAACCCTGGGTACACGCACAGCACCCCTGGCAAACAGCTGACTTTGTTGTGCAAACTGTAACAAGCTAAGCATTCCACCTGCTATAGCTACTGAAGGGGAAATATAGTATTACATAAGGGTCATTTAGTCATCCTTGTAATGCAATTATGGCTTGAGTCTGCCAGAATGATGACGTGCCCGAATAGCTCTATGTTCTGGCTTATGGATGGGGTAGCCACCTCTCTGGGATGTCCACATGCTTTAAAATGGAATAGGGAATATGAACATGAATATGACATTCAAAATGTGTTTAAGTATATATCCCCACGCGCTTCGGGAAAAACCATGGTGGAAACATATCCACCATCCGAGTCTGCCTAGGAAAACTCTGAGGACATTCTGCTTCGATTATACCTATAGAGAAGATGCCAGCGTTTTCCTAGGTATAATTGACATGCTGCAATTTACAAAAACACAACGTTTTTTGAAATTACTACTTGTCCACTGTGGATATTTTTCTGCAGTGTGTGGATAGGATTAGTCAGAGTCTCATCCACGTTGCTATTACTGGAAAATTCTGCAATGTTTCCGGCACAGTGCTTATGTTATGTGGATCTCTGGCCTAAACAGAATTTACTGTCATTGTTATTTCCGTTTTGGTTTCTTATTTCACGTCAGCTCTATCATGAGGACACTTTTACTCTTTATATTAAGAAATTACCTATTTAGCGAATAATATGTCTTACAAAAATTACACGTCCAAATGGAACCATTCATTTATTACAGGTGGTACGCACTGTTCACATGAATCAGTAGTACATTTAGAGCCAAAGCTTCAAGGAGAAAAATTTCTGTAATGCAGCACTTGGCAGAATTCCGTCCTTTTAGATTCTGTGAGAGAAAAAAAACCCTGCAGTTTGAGACATATGGAGGTACAGAATGGAATTATACAAACCTTTCCGTATATTTCAGCTCTGAACAACTTGGATCTTGTACGGCAGCAAATGCTGAGCAGAACTACAAGACTAGCTTACAAAAACAATGGGGGAGATTATAAAAACCATTACTTTTAATGCCAGCCTTCATATCTCCAGCACTGATGGAGGGGAAGCCAGATTTCACAGGTGACACAGACCTTTCCATAAATCAGACACTCCGTCTGCTGTAGCCAAGCACCTGCACTGAAATCTACATCAGCTCATAGCCCCACCTACACCACACCATACAAAAGTGGCAAGGGCATCATAAAAGAGAAAAGAATGCATTTTTCTGCACAATTATGACTTTTTCATGTCTTCGTGCCATAAAATTGATAGACCTCTTCCATCATATTTCTTGCATGTTTCACATGTTTATAAAACGGACTAACATTTTTAGTGTTTTTTTGGATGTTAAATTATTTAAAATAATTATCTAAAATCGGAGAAAACAAATTAACATAGAATAAATTATGTCCTTCCGTGACACATGACCCCATTCCAAATATGACCTTGAGTTTGCGGGAAAACAATTGTTGCAGTTCATCAATATTAAAATTATAAGTTGCAAAATGCAAATTTTGAAGGTTGACTGTCCATGACTAGAGTTGAGCGATCAGGATCGGAAAAGATCGGATTTCGATCGGCGATCGAGTAAATTTCACGATCGCGATCGGAATTCCGACCCAATCTTTTCCAGCGGGATCGAAATCGGAGGTTATCTCAAGATCGGTTCAACCCTAAAAGTGACTTTTCCCATAGAGAAGCATTGACTAGGGTTGAGGATCGGGTTCGGAAAAGATCGGATTCCGATCGGCGATCGAGCAAATTTCACGATCGTGATCAGGATCGAGATCGGCTGGAAAATGATCGGAAATCGGATTTTAAAATCGATCTTGAAATCTCAAGATCGGCTCAACCCTATCCATGACTGTTCAAGAGATTAAGGAATATGACAGACACCAAAAAAATCACCATTCAGAAAATGTCCATCTGAAATATTTAGAGTATGACCAGTGTAAATGTGTTACTCTCCTTCCTGAGTTGACATCAGGCATGAAGAGATGCAACTGTACCTTAGGTGGGACAGATTCTGAGGCAGCCATCTAACGTCCGTTGAGTATTTTGCATGGTTACTATTCTCAGTAAAACTTCCGAGGTGTCAGATTGTTGCCTCGTTGACTGTCCTCTGCAGCATGCAGTGGCATCTCTCCATGCTCACAGTCAGTGTAGGGTGAAGAGTATGAATATACAATCCCTGTAAATGTTTTGCTACATTACACCATATAGTAAGGAATGAAAGAAACCCATCAAGAGCTTTACATCCTGTCCACCAGTGGCTTAACTAGGAATGGCCCCTGCACACAGTATTATGCCCCGTAGTGGTCCCAGTACACAGCATTATGCCCCATAATGGCCCCTGCACAAAGTATTATGCCCCATAGTGGCACCTGCACATACCATTATGCCCCATGGTGGCCCCTGCACACAATATTATGCCCCATAATGAACACTCATGAACAATAAAAAACACTGTCACTTACCTATCCCCGGCTCAGCTGCAGTCCTCTGTGGTGTCGGCCATCTTCAATGACGTCAGGGACGTCACATGACCCCGGATGTCACATGACCCGAGATGCAGGTCCCAGTCAAGTGATGTCAGGGACGTCACACAACTAGGCCCGATGCCTGTATGGAGCACGGAGAGGTAATTAACTGTGTTTTTTATGTTACCTTACCTCTCCCAGGCCTACGATCATTATACTCGGGGGTCTGAAAAGTAGAATATAATAGTATAATAATATAATAGTAGTATAATAGTATAATAGTAGTGTTTGTGGGGCCCGTGGTGTCACTTACCAATCCCGGCCCCTGCTAGGATCGGTAAGTAAATAGGGCCTGTTACCGGCTGGAGTAACTCCAGCCGGTAACGGCCTATTAAGAAAAGAAAAAAACGACTGAACGGATTTGGATGAAATTTTGCACATAGATAGTTTGTAACCTGGATTAACACATAGGATACTTTTCATCCTGGTAAATGATATGGCTTCATGACTATTATCAATTTATATATCCTACTAATATTAAACTGCTGTTGCCGGAAGGACAATCGTTCAGCTAATCGGAGTTTGCAGATAAAGCCTGGTCTGTTATTTCTCTATGTAAACACAGAGATAACACCGAGTCCATTCTGTACAAAGATCTGCATGTTATCTGATCTGCATAAGTGTTCTGTGTCCCATTCAGCTAGAGGGAGGGGGGTGAGAAATACAGGAAGTGAGAAACACACTGTAGGCAGAGTGCCGAGACACTAAGATGGGAAAACTGGCAGTTCCAAAATTTAAACATGCCAGGAAAACGAAAATCTAATTTGTCGCAAATTTGTCAAAAAACGAGAGCTATGAAGCTATGAAGGTTGCCAGAAGTCAACAGACTTCTCCTCAAGCAGAGCTGAGGAGGATTGAGCAAGCTAGGTGTCAAGGGGCTCTTAGAGTGTCGAAACGCCAGAGCAGTCGAATCATCGATGCCAACGACGCACTCATTATATGGCAACCCAGCGAACTGCTGAGATGCCGGAACAATCACAGGCACAGTTCAAGGAACAGGTTCAACGACAGGCCAGTTTGAGAGCTGCTGAAACACCGGAGCAGGTGGATCATCGACGCCAACAACACACAGATGAAGTCAAAGGCAGAAGCTAGTATTAAATATACTGGAAAAAACTTCTAGAGATATCAGATTTCTTCTTATCCAGGACTGCTGCATAACATTGGTGAAGTAGCTACAGGGAGGACATACTTTATTATTTGACTTGAGTGACAGACTAGAAAATTATGTATTACACTGATAACATGCTGTGCCATCATATCTTGTCACAGACAATAGAAAAAAGACATGGAAATCTTTGGTATTATTATCTTCATTTAATTTGTCTTCAATGGAAAACCACAAAAAGAATAGTCATAAAGCCAAATTAGATATAATTCAACACCAAACATAAAAAAGGGGGTGGACAAAAGTATTGGCACCGTTTGAAAAATCATGTGATGCTTCTCTAATTTGTGTAATTAACAGCACCTCTTACTTGAGGAACCTAATAGGTGGTGGCAATAACTAAATCACACTTGCAGCCAGTTGAAATGGATTAAAGTTGACTCAACCTCTGTCCTGTGTCCTTGTCTGAGGACTTGAGAAGCAAAATTGTGAGGAAGCATGAGCAATCTCAAGGCTACAAGTCCATCTCCAAAGACCTGAATGTTCCTGTGTCTACCGTGCGCAGTGTCATCAAGAAGTTTAAAGCCCATGGCACTGTGGCTAACCTCCCTAGATGTGGACGGAAAAGAAAAATTGATGAGAGATTTCAACGCAAGATTGTGCGAATGGTGGATAAAGAACGTCGACTAACATCCAAACAAGTTCAAGCTGCCCTGCAGTCCGAGGGTACAACAGTGTCTACCCGTACTATCCGTCAGCGTCTGAATAAAAAGGGACTGTATGGTAGGATACCCAGGAAGACCCCACTTCTTACCCAGAGACATACAAAAGCCAGGCTGGAGTTTGCCAAAACTTACCTGAGAAAGCCAAAAATGTTTTGGAAGAATGTTCTCTGGTCAGATGAGACAAAAGTAGAGCTTTTTGGGAAAAGGCATCAACATAGAGTTTACAGGAAAAAACATAAGAGGCCTTCAAAGAAAAGAACACGGTCCCTACAGTCAAACATGGCGGAGGTTCCCTGATGTTTTGGGGTTGCTTTGCTGCCTCTGGCACTGGACTGCTTGACCGTGTGCATGGCATTATGAAGTCTGAAGACTACCAACAAATTTTGCAGCATAATGTAGGGCCCAGTGTGAGAAAGCTGGGTCTCCCTCAGAGGTCATGGGTCTTCCAGCAGGACAATGACCCAAAACACACTTCAAAAGCACTAGAAAATGGTTTGAGAGAAAGCACTGGAGACTTCTAAAGTGGCCAGCAATGAGTCCAGACCTGAATCCCATAGAACACCTGTGCGGGAGAGATCTCTTGATGGCAGTTTGGAGAAGGCCCCCTTCACATCTCAGGAACCTGGAGCAGTTTGCCAAAGAAGAATAGTCTAAAATTCCAGCAGAGCATTGTAAGAAACTCATTGATGGTTACCGGAAGCGGTTGTTCGCAGTTATTTTGTCTAAAGGCTGAGGGTGCCAATACTTTTGTCCGGCCCATTTTAGGAGTTTTGTGTAAAATGATCAATGATTTGACTTTCTCTTTTCTTTTTTTTCATTGCAAGCAAAATAAATGAAGATATTAATACCAAAGAGTTTGTGCTTGCAATTATTTTCTGGAAGAACACGAGTATTATCTGACAGAATTACAGGGGTGCCAATACTTTTGGCCAACACTGTATTTATAATGTTTTCTACATTTCTGTTTTTTTCTCACAAAGCATTGCCTGAAATATTAAGTATCCATACAGCAGAGTCTCTTCAGTGAGTAGCAGTATGTACCCTGAGGGTAGATGCTAGAATGGAGAGGGTAAAATCAGGTACATATTTTCATCATATAAGTTTGTTTCCAACACATTTACTTGTCCCAGTCTCCTAAGGTGATCAGAACTGGAAGTATTTGAAGATAATACATAGAGTCATTTTGTTAGATGTTCTTTCAGTGCAACTTGGATTACACAATAATGGATAAGTGAACGTTATGCTCAGATATTTTCAGAATATATGCAGAAGAGCAACAATCCAAAAGGCAAGGCTTCAGACAAAATCTAAGGAATGGCAGACTCAAACAAGATCTATATAAATAATATCTGGCTATAGATGCCAACTACCGTATTTTTCGGACTATAAGACGCACTTTTTTTTCCTCCCAATATGGGAGGAAAATGTGTGTGCGTCTTATAGTCCGAATGCAGCGTGCGCAGCGTCTGTGTCCCGTCTGTGCGAATGAAAAGAAGAGCAGCACGGTGCCTGCCTGGTCTGCCCCTCCTTCCCTGTCTGTGTCACGTCATTGCAGGAGCGAGATCTGAGAGGCAGGGAAGTAGGGGCGGGCCAGACAGGTGAAGGAAGCGTGGTTTCAAGCTTGCAGAGAAAACCACGCCTCCTTCTCCGTCTGGCCCGCCCCTCCTTCACTGCCTCTCAGATCTGGCTCCGGCAATGAAACCACACAGACAGGGAAGGAGGGGCGGGCCAGACGGGAGGAGGAGGCGTGGTTTTCTCGGCAAGCTTGAAACCACGCCTCCTTCACCCGTCTGGCCCGCCCCTACTTCCCTGTCTGTGTGGCTTCCTTGCCGGAGCAAGATGTGAGAGGCAGTGAAGGAGGGACGAGCCAGACAGGTGAAAGAGGTGTGTTTTCAAGTTTGCTTAGAAAACCACACCTCCTTCACCCGTCTGGCCCGCCCCTTTTTCTCTTCTTACATAGCTTCACTGCAGGGTGTCTCTTTCCATCCATGGATGAGATTAGATAGAATAGATAGATAGACAGACAGACAGACAGACAGACAGACAGACAGATAGATAGATAGATAGATAGGAGATGGATAGATAGGATAGATTAGATAGATAGATAGATAGGATAGATTAGATAGATAGGATAGATTAGATAGATAGATATGTTCAAATCACCCCCATAGCCCTACAATACATATAAAACAAAAACATTACTGTGAAACACATACACATTTGGTATCCCTGTGTCCGAAAGCCCCCGGTTCTATTTACATTGGTGAAATATTATATTATTAGGTTATTAAATATTTCACCAATTTTTTTTCCTTAATTTTTTTTTTCCCTATTTTCCTCCTCTAAAACCTTAGTGCGTCTTATAGTCCGAAAAATACGGTATATATAAAAAGTATGAAAAAATATGTATTGATAAGCAAATAATTAAAAAATCCTCCTGATGAAGCCATCCTAGGCAAAACGCACATTCAGCAGCTTACTCCAGTTGGTGCTGTGCAATGGACTCCATGGCTCACCATTATACCATGTCTCTGGCTATGCAATTTCTGATTTTTTAAAAATAATTTTTGTTGAATTTTTCAAAGAATATCAAACATAACAGTATATAACATAAGAAGGACCGCAGTCACATAATTAATACAAACATTTTATTATTGACATGTGAATCTTGAAGAAAATGTTTATTATACATCAATATGCATATGTTGCTATTTAACTGGCTGGTTGTTTAGCTGACTAGCTGCTATATTCCCTGAGTGGAGTGTTATATATGCACATGCTTTGGCTCAGAGATACTCTAGCATTTACTAGAGATGAGTGAACAGTATTCGAAACAGCCATTTTGAATAGCACACTCCCATAGAAATGAATGGAAGTGGCCGGCACGCAGACTTTGCTGGCGGCCGGCAACTTAACCCCCCCCCCCCCCAGCATGCCGGCTATGTCCATTCATTTCTATGGGAGCGTGCTATTCAAAATGGCTGTTTCGAATAGTGTTCACTCATCTCTTGCATTTACCTATGAGTAGGAGCTGCACTGCACTTTGGTGAGTTAACTTTTAGTAAGTTATTTTTGCAGATCTCCCTGTGATTCTTTAATTATTTGGTTATCAATAAATATTTGTAATACTTTTTCTATATAGTTTTGCATTTGTCTCATGTTTTCTTTGGTTGTTATTAGAGATGAGCGAACACTAAAATGTTCAGGGTTCGAAATCCAATTCAAACAGCTGCACACTGTTTGACTGTTCGAATGGGTTTCAAACCCCATTATAGTCTATGGGGGGAAATGCTCGTTTCAGGGATACGCAACATTCGATCAAATTCTACTTACCAAGTCCATGAGTGAGGGTCGGGCTGGATTCTTCTCCCTGCGCAGTGTCCCCGCGTCCTCTTCCGGCCTTGAATTCACTCTGCTAGGCATCGAGCCTGGGCAGAGCCGACTGCTCATGTCCGCACTACAAGTGGACATGCACAGTCGGCTCTGCCCAGGCCTGATGCCTGGCAGAGTGAATTCAGAGCCGGAAGATGCCGCGGGGACGCTGCGCAGGGAGAAGATTTCTAAAGGTAAGAGAAGAACCAGCGTTGATTGGCAATGTATAGCATTCTGCCAATCAATGCTGTTTCTGCATGGAATCTTAACTTCGAACAGCTAGTAGTACTAGATCAAGTACGAGTATTTCGAATACCGTAGTATTCGATCGAACACCTACTCGATCGAGTACTAACTCATCTCTAGTTGTTATGTCTATTTTATGGTGGGACTTTATTTGGTAGGTTTTTTTTTGGTTTTTATAGACTCTGACTATACTGTGCTGATACTCAGGAGTGAAGGATCTGGCCAGTTTAAATATTGGACCCCAATGAACTCAACAGCAGCACCCTAGGAGTACAGACTCTTTTGCATACCATCCTGGGAACAGTAGCGTAAATACGGGAGTAGTGGCTGCCACAGGACCCGGGACCTTAGGGGGCCTGGCAGTATGTGAAACTGCAGGCCCGCAAACCCCTACAAACACTGCTATCATTATATTCCGGGGGCTTTTCAGACACTTGAATATAATGATCAGAGACCTAGGGGAGGTGAGGGAAGATAAAAATCAATGTTACTTTCCTCTACAGTGCTCTGGCAGTCAGTGAGCCTATTTGGTGATGTCCCAAACGTCACATGGGCCAGGCTAGCGTCATTATGCGAAGCAACACAGACCTGGCTCATGTGGCATGTGTACCAACATTGAAGAGTGTTGAAATCATCATAGAGTGTGCCGGAGCCCAGAAGAGGTAAGTAACAGTGTTTTTTATGTTTGTATCCTCCCCCATGGCACTATGGGGTATAACACTGTGTGCAAGAGCCACTATGGGACATTATACTGTATGTGCAGCACCTGAAGGAAATCCTATAAAAATAAAGTTATGAAGTTTAAGAACTGGCAATAAAATGTTCCTCAGTACTGAGACTCTGATGTGTCCTCTCCATTCATTTCAATAGGACAGCTGAAAGTAGCTGAGTGCTGTATTTTGGCTATCACCGACACTCCCATTGAGATGAATGGAGAGGGAATTGCTTCTGCTACTCCATAATGGGAGTGATTCCTTCCACACGTTTTTAGAATCGGTGGGGTTCTCAGCAAATTGACCCCCAATTGACTTATCCTTTATCCAATGCATGAAGGATAAATATTGTTGTGCCATAATCCATGAATATAAAGAAGTCTGCACCTCTGATGACTCCTCTGCAAGTAAGTAAAAGAACAATCCTGATTTGCTAAATATTCCAATGGCAGGTTCAATAGTGCAGCAAGCCAATGACCTTAATCATGCAAATAACTTATATTGTATATAGCAACACAAATATAATTCATGTCTTTCAGCTGTGGGATAAGAAGGTCATACATCATTAAGTTACGTTGTTGTCTGGTTATTTATTCCAGAGCAGGTGTCAGAACAAGTACACAGATGTTCATGTCATCAAGGTTAAATGTAGAGATGAGCGAACACTAAAATGTTCGAGGTTCGAAATTCGATTCGAACAGCCGCTCACTGTTCGAGTGTTCGAATGGGTTTCGAACCCCATTATAGTCTATGGGGAACATAAACTCGTTAAGGGGGAAACCCAAATTCGTGTCTGGAGGGTCACCAAGTCCACTATGACACCCCAGGAAATGATACCAACACCCTGGAATGACACTGGGACAGCAGGGGAAGCATGTCTGGGGGCATAAAAGTCACTTTATTTCATGGAAATCCCTGTCAGTTTGCGATTTTCGCAAGCTAACTTTTCCCCATAGAAATGCATTGGCCAGTGCTGATTGGCCAGAGTACGGAACTCGACCAATCAGCGCTGGCTCTGCTGGAGGAGGCGGAGTCTAAGATAGCTCCACACCAGTCTCCATTCAGGTCCGACCTTAGACTCCGCCTCCTCCGGCAGAGCCAGCGCTGATTGGCCGAAGGCTGGCCAATGCATTCCTATGCGAATGCAGACTTAGCAGTGCTGAGTCAGTTTTGCTCAACTACACATCTGATGCACACTCGGCACTGCTACATCAGATGTAGCAATCTGATGTAGCAGAGCCGAGGGTGCACTAGAACCCCTGTGCAAACTCAGTTCACGCTAATAGAATGCATTGGCCAGCGCTGATTGGCCAATGCATTCTATTAGCCCGATGAAGTAGAGCTGAATGTGTGTGCTAAGCACACACATTCAGCACTGCTTCATCAAGCCAATACAATGCATTAGCCAGTGCTGATTGGCCAGAGTACGGAATTCGGCCAATCAGCGCTGGCCAATGCATTCTATTAGCCCGATGAAGTAGAGCTGAATGTGTGTGCTAAGCACACACATTCAGCACTGCTTCATCAAGCCAATACAATGCATTAGCCAGTGCTGATTGGCCAGAGTACGGAATTCGGCCAATCAGCGCTGGCTCTGCTGGAGGAGGCGGAGTCTAAGATCGCTCCACACCAGTCTCCATTCAGGTCCGACCTTAGACTCCGCCTCCTCCGGCAGAGCCAGCGCTGATTGGCCGAAGGCTGGCCAATGCATTCCTATGCGAATGCAGACTTAGCAGTGCTGAGTCAGTTTTGCTCAACTACACATCTGATGCACACTCAGCACTGCTACATCAGATGTAGCAATCTGATGTAGCAGAGCCGAGGGTGCACTAGAACCCCTGTGCAAACTCAGTTCACGCTAATAGAATGCATTGGCCAGCGCTGATTGGCCAATGCATTCTATTAGCCCGATGAAGTAGAGCTGAATGTGTGTGCTAAGCACACACATTCAGCACTGCTTCATCAAGCCAATACAATGCATTAGCCAGTGCTGATTGGCCAGAGTACGGAATTCGGCCAATCAGCGCTGGCTCTGCTGGAGGAGGCGGAGTCTAAGGTCGGACCTGAATGGAGACCGGTGTGGAGCGATCTTAGACTCCACCTCCTCCAGCAGAGCCAGCGCTGATTGGCCGAATTCCGTACTCTGGCCAATCAGCACTGGCTAATGCATTGTATTGGCGTGATGAAGCAGTGCTGAATGTGTGTGCTTAGCACACACATTCAGCTCTACTTCATCGGGCTAATAGAATGCATTGGCCAGCGCTGATTGGCCGAATTCCGTACTCTGGCCAATCAGTGCTGGCCAATGCATTCTATTAGCTTGATGAAGCAGAGTGTGCACAAGGGTTCAAGCGCACCCTCGGCTCTGATGTAGCAGAGCCGAGGCTGCACAAGGGTTCAAGCGCACCCTCGGCTCTGATGTAGGAGAGCCGAGGGTGCACTTGAACCCTTGTGCAGCCTCGGCTCTGCTACATCAGAGCCGAGGGTGCGCTTGAACCCTTGTGCACACTCTGCTTCATCAAGCTAATAGAATGCATTGGCCAGCGCTGATTGGCCAATGTATTCTATTAGCCTGATGAAGTAGAGCTGAATGTGTGTGCTAAGCACACACATTCAGCTCTACTTCATCGGGCTAATAGAATGCATTGGCCAGCGCTGATTGGCCAGAGTACGGAACTCGACCAATCAGCGCTGGCTCTGCTGGAGGAGGCGGAGTCTAAGATCGCTCCACACCAGTCTCCATTCAGGTCCGACCTTAGACTCCGCCTCCTCCAGCAGAGCCAGCGCTGATTGGCCGAATTCCGTACTCTGGCCAATCAGCACTGGCTAATGCATTGTATTGGCGTGATGAAGCAGTGCTGAATGTGTGTGCTTAGCACACACATTCAGCTCTACTTCATCGGGCTAATAGAATGCATTGGCCAATCAGCGCTGGCCAATGCATTCTATTAGCGTGAACTGAGTTTGCACAGGGGTTCTAGTGCACCCTCGGCTCTGCTACATCAGATTGCTACATCTGATGTAGCAGTGCCGAGTGTGCATCAGATGTGTAGTTGAGCAAAACTGACTCAGCACTGCTAAGTCTCTGCATTCGCATAGGAATGCATTGGCCAGCCTTCGGCCAATCAGCGCTGGCTCTGCCGGAGGAGGCGGAGTCTAAGGTCGGACCTGAATGGAGACTGGTGTGGAGCGATCTTAGACTCCGCCTCCTCCAGCAGAGCCAGCGCTGATTGGTCGAGTTCCGTACTCTGGCCAATGCATTCTATTAGCCCGATGAAGTAGAGCTGAATGTGTGTGCTTAGCACACACATTCAGCTCTACTTCATCAGGCTAATAGAATACATTGGCCAATCAGCGCTGGCCAATGCATTCTATTAGCTTGATGAAGCAGAGTGTGCACAAGGGTTCAAGCGCACCCTCGGCTCTGATGTAGCAGAGCTGAGGGTGCACAAGGGTTCAAGTGCACCCTCGGCTCTCCTACATCAGAGCCGAGGGTGCGCTTGAACCCTTGTGCAGCCTCGGCTCTGCTACATCAGAGCCGAGGGTGCGCTTGAACCCTTGTGCACACTCTGCTTCATCAAGCTAATAGAATGCATTGGCCAGCACTGATTGGCCAGAGTACGGAATTCGGCCAATCAGCGCTGGCCAATGCATCCCTATGGGAAAAAGTTTATCTCACAAAAATCACAATTACACACCCGATAGAGCCCCAAAAAGTTATTTTTAATAACATTCCCCCCTAAATAAAGGTTATCCCTAGCTATCCCTGCCTGTACAGCTATCCCTGTCTCATAGTCACAAAGTTCACATTCTCATATGACCCGGATTTGAAATCCACTATTCGTCTAAAATGGAGGTCACCTGATTTCGGCAGCCAATGACTTTTTCCAATTTTTTTCAATGCCCCCAGTGTCGTAGTTCCTGTCCCACCTCCCCTGCGCTGTTATTGGTGCAAAAAAGGCGCCAGGGAAGGTGGGAGGGGAATCGAATTTTGGCGCACTTTACCACGTGGTGTTCGATTCGATTCGAACATGGCGAACACCCTGATATCCGATCGAACATGTGTTCGATAGAACACTGTTCGCTCATCTCTAGTTAAATGTGCTGCGGCTTTGTTCTATGTTCTGATCCCTGGCTAGAGAGCACAATGTCAGTATTATAAGGAGGCTGCAGAACACAGCACTTACAAAACAATAAAAACTAATTCCTACTATTGGCCAAAATATATGGGGAGTATATCTAACTCTGCTATATTAGGCCTTATTCACAAGTCCGTGGATATCATGTCCATGCTTGATTTGCTTTTCATGGCCATTAAAAAGTGCCAACCATTTTTCATAATTTCATTGTATTGGATTTGATCATAATTGGACACAACATGGACAACATTTGAACAACTACAGACAGGATGTAATAGAATTGCAGTATATGTACAATATACTGTGACACACAATTATTGTAGTATATTGTATGAGCAATCAAAATCTCTAGGGTGCTAACATTCAAAGGGGCACAAAATTAAAAGTAAAAAAAAAAAAGTTTTAAAAGTTATTATAAAGCCAAAAATCATTATAATAATTCAAATTCTCTATTCCCCATTTTATAGCTAAAAATAAATGAAAAAATAAATACATTAGTTATTGCTTTGTCCAAAATTGCCGAAACTATTAAAATCTAACAGTATTTCTTTCAACAGGTATCCGAGAGTATTGTGTCGATCAATACCATCCGTAAGGAAGCGCATCTGCTGGGTTCTACCTACTATGGAATATGAATAAGTGTTGTTCTTCTATTCTACCACAGGGGTCCAAATACTTATTGGTAGACAGTGTATATACAAGTATAAACAAGAACGTTTCTACACAAAATGACCTTAAAGAGATTGACAAAACAAAGATTTTTTTAAAAAAACGGCTGTGAGAGGAAAAAAAAAATCATACCTCAAAATACTGTGAAATACATACACATTAAGTATCCCTGTTTCCAAAAACTTCCGGTCTGCAAACTTATAAAAATATTTACTTATAATATTGCATAATTTTAGATTTTTGTTAAGGGGTTAAATATAAATAAATGCACAGGTTTTTTTTCCAATTCCTCCCAATTCTGATTTTTTTCCAGCTTCCTAATACATTGTATTGAATAATAAATGGTACTGTTATGAAGAACAATTTGTCCCTCAAACATTAATCTCTCATATGGAAAAATTAAAAGTTATGGGTTTGGGAAAGCAATCGAAAAAAATTTGAGCCAAAGCCAAGAATGGCTATGAAAGTAATGGGAAATATATAGGAAGCTCTTACACTTTTTACGTCTACTAAATTCACTCCTGGCTTTGGCTTGAAAAACTACAACATTCTGACTCAGGACTCGTTCACATCTGCGTCCCGGTCTCCGTTCTGCAGGTTTCTGTTTCCTGCCCGAAACTGGGCAGGAGAAGGAAACCTGCAGGCATTTTTCAAACCCATTCATTTGAATGGGTTTGAAAAGTGTGCAGCTGTGAGCGCCGGAGAGCGTTTTGTGCGCTCCTCAGCGAAACCTTTTTTTTTTTAACCGGACACAGAGTCGGACATGCAGGACTTTGTGTCCGGTTTTAAAAAAAAAAGCTGTTTCGCCGCAGTGAGCACAAAACGCTCACCGGCGCTCACAGCCGGACGCGTTCTGACAGGAAGACGGAAACCTCATAACGGAGACCCAAACGCTGGTGTGAACCCAGCGTCAGCCTAAGGGTCAGTGCACACAGAGTTTTTTTACGCTGATTTTGACGCTGAATCCGTCTCAAAATCAGCCTCCAAAAAAGCTTCTCAATAGAGGATTCAGTGTCAAAATCAGTGCCGAAAAACTGTGTGCGCTAACCCTAAATCCCCTTGCAGACGACCATGTGCTGGGTCAGTGTACTATCTGGGTTTTTCTCGGAAAGCAAGCTGACTCATTCATTTCTATGGGCCCATACACATAACCATGAATTACACAAACACCTCTGCAGACCGACAGTCCAGTCCGCAAAATATGGAACAAGTCATTTTTCTGTCTGTTTTTGCGGCTCCTACATTTACATTACAGAAAGTGAGATTCCATTTTTTAAGATTTTTTTTCACTATTCTGTTTGTACAAAGGTTATTATTAGTTGTTACACTCCAATCTTTGTATACACACTACAGATATAGTAGATTTTTTCAGTAGCGCCAAACATAGAACTGCTACATATGTATAAAAAGAACACCAGTTTTAACAATGTTATTTCCCATTATGTAACATTTTAAACATGTTAACCAGGCTCCAAATATGCAGAGGACCTTGAAGACCAGAATTGATAGCTTCAAAGAACTATTGCATGTATTACTCTTGTCTAAATAAAATCCAGATTGACAATCACATTGTCAATGAAAATATAAGCAATGTCCAATAAAGACGTTCCCTAGTGCCTGGTGTAAAATTACCTGAATAGCACAATATGAGGCAGTTGCCATCTAGTTATCTCAACTGAAAATTGCATTTGTAACTCTTGAAGCATTCCAGCCTTGGTGGAATAGGATGAAGTTATGAGCTCTAGATAGACAGTGTCAGTGTGATTTATAGCTCATAGCATTTATTTTTTACTGTGAAGCATAATGAAGCAGTTCAGCAAGGCAAGTAATGTGCACTATAAATATTCATAGGCTCTATCTCAGAGGTTCAGCCTATGGAGTTTCGGTAACAATCCCAGTAGCAAAGAAATTAAATACAGATCTGACATAAGGACCTTTACCATAACAATGAATGACATGTATAAATGAAATTCTAAAAACAACTAATTTTAGAAGAATATTATTGTGTGGGAAAGCAGTGATGATAAGCAAATAAATGGGTACAAGTGAATCAAAAGTAATACAGCTTTTTAGCAATAGCAACAAAGCAATGGCAGATTCAGTATAGAAAGAGAAAGCTAAAGGACCAAGCCCACATTTTAGCTATGTGCACTTCAATAGGAAGTTTTCTCAGGTCAATTATTCATTGAAGGGTTTTTTATGTTGTTACCAAGCATTTGGATGAGCAGAATTATGGAGATCATGTTTGCGCCTATAAGATAGTGGAGAAGAGTATGGTTAACTGCCAGTATACAAAACTTCTGCGGTAGTGGAGTTTATCACATCTAGAGTTACTACTAGGATAAGGGTTTACTGTGGTTGTGCCACTAATGACATTTATTCCCTTTCCACATGGCAGGGTGAAGTCTCTGGGGATCCACACACTGTAACCCCCAGAGATCCTAAAATTGCCCCTTCTTGGAGAATTTCAATTTACTGACAGCTCCAGGGCTCTTCAAAAATAACATAGCATCCAGAAAGTCCCTTTAAATATATACTGCAAAAGCTTCCCCTTCCCTTCTGAGCCCAGCTGTGTGTTTTTTTTTGTACCCGGGATAACCCAGTGAAATTGCATATTTCTTTAAAAATTTTAATTTTCACTGTGTACATTAATTTTTGGGAAGCACTTTGGGGCTCAAAATGATATCTCTTGAGAAATTTCTTTAGGGGGATCTAAAATGGGGTCACTTTTGGGGAGTTTCCATTGTACTGATACTTTAGTGGCTCTGCAAATGCAACATTGTCCCTGAAAACTATTCCAGCAAAATCTGTCCTCCAAAAGCCAATTAGCATCCTTTCAATTCTGAGCCCCTCAATGTACCCATACAGCAGTTTATGACCACTTATTGGTATCCCTGTGACCCAGAGAAATTGTGTAATGAACTTTGAGGAGCTTTTTCTCTTTTATCCTCTTGTAAAAATGAAAAAGTAGTTTTACGTTCCAATGTTAATAAAATCTGTGAAACAACTGTGGTGTCAAATTACTCACGATACCCTTTGATATACTCACTATACCCCTTGATATGTTCTGTGAGGGGTATAGGTTTGAACTTAAGGTTTTCACGGTTTCCATATGGGCTTTAGAAATGAGACATGGCACCTGAAAACTATTCCAGCAGAATCTTCTTGTCAAACAACCAACAGTTGCTCCTTCCCTTCCATACATTGTCTTTGCCCAAACATCAGTTCACACCCACATTTAATGCATATAGGTTTCTGTTCAGGGCGGCCCCAAGCGGACTCCAAAAACGGAAATCTAAATGCTGATGTGAACCGGGCCTCACTAAATTTTCAAAGGTAAATACAATAGATAATAATATAAAGTTTGGACAATAAAAGAAATATAACAGTAACAGACTTGTGCCTACACAAAGACATGTAAATAACAGGGTATGCTTTAATAGAGATGGCATAATGAGCGCAATATATAAAAAAGTGTCATAGGGAGTCTCGCTTACCAAATTGAACAAATAATGACAAATAGAAGCTATTCTCAATGGACACCTTTAGTGTGAAATTTATCCAGTTGTAACCATTTTGTGATCCAGCTAGGATAATGACTTATTCTCCTGGCTATAAGTTGTTCCATATGGAAATTAAAGTCAACCTTAGCAATTATTTCCTTGAGGGAAAGAATAGATTTAGTTTTCCACAGGCGGGCAATAGACGACCTAGTAACTGTAAGGAGTAACATGAGAAGGATTGAGAATATCGATGTTAGCGAGAGAAGAGCCGATCATTTGCAATTCTTAGCAACACCTGCTACCTCCTCATTTGCATAACCTTATGGCTTGTCCTTGGTGTTGCAATTTCTATGTTGAGCAGTGTATCTATGTTTCACAAGACTTACAACAGAATGACATATCACAGGAATAATCTCCTGTGTTATCAGTCACACATTTATGTCCTGGATATTCCAGCTTTCTATTTATCATATTAAATTGTCATTTGGCATTATGTTTTGCACTTAAGGACAAGCCAGATTTCAGAAATATCAGGGGCTAGACTAAAGAACTACTCATCTGAAATAACTATGTCACCCTGTGTTGTACGCCTGCCTAGCTACATCTGATGGTTGCATGTAATTGGCAATGTAAGTGTAAATCACCTTACTATATCAATAAAGGTAATACATGAAACAAAGCTCTTAGGCTCATGCACATGAATGTACTTTTGATCCGCAATTACAGATCCACAATTGCGGATAAAAGTACAGACACATGCTTTTCAATGGTACCAGACACACAGCTGTAGTTTTTTGTGACTATGTGCCCGGGTCAAATTCAAGAGCTGCAATTTATGGAGCAGGTTCTATACCTGTCCGCAATTGCGGCTCTGTCAATTCATCTGGATTCAGTGAAAGCCAAAGATGACACACTGACACCAGCCCATTTTCACTGACCTGGAGACTGTGTGGAGGCGGCATTAGATTCATTTTATCCTGTAGACCACATCATACTATCCAAAAATTAATTCCACACTATCAAGGAAATATCAAGAAAATGTTAAAGTTAACTCCATGGAAAACTGTATGATACACTTTAATTTATATGATTACTAGCTGGTACCCGCGACTTCGTCTGCGGTGATTGTAGAAGTGGGTATATACAGGCGCGGGTAAGGTTTTCGTACTGTGTATAAGGTATGGGATATAAAATGTAACTGTGTATCTTGTTTTTGTTGTAATTCTGAGAGCACATGAGACTTTTGTGTTGAATGTAATTTGTATTTCAGCCGCTATACGGTGTTGGTATAAACTGTACATAGTGTCTTTGGGACAGAAGTATTTCAGGTTAATATACTTTGATATACGACATTGTATGAGTTGTTATTTTGCGCCAGTACATGTAAGTTTTGGGCACAGGATACTCTTGAGCAAGCAACATAAAGTCTGGCCCTGTGCATGACAGTTTAGTAACTCCATGCGCCTCTTATTAATAGCAATTAACCCCATCATGTCCCTCACATTAACCCCAGTGTAAGAGTTACTGATAGAGATGAGCAAGTACTGTTGGGATCAGCCGATCCGAACAGCACGCTCGCATAGAAATGAATGGACGTAGCCGGCACGCGGGGGGTTAAGCGCGCCGGCTACGTCCAAGCGGAAGTACCAGGTGCATCCATTCATTTCTATGGAGCGTGCTGTTCGGATCGGCTGATCCCAACAGTACTCGCTCATCTCTAGTTACTGATATGTGAGAGACTTGGAGGTAATAATTAAGTATCTTCATTACTGAGGTCTGTTATTAGTACCTCCATATGTCTCACATATTAGTAATCTTTATATGGGGCACACAGGGGTTAATATGAGGGACATGATGGGGTTTATTCCAATTAATGTGAGGCACATGGAATTACTAACACTAAACTAATAACCCCATGCCTGACATTAATGAGAATAGGAAGTAAATGAAGGGAGCTGTGTGTTTCTTCCTTTCAGTTTGCTAGCAGCTTCGGCAGGAGGTATCACTATAGCAGGCAGAGACTTGAGCGATTAAGCTCCACCCCCTGGGTTTCCTGCACCCCTCTCAAAGGGGAGTGTCCTTATGCTTGAGCTCTAGCAGAGACTTCATTTAACTCTTGCAGGTCCTGTGCTGCTGGCGTGCCAGTGAAATATGGCAGGAGTGCCACTCTTGGCATGTGTGCCAGGGGTTGCTGACCTCTGCTGTAGAGGGTAATATGAATTTTGTGGCTTGCTATGGTCCAAAGTGTGTGAGATTGCAGAGATAGTGATGTGAGTTTGGGTTTTGTGGGGGTCCTGGGAAAAACGTATGTGTGCTATTGTGATTAGAGATGAGCGAACAGTGTTCTATCGAACTCATGTTCGATCGGATATTAGGCTGTTCGGCATGTTCGAATCGAATCGAACACCGCGTGGTAAAGTGCGCCATTACTCCATTCCCCTCCCACCTTCCCTGGCACCTTTTTTGCTCCAATAACAGCGCAGGGTAGGTGGGACAGGAACTACGACACCGGTGACGTTGAAAAAAGTAGGCAAAACCCATTGGCTGCCGAAAACATGTGACCTCTAATTTAAAAGAACAGCGCCGCCCAGGTTCGCGTCATTCTGAGCTTGCAATTCACCGGGGACGGAGGTTTCCGTCCAGTTAGCTAGGGCTTAGATTCTGGGTAGGCAGGGACAGGCTAGGATAGGAAGGAGAAGAGCTAAATTCCAGGGAGAAGCTTGTCAGTGTAACGTGGCACTGACGGGCTCAATCGCCGCAACCCAGCTTTCCGCGGATCCTGAATGGAAAACACTGACAGTGTATTCCCGTATACCCGATATATACCCCCGATACCCGTTCCAACGGTGTGCCCCCCCACCTTCACCCCAGAAATACCCTGCAAGTCCCCTAGCAATAGAATTGGGGCTATATACACCCACTATTTTTGCTACTGCCATATAGTGCCATTGTCTCACTGGGAATTCAAAGAATATATTGGGGTTACATATCACTTCAATTCCAGGGAGAAGCTTGTCAGTGTAACGTGGCACTGACGGGCTCAATCGCCGCAACCCAGCTTTCCCAGGATCCTGAATGGAACACACTGACAGTGTATTCCCATATACCCCATATATACACCCCAAATCCCCGTTCCAACGGTGTGCCCCCCCACCTTCACCTCAGAAATACCCTGCAAGTCCCCTAGCAATAGAATTAGGGCTATATACACCCACAATTTTTGCTACTGGTATATAGTGCCATTGTCTGACTGGGAATTCAAAGAATATATTGAGGTTACGTGCACCCACAATTTTTGCTACTGGTATATAGTGCCATTGTCTGACTGGGAATTCAAAGAATATATTGGGGTTACGTGCACCCACAATTTTTGCTACTGGTATATAGTGCCATTGTCTCACTGGGAATTCAAAGAATATATTGGGGTTACGTGCACCCACAATTTTTGCTACTGGTATATAGTGCCATTGTCTCACTGGGAATTCAAAGAATATATGGGGGTTATGTGCACCCACAATTTTTGCTACTGGTATATAGTGCCAGTTTCTGACTGGGAATTCAAAGAATATATGGGGGTTACGTGCACCCACAATTTTTGCTACTGCTATATAGTGCCATTGTCTCACTGGGAATTCAAAGAATATATGGGGGTTACGTGCACCCACAATTTTTGCTACTGGTATATAGTGCCATTGTCTGACTGGGAATTCAAAGAATATATTGGGGTTACGTGCACCCACAATTTTTGCTACTGGTATATAGTGCCATTGTCTCACTGGGAATTCAAATATATGGGGGTTATGTGCACCCACAATTTTTGCTACTGCTATATAGTTCCAGTTTCTGACTGGTAATTCAAAGAATATATTGGGGTTACGTGCACCCACAATTTTTGCTACTGCTATATAGTGCCATTGTCTCACTGGGAATTCAAAGAATATATGGGGGTTACGTGCACCCACAATTTTTGCTACTGCTATACAGTGCCATTGTCTCACTGGGAATTCAAAGAATATATGGGGGTTACGTGCACCCACAATTTTTGCTACTGGTATATAGTGCCATTGTCTCACTGGGAATTCCACAAATAATTTGGGGGATTCATTCACCCTACATCTCAGGCTCTTGCCATATTCACCCAGGTTGTCAGTGCTGCACCAGCTCGTTCCCAGACAGCTCGGCCCGAAAAACACGTTACCTATATAGAGGATTTGGACAATGAAGACAACATGTTCTAAATCTAATGTCTGCACCTTCTCCAGAATTAAAATAAAGGCAGCGTTTAACTTTCAAATAGCACTGCACAAAGGAAGAGCTTATCAGCTTGTCTCATGACATGCTACTGAAAAGTGTCATTTGTGTATCTTAATGTAAATATAGTTGTATAAGCTTTTTGGGTTTTAGGCACTGCCAAGTTATTTATTACCACCCGCTCCCTTATAATGATGATGACGCCAAAGTCACTGTGGGTGTTCAGAGCTCACAGCTTTGGTTGACATTTGTCTTGCTCTCTGTCGGTACCAGCTGTCTTTTTGGATACCGTAAAGTTATGTTGACTTTATTAACAGCTATAGAAGCTTTAGCCAGGTTGTGACGGTGTGTAACCCTAACAACACTAAGTGGGATACACATTAATAGTCAGTCTATGTACGCTAAACGTATCACTGAAGTAATTTTTTTTCCCTCTCCCCTAATATAAGAAAGGAACAGACATTAGACCTAGACCGGGGTTCGAGGCTTGTAAAAATCCAGTATTATTTGTTCTTCATGATGTGAAATATGTGTTGAAAAGCAACCCAAGATGAAGTCAGCCATGTGTGCCAGTGTGTTACTTGGCATGCCTTTGCTGGCCCCAACTGTAAGGGTCACTCTCCATTTCCTCCATTTTCCACTCCCCTTCACACCATTTGTGGTGAAGCAATGGGATGCACTGAAGTGCACCCTCTAGCCTCGTGTGGGACAGGGACATCAGATGCCACTCCAACCCCCTCGTCTTCCTCCGCCAGCCAACGGTGCGAAGATGAGAGGAGTGTGCTCTGAATGTTTTCTGCCTAGCAGAGGCTAGTTCTCACTTACGAAAATGGCCCCACTTTGACCTGTATATCAGGCACAATGGTGTAGGTTTCAAAGAAATATGGCACCAACAAGTTGGAAAACGTGGGCCATGCGTGGACCGTGTTTGAGTCTGGCAAGCTCCAGATCTGCTACCAGGATCCAGCCATTATCACAGGCGCAAAAATGCCAGGCCCCAGGTGTAGCAGGGAAAAAAAATGCCATCTCAGCCAGGATGGCATCCCTGACCTCGGAGGCACTGTGCTGTCTGTCCCCCAAGCTGATCAGTTTCAGCACGGCCTGCTGACATCTCCCCACGCCAGTGTTACAGTGTTTGCCGTTAGTAGCTGGGGTGGAGGTTGCAGCATCGTAGGGTTTCAGTCTACTCCTGCCATGAATTTTGGCCTGGGAGAGGAGATAGGGTACCTCAGTTTGCACCCCGGGACCAGACTCCACCACATTCACCCTGCCTGTCCTTAAAGATAAGCAGCATCCCTGACCACAGGCGCTTGTCCAAGTGTCGGTGGTCAAGTGGACCTTGCAGCAAAGCGCGGAACTAAGGGCCCACCTGATGTTGAGTGACACGTGCTGGTGCAAGGCGGGGACGCCACACCGGGAGAAGTTGTGACGGCTAGGGACGGCATAGTGAGGTGCCACAGTTGCCATCAGGTCCGGGAAGGCGGGAGTTTCAACAAGCCGGAACGCCAACCTCTCCTGGGCCAGCAGTTTAGCGATGTTGGCGTTCTAGGCTTGCGTGGGTGGGTGGTTAGCGGTGTATTTCTGCCGTCGCTCCAATGTCTGAGAGATGGTGGGTTGTTGTAAAGAAGCGCCTGATGGTGCCTTTGATGGTGCAGGAGAAGGAGATAAGACAGAAACAGGGGAGGATGAGGGAGAAGTCAACAAAGTGGCGGAGGCAGATGAAGTGATGTCCTGGCTCATCCTCTGGAGTGCATCGCCAGCACTGTGAGCAGAGGCAGTGGCATGAACGGCGGGCGACGTTTGTCCTGCCGTTGCTGCCTGCCACTGATTCCATTGCTTGGATTCCAAATGACGGTGCATTGAAGTGGTGGACAGGTTGCTCTTCTCAGGGCCCCTACTCGATTTCGAGAGGCAAATTGTGTAGACGACACTATATCTGTCCTCGGCGCATTCCTTGAAAAAACTCTACACCTTCAAGAAACGTGCCCTCGATGGGGGAGTTTTTCTGGGCTGGGTACAAAAGGGAACATCTTTGGACATTCCGGGTCTGGCCTGGCTTCGGCAAAGCAGCTGACCTCTGCCTCTGGACATGTCTCTGCCTCTAGCTACCCTTTTTGGTGCTGCACCTGCCTCAACATCCACACTACTTTCCCAGCTTGACATCCCCCTTGTCCAGGTGGGGTCGGTGTCCTCGTCGTCCACCACCTCCTCTTCCAACTCCTGTCTCGCCTCCTCCTCCTGCACAATGCGCATGTCAACTGGCTGCCCTGACAGCAACTGCGTCTCATCGTCGTCGATGAGGGTGGGTTGCTGGTCATCCGCCACCAAATCGACCAGAGATGGAATGGAGGAGACTCTAGTGTTTGAGCATCTGGACACAGATACTCGTCTGTTAGGTCCGTGGAATCGCGAAATGGAGGGGCAGGTTGCGGTACAGTCAAAGGAAGGGAGAACAGCTCTGGGGAGCAGGGACAGTTGGGGTTATTGTTCTGGGAAGATTGGGAATTTTGGGTGGAAGGAGGACAAGACTGTTGGGTAAGAGGAGGTAGAGGCTGACTGGCTGGTGGACAATGTGCTTTAAGCGTTATCCGACAGCCATTGCAAGACCTGTTCCTGGTTCTCGGGCCTACTAATCTTTGTACCATTCAGCCTAGTTAATGTGGAACTTTTGTGCAAAGCACAGAACTTAGGGCCCGCCTGATGTTATGGGACACACGCCGGTACAAGGCTCAACTCACCCTAAGTGCCAAAAACACTGCTGGTGCAAGGCTCTACTCATGCCAAGGGCCTCAATCTCTGCTGGTAGCTCAGCTTAAGGTCCTGTAACTTTGTTTGGAAGGGCTCATGTTAAGGGCTAGAAAAGTGAATTTTGGAAGGTCTTACCACATCACACACTCACACACACACACACACACACACACACACACACACACACTCAAAATGACAGTTAAGGGTGAGGGCTTTTGGAATTCCCATTGCCTATTCCATTTGTGGTTGTCATGGGGAACGTGATTTAAAGGGGTGGTTGTTACTGTTTGTTGAGCTTAAATTGGGGTTTGTGTCCATCCATTTGGGGAGTAAAGAAGGTTTCCAGGTATTTTCCCACTTTGATAGAGGTTTTTTTGAATGTGGAAAGTGTGTAGTTGTTAGGCAGTGATGTTGGGGTAATAGAGGGTCTTTGGTGTGTTAGATGCCCCCAGACATGCTTCCCCTGCTGTCCCAGTGTCATTCCAGAGGTGTTGGCATCATTTCCTGGGGTGTCATAGTGGACTTGGTGACCCTCCAGACACGGATTTGGGTTTCCCCCTTAACGAGTATCTGTTCCCCATAGACTATAATGGGGTTCGAAACCCGTTCGAACACACGAACATTGAGCGGCTGTTCGAATCGAATTTCGAACCTCGAACATTTTAGTGTTCGCTCATCTCTAATTGTGATGAAAAGTAGCCTATTGCGCAATCGAGTGTAGGGACTATGTTTGTGGAAAATTTCAGCCAAATCGGTGGAGCGGTTTTTGCGTGATTGACCGCCAAACATCCGAACATCCAAAGGGTCCTGGGAAAAACGCATGCGCGCTATTGTGACGAAAAGTAGCCTATTGCGCAATCGAGTTTAGGGACTATGTTTGTGGAAAATTTCAGCCAAATCGGGGTCCAAAGTGTGTGAGATTGCAGAGATAGTGATGTGAGTTTGGATTTTGTGGGGGTCCTGGGAAAAACGTTTGTGCGCTATTGTGACAAAAAGTAGCCTATTGCACAATCGAGTGTAGTGACTATGTTTGTGGAAAATTTCAGCCAAATCGGTGGAGCGGTTTTTGCGTGATTGACCGCCAAACATCCGAACATCCAAAGTCACAAACCCACAAACATTTCACATTTATAATATTAATAGGATTTTTTAGGGTGAGAAAGTATGTACTAATTAAGTTTTTTTGTTTTGTTTTTTCTTTTTTTTTTGACCTTAGGAATTTTATTGTAATTTTTTTGTTATATCACAGAGAATAAGTCAGACAAAGTATCAACAATGAAGGGTGCCATCTAACAAACGCAAATGGACAGATTTTTTTACAGACACCCATTGACTACTCCATAAAAAATGATGGACTATAACATGCGCTGTGAAACCGCTTGTGACCGTGATTAATTCATTGTTTTTTATACAGATTCATGGGTGAATACAAATAAAAGTAAAATAACTCCCATTCTATTACCCAGTGTAAGAAAATATGTCCACTCATGGATGGCATCAAGCCCCAATAGATGTTTCAGCACAGCCTTATTCAGGTTCAAGAAAACTGCTTATATTAGAACCTAACTCTATAATTGATTATTACATTTGTTCTATTATTAACTATCCTTTTTTGGCTGCCATTTTTTCATTCATTAATTTCTGTATTTGTTTAGCAGTTTTCCGCTCTGCATCCTCCATCTCTAATTTTCAGTTCTCCCTGAGCTGGTGGTTGGAGTTTAACTGTATGATGTCTATCATAGAGAGTACATCCTATTAATATTATAAATGTGAAAGTTTGTGAGTTTGGATGTTTGTGTGTTTGGATGTTTGGATGTTCGGATGTTTGGATGTTTGTTCCTCAATCATGCAAAACCCGCTCGACCGATTTGGCTGAAAGTTTCCACAAACATAGTTAATACACCCGATTGTGCAATAGGCTACTTTTTGTCACAATAGCGCACATACGTTTGTGCCAGGACTCCCACAAATACAGGGGACATGTCATTTTGGTTGCACAGTGAAGCCGTAAAACCAAAGCCCGTAAGAAAGTCGCAGAACTGCATTTTTTCTTCAAATCCACCCCATTCTGAATTTTTTCCCTGCTTCCCAGTACATTATATAGAATAAATGATGGTGGCATCATGAAGAAAAATTTGTCCCAGGAAACATTAAGACCTCATATGACTCTGGGAGCGGAGAAATAAAAAAGTTATGGGGTTTAGAAGGAGTGGAATCAAAAACGAAAAACGAAAATCAAAAAATGCCATTGGCGGCAAAGGGTTAACGTCAAATACCTCTGTCCCAAAGTCACTATGTAAAGTTTCTCACAACACCGTATAGCAGCTCAAATACAAATTACATTCAACACAAAAGTCTCATGTATTCTCAGAATTAAAGCAAAAACAAGATACAAGCTTACATTTCATATCCCATACCTTATACACACTACGAAAACCTTACCCACGCCTGTATATACCCACTTCTACAATCACCGCAGACGAAGTCGCGGGTACCAGCTAGTAGAAAATAAAAGAAAACCACTATGACATTACAGGTGAATTTCAGACAGGGACTGTAACATGTTGTGACATCACAGTTAGTTTCCTGAGGTGAGCAGATGTGACATCACAAGTGAGTTTCATTCAGATAAGCTGTTGTGAGCTGACAAGTGCGCTTGAGTCATGTAAGCTGCTGCAACATTTTAAGTAAGTTTTCGGCAAGTAACATACTGCGACATCCCAAGTAGTTTATCAGGCAAGCATGGTACCATAAAGTGTTTCATAAAGTGTAAGCTTGTTTGACACCACATGTGGGTTTTAATAAAGATAACCGCTGTGGTAGTAGAACGGTTTCGATTAGGTACTCTGCTGCGGCTTCACAAGAGGGTTTCAGCTGCGGTGTAGTTTATGGTGTGATGATCGCATTACATTCATTCACTTGTAAGAACTCCAAAACCCCAGAAATCTGAGATCTGACCAAGGTCTGCAGAAAGGTTGCTGCATTTACACTTTCTGTTTATATGGGTTTCCTCCCACAATCCAAAACAAAGAAATTATATTGAGTCCTACTTGATAAATAGAGAAGGACGACAGTGTTGCCAAATATGCGGGTACTCTGTAAGCAAGAGTAAACTAGTAACTAAAGTAACTAAATAAGCAGTGTACATGAAATTAATTATTGATATCTTATGTGAATATTGCTAAGGATGGCTGAACCTCTGAAGATCTGTTACATCCGGTGTTCGGATGAAGAGATCCTCCGGTTTGGTTCAATCTTATTCAGATAGAACCTGATGTGTAATTATTATACTCAGGAGTCTCTTCAGACCCAAGGGAGGTGTAAAAAATGAAAAAAATCTATAAACACCTTCCTTATATATACCCCAGAGTAGAAAAATGTACCACAAATAATGTGGCGTCCATTTTAGTTTGCCTGATTCAAATCCCAAATAGTTTGGGTAAAAACTGAACAATTTGGAATATTCAGGACTTTATCCAGTTTGTTGCAAGCCGATTCACCCAACACTACATATTGCTTTAGTCTTTGATATTTCCAGTTTTTTACTTAACAGAAATGATTAAACTTCACAGTTTGCTAACTTTTGGTTGAGGACCTGTAAAATAGATATATTTGGATTTGAAAATGCAAAAATGTAACATGTTATAGACCATGTAAAGTGGATGACCTTTTAGTGAATCTCATCCATACAATGCTGAAAAAAAAATTGCAGCTTATCACCTGCAATGCAGATTTAAAGGGGCTCCATCATTCAGAAAACGGATTTTGAACTAATCATATGCCTGAATAGCTTCCAGTTCTTCCAAAGACCCCCCGGTTTTTAGTAAAAATCGGTAAAAACTATATACTAATGAGGCTTATCAAGCACCCTGGGAGTTCCCAGGTGTTTTTCTGCGTCATACCTCAGTAACGCCCCTCCGTGGCTTGTGCTCCGTTATGCCCTTCTCCTCCACACTTGCTGTACATCCTCTGTTGTCTCGCTCCTGGCACTTCACATACACATACACATGTGTGTTACACATACTGTAGGCAATAAAGCTGTTTTACATATACGGGATACTGCGGGGTCCATAATGTAGGTGAGGTCCATACAGTAGATATTCAGTATTGCACCAGCTACATGTCAATGGCCATAAAGTAAATTTCTCTATTGTATTGCCATTAAGGACACTGTTAATAATTATTGATAGTCTCCTCTTTTAGAGAATTTCTGTAGGCAGAAGAATTGTATCTGTCACTGATCTATTCAATCCCATATGTGACATTGGGAAATCCAAAGCAGTCATAATGAAAAGTTTGTTGGTTATGTGGTTAGGGAAAGCATCATATAAATCCCAAAACCCATACTATACAGCATGTGATCATCGAATACAAAACACCTGGAGTTATTGAAAGTTAGGTGGAGGGCCCAGGGTATGCGAGCTGCACTTGTGCTAGAAGATGATATCAATAATTCAGTTTGCTCTAACACTTTGTAGCTGCTTTTTGCTGTAATAAACACAAGAGGTCAAAATGACAACATGAACTGGCTAATTGGATTAAAATAAGTCCCAAGTAAAATACAGCGGTGCGGTGACTCATATCTCCGATGCAGCTTGTGAATAGGAATAACTTGTGCTTGGAACCAAATGTAGATTAACGTGGCACCATTCACTTTCATATACACCATGTAGATATTCAATTCACCTTGCTGAGAGACGAACAGCTCCAATACAAATTCTAATTCACGATAAGGCTCATAGAAATAGAATTGTTAGAGTCACTATGTAAAATGTTCTCCCATTATAATACAATTGGAATATAAATTTTCTAAAGAGATAATGCAGGCTGCAAATGCTTACATGGAAATACACTTAGTCATTGCACCAAGCCGTGACTGGTTCCTTTCTACCCAATTAGATGGTGAACTTTATAATTATAGTAAATTATACTGAATAATATATACACTAGCTGGACTAGGCTTGGCTAGTTATAGTTAATGTAGCATTTGTATTGCCCAAAAGAAGAACAGAAGGAACATGTAACCCCGGCATTCAGCTCTTCCCAGCAGTCTAACACCAGGTTACCATCTTCGTCCCCAAGCTGTCACCTGTGTTTTTCTGCTTTACCTGTAAGCCACTCGACTGCTCTTTCTTATTGGGCTAGTACATGCACAACTAAATTGTTGCCAGTCAATCCCCTGAAGCCCTTTCTCATTTCAATCTGCTCAGCCTTCAGCATGGCATCTGAGTAGTGGTTTCTAACATAATAATTTCTACATGGGTTTTGCTACTCCATTCTCATTACTTTTATATGGACCCAATCTTATTACCTGATTCCATTGCCATTTCCTGACCCTGTTCTGCTTAACTCCTTCTTCTGTCTTCATCTTGCCCCAGTCCTACAAACCTGGGCTGCCTGCCCTAACCTAATGCTTGATTTACATGACGCTGCCGGAAGACCCCATACCTGATCAGTCTCTAGTTTGATTCCTGATGCTTTGCAAATGTGTCTTGTTGTCCCAGGCCAGCCTTCACCAGGACCACTCCAACAGGTAGAAACCTGGTGGTCTTCTTCCAACAAAGTCCAGATCTCTTTCTAGGAGTTAAAGTGTGAAGACTAGGGAGTCCCTGTAGACAAGGATTGTACGAGTGTCCTAAAGACAAACTGGTTATGTGACACAGTAGGTCCACAACCCATTGATTGTTATAAAATACTTTATACTTTTAGTATTTTGATCCTATGCCACTTTTAATTACAAAAAAATTATGCAAATCCTATTTCCAAAATGTTGTACCAACTATGAAGGTAGCACACAACACACAGGCATTGTACTGTTCGATCCATGATCACCTAGTGACCTGTAGTATTTCATCTCTGGTGACCTTCTGGATTAGTATTTAGTTGGTGGTACTTGTTCAAGTTCTTTAGACCTAACAGTTAGTTGGCAGTTTATAGTAAGAATAGTAAGTATGATAAAAGCATTTTCAGCTGGGACCGAACAAGTTCAGCTCTAAATAAAAATGGCAGCAAACCTTGAAAATATTAGCAAAATAAATCATTCAAGGTTCACCATTATCTACTTGTAACTTATACATGTTCTCCATAGACTGCTCTGCTACATAGCTTAGAGTCATCACACAAAAGATGGTTATCTGGTCCATACAATATTACCAAGTTCAACCAGTATTAGTATAACATGTATGGCCAGCTTAACTTGAAGCTCCAATTGCAGTACATTCTAGCGTTGTGACAAAAGCCATTTGACTTTGGTATAACATCTTAGCGATTTTCACATGAAATGAACTGTAATCTGTAAATTAGCACCATAACATTCTCTACATTTATTTTTATACTCTGGCAATGACTCAGGACAAGTTTCTACACGTTAGAAACCGGAACACATTAGCTTTCTCAGCACTTTAGAAATTCACCGCGTACAGAATAATGACAATTTTGTGTTAGGTCTGCAATTCACTATTCTACAAATAAAAGTAAGAAATATATTTCTGTTTTCAGATAAGAGATGTATTGTTACTTGTAGAACAGTTTTCATACCTTCCTGCATTTCTGAACATCAGTATGCTGTTTATATATAAACTCTTTATAGAATATTGAATCACTTTAAAAGTACACTAAATCTTATACTGGGTTCCTGGATTATAACCTGTAGCTGCGTTTACAGATCTGAGGAATGTCACTGGAAACAGTCAATGACCTAGCAGACAGATATATCCATAAGGATAGAAAAATTCTATCTGTGGTAACAACTCTAGACCAAAATATATGCAATTTCCTAATATAATAGTGTAGATTTAATAAAAGTAAACCGTGCGCCTCACATGGTTGAAGGCATATAATGACTGGTTGCCCAGGGGTAAGTTCACACAGCAGAATTTTTGTGTTGGCATCTGCCGCAATTGATAACCTATCCAGGGGCGTAACTAACATGGTAGCAGCAGAGGCAGCTACCACAGGGCCCGGGATACTAGGGGGCCCGTTGACAGCTGCTACCGCTGCAGATTTTTTTTTTTTTTTAAATAGGCCGTTACCTGCTGGAGTAATTCCAGCACGTAACGGGCCCTATTTGCTGCAGCGCGGGGGCTGCCTGAAGATGGAGCTGCCTTCTCCATAGTCCATCTTTTAACAGTAGTAAAGTCAGCAATTGGTGCCTTTACTACTGCACCCAAGCAGGGCCGCCTGCTGTCCGGGCCCCTGTTGCCTCCCAGCACTTGCATAGTGACAACGGGCAGGAAAAACTTCTATCTCCTGCCCGCTGTCCCCAGGCCCTATGCCGGCGTCTATACTAGTAGATTGAAGGACCTGAAACATGACGTCATGATGACGCCATCAAAGGTCCTTTAATCTACTAAAATATATTATTTAGTGTCTTTTGTGGGTGGAACTACCCGGATTGTACAGGTCAGTGTACAATGGGGGGAATGGGTTATAGGCTGTGAGGAAGAGGGGTACATGGGTGTGCAGGCTGTGTGTGAGAAAGTCTGCACCCCCATGCCTTCCTTTCTCACATACAGCCTGCACACCTATGTACCCCTCCTAATCACAGTCTGAACCCCCCATTCTGCCCTATGTGAGCAAGAGAAGAGAATGGGTGGTGCAGGCTGTGTGTGAGCAAGAGGGGTACATGGGCGTGCAGGCTGTGTGTGAGCAAAGAGGGTGACCTGGGGGAGCAGGCTGTGTGTGAGAAAGAAGGGGTAATGGGGTGCAGGCTGTTGGTGAACAAGAGTGTGGTGGAATGGGGAGTCCCCCCTCCAGATCACCCTCTTGCTCACACACAGCTTGCACCCCCATTTCCCCTCTTGCTTATACACACCCTGCACCCCACGTCACCCTCTTATTCACAAACAGCCTGCACGCCCATGTACCCCTCTTGGAGGGGGCCCCATGTCAAATGTTCGCCACGGGGCCCCGCCAATCCTAGTTACGCCACTGAACCTATCCAATGGTAGGTAACCATAGACATGGAAATTCACTTTCAATCTTTGCAAGGTAGGGGTCCACAGAGAAACCTGCAATTGAGCTACACTAGAAGCCATAAGATTGTGGATTTTGCTGCTCTAGTTTGCGGCATTATCACTGTGTGTGGCCCCGGACTATTACAGATTTCTAGCAGCAACCAGTAATTAAAAAATAGAACTGTCTAAAATGATAACTGTTGAATTGAATTATAAAATATTATCTTCTATAGCAGTGTTAAATAGGCTTTATTCAAATACAACTTGCTCAAAATAATTGAATGCCATAGAGGAGCGAAGCAAGGTCAAGCATCAATATGCAGCAATTAGCTATAGTCGTACTTAAAGGTGGATTCTTCACCACTCAGACCCCCAGTAATGAGTTGTAATCTCTAGAGGACATCAATATTCCTGCAGCACCACCACAGGGGAGATAAAGCTTTACACAGTATATACTGAAATCTATGACATCTGTGTTATGGAGGGATATTCTGGGTTCTTGAGAACAAGATATGCTTTGTGTAGCTGCTCACTGTTCTAGCTCAGAAATGAAGGTCCAGAATGATGGTCTACGCTCTGTTATCTCAGAATTCTCTTCTCAATGTGTTTCTTTGTAAAAGTTTTTGGAGACAGCCAAAAACTACAACCATAGTTTTGCTAGTTGCCATTGCAACAGTCAACATATTTTACATGTATTCAGTGTTGTAATTAAAGTTGTGTGGGACAGGTGCAATCTTTAGTCTGGGCCCCCTAACCACTCCCCAGAGTGAATTTTTGATGGTGACGGTTATGGGTGCTGCAGCGATATCTCAAATACCTGAAAGGGATACAGCTTTAGTACCCACAGCTGTTATCAAAAATACAGTGAGTGAGCAACACAGCGCCCGGCATGTAAATATTACTGGTACAGCATATTATGTCCTATAGTGGCCCACACACAGTATCATATGCTCCATAGTGGCCCCCCATTATATGCTCCCAAGAAGCCCAGCCCCCCTCCAGAGCTGGTGCTATTATTATACTCTGGGGTCACCTCAGACTTCAAACTATAATAAGTGGAGGCCCAGGGGAAGTTATTAGAAATAAACACTTCATATACTCATTTTGCCTCACCTCACCAAGGCATCTTCGCTCGTCCAGCTGTCTTCATCATCTTCCTTGGTCCTCTGGCAACTGAGGTCACGTGGGGTGTGATGACATCATTACACCAGAGCTCCCCATGTGACCGCTGGGGCCCAATCAGAGAGGAGGCTGAGCCCAGGAGAGGTGAATATTTTTTTTTATTTTTAGTATTTCCATTAACCAGATTTTCCCCAGCCACTATCATAGTGGTTCAGAGCCCTCACCATTTTCACCTGGCTGCGAGCCCCATATCCATCTGGTCCTGGCCAGATTAGCACCCCTGTGACCATGATCGTTATGTCACTGTACATATTGCTTAAGTAGAAGGCTAAAACTACCATACCATAGTTGGTATATGGACACATCCCTAAAAGCTTAGCTGATCTCCAAGTTTGCACAGTGACCATGTATCCTTACGATTTGTTCTTTTCCAAGAAATAATAATGATAGTCAGTGTACAAAAAAAAAGAAAAAGAAAAAGATGAATGATAATAAATTAAACAATTGTTTATCATGAATCCTAAATCTATAAATGTTTCATTATCACCAGCACCATTGGTAAAAGTGAATTCCTGTCTTAGAGGCATTTACAATAGGTATTTAGTGCACTACTGTCACACCAGCTATGAGAGGCCATTAAATCATTAGGAATTCTTTTCTTTCACTCCATCTCATTCAACAGTGGTTTAGAATCAAGTCCCATGCAAAGGGATCTTCATCTCTCATCAATTCTGCGTAGACGAGCTCAGGATAATAGTGTGCAGGAGTCACAGTATGTTTTACATTATAAGAAACAATAGTTTTACTAAAGAAATTCTGAAAAGGAAAAAGATAACCTCTTTACAGCGATATTTCCTAAATCTACACTAAAAGTTAGCTTTCACTGTGTGGTAATTCCTCCCTGTCCTGCCTGTACAAAATATCCATATAATTAGTTTGAGTCACCCTTTAATACAGAAGTACCAAAAATAACTAAACTGCTCAATATTTCCCAGTAGATTTAAGCAAATGAAAAGCATGAACTAGTCTGTTTTGGATCAGGCAGTGTAAATGTATTCTAGTCCTCTAATCATTAACATAGTACACAATGTATTCTCATTGCTTGCAGATTTTTGACTTATTCTTATAGCTTATTCTTCACACTTTTTTTCCCTATTTGTTTTTGAGGACTGGTTGCCTTCACAAGGCCCTGGCAGCAATGACAACCTATGGACACTGTATGGCACAGGCTTAGCTCTTGAGTTTCACCAAAGAAGAGGTTAAAAATATAAAATACTAAGCATAGACTATGGTATTTCAAGTTCCAAAGATCCTAATTGAAACTGACCTACACAGATGAGAAAAACGATAACAATGTTTTGAACATTTGGCTTTCAGGCTCCATATCTCACCATCCACTACTGCTTCCAATGTGAGACTACCATCATCTTATAGACAATCATCTTGGCTATCTCATACATGAATTTGACTTGCAGCTATTTAGCATATGATTAGTTATTCAGATTCTTGTCATGTAACTGCATTGTTACGGTTTTGCTCCGGAAAATCAAAATTTTAAAGTTTTATTATTTTGTTAGTATTTTGTAAATCCACCCTTTGACTTTTAACACTGCCTGAATCCTTCTGGGCAGGCTTTCGATCAGATTTAAACACGTCTCAACCGAAATCTGATCCCAGGTATCTTCTACACATTCCCAATGTTCACTCACTTGGTTACAAATACAACTTTTTCTTCAACTCTACCCACAAGTGTTCAATTGGGTTGAGGTCTGAGGACTGTGGGGACTAATCCAGCACCTCTACTTTATTGCTATTGAGCCATTTCTTTGCTAATCTTAACGTATGCTTTGGGTTGTTTTCCTGTTGGAACACTATTTCGTCCTTTTTATACCCATAGTACTCGAGTGTATGAAGTAACTTGTCCTGTAGGATATTCAAATATAGCTTAGCACTGAGATTACCATCAATCCTGGTCAAGTATTCGACACCTTTGGCTTCTGGCTTCTTCCACCAAACTTGAAAGTTCCTTCAATTTCTCAATCTGTTAGCCCCTTTACCCTTGTTTCTTACAGAGCCATTTGCACCCCAAATGTCTATTGACTTTTATTTCAATGTTCTGAATCACCAGTTTCCAATCTTCTACTGTCCACTTTTCTTACCTTTTTGAAACTTGACTCAACACTTCTTATGATGATATTGAAGTCAAGCCTTCTTTGCCTTTTTATGGCAACCATTCTAGAGTTGTGTAAGCATGTCATGCAGTGCTTGCATGGATGTCTGCGAGCTCACTATTATAAAGTATATGAGCTACCTCCTTGTTTGACATGCCAGAACTGATAGACATTTTGATGAGCCAGCTTGTTGACTGATATTTTGCCTGGACATCTACCTCTTGGCTTTTGGCTTCGGTCATGGCACTCACATGAAGCAGTTTGACAATTTTCTTGACCAAGAGCCCGCCATTGATGAGCTAGATGATGCAGTTTCTTTTTTCTTGAGAAATCTTCCTCATGGCTAATCCTCGATTTGAACCAGTGACCTTTCGCTTGGGAATCAACCTTATAACATACTGAGCTATTAAGGAGAACAGATTGTAATTTGTAATATACAGGAAGAAAAATATTATATCTCACCACCCAGAGCAACAGTAACAAAGTAGTTACATGACAAGAATTTGTATAACTAATAATATGCTAAATAGTTGCAAGTGAAATTTATGTATGAGTTGATAAGATAAGATGATGGTAGTCTCACGTTCGAAGCTGTAGTGGATGGTGAGATATGGAACCTGAGAGTCACATGTTCAAAACATTATTACCCTTTTGATCATCATTGTATATGGTAAAAATAAAACTAAAATCCTACAATGATTTTCTTATATATACTGACAATTGCCATGTACTAAGTAAGTAAGTTGTATAGTTACAACACTGTAGGTATGGCGTCCAGCACAGCTAATTTTAGCAGTGAAAATTCATGACCATCCAGAAGTTTCTTTTCCTGTGGCTGCAGCAGGAAAGATTTTGTACTGAATCCAAAAGAATGGGCGATGCTGGTTACGTTAATAGAAAACTTGTTACACTAAAAAAAATTACTGTGAAGCTACAAATAGCATACTATAGACCAGGAACAGCTCAGTAGAATCTCTGTTCTGGCTCATAGGGGGGTTGTCAAGTGGGAGACCCCCCCCCCCCTCTATTACATCCATATGCCTTATTAAGAAACTACCACTTTAAATATTTAAGCCTTGAACTGAACCAAGAGAGCACAAAGCTCAAAGATGGCAAGTGAGGTATATATTGTAAGCTTTTAAAGTATATAGAAGCTGATGTAAGGCTGCTCATTGCTGCAGTAAATGTTTATATCGTACATATTTAAAGCAGGATATTCAAATAAAATAGTCATTAATGTCTGTACCGTGTCGTGTGTTTATAGAACATGAGCAATTGTTGAACAAGACTAACTCTTGGAGCCAGGAAGATCTCTAAAAGTGTTCAATGTTACCACGAAATTCCAGAACACGCAGAGATTTAAGGAATACTCTAGAAGTCGTACATTTCATAAGCAAATAGCTTAGTGTGGACTAAAGACAAACTATTGGATAAAAATATATAGTCAGAAATTCCTGCCAGTATAAAATGTATGTACAAATACCAGACTACAACAGATAAGAATGAAGCTTCTCATACTACAGTAGTTCACATGAATCAAATCAAATAGTAGAATAAAATGTATATTTTCAGTTTAAATGTTATCATAGAAAATGTTTGAAATGTTAAAATTTCAGATTTGCCTTTATTCACGTTGAGGACAATGGTTTGTTTAACAGGCTAGACCTTCTTTCACAAATGGTTTTCAACCCAAGACAGAACTACAATGTATGACTTTTAGAAATAAAATGTACTGGACGTTTTTTTATTGTTGTAACCAATTAGAAATCAGTATTATGCTTCATTCGCACTTGAATCCATTCAACGTGAATCCACCTTAAGGTCAGAAAAACTGGAAATGGTTTGTTTAAAAACCCTTTCATTTCAATTGGTAAACATTTTGACCATTTCCTCCATGTATCCTCTCGTTTGAAAGGAGACCAACATCAGACTTGCAGGACTTTGTATTCGTACAAAAAATACAGATAGACAAAGGACCACCTCAAAACAGTAGATAGATAGATAGATAGATAGATAGATAGATAGATAGATAGATAGATAGATAGATAGATATTTTATTTTAACAGAGAGGTTGTCATATATATGGAACCCTCTCCATTTACTTTGTGCAATTTAAATCTTCTGGGGGGGGGGGGAAAAAAAAAAAAAAAAAAAAAAAGTGTCACCCTGCCACTATGCTGCCAACTCAGGTCCTGTATCAGACTGTGACTAGGGTAGAAGCAGACACTATTTTAGGCCTTCTTCACATGTGTCAGCTCGAGATCGCTAGCCCTGGAGCATTGCCCGACTAGTTCTCTTTTTAGAATCCTTCCTTTAATATAGTTACTTTTATTTTGTACAAAATAGGAATTGCATATACAACTTGTAGCCTTCTAAACATGTTCCATACTTGGGTAAAAGAGATCAATTTTCCATCAACAACCCCAACTATTTTTTTTTTTTTAAATTAAAACTCCAACAATCGGGGGGGGGCGTGGCTTGGCCATGGAGGAGTGAGGACATTTGTTGCCTCTGCTCCGTCTCTGGCCCTCGGTGAAACGCTGTTTATCGCTGACCGACACGGCTTTCACTTACCTGGAGATGGGGAAGAACCGAAAGCATTCCCAGCGGTCCTCTTCTACCCCTCCTGGACCTCCGGGACCCTCGTCTATTGCCCGCTTCCTCCGGGTGCCGCGCTGTGAAGAGGTCTCCTCCCCGGCCGGATCCAAGATGGCGCCCGCCACTGCAACTGCTCCACGCAGCCGGCCTGCCGCATCACCGACTCGCTCCCCGGCTGCCTCTGATGATGCGGGAGGCCGCTCTCCTGTCTCCAGCGATGGTCTGGATGCTTTGCCATCCGGAGATTCCCGACCACCAGCGCATCTCCTCTGCGGCCCTGCTCTCCTCTCCCCTGGAATGGGTGATACTGGTCAGGTAGGCCGCGATTCTCCTCTGCCCTCCCTTCTGCCTGCACATGGTCCGGACAGCTCCTGGCCGTCTCTGCCGCCCTCTCCTGCAGCCCCACTGTTGTCCCCCTCTCTGGAACCTATGCCTGTCGCCTCCATGGCCCTTGCTTGGGGTGAGGACAGATCTGCCTGGCTCCCTACTGTGTCTTCTCCCTCACAGCTGGCCCCTGCATCCCCTCCGGGCTCTACTTGTGTGTCCCTGGATCCTAGGCCAGCACCCCTGAGTCATTTGGCCCCGGACTGTGACCATCCTGAGGACTGTGGCCTGTCCCCCTTGTCTGCTGCTCCCAGGGGATCTGGCCCCCCTCCTGTTGTTCCCTCCCGGCCTCCCCAGGGCCATCCAGCTACTACTGTCTCCTCGCCGGTCCCTCCTGGACTATCTTCTACTGTTGTGGATTGTGGGCCACGTTTTTGTATTGCTAATGACCCTACTGGACCTGGTGCTTCCCCTGCCTCCATTGCTGATACTCTTGTGGAGCTACGCCGCCTTAGCGCCCACTTGGCGGCAGTCCCCACCAAGTCTGATATGGAGGACTATGTGGTGCGGCTTGAGCAGTCTTACAAATCGGAACTCTCCGCTGTCCGTTCCTCTGTACAACAACTGGAGACCAAAGTGGATTCCCTTGAGGCGGCCTCTGCTTCCCACGATTCTCAGCTTTCCTCCCATGAGGCGACCATTGCTTCTCACACTCAACAGCTGCGGTTTCTGTCCGATATGTTAGATGACCTGGAGAATCGCAATCGACGTAATAACATTAGAGTGAGGGGTCTTCCTGAATCCGTTGAGTCGCAACATTTGGATACTACCTTGCGCACCATCTTCAATTCCATTCTGGGGGCCCCCTTGGATTCGCCCATTGAACTTGACCGCGCGCACCGCTCTCTGGGTGCACGCCCTCCTGATGACAATAGGCCTCGAGATGTCATTTGCAGGGTACACCGCTACCAGCTGAAGGAGGCAATTATGCGCAAAGTCCGGGAAGTCTCGAAGGTTCTGTTTCAGGACACTGAGATACAGCTACTTCCGGACTTGTCTCGCCTCACCCTTGCTAAACGGAGGGCACTGAAGCCTCTCTTGGAAGTTCTCAACCAGCACCAAGTACCGTATACATGGGGCTTCCCTTTCCGTCTACAGGTCCGTCATGGTGGTCGTGTTGTCTCCATGTCCCATCTGGATGAACTTTACAATTTTGCCTCTGCCTTGGGTCTCCCGTCGGTCCCTGCCCTTTCTTGGCCTCTGTTCCCTGGTGATCTTCTGTCAGCTCCTCCTGCTCGTCCTCAGAGGCGCTCTAGGAGGCGTCGTAAGACCCGCTCCCCGGAGGGGGCGGATCTATCTCTGGCTGCTTCTGGCGCTTCCACCTGATTGCTATAGTTGCTGGTGTCGTTCCTGTTCGCTCGAAGTGGACTTTCTTACTGTTTTTGGGTCATCTGTGGGAGGGAACTGGGACGTGTTTTGTTTGTGATTATTTGCAGAGTTCCCACCCTCTCTACGGAATAGTT
Source organism: Leptodactylus fuscus (assembly GCF_031893055.1). NCBI lineage: Eukaryota > Metazoa > Chordata > Amphibia > Anura > Leptodactylidae > Leptodactylus > Leptodactylus fuscus. Next base: position 72,638,311 of record NC_134268.1, on the reverse strand, counting down.
CTTTTGTTTGGTCCGCTCTCTCCATTTCCTCTGTTTTTGTTTTTGCAGAGACGCCCTAGGAGGCGTCGTGCGGACCATTGATGTTCTAATTTGTTGGTCAGCGTTTTATATTGTGTTAGATTATTCATGGTTTCGGTGTTTTTGCCTGGGGGCCTGGGATGGGGTGCCGGCTTCTTTGTTTGGAAAAGCCCGTTTCCCACCGGGGTCTCCACGCTTTCTGTTTGCGTAGTCTTTGGCAACCCTTTTCTTTGCCGTCTCCCCACCTATTTGTGTGGAGTTCTTCCCTCCACCCCACTTAGTTGGTCTTGTTTTTCTTATTTTCCTTTCTTTTGTGATTCTCTTCTGTTTGTTTTTCCTCTCCTTTTCCTTCTCTTATTTGTCCTCCTTAATCGTTCTCTGTTTGTCTCCCAGTTGTTTCGTCCCTTTCCTCTCTCTTTTCTTTTCCCTTGGCCATGTCCTCTGTTAACTTTTGCACCCTCAATGCTAGGGGCCTAAATGTCCCTCAAAAGCGTAATCACATTTTGTATCAGCTGCATAAACAACGCTCACATGTCCTTGTTTTGCAGGAAACCCATATTAAGAAGGACCACGTCCCGGATATCCGCAGTCGTCACTTCCCTAAGTGGTTCCACAGCGTCAATCCAGTTGCTAAGTCCAAGGGGGTCTCTATCGCTATCCACCGTTCCTTACAGCATGAGGTTCTGGACACCTGTATCGACCCCGAGGGTAGGTTTCTCTTCTTGAAATTGCACACGGGAGGTACGGTTCTCACCGTGGCCGGCTGCTACCTCCCGAATCAGGGTCAATTGGCGTACTGTAGGTCCCTTATCCGCAGATTGGCAGACTTCAGTGAGGGGGTTGTGGTTTTGGGTGGTGATTTTAATTTCGCCCTGGACCCTCATGTTGACTCCTCCCCCCCGCATCCCTCCCACGCTTCCGGTCCGTAACGGTACCCGCCAAGGATGCCCCCTCTCGCCGTTGCTCTTTGCTTTGGTGATGGAGCATCTGGCGGTGGCGCTGCGCCGTTGTTCAGATATCCACGGTATACAATTAGGGTCTCGTGTGGCTAAAGCGGCGTTATATGCGGACGACCTTCTGCTTTATGTCTCCGAACCGCGGGTATCGTTTCCGGCTGTTTTACGCGAATTTTCCCGTTTTGGTGCCCTTAGTAATTTTAAAGTCAATTTATCTAAGAGTGAGGCCCTTAATGTCTTGCTTCCCCCTTCCGAGGCTGAATTCTTGGCACAGTCTTTCCCTTTTAGGTGGCAACCTTCCTCCTTCAAATACTTAGGGATCTGCATTTCCCCTGATCCTGCTTCCCTGTTTCAACTTAATTATCTCCCACTTTTGGACACCATTAGAGATGAGCGAACACTAAAATGTTCGAGGTTCGAAATTCGATTCGAACAGCCGCTCACTGTTCGAGTGTTCGAATGGGTTTCGAACCCCATTATAGTCTATGGGGAACATAAACTCGTTAAGGGGGAAACCCAAATTCGTGTCTGGAGGGTCACCAAGTCCACTATGACACCCCAGGAAATGATACCAACACCCTGGAATGACACTGGGACAGCAGGGGAAGCATGTCTGGGGGCATAAAAGTCACTTTATTTCATGGAAATCCCTGTCAGTTTGCGATTTTCGCAAGCTAACTTTTCCCCATAGAAATGCATTGGCCAGTGCTGATTGGCCAGAGTACGGAACTCGACCAATCAGCGCTGGCTCTGCTGGAGGAGGCGGAGTCTAAGATCGCTCCACACCAGTCTCCATTCAGGTCCGACCTTAGACTCCGCCTCCTCCGGCAGAGCCAGCGCTGATTGGCCGAAGGCTGGCCAATGCATTCCTATGCGAATGCAGAGACTTAGCAGTGCTGAGTCAGTTTTGCTCAACTACACATCTGATGCACACTCGGCACTGCTACATCAGATGTAGCAATCTGATGTAGCAGAGCCGAGGGTGCACTAGAACCCCTGTGCAAACTCAGTTCACGCTAATAGAATGCATTGGCCAGCGCTGATTGGCCAATGCATTCTATTAGCCCGATGAAGTAGAGCTGAATGTGTGTGCTAAGCACACTCATTCAGCACTGCTTCATCACGCCAATACAATGCATTAGCCAGTGCTGATTGGCCAGAGTACGGAATTCGGCCAATCAGCGCTGGCTCTGCTGGAGGAGGCGGAGTCTAAGGTCGGACCTGAATGGAGACTGGTGTGGAGCGATCTTAGACTCCGCCTCCTCCAGCAGAGCCAGCGCTGATTGGCCGAATTCCGTACTCTGGCCAATCAGCGCTGGCCAATGCATTCTATTAGCCCGATGAAGTAGAGCTGAATGTGTGTGCTAAGCACACACATTCAGCACTGCTTCATCACGCCAATACAATGCATTAGCCAGTGCTGATTGGCCAGAGTACGGAATTCGGCCAATCAGCGCTGGCCAATGCATTCTATTAGCCCGATGAAGTAGAGCTGAATGTGTGTGCTAAGCACACACACATTCAGCACTGCTTCATCACGCCAATACAATGCATTAGCCAGTGCTGATTGGCCAGAGTACGGAACTCGACCAATCAGCGCTGGCTCTGCTGGAGGAGGCGGAGTCTAAGATCGCTCCATACCAGTCTCCATTCAGGTCCGACCTTAGACTCCGCCTCCTCCAGCAGAGCCAGCGCTGATTGGCCGAATTCCGTACTCTGGCCAATCAGCACTGGCTAATGCATTGTATTGGCGTGATGAAGCAGTGCTGAATGTGTGTGCTTAGCACACACATTCAGCTCTACTTCATCGGGCTAATAGAATGCATTGGCCAATCAGCGCTGGCCAATGCATTCTATTAGCGTGAACTGAGTTTGCACAGGGGTTCTAGTGCACCCTCGGCTCTGCTACATCAGATTGCTACATCTGATGTAGCAGTGCCGAGTGTGCATCAGATGTGTAGTTGAGCAAAACTGACTCAGCACTGCTAAGTCTCTGCATTCGCATAGGAATGCATTGGCCAGCCGTCGGCCAATCAGCGCTGGCTCTGCCGGAGGAGGCGGAGTCTAAGGTCGGACCTGAATGGAGACTGGTGTGGAGCGATCTTAGACTCCGCCTCCTCCAGCAGAGCCAGCGCTGATTGGTCGAGTTCCGTACTCTGGCCAATCAGCGCTGGCCAATGCATTCTATTAGCCCGATGAAGTAGAGCTGAATGTGTGTGCTTAGCACACACATTCAGCTCTACTTCATCAGGCTAATAGAATACATTGGCCAATCAGCGCTGGCCAATGCATTCTATTAGCTTGATGAAGCAGAGTGAGGGTTCAAGTGCACCCTCGGCTCTCCTACATCAGAGCCGAGGGTGCGCTTGAACCCTTGTGCACACTCTGCTTCATCAAGCTAATAGAATGCATTGGCCAGCACTGATTGGCCAGAGTACGGAATTCGGCCAATCAGCGCTGGCCAATGCATCCCTATGGGAAAAAGTTTATCTCACAAAAATCACAATTACACACCCGATAGAGCCCCAAAAAGTTATTTTTAATAACATTCCCCCCTAAATAAAGGTTCTCCCTAGCTATCCCTGCCTGTACAGCTATCCCTGTCTCATAGTCACAAAGTTCACATTCTCATATGACCCGGATTTGAAATCCACTATTCGTCTAAAATGGAGGTCACCTGATTTCGGCAGCCAATGACTTTTTCCAATTTTTTTCAATGCCCCCGGTGTCGTAGTTCCTGTCCCACCTCCCCTGCGCTGTTATTGGTGCAAAAAAGGCGCCAGGGAAGGTGGGAGGGGAATCGAATTTTGGCGCACTTTACCACGCGGTGTTCGATTCGATTCGAACATGGCGGACACCCTGATATCCGATCGAACATGTGTTCGATAGAACACTGTTCGCTCATCTCTAGACACCATTACTACTGACCTACGTTCTTATGGCACTCGTCTCCCCTCTTGGTTTAGCCGAATTCATGCCCTTAAGATGGATGTCCTCCCCCGGTTCCTGTATTTATTCCAGGCCCTTCCCATCCCTCTCCCACGTGCTTTTTTGGCTCGAGTACAGTCCTTGTTTGGGAGGTTTGTGTGGGGCTCCTCTCGGAGCAGACTTGGGTTCAGTACTCTTTTCAGGCGTAAGTCCAGGGGAGGAGTTGGCCTTCTGGATGTGCGCCTTTACTATCGTGCCTCGGTTTTGCTTCGTCTGTTTGATTGGCAATTCCGTCGCCTTGATAAGCAGTGGGTTTCCATCGAATTCGATCTGATATCATCCTTGCTCTCCTCTTGGCCATGGATTCCACCGCACTTTCGTCCCAAATCCCCTGGCCTTTACGTTCTCCCTTCGCACTTCCTGAAGGTGTGGGATCTGGTTTGCTCTTCTGGCCGCTTGGCGCGTGTCCCGGGCCCTTTGACTCCCCTCTTCGAAAACCCTATGTTCCCCCCTGGATGTTCAGTTGACCGGTTCCTCTGTTGGGACAGGGAGAATTGTACTCGTCTTCAGGAGGTGGCGGGTGATTCCCCGCTCCTTCCTTTTGCCCAGCTCTGTAGCTCTCATCCTGACCTGCGCCTCTCGTGGTTGGAGTATGCCCAACTTCAGTCCTTTTTGAAGCAGTTCTCGTTCACCTCTCACCTCTCTTCTCCATCCTTAGCTTTAGAATCCTATATTGGGCGATGGACCCCCCCCCCCCCCCTCGTGCTCTTTCGCTATTGTATGATGTTCTCCTTTCGGATGTCACTGCGGAACTCCCCCCCTATGTCGCTGCCTGGAATGCCGATCTTCCTATAAGTCTGTCATCTGCGGATTGGGACAGGTCCTTCCTGCTTTCTCACAAGATGGCCCTCCCGTGTAGCGCTCAGGAGAGAAATTATAAGATTCTGTCCCGGTGGTATAGGTGTCCAGTGCTTCTTCATAGGATTTTTCCTGCAGTTTCAGACTTATGTTGGCACTGTGGCTCCGCTAGGGGTACTATGCTGCACATTTGGTGGGATTGTGACGTTCTGCGCCCCTTCTGGGACACAGTGTTTTCTTTGTATTCCAGGGTCAGTGGGCGCTCGGTGGCTGTTTCTCCTCAGCTGGCGATTCTGTCGGTCATCCCTGGCAAGCTGTCGGAGATTAAGAAGGACCTCCTGGGGCACTTTCTCACGGCCGCTAGGGCTGTTATTCCAAGACGCTGGCGCAGCCCCACCCCACCCTCCCTGCTTGAGTTCCTCCAGGAGTTCCTTTTTATTCAGCAGATGGAGATCTTGGTGGCGGAAGACTCTCCCGCTTATTCCAAGTTTGAACTTCGATGGCATCCCTGGGTTATGTTCCAGGAATCGTCTGCCTTCTCTACTGCCTTTGCTTGAGTGTAGCATGGCCGTCTGTTTTCTTCTCCCTTTCTTCCTTGCTCTTCCTTTCCTCCGCTTCTTGCTTTCGTCTTGTTTGTTGTCTCTTCGTCTTTGTCTTGTGTTTGTTTGTTTGTTTCCTGTCCCCTCCTTATTCCCTCTTCTTCTTCTCGTTGGGCTGTATTTGGTTTATGCGGAGGGGGGTCTTTTTGGGCCTCCCAGCCCGCTGATTTATATGCTCCTTCATTGTTGCTCGACTTATTTTCTTTTTGCTCGTTTTGTATTTTATTGAAAAATCTTTAATAAAACCCGTTTAAGCATAAAACTCCAACAATCATCTGCTCGATACCCAACATCTGCTCCGTGCAGCATAGGGGGGTATGAAACACATTAGAATGGATATTCTAAAAGGAATCAAGAGAACATTAGGGAGGACAGAATAAAAAAAAAGTATGAACAGTAGCGGCAATAGATAGTCAGGGAACCATTGAAATTGTTTGATGTTTTACATGACCTGATATACTGTATATATATATATATATATATATATATATATATATATATATATTTATTTTTTATATTGACCCCGGGGATCCCCCACATTTTTTATAAAAAGGCAGCAAACTGTAAACATTTTTTTGGCTAGACCAAAGTATCAGTATCCTAACAGATTAACCTTTACTCACATTACGTTAGATGTCTCACATGAGGCATGGAGATCCAGTACTATTCAGACATTGAACCGGTTAGCTTAAAATGATCAATTATCTGAGTCTGCCGCAATTATACTCATTCTGTGTGTCAAAATTAGCAATTTAATTTCCTCAGTGCCCGGTCTAATTGCCCTTAAGAGACTCTTGCTGAGAGAAACAGAAATAACTAAGCATTTTTTCGGTTGCTGGTTTTCCTTACAAGTCTTCAGAGATCACCTTAAAGAGAATAAGGAAGAGAAATTGTGTACATCCTCCCAGGGCACACATTTATGAAAAGATCTGCAAAGTAATTATAACATTGGACTAGTTTCAATGATATATGTGCAGCAAATGTATAGGATTTATTACGTAGTAATTTGATTAATCTATGACACTAGACAGTAGCCCTTTAACAAGTTGCGTGACCCAGTATATGAATTTATTATGTCAAATATTGTGTTTGTTTAAAGAATTAGAAAGCACTTTCTTCCAAAAACCGTGCCACTTTTGGCGGTCTCTGTTGTGCTTGCTATTGTAATTCCACTCCATCCACTTCAATAAAGCCAAGCTGCAATGCCATACTAAAATAAGAATCTCCCGCAGCTAAGAAAGAGATATTCATCTGCATTCCTGTGCAGTCATGTAGCAGTTTAGGTCTGGCCTCTTCAGCTGGCGCAATACATAACTGTACCATCTGCATCATAGAAAATGCACCAACTGGCGAAAGAAAAAGCTAATGGCTCCCTTGTGCCTTCCAGTCATTGCCTAATTATTACCTAAAGGGGTATTCAGAACATAAGTTACTCCTATCCATAGGATAGGGGGTAACTTGTTCATTGGAGTGGCTCTGACCACTGGAACCCTTTCTGATCATGAGACTTGGCATGTTTTGGACCAAGTTTTGAATGGAGCAGCATTCATTTGGATTGATCAAAACATACAGAGGCCAGTAACACATAATAAGGTATGGGCTATATATAGAACAAACTCAAAACAACCACCACATCCGCATTTCAATAAAACTTCAGAAGTGTATTTTGTATCCAAAGTTAAAAATATAAGGACACATAAAGACAAACTCATACACATAAATAACAGGGAAGCCGTGAGGTTAAAGTGCCAGCAACACCAAAATGATACAGGTACTTTTCAATGTAAACATTGTCCACAATAGGATATAAAAATAGATAGTCATAGGTTACCAGGAGGGTAAGGGAGGGATATACGATTAAGCCTATAAAGTGCAAACCACCTCCCTGAATGCCCTAAGGTACACCAGCCAATAAGATCCAAAGCAAAATATCCAAATTGCAATGTGGAGTAATACCAATGTGTGTCACACCTTACCAATACAAAAATAAATACCTGCCCATCTAGGCTCTAACTAAACATAGAATAGGTTATTTCATCTAGGATAACAGTGATTCAAAAGCCAGTTGAATCACTCAGGACACAGCTCCAAAAAATATGACCTCTCTGTTAGCTCTCCAGCCAAATTCTGCCAAAGTGTTGCTGCTGGAGCAACTTCTTAAGCCTCCTTGAGTCGCTGCCGGAACATCCCCAAAGTGTGGACTGGAGGGGGTGGAATGACAGGTTCCACTACTAAACCTACCTGTCATTCCTAAAAATCCAGCCCAGTAACTGGAACTTTGAAATAACCCTCAGCAGACAATAGTTATCTGCTGAGAAATGTTCTTTCTGGGATTTTCTCATCTCACCCACCTTAGTAGTCTGGGTGAGATGTACACCCCCTCTATTACCTGACCAGCCATCGGCTTACAATATATATAGCATTGTATGAAAATATTAATTCTAGGTAAAGGATTTTACTTTTTATTTTTTTTACATAAATTCACTATTGATTGTAAACTGCTCAGAAAGAAAGCATATTCATCCCACTAAGAAAAGGAATTTTTTTTTATTAAAAATTGTCAGGGAAAACAAACTGAACCATTACATGAGGGTGGATGACAGAGGAATGGAAATAGACAATTTATTCAGTGCATAATATTCCATCTCATTCCTTATACTGAAAAGTTGTCAGCAGGAAATTTAGCATAACATTACATACCGTAATAAGATTTATGGTTTAAAGCTAATTTCTCAATAATGTGCTTGGTATAGTGGTGTTCTGTTACAGATGAGTGGAGATGAAATATACCATATAATGTACAATGGAACATATTAAATGTAGCTCTCTGAAATTTCCTGTTTACTTACAGGATATCAAAATTATACCCAATATTTTAAGTAGAAAAAATACCTGAACTTGCACATTTACCCTGTTATTTCAATTTTATTCCATTATAGCAGGTGCTTTGGAGCTAAATTCAAATAGAGCTTATCATAGAAGAGCCATTCCTGCTACTGAATTCAATAGCAGCCGTGCCTCTCATGTGAAACAGGGACCAGTGCCAGTAAGAGCAGCCATGGTACTGGTACAATATGCCCAGGACTGTTTTAGCACATTGGTGGGCCTAGTACAAAGGTTTCGTAATGTGGGGCACCTGCCATCCTATCTCCACTTAGACATCCTAACATTTAATTCATCAGAAATTCATCAAACTTTTATCAAGATTAGACCCAAATCTACAGACTAGTTATAAATATGAGGTTTTTAGTTTGATAAGTTGTATGAGCCCATCTGCCATTCAGATGGTTCAGATGGTTCCCTACATGAATAATTTATATAAAGAAATGCTGTACTTCCACTATAGACAAGACCCCAGAGATAAAGTCCTTACAGAACGTACTGTAGCTGAATATATAAGAAGGTGATCTTCCTCTCTCTATCTCTCTCTATATAGTGTTAGTGTTGGGACCCATCGCAATAAGGCCACTAACTGGTCAATGGACACAATACTGTATATAGAAATGATTGACACTTCTTGCAGACAAGTCTAAATATACATATATATATATTTGTACATATGCATGTATATTGATCTATATGTAGAGTGTAAAAGTTAGACCAGAAATTCTCCAGATTAATTATAGTGCCTGATCATAGGTAATAATTATGTTGTGTTATTAGACAGGATCAAACCATGTAAGTTACATACTAGCAGTTTATGATACAAGTCATAGGGACAGATTCATTGTATTTTCTTGGCAGTTTTTCAGGTGTACAAGGCATGAAAAAGACACAAATATTTCCCGCAGGTCAGGGTTTTGTTATACAGTTTACTGCCATAAATGATTCCTATGGCAGCTATGAACTGGTGCAGATTTCAGGGCAGGTGCATCGCCCTGCAGACGGTTGCCTGATTTATGAGGAGGTCTGTGTCCCATTGTAAGTCAGGCGCTTTCTCTGCTGCTGTAGGGGTTATGAAGACTCACACTGAAATGTCAGTCATCATAAATCTCACCCATATAGGCCATACATATACTGCATGTAGACAGAGTGAACATTCACAATGATTTCCTCTGCTGGGCCTAGAACCCCCATCTTACACTGTACTTTATTACATAGTGTAAAAATAAAAATGTGATGTAATACAGTATAATAAAATAGTCATTTCTATCAGAGTCAGGTGTTGGAGCTGCCAGGTATTATCAGTTATTTCTGCCAAACCGAGCGTTTTCTGCACAATATTAGAGCACCGGCCAATAACAATATACATGGCTGCTTGTGATTTAGATCAGGAGGGGTATATTTAAGAGTCCTAGGTTCAAATCCTACCAAGGGAAACATCTGCAAGGAGTTTGTATGTTCTCCCCGTGTTTATGTGGGTTTCCTTTGGGTACTCCGGTTTCCTCCCACACACCAAAGACATACTGATAGGGACAACTTAAGGGGCCCCCTGTGCTGCCTAATATTTCACCTTTATGTTTATGGAGTGACCGACTGTCTGTTCTCACTGACAGACAGTCGGGTCACTCATTGTGCAGCAGCCGCTGGGCCGTCACTTGTAGCTGCGCAGCGGCTGTGCTAGCAGGTGCTTCGGGGAAGACTCTGTATGAGCTGCTGTGTTAGGTAGTAGCCCCGCCCTGCCTACAGTTCATCAAGGCCTGCGGTGCCATGTGAAGCCTTGCTCTCCTCAGACTGAGACTGATGCAGCTCAGCTCCTGCTCTGCATCCTGCAAAATCTAAGTCTTCCCCAGGAGGAGGAGAGGAAGCTCCGTACAAAGAGAAAGTAAAAAAGAAAACACCAGGTACATTCTTGCATTACTATTTCTATTAATGTCAGGCATTTGGGGTTATTAATCTAGTTTCAGTAACTCCATGTGCCTCACATTAATAGCAATTACCCCCATCATGTCCCTCATATTAACCCCATGTGTACCTCACATAAGGATTACTAATATGTGAGGCATATGGGGGTACTAATGAAGGTCCTCAATAATGAAGATACCTAATTATTAACTCCCTATATCCCACATCAGTAACCCTTGTGTAAAGCTCAGGGGTTAATGTGAGGGAGATGATGGGGTTAACTGCTATTACTATGAGGCACATGGAGTTACTAAGCTATAATACGCATGACTATACTTTTTATCCACAACCGAGGATAAAAGTATGGACCTGTACATTTCAATGGATCCAGACACACAGATGTTCTTTTTGTGGAAATTTTTTGCCAAACTGAAGAGCTGCAAATTATGGAGCAGATCCAATATCTATCCTATAGCTGTCTGCAGTTCTGGCTCTGTCAATTCATTTTTAATGTACAAGTCAGTGATAACCACATCCATGCCATTTGTGTGCAGGAGACCTCTTAAGCCTGGTTCACATCTGCGTTCGGTATTCTGTTTGGGGAGTCCACATGGGGACCCCCCAAAAAGAATACCAAACACATTGACAAGCAGTAAGCAATGAAAGCACACGTGCCCCTAAACTATAATGGGGTCTGTGTGTTTTCCGCACACTGTTCACGCAGAACATCCTGAGAGGAAAGTACTTCATGATCTACTTTCCTCTCCGCTTGACTCATGTGGACAATGCGTGGAAAGCACATGGACCCCATTATAGTCTATGGGATCCGTGTGCTTTCATAAGCTCACCACTTGTCAATGCATTCGGTATTCCGTTCAGGGGGTCCCCAAGTGGACTCTCCGAATAGAATACCGAACGCAGATGTGAACCAGGCCTAAGGCTGAGGCCTCACGTTGCAGAAACACCACGATTTTTTGAGCCAAAGCCAAGAGTGTACTGAGCAGAAGGAAGAAGTATAAGAACTTTCTATATATTTCCCATTCCTTTGTAGCCATTCTTGGCTTTTGTTGAAAAAAAAAAAAAATGCAGCAAAATCTGCCATAAAAAAAAGCTGCATTTCCGCAACGTGGGGCCTCAGCCTAAGGCCCCACATTGCGGAAACGCAGCTTCTTTTGTGGCAGATTTTGCTGTGGTTTTTTGAGCCAAAGCCAAGAATGTCTACAAAGAAATGGGAAATATATAGAAAGTTCTTATACTTCTGCCTTCTGCTCAGTACACTCTTGGCTTTGGCTCAAAAAAACGCAACAAAATCTGCCACAAAAGAATCGTCGGGCCTCAGCCTTAAGCTGTTTCTTTTCAGGTGGTGACACACTATGTACCCAGATGCAACTACAGCTAAATCCAGTCCCCTTGCACCAGTGCTGTCACTTTGGGGTAAGTGTAACACTCATTCATTCCTGGCTATGGTTTTGCTGTTGCCGCACAGTCAGGAATTAAAAGTGGCTGAAATTAATCTGTGTTTCACTTACAAAAAGGTGAAAGTACCAGTGGCCACGGACTGGATGCTGCATCCAGGTACATTGTGTGTCACAATCCTACTCACTCTGTCCCCAGTCACATACATTTACCTCTAGTTATAGGTTACAGATGTACTGACATTGCTTCTAATGGAAAAGTATGCATGTACTCAGGCAAATAACGGTAAACTTATGTGTGCAGGAGCACAGTATGACAGCACCCCTATGTTGCAGTTTGTGGTTTGACTTTAGTGTAGGTGTCAACAATATTAAAACTAGGTTGCCTACTCCTGATGTAACAAAAACCCTTTTAAGACCCCATTCACATCTGCATTCGGATTTCCATTTGGGAAGTCCGCTTGGGGACATCCCTAACGAAAATCTAATCCGAATTAAAAAGCAGTTACCAGGGAAACCCGCGGACCCCATAAACTATACTGGGGTCCTTGTGGTCTCCACTTGGTTTCCTGCAAGCTCCACTTTTCTCTCCTCGTTATTTGTGTGGAAACCAAGAGGAAACCATACGCACCCCATTATAGCCATGGGGTCCATGGAGTTTCCTTCGGTAACTACTTTTTAATGCATGTAGGTTTCTGTTCATGGGGTACCCAAGCGGACTCCCCGAATGGAAACCCGAACGTAGATGTGAACCAGGCCTAAGGCTGGGGCCCCACGTGGCATAGACATCACGGTTTTTTTTTTTTATGCATCTATGTGAATCCAGCCATTAGGATGCAGAATTTAAAGTTCTATTAAATAATGTTTGGTTTATATTACATTGAATTTCTTTAATATAATTAAAATATAGTTTAAAGTGATTATATGTGTATTCAGTTACCGAATTGTGACGTTGGTACGGTATCTTAGAATTTAGGGCCCCACTCGAAAACTTGCCCAGGGCCCCATTGTGCCTAAAACTGGCCCTGTAAGCATCTGATGTGTTTTAGATTATATTTTGATAAATGAAATTACTTTTATAATATAGAATACCAGAACTAACGGCACTACTGTCAGTCCCCAAAAAAAACCCAAACCAGTCTGAGCAGAGCTAACAGATGACAACTGACATCATTGACCATAGAGAAAAATTTTCATGAAATTAGTGAAGACGTTAATGTAAATGTTTCTTATTTGTTATCCAAATGATGGAGCAGAATTTCATGTGAACAGAGACTAATAATTAATGCACCCCATCTGTAATATAATGATTAGTCAGTTCTTACATTCCTCAGTATTATGATTAGATCTTAACAATGACATTTGCAGAGAATTAAATGATTCTGAATCTTTATTTTTTCTTCCGAGTTGCTATGATTCCTAGTATATTTTCTATCTGCTATGAGCTTGTATGTTTTCTTTCTTGTAATATATTACTGTATTATCCATGCTGCGATAACACACTTAATTTCCCCACAGTGGGACTATTAAAGGATTATCTTATCTTATAACTCCAACAATAGTTATGTTAAATGTGAGTCCAAAGCATGGCCACAAAAAGTCTCCCAAGCATCCTCAAGACAACTCAAGATAGCCCTGGTACTACAGTGTAGTAGTGACAGAAGATAGGACCAAGATTCACGCCTCTTCACAATCTGGTAATAGTGGCAGCTAGTATTCAATCGAATACCTCCCCTGCATAGTTATTGGTGTAAAAAAGCACCATGAAGGTGGGAGGGGCATCAAATTTTTACTGCTTTTACCACGTGGTATTCCACCGAGTACACCAATAACTATGCAGGGGAGGTATTCGATCAAATACTACTCGCTCATCTCTACTCATAGGTGTAAAGAGGACTTACGGAAACAGCATAACACAGCAAACTACGCTGTTCCACAACTGCTATTTACCTCAATGGGAGTTACAGTAACAGCATCGAACAACTGTGTTTGACCATTTCCATTAACTCCAGGAGGAGAGACATAAAATAACTTTTGCAGCAACCATGTGTATGTAACATGTATAAAGTTACACTTTCTTACAGATATAGCAGAGTTAATACAAACATCTGCAATTAGCCAAACTGCTACAATGTGATATTCTGTTACAGAGAACAAAAACAATAAAAAGTCATTGAAAAATTATTTTACAATGGCATTTCATTGATGTTTGTTGTCTTTTGTGATAAGATATCACCTTGTAGCAGTTTAACCAGTTGTAGAAATTCAAGTTAACTCTGCGACATCTGTATATATGTAACAAAGCTTAACATTTATACATAGGTGAATTAGTAAATCATAGATTTGCAGAATTATACTTCATTGGATTGGATTATTCCAGCAATTCTTACATTAGTTCTCAAAATATATTGATGGTAAACCTAAAATGTTGAACGAAACTCCAAATATGAAATCCTTCTATTGAATCCGTCTTCATCTAATAGCATACAAAGCAACTTGCAGCATTCCTGCGCTTTAACAGTTATATGGCCTCTGGTCGATGATCTGACTCCCCTAGTAGCTGACTAAGCAAGCTCTAATATGTGTGAAGCTCACTAATTTTATTTTGTGACTTCACACGTCATACAAGTGTAAAATATATCTTGATGTGATGATGAATTATTTTCCATGATGCTAGACACAAGGAAATACAGTACTTTGCTGAATGTGAAAAGCCAAATATATCGCCAGTGTCTCACACTGAAATCCATTTTGCATTAGTGCCATCTAATGGCAAAACAATATATTAGACATTCTACAGTTTGTAGCTTTCATCTGCTCTCCTGGATCACACAAATTATAAAACTGAAACACATTTTACTGCTATTTCAAGATTGTAACCAGTGGTGTAACTACCGCGGAAACAGCGGAGGCAGCTGCCACAGGGCCAGGGACACTAGGGGGCCCGGTGACAGCCACTACCGCAGCGGTTTTTTCTTTTTTCTTAATAGGCCGTTACCGGCTGGAGTTATTGCAGTCGGTAACGGGCCCTACTTACTTACTGATCCTGGCTGGGCTGGGATCGGTAAGGGACACCACGGGCCCCACAAAGACTATTATTATACTCGAGGGTCTTTGCAGACCCCCGAGTATAATGATCGGAGGCCCGGGAGACGTAAGAAACATAAAAAACTGTGTTACTTACCTCTCCAGGCAGGCTTCAGCCTAGTTGTCTGACGTCTCTGACGTCACATGAGCCCGGCCTGCATCCCGGATCATGTGACGTCTGACGTCATTGAAGAAGGCCGACAGCAGAGGACTGCAGCGGAGTCGGGGGGACAGGTAACAGTGTTTTTTTATGTTTTTATTCCCCTGGGTCTCCAATTAAAAGGTCTGAAAAGACCCAGAGTATAATAATTGTTTATGGGTGTCCACAGTGGGACATAATACTGTGTGCAGGGGCCACTAAGGGACATAAGGAGTTTGTATGTTCTCCCCATGTTTGCGTGGGTTTCCTCCGGGTACTCCAGTTTCCTCCCACACACCAAAGACATACTGATAGGGAATGTAGATTGTGAGCCCTATATGGGACAGTGACTGACAGTGTCTGTGAAGCGCTGCGGAATATGATGGCGCTATATAAGTAAGCATAATATATATAAAATATATAATACTGTGTGCAGGGGCCATTAAAGGACATAATACTGTGTGCAGGGGCCACTATGGGGTATAATACTGTGTGCATGGGCCACTATGGGGGATAATACTGTGTGCAGGGGCCACTATGGGGTATAATACTGTGTGCAGGAGCCACTAAGGGACATAATACTGTGTGCAGGAGCCACTAAGGGACATAATACTGTGTGCAGGAGCCATAATACTGTGTGCAGGAGCCACTAAGGGACATAATACTGTGTGCAGGGTCCACTATGAGACATAATACTGTGTACAGGGGACACTATGGGCTATAATACTGTGTGCAGGAACCACTAAAGGACATAATACTGTGTGCAGGAGCCACTATGGGGCATAATACTGTGTACAGGGGCCACAATAAAGCACGCAGGAATGCGGAGGAGGGGGTTGATCGAGGTCTTCGGTGTCGGTCGGGGGGTGGCATGTCAAAAGTTCGCCACGGGGCCCCGCCATTCCTAGTTACGCCACTGCTTGTAACATATACTTTAGTATACAATAACATTGCTGGTCTTGCGTGGCTGGGTAAAAGGTATATCCAGGTTGAGTGTTCCTCCTGGAATCAGGAGAGATTATAGAAAGGTGTAATAAAATTTACAGATATGACAATGTTGTAGCATGATCTAATATGTAACAGAAACAGCAATAGAGATATAAAGGGGAATTTATTATGAGAATTTTTATTTATGTGTATAAATTTTCACTAAATTTATTAAATGTCACTCAGAAATTCGGCACATCAATAAGTCTTAACACTTCTGTCCTGTGATGTTACATCACTATCTAAGTCACCTCTTACCCAAATGAGATGGCAATCACCTTTCTGACTTTTTACAAGTACAGATTACAGGCAAACCAATGATAATCACTCTTTCATCATAATTAATTTTTTGGCCAACTTTTGATTTTCTGGCAGTATGTGTGTCATAATATAAGTATATTAGATTTTTTTTTTTATGTAGATTGTGAGCCCCATATAGGGATCACAAGGTACTTTTTTTTTTTTTTTTTTTTTTAATTTAAATTATGTTTTTGTAGAATGGGAGGAAATCCACGCAAACACAGGGAGAACATACAAACTCCTTGCATATGTTGTTCCTGGCGAGATTTGAACCCAGGACTCCAGCGCTGCAAGGCTGCAGTGCTAACCACTGAGTCACAGCGTTGCCCGTTACAAAATTTATTTAACAAATTTTGCATCCTCTGTGAAATCTGCATGTTTTCACTCTACCTTACATCTGTGTTGAGTGCTGTTGCTGCCTCTCACTGAATGTTTCTGTATATGGAGTACAGGCTTGGAATACAGAGCTGTGTAATGTACAGAAAATGAGGGTGGGGGAGGATCACTTCAAACAGTGCTATAAAGTGTACAAATTTGCGTACAATGCTATCAAAATTATTTCCAGAGTTATTACTGGTTGAAAATCCAGTTGAGATTAGGATCATTATATGCAGCGGTGTATATATATACAGTCCTATGAAAAAGTTTGGGCACCCCTATTAATCTTAATCATTTTTAGTTCTAAATATTTTGGTGTTTGCAGCAGCCATTTCAGTTTGATATATCTAATAACTGATGGACACAGTAATATTTCAGGATTGAAATGAGGTTTATTGTACTAACAGAAAATGCGTAATATGCATTAAACCAAAATTTAGCCGGTGCAAAAGTATGGGCACCTCAACAGAAAAGTGACATTAATATTTAGTAGATCCTCCTTTTGCAAAGATAACAGCCTCTAGCCGCTTCCTGTAGCTTTTAATCAGTTCCTGGATCCTGGATGGAGGGATTTTGGGCCATTCCGCTTTACAAAACAATTCAAGTTCAGTTAAGTTTGATGGTCGCCGAGCATGGACAGCCCGCTCTCAAATGATCTGAAAACAAAGATTGTTCAACATAGTTGTTCAGGGGAAGGATACAAAATGTTGTCTCAGAGATTTAACCTGTCAGTTTCCACTGTGAGGAACATAGTAAGGAAATGGAAGACCACAGGGACAGTTCATGTTAAGCCCAGAAGTGGCAGGCCAAGAAAAATATCAGAAAGGCAGAGAAGAAGAATGGTGAGAACAGTCAAGGACAATCCACAGACCACCTCCAAAGAGCTGCAGCATCATCTTGCTGCAGATGGTGTCACTGTGCATCGGTCAACTATACAGCGCACTTTGCACAAATAGAAGCTGTATGGGAGAGTGATGAGAAAGAAGCCGTTTCTGCACGTACGCCACAAATAGAGTTGCCTGAAGTATGCAAAAGCACATTTGGAGAAGCCAACTTCATTTTGGAAACAAAGATTGAGTTGTTTGGTTATAAAAAAAGGCGTTATGCATGGCGTCCAAAAAGAAACAGCATTCCAAGAAAAACACTTGCTACCCACTGTAAAATTTGGTGGAGGTTCCATCATGCTTTGGGGCTGTGTGGCCAATGCCGGCACCGGGAATCTTGTTAAAGTTGAGAGTCGCATGGATTCCACTCAGTATCAGCAGATTCTTGAGAATAATGTTCAAGAATCAGTGACGAAGTTGAAGTTACGCCGGGGATGGATATTTCAGCAAGACAATGATCCAAAACACTGCTCCAAATCCTCAGGCATTCATGCAGAGGAACAATTACAATGTTCTGGAATGGCCATCCCAGTCCCCAGACCTGAATATCATTGAACATCTGTGGGATGATTTGAAGCGGGCTGTCCATGCTCGGCGACCATCAAACTTAACTGAACTTGAATTGTTTGTCCAAAATACCTTTATCCAGGATCCAGGAACTGATTAAAAGCTACAGGAAGCGACAAGAGGCTGTTATCTTTGCAAAAGGAGGATCTACTAAATATTAATGTCACTTTTCTGTTGAGGTGCCCATACTTTTGCACCGGTCAAATTTTGGTTTAATGCATATTGCACATTTTCTGTTAGTACAATAAACCTCATTTCAATCCTGAAATATTACTGTGTCCATCAGTTATTAGATATATCAAACTGAAATGGCTGTTGCAAACACCAAAATATTTAGAACAAAAAATGATTAAGATTAATAGGGGTGCCCAAACTTTTTCATAGGACTGTGTATATCTCTCTATATTATAAAAATGAATTCTTGTCTGTCTGTCTGTTCGTCTGTTCTCTAATGCGAACCAAACGACTGGACCGATCTTCACCAAATTTGGTACAGAGATACTTCGGGTATCCGGGAAGGTTTAAGACGAGACTCCAACTCGCTCGGACGTACCATTGCTGAGATACAGCATTTCAAACACAATGCCCCCCCTTAGCCAATACAAACCTGCAGGACTTTCACTCATATTCCAACTGCAATACACACGGTCACTCCACATGCACAATACAACACTGATATCCAAACTGAGATACACGCATCAGAGGATTAGATACACAGATCAGCACACAGTATCACACGCCAGAGGATTAGATACACGCGTCTGCACACAGTTCCACACACTGAAGGATTTGATACACGCGTCTGCACACGGTTCCACATGCCGAAGGATTAGATACGCGCATCTACACACAGTTCCACACTCCAGAGGATTAGATACGCACATCTGCACACATTTGTACACGCCATAGGATTAGATACATGCGTCTGCACACAGTACCACATGCAATAGGATTAGATAAGCGCGTCTACACATAGTTCCACACTCCAGAGGATTAGATACGCACGTCTGCACACATTTGTACACGCCATAGGATTAGATACACGCATCTGCACAGAGTACCACATGCCGTAGGATTAGATACACGCTTCTACACACAGTTCCACACTCCAGAGGATTAGATACGCGCGTCTGCACACAGTTGTACACGCCATAGGATTAGATACACGCGTCTGCACACAGTACCACATGCAGTAGGATTAGATACGTGCGTCTACACATAGTTACAAACGCCGAAGGATTAGATACATGCCTCTTCAGACAATACAACACAGGGGAAGGATTAGATACGTGTGTGTGCACACAGTACCACACTTTGGAGGATTAGATACATGCCTCTGCACACAGTACCACAAGCCAGAGAATTAGATACGCGTCTCAGCACACAGTATCACACGGGGGAGGATTAGATATGCGCATCTACACACAGTACCACATGCCATAGGATTAGATACGCGCATCTGCACGCAGTACCACATGCCAGGGGATTGGATACGCGCGTCTACACACAGTTCCACACACCGTAGGATTAGATACGCGCCTCTTCACACAATACCACACAGGGGAGGATTAGATACACGTGTCTTCACACAGTTGTACACGCCATAGGATTAGATACACGGGTCTGCACACAGTCCCACACACCAGAGGATTAAATACGCACTTCTGCACACAGTTCCACACACTGAAGGATTTGATACGTGCGTCTGCACTCGGTTCCACATGCCGAAGGATTAGATACAGGTTTCTACACACAGTTCCACACTCCAGAGGATTAGATACGCGCGTCTGCACACATTTGTACACGCCATAGGATTAGATACATGCGTCTGCACACAGTACCACATGCAATAGGATTAGATAAGCGCGTCTACACATAGTTCCACACGCCGAAGGATTAGATACGCACCTCTTCACACAATACCACACAGGGGAGGATTAGATACACGTGTCTTCACACAGTTGTACATGCCATAGGATTAGATACACGCGTCTGCACACAGTACCACATGCTGTAGGATTAGATACACGCGTCTACACACAGTTCCACACTCCAGAGGATTAGATACGCGTGTCTGCACACAGTTGTACACACCATTGGATTAGATCCACGCATCTGCACACAGTACCACATGCATTAGGATTAGATACGCGCGTCTACACATAGTTCCACACGCCGAAGGATTAGATACGCGCCTCTTCACACAATACCACACAGGGGAGGATTAGATACGTGTGTGTGCACACAGTATCACACTTTGGAGGATTAGATACATGCCTCTGCACACAGTACCACAAGCCAGAGAATTAGATACGCGTCTCAGCACACAGTATCACACGGGGGAGGATTAGATACGCGCGTCTGCACACAGTACCACATGCCGTAGGATTAGATACGCGCCTCTTCACACAATACCACACAGGGGAGGATTAAATACACGTGTCTTCACACAGTTGTACACGCCATAGGATTAGATACACACGTCTGCACACAGTACCACATGCCGTAGGATTAGATACGCGCCTCTTCACACAATACCACACAGGGGAGGATTAGATACGCGCGTCTGCACACAGTACCACATGCCGTAGGATTAGATACCCACGTCTACACACAGTTCCACATGCCGTAGGATTAGATATGTGCCTCTTCACACAATACCACACAGGGGAGGATTAGATACGTGCATCTGCACACAGTACCACACGACCAAGGGTTAGATGTGCGCGTCTGCACACAGTTACACACGCTGAAGGATTAGATACGTGTGTCTGCTCTAAGTACCACACGAGGGAGGATTAGATACGCACATCTGCACACAGTTCAACACGCTGGAGGATTAGATACGCATGTCTTCACATAGTACCACCGCCAGAGGATTAGATACGCGTTTCTACACACAGTATCACACGGGGAAGGATTAGATATACACATCTGCACACAGTTTCACACGCCGGAGGATTAGATACGCGCGTCTGCACACAGTACCATATGCCGGGGGATTGGATACATGCGTCTGCACACAATACCACATGCCAGAGGATTGGATACGTGCATCTGCACACAGTTCCACACACCAGAGGATTAGATAAGCATGTCTGCACACAGTACCACATGCCGTAGGATTAGATACGTGCGTCTGCTTACAGATCCACACGCCAGAGCTATAAATACACGCATCTTCACACAGTTGTACACGCCATAGGATTAGATACACACATCTGCATACAGTACCACATGCTGTAAGATTAGATATGCGCGTCTACACACAGTTCTACACGCTGTAGGATTAGATACGTGCCTCTTCACACAATACCACACAGGGGAGGATTAGATACGTGCATCTGAACACAGTACCACACTTTGGAGGATTAGATACAGGCCTCTGCACACAGTACCACATGCCAGAGAATTAGATACGCGTCTCAGCACACAGTTCCACATGTGGGAGGATTAGATACGCGCATCTGCACACAGTACCACATGCCAGAGTATTACATATGCGCATCTGCACACAGTACCATATGCCAGAGTCATTAGATACGCGCGTCTGCACACAGTTTCACTTACTGGAGGATTAGCTACGCGCCTCTACACACTTGCATCTAAACACAGTACTACACGGGGAAGGATTAGATACAGCTTTACTCCAGGTATCCATAACAACTGATCACAGGTTTTTCACTGACATCCAAAATGAGATACACATAATCAAATGACACTTATGGACATACACAGAAACGACATACAAAATACATCAGTGCAAAATTGGACAATTCTTATGGGGCCACTACACAAACATAACATGTAATATACCCGAGCGAAGCCGGGTCCTCCCTCTAGTGTATATATATATATATATATATATATATATATATATACCAATCCTGACTGTGTTTTGAACCAGTGATATCTGTGGAAATAATTTACCGCTGTAAGCTTAGTGTCACATGAAGGAGGAGAAGAGAAGGTCCTCATTCATATGAAACCAAAGGCAAGTTTGTATGTTTTATAACGTCCGAGATGTAATGGTTTGAAGTGACCCTCCTCCCATTGTCTCTACATGTTACATAGCCCCACACCATACACAGTAATATTCAGTGAGAGGCAGGAACAGTTCTGAATACAGAAAAAGGGGAAAGCGTAAAAAACACAGAATTTCACAAAAGGGGTGCAAAATGTGGTAATAAAAGTAAATTATAAACACAAATACTGCCATAAAATCAAAAGTTGTCCGAAAGTTTAGTTACACTTTAAAGGGAATCTGTCAGCAAGAAAATTAATGACACTACCTTGTAGGTGCTGCTTCTACACTTTTCAAAGCTGCCTTTTTAAATCTGCATTGCACCTCCTTTTTCATACAAATCTGTGTTTTATTCTTGTTGCAACTAAGCTGAAAAAGGCTTTAAGGCTAAGGCTCCACATTGCGGAAAAACAGCTTCTTTGTTTACAGATTTTGCTGAAGTTTTTTTTTTTTTTTTTTAGCTAAAGCCAGGAATGGATTGAGTAGAAGGTAGAAGTATAAGAACTTCCTATACAGTATAATCCCCTTTCCTTTTGTAGCCATTCTTGGCTTTGGCTGAAAAAAAAAAAAAAAAAACACCAAAAATCTGCAACAAAAAAATAAATAAAAATCTGCGTTTCTTCAACATGGAACCATAGCCTTAAGGCTGAAGCCCCACATTGTGGAAACACAGCTTTTTTTGTTGCAGATTTTGTTGTGGTTTTTGGAGCCAAAGCCAGGAGTGGATTCAGCAAAAGGTCGAAGTATAAGAACTTCCTATATATTTCTCATTCTTTTTGTAGCCATTCTGGTCTTTGGCTCAAAAAAACACAGCAAAATGTACAACAAAAAAGCTGCGTTTTCGCAATGTGGGGTCTTAGCCTAAGGGAGTTCTTTCTTCTGGCGTAGCTTTGCGCTCTATTCTAGCTCAGCACCCCTGACTGCTACCCAACTCCACCCCATATTGCTTGACATTTCACTAGGACACACTCTTTCTGCAGTTAGGAGCAGTTATTTGGAGTGGTGAGCGAAACCCTGGCAGGAGAAAAAGAAAAAAACACCCCTAAAGCCCTTTCCAGATAATTTGCATAAAAATAAAATGCTGATTTTTATGAAAATGAAGCTGCAATGCAGAATAGGAGGGCATCTTTGGAAAGTATAGAAGCCTTACAAGGTATGGTCTTTAGCTTGATACCAATTTTCCCACTGACAGATACCCTATAAAAAAAAGAGACCAAACCAATAATCACAGTGAACCCATCTTTAAATGTGCCGGAGCTCATTTCAGTATGTGTAGTGTTTTAGTCGTCTCTGCAAATCAATTAAACAGATGATTACCCATCTTATGCTGTGTTCACACATCAGTATGCCATCCATCCGTCCTTTTGGATTCAGTTTGACACTTCAAAACGGACTGATACACATACTGATTATATGCTGACACCTTTTTATGCTGATAGCAAACGTTCTCCCCTAGAGGACAGATAAGGGGATTAAAAGTAGAAAATTGTAAACAGAGTAGAGATAAGGACATATAATAAATTTCCTTATGTCCTCCTTATCTCTACTCTGTTTACAATTGCTACTTTTAATCCTCTTATCTGTTCTCTAGGGGATGGAGAACGTTTGCTATCAGCATAAAAAGGTGTCAGCATACAATCAGTATGTGCATCAGTCCATTTTGAAGTGTCAAACTGAATTCAAATGGACGTATGGCATACTGATGTGTGAACATACCCTTACGTTGAAAAGAGCACAGCTAGAGCCTCAGGTTAGCCAGTGTCTGGAAGCATATAAAGGTAATTTGGACAGTGTACCTTTTTTGGACTTGAAAAGGTTGAGAAATGGATTAGAGAAGGTAACTTATGCGGTCTCGGTTAGATAAGCTTGATGGATCATTTATATCAAAGAATATGCTAGTGTGACCAATAACGTGTCTCCTCCCAATGATTCTGTGTTCATATTTTGAGATCTATAGTCTTATGGTATTGATTACTTGTTTAATTAAATATGGTATGTAGCAACCTCTATGGTAACAGCCCTGAAGGCCAGTACTGTGTGATTATTGGTACTGGTCTCCGTTTTTAAGTGTGATTATTATGTGTATTATTGACCGTGGCAAAAAACTATGTTGATTCAAGACACAGAATATTACATACCAGTGGGTAGAACCATTTTTATGTCCATCAGAATTATGGTTTAAATTGACTAAAAAGCATGAAGATTTTACATTTCAGTGGCATGGTGGCTGTTTGTTTCATATAGCTACTTTTGTTAAACTATTAAATGTACAATAAATGCTTTGATCCAAGTTTACCAGCTATTCCCTATGCACAGGTCTGACCTCTGAAACTCCCACCAATCAGGAGAACCAGGATCCCGTTTTCTCATCTCGGTGAAGTGCCAAGACGAGCTGAAATATTGCCATCCCATTTACAGTCTGCGATATAGTCAGAATGCCAATATTGTTGTTGTTCCTCCAACCACTTAAAATCTGGAATAAAAATTGATTAAATAGTTGCATCCTCTCAAGGGAACGTCAACTTTCTGTCAAAAGCATTGTGGGAAGAACCGTGAAGGTGAATACTTCTGTAATTTGTTTTTTTCTACTGAACAGTGGTTTATCTGAATTCGGAGGCGTTTTAGTTTGCATTCGGCAGCAAGTAACAGTGCAAGTATTTTTTTTTTCTTTGGTTTTTATGACACCTCAAGAACTGCACAAAACTAGAGAAGGCACAGAGATATAAAGGAATATAGCCCAGCACAGACACACTCAGATCAATTCTGTAAAAATCAAAAACATTGGCCAATTTGAAGGCATTGCATCCAGATGCTGCAGCAACCAGCAGATTTTTTACTAACAGAGTTGGTGCATATGTCAAGTGGCACATTCCCAGCCTAGTACAGCTCTAGTACACTGCTTTAAAGTGGTTGTCTAGTTAATGCTGTGTTCACACAACAGTATGCTATCCATCCGTTTGAATTCAGTTTGATACTTCAAAACGGACTGATGCACATACTGATTGTATACTGACACTTAACTGGCTGTCAGTCCCCTAGAGGACAGATAAGGGGATTAAAAGTAGCAATTGTAAACAAAGTAGAGATAAGGAGATATAATAAATGTCCCTATGTCCTCCTTATCGCTACTCTGTTTACAATTCCTACTTTTATGCTATCAGCATAAAAAGGTGTCAGTATACAATCAGTATGTGCATCAGTCCGTTTTGAAGTGTCAAACTGAATTCAAACGGATGGATAGCATACTGATGTGTGAACATACCATTATAGTTTCAAAATCTTTTTGTCAGGACTTATTGAGGATGGCCTATTTTGGGTCTTAAAGAGAACCTTCCACCACCTCCGCCAACTACAGCTTTTTGCATCATTTAATAGGCGCTGCTCCAGTAATACTGGCACAGTTGGCAATTTTTTCTAGCCCTCACAGTTTCCAAGTAAATTTACCTTAAATTTTTCTTTCTTTTTGGACTCATGTGCCATACAATATAAAAGTTACCTAAATTCTTTGGGTTACAGTACAATTACCAATATGTCTTTGGCTACTCACATTTGCCCCACATTTCGAGATGGCATCCGTGAAAAAAAAAAAAAAAAAAAAAAAACTATACTAAAAATACTTTGTCCCTCAATTATAATCACTCCACATACTGTGCCCCATTTTAAAAAGTTTCCACTCTGTGCCCCTACTATACTCAATTATCTGCATGTCTACCTCGATTTAAAAAACTACCTACACTGTGTCCACTGAATAAAAATACTCACACTGTGCCCGATTTAGGAAAATGTCCCCACTGTACCATCTGACTTAGAAAATGCCCCTTATCTAAAAAAAAAAAAAGTCTCCTCTGTACCCTTTTAATAAATCTATGCCTCTCATTATGCCTCTCATAGTATACAATACTCACCTCCTATTGCACAGTCACCGACATCCAGCCACTTGTGTCCTGCTCCTGTGGAACAGCACAGCTGGATGACTTCATAGTGTGATCTGCACAAAAACAAGGTGCCAATGGGAGGTACAAGGAACCTAATCATGTTCTGCAAAAATTGTATCCAACATCTTAAAGATACAGACATTATGAAATTCAAGGACCGATCGCTTGGAGGTGTCTTACCTTCTGCACCTTGAGCGACCACAGGGGGTTGCACTAAGCGAAGGTTGGCCATGTAACCAGTGCTCCTGTCTCATCATCAATGTCTTACCTCTCCTCATGCTGCAGTTACTGCAGTTTATAAAACACGTCTATTACGGGGTCACATTAAGTCACGGAATGCAAATGATTATAATATGCAGACTACTAAACCACCAGCAAGAGAAAATTGATAAGGTAATTGTCAAACATACTGAGGAAAATTCATCTTATACCATGTCTATATATAGGTTTCATTTTTATTTCAGGGTTACATACAATTCACAACGCAAATTAGACACTCCATTCAAAAATGAACAAAAAATTACTTTATACTGA
Organism: Leptodactylus fuscus; assembly: GCF_031893055.1. Taxonomy (NCBI): domain Eukaryota; kingdom Metazoa; phylum Chordata; class Amphibia; order Anura; family Leptodactylidae; genus Leptodactylus; species Leptodactylus fuscus. The sequence continues at coordinate 72,611,917 of NC_134268.1, read as the reverse complement.
AAAAAAATAATAAACCTTCTGTCAAATATTATGACATGGCTAATGTTATGTGAAATGATACTTATTATATTTGACTACATTGTAAGGATGTGTTAACTTCCATATGGCACATTTATGTCATTTATGCGACATATTCCACATAATAATTACGGCAGAATTCTTTTACCTAAACCGTGAAAGCCACAAGTCAATAAATCTCATATATTAAATGAAATGGAAGAATTGTACAACTGCAACAGCATAAAAATGGAAAATAAAGAGGATCTTTTCCAAAGGGTCATCGCAACGGAAGAAAACCTTTTCTTCATTATTTCTTTTTCTTGGTCCCATTTATAGCCGTAGCTCATTTCTGCCATTCTTAAGATGAGTTGATGAAGAGAACATACCATCTGGCTTTGTGATACTTCTGGGAGCCGCGTACGGGCTTAGATTGCTATTGTAGCTGACAATCTACATTTCTCTGTAACCTTTGTAAAGCATCTCCTGATATGGTCTCATTAGTTGGCATTGTACCATTAAACACCGAATTCTCTCGCAGTACAACGCCTGATTTCCTCCTGATCTCTATGTTTTCTTAAACCAGGCAGACATTTCTTTGGCAACAAATTTTTAGCTGTCAGTTTTGCTTTTCAGGTCCATCATCCACAGCTGTTGATGCTATTGGTTCTGCTGGAAATAGATCAGGTGTTGACTGGGAGCAGGATTTCTCTCCCAGATTAGTGTTTGTTGCTTCAGGCTGCCCATCCGTCTCTTTGATTCCTTCCTTTTTGCTTATGGTTAATGCATCAGCAATGTCTAACCTTATTTTGTCAGCATCTTTTACTAAGGAAAAGGTAATGCTGGAATCTGCAGTGGTTTCCCTGCCTGGAACAGGATCATTCACAATCTCAGTGCCGGTATCTTCCCCCTCATTTGAGATTATGCCATCTATAAGAATAGAGCTCTCGCAGTAGTAGTAGCCAGATTCCTTGCTCTTTTTGTGCATTGCGCACAGATCTATTCTGCTAAACATCTCAGTCCCAAAAGAAACATCCTCATACTCCTTGTATAAATCCTTGCATATTCGTCTGAAACCCTATGGAACAAGTCATGTATATATATTAAAATGCACATAAGCACACACTTATTTTCCTATAGCTCTAGAGGTTTATTGTAACTCCTATTAAGTAGCTTGGTATTTTAATAGTGCCCCATTATGTTAGTGAAGATAAAAATGAATAAATTGTGGCTTTCTTCCAAATATCAGTGCCACACCTGTCCACAGGTTGTGTGTATTGCAGCTCCGCTCCAATACTACACACAGCCTTACCTTTGATCATGGCTAGACTTAGCCATATATGTGTGCCATGAGATAGTCCACTATAGCGGTCTTTGCATACGCGTTATGTATTGCAGATTATTAAAAGTTTTGTTACCATGTCGATGTATTGGATCATGAAAAAATGTGGTCCTTATAGAGGACGCCCACTTTCAGACCACTCTTAAGAGATGAATGTTATTGTTTGTATATTTCGAAGTTAGACATTTTTCCTATATACTTTCTGTTCCAGTTCTTCATGATTTTCTAGAACTCTGGATAAAAATCAGTTGATGGTTATGTGATATACAGTCCATGGTCATATGATATACAGTTCATGGTCATGTGACATACAGTCCATAGCTCATTATATTCACAGCACAGTAATCAGATATCTGCCTGGTAATGGGTTGTGCACCGCTGGGCTCATCACATGACCATAGACTGATTTTTATCCACTGAAGTAAGGCAAATGAATGACAGCAAGAAGAAATCCAAAACACTGTGAGGAATTGTTACAGAAAGAATATTGGAAAATTTAACAGATTTTTATTATGTAAACATTTCTCTCCTGAAGATACTGAAGGATACTGTCTGTGGTGAGCTCCATGCTGGAGAATAACTCCCATCCCATGTATGATACTGTGTTAACACTGGGAAGTACTGTCAGTGACTGACTGCTTCACCCCAAGTGTGAGAAGGAGCTATCGGAGATCCTTCCTCCCAACCACAGCCAGGCTCTATAATCAACATAAGGCTAAGTAGAGATCACTCTGCACAGATAACTAAATGATCCTGAAGTCTTTATTTTAGTTGCTATGACTGCTAGTATATTTCTCTATCTGCTATTCTGAGCTTGTATGTGTTCTTTTTTGAAATATATTATTGATATATATATATATATATATATATATATATATATATTACTGATTATTTTACCTTATCTTAATATTGGTCTGAAACTGGACAGCCCCTTTAATCAAATTATAGCCAAGTTAAAGGGAGTCTGCATTAAACCAGCCCCAGTACCTTATAGTGCTCAGTGCCATAAGTACAATCCTATAATTGAGTTGCAGAATGATCACTTGAATTTAGTGAAAAGGAAGATTTCTTGCATATGTAAATTAAATAAAGGTGTATAGCAGATGTGGCCAAGCATATGAAGATCTTAGGGTCAATGTAGTCAATGTGGTCAAAGGTACTGGTTTAATGTGGATTCCCTTGCTGACAGACTCCTGTTAAAGAGAGCCTATCAGGTCTAAAATGCCTCCCAAAACAATAAAATCATGTAGGGTCATTTAATAGGAGCAGACACTTCAGATCAATGAAGCCACTGATATTTTTCAAGAAAGTGTATAACAACTGCAGGAACCCTGTCAGTGGCGTAGTAAAGACATGCAAGTCTACAGGTTCATTTTCTAATTACAGAATGAATGTGGATACATCTTCAGGCATAATTATCTGTTAATTATGTAACATAGCAGTTATCTATACCTGTGATATTGTGTCTAGCAGAAGCCTCAATATTCTTCAGGAATACACAAAGTAATGAGATAACCATTAAGATAACATAAGATGCGATGAAGCCATGACTTTATATTGCAAAATGATCTCAACATGATGTAGTAAGATTACCATAAATTAACAGACATATAACATATGAGTATAACAATATGATTTCTGCTTTGTTACATTTACTTTTGACCACTGTGGGGCACATCAGTCTGATAGGAAATAGTCACAGTGTTTGGTCACCCAATGACCCCTGAAAGCAGAGCTAGGAGCCATTCTGTTTGCTTGCTTTTTGTGGTTGGGAAATTGGATAAAAACATTTGGACAAGCAAATATTAAATATTGATAGTTTACTCTGTCTATTGATAGTCTATTGATAGTTTACCACCATATTGCCCATGTATACAACGATGAATACAGGAACTTTCTATGGTCTGGGACTTGTCAGAAACCCATCTATGACTTTGTTTTAGTGTCCTGGTTATCAGGTAATGACACTATACATGAGAAGTTAACCCGACCACAATAAGGAAATAATGGCTGGGTTCCTGACAAGTGCCAGATGATAGACAGTTCCCAAATTTATGGTCGTATTCATTGGCAACCAATCAAGATAGCAGGCTGTCACCATTAAGAGAAAATCTATAAAGCCCTGCAAAATATTTTCTTATTTATATTTATGGACTTGTTTAACCTTTAATTGTCTACATTAATTATCTAGGTACATGGGAAAACCCCTTTAATGAATCATGTACAATATTATCCATATAAACTTAGTAACCTATTGAGAGGTATATAAAGGATATATGGACAGAAATGTCAACTTATATAAGAAATGATATTTAGATGTTGCAGTATAACCCAAGAGTAATAAAGTAAACTTTGCAGAAACACATATTGCATAAAAAAAGATCTTCATGAGACCACATAACTTCACAAGTAATGTAACTGAATAGGGTCACATTATGACCCCCTAAATTGCTGCAACCACAACTTTCAGTCAAAAAAAATTCTAGTAGGGATTATTTTTTATGTAACTAACACAAGGTTCACACTAACATGGTGCTCTCTGTCATTTTGATCAGTTGATGGACCCAAAAGGTTGAAAGCCAGACTACTGTTTCAGCGGTTACACACGGGCACCAATGGACCTCACTGACTATAATAGGGTATAATAGGGTCTCTGTTCAGGACTTTTCTCTCTACTGATTTATGGCGTTTTCTGCAACAGTCTCCAAGTTAGGCTCCTCTTCAGATGTAAACACAGCAACACACAGTATCAAACTCACGGCAACCTGGGGGCCACAGTGTGACTCAACGGGTATCAAGCCCAATATCACCATGGAGCCTCAATCTATATAAACCTTTGGTAACCACTTTCTGCTATTATTAGTTTGAAGGCAGACTTGAGGACAGAAGTGGTTAGAGGGCAGCCTCTTACTTGATGCAGTAACCTCTGTTTTACCTTACACAAGTTTACAAAGTGCCTCCTTAACCTATCTTAAAAAAACATGTCGAGAAATGCAGCAAAAAACACTGCAGAAACAAAAAAAAAAAATACAGGAAATGCAGTCCATTTTGTTCCACAATTTTTCTCACTGCGTTTTCATCTGCAGACTCTGCCTTTATTATACCTATATGGGAAAATGCCAAAGTTTCCATAGCTATGACTGACATGCTGTGATTATGAAAAACGTGGGCGTTTTTTAAACCGCAGCTTTTCCGCTGTGGATTTTTTTTCTGCAATATGTGGCTGGGATTAGCTAGAATCTCTTCCACTTTGCAAGTACAGTAAAATGCAGCGTATGTGCCACCTCTGTGTTTTCACATTGTGGGGCTCCAGACTTAAGGCGACATTGTCATTCTACAGTAGCCATCCATACCATGTCCTCATGCTGTAGATGGGGTTGGAAAATAGAGTGCAGTTTACCTCTAACTATAATATTAATAGACAATTGTGGGTAAAACTGTAGCTGTAAGACTTGTCCTGGACCGCAATTATTTCTGAATGGTGATGGTCAAGAATAAAAAAGTAAAGGTGGAGGTGGAGTGAAACTTTATCGTACAAATTTACATAGACCTTAATATTGTCCTACCGGGAATTTGAGAAGTAATGTTGTTGCTGAAAGGGTTAAACTCGCGATTCCTTCACACTGGACCGATCAATAACAGCTGGAGCCATATCCACTGTACAAGAACGTGAATTACACTAATATACAACAAAAGCTCATTGAGCAGGAAATGAACATCTAAATCCTGTGGTTTGTTTCACATCAAACCTGCTTCTCTCAGAGACTAAGGAGGAAGTCTTTAAAATAACTATATATAGAACGTGCGAATGGATAAAAATAACGAATAGGTTATTAATGAGCAGACATGGATAATTGCCGCTTTTTACCAGAATATGCATGTTTACATTGGAAGTCATCATTATAAATCTGAATGTAGGTTTTATTTAGATGTATTTATCCTTTGTTTTCTACCATCTTAATATGTTTAGACTACTTACAAGACCATTGGCACATACAGATGTAGCAGTGTTTAGAACACATGCCGATCACATTAACACAATCCCTCCACGCCTTTTTGTAGGGATTTTAACTATTGAGCTACAACAGTACAAGGGAATGCCCGAGTTGTATGCAATTTTATGCAGTTGCAGCTCAACAGTTAAGAATCGATCAGTATTGGTTTAAGATGTTGCAGTATACAACTAGCCTAACTCAGACTGCAAAAAATGTCAGGCAGTCCCTGCATGTATTTACGTCAATCACGGAGTAGTCCATGCCACTACTGAAATCATTAGCAGGCATCGGGTCTTCCAAGTGGCTTTTTTGCTCTGGACTCACCACTTTTCCAACAGTGGGAGGGGGCTGGAGACAGGGTATGGGTGGAGCTATCAGATCTGTAGGGATGTTATTCCCGAGTTTGTATAGGTTTACTCCAGGTACTCTGGTTTATTCCCTCATTCCAAAAGACATACTGATAAGGAACATAGTCATTGTCCCAAAATACGGCTCTCAATCTAAGTGTGTGTAAAGCGCTACAGAATATGTTAGCGCTATACAAGTAAGTATACAAGAAATAAATAAGATAAAAATAAAATATTTACTATTGGATATTGGAATAAAGAATCTGGACTTTTATGTCTATGCCACCCCACCTAGCAATCCCAGACCCTGACAATATTTACCAATTACATTACTGCCATGCTTTGTCTCCAAGAAATGCAAACATCTTGCGCTGTGCAAACTGAGGGACAAAAAACTTAGGCCCCTATTGTTGAGACACACAGGTATTGTAGGTTAAAGAGGACCATTCATGTCCTCAGGCACATGCAGATTTATATGCCCCGGGGAAAGAGAGATCGGTTCTGTTACCGATACGTTTCACTGTCAGAAGGGCCTTTTTCACAGTCTAGCCAGGCTGTGATGAACGCTCCTCCTGACAGTACTCATCCGTAGCTCTTTACTGTCAGAGGGGGCGTTCCTTACCGCCCAGCCATGATGCGGAGTTGTGAGTACTGTTAGGGTGGGGAATTCCTCACCACTCAGTGTCATGGCTTGGCGGTAAGGAACGCCCCCTCTGTCGGTAAAGGGCTATGGACGAGTACTGTCAGGAGGGGTGTTCCTCACCGCCCAACTAGACTGTGAGAAACGCCCTTCTGACAGTGAAGAGGTATTGGTAACAGTACCGATATCTCTTGCCCTGGGGCACATAACGGGGAAAGCAGACAATGCACTGAATTCAGCACATTGTTGGCTTTCTAGATGTATATAAAACCACATGTGCCTGAGGACATGAAAGGTCCTCTTTAAATAAACCCCTTTGTGTGCAGTAAATTTGAATAGATTACATAAGTCGAGCAGCTGTGTTGTCACTACAGCTTAGCAGGGAAGCAGGGGGATCCCAAAAACAAACTATCCTTTATAGTCTATACCACTACACTGGCTGCATAGAGAGACGGGGCAGCCATGATGAGAACAGGCTGAGAAAACCTAATTGCAGTGAACCACGGGAGACACAGTGAAGGTGAATAGAGGTAGTAACTTCAAGTTGCTGTATAATAACATGCATGTAATAGAATCTGATTTTACGAGGGTCTGATGCCTATAAAGAGCCAGGGGCTTAATGAATGCATGGCTTAATAGTGTGTATCAGAATATGGCAGTATAATAATACATTTCACTATTTCAGTATTAAAAATAATTAAAGTAGAAAACAAAAAAATACAACACACACACAGTAACACATTAGTCCTCCCATCCCAAAATGTTTCAAGAATAAACAAACATGACCCGAGCAATGGAACTGAAATGTTATTTTACACGTGGAGGGATTTTACTTTGCAACAAAAATACAACTAATATAGATTTGGTATCAAATTAATCGCATCAACCAATTAAATTCATTTATCAGGTTATGTAACACGATGAATCACACTAAATTTATAGTATGAAAAATGCAATTGCTGATTTCAACTTTTCCATCCCATAAAGAGTTCACCTTCCAACAAGACAATGACCCTATGCACACAGCTAAAATAACAAAGGAGTGGCTTTGGAACAACTCTGTGACCATTCTTGACTGGCCCAGCCAGAGCCCTGACCTAAACCCAATTGAGCATCTCTGGAGAGACCTGATAATGGCTGTCCACCAACATTCACCATCCACCCTGATGAAGTACAGAGGATCTGGCAGAGGATCCCCATATCCAGATGTGAAAATCTTGTTTCATCATTCCCAAGAAGACTCTTGGATGTACTAGCTCAAAAGGGTGCACATACTCAATACTGAGAAAAGGGTCTGAATACTTAGGACCATGTGATATTTCAGTTTTTTAATAAATTTGCAAAAATATCTACATTTCTGGTTTTTATCTGTCAAGATGGGGAGCTGAGTGTACAATAATGGGAAATAAAATGTTTTTTTTTGTTATTTTTGCAAATGCCTGCAATAAAACAAAAATTGCAAAAATTTAAAGGTCCATTACCACGGAGTAAACGCGCTCATTTTGGCAAAATACACGTGTAAAAAATACAAGTGTAAAAAGAAGACTCCCATTGACTCCAATGACATTTTTTTTACATGTGTAAAAAAAAACACATCAAAATACACGTGTAAAATGTCATTGAAGTCAATGGGAGTCTTATTTTTACACGTGTATTCTTTATACGTGTATTTTACTAAAATGAGCACGCGTTTACTCCGTGTGAATGGACCCTAAAGGGGTCTGAATACTTTCTGTACCCACTGTAATAGTATCAATGCAGAGTATAAATTTAACAGGTCATTTAAACCAGATGGTGAATGGCACAAAATTTACAGCCTAAAAAAAAAAATACAATTTTGAAATTGTAGTTTAATTTTCTCTTCCATAAAGAAATGAGATACATGTACACCAGAATGTACATGACAAAAAAAAAAACCCCACAAAAAATGGTTTGGTCAATAAAGGATAAATCAGGCCAGTTATTAATGGGTTAAAGTGACATGATACATACAAATAATAAGAACAGTGGCGTAACTACCGGGGTAGCAGCTGCCACAGGGCCCGAAACATTAGGGGCCCGGCGACAGCCACTACAGCTGCGTTTTTTTTTTTCTTAATAGGCCATTACCGTTAAGTGACACCACAGGCTCCACAGACACTATCATTATACTCAGGGGAGTCTTTTCAGACCCCCAAATATGATTATTTGAGGCCCGGGAGAGGTAAGGGAACATAAAAAACACAGTTACTTACCTTCCCGCACTCCATACAGGCATCAGGCCTGGTTGTGTGACGTCCCTGACGTCACTTGACCAGGACCTGCGTCCCAGGTCATATGACGTCTGGACGTCATTGAAGATGGCAGACACCACTGAGGACTGCAGTGGAGTTTGAGGATAGGTAAGGGACAGTGTTTTTTATGTTTGCATCCCCCCTCGGTCTCTGAGTATTATACTCTGGGGCAGGGCCGCCATCAGGAATTTTGGGGCCCCATACAGCCTAAGTGTCTGCCCCCCCCCCCCATTTTAAAACGACCTTATTTTGCGACACACCAATTCTGTATTACATTTCCCTTTATTTAGCAGCATTACAAGGCTTAATCAGATTCTATTTGCAGGTAAAATCTGCTACGTGTGACAGCGCCTATAGAGAGCCAACACCATCTATAAGAGCCCTCCTAATAAATCCTCAGGGCTTATTCACATTGCGTTTTTGGCCTCCCTTGCCAGGATACGTTGGTAACCAGTCAAAATCAGCTATTAACTTATCTCGGCACGAAGAACTGGCCATTAAAAAAAAAGGAGGGGCCTGCAGTTCTCCGTGCAGGGATAAGTGGGGAGCTGATTGTGACTGGTTACCAACGTATCCCGGCAAGGGAGGCCAAAAACGCAACGTGAATACTCCTTTAAAGTGAACGTCCCACCCCCAAACAGGCTGCTATGCTAGTAACATAGCCTACATCATTATTATTCTCCAGCTAAAAACTTATATATTATTGCCCCAGTTCCCTCTCCACAGTTCCCTCTTCTCTCGCTTTGTGCGCCGCGGGAAATTTAGCCCCACCCACTGTTATGTTGACTCCATCCACTCATTAATTTTCATGTGCCCGCACACTGTATAATCCTCCTACAGTCACCCGTAAATTATATGTCCCCCCTCCGTCTCTCCCCCAGCTTCATATACACCCTTCATCTGCCCCCAGATTCATGTCCCCTCCATTTCTGCCCCCAGATCCATGTCCCCTCCATTTCTGCCCACAGATTCATGTCCCCACATCTCTGCCCCCAGATTCATGTCCCTCCCATCTCTGCCCCCAGTGTCATGCCGTCCTCTCCTTCATCTGCCCCCAGTTTCACATTCCACACAATCCACATTACACTTACCTTTTCCTCGTTCCCCCGCTGCTCTCTGCGCGCCTCTCTCTCTTACTGGCGCACAGTTGTAAACGCGATGTGACGTCATCACATCGCGTCTACACTGCCGGGTAGCCGGCGGCAGCGGCGAAGTAAAGAGCTGACACAGGTCAGCTCCTCGCTTCAGCGGCTGAAGCGAGCTGACCTCCTGTGTCAGCTCCTCGCTTCGCCGCTACTGCCTCTCTCGCTGACGCTGACACATATGTGGCTGAAGCGAGGAGCTGACCTGTGTCAGCTCCTCGCTTCTCCGCTGCCGCCTCTCTCGCTGACACATATGCGGCTGAGCCAGCCGCATATGTGTCAGCGAGAAAGGCCGCAGCGGCGAAGCGAGGAGCTGACACAGGTCAGCTCCTCGCTTCAGCCGCATTTGTCAGCGAGAGAGGCAGGCAGCGGCGAAGCGAGGAGCTGACCTGTGTCAGCTCCTCGCTTCAGCCGCGTATGTGTTCAACTCAGATCTGCGTCCTCTGGACGCAGATCTGAATTGAAACAAGCAGGACATACAATGACTGCTGCCGGCGCCAGGGGGCCCGGGCCCCCCCAATTTTTAAATTTGGCCGGGCCCCTGACGCCAGTAGCAGTAGTACTGGCCTATCGGCGGCCCTGCTCTGGGGTCTGAAAAGACTAAGAATAATACTGTGTGCAGGGGCCACTATGGGGCATAATAGAGCATGCAGGAATGTAGGGGGGGGGGGGGGGTCAGTCGGTCGGTGTTTTCGGCATCGGTCGGTGGGGGGGGCCCCCATGTCAAAATTTCACCACGGGCCCCCACCATTCCCACTGGATAAGAGTACAAAATAATGCACAGCTCAGTGAAATGGATAAACAGTGCCCAACGGAATGCAACATATAATACTCCCGTTTGCATGCTGAACCCCCTTAGTTCCTCACCTAAGCTACCACTACACGCACAGCTCACTCACACTTAGGGCCCCTTCACACGGCTGATACGCTGGCTGCTTTACAACGTGTAAACGTTCCGTAGCAGCGGCGTCTAAAGCAGTTCCCATTGTTTTCTATGGGAGCCGGCATACGTGCGCTCACCATAGAAATGAATGGGCTGCTTTTTCCATTCATTTCTATGGGGAGCGTACGTATGCCGGCTCCCATAGAAAACAATGGCAACTGCTTTAGACACCGCTGCTACGGAACATTTACACGTTCTAAAGCAGCCAGCGTATCAGCCATGTGAAGGGGCCCTTAGACATACTTTTCCTGCACTTGTCTCAAGCAAGTTACATACTCTGAAAGGATATACAGCCAATTGTTTCAAATGTGCATCCGCATCAGCTTACAAGGGAACAGGAAACGGAGGCCAGTGGAGGACTCAGACAATGTCAGAATAGGGTTGGTTAGAGGGAAATCAAGGCGGTGAGTCAGTTTAGTTTTTGATTTGTTTTTTAATGCTTACAGAATCCTGAACTTATTAATTATCAGCCAAACTATCTTTATAAAGCAGGGTATAGCAAGTAACCATGGGGCCCCATGCCACTCTACCATGATCACCTTTGGCAGCGAGTTCAGAACTTGATAAGTGTACAATTGTTTTAGCCTACTTTATGGATTAAAAACACACATAGGAGAGTATATTTTCCACACAGTGATGTCACAGTACAGGGATGATACATACTATGACATAGCAAAGGGCTAATACACACAAAAACAGATCACTGTGCACACTGTGACATCACAGGTTATGAAGAAAATTTTTGTATCCTTGTTGTTGTTGTATACAACTTTTTGTATCCTTCCCCTGAACAACTATGTTGAACAATCTTTGTTTTCAGATCATTTGAGAGCGGGCTGTCCATGCTCGGTGACCATCAAACTTAACTGAACTTGAATTGTTTTGTAAAGCGGAATGGCCCAAAATCCCTCCATCCAGGATCCAGGAACTGATTAAAAGCTACAGGAGGCGACTAGAGGCTGTTATCTTTGCAAAAGGAGGATCTACTAAATATTAATGTCACTTTTCTGTTGAGGTGCCCATACTTTTGTGCCGGTCAAATTTTGGTTTAATGCATCTTGCACATTTTCTGTTAGTACAATAAACCTCATTTCAATCCTGAAATATTACTGTGTCCATCAGTTATTAGATATATCAAACTGAAATGGCTGCTGCAAACACCAAAATATTTAGAACTAAAAATGATTAAGATTAATAGGGGTGCCCAAACTTTTTCATAGGACTGTAAGTATAATGATTAGAGATGAGCGAGTACTGTTCGGATCAGCCGATCCGAACAGCACGCACGCATTGAAATGAATGGACGTAGCCGGCACGCGGGGGGTTAAGCGGCTGGCCGGCGTCAAAGCGGAAGTACCAGGTGCTTCCATTCAATTCAATGCGTGCGTGCGTGCTGTTCGGATCGGCTGATCCGAACAGTACTCGCTCATCTCTAATAATGATGTCACATGAACGCATGATGTAATAGAGGTGCATTGCACCATAGGGCTGGAAACGGGCTCTCTTAGTTGTTGGACTCACAGCAGATGTTATGTCTGCTATCCTGGTAGTTACGCAATGTTTTAAAGAATGATAAAGTTCTTCATAATGTGGAGGTGAAATCCATGCCTTTTGTGACATTTTTGATTTTTCCTGCCTCCATAGGAAACAATATTGTATATAACTCTTATTGTAAATGCATGGCTTGTACATGATATCATATTGCCCGATTTGTAAACTATTATCGATGTGAAATACAAATAATGTTGGTCCATGCATACAATAAACGAATAGGTACTCAGAGTGTAATAACCCGAACACTGTGTGTAATATTTACCACCCCAGACCCTCAGTGGGTAGTTTTAGGGAGCTCTTAAGTCTTTGTTGGGTTGTAATTTATACTCCGTTTTCAACCTGAGTAGGAAGAAAGCATAAAATTAAACAATTTGAGTAACCACTCATCTCACATGCTAGGAAGTGCCAACATATACACTAATACCACTAATGTCCTCTCAGATCTTCAGAAAACTTGTAAGCATGTTTAGTAATGTTGAATGACCACTAGATGGCAGTTATATAGCTGTATATAAATATTAGATAACATTCCTATAGCTCAGACATTCTGTGTGGGAACTTTACAAGGATAATAAAATACTTTTGGCAATGCTTCATATATTGTCACGTATTCAGTGAAGAGAATAAGACATCGCAGAAGTTTCAAGTAAAAAAAATTATAAATATAATATAATTGAGATATATATATATATATATATATATATATATATATATCAGAATTTGTAAAAGAATGGCTAATGTACTGAAGAGCTTACTGAATTCTGGCGTAGTACCACTGTCAGTTTATGAAATCTCTTCCCTCCTAGATATTCCATCAACTCTGAATAGTATTATTGAAAAGTGGAAGCTTTTAGAAACCACAGCAACTCAGCCATATGTTGGAAGACCATGTTAGGTTACAGAGCGGGTTCGCCAAGTACCGAGGAGTTCACAAAAGCCCCATCATTCTGCTGACTCAATAACTGCAGAGCGCCAAACTTCAGCATAGAACATGTGCGCCAGGAGCTCCATGGCATGGGTTTCCATGCAAGCCTTACCTAGCCAGGCACAATGCCAGTCATCAGATGGATAGATGTAGCATACGCTACCACTGGACTATGGAGTGTTCTGTAGTGTGACGATTCAGGCTTGTCGGTCAGTCAGGATGCAGCAAACAACCAACATAACAGACATTACAATATTAATATTAATTGTAATCTACTAAATCACTGTCAATTTCAATGAGATAAGGTAGAGTAGCAAATAATGTACATGCAGATGTAGCAGAGCTTACTTGCCTTTCTGCAGTGTGATATCTTGTCACAGAAAAAAAACAAAAGCCAATAGAAAAGTTTTTTTAAAAAATTGCCTAGACAGCACTGTGGCATCGTGTGAAGAGTGATTTGCAATGTTGCTTTATCTGTGGTGTTGATTTGGGCCCATGGTCCAACCACTGCACATAATAAGAGCAAATGAAAAATCTATATGCACCTCACATCCAACCTATACGTTATATGATAAATACTGGATAAAACGAATGAAAAAGTAGGCAACTATTAATGAGCCATGTACTAGAGTGATAGTTGTAAGAAAATGATGAAACATAAGCGCCTTTTTTACAGTTAGTTCTCATCTGCATTTGGTAATCCGTTTGGGGAGTCCGCATGGGGTCCTCCCAAATGGAATACCGAACGCATTTGCAAGTGGTGTGCAGTGAAAACACATGGACCCCATTACAGTGTATGGGGTATGTGTGCTTTCACTGCACACCACTTGCAAATGCGTTCGGTATTCCATTCGGGGGATCTCCATGCGGACTCCCCAAACGGATTACCAAACACAGATGTGAACCAGGCCCAACTTATGACATAAGAAAGTAAGAGCCAGTCAAATGTTCTAGGGAAAAGTTTACTATAGGATGAGTGTAACACATGAAAAATCCCTTAGCCAGGTATAACTGAATTAAGAGGACAGACAGAAGGAAGAGTGTTAATGTTACAAGGTGTGGCATCATGCAGAGCGGTCTGGAGTCACCATAATTTTTTTTCATTTTTGGGAAACCAGCCAATTGTCCAAAAGTTTGCGAGACTTTCGATTTCTAAGGCTTTTATTCTAATTATCTCCATTGTAAATCATCATTGAAGCAACCTTGATTTATATTTATCCCAGGAAGAACTAAAATGTATATCATTCAGAGCTGTATTGAAAGTGTACTCCTAGTAATGAGCTGTGATGGAGTTGGAAGGACATCAAAAAAGTAGGCAAAAGACTCTACGGCAAGGTGTGTGTTCCTCTACAGTTTATATACAGATAGAAGCTACAGAGATTGCAGAGTAACTTTGTAAATACATTGGGATGATCATAAAACTAAAGGTTGTAGAATTAGGAACAAAGCTGCGGACCAAGGACGTCCCTCCAACTGAGTCAGTGACCATGCAAATCTGATTTTTACTATGGTGCCCTATGATTTCTATGCATGCCCCTTCTGTGGACTATACAATTATAGTCAGACCTGGACAGACAGCATAGGGCAATGTCCATTAACACTGCACCAATTCTCCATGGTACCATAGATGGTCATCTTGGAGTAACTGTGAGGCAACAATGTTCAGGTACGTGCTGCAGAATGGATAATTATATGGTGTATATGTGTAGTATTGTATGTGTCTAAAGAAAATAACAAAAACGTATAAGGATTGTCACAGACAAACATATTGGGGCACATTTAATAAAATGGTGTGAAAGCAAAACTGTCTTAGTTGCCCATATTAGGTTCCTTAAAATGGAGTCAGTAAAAAGGGAGTCTCTTTCCACAAAAAAACAAACCTTCATAGGGAATTAATCTTTCGGATTGTACAGACCTGCTGGATAAAAGGTATGGGGGAGATTTATGAAGATGGATCTCCAAGATGTACATCTCCTTATAACTGAGGTCCACCCTGCACAGAGCCAGGTGCCTGCAGAGAGATCTATGGCAGGTCAAAGCTGGTGTACATTTCCTGTACTGTTTATATTAGATTGTGTACAAGGCAAAATAAATCTGCCCCAATGTGGGATGTTTAGAACTCTGTGAATGATGTAAAAACTCCAAACTGGGTCATGTCATACAACAAGAAAGTAAACCTCCAAATCGGCACACAACAAATGGCTGCAAAATAAAATCAATCAATCAACCAACCAACCAACCAAGGTATTCAAATAGCCCAGAGATCAATCCAATCAAAACGCTATGGCAGGTCTGAAAGTTTAGTTATACTTTCAGGTCAATGTTGGACTTCCTGGCAGTATTTGTGTCATTTAGTAACACACTTTATTAACAAATTTAAGCACCTTTTTCTGAAATCCTGCATTTTTTTTCCTGCTTTCCCTGGCTTCTGTATTGAGAAACATTTCTGCCATTCACTGAAGTTTACTATGCATAGGAGTATGGGGCAAAAATAGCTCTCAAAAACAGAAACAAGGGAAAGAATGAAAAAATGCCGGATGTCACAGAAAGGATACAAAATGTGTTAATAAAGTATTTAACAAAATGTATTAAATGACATAATTACTAAACAGAAAATCAAAAGATGTCCCAAAGTTTAGTTACTCTCACAAAGTAGAGTTTGATAATGCAGCATATTGTACTTTGATAAGTTATATTTTGAACAAGCAACATATGTATATCATACTGACATATAGTATACGTGCTGTGAGAAGGTGACAGGCAGAGTGCTGGAGTTAAGGTAGATCTCCCCCAGATTCCTAACATATGTGTGGTCCATGATGGGTCTTGAATAAGCTGCAGCCATAGGCTTGTTACTGGGCCATAAAAGGGCAGGTCCTGGTAGGAGAAGAAGTACCTGGGTCTGTCCTGACACTGAGAACCTTGTGTTACATTGGTTGATTCGTGCAGCTGGTAGTAAGCCACACGTACAGTTAGAATTTTCTGCTTAGCTAGTGCTCAGACGAGCAAGTTTTGTTTTTGCCTGAAGATAAGGCTGTATTTTATTTTGCTTATCCTGTGCCTGACATGAAGGTTTGTTTATTTTTGCGGTTTTAAAATAAACTGGTTTTTGCAGCAAGATTTGTGTCCCTGTCTTGAATGTTTGTCTCTGCACACATGCAGTCACAGATTAACATAGACATTCAGGCTTTCAATAACTCATGCACTTGAGTGATCACTTACTTGGGTGCTTACACACTTGTTTTGATGCTCACCTTACATTGGACATATTTGTTGCAGACAATTCTGTGACTATTCCATATGGCTGAATGTAGTTACTAAAAAAGTCACTTGCACATACTGTGCAGACAGCCCCATTTACATGTATGGAATGCATTTTTTACTGACAAAAATTCTACAAGAAATCTTCCTCATTTGGCCATATCCCAAGTATGAATTTGGCATCAGTAGTTATAAGTCAAAATGGATAAATGTAATGGAAATTTGTGTATAAGCTTGTGCACAAGGCAAAGTCAGTGTGACCAGACCATGGCAACATGGAGGAATACTCCTATATTGAGTTTGCATGTCTCCCAACTTCCTCTGTTCTTCCATGTTTCAAAACATAGCGTAGACTGGCTTTCCATCACATTAGCACATATGTTTTTTTTATAAATCTGAGATCAGAATCCCTCTGGGTACAAGCACCAATGGAAATCATTACATTCATTGTACATTTCAACAGAATGTAAAAGAGCAATATAGGAAAAATAGTTTGTTTCTACAAGTTCTACTGTAAGTCTTTTCTTACAATTACTCTTCTCTTACAGATATCTGCGGTATATAATGATTTTTCAATCCAAGCTCCACTAGGAAACTATCTACACCCATCCATTCTGACTGGTCTTATTAATACAGCTCCTCTTCTTGCCGTCTACATCCCATCCTCATCAGGATTGCCTTTTATGTTGTACAGGACACTAATAACTTTCTGCAAATTGGAATTGAACAAAATTATTTTTCCAACCAAGCCATTTTAATGTACTTATCTCATTTTTCGGAAGTTAATATTTTCTTCACTACTTGCCCTCTTGGGTTTCCTGCACTCCAAGTCTAAGATAATGTCATCTCCTATTTATATTTCTTGCTCAACTGTTTTATTGAATCACCACTAAATACTTTAAAAGGGAGTCTGTCAGCAGAAAGTGTTAGTGTTGTAAAGTATTATCACCAGAGACTTGATGGGGTTTATTAGGTGGACATAACCCTGAGAGCATTGGATGCCTGGATTCCTTGCAGAGTCTGACCCAAGGGCTGATGAAACGCGGGTGCAAAGGAAGAACTTGCAAAAGGATAGATGTGGACTGCCCTTGTAAGGGCAGGAGTCTCTGGGGGTGCTAGAGGTGAGATTTATACTAAGGCTAGTCTTGATATCCTAGTGGTTTGTACCCTCATGAGTTACAGCTATGATGCACACTGGTTCTAATCTGGATAGAGTGAAATAGTGAAACTAGACAGTATGGACGGATGGGACATTCAACTAGAGTGGTGAGATACTGCCATTTTGTTTTTTCACCTATCCAGTTTAATTTATTTTTATGTATGCTATATGCATGGACCATTTCTCCCATTGAAATAGACTAAATATGATATATTCAGAGACTATTATGTCTTTTAACCCCTTCTAACTGATGACATTTTTCAATTTTCGTTTTTGACTCTCCGCCTTCCAAACCCCATCACTTTTTATTTTTTTCCGTTGACAGAGCCAAATGAGAGCAACAAAATCTTCAGATGAAATCCCTGCTTATGAAAAGATTTACCCTACTTTACAGACCTTTACAAGAAGACAGAACAAAAGTATGCAAATATAATCCATATAAAAAATATGTATATATATTATGTACCTTTCTTCGAAGTGATGGAACTTTTGAGAGCTTCAGAAATGTTAAATGTGGTTTAAAGTCTTTGCTTCCACTAATATTCACGCCCACATCAACGAAGCACTGTGTCACGACTTCTAATAATAAAATATAAGAAATAGATGTGTTATTTTCTGCCAAGACTATCTAGCCTACTACCTCAATAATATATTGATTAGGTAAATAGCCACGGTGTAGAAGATTTAAAAAAAAAAAAAAAAAAAAAGCTTATTCTTTTCCTTAAAATACCATCATTAATAAAAATGTCAGGTCTGTTTTTGGAGTAGGGCTTATATTTAAAGCCTACTCTAAAAAACCTGGAAAATCAAAACACACACACACAGCGCCGCACCTCTAATGAGGAGAGGTGAGTTGACAGCCTTAGGCGGCGCACCGGAGGGGGTGGTAGCCGCGGCCTTTTTTTACATTTTTTTTTTAATACTTTCTTCCCTTAAAGCAGGAGAGTGACTGCTCTTAAAACAACCCGAGCAGCCCCTCTCCTGCGCTGACCTCTGCGACTCAGCGCAGGTGGCGTCATCACGCTTCCTACGATGAGACGCAGACATCTTACTGCCGGGTCGAAAAGGAGTCGGCAGTGGAAGCAGCAGCAAGGTCGGTAAGTAAAAGAACTTTTTTTTTTTGTATTATAATAGGCCGCAACCCGCTGGAGTATCCCCAGCAGGTAGTGACCTATTTACCTATCCCTGGGCCTGCTCACTGCCTCCCCCGCTTCCCCTCCTTACTATAGGCTGCAGAGGATGGCAGTGAACAGGCCTGGGCCCAGGCTGCAATCCCACTACCACTATTATTATACTCAGGGGTCTTTTCAGACCCCAGAGTATAATAATCGGAGCCCCTGGGGAGGTGAGAGTATATAATAAACAATGTTACTCACCTCTCCAGGATCCGATGTTAATCCTAGCAGGCTTCGGGCCTATATGGTAATGTCCCAGACATCACATGTACTAGCAGTACTATATAGGCCTGAAGCCTGTGCTAGTAATAATTGCCTGTTACTGCTAGCACAGGCTTTGGGCCTGTATGGTAATTCCAGCACAGACTTTGGGCCTATATGGGAATATCCCATACGTGACATCTGGGACATTACCATACAGGCCCAAAACCTGCTAGGATTAACATTGGACCCCGGAGAGGTGAGTAACTGTGTTTATTATGTTCCCTCACCTCCCCTGGGGCTCCGATTATTATACTCGGGGGTCTGAAAAGACCCCTGAGTATAATAATAGTTCATGAGTGTGCAACTGTGTGGCATAACAGTTGAGTGGGAAACTGTGGGGCATAATAGAGCTTGAAGGGTCCACTGTGGCCCCTGTAACCTCTATTATGCCCCACAGCGGCATATATATCGTATAGATGAAGCAGAGCTGGCCGTTGGCTGAGCTCGGCTACTCCGGAGTAGCCAAGCTGAGCGCACGGCCCGATGTAGCAGTGCTGAACCCTGCTGCACATTCAGCTCTGCTACATTGGACACTGCTACATCAGCCAGCACTGCTACATCTGGCCATGCGCTCAGCTTGGCTACTCCGAAGTAGCCGAGCTCAGCCAACGGCCAGCTCTGCTTCATCTCGGATGTAGCAGTGCTGGGCGTGAGCTCTGCATGGCTGCATCTCTGGAGTAGCCCAGTTGAGCGCACGGCCCGATGTAGCAGTGCTGGCCAATGTAGCAGTGTCCGATGTAGAAGTCCGATACAGCAGAGCTGAGTGTGCAGCAGGGTTCAGCGCACACTCAGCTCTGCTAAATCTCCGGTGTAGCAGTGCCAGCACTGCTAAATCTCGGCATTCTCGAATGGAGAATGTTATATCATTCGGCCAATCAATGCTGGTTAATGCATTCCTATGGGAAAAAGTCATCTCACGCATATCGCAAGCTGACAGGGATCCCGACATGATACAGTGACTTGAGCATGTTAGATGCCCCCAGACATGCTTCCCCTGCTGTCCCAGTTGCATTCCAGGGTGTTGGAATCATTTCCTGGGGTGTCATAGTGGACTTGGTGACTCTCCTGAGTCGATTGGTGGGATCCCCTGAAACAAAGCATTTTTCCCCATAGACTATAATGGGGTTCGATAGTCGTTTGAATAGTCGAATATTGAGTGGCTATTCAAAATGAATTCCGAATATTTTAATGTTCGCTCATCTTTAATTATAGAATGAACATTCACTGAATTATATTGCTATTAGTTATTCATTTATCGACCTGTATTATAGATTTGTTTGCACTATGTGAAGGAAAGAAAAACCAAAGTGAATTTGGAAACAGAATAACTAAAAACTTCCATTATGAAAACACCGCAAATCCTTAATATTCAAACACTACCAGTTATAAACACTATACCTGCAATTTTAGACAGAAGTTCCTGTACTTGTTCTGCTACCTTTATGTATATAACTTGGTTATTGAACTCGCCAATTCCATGAAGAGGTAGCCCAAGTGGTTTACCATGTAAAAGCTTTTCAACTTTTTCTTTACTCTGTAGTAAAGCAGAGATGGCTCTAAAATAAAGAAATAAAAGAAATCAAAAGGTTATTTTTTTCAGTTATTTTCTGATTTTCCCTCTATGCTGGTTTTTAGGCTCTATTCATAACATCTACTGTTGGATATGTTACAGGTATAGATTAAGAGTATTTTCTAATGTATACCACTTTTTGAAGCCTCCAATGTAAGCCACTATATTGGCATGTGTCAGCCATTGACTTCCACTGTAGGAAAAATAAAAGAAATACCTTGCAGTATATATGATCATATTGTATTTCAATTTCCATCAAAAAGTATAGTACACTGGGATTTTCTATTCAGTACAAAAAAAATAAATAAATTGGGCTTGCATTGGCCTGTCATATCACTATTTTCGTATTGCTGGTTTTGTTGGTGGGGTTGCACTATGGACAATAAAAGAAGAATACTCCTGTTCACATCTCATTTCTTACTTTTTCCTATCCCTTTACATCATATGTCTCCATTGCTTAAAGATGATCAACCTTTAAAGAGAGCCTGTTACCAGGTACAACAGCTAAATGCCATGCATCATTTTAGAGGGGTTGTCCAGGGTAAACTGACCCCTAAACTATACTCCCTCCCCCCACCTAACTTCTAATTTACATCAATTTAAAAAAATCTTATCCATATCCCTGGAGAGGTCATGTGTAGAGGGCCAATGGGGGTGTCAGCTACACTGACACATACCTAAGATGTTGTGGTCATCGTAAGGGTTAAAAAGCCATAATTGGAGTTCTCACCATCAATTATAGCTGGGGTCCCGTGGTGATCGCATGGGCTCTGCTTCTGAGCCAGCACAATCATCATAAAGAACATGTACGTGAAAATGCAGGAAGGGGTTACAACTATCCTATCTGCAAACTACAATTTTCTCCGGTGTTTTTTTGTTCTACAATTCTTTTCTAAGCTTCCATTTCATGGTAGAAGGGATTCTAAATGGATCGAAAGTTATTTTAGCGGTAAAGCACTGCAGCATGTGTATATGTACATAACTGATGGCTGAACAGTATTTACTCTCATTATCTTCATTAAAAGACTATACAAGCATATTAGCTTAAACCAGAAACCTAAAAAAATACTATATACAGTCCTATGAAAAAGTTTGGGCACCCCTATTAATCTTAATCATTTTTTGTTCTAAATATTTTGGTATTTGCAACAGCCATTTCAGTTTGATATATCTAATAACTGATGGACACAGTAATATTTCAGGATTGAAATGAGGTTTATTGTACTAACAGAAAATGCGCAATATGCATTAAACCAAAATTTGACCGGTGCAAAAGTATGGGCACCTCAACAGAAAAGTGACATTAATATTTAGTAGATCCTCCTTTTGCAAAGATAACAGCCTCTAGTCGCTTCCTGTAGCTTTTAATCAGTTCCTGGATCCTGGATAAAGGTATTTTGGACAAACAATTCAAGTTCAGTTAAGTTTGATGGTCGCCGAGCATGGACAGCCCGCTTCAAATCATCCCACAGATGTTCAATGATATTCAGGTCTGGGGACTGGGATGGCCATTCCAGAACATTGTAATTGTTCCTCTGCATGAATGCCTGAGGATTTGGAGCGGTGTTTTGGATCATTGTCTTGCTGAAATATCCATCCCCGGCGTAACTTCAACTTCGTCACTGATTCTTGAACATTATTCTCAAGAATCTGCTGATACTGAGTGGAATCCATGCGACTCTCAACTTTAACAAGATTCCCGATGCCGGCATTGGCCACACAGCCCCAAAGCATGATGGAACCTCCACCAAATTTTACAGTGGGTAGCATGTGTTTTTCTTGGAATGCTGTTTCTTTTTGGATGCCATGCATAACGCCTTTTTTTATAACCAAACAACTCAATTTTTGTTTCCAAAATGAAGCTGCCTTGTCCAAATGTGCTTTTTCATACCTCAGGCAACTCTATTTGTGGCGTACGTGCAGAAACGGCTTCTTTCTCATCACTCTCCCATACAGCTTCTATTTGTGCAAAGTGCGCTGTATAGTTGACCGATGCACAGTGACACCATCTGCAGCAAGATGATGCTGCAGCTCTTTGGAGGTGGTCTGTGGATTGTCCTTGACTGTTCTCACCATTCTCCTTCTCTGCCTTTCTGATATTTTTCTTGGCCTGCCACTTCTGGGCTTAACAAGAACTGTCCCTGTGGTCTTCCATTTCCTTACTATGTTCCTCACAGTGGAAACTGACAGGTTAAATCTCTGAGACAACGTTTTGTATCCTTCCCCTGAACAACTATGTTGAACAATCTTTGTTTTCAGATCATTTGAGAGCGGGCTGTCCATGTTCGGCGACCATCAAACTTAACTGAACTTGAATTGTTTTGTAGAAAGAAATGGTCCAAAATACCTTCATCCAGGATCCAGGAACTGTTTAAAAGCTACAGGAAGCAACTAGAGGCTGTTATCTTTGCAAAAGGAGGATCTACTAAATATTAATGTCACTTTTCTGTTGAGGTGCCCATATTTTTGCACCGGTCAAATTTTGGTTTAATGCATATTGCGCATTTTCTGTTAGTACAATAAACCTCATTTCAATCCTGAAATATTACTGTGTCCATCAGTTATTAGATATATCAAACTGAAATGGCTGCTGCAAACACCAAAATATTTAGAACTAAAAATGATTAAGATTAATAGGGGTGCCCAAACTTTTTCATAGGACTGTATTATAGAAAAATAACTTTACCATAATATAATCAAATAAAAATAGTATAGATTTGGAAAGGTAGGTATTTTTTTTAGGACAAGCAAAGGTTTTAAAACTACTATATTTGCTGCATTAGCCACAAATTATCTTAGAATCTGCATAAAAAGGTAAAATTGTCACAGCACTTTGCCCAATCCATATGTCACTGTAAGAAGACCAGGAAGTCTTATAATTATACCATATACATATGCTTAGGGATATCCTCCAGTGTTAGAAGAAATCCCAATTAGGCGTTAAGCCTCAGGAATAGTTATTATGTGATCTGTGAATTATTCGTCTACAGTCCCCTTTTCATGATGTCTGTATATAGCATTATACACTCCTCAACATTGAAATTGCAACACCATGAAGGAAAATTCTTAAAATTATGGACCTCAAAGGATCAATAGACACGTTAATGATACACAAATGATAAAAAAATTGAAACAATATGCTGCAAACAGGCCACACAGAGAAATGCACTCACTTACACCATGTTATTACAATCTGAGAAATGTAATGCCATGCTGAATACACTGGGGCTTACAAGTCATTAAACATGCCAGTGGCAGCTTCATTTCTAATTGCCAACCAGTGACGTCCCAGAGATCCTTAATGGGAGACAAATCCAGAGATGCTGAAAGCCTCGGTGGGGTATTTAGGCCTTGTAAGAGGATGACAGCAGCATGAGCTATATGTGGCCTATCATTGTCCTTTTGAAAAATGGCTCCTGGGACATGTTGAAGAAATGAACATAGTAGTTTGCTCATGTCCAAATCAATGTAACACCAAGCTGGTTGGATACCCAAAATGAAAACTAAAGGGGGTACAGCTACTGTACATGATGCGAACCCACACCATGCTCCCGGGAGTAGGACCAGTGTAACGTTTCTTGGGAAATATTTTTCATGGCATGTCTTGACCAATCTGTGGCAAGGATTGCATCCAAAACAATAAGACTTTCCAGCCACAATTGCCATCTTGCTGTGTACCATGATAGCCTTTGAGAGTGGTGGAGTGAGGTCAGTAGAACACCTCTAACTGAATATCTGACTTGTAGCTCAATATTGTGCAAACACCTTCTGTGAACCCCATTTGCCATCCTAGGCTTGGGATGGGACATCCAATTTCACTTGTAGTATATAATTGATCACAATGTACAATTCTTACAATCAGATGATCAGTCCATGCCTCTGCAAACCTGTAATTCCAGTTTATCATTGTTCTCCCAGCCACCAGGATACAATTAGCAATCTGCCAAAGTGATAAACTAAGGTCTCTCAGTTCAAGAATTCAGTCCCTCTCCGTTTGCCACAAGTAACAAAAACTGGCAGACTGTACAAAGTCTCATATTCGTCATACAACCCATACTACTTGATCAAATTTTTAGAGATTCATGTGGCAAAAAAAACAAAAACTTTGATTGCAATCTTATTTTTTGCCCTTTCTACATGGCACTGATTGCTGCTTGGTGTCTGAAAATGTGGTAATTTGCAGCTCTTCGCAATCCCAATTCCCGATTTGTGCAACCTTAGGGCCCCTTCACACGGCGTAAGCACTCTGCTCATTCCGAGCCATACACGCGAGCGCTTCTCAACACTTTCCGGAATGAGCCGAGCGCTTACGCCGTGTGAAGGGGCGCATTTTAGCATAATATACCTGTATAGAATATACGTGTAAAAATAACACTCCCATTGACTAATGAAATTTTTTACACGTGTAAAAAACACATCAAAATACGCGTCGCGTATTCATTGAAGTCAATGGGAGTGTTATTTTTACACGTATATTCTATACACGTATATTATGCTAAAATGCGCTTGTGTTAACTCTGTGTGCATGGGCTCTTATGGTTTGAACTTCTCAGTGCTGTAAAGTGTAATGTTGGAGAAGTATATATTTGAATCCTTGAGATTGCCAAGCATAATATTTTACCTTTTTATGTCTTCTTCAGTTTGCAAATGAGCCACTAAAATTGTGATATGTACTTTTTCAGCTTGTATTAAGGCTCTAAAAAGCTTAGGTTCTTTCAAGACAACGTGTTCCTGCACATCTTCTATTAAATCTAAAATCTAAAGAAAAAAAGATTAGCAATCAAAATGATTTTTGTCCATAGGAGATGATAATGTAAACGGCCATCATGTGTACTCAACTCAATAACAATATGGTTTTCATAACTTTAAAAAAAAAAAAACCCATTAAGATGTAAAAATTTTAAAACACTGCATCAGTAAAGGACAGAAGGCTGTTTGACTAGTGTCATTTATACCCAGCACTATATTGAATGTAGATAATCAAAAGGAGGCATACATTAGGGATAGGATGAGGTCAAATCTTGAAGTTGAGGTGTTGAAGAGGAAAAATGGACATAAATCAGGATCACAGGAACTTTGATAATGACCAAGTGGTAACAGTTAGATGTCTGAACTAGAACATCTCCAAAATGACAGAACTTGGGGAAAGGTTTGCCAGTATGCAGTGCTTATTATCTATGAAAAGCTGTCCAAGAAAGGACAATCTGTAAACCAGTAAGAGGATTATGAGTATCCTAGGCTCATTCATGTAAGTCAAGAGAGAAAGCAAGTGCTATTGTAGCAAAAATGAAAAATCTAATGTTACACACGAGTGACAGTTACATATCACAACTGCCCCTACTACTGCCCTGCTGGGAATGAGCATTTAATCCATTTGAATTTAACGCCCAAGCAGAGACCAATCACAGAAGAGACGAAAAGCGCTAACATTTCAATAGTGGCAGCAACTCTTTTGGGATTAATCCATTTAAATATAGTTACAAAGTTTCTGTTTTGGAATTAAATTCAAATATTAGAATCAAAGCCATAAGGGCAGAAAGAGCCTTGTGGATGAGGGTGATAAGTTTGTATTGTATTCTGTAATGCATAGGCAGCCAATGTAGTAACTGGCACAGACCAGAGGCATCGCTGTAGCGTCTAGACTGATAGAGGAGTCTGGGGAAGGAAAGGTCTCAGTCGAACACAACCCCGAGGCAGCGGGCATGCTATGTAGCAGTAAGGCTGGAGACTGCAATGGATAGAGCGAAGACATGATATTTGAGACAGCAAAGAGAGAGTCACTGGTGCTCTGGTGTTCTGTATTAGTGTAGGGTGATGTTATGGGAAGATGTGTATAATTGGGTGTCATCCGCATAAAGATGGTCCCGGAAGCCAAATCTGGTGATGGTTTGTCCAATGGGGGCTGTGTAGAGAGAGAAGAGCAAGAGGCCTAGGACAGAGCCCTGAGGAACCCAAACAGCAAAGGGAAGAGGGGAAGAAACAGAGCCCATAAATGATACACTGAAAGTGCAGTCAGGAGATCGCAGTGTCCTTGAGGCCGACAGAGCAAAGCCTATTGAGGAGTTGATGGTCAACAGTGTCAAATGCTGCTGAGAGGTCCAGAAGAATAAGAGGAGAGAAGTCACCATTGGATTTAGCCATCAGGAGATTATTGGAGACTTTTGTGAGGGCCGTTTCAGTAGAGTGCAGAGTGCCGAAGCCAGATTGTAAGGAGCCAAGAAGAGAGTTAGCAGAAAGAGCAGATTAAACAAGAATAGACCAAGAGTTCCAAGATTTTGGAGATGATGGGGAAGTTAGATACGGGTCAATAGCAGCACTGGGCGGGTCAAGGGAGGATTTTTTCAATAGTGGGGTTATGACAGCATGTTTGAAAGAGGATGGAAAATTCCAGAAGAGAGGAAGAGGTTAAATATTTTAGTAAGGCAAGTCATGACAGCAGGCGACAGAGATTGGAGAAGGTGTGAAGGGAAGGGCTCACTACTGCAGGTTGTACGGTGGAGGAAATCTGCAGGTGTACGTGATTTTCTCCACAGATATTCAGCACATCTAGAGCACTGCTGAAGAAAACGTGTCTGTGGGGTGTGCCAAGGTTTCTGCCTTCTATGTTGAACTTTTCGATTGGAAGGGGAAGCCACCTCATCCAATGCACTTTTAAGGGTTTCATTATAGTGACTGGTTGTCATATTGGGACAGGAGATTGAGGAGATGGGAGACAGAGAGTGCTGCTATCTGAGAGGTGCTGGGTATTAATAGCACGTAAATTCCTATATGTATAATTGGTAGGTGTATCCTGTGAAGGGGGAAAAGCACTGATGGTGAGAGACAGAAGGTTGTGATCAGAGAGCGGCAGAGAAGAGTTAGTAAATTTAGAAACTGAGGAGTCGATGGAAAAACAAGATCAATTGTGTTGTCATCTACATATGTGTCGGAAGATGAACGTTGTAAAAGATCAAAAGAAATGGTTATTAAGAGAAACTGTGAGGCTGCTGGGGGAACAGGGGTGTCAATAGGGATGTTAAAGTCACCCATAATGAGGGTAGGAATTTTGCTGGATAAAAAAAGAGGGAAAGCCAAGAAGTGTAGTGATCCAGATATTGGTAGGGCGAGCCATGTGGATGGTATATCACTGCTACACGTAAGGAGAGTGGGCAAAAAAGTCTGATAGCATGGACTTCATATGAGGGGAATGTGAGTGAGGGTACCGGTGGAATGACCTGAAAAATGCACTGTGGCAACATTTAATATAAAGTCCATTAACTAACTGCTTAATACACATCCATTAGGTGTGTATTAGTATAGGATTATGAATTAGTTACTATGAAATGAAATAGTGGAGAACAAAAAACATGTTTTAGAAACGCATTACTCTTTTCCTTTGCACATTACTGAAAGCTTTCTTACTAACGTCTTAAGTGCATAATATCAAACATTGGGCTCTAGTGTAATTACTTTAGTAGAAAACTATTACAATGATTAAAGTAAAATAAAATGTAAAGTATTCAGCATATCTGATATATTGTAAGAAAGGTTAAGTGTTTAGTCCAGGTGTGAAAAATAGAGTTTGACATAGTATAAGACTGTAAACCCATTTAGCGTGAAACTCAATTACCCTATTAGTAACATGTAATGCACATATATATCACAACTGCATAGGGAGTGTGTGGAGAAGGGTCAGCAAATGTGGGGGATGTTGAAGAGTCATTCAATACTTGTATTAGCATATTGCATTGAACTGGTTTCATTGGAATACTTATCCAACCTGAAGAGCAATTAAGTGGGACACATCTACAAACTATAAAAGGGACTTGCAGCATATGAACACTTTAACCCCTTACCACTGTAGTCAGTTTGGAATTATCTTCGGCAATTACTCTTCTTTACCATCGCTGCCTTCTGAGGCATTTTATTTATTTATTTGCATGACAATTTGTGGTTTTCTATAGCATCAGTTGTGAGTACATATATAGAAAACATTTTCTGTGACTGTTTAGAAAAAGGCAGCAATTCTGCAATTGATCTTTTTGTGATTATATACAGTAGATTCAGTAGGTTAGCAAGGAGAGGGAACAGAAGTGGTGTATAACTTCAAGATTTTACTGCACAGTGTTTGTTTGTAGTTCCCCAATCTATCCCATCCAGTGGCCATGCTGAGTTTCTATTAAACCCTGCATTAGGCAGGATTTAATTGGTTACAAACTTTTCAGATAATCTAGTCTTATTAAATAGAGAATGTGATTCGAAATCAAAATGCAATGCTAACGTACTTTCTAAATGTTGCCGTTTTCTGCCTGAAAAAAAGTGGTCTCCCTTCTAGCTAATTTTCTGTTCACTCCCTTTTATTAGGTCATTTCCATCCTTTGTTATCTTCAAAAGCAAGATGACTGCTTTTGTTATTGCCGATGAAATTTTTCTCTATAGACGGCAAGCAACTTTCCTGAATATGCTCATAGATTTCTCTTTTCTGTGTCAGAGATATTCTTAGCTGTATTATGTCCTATATTTGCAGTCCAGTGTTCCTGGATCTCCGATATTACTTGGGCTTTTCCTAGCTTTTTGTTTGTGATTTTACAGATACTCCTGTCAGAATTACATATAAGAGAGCCAGAAATGGTAGTGATAATTGATAACAAATGTCTCCTTATTGTACCCTCACACTGACTCAAGGAAAAAAAGTGTAATGTGCTGCAGCCATAAAAGTCCTTTTAGCAGCTGAAAAAATGGTAGGCCACATATGAAGGCCTATACAGCCAGAGAACAGATTGCCGAGCAAGACCCTTCAGATAATTTAATACTTCATGAACACTCAGGTCCTCACTAATTAGAATGTGAGATTTTACTATAAACTGCAATACTATAGTGTTGCAAGCGATTGCATCAGCCCCCCTATTGTGGGCCAAAAATAAAAACAAAAACAGAATTAGAATTCAAATGACCCCTTTTTCCTAATTTTACAAATAAAAATAAACCAAGAGAAAACTGGAGTAGTGCTATTTCTGAAAATGCCCATAGTATTTAAGATATAAAAAAAAATATTTATCCTATATGGTAAATTCTGTCTGTTCTTAGTCTTGGACATACACGGGACAGATTGAATGTGAATTTTAGGATTGTTATTGAGGCAATTGCTGCAGAGTGCAATACACTAGCAAACACAGGCACACATAGATTGTTCTGCAATGGGAAAAATAGCAGGGTCTATCAATGAATTAAATCATAGTCTTCTCCAATCCCTACACACGATTATCTGTAAATTATTTCCGCTCTCTTTTAGTCTGCCTGAGATGCTCCAATCTGTATAATGACTACCAACCATTGCTTTCTGCCATTGCTTTTTATGCTGTCTATGAGTGATCATGACTAGAGATGTGCGAGTAGTGTTCGATCGAGTAGGTGTTTGATCGAATACTACGGTATTCGAAATACTCGTACTCGAGCGAACACTACTAGCTGTTCGAAGTTTAAGGTTCGATGCAGAACCAGCATTGATTGGCAGAATGCTATACATTGCCAATCAACACTGGTTCTTCTCTTACCTTTCCGAAGTCTTCTCCGCGCTGCATCCCCGCGTCTTCTTCCCGGTGGAATTCACTCTGCCTAGGCATCCGGCCTAGGCAGAGCCGACTGCGCATGCACAGGCATGCCCTTGCATGAGCAGTCGGCTCTGCTCAGGCGTCGGGCCGAGCAGAGCCGACCACGCATGCGCAGTCGGCTCTGCCTAGGCCCCGATGCCGACTGCGCAGTCGGCTCTGCTCAGGCACCGGATGCCTAGGTAGAGTGAATTCCAGCCGGAAGAAGACGTGGGGACGCTGCGCAGGGAGAAGAATCAAACCCGACCGTCACTCGTGGACTTGGCAAGTACAATTTTATCGAATTTTGCATACCCCTGAAATGAGCATTTCCCCCCCCATAGACTATAATGGGGTTCGAAATCCGTTCGAACAGTTGAACAGTGTGCGGCTGTTCGAATCGGATTTCAAACCCCGGACATTTTAGTGTTCGCTCATCTCTAATCATGACCTCTGATCTATGGATGCTCATGATTTACAAGTTTCACTGTCATGATGACTGCTTGAAAAAACATCATGAAAAATCCACCCAATTCCCACCAAGTTTGGTTTTCCTGGAGAGCACATTGATAATAGACAACTGCTAGGGGCTCAAAGCTGTATACCATCCTTGATTGACTGGTCTATAGAGGGTTTAGAATAATATAATGGGTAGCTAAGGCCTAACAAAGACTTGTAAAGTAATTCTTTTGTGTGACATGAATTATAGTAATAAATCACCGTCTGTATCCCAAAAAACAGTTGCCATGAACTTGCCAGGTGACTGCTGCACACAAAATTTCTTGGTGACCCCATTCCATTGCTTAGACTCTTGTTTGGTCTCAGGATCATGGTGGTGGACCCATGTTTCATAACCCCTAACAACCTGGGAAAGCTTCCTGGATTTTCTCAAAGCTTATCTACAGTGGGGCAAAAAAGTATTTAGTCAGTCACCAATAGTGCAAGTTCCACCACTTAAAAAGATGAGAGCCGTCTGTAATTTACATCATAGGTAGACCTCAACTATGAGAGACAAAATGAGAAAACAAATCCAGAAAATCACATTGTCTGATTTTGTAAGAATTTATTTGCAAATTATGGTGGAAAATAAGTATTTGGTCAGTAACAAAATTTCATCTCAATACTTTGTTATATATCCTTTGTTGGCAATGACAGAGGTCAAACGTTTTCTGTAAGTCTTCACAAGGGTGGCACACACTGTTGTTGGTATGTTGGCCCATTCCTCCATGCAGATCTCCTCTAGAGCAGTGATGTTTTGGGGCTGTCGCTTGGCAATACGGACTTTCAACTCCCTCCAAAGGTTTTCTATAGGGTTGAGATCTGGAGACTGGCTAGGCCACTCCAGGACCTTGAAATGCTTCTTACAAAGCCACTCCTTCGTTGCCCTGGCGGTGTGCTTTGGATCATTGTCATGTTGAAAGACCCAGCCACGTTTCATCTTCAATGCCCTTGCTGATGGAAGGAGGTTTGCACTCAAAATCTCACGATACATGGCCCCATTCATTCTTTCATGTACCCGGATCAGTCGTCCTGGCCCCTTTGCAGAGAAACAGCCCCAAAGCATGATGTTTCCACCCCCATGCTTTACAGTAGGTATGGTGTTTGATGGATGCAACTCAGTATTCTTTTTCCTCCAAACACGAAAAGTTGTGTTTCTACCAAACAGTTCCAGTTTGGTTTCATCAGACCATAGGACATTCTCCCAATACTCTTCTGGATCATCCAAATGCTCTCTAGCAAACTTCAGACGGGCCCGGACATGTACTGGCTTAAGCAGTGGGACACGTCTGGCACTGCAGGATCTGAGTCCCTGGCGGCGTAGTGTGTTACTGATGGTAGGCTTTGTTACATTGGTCCCAGCTCTCTGCAGTTCATTCACTAGGTCCCCCCGCGTGGTTCTGGGATTTTTGCTCACCGTTCTTGTGATCATTTTCACCCCACGGGGTGAGATTTTGCATGGAGCCCCAGATCAAGGGAGATTATCAGTGGTCTTGTATGTCTTCCATTTTCTAATTATTGCTCCCACAGTTGATTTCTTCAATCCAAGCTGGTTGCCTATTGCAAATTCAGTCTTCCCAGCCTGGTGCAGGGCTACAATTTTGTTTCTGGTGTCCTTTGACAGCTCTTTGGTCTTCACCATAATGGAGTTTGGAGTCTGACTGTTTGAGGGTGTGCA
This sequence comes from Leptodactylus fuscus, assembly GCF_031893055.1. Classification (NCBI taxonomy): domain Eukaryota; kingdom Metazoa; phylum Chordata; class Amphibia; order Anura; family Leptodactylidae; genus Leptodactylus; species Leptodactylus fuscus. The sequence continues at coordinate 72,579,588 of NC_134268.1, read as the reverse complement.
CAGGTGTCTTTTTATACTGATAAGTTTAAACAGGTGCCATTGCTACAGGTAATGAGTGGAGGAAAGAGGAGACTCTTAAAGAAGAAGTTACAGGTCTGTGAGAGCCAGAAATCTTGATTGTTTGTAGGTGACCAAATACTTATTTTCCACCATAATTTGCAAATAAATTCTTACAAAATCAGATTTGTTTTCTCATTTTGTCTCTCATAGTTGAGGTCTACCTATGATGTAAATTACAGACGCCTCTCATCTTTTTAAGTGGTGGAACTTGCACTATTGGTGACTGACTAAATACTTTTTTGCCCCACTGTAAATTCTCTTGGGTAAATTACATACAACAGGTTTGTTGCTCGGGCATAAACATTTGTGGCATCTGCCGGGAACTGATGCTTGACATCAGAAAAAAAAAGAATGATACTGGAATGATGATGGAAACTTCCTACAATTCATAAGCTACACTGACTTTGACTCAAAGATCTTCCAAAATCATGGTCTCCCCTTTATGGCGCATTTCCTCTGAAGATGCTTCAACATGTCATCTTTAGAGATGAGCGAACAGTAAAATATTCGATATTCGTTTCGAATAGCCACTCAATATTCGACTATTCGATCGAATATCGAACCTCATTATAGTCTATGGGGAAAAATGCTTCGGTTCATGGGAACCCACCATTCAACTTAGGAGGGTCACCAAGTCCACTATGACACCTCAGCAAATGATGCCAACACCTCTGCAATGCAACTGGGACAGCAGGGGAAGCATGCCTGGGGGAATCTAACAAGCCCAAGTCACAGTTTTACCCCACCGTCACAGCCTATCAACTACACACTTTTCACACTCAAAAAAACCTCTATCAAAGTGGGAAAATACCTGGAAACCTTCTTTCTTCCCCAAATGGATGCACAGAAACCCAAATTTAAGCTAAAGAAACATTAACAAGCACCCCTTTAAATCACATTGCCCATGACAACCACAGGTGGAATAGGCAATGGGAAATCCAACAGTACCCACCCTGAACTGTCATTGTGGATGTGTGTGTGTGTGTGTGTGTGTGTGTGTGTGTGTGTGTGTGTGTGTGTGTGTGTGTGTGTGTGTGTGTGTGTGATGTGGTAAGACCTTCCAAAATTCACTTTTATGGCCCTTAACGTGAGCCCTTCCAAATTAAGTTACAGGCCCTTAAGCTGAGCTACCAGCAGAGATTGAGGCCCTTTAGGTGACTTCAGCCTCTTACCAGCAGAGTTTTTTGCCCTTTGGGTGAGTTGAGCCTTGCATCAGCAGAATGTCAGCCCCTTTAAAATTCTTAGCCCCTAAAACGGTGGCTCCAGAACAATCACTCTCATTGTGTTGGATTGATTCAGTGGATTGGACTGAGGACCCAGACATTGACCTTGATTTTGATTGGGAAATTGATAACATTTTGGCATCAAGTCCTGGGGGTAACATTTATTTAGAGGACCGCAAAGGTGTAGGATTGGCTGCAACTACTACTACCGGTAATGGTCCTCTAATATGGGACTCTACATTACCTCTACAGGGTTCTTATCAGGTGTTAATAGTCCAAACAACATGCTCCAGTACTTTAGGTGTAGATCAGAAATCACTTTCCCTTCCGACACCAGATTTAACCAAGCTTCACCATCATCATCCTGCTGAGATGGAGCCACTAAAGGAAACCCTGCCTTCAAAGGCATGTTCTGGAGCTACGACTGAGCCAAATCTAAACAGAGTCCTTTGGAACGGAACAAAATTCACCAGCAGTGTTTTTGGCCCTTAGGGTGAGTTGAGCCTTGCACCAGCATGTGTCCTGTAACATCAGGCGGACCCTAAGTTCTGCGCTAAGTACCACAAAGTTCTACAACCACCAATGCGTGGACAAATGCATGCGGCCAGAGACGCTGCATCTCAATCGCGGACACTGGCTGAATGTAGTCGAGGCTGGGACCAGGTTGCAAACTGCGGTGGCCTGCCTGGTCTCCCCGCTCAATATTCCTGGCAGGAGTGCTGAAACACCACCCTCCTCCTCCGCGGTTAAATCGACCCCAGCTACGAGCTGGAAACGCTGCAACACTACCGTGGGGAGACGTCAGCAGGCCATGCTGAAGCTCATCAACTTGGGGGACAGACAACACAGTGCCTCCGAGGTCAAAGATGCCATCCTGGATGAGATGGCAATGTTTTTTGCCCAGGTGCACCTGGGCCCAGGTGCAGGTTGGCATATGGGATAATGGCCGGAACTTGGTAGCAGATCTGGAGCTTGCCAGATTCGAACACGGTCCACGTCTTCAAATTATTGGTGCAACGGTTTCTATCAACTTACCCCAATTGACACAAGCTACTGGTTAAAGTGTGGCGCTTGTGCTCCCACTTTGGCAAGTCTACAGTACCTGGTGCTAGCCTCAAAACACTCCAGCAACGCCCACATCTGCCTGAAGCACCGGCTGTTGTGCGACGTCACCACACACTGAAACCCTAGATACCGTCTGTTGAGCAGGGTGTGTGAGCAGCAGAGACTTTTGATGGAGTGCCATCTACAAAACCCAAGGGTTCATCAAAGTCAGCTCCCTCAGTTTCTGCACCATGAATTTCCATGGGTGGCAGACTTATTTGAAATCCTATCCCATCCTTTCCACTGGACAAGAAACATTAGCATGCGCTCATCACAATTGCTGATATGACAGCTGTGTTAAGCAGGGTGCAGGGTACAATGCAGACCAGGCCCGAGCACCAGGAACAGGTGTTACAAAGGCTAGCGGATAATGCTTCCAGCTGCTTTTCCAGCAGCCGGTCAGCCACTACCTGCAGTCGTGTTCATACCCAAGAGTCTGCCCCTCCTTCCTCCCAACATGCCCAATCTTCCCAACAGAGTCATCCACCATTTCTCCCTCCCAGGATCTCTTTTTGGGTCCTTTTACTGTCTCTCCCTCTGTTGAACCACTTCCCAAATCCCAGGAGCTACCAGACGACTTTGTGTGTACTGATGCCCAAACACTGGAGAATCCGCCATCACCTGGCAATTTTGTGGTTATGAACCCGCAACCAGCATTTTCCGTCCTCAGGTGATGATGATGAGACACAGTTGCCATCAGGGCATGCTGTTGTCATGTGCAGTTTGCAGTAAGAGAAGAGTGAGCAAATGGAAGAGGAGTTGGTGGACGACAAGGCCACCGACCCTAAATGGACAGGGGTGATGTATAGCGGGGAAAGCAGTGTAGATGTGGAGGCAAGCTAAGCAGGAAAAAAGGTGGATACAGACAGAGGCATGGACTGGGGTGATGTCTAGGGGTGAAATCAGTGTAGATGTGGATGCAATCACAGCAGCAAAAAAGGTGGCTAGAGGCAGAGGCATGTCCAGAGGCAGCAAGGCCAAAGATTTTCTGTGTACTAGCCACTCATGCAAAACTCACCCATGTTGCCAGACTAATTCCTCCAACAGGCTAACAACTGCCATCCGGTCCACACCCACCAGGGGCACACTCTCCAAGGTCTGGGACACGTTAATGGCACTCCCTGGCCAAACTACCGCCACTGAGGTGCCTAGTGTCACCAGGAGGGACAAGTATAGGTGCATGTTGCGGGAGTACCTGGCCGACCCCAGCCCTGTCCTCTCTGATCCCTCTGCGCCCTACATTTAATTTACATTTTACATTCTCCAAGTTGGATTTGTGGCTGGAACTTGCGCTCTATGCATTGGAGGTCCTTTCCTGCCTTGACGCCATCGTGCTATCGGAAAATGTCTTCAGCGCAGCCGGTGACCGGCTGACGCTGATGAAAATGAACAGCCATTGAATAGACCCATCATTTTCATTTCCAGCAGTGTCAAGCACCCTGACATGAAGTTTGCTCACCCTCTACAATTCTTTCTCCTCCTCATACTCCTCCACCATCAGCGTTGCACAATTCTGCTCCTACTAGGTTCAAGTCACACTAATGCCCCCAAACTCTTCTGGTTAGAGGCTCAATCCACCCTGATTTCACCAACTGTGCTGGTTAGAAGCTCATTATAAGTCATGCCAAGTAATACACTGACACACATGGCTGACTTCATGTTAGGTTGCTTTTCAAGAGACAAATACATAGTTCACTTCATGAAGAGCAAACTGATGGATTTTTGCAATCCTCGACCCCCGATACAAGTTAAAAATCTCATCCCACAAATTTTTACTGCTTATGCTGCGTGGTATTCGATTGGGAATGAATACCTCGAACGGCCTGATATTCGATCGAATACCTATTCGATCGAACGGTGTTCGCTCATCTCTAATCATCTTCAATTGATTCCCTACCCCCATTTAAACTGCTTGGCCTAAAACTTTACCAGATAGTAAGAAGTTTCAGCATTCAGTATATACCATTCATCCTTTCCTTGATTTCTTTAGGTTTCTTTTGTAAGGAATTTAATCACAGAATAACATTCCAAATCCCTCAATTTCTTTGTAGACTTGCGCTGTACTGCACTTGTCATCTGGTCACTTCCACTGCTTTCATCAGACTGAATTGCTACTGTGTGTTGCATTGTTGTTGAGATATGTCTCAACCTGCACAGCCAAGCTCAGCTTTCTGACATTGACAGAACATACTGGAGGTAGACTAATGAATACCTCTCCTACGATAAATTAAATGATAATAATTAATTAGACATCTCACATGTAAAAAAGTAAGGATCCAAAACTACAATGATAAGTAAACTTGGTAACTAAATGTGATACAAATACCACAACAAGTAATACATACCTCATCATTAGTGATCGGAATCGCAACAAAGTAATTTGGACGGAGTCTTTTATTTGTTTGTTTATCTAATTTCTTATTCCTTGAAGCTTTCGTGTCAATTTCCAGTGATAGGTCCTGTATGACTTCACGCTCTGTTTCATACTTTTCTGCCACTTCATTTGGTTGACAATTCTTATCCATTTTCATCTTCAAGTCAGTTTTGTTGTGATGTTCCTCTTCAATAACTATAGTATGCAGAGATTGTGCTTGTAGAGGACTGACTGTATTAATAGATGGCTTTGTATCTCTGGTTACATAATCCTCTGGCTTCATCTCACTGGCTGTCTGAATACCATCACAAGTTTGCTTTATTGCCTGCTTGGTTTTTATGTCACATACCTTCAGCTCCCCTGATGGCAAAGAATGGTCTTCTGCATGTCTAATTTCAGGATCTTCCTCATTCTCTTTATCTGTGTTCTTTAGATCAATGTGTCTATTCTCTTGAGTAAAAACCGGTGATGAGGAGCGTATACTTTTCTTGACATCAGGAGATCCATACTTTCCAAAGTACCATTTTCTTTTCAAAAAGGTTTTTTTCTTTCTTTTTTTAGTCTTTAAATTGGGTTCAACTAAAATAAAATAAAATGGTGTGTTACCAAATTTTTTGGCAATATGACAGACACCTTCCAAACCTAATGCAAATTTCAGTATTGCTCAAAATCATAGTGGAGTTTTTGCTGTCATAACGGGAGCAAATCCTGTTTAAACTGCAGCATGTTCCTTTACCATGGTGTTGCAGGCAATTTGACCAGAGAACACTTTCCGAGAGCCAATTCAGATGGTCATAATATATGATAATACTACAGTCACAAATCCTATCCCAACCACAAGTCTAACGACTTAAGCCATAGATACTTATCATGCTAGTTCAGGTCATTAGACTCAGTGGTCGGGGGGGGGGGTTTGCAGTTATAATACAGCTGCAAAAAACAGTTTCTACAGCTATCTGAATTAAACCCTAGAAAAAAACACTGTGGTTTTGCTCTATATGATATGCCACATCAGATGTCATGCAGATGAAGGTCCTAGAGACTGAAACATTTGGACTTTGACATTGAGTATCCAAATGCTCTATTTTTTGATTGGCTGTGTGTTTAATTTTTTATATGAAGATTATGTAATAAAGTTTTTTCATACATTGAATTTTGGTGTGCTGAAGTATTATACTACATTTTGTGATGGGACTTCCCAAATACTTTTGGCACCCATTTACGCAAATAATTGATTCCCTTGTACAGAGTGCATATTTTTCGTATATATTTAATGGGATTTTAAGGCTAAGGCTCCACGGGATGATAAGCAGTGCTAAATCGCTGTGGGAAAAACCATGGTGGGAACGCATCGCGGTTCTTCCCGCAGCACTTTGAACAGAAAGTTCACAGAATTTTTCCTCCGTGGACTTTCTGTTACCATAATATCTATAGGAAAGCTGCTGGCGTTTCCGTAGATATAATTGACCACGCCGGTTTTGGAAGTCGCAGCATATCCACGCTGCGGTTTGAATCGCAAAGTGAGCATGGGATTCGCTTAAATCCCATACAATTTGCAGATACTGTAAAATGCCATGATTTTTCCGGTGGCGTTTCCGGCCCGTGGAGCCCCAGCTTAAGGCCAGAATCCATCTACAGATACAACCAGATACTTTTTCTGTTAGCTGAAAAAAAATATTAACTAGGAGGAACAAAAAAAATCTGCCACTGGCACCCATTGAAATGAATAAAAGGTATATTTGAGATTTTTTGAAGTTGATTTTGAAATGTCACACATCAAAATCTGTTCCAAGTAAACTCTTTGTAAACATAACCGTAATTGGTGTAACTCTTCATACTGTAGTTTCCCCACAATGTGTGGCCATTAATAATCATATGGTTTTCCTAGAAAACTGGTAGAATCATGGGACCAATGCCATTTGAACACCCTGTTTAAGTGACATGGTTTTGCCCACACGCAGTTGCCACTGTATTCTTATCCTCACATAAATGATACATCTGATGCTACACTACATTGCACAAAAATACAAATTCTGTGCTTAATCCCTTAACAACTCATCATATCATTAAAATAAGTAGAATTATCTATATATGCAAAGCACAAAAAGAAGACAGATCATCCAATCCGCTATGTGTTTTTCATAATAGAATGTAAAAAAAAAAATTAACTTCCATGGAAGACAGAAATCTGCAATGTTTATCTTGCCGATGGGTATTGGTCAAAGGGTTAGATAACAATCTGCAATGCATTAAAATTTCAGCCAATTTCCAGTTTACTGCATACTCTGAGAAAACAAATTGAAAATGTCCAGCAAAGCTATATAATACGTGCCGCGTTATAATAATATCAATGAAGCAAAACTATTTCTGCTCATAAGTGAGGGCTGCATAATGTTTCATAAGGATTGGATGTACATTGAATATTAAGCAAACTTAAGTTTAGAATTCATTTTTATAGGTTTAGATTTCTTATTCAAACATGGTAGTCACTACATAAGCAACATTTCAACTCCTTAACATGTAGACTTGTCTGTTGCATTGCAAATGGTGGAATAGGCTGCAATTCCACAGAGACTCTGCGCTAAATCCATATCCAAGTCTTTATGAAAGGCAGTGGAGTAAAATGATGTCATATGTGAATTCACCTGGAGCAGGACTCTGTCTTAAACCAGGAGCATAGCCTAAAGTACTTTGAATTCCATCTTGTTCTTTTTAGAAGGTGTTGTACAGGGAGCTTAAAGGGGTTGGCCACTTTCAGACCAATATTGACAAACAATTGTACAATAAAAAGATATACAATATTCCAATATACTTCCTGTATCAATTCCTCAGGGTTTTCTAGATCTCGGCTTGCTGTCATTCATTCTATTCCTTCTAGAGGATAAAACTCTGATCATGGTCATGTGATTTATAATCCATGGTCATGTGATGAGTACACAGGTGCCACTCGTTATAGTCACAGAACAATAATCAGACATCTGCCTGGTAATCAGCTGTACACCTGTGTGCTCATCACATGACCATGGACTGTAAATCACATGACCATGGTCAGAATTGTATCCACTAGAAGTAACAGAATGAATGACAGCAAGCCGAGATCTAGAAAACCGCGAGGAATTGATACAGAAAGTATATTGGAAAATTGTATATCTTTTTATTGTACATTTGTTTGTCAATATTAGTCTGAAAGTGTCCCACCCCTTTAATTTTACTTCCTCCATGGATTTTTCAAGCTGGACCTGGGTTGGAATCAGATCGACATGTGATCGGAACCAGCACCCGGCCTTTGGGTCGTTCTGCCAACTACCTGTTCAGGTTCCACAGGTAGTTTACCTGTGCTATGGAGGCTGGCAGACTATAGTAAGGTAAGTATTTGTGAAATCGGGAGAGCAAGATGGAGCAATATATTACAATATCTTTACAGGAAGAAGAGCTATACTTTATGTATATTCAGGTAATTTAGAGCTTTATAATAGAGTTAACACATAACATACAGGCTACCTACAGCCATATTAGGCAACTTATGAATTCTGTATTGGAAAAAAAAAGTAACTCAATTTAAACTTGCATTGAACCTTAGACACAAAAACAGTAAAAGCACTTGATAATAAGAGTCACAACGACTGCTTTTCGAGTAGGTTTTTGTTTATTTTTTGCTTAAACCATTGGAGCAGCATCTAGAGGAAAATATTCATGGAAGACTTACATCGGTCTTATTTTTGAATCCATTTACCTGAAAGAACAATACTGTATAAAAAATAAAAATTAAAAAAAAAAAAAAAGTAAAAAAAAAATTGCATGAATCCAGCCTAAAGGGATTCAGTCCACTCCTCATATAAGCTACAGGTCAGTAAACCATTACATTGCCAAAATGACCACAGAAGATGTCACACAGTTATTAACTAGAGATGAGCGAACAGTAAAATGTTTGAGATTCGATGTTCGTTTCGAGTAGCCCCTCAATATTCGACTACTCAAATCGAATATCGAACTCTATTATAGTCTATGGGGGGAAAATGCTCGTTTCAGGGGTAGGCAACGTTCAATCAAATTATACTTACCAAGTCCACGAGTGAGGGTCGGGCTGGATCCTCCGAGAAGTCTTCTCCGTGCAGCGTCCCCACGGCGTCTTACGGCTCTGAATTCACTCTGCCAGGCATCGGGCCGGGCAGAGCCGACTACGCATGTCCACACTACAAGCGGGCATGCGCAATCGGCTCTGCCCAGGCCCGATGCCTGGCAGAGTGAATTCAGAGCCGGAAGACGCCACGGGGAAGCTGCACGGAGAAGAATTCTAAAGGTAGGAGAAGAACCAGCGTTGATTGGCCGACTGTATAGCATTCGGTCAATCAATGCTGGTTCTGCATCGAACTTTCCCATTCGAATAGCGAGTGAGTGGTGCTTGATCGAGTACGAGTATTTCAAATACCGTAGTATTCGATCGAATACCTACTCGATCGAGTACTACTTGCTCATCTCTATTGCTAACCTATTGAATACAATTTATTGTATTGCTCTCCTAACAAGCAGAGTGGGGAACTATTTACGGGGTCCAGTTTGAGTTTACTAGGTCTTTGTTTCTAGATACCCCAGTTTAGTGTCTTTTCCTAGCGACAAGTTAAGTTTTAAAGAAAGGCCTTTAGCTTTTAGTTGCCAACTGGTAGAGATCAATTATGTATGCCACAGGGATGTAAAAGGAATATTAGTTTTAGAAGCACATAGCAAAATAGAACTCAGACAGAAAAGACAATTCATACTTTCTGGTATTACCATTTAAGACTGATGTTTTGACTCACTTTCAAACACTTTTGAAATGTCTTCTTCAAAGAATGGAAGTTCTAGTAATTCAGATTCTGCCTTGAAACAGCAGCACACTCCTATGAAGAAGAAAGCCAGTTAATAATTCATGGACTCTGCACAGTGGAGATAGCTATGTCTTATTAGCAAAGAAAAAAATCATTAAATCGACAATCCGATACCAATTTATTTTCTCACATGTTCAGATAGACTGACAGAAAGACAGATCTACATGTAGAAATGAGACAAAACTATTCAAGTTGAGTTTCAGAATTTTAACACAATGCAATACCAAAGTTATAAAGCATTACAGTATCTAAACTGATAATATTTCAGGATAAGCTGCCATAGGTGTGTATATGGGAAGAATATGCAAATCTGTCTTCCATGATGTAATTAGGAAGTCAGAAGCTGCCTCATTGTTGCAAGGTGTATATATAGGTGTGTATATGAAGAATGATACCATTTATGACCGTTATATGACTTGGATTTTGCAGCAGATATTACCAGTTTTACCCTTTACATACTCCCTCTCTCATTGTCAGGCATCACTAAGTAAGTGGGTGAAGACCAGGTGCCATTTACTGCACTGTCTTATTCAGAGCTAGCAGCAACATACAGGACATTATATAAAAGTCCTGAGCAGTACTGATGTGAATTAACAGCTAGGGATGAGGTAGGTTAATAATAACAGCTGCAGCACCAAGTCTGTGCCTGCAATTCTGCTTCTCGCTCATTCAACTTTTACGTTTCCATCCTCTCTCTCCAGGTTTAAGCCCTTACTTAGTATAACACTACTGAGCTGACAGCCGATTTGTGTGAGACCATGAAGATTTCAGCAAAGAATGTAGCATAAATGTCAGTTTATCTAATGTGTATTACTATTTTATCTTAACATTCATTAAAAGAAAGCGCCTCTAAGGACAACAAAAAAAAGCATTAAATAAATCACTCAATCGTAGGATATCGCTATAAAGGCAGAAAACATCTATATGGTAGTGAGAAAGGAGTTTCTTTCCTTCTTTAGCAGCAATGATTTAATTCACAAAATAGTTTTACTAGTTGGCGCCTTGCAGCGCTGGGGGTCCTGGGTTCAAATCCCACCAGGAACAACATCTGCAAGGAGTTTATATGTTCTCCCCATGTTTGCATGGATTTCCTTCCATTATACAAAGACATACTGATAGGAAAACAAATGTACATTGTGACCCCTATATGGGGCTCACAATCAACAAAAAAAAAAAAAAAAAACACACACACTGTTTTACTAGTTAGATTGGCGTCTTATTAAATAGGTAGCTCCTGGATTTGCTATAGGCTATGCACATTCTACAATGTCTTTATGGCTTGGTTGTAGAAGCCCACTTAAATACAGTACAGTGAAGAGCTGGACAAGTAGTAGTGAACTTAAAATGAACTGTACTCAAGCAGGGAGCACAAGACTTGGTGGTTACAGACTCTCTTAAAGGAACAGAACTTGGTGGCTATTAGAGATGAGCGAACAGTGTTCTATCGAACTCATGTTCGATCGGATATTAAACTGTTCGGCATGTTCGAATCGAACACCGCGTGGTAAAGTGCGCCATTACTCGATTCCCCTCCCACCTTCCCTGGCGCCTTTTTTGCTCCAATAACAGCGCAGGGTAGGTGGGACAGGAACTACGACACCGGTGACGTTGAAAAAAGTAGGCAAAACCCATTGGCTGCCGAAAACATGTGACCTCTAATTTAAAAGAACAGCGCCGCCCAGCTTCGCGTCATTCTGAGCTTGCAATTCACCGGGGACGGAGGTTTCCGTCCAGTTAGCTAGGGGTTAGATTCTGGGTAGGCAGGGACAGGCTAGATAGGAAGGAGAAGACAACCAACAGCTCTTATAAGAGCTAAATTCCAGGGAGAAGCTTGTCAGTGTAATGTGGCACTGACGGGCTCAATCGCCGCAACCCAGCTTTCCCAGGATCCTGAATGGAATACACTGTCAGTGTATTCCCGTATACCCGATATATACCCCGATACCCGTTCCAACAGTGTGCCCCCCCACCTTCACCCCAGAAATACCCTGCAAGTCCCCTAGCAATAGAATTGGGGCTATATACACCCACAATTTTTACTACTGGTATACAGTGCCATTGTCTGACTGGGAATTCAAAGAATTTATTGGGAATACAAATACCCTCATTTCTTGCTACTGCCATATAGTGCCAGTTTCTGACTGGTAATTCAAAGAATATATTGGGGTTACGTGCACCCACAATTTTTACTACTGGTATACAGTGCCATTGTCTGACTGGGAATTCAAAGAATATATTGGGAATACAAATACCCTCATTTCTTGCTACTGCCATATAGTGCCAGTGTCTGACTGGGAATTCAAAGAATATATTGGGGTTACGTGCACCCACAATTTTTACTACTGGTATACAGTGCCATTGTCTGACTGGGAATTCAAAGAATATATTGGGGTTATAAATACCCTCATTTCTTGCTACTGCCATATAGTGCCAGTTTCTGACTGGTAATTCAAAGAATATATTGGGGTTACGTGCACCCACAATTTTTACTACTGGTATACAGTGCCATTGTCTGACTGGGAATTCAAAGAATATATTGGGGTTATAAATACCCTCATTTCTTGCTACTGCCATATAGTGCCAGTTTCTGACTGGGAATTCAAAGAATATATTGGGGTTACGTGCACCCACAATTTTTACTACTGGTATACAGTGCCATTGTCTGACTGGGAATTCAAAGAATATATTGGGGTTATAAATACCCTCATTTCTTGCTACTGCCATATAGTGCCAGTTTCTGACTGGTAATTCAAAGAATATATTGTGGTTACGTGCACCCACAATTTTTACTACTGGTATACAGTGCCATTGTCTGACTGGGAATTCAAAGAATATATTGGGGTTATAAATACCCTCATTTCTTGCTACTGCCATATAGTGCCAGTTTCTGACTGGGAATTCAAAGAATATATTGGGGTTACGTGCACCCACAATTTTTACTACTGGTATACAGTGCCATTGTCTGACTGGGAATTCAAAGAATATATTGGGAATACAAATACCCTCATTTCTTGCTACTGCCATATAGTGCCAGTTTCTGACTGGTAATTCAAAGAATATATTGTGGTTACGTGCACCCACAATTTTTACTACTGGTATACAGTGCCATTGTCTGACTGGGAATTCAAAGAATATATTGGGGTTATAAATACCCTCATTTCTTGCTACTGCCATATAGTGCCAGTTTCTGACTGGTAATTCAAAGAATATATTGTGGTTACGTGCACCCACAATTTTTACTACTGGTATACAGTGCCATTGTCTGACTGGGAATTCAAAGAATATATTGGGGTTATAAATACCCTCATTTCTTGCTACTGCCATATAGTGCCAGTTTCTGACTGGGAATTCAAAGAATATATTGGGGTTACGTGCACCCACAATTTTTACTACTGGTATACAGTGCCATTGTCTGACTGGGAATTCAAAGAATATATTGGGGTTATAAATACCCTCATTTCTTGCTACTGCCATATAGTGCCAGTTTTTGACTGGGAATTCAAAGAATATATTGGGGTTACGTGCACCCACAATTTTTACTACTGGTATACAGTGCCATTGTCTGACTGGGAATTCAAAGAATATATTGGGGTTATAAATACCCTCATTTCTTGCTACTGCCATATAGTGCCAGTTTCTGACTGGGAATTCAAAGAATATATTGGGGTTACGTGCACCCACAATTTTTACTACTGGTATACAGTGCCATTGTCTGACTGGGAATTCAAAGAATATATTGGGAATACAAATACCCTCATTTCTTGCTACTGCCATATAGTGCCAGTTTCTGACTGGTAATTCAAAGAATATATTGTGGTTACGTGCACCCACAATTTTTACTACTGGTATACAGTGCCATTGTCTGACTGGGAATTCAAAGAATATATTGGGGTTATAAATACCCTCATTTCTTGCTACTGCCATAAAGTGCCAGTTTCTGACTGGGAATTCAAAGAATATATTGGGGTTACGTGCACCCACAATTTTTACTACTGGTATACAGTGCCAATTTCTAACTAGGAATTCAAAATGCGCAAGGCTCCCGGAAAGGGACGTGGACGAGGCCGTGGGCGAGGTCGGGGGAATGGTTCTGGGGAGCAAGGTAGCAGTGAAGCCACAGGGCGTCCCGTGCCTACTCCTGTGGGACAGCAAGCATTGCGCCACTCCACAGTGCCAGGGTTGCTTGCCACATTAACTAAACTGCAGGGTACAAACCTTAGTAGGCCCGAGAACCAGGAACAGGTCTTGCAATGGCTGTCAGAGAACGCTTACAGCACATTGTCCAGCAGCCAGTCAGACTCTGCCTCCTCTCCTCCTATTACCCAACAGTCTTGTCTTCCTTCCTCCCAAAATTCCGAAGCTTTACAGAACAATAACCCAAACTGTCCCTGCTCCCCAGAGCTGTTCTCCGCTCCTTTCATTGTCCCTCAACCTGCCTCTCCACGTCACGATTCCACGAACCTAACAGAGGAGCATCTGTGTCCAGATGCTCAAACACTAGAGTCTCCTCCATCTCCGTTCGATTTGGTGGTGGATGACCAGCAACCCACCCTCATCGACGATGATGTGACGCAGTTGCCGTCAGGGCATCCAGTTGACCGGCGCATTGTGCGGGAGGAGGAGATGAGACAGGAGTTGGAAGAGGAAGTGGTGGATGATGAGGACACTGACCCGACCTGGACAGGGGGGATGTCAAGCGGGGAAAGTAGTGTGGATGTTGAGGCAGGTGCAGCACCAAAAAGGGTAGCTAGAGGCAGAGGCAGAGGTCAGCAGCTTAGGCAAAGCCAGGCCACACCCGGAATCTCCCAAGATGTTCCAGTTCGTACCCAGCCCCGAAAAACTCCCACCTCGAGGGCACGTTTCTCGAAGGTGTGGAGTTTTTTCAAGGAATGCGCCGAGGACAGATATAGTGTTGTCTGCACAATTTGCCTCTCGAAATTGATTAGGGGCTCTGAGAAGAGCAACCTGTCCACCACTTCAATGCTCCGTCATTTGGAATCCAAGCACTGGAATCAGTGGCAGGCAGCAACGGCAGGACAAAGGCCGCCTGCCGTTCACGCCACTGCCACTGCCTCTGCCTCTGCCACTGCCACTGCTGACTGTGCTGGCGATGCACTCCAGAGGACGAGCCAGGACACCACTTCATCTGCCTCCGCCACTTTGTTGACTTCTACCTCATCCTCCCCTGGTCCTGTCTTATCTCCTTCTCCTGCACCATCAAAGGCACCATCAGGCGTTTCTTTACAACAACCCACCATCTCTCAGACATTGGAGCGGCGGCAGAAATACACTGCTAACCACCCACACGCGCAAGCCTTGAACGCCAACATCGCTAAACTGCTGGCCCAGGAGATGTTGGCGTTCCGGCTTGTTGAAACTCCCGCCTTCCTGGACCTGATGGCAACTGCGGCACCTCGCTATGCCGTCCCTAGCCGTCACTACTTCTCCCGGTGTGCCGTCCCCGCCTTGCACCAGCACGTGTCACTCAACATCAGGCGGGCCCTTAGTTCCGCGCTTTGCACAAAGGTCCACTTGACCACCGACGCGTGGACAAGTGCATGCGGACAGGGACGCTACATTTCACTGACGGCACACTGGGTGAATGTAGTTGAGGCTGGGACTGCTTCCCAAACTGGCCCGGTGTACCTCGTCTCCCCGCCTAACATTCCTGGCAGGGACACGAGAAGAACACCCCCCTCCTCCTCCTCCGCCACCGCCTCCTCCTCCGCCACCGCCTCCTCCTCCGCCACCGCCTCCTCCTCCGCTGTTAGATTGACCCCAGCTACGAGTTGGAAACGTTGCAGCACTGGCGTTGGTAGACGTCAGCAGGCTGTGCTGAAGCTGATCAGCTTGGGGGACAGACAGCACACTGCCTCCGAGGTGAGGGATGCCCTCCTCGATGAGACGGCAATATGGTTTGAGCCGCTGCACCTGGGCCCAGGCATGGTCGTTTGTGATAACGGCCGGAACCTGGTAGCAGCTCTGGAGCTTGCCGGACTCCAACATGTTCCATGCCTGGCCCACGTCTTCAACCTAGTGGTGCAACGTTTCCTAAAGAGCTACCCCAATGTTCCAGAGCTACTGGTGAAAGTGCGGCGCATGTGCGCCCACTTTCGCAAGTCGACAGTAGCCGCTGCTAGCTTAAAATCTCTCCAGCAACGCCTGCATGTGCCACAACACCGGCTTTTGTGCGACGTCCCCACACGCTGGAACTCAACGTTTCAGATGTTGAATAGAGTGGTTGAGCAGCAGAGACCTTTGATGGAATACCAGCTACAAAACCCTAGGGTGCCACAAAGTCAGCTGCCTCAGTTTCACATCCATGAGTGGCCATGGATGAGAGACCTTTGTGACATCCTACGGGTCTTTGAGGAGTCCACAAGGAGGGTGAGCTCTGAGGATGCGATGGTGAGCCTTACAATCCCGCTCTTGTGTGTTCTGAGAGAATCCCTGATTGACATCAGGGATAACTCAGATCACACAGAGGAGTTAGGGATAGCATCCGATCAGTCACAGCTGGAGAGTAGGTCCACACATCTGTCCGCTTCACTGCGTTTAATGGAGGAGGAGGAGGAAGAAGAGTTGTCCGATGATGTGATGGTGATACAGGAGGCTTCCGGGCAACTTCGAATCGTCCCATTGTTGCAGCGCGGATGGGTAGACATGGAGGATGAGGAGGAAATGGAGATTGAACTTTCCGGTGGGGCCAGAGGAGTCATGCCAACTAACACTGTGGCAGACATGGCTGAGTTCATGTTGGGGTGCTTTACAACCGACAAGCGTATTGTCAAAATCATGGAGGACAACCAGTACTGGATCTTTGCTATCCTTGACCCCCGGTATAAAAACAACATCTCGTCTTTTATTCCGGTAGAGGGGAGGGCCAATCGCATCAATGCTTGCCACAGGCAATTGGTGCAGAATATGATGGAGATGTTTCCAGCATGTGACGTTGGCGGCAGGGAGGGCAGTTCCTCCAGTAGGCAACCAAGTTCTCACCGGTCCACACAAACGAGGGGCACACTGTCTAAGGTCTGGGACACCTTGATGGCACCCCCTCGCCAAAGTGCCGCCACGGAGGGTCCTAGTGTCACCAGGCGTGAGAAGTATAGGCGCATGTTGCGGGAATACCTTTCCGACCACAGCCCTGTCCTCTCCGACCCCTCTGCGCCCTACACGTATTGGGTGTCGAAGTTGGACCTGTGGCTTGAACTTGCCCTATATGCCTTGGAGGTGCTGTCCTGTCCTGCCGCCAGCGTCCTATCTGAGAGGGTGTTCAGTGCAGCCGGTGGCATCATCACTGACAAGCGCACCCGTCTGTCAGCTGAGAGTGCCGACCGGCTCACTTTGATAAAAATGAACCACCACTGGATAGAGCCTTCATTTTTGTGCCCACCTGTGTAAAGCACCCCAACATGAAACTCCATGTCTGTACTCAACCTCTCCAATTCCTCCGCATCCTCATACTCATCCACCATAAGCGTTGCACAATTCTGCTAATACTAGGCTCCCTCCACCCTGATTTCCACCAACTCTGCTGGTTAGAGGCTCCCTCCACCATTAATTGGTCCAAACTGGGTTTTTTAGAGGCTCCCTCCACCATGAATTTGCCCAAACTGGGCTGTTTAGAGGCTCCCTCCACCATGAATTGGTCCAAACTGGGCTGTTTAGCGGCTCCCTCCACCATTAATTGGTCCAAACTGGGCTGGTTAGAGGCTCCCTCCACCATGAATTGGTCCAAACTGGGTTTTTTAGAGGCTCCCTCCACCATGAATTTGCCCAAACTGGGCTGTTTAGCGGCTCCCTCCACCATGAATTGGTCCAAACTGGGTTTTTTAGAGGCTCCCTCCACCATTAATTGGTCCAAACTGGGCTGGTTAGAGGCTCCCTCCACCATGAATTGGTCCAAACTTGGCTGTTTAGAGGCTCCCTCCACCATTAATTGGTCCAAACTGGGCTGGTTAGAGGCTCCCTCCACCATGAATTGGTCCAAACTGGGTTTTTTAGAGGCTCCCTCCACCATGAATTGGTCCAAACTGGGGTTTTTAGAGGCTCCCTCCACCATGAATTGGTCCAAACTGGGCTGTTTAGCGGCTCCCTCCACCATTAATTGGTCCAAACTGGGCTGGTTAGAGGCTCCCTCCACCATGAATTGGTCCAAACTGGGTTTTTTAGAGGCTCCCTCCACCATGAATTTGCCCAAACTGGGCTGTTTAGAGGCTCCCTCCACCATGAATTGGTCCAAACTGGGCTGTTTAGCGGCTCCCTCCACCATGAATTGGTCCAAACTGGGTTTTTTAGAGGCTCCCTCCACCATTAATTGGTCCAAACTGGGCTGGTTAGAGGCTCCCTCCACCATGAATTGGTCCAAACTTGGCTGTTTAGAGGCTCCCTCCACCATTAATTGGTCCAAACTGGGCTGGTTAGAGGCTCCCTCCACCATGAATTGGTCCAAACTGGGTTTTTTAGAGGCTCCCTCCACCATGAATTGGTCCAAACTGGGGTTTTTAGAGGCTCCCTCCACCATGAATTGGTCCAAACTGGGCTGTTTAGCGGCTCCCTCCACCATTAATTGGTCCAAACTGGGCTGGTTAGAGGCTCCCTCCACCATGAATTGGTCCAAACTGGGTTTTTTAGAGGCTCCCTCCACCATGAATTGGTCCAAACTGGGCTGTTTAGCGGCTCCCTCCACCATGAATTTGCCCAAACTGGGCTGGTTAGAGGCTCCCTCCACCATGAATTTGCCCAAACTGGGCTGTTTAGAGGCTCCCTCCACCATGAATTGGTCCAAACTGGGTTTTTTAGAGGCTCCCTCCACCATGAATTGGTCCAAACTGGGCTGTTTAGAGGCTCCCTCCACCATGAATTTGCCCAAACTGGGCTGGTTAGAGGCTCCCTCCACCATGAATTGGTCCAAACTGGGCTGGTTAGAGGCTCCCTCCACCATGAATTTGCCCAAACTGGGCTGTTTAGAGGCTCCCTCCACCATGAATTGGTCCAAACTGGGTTTTTTAGAGGCTCCCTCCACCATGAATTGGTCCAAACTGGGCTGTTTAGAGGCTCCCTCCACCATGAATTTGCCCAAACTGGGCTGGTTAGAGGCTCCCTCCACCATTAATTGGTCCAAACTGGGCTGGTTAGAGGCTCCCTCCACCATGAATTTGCCCAAACTGGGCTGTTTAGAGGCTCCCTCCACCATGAATTTGCCCAAACTGGGCTGTTTAGAGGCTCCCTCCACCATGAATTTGCCCAAACTGGGCTGGTTAGAGGCTCCCTCCACCATGAATTTGCCCACACTGGGCTGGTTAGAGGCTCCCTCCACCATGAATTGGTCCAAACTGGGTTTTTTAGAGGCTCCCTCCACCATGAATTTGCCAAAACTTGGCTGTTTAGAGGCTCCCTCCACCATTAATTGGTCCAAACAGGGCTGGTTAGAGGCTCCCTCCACCATGAATTGGTCCAAACTTGGCTGTTTAGAGGCTCCCTCCACCATTAATTGGTCCAAACTGGGCTGGTTAGAGGCTCCCTCCACCATGAATTTCCCAAAACTTGGCTGTTTAGAGGCTCCCTCCACCATTAATTGGTCCAAACTGGGCTGGTTAGAGGCTCCCTCCACCATTAATTGGTCCAAACTGGGTTTTTTAGAGGCTCCCTCCACCATGAATTGGTCCAAACTGGGGTTTTTAGAGGCTCCCTCCACCATGAATTGGTCCAAACTTGGCTGTTTAGAGGCTCCCTCCACCATTAATTGGTCCAAACTGGGCTGGTTAGAGGCTCCCTCCACCATGAATGTGCCCAAACTGGGCTGTTTAGAGGCTCCCTCCACCATGAATTTGCCCAAACTGGGCTGGTTAGAGGCTCCCTCCACCATGAATTGGTCCAAACTGGGGTTTTTAGAGGCTCCCTCCACCATGAATTGGTCCAAACTTGGCTGTTTAGAGGCTCCCTCCACCATTAATTGGTCCAAACTGGGCTGGTTAGAGGCTCCCTCCACCATGAATTTGCCCAAACTGGGCTGGTTAGAGGCTCCCTCCACCATGAATTGGTCCAAACTGGGTTTTTCAGAGGCTCCCTCCACCATGAATTTGCCCACACTGGGCTGGTTAGAGGCTCCCTCCACCATGAATTGGTCCAAACTGGGGTTTTTAGAGGCTCCCTCCACCATGAATTTGCCCAAACTGGGGTGTTTAGAGGCTCCCTCCACCATGAATTTGCCCAAACTCTGCTGGTTAGAGGCTCAATCCACCCTGATTTTCAAAACAAATGTTGGTGCCAACCTCAACTTACTACAAGGGCCAAATTCACTGCTGGTGACAAGCTCTCCTCACTGCAAGTGCCAAATACACATGTTTCAAGGTGTTTTCCTACTGTCAGAGAGGTGGTATTGAGTGTGTAAAGTGTGTAGTTGTTAGGCAGTGATGTTGGGGTAATAGAGGGTCTTTGGTGTGTTAGATGCCCCCAGACATGCTTCCCCTGCTGTCCCAGTGTCATTCCAGAGGTGTTGGCATCATTTCCTGGGGTGTCATAGTGGACTTGGTGACCCTCCAGACACGGATTTGGGTTTCCCCCTTAACGAGTATCTGTTCCCCATAGACTATAATGGGGTTCGAAACCCGTTCGAACACACGAACATTGAGCAGCTGTTCGAATCGAATTTCGAACCTCGAACATTTTAGTGTTCGCTCATCTCTAGTGGCTATGAATGGAAGAACAACAACCTATCTTTGAGGGAATACAGCATATTAGTTACAGTTTCTTACAGTGGGTACACAGTGTTGTAGTGCTGAAGTTGATATTGTAGGTTTACAGTTTTTTCTTGAGTACATGAAAAGAAATGTTACTGTAGGTCTTTATCACATAGCTTATGTTCACTTACACATGGTACTACAGTATTTGCAAGAGACAAGGGTGGAAACTACAGAAAAACAAGCTACTGTATATTGGCAAGATATGTATTTCTGGGTTTTGGCACACAAAATACTATTGTGTGAAAGTGGCCTTAAAAGGTTTGTACTGGTGTAAGTAAAACATGCCTGCATTCTCCTCAAACAGGACCACACCATTCACCTAAATGGAACAGAACTGCAATACTACACACAACCCATAGACTGGTAGGAACGGTTAGTTGTAGAAAGCAAACGTGTTTTTTCCCCGATACAGATACAAGAATGTAGCTCTGGGCATAACCCATATATCTGGTGTTGAGAAGATTATTTGTTGCCATCAGAACAAAATGGGAAGCCTTTCCTGAATAAAGAGTTTTCAGCTTTATGCCAATAGAATGTGAACCTGCTCTTGGCACCAAATATTTGGCACCCACACGGGATTACCATAGTGTGAAAGCGACCTTAGATTTCAGGCATTTTACCAAATCGCTTATGATCTTTAGTTCAATGACAGAAGCAATATTTTTCCTATAAAATATCACTGTTATTTTCTACTAAACAGACTTTCACTCGATACAAAAGGTCATTTTGTTTCATCAAACATTCAATTTCTATCCCTTCAATCAGGAACAGAGCCAAGAATGATGTGCAATGGTCTGTATTATTGACTCATTTCACAAAGCCATTTTCCTTACCATTTCTCTGCTTTCTTATGTCTTGTGAATCCCATTTTATATCATGCCACTGAACAGTACAAGGCTATTTCCCATCATTCTCTATTTGTATTTTACGTGGTTATCAAGATAATCTGAAGTATCTTCATCACAGCTAGAGGAAAATTAGAGTGTGCATCCAGCAGAGCTTATTGAGATAAATGACCATCCAATTATGAGAGTTCCTGTTTATGCGTTACAAGCATGAAAAGGCTTCATAGAATTGTTATATTAAAGAAAGCTATAGCAAATATACTTTTAATATGCCAGTTAATAAGATAATATTGTGGCCCCAAACTGTAAGAAAACGCAGTTATTAGCAGAAAAACTTGCAATAGGATATATATATATATATATATATATATATATATATATATATATATATATAGTGGGGAATCGCTCAGGTAGATGCTTGTAGCAGTGCAGGAAACAGGGACACAGACACCGGATTGCACACAAGTTCAGGCTTTATTCACATGTAACGCATACACTGCTTTTGCAAAGCCACAGGATAAACAAAACTAAATCCTTCTCGGCTGAGAAAACTAACTTAAACGTAAGGAAACTTTTCCCTGACTATACAGGAGACTGGCTACCAGTCTCCCACCTTGGCAACAACAACGGGCGGCGCAGTACCTGCTTGGCAAGTTTTAACAGCTAAAGAGGTGGGTTTTGATTTTTTTTTTACACCACTGGATGTAGTCTGCACGCATGATATAATATAAAATCCACCCTGGGTTCAGTGCTTGACTTATGACTTAAGAGATAGACTTCTCAATAATGGATTACTCATGTGAAACTGGATTCGCTGTATATTTGCAGACCCCGATCAGGACAGATGTGCTATTGGCATACTACACATCCTGAGGGGTTTACATCATTGTATAGTCCTGAGATAGCTGCAGAGTGAGAGTCAGAATAAGGCTTCAGTTGTTAGGCAGACAAGAGCGACAGTTTTATTAACTGACTTTTTTCTAGCTTTGTCCTTTTTGACGGACACATGGACCCAATAGAAATCACTGGATCTGTTATTAAAGGATGTAAAATGGATTGATGTCGGAGTTACATCTATATGTTTTTGGGAAGCAGCATAAAGGAGGGTCACCGAGTATTGCGGCACAGACATTGTCAAGAGGTGCATGTGCCACTACTTTGTCTATTGAGATCACCTCGGTCTACAAAAGGAGAATGGAAGAATTAGGACTAACTGTTCAATCTATTATTAGGTCTTCAACTCAGTGACAGTGCTCCATAGTCTCTCCTCCTCGCTCAAACTGACCAGCCCTCATTATCCTCTTGTCTTTACATGGTTAATACAGGTGGTTCCACAATGCCATGCATTTAGACAAAATAATAATTAGACCGTATATCAGATCTCCTTCTATTTCACCATGATATCATGTATCAATATAGAGGTTCTAGCTGGCAATGGCATTTCTGAATGTTTTGTGTATAGTAGAGGGATTAGATGACTCCAATGAGTTCATCAAACCCTCTTCCAGATCCCAATTGAAGTAGACTGGTGCATGATGTACCCAATCTAGTACATTATGAAAAAAGACACCCCATACATTGAGCAAATTGATTCTCCATCAATTGTAGCATTATTAATTTCTGGTATGCTATCCTTGGTCTCTTAGCGGCCCAGATAAAACACTGGACAGTAGACTGGAGTTTACTGATGTCAGAGTATCGCAGTAGAAGGTTTCTGGAGCAACATGGTGGCTCAGTGGGTAGCACTGCAGCCTTGCAGTGCTGGAGTCTTGGGTTCAAACCCCACCACGAACAACATCTGCAAGGGGTTTGTATATTCTCCCTGTGTTTGCGTGGATTTTCTCCCATTCTACAAAGACATACTGATAGGAAAAAAAAAAAAAAAAAGTATATTGTGATCCCTATATGGGGCTCACAATCTCCAAGAAGGTATAATGGCAAGAACATCCACAGCTCTAGTTCCATGATTATCAAAAAAGGTGGGAGGGGTAATTTTAAGAATATCACGTATCTGGGGTTTCCCAATTTTTATCCCAAGATACTTAATGTAACGTGGCATCAGCTTAATGTCAAGGCCTCCCAATCTGTTACAGAACACGGGGTTCACAATCCTAACATCTCACTTTGGATAACATTAAGTCAATTTCCTAAAACAGACTCAAAGTGCTCAGTCCTCAAACAATCCCATAGGATCTTCCATAAATAGTATAATGTTGTCAGCAAAGAGAACCATCCTCACTTCTCTGCTCCATATCATCTGTCTGTGTCCTCCAAAAATCTAGCCTGAGACTTCAAGACAATATTAAATAAAAGAGGGGACAAAGGACACCCCTAATAGCAAAAAGGGCTCTGATAAATTATTCTGAGTACTTATGCAGGCTGATGGAAGGGTAGAGTTTTTAATGGACGTTAGCGCTGTCAAAAAAAAGGGCATGTGTGAATAGAACCTTAACTAAACTAGAGAACTTTCTGCAGTGTCTCTTTTTTATTTAGTATTCCAATTCACCCTGTAAGATTGATACAATTTGTACTGTGGAGTAGACATTGGAGACAATAGATTAAACAAGTCATTGAATCTCCCACATTATGTTATTAGCCAGAAGCATCTGAACATTTCAAACAAATGTAACATATTAGCAAAGTTAACAGGAAAGTGAAACAACCATTTAACTTTAAATGGATCTTTAAATCACTCTAATGTCTCTGTGAATGGAGGAAAATGTTCTAGAAGAAGATCTGTGTTTGGTTACAACGCTCACAGTATTGTGCCAAGATTACACAGCTCAAAATATGACTTTTAAATTAGCCCAATTAAAGGGATGATAATTTAAATGTCAGGCTGTTAGCATTAAACAGTATATCTGACATTAACATCAGTGGAAGAGCAGACTCAATATAATGACGGTAATACCAACAAGTCTAATTAATGATTTCTAACGAACATTACCGTATTGGGAGGAATGTTAGGTGGACAATGAAACAGCGATTCAATGTTCACTTTGGGGTCACTTTTCTGTAAACAAAACTGGTGTAAATGACATGTTATAGTGGCATGAGTTTCAATATCAGTCATAAAACTATAGGAAGAATATGCAAATCCGCCTTCCATGATGTAATTAGGAAGACATTTGCTGCCTCATTGTTGCAAACCAATAGAGGGCGCTCACTGGAATGTGCAAGCCTGTCTTAAGACAGGATTCCAGTGAAATAACCCAATAATGGCTGCTCCCTTTAGCCTCATGCCCGACCTTCCAAGAGGCCTTTGTTTAGCAATGACGCTGGGATTATTACCAGGTTATAGTCTCTAAATCGAGGACAGCTGTTTCGATCTGGTTGGATCTCATCAGCCCGATGTAGAGAGGACTATAACCTGGTAGAGGCGAGAGGCTTAGACAGGGTTCGGGGGACATTGTCACTCCTTAGGGAGAGACCACCATATAGGTGTGTGGAGACTTGTTAAGCCTTTAGCACTCCACTTTGCAAGGAACTATGGGAAGAATATGCAAATCCGCCTTCCATGATGTAATTAGGAAGACATTTGCTGCCTCATTGTTGCAAACCAATAGAGGGCGCTCACTGGAATGTGCAAGCCTGTCTTAAGACAGGATTCCAGTGAAATAACCCAATAATGGCTGCTCCCTTTAGCCTCATGCCCGACCTTCCAAGAGGCCTTTGTTTAGCAATGACGCTGGGATTATTACCAGGTTATAGTCTCTCAATCGAGGACAGCTGTTTCGATCTGGTTGGATCTCATCAGCCCGATGTAGAGAGGACTATAACCTGGTAGAGGTGAGAGGCTTAGACAGGGTTCGGGGGATATTGTCACTCCTTAGGGAGAGACCACCATATAGGTGTGTGGAGACTTGTTAAGCCTTTAGCACTCCACTTTGCAAGGAACTATGGGAAGAATATGCAAATCCGCCTTCCATGATGTAATTAGGAAGACATTTGCTGCCTCCTTGTTGCAAACCAATAGAGGGCGCTCACTGGAATGTGCAAGCCTGTCTTAAGACAGGATTCCAGTGAAACAACCCAATAATGGCTGCTCCCTTTAGCCTCATGCCCGACCTTCCAAGAGGCCTTTGTTTAGCAATGACGCTGGGATTATTACCAGGTTATAGTCTCTCAATCGAGGACAGCTGTTTCAATCTGGTTGGATCTCATCAGCCCGATGTAGAGAGGACTATAACCTGGTAGAGGTGAGAGGCTTAGACAGGGTTCGGGGGATATTGTCACTCCTTAGGGAGATGTCTTCCTAATTACATCATGGAAGGCGGATTTGCATATTCTTCCCATAGTTCCTTGCAAAGTGGAGTGCTAAAGGCTTAACAAGTCTCCACACACCTATATGGTGGTCTCTCCCTAAGGAGTGACAATATCCCCCGAACCCTGTCTAAGCCTCTCACCTCTACCAGGTTATAGTCCTCTCTACATCGGGCTGATGAGATCCAACCAGATCGAAACAGCTGTCCTCGATTGAGAGACTATAACCTGGTAATAATCCCAGCGTCATTGCTAAACAAAGGCCTCTTGGAAGGTCGGGCATGAGGCTAAAGGGAGCAGCCATTATTGGGTTATTTCACTGGAATCCTGTCTTAAGACAGGCTTGCACATTCCAGTGAGCGCCCTCTATTGGTTTGCAACAATGAGGCAGCAAATGTCTTCCTAATTACATCATGGAAGGCGGATTTGCATATTCTTCCCATAGTTCCTTGCAAAGTGGAGTGCTAAAGGCTTAACAAGTCTCCACACACCTATATGGTGGTCTCTCCCTAAGGAGTGACAATATCCCCCGAACCCTCATAAAACTATAGTGTAAGACATGGAAAATGTGAACATGGTGTGGCCTGAAAATGATATGAGAGACCCGTTTGCTTGTTTGTGCATTATAGCTGCAAAGACTGACAAAACCAAAAGGCAAGGTACACTCAAATGGATGGATAGATTTACATCTTAGAAGTCTATTAGAGATGGGCGAGTAGTATTCGATCAAATACCTCTCTCCCATAGGAATGCGTGTAAGCGGCCGAACACCAAGGGGTTAAGAGCAGTGAATATTAGACGCACTTAACCCCTTGGTGTTTGGTCACTTACACGCATTACTATGGGAGTGAGGTATTCGATCAAATACTACTCGCTCATCTCTAAAGTCTATAGGTGCAGCTTGGTGCCTTCAACTCTGCTCATAAAGTATGTTGCGCCTTAAGGCTCAGGCGTCACATAGTGGGCTGCAGCAAAAAAGTGCTGCTGGAAAAAATGCGTCGGCAATGCTCTGCAGGTTTACCTGTAGCATTTTTCAAAAAGTCGGCACAGGTTTCTTCTGCGGACTTTCTGCTTCTACGATACCTATAGGGAAACCGCCGGTGTTTCTGTAGGTATAATTGACATGCTGCAATTTCCAAAACCTCAATGGAAATCATATTGTGTCCTCTGAACGTATTTTTCTGCAATTTGTGAATGGGATTTGTTAGAATCCCATCCACTTTGCAGGCAGTGGAAAATGTTGCAGTGGAGTCACATGGGGCCCTGGCCTTAAAGAGGAAATTTCAGAATCTACCCAGATTCCAGTGCTTTGCATTCTTTAACAGGTGCCACTTCATTGCTTTTGGTGCAGTTGGTGTTTTTTTCTTTAGCCTCCACCATTACTCAGCAATCGATAAAGTTAATTTTGGTGCTTGCAATGATCATTGGACTCTGTACTGTCAATTTGGTGGTTTCAGGAAGGAACAGACAATGGGGTGTAATTGAGCTCCGACAGTTACACCTCTGACTGGACAGTGTGAATCACCATTTATTTGTGTGCACCCACTTGACAGTAGTGAGTCTAAATGTCATATCGGACACCAAAACTAATTGCACTTATTGCTCATGAAGTGCGGGTAAAGAATCATGTTACCATGGACCTACATTATACGAATAAACAGATTCAGAAAAATTTGAGTCTTATTGAGAAAAAAAGAAAAGTCAAGCAGAAACTTGTCAGCGATAAACTCACACATTTGACCAAGACAGAATCACAGTTGGAAACCCAATCAATCAATCTGTGAACGAACCAACTTGAAAACATTGTGTAAATAGGCACTTATCTAGGGTGGAGAAAAGCTACAAAGTGCATCTCATACTCTGGAGGACTTGGCATTTCAAGCAGTACTTAGGGTGGAACATGTTTTTCATCTCAGCATTTATTAGCTGCATTTCGCTATTTTGCGACCTGTGGCTTAGTATTAAGGATCCCTTCACATGCTTTCTTTTTAACAGCAATTTTGCTGTGTTTTTTAATCAAGAAAAACACTGCTAAAAACTCAGCAGTTAGTTACATCTCAATCAGTAGAAAACTATGAAAAGCCATACTTTGCTGATTCTGGAATCCTCCTCAGTGAACGCTGTTAGGGCCCGTTCACAAGGAGTAAACGCGCATGTATTTTGGCAAAATACACGTGTAAAAAAATACAAGTGTAAAAATAAGACTCCCCTTGACTTCAATGACATTTTACACGTGTATTTTGACGTGTAAAAAATGTCATTGGTGCTTTATAAACCCACACCCCCACAGCACTCGGCGCCACTGTCCCTAGGACTATGATGACAGAATGTCAGGATCCCTGATGAAGCAGTGTCTTTCACTGGGAAAATGTGCCAGGACAGGAATCACGTGGACAATACCTTTCTCTGACTAAGGACTACGGCGTTCTAATTTGAATGCCATCTACGTTGATGAAATGAAATTTTTCTGTTGGAGCACACCAGAGTATACTATTTTCAGAGCACACCCTGCAAGGGGTGAATTGAAACTGTGGTATTGTCCAATATTACGACAAATGGTGATCTCCAATCCAACATACTCATCTGTACTGGATGATATTCCTTATTGCAATATAAATATATATGTTATGCTATAATATCACATCTTACTATATTTGGCTGTTTCTGTGGGATCTATACCAATTTCTTTACCTTCCTAACCTGGTCCTAGACACATTTATCTCATATGAGTGAGTATTTTAT
The DNA here is from genome assembly GCF_031893055.1 of Leptodactylus fuscus. Classification (NCBI taxonomy): domain Eukaryota; kingdom Metazoa; phylum Chordata; class Amphibia; order Anura; family Leptodactylidae; genus Leptodactylus; species Leptodactylus fuscus. The sequence goes on along the minus strand of NC_134268.1, from coordinate 72,551,364 downwards.
TTGATAAACTGGTGTAGGGAGCCAAACTTTGTTGTATAACTCAAGCCACAAATCTGACATAAGTAACTGCCGGGCCAAAGTACTCCAGCCTGGCCAGCTCTTCCTACATTCTCGAAATATACTGTAGCAAACAAGGCCTTGCACCAAAGAAGAGACACATTATCACACATGTACACCACAAAACAGGATATAATCACCTCTAGGCCGGGGCCCCACGGGCCGGAAACGCCGTGGTTTGCCCGCGGCGGAAACACCGCAGAGAAACTCGCGGCATTTTACAGTATCTGCAAAGTGGATGGGATCCATGCAAATCCCATGTCCACTTTGCGTTTCAAACCACTGTGCGGACACGCTGCGATTTTCAAAACCGGCGCAGTTTTGGAAATTGCAGAATGTCAGTTACATCTACCGATACACTGATGGCTTTCCCATAGATGTAATTGTAACAGAAAGTCCACGGAGGAAAACTCCATGAAATTTCTGTTCAAAGTGCATTCCGGCCATGGCTTTTCCCGCAGCGCTTTAGTGCTGTGAATCGTTCCGTGGGGCCTTAGCCCTAATATTTTTTTTTTTCTTCTTCACATTTCATGGTGTGTTTTTTACTTTTGTTTTCAAACACAATATACTCTGGGTCTGGCATTTTTTTAAAAAAAAACATTCTCCGATTAATTTCATTATAGGGAGTAAAAAAAAAAAGCCAGGAAATTTAAAAAAAAAAAAAAAAAAAAACAACAATATAAATTTTGTTTGAGCAAAAAAAAAAAAAATGGGGAAAATAATACCTCAAACCACCATGATAACACATGCAATATTAGTTTAAAGCAAAAAAAAAAAAAATACAAGCAAAATCTATCTGAAGAAAGTCAGAGACTGGATTTACATGGGGCATAGATAACTGTATTTCTAGCAGTTCCTCTCTCCTGGCATACTGGACACACACGCTGCTGATACTTGGTTGTGTGAATGCGGGCTTATGCTAAGTTCACACTCGTGTTCAGGTCTCGGTTGTTAAGGTATGGAAATCTAAAAGATGAAGAGCCTGTACACTTAAAAATCAGTTACATGTGGACACTAAAGACTATAATGAGGTCCACCAGATTTATACTGAAAGGGTCATTCCGTATCAAGTGATCCAAATAGGAATATATTTTTTACCTGACGTCTTTAGATTTTTTTTATTTTTATTTTTTATGAAGTACAACTTAAGTTAATTACAAATAAAAAGTTTTGAATTTTTTTCTTCATCAGTTAATTTTTTATAGACTTCTAAAGTTTTGAAAAAGTGTGAATTTTGGCCTGGTATGGCTTTACATTTTTTAACATATCTTGGGCTAGAATTAAGATAAATAGGTGGGAGAGGCATCATTTTTCTCAGAGTGGTACCGGCTTTCATTTGATATGTCACAAGACGATGTTTCTTTATATTTTGTTTTGGAGAAATCAAATTCAAAATTTTGATGCGCAATTGTGAAAAAACCGTATGTTTTAAAATTGTGAAAAAATGCATTTGTGTTACTTGTGTTCTTGGTTATATTTGTACAGGTTTTCAACTTGGGACCAAATTGGGATCAATTTTTTTTTAAGCCTTGAATCATCTGATTTTATGTTTGTGTGAGCTTCTTCCTTTTTTCTTTTCAAATTACAACTTGCTGAATTCAACATTTATATGCAACAATAAAAAAAACATAAACAAATACTGTAAGTGCCAGAACAAATACATCTAAGAGCTTGTTCACATCTGCGTTGCCCTCTCCGTTGTGCAGGTTTCCGTTTCCTGCATAAAACAGAGCAGGATACGGAAACCTGCAGGAGTCTTTCTCACCCATTCATTTGAATGGGTGAGAAAGCTGTTCGGCCATGAGCGGCAGTGAGCGTTTTGCGCTCTCCGCCGCGAAACCGGGTTTTATAATCCGGACACAGAGTCGGACATGCAGTACTCTGTGTCCGGATTAAAAAATCCGGTTTCGCGGCGGAGAGCATAAAACGCTCACCGCCGCTCACGGCCGGACCCGGTCTGTGCTTTGCGTCTTCTGGCATGCAGAAGACGGAAAGCACAGAACTGAGACCCTGAACGCAGGTGTGAACCTAGCGTCATCATCAGAACACGACTTGTTCAGCATTTTCAACCTGAATGCATTGAACAAACCGAAAGAAAAAAGCTGCTCATATCCTCAAGTGCGATTTTCTAAATAGTCTCATCCTAATTATATGTTAACAAGAGTACAAGAACCAATATTTCTAACACCTATTTCTACATGTAACAATTGTTTTTTATTATATCACTAAACATGTAATTTATTAAGAAAAATAGTCCAGTAGATAAATCCTCATTCTATAAAATATGAACTAATCAAACAATTAATAGGACATTTTTAAACTACTGGCCTTTTATCATCAATTTGTCCTTTCTAGTGAGTGAAATGTAATCTTGTCCATAAGCGCTTACTAGCAATGGCCATTTCCTTTTGTGTCAAAGAGTATGTACGGCCTGTCATGGTGTTCGGCTCCACCTGAGTTAATTTTTGTTGACTTGTAAAATGTCTGGTTTTCTTGGATACACAAAGGATGGTGCTGGACCAGAAGGATGCAAAAAAGTCAATTTTATGTCTTCCTTTTCACAATCTTTGGAGATTACAGTAGCCAGCCACCAGCGCCGATCATATTCACAGGTCACATAACCAGTTATGTCATCCATTGCCAATCTTGTGCCGCCTTCTACCACTTCATGGACTTCACTGTCATTGCTGAATGAAAAAATCCTTGTTTTTATTTCTGTTTCACTATATGGAATGAAAGTGTGGTATTGCTGAGTCCCTTGGATGGGTTCTGCTTCCTGTAACCGATGTTTTAACAAACTCTCCTTCAGATCAGAAGGACAGATCTGAATTCAAGATTTTCGGAATGACACTGTAATAGTTATATTTTAAAATATTATCCCATCGCGATCCCAACTTGAATTTTGGTACAGATGTGGCTAAGGGCATAGCAGGCCCATGTGCATTTTTTTGAAATTTTTAAATAAAACGTTTTTTTTCGGAAATGCATTTTAAAATTTTGCGTTTGCGTTCACATGGGTAAAATATTAACAAAGATACTCTTGTGACATATTTGGTGAAAGCCTGTATAGTTCTGAGTAGAATGGCGTTTATTTTGTTTCTCTATCTTTTTTCTAGCCTAAGTTATGAGGAGAAATGTAAAGGCAGGCAACACAGAAATTCACACTTTTTCTGAACTTTGAAAATCAATTAAAAATCCAAAAAAAATTTTAGAATTTTTTTTTCTTCACATTTTGCATTCTCTGACACACTATTACTAAATAACAAAATCTCAAAAGAATTAAAAATATAGAGGGAAAAATCATTGGTTCACTTGACACGGAATGACCCGAAATCGACAAAGAGAAAAGTCCACATTGCAGAACTTTTCTCTCCACCAATTTAGGCAGAATCTCCTATGGAGACTTTAATGCAGATGTGAACTTATGCCTGGTTCACATCTGCGTTTGGCAAAACCGTTTGAAATCAGTATTTAAGATCTTCAAAAACTGATTTCAAACGGTCTGGATGAAAAACAATCACCTTCGTTCACATCTACGTTCAGTATTCCATTCGTGGAATCCGCATGAGGACCCCCCGAACAGAATACCAAATGCAACAGCAAGCGCTGTGCAGTAAAAGCATACGAACCCCATAGACTATAATGGGGTTCATGTGCCTCGCACACGGAACATGCAGACAGAAAGTACTTCATGATCTACCTTCCTGTCCGTATGACTCGTGCGGAAAGCACACAGACCCCATTATAGTCTATGGGGTCCATGTGCTATCACTGCACACCGCTTGCCAATGCGTTCAGCAGTCCGTTCGGGAAGAGGGGGGGGTCCCTATGCGGACTCCCCCGTAACAGATTACTGACGCAGATGTGAACGAGGCCTTAGTCAGAGGCCCCCCCCCCCCCCCCATCAGCGATCACGTGACTTCGCTGATCTATTGGGCAGTTGCCCTGCAGCTACTACAACAACAAACTAATAGGTAGGAGATAACACAGCCTGAGAATTACTGCTGTTGGTTACACATATCATTTTACACAGGGCCTTTGAAAAGCAAGAAGTATAACCAGACTGGTTTTCACAGGCAATTAATTCACATTTCCTTTGCAGTTCTCAAACATCTCCCCATTATATCCTAAAAAAGCACATTAATTCCCTTTTCTATATGCATATAATATGTCAAATACAGCATCGAATTGTGAAGTATGAAATAGGCCTAAGGCTCCAAGGGCAAGCCATACATGTAAAGTCAAGGACTGGATTGTATCTCATCCTATGGGATCAAAAACGAATTCAAACAGCACTGTGTGAACCTGACCACTGGGCAATATTGGCAGAGATAACTAACCAAACCCCAGTTATGCAAAATCAGAATATGCTAAAGTCTTTTTCACATGCATTTTATTTATATAGGTTGAAAGGTTTTAGGAAATGTTCCCTAATGTATAATCTACACTTTTTTTTTCTATTTTTAGCAACAACAAAAAAGGCGGGGGGGTGGGGGGGTGGAGAGAGTTTTTTTCCTAAGGCCACTTTTTGCATTTTCATTACTACATTTTGATATTCTCCACCCTGGTAATGCAGCTGAATTTTTTTATTACTCCATATATGTCTATTGAGGGAAAAATATACAGTGTTTTTGCAGCTAAAATTATCATCATGCATTTTCCCAAAACACACACCAGTAAGGGCTGGTTCACACCTGCGCCCCGGTCTCCAAGAAACTGGACAGGAGATGGAAACCCAGCAGACAGTTTTCAAACCTATTCACTTGAATGGGTTTGCAAAGAGACTGCCCATGTGCGTCTTGTGCCTCTCTGCAGCGAAACAGGTTTTTTTTTTGTTTTTTTTAACCGAACACAAAGTCCTGCATGTCTGACTTTGTGTCCGGTTAAAAAAGCCGGTTTCACCACGGAGAGGCACAAGATGCTCATGGGTGGTCACTTTGCAAATCCATTCAAGTGAATGGGTTTGAAAACTGATTTCCCGGTTTCCGTCTCTTGACCAGTTTCTTGGGCAGAAGACGGCAAACCCGCAAAGCGGAGACCGGGCGAAGGTGTGAACCTGCCCTTAATAGGGTTTCTCCAGTGTTTTTTTTTTTATTTATTTTAATGCAATGTATGGATGAGCTTAAATGAATAACAATGTATTTCTACAATGTATGGCCATCGCATAAAAATGCTGCATGTGAATGGGCTATCACTTTTTTGGGGATAGGCCATAAATATCTGACTAGTGAGGGGCTGACAGTGGGCCACTACACTGATGAGCTGTACAGGACTAGAGATGAGCGAGTACTATTCAAAACAGCCGATTCGAATAGCACGCACCCATAGGAATGAATAGAAGCGGCTGGCTACGTCCTTTTATTCCTATGGGTGCGTGCTATTTGAAACTGGAGTTTTGAATAGTACTTACTCATCTCTATACAGGACCATTTGTGACACCCATTCCATACACAACCTGGGACTGGAAGCAGTTTGGACATACATGACATGCACTTCTCAAGTCAAAAGGTAATCCATACAGGGGTACCTGTTACTCCAGGACCCCATACACCTTTTTGGATGGGGTGGGGGGGGATGACAGTGATACCACTACTAATTACAAGCAGGATGGAAGTATATTAAATTATTACAGTCTATGGCAGACAGTAAATAGATGGCTGGAAGCTCTGGCTGCTTGCTTATTGTGTGTGTACTCATTGCCAGGAGCTTGGCCATACACTTCAATGGGCAGTTTCACTTTGAACTTCAAACACAAATGTTACCCTGTGGGCCAAAGCACCCTCATCTCATAACTAATTTCCAGACAGCCAGCTGATGCACAGCAACAAGAAAAAATCTCATTTAACTTCACAGCCAAATGTAATTCAATGTTAAGGGAAGAGCTCTAGTAAATAATACAAAAAGTCCATTTGCTTCCTGATTTAAATGTATTTTGGAGATTTACCTGAACAGTCATGAGAAGTTTCAGCAAAGTCCTTTGGAGATATATTAGCATTGATATCACCAGGTAAAGTGAAGCATCTGTCAGAATTCATTACTGCAAATGACATTCAAACTCTGCTCAGACATTTTTTAACTTTCCCTGCAAGCTAAACCTTCTCACCAGCTGACTGGGATTGGTCATTATATGTGTCTGACATTGGGAAATATCCGGAGAACCAAATCTACTATTAAAGGAACAATGCACCTAAACAGAAAGGTGATAAAAATTCTGCATAATCCGGGTGTCAGATCTGATGCAGACCTTCATCTGATGGTCCTTTAAAAAAAACCACAAAGCTCATCTCTATTTTATTTCTACATCATCTGCCATACAACTTGGAATGTATAGACAGTATATTAGCTTGTATTAAAAGTACATGGGTGTAGATGGGGGTGGGGGGCAACCAAAACATGTACCAGCAAAACCTTTACCCTGGCTGATGGAAAGCCTAGATAGGTCACTGTATATTATTTGCATGTCATGTACTTTAAATTATAATGCACTGTATACAAACTAAAAAAAATTGGACTCTGTATAATTTAAAAATAGGGAACAAGTATCAAAACCTGCGCAAGGTTCCATCAGGGTAGATCATCAATAAGAGATCAGTGAGGGTCTGACACAGAGGATCCCTGCATATCAGCTCCTGTAAGACTATGGTGTTTATACAAGCACCATGACCCCCTTCTCTGTTTACATTGTACCTTTCATTTCATAGAGGCCGTGTGATATATATAAAGACTCAATAAACATAAGCCGGAAAACACTTTTAACCCCTTCCCGCCGATGGCATTTTTTGATTTTCGTTTTTCGTTTTTGACTCCCCTCCTTCTAAACCCCATAACTTTTTTATTTCTGCGCTCCCAGAGCCATATGAGGTCTTAATTTTTGCGGGACACATTTTTCTTCATGATGCTACCATTAATTATTCTGTAGAATATACTGGGAAGCAGTAAAAAAAATTCAGAATGGGGTGAATTTGAAGAAAAAATGCATTTCTGCGACTTTCTTACGGGCTTTGGTTTTACGGCGTTCACTGTGCAGCCAAAATGACATGTCCCCTATATTGTGTGTTTCGGTATGGTTCCAGTGATACCAAATTTCTATGGTTTTATTTACGTTTTGACCCCTAAAAAAAATTCCAAAACTGTGTTAAAAAATTTTTTTTCTAAAAGTCGCCATATTCCGACGGCCGTAAATTTTTTATACGTTAGTGTACGGGGATGCATAGGGCGTCTTTTTTTTGCGGGGCCGGGTGTACTTTTTAGTTCTACCATTTTCGGGAAATGTTATTACTTTGATCACGTTTTATTCAAATTTTTATCAGAATCAAAACAGTGAAAAAAAGGCGGTTTGGCACTTTCGACTATTTTTCCCGCTACAGCGTTTACCGAACAGGAAAAATATTTTTATAGATTTGTAGAGCGGGCGATTTCAGACGCGGGGATACCTAACATGTATGTGTTTCACAGTTTTTAACTACTTTTATATGTGTTCTAGGGGTTGCATTTATTAGACCCCCTAGGGGTGTTGAACCCCAGGGGGTCTGATCATTAATCCAATGCATTACAATGCTAATGCATTGCAATGCATTGCAAAAAATCATCCTCTCTTTTGCAGGCTGCATAGACCAGCCTGCAAAAGAGAGGATTTGCAGACAAGCCTGGGAGCCTGTACAAGGCTCCCAGCTGTCATGGCAACGGGACGTCAGCCCTGGAGCATGCTCCAGGAGCCGGCGATCCTGGGCAAAACGGCGGCGCCCATGCGCCGCCGGGAAAATGGCGCCTCCGGCGCCTTTGACCGCGGTGCCGGAGGGGTTAATGCCTCCCATCGGTCCAGGGACCGATCGGAGGCATTAGAGCCGGTTGTCTACTGCTTAAAGCAGTAGACACCCGGCGGCTATGGCGGCCGCCCGGCTCCCGGGCGGTCGCCATAGTTACAGACCCGACATGCGCCGTACTATTACGGCGCATGTCGGGAAGGGGTTATTAAAGTCCAAGTCCCATGTAAAATTAATACTGCCAATTGCCCTCTTATATAATGCCTCTAATTCCCCCAGCTTAAATACTTCTACCCTTATATTCATAAAGTCCCCAAATGATTATTTATATAAATGACTCCCCCCCTTATATTCGTATATTTATATTTATTTATGTTATTATACTATATAGATATATAATCCCCTTTGATGTCATGTTATTTCTTTATCGCCACTTATAATAATAATTCTCCCAATTTCCCTCATGAGTCACAATGCATGAGACCGAATGCTGTGATGTCATTGCTCCTATCTGCACCGAGAAGCGGACATCTTGCTTGTGGTCATAGTGCCTTGTAAGCCACAAAGCCACTTCAGTTACAGAGTGGCAGAGCTGGATGACAACTGCCCTCTGCTGTACCATATCTGTATCAGTGTGCTTCAGGCGCTGATATAGTTGAAAATATGGCTAGGCCCATAAGGTCAGGGGGTCCGGGAACTGCATTATCTTAAGTATTTTGTGTATAGTCATGCCATTGATAAAGGACTGTCTACATTTCTTTGATTATGTTCTCACATTTCTGTGCACATCTTACTATTGCATTATCTTCATTTAACCTCTCTATGATCTCCCTCTTGGCAGGGCCATTTTAATGCATTGGAGGCCTCTGTGCAAACTTTTTGAAAGTGGGCCCCAGAATGCCCCCTCTCTATAACTTTATGTATCCTGCCCCTCCCCCCAACCATCAATGTTACATAAAAAAAAAAGAATACTCACCCAACGGCATTCCCATGGACCTGAGGGCACTGACTGTGATGTCTGTGACTTGTTGTTCATTGCACTTCCCCGCTGCAGAGATTATCTGCCGAAGGCTGAATAATAGAGCTAATAGCTCAGTGCTCCACTATAGTATACAACCTCTATCTGTGTCCTAAGGACACAGATAGAGGTGAAATCCCTGTCCTTCTCGATTCCAGAGTGGCTGGGGGGACCCCGCAACCATAGGGCCCGGTGCAGCTGCATCGTTGCACCTATGGTTAAAGTGACCCTGCCTCTTGGGCCCCAGGCACACAATTACATTTTTGGTGAGTGTGTTATTCGCATTCAAAATAACATATAGCATACAGATCCATTTGTTTCAATGGCCCAAACATGTATGTTACGGATCAGTGTGGGGGTCGTAGGATGAAGCTACAAAAAATGGAGCAGATTCTCTTCCTGTCTATTTTCACAGCTGTTTGTCAAATCTATTGATTAAAGAGGTGTTCCCATCTAACGGATCCTATTTATACTGCTATAATGCTTATGTAAATTTAAGAATTTTCCTAAATACATTGCTTTAGAAATGTTGCTTAGTTTGCCTGTTATATTAGACGACATAGTTTGCCTGCTAGTCTTCCTAGCAGGCGCCGGAAGAGTTAGGAGAGGTGTCCGTGCCTACCCAGCAGCTTACTTTACTGAACTTGCTTGCCCACCGTTTCTTTTGGGATAATGTATGGACCATACCTCATACACTCCACCTACACGCATCCATTGATCCTGCAATTAAGTTATTCATTTATCTAAGCATATGGACTTCGACTGTCTATTTGGACTTTATTACAAAACCTGTATTACATGCGTCTCATGTGCCTGATGAAGGGGTTCACCCGAAAAGTTGCACTGTATTAATAAAGAAATTATTTTTGAAGCATAATCACATTTTGGAGTGCTGTTCTTTACTATATTTTGGGGAATTCTTTGATTCTTTTCATGTTAAAATGAATGATTTAATAGACAGCATCAAAATCGCAAAGTTTAGGTAAATTTGTGATAAATATCTTATTATCATATATAAGTGAAGAACATCTTATAGAAAGCAAAATGTGTCATGTATCAAGTTGCATCTATTTTCCTGCACTAAGTGACGTAGAAGAGCATGCCACAAATTTTGCATAATGCGCCTTTAATTAGTGCCCATTCATTGCCAGCAGACAAACTAAATGAGCCAAACTGTCTTTTGAATTACATCACAGAATAGGAACTACATCTGTGCCGAGTAAAAGGAGACCCAATCTTGGATCATTTATGCCATATTGAATCAGTGGCAGCAGATCAAAATGTCACTGCAGAAGAAAAATCCATTTTGATTTAACAGATAATGTAACACAAACCTGTTCTGAATTCTTAAGAAAACTTAAAAGTAAAAGACAGAGCTGCATAAAGAATTGTAGTTTAAGAAGGTTGCATAATGCTGCCCAGTAAATTTTATGATGTAATGTGTGGAATTATTTTCTTTATGTTGTGCTATAATGGAGCAGGGCATCACATCACTGCCTAGTTTAGACAACAATATGATGAAACCAAGCTTAAATGCATTCAGTTTCAACATATTGCCTTGTAAATGCAATGTATATACAATTGCTATGGTTCCTTGTATTGCAATATTAACTTTAAAGGGAGCCTATCATCACCCCCAGCTACTTAAAACTGCTCACATAGTACTGAAAATGCTGTTTGCAGAATAAATACATACCTTTCTTATGTTTTAGAGCCCCAGGGATGCATAGAAAAAGCACTTTTATTCATTATTCAAATGAGCACAGGAGAAGTTTTCTTCTATTACTGAGCACTGTTGCATCATCACTAAACACACCCCATGGTGTTGGAAATCTCAGCGTGTTTGGTGCACATATTTTTTGCAATGTGGCATGGGATTCGCAACATGCCCATCCACTTTGCAGAGACTGTAAAACGCTGTGGAAAAATATGCAGCATTTTACAGTCTCTGCAAAGTGGATGGACACTTTGGGCCACATCCTTAAAGGGATTGTCCAGTTTCAAACAAATACTGAGAGACAAATGTTACTATCTATATAATGAAAAATAGGCATGATTGTGACTTTAATAGTAGCTGAGATGCCACCAGGTACTTCCACGGTAATAGATTCCACTGCCTAGAGCAGCTGATCATTGTCAGACTTACACCGATCGATACTGATGGCATAAAAAAAAAAAAACTGTATTTGGGACCACAAATCCCCTTTAGGCTAAGCCCCAACCTTTTTTTTAAGAAAGACTGCAAAATTTTCTGCCAGTGTTTCCGTAGGTATAATTGACATGTGTGAATGGGATTAGCCAGAAACTCATCACTTTGAAGGTACTGAAATATTCAGCGTTTTCGGCATGTACACAATGTGGGGTCCCAGCCTTTTTTTTTTTTTTTATTAGTGTTTTTGTGGGTGGCTTAGAAAGTAAAGTATCAGTCTTTACTGATGATGCAAAACTGAGATAAATTACAAAATATTACATAAATATCTTGATAAACTAATATCATGGGCAAGAACATGGCAGATAATATTTGATGTTTCCAAATATTGTACCTAGGCCACAGTAATCATATTGATAGATATGTTCCAAATGGAAAAACAGTGGGGTCAACAGAACAAGAGAAGGCCATTCTGCTTATGAGAATACTAAGCATCAATACTCAGTGCAAAGAAGCAGCTCCAAAAAGCAAATAAGATTTTAGGGCTCATAAAATGCGAGCTAAAAACACATGCGTGCAACTAGATTATTAAATGGTTTCTCTTATAATAAGAGGCTACAAAAATTGACCATATTTAGCTCAGAAAAAGACATTCTAGAGGTAATCTGATTTAGGCTCTATTCACATCATGTTTTTCACATCTGTTTAGCAGATCTGTTTATGAATTGCAAAAAATGGATGCAAAAGTGGACGCAAATGGATGGTCATTTGTATACACAGAGATCAGGTTGTGTTCTTGCCCAAAAAGATAACCCTGACAACAATAAGGAGATCATGGCTGGGTTTCTGACAAGGGCCTGGCCATAAAAAGTTTCTGCATTCATGGACATATTCACTGGCAACCTATAAAGACAAAAGACTGTCACCATCAACATGGAAAGAGAAGATCTTTAGAACCCTACAACATTTTGAATAATGTAAATTAGCAAAAATGTATAACTTTTAATTGTCTAGAAATTTAAATATGGAAATGTTCATAGGAAAACCACTTTAAAAGCAGGGTCAGAGAAGAGAAATAGGACTCTACAGAGTGAGACAGAACACATGAGTATTAAGGATGTATTCCTATGAAGCGAACAGAATTCTTTGATCGAGTTTACGCAATTGCTCTTTGCAATACATTTTGTTAATCCCATCACCGTGTTACTTTCCACCTGGAATTTTGTTATACCAAATTTTCATTGGCATACTGTCTCTCTCGGCGGGCACAGACACCAAAGTTCCTTTTCTCATCACTGGTGTAATGGTTCATGTCCCTGTTGTCCTTGTCCTTTTTTTATTCAAGATCCAGTCTCTATCCTGTAGGTTGTTCCTGCACTGTTGTTAACTCTTAGGCCCGTTCCCACAGAGTAACACGCCGCTCATTCTGACATGTAAACACGTGTCAGAGTGAGCGCTGTAAAACAGAATCCCATTGACTTCAATGGGTGCCATCTAACGCGCACTACACATTGAAATCAATGGGTTAAAAAGCCTCCCATTGATTTTAATGTGTAATGCCCGTAAGACAACACCCATTGAAGTCAATGGGATTCTGTTTTACAGCGCTCACTCTTTACAGCAGCACATTACTCCTTGGGAACGGAGCTTTAAAGGGCCAGACTGCATACGCTACTATTCCAAAACCAATCCCTGATGCCCATAACATATTTAAAGCAGCCTTACTCAGCACCTGATGCATAAGCAATATAAGTTCCTAGCATGCTAGTTCCTGCAAGGGTGTTCTGTTACTGCATTCTGTGTGATTCTCTGTATATTGACCTTGACTTGCTTCCGTCTTGTCTCTGTTCCTGACCCTGTGTTGCTGACCTCAGGTGTCTGATCACAGCTTGTCTTTGACTTTTGAAGCTGTGCCGCTCATCCTGACCTAATGTCTATTAATGACCCTGACTGTATTCTGCCAGTCCCTGACCATGCACTGTAGCTATCTTACCTGACATCTTGTGCCTTGCCTTATACCAGGAATACTCCAAGTTGTGACCTAGTAGTCTCCTTACAATAAAGTCGAAATCCTTGTACAGGGATTAAAGGGTAAATACTGGGGAGGCTTCTTAGACAACACCCTAGTGAGTGGCCCTAAGTCAAATTGGTTAGGTGACATGGTGGATCCACAGCCTGCTTCCCTTATTAATAGAGCTACCGTATGTGTGTTTCAGACCAATACAATTATGCGCATCATCTGAGTATTGAAACTAAGTACTCTGTGTCTGTCATGAGAGTGTTCTGAATGGGAAGGTGAAGAAAACTTCTGCAGACACTTGTGGTACTACCTCCTATTCCCTAAGAACAAAATCACTGGCCATGTTGAAATCCAACAGCCTGGCCCGTCTTTCTCCCAACATCTGCTATTAGAGAGAGTCAGATGCCCCCTATTCCAATTAAATACTTGGATGGTCGTGCAATAAGTAAGCTCAGTCGTCTTTGTTTATAGCCAATTCTTGCCTCAGAGCACATAGACTGTGCTCTATGGACGGAGCTTGCAGCTGTATCCTCTCATATGCAGAGAAGGCTGCAGTGACAGAGAAGAATCATGTTATCAGGTGAGAGAAAGGGAACACTGAGGAGACAATACAACCAAGAGCTAAGCAAGAGGCCCTATTCACATCTGCATTCAGGTTTCCATTTGGGGAGTCCACTTGGGGACCTCGCTAATGGAAAACTATCTGCATAAAAATGTGGTTACCTAAGGAAACCTGCAGTCCCCATAGATTATGATGGGGTCCGTGTGGTTTCCACATAAAAAATGTGGAGAGAAAAATGCTGCTTGCAGGACTCTTCTCTCTGCTTGTTTCATGAGGAAACCGAGTGGAAACCACACGGACACCATTATAGCCTATGGGGTCCATGGGTTCCCTTAGGAAACTGCTTTTTTAAGCGCATAGGTTTTTGTTCGGGGGGTCCCCAAGCGGACTTCCCGAACGGATACCCGAACACTGATGTGAATAAGGCCTTAGAGAGTTCATAAGATGTGGGCTGCCCTAGTGTGACACTAGGGTACAGTAAGGGGAGATGGAAAGTGTGTAGTATATGACTGATACCACAGCGATCATAGGGGGGAAGAGAGGGGTCAGAAACACTTATTAACGAAGTTTTCACTTAATTTTAAAGTTTATTGTGAGTTTAAGTTTAATTATATCAGTAACTTTATTTCTAGAAGTTCTTCTCTGCTACTTGCACTGAACAGAATAATAGAGGATAATCTTCTAATTTCCATAAAAACAAAAAGAAGACATCGGGTACTTTTATGACAATTTCCTCTTTGAGGTTCAAAGCAGAGTTCGCTATTTTAGGTTTAGAGCTCAGCAAGCTAATAAATATAGCTTTTAGCCTGAAGAGAGGCGACAGTAAAATCCCAGGGTGGCTGAAAAACGTCAGATAGGCCGCATGCTGGGAGTGAAACATCGTAAAGGGAGGCTACACACAGAGAACATATCGTCATGCTGGCAGTTTGTTTTTTCTTTATAAATATAAGATATGAATGACAAGTGTGTTGAGTTTTGCAGAGATATGACAATCTAGAATCTCATTGTATTACTAAGCATATTTGCTTGCATGATTATAGGTTATATGGAGGTATATGGAGCAGTGAGTGCAGCCTACTGGTTATCAGCAAGTATTTTTTTCCACTGAGGCCCCATGCAGCGAATCACAGCTAAAAAAATGCAGCTGAAAAAAAACGCAACGGAAAAGCATTATAGTTTTTCCCACAGTGTTTTTCTCTGCTGTTTTTCTTCTTTTATTAAAATGCTTGGATTTCCAAAGCTACAACTGACATGCTGTCGCTTTAAAAAATAAAAAATAAATTCATCTTTTCTACGGCTATTTTTTCTGCAATATGTAGAAAGATTAACTAGATCCCATTAACTTTGCTGGTACTGTAATACTTTGTGTTTTTTCCCTCTGTTTTTCCGCAGCAGCCACAAACAGTGTTTCTGCAATGTGAGGTCTTAACCTTAAATGAGTTTTATGATTTAATCTTATTTATTTTATTGAAATAAAGTTATCCCTAATTTTGTGGATCATAAAAACTGAGGTCCTAAGTCCTTCCATTCACTTCTATGAATCTTCTAGAGACAAGCGCACTGTACTCAGCTTCTCTTCAGCAGTTATCTGTAAATGGGGAACAAGACATGTAAATGAATGACATGAAAAAAAAAAATGGCACACTACACCCACTGGATGTTTGATCCCTGAAAACTGAATATTTTGGGAAACCCTGCTCGCTGTAGTTCACACCCCTGAAAACCATGCCTACAAACCCTAAAAACAATCTTGAAATATTGGAAGCTTTGGCAATAATGCTGTCGCCAGTAGTTGTGCACAGCGGTATGTCTCTGTCACATCTGGGGGGGTATATTGTGCTGCACTGTGGTGTGTAGCTCTTACTGTGTTTTGTACAGCTCTATGGTATTTGGCATTGCATGGGGTGGTGTATGGTGGTATTTATGCTGGGGTAGGATGAGGGGCTGTATTGCCGTGTCTTGCTCTTCTGGGGTATTTCTTGCTGTACTATGGTATTAGTTTAGTGCAGCTGGGGAAGTTCATTGGCACCGCTGAGGATATTATGTCTGCTGCACAATGGAAACTGTTTGCTACTCGGCGGTACTAGTCTTTGTCGGTGAGACCCCAATGTCATCATAAGTTGGCTGATAAAACCTGAGTAGAAAAGGTTTGGGTTGTTGGGGAGATCTTTCATTCATTGTACAACCATTTTAATATTTAACATGTAACGGAAACTTATTACTTTATTCAGTTGTATTTGATGTACTAACATTTCTTACATTTATGTACAGTTTGTCACTGAAACTCAGAGGGAAGACAGTTTTTTCAATGAGAAATAAAAACAAGTATAAGGCTACATTCACAATATTGTTATGTGCTTTCAATGGCATCTTTTCACCGTTTTTACCACTTGACATTTTTATTCACATTGCATTTTCACTGCATATGTAAGGTGTTTTTTTTCTAATAATATGAAAATGATTGAAAAAAATGGATATCAGTATATACACTGCATTTGGGGCCAAAAAACCCTTTAGGTTAAGGCCCCCACATTGCAGAAAAGCAGCTTTTTTTTGTATCAGATTGTTCCTCCAGAAGTGGATTAGGCAGAACAGAAAACTTTTTTTTTTTCCACTTTTACTTTCCAAGAGCCGCAGCTTATTCTTCTGTTGATGTAGCTATGCAGGGGTTTGGTTTTTTGTAGGATACGTTACCATCTTGAAACATAGCAGTGTTAAAAAGTTTCCTGAGTCACAGTGTAGCAAAGTGTAGCTAATTTCCAGCAGCCTTCATTTCTCTCTTTTTTATGTAATATGTATTACAAAGTTTCTTATATTCACCTGTACTGTTCAATTATGAAAAGTTGTCTTATAATTGGAGCTACTATTTAGTGAGCACATTGTATACATACAATGTGTAAAAGTACATTTGTATCATGGTCAACCTTAAGAACCCATTACAGTAGATCATTACTTCAATGCAATTGCCTATCCCTGTATTAATGTGTTAGTGTTTACAAAACAGATATAATTTATAGATCATTATGTGATCTAGCTATTAAAATCATAAAAAGCAACAAAAACACATTATGTAGATCACGTGGTAGTATATATGTGGATATTTATCAACTGTTCATTACAGTACTTCTGGTAAAAAGCCATCTATACAGGGGCGACACGTTGGCTCAGTGTTTAGCACTGCAGCTTTGCAACGCTGGAGTCCTGGGTTCGAATCCTGCCAAGAACAACATCTGTAAGGAGTTTGTATGTTCTCCCTGTGTTTGTGTGGATTTCCTCCCATTCTACAAAAACATACTGATAGGGGAAAAAAATGTACATTGTGACTCCTATATGGTGCTCACAATCTACATTAAAAAAAAAAAAAAAAAAAAAAAGCCATCTGTACAATCACTGTGCCTTACGTGTGCTTTATATTAAAAGGACTAAAAAGTTCAGATTTGCATGAAATTGATTCCATACTTTCCAAATTTATAAAGTTTTGGGTCAGCTAGATTAAGCAGGATATTTTTTTTCTTTATGTTGCAGGTGAATGCAAGTGACAAGTGATGTAGATTGCCAGAGTTTTGCTTCTTTTAGCAAGACCAACTTAAAACATATTCTGCAGAATCCAATACAGCACCATGGACAGTGACATTGAAATAGTGTTTGTCGTGCAAATTATATTTAATAGAAATCGTTATTGGTAGTTTAAAGGGTTGAGGTTTTTTTCAACGAGGAAAAATAAGCATCATGCTTAAGTTTTTGGCAGATTCTGCCCAAAAACTCCTGTTGAAGTAAATGGGACACAGAAAACGCCGCCTGGCAATGCGGAATTTGACGTGGAATTAGACAAATAGAATAATCAGCTTGAAATTTTAACTAAGACAAATTTCTGAAGCTGAATTTTTGGCCCTGAAAATTTCCTCCGTGTGAACTGCCCCTTAGACTCCTCATTCATGGCAAACTGGTGTGCAAGCGGCTGGATGGTGGAGCAGAATCCTGCTTAGTTTCTAGCTGCAGTAGCTCAATAGGTCTCTGACCATGTTTTGTTAGAAGCTGATAATATAGAAACTCTCTCCATATTATATCATCTGCTGGAGCATGACATTTTTTCCAGGTGGATTTGTACAAAAATCAAATGCATATAGAGGTACAATAAAGGCCACTATGGGTGCCATATTGCATTCATTCAGGACAATAAACTGTAAGTTCATAGTCATCTTTACTATGTAGGCAAGCAATAAAGTGGTGAATCCATGAACTTAAAGGAAATTTGTTTCTAGGACAAATGCTCTGTGCCTGGTTTGAAACTGAGTTTCCTGATGACAGACTCCCTTTAAAAGGGTTTGCTAGGAATACATGTTTACTATCTAGAAAGTAGGCCATCAATGTTTTATTGGAGGAGGTGTAACTCTTAGGACCGTCTGAACAAACGTGGAACCTGAAATGCTTTCCAATACGCTGCAGCCCTATCATTGTTTTTTCTAGACTTTACAGCACATCCATACATGTGTTTGATACTGTTATAGCAGCAACATCCTATTCTAGTAAAGACTTACCCTTTCTGTCTCTTAAAAATGGGGGGTAAACTTTAAACTCAGAGCAATACATTCCTTTAAAAAGCTACATCCCCTCCATATGAATGTTCTTTTGTGGTTAAATTGAGATATACTTTGCAGCAAGCCAGGGTAATCACATACCATATAAAGGCACAATGTTACAGGTTACCAAGCAGAGATTCTGCACAGCGCCTAGCTGTGAATAGATTTCATGAGCCAGGCAATGATCTGATCTTCACAACAAGTATGCAGCTGGTGACATTACAATCATGTAAAGTGTTGATGTAAATTGAAGTATTTCAATTCACATTATATAATTTTATTGCTGTAGAGAAAATGTTTTTCTTCTGAACATTATAATCAAGCTTATCAAAGTGCATATTAGATCAGAAGTGGATATGAGAAGGCTGATGCATTAAGATAAGTAAATGAATTAGCAAGTTACTGGATAAAGAAGTGTTAAACTGAGCATGTATAGTGGTGCAACGTGCTGTATGCATAAATGCTCATCTTCTGTGTAATAGTTCCAAGCCTTATGCTCAGTACATGTTAGTAGAATGGCTGATGATTTAATCCCATGAGAATTTCAGGTTTAAGGATATTGGTGACATCGTGAATAGACATGGTATACAGCGGATACCAGTTTGAAAACGTGTGTCTATAAGTGCACACGCTTAGTATATTAATGCAACATCTTCCATAATTAACAAGCCACAGTGCTTGCTGATCACCTTGGAGCATTATGTTGCTATGCTCTATTGATCTGTTGATACTACTCATAAATTTCACCCATAAATTATATTATTTATAATTTGATTAAGCATCTGATTTGCCTTAATAATGTATAATACAGTATACTAATAAATTATATTAGTATATTTCATCTTATTATATTAATGCAATGTATTTGGTAATTAGCAAGGGACAGTAATAATACAGTAATTGCTTATTACCTCGCATAATGATGTTGCTATGCTCTGTTGGTTTTCCTACCCATAAATTATGTTATACTATCTATCCTTTTCATTTCAAAGTTTGACTTGCTAATACGATACCTATTATGTCCAATGACTCGCATTGTTTCCTTGGATTGTAGTTGCTGTTGCAGACCACTGTAAACTCTTCCTTCAGCAAGAAGTCATTGCTCCAGCAACAAGCAATGAGTCTGTCACAAAAACAAACAAACAAATTCCTCACATTTCCATCACCCCCCCTCCATCCTAGTGCCCTAACAATGTCATTGTGCTGTTTCCACTAATATTGTGCCCCCAAGTATTGTAATAGTGCAATACAGATGACACTCTTAAAATATTATCACTACGTGGATGATGCCCCCTATAGCAATTAGGATCACACATAGTTCCCTTGGAAATAAGGTAAAAAGGTGTGGGGGGGGGGTAGTGTTTTGGGGATGTGTTTAAAATGGCGAAACAATTAATTCATGAGACTCCATTCAGTCCATTGGTGCCCCCACACAGCAATCTGGCCCTAACGTGGTATTTTGCCCCTCAGTGGTGCCTCACTCAGACTAATTCCCTTCAGTGTGCCCTCATACAGTATAATGCCCCTCAGTGACCCCCATATGATATAAGCTAGTTCACACGTAAAAACTGCCTAGATTATTTTGGTCCTGAAAAAAATGCCTTCCTCAGCTTCCTGCGCCATCAATCTGCTCCCTCATACTCTACAGGCCCAAAGTATAGTGTAAGAAGGAGGGCAGCCGGCTACCAAGACTCACCATAGTAATCAGTTGTATCAGCGAATAATGATGGGTGCATAGAGGGTCTTACATATGGGCCGTCCGAGCACGCGGGTGCAGCTGTCAGGGATCAACTCACTCCACTCAATCAATTTTGCACTCACACTTCACTCACGCTGTAAATTGAGCATAAATCGTGCCCCAACACAGTCCATGCACCCCAAATACATGCTGCCAGCTTAGCAGATACCACATTAACATATACATACATCTCTCCAACAGCCATACAAAAATACAGCTCAAAACGAGTAATGAGTTCATAGAGCGATACAAAGAAACCTTAAATGCAACAATTTAATACCTAAAGGGTTCAGTGCTATATATACAAAGAAAGATAACAAATGACACATTGCAAACAGCCTTACAGTAAGTAGGAGAAAAACAGAATTACCCTTAAGAGTCTTTGGTTCCAGGAAGCTTGGAGGATATTTTGTGATGGAATTGGATACACCCAACCTTGTAAGCTGAACTCCACAGACGTGCCATCAGTTATAAGGTATCATAATCTCTTAAGGCTTGTGTTTAGCCATACCTCCCTGCCTTCCCCCTTTCCCAGATTCTCTCCAAGGCAGCATTGGTTATGGGTCCCTCTGGGAACCCTGCTGTGACCTTGGTTCCAGTCTTCCCCATAACACTGCCAATCTGCCAATCAACACTGGTTCTGCATCGAATCTTAACTTTGAACAGCTAGTAGTATTCGATCGAGTACGAGTATTTTGAATACCGTAATATTCGATCGAACACCTACTCGATCGAGTACTACTCGCTCATCTCTATTAAATACTTTTCCCACTGCTCATAGGGCAAGTGGTATTTCCATCAGGGTTATTCAAACTACCTTTTCCATAACAGGGAAGTTCTCTAAGTAAGGCCTCTGTGTATGGATATCCTGAGGTAAACTGCTACACCTCTGCAGCTGGGCCATCTCTAATTGGAACTCTCTCTTCTTCCAAAAAAAAAAGTGCTACCTCTAGCCATAGATTGTGTGTGGTATAGTAGCCCTGTCCTACTAACTTCAAGTAAAGCTATGCTGTAACAATACACAAAACCACTGAACAGGAGGGGCAATTTTTCTTGGAGAAAGCAGCCATGTTTTTCTAATCCTGTAAATCCCTTTAAGGCAGAACCCCATGTTGCAAAACGCAGCATTTTGGGAACAGCAGAGAAAAATGCTGCATTATACAGTACCTGCAAAGGGGGGAAGTTCTGGCTAATCCAATCCACACATTGCACAAAAAAATCTTCAGTGGAAAAGCTAACGTTTTTTTTTAAATCACAGGATGTGAAAAACACTACAGAAAAAAATAATGTGTTTTCACTGCGTTTTTTCCACAGTGTTTTTTTGGTTTCACTACTTAGAGCCTTAGGCCAGCTGCAGACAACCATGGATGAACAGCTGGCCGTGAATTAAAGCCACAGGTGGTGCATGGGGAATACGCTGATGCAGGAGCCACGGAAGCAGGACTGCAAAATTAGACAGGAATAGGACCTGTTCCATATTCTGTGGCCCGGATTGTCAGTCCGCACACATAACTGTGTAATAGAGTTCTATGGGCGAGTCCGTGAAATGCCCTGAATTCACGGCCTTTGCAGACCTGCAGTATTCAGTCCAGACCTCGGTCACGGCACGGCACACCACGGATAAAATATCAGGTGGTGTAAGACGCCGCACTGAATGCAAAGTATCCGCAAATGGTCCACAATTGAGGGTTTTTCATTTGCGGACCATTTGTGGACTTACATTACGTTCGTGTATGACCAGCCATACAGGTGCCTGTTAAAAACAATTTGTAATTGTTATTGATGATTATTATTTTTCTTAAACTGAAATAAAGCTCAAGAAATATTTACAAAATCCTCACACAAAACAGTAAGTTTCTGTCCAGGTCTACAATTTTCAGGCAAGAACCTTGTTCATGCGCTCTTACTGTGAATCAGGAGGTGAAGTGTGATCTACAGCAAGTTGTCTATAGGAAAGTATTGCAATATTGATTCATCCCTCTGCTGCTTCATGTAGGTTTTAGAAAGGTCAGTGCTGTCTCTAGGCTCGATGCATATTTCATGTCAACAGTAGATAAGATTTTGGACCTGGTATCCATTGCAAGCCATATCGACTCATGACCTCACAAAAAAACCTGAAAACAGATCCCTTGGGTGAAGACAGAAGCAGAATAAAATGTCTTTTCACATCAGTTCATGAGTAAATGGTTTGAGGTGTTTGATATGCAAGAGCTAAACTTATTCTTGCTTGAAATAGAACCAGCTTTTTTCTGTAAATTTCTAATTACATTTTTAATAACTGTTTATCCACAGAAATACTGTAACATGGTGTAAAACTCATTACTGCATTCATTGTATTTCTGTGTTTGGTAGATAACTTTATTCATAGGCAGTCACTATAGAGATCAATTGCTGTCTTGTCAGTGACCACTTTCAATTTCCCCTTCTCCCTATCATATTAGAAGGTCAGATTATTAGAATTATGCCTGCTTCCTATAAAATATGGTGTTTGCTACTCTTCATCTTTGGATATTCTGATGATATATCTGAAAACAATTTAAAGGGATTATTCACCTTTGTAATACTAAGCATAGGCCATCAATACTAGATCTGCGGGGGCCCAACACCTGGGAACTCGGCAGATCGGCTGCTCCAGGAGAGCACAGCTGCTGGTAAAGTTTAGTTATTGCCAGCGGGGGCTTTAGTTATTGTATCACTGTCCCTTAGATGTCAAAATTACCCTAAAGTTAAGCCATCAGTATTTCAAAGGTGTATAACCCCTTTAATATTTTTTATGATTGATATTTCTTTGTTGTATATCGTTCACAGACGATACAAATTGTTAGAATATGAAAAATGTAAGTATTTACTAAAAAGAAATTTGTCAGGAGAGAAGTGACAAGTCCTTTTAAGCTATATCCATATAACACTGAGAAACCCTATTACTCTATGGTAGTTTTCTGGCATTAAAAAGTCACACATATTGCAAGCGGTGTTTTAAGCTGTCCTTACTACTTTCCAAAGAGGGGGCATGGTGAGGGTCCAACACACCTTCCAGATACAGTCCTATGAAAAAGTTTGGGCACCTCTATTAATCTTAATCATTTTTAGTTCTAAATATTTTGGTGTTTGCAGCAGCCATTTCAGTTTGATATATCTAATAACTGATGGACACAGTAATATTTCAGGATTGAAATGAGGTTTATTGTATTAATAGAAAATGTGCAATATGCATTAAACCAAAATTTGACCGGTGCAAAAGTATGAGCACCTCAACAGAAAAGTGACATTAATATTTAGTAGATCCTCCTTTTGCAAAGATAACAGCCTCTAGTCGCTTCCTGTAGCTTTTAATCAGTTCCTGGATCCTGGATAAAGGTATTTTGGACAAACAATTCAAGTTCAGTTAAGTTAGATGGTCGCCGAGCATGGACAGCCCGCTTCAAATCATCCCACAGATGTTCAATGATATTCAGGTCTGGGGACTGGGATGGCCATTCCAGAACATTCTAATTGTTCCTCTGCATGAATGCCTGAGGATTTGGAGCGGTGTTTTGGATCATTGTCTTGCTGAAATATCCATCCCCGGCGTAACTTCAACTTCGTCACTGATTCTTGAACATTATTCTCAAGAATCTGCTGATACTGAGTGGAATCCATGCGACTCTCAACTTTAACAAGATTCCTGATGCCGGCATTGGCCACACAGCCCCAAAGCATGATGGAACCTCCACCAAATTTTACAGTGGGTAGCATGTGTTTTTCTTGGAATGCTGTTTCTTTTTGGACGCCATGCATAACGCCTTTTTTTATAACCAAACAACTCAATTTTTGTTTCCAAAATGAAGCTGCCTTTTCCAAATGTGCTTTTTCATACCTCAGGCAACTCTATTTGTGGCGTACGTGCAGAAACGGCTTCTTTCTCATCACTCTCCCATACAGCTTCTATTTGTGCAAAGTGCGCTGTATAGTTGACCGATGCACAGTGACACCATCTGCAGCAAGATGATGCTGCAGCTCTTTGGAGGTGGTCTGTGGATTGTCCTTGACTGTTCTCACCATTCTTCTTCTCTGCCTTTCTGATATTTTTCTTGGCCTGCCACTTCTGGGCTTAACAAGAACTGTCCCTGTGGTCTTCCATTTCCTTACTATGTTCCTCACAGTGGAAACTGACAGGTTAAATCTCTGAGACAACTTTTTGTATCCTTCCCCTGAACAACTATGTTGAACAATCTTTGTTTTCAGATCATTTGAGAGTTGTTTTGAGTAGCCCATGATGCCACTCTTCAGAGGAGATTTAAATAGGAGATCAACTTGCAATTGGCCACCTTAAATACCTTTTCCAAATACCAATTTTGTGCTTCAGTAAGTCAGTAAAAAGTAGTTAGGGGAATTCAAATCAATAAAATGATAAGGGTGCCCATACTTTTGCACCGGTCAAATTTTGGTTTAATGCATATTGCACATTTTCTGTTAGTACAATAAACCTCATTTCAATCCTGAAATATTACTGTGTCCATCAGTTATTAGATATATCAAACTGAAATGGCTGCTGCAAACACCAAAATATTTAGAACAAAAAATGATTAAGATTAATAGGGGTGCCCAAACTTTTTCATAGGACTGTATATCATCATTTATATTAATCATCTGGTGTAAATGATGACTTCTTCAAACCGTTTATTCCACCTGGCATATACTTCAATATGTCTCAGGATAAAGTAAGCACATCCTTCAATGGAGTAACACATATCAGAAAACAAATCTGCCCCATAATGTGTAGATGTATAGTTAGGAATATAAATGAAAGTGTTAAATGGGCAAAAATTTTTACATACATCAAGGGCATCAAGGATAAGGAATAGTGTCACACTTTGCATCCAGAATCCCAAGAATAGTTCAGATACTTGCTCAGATGTAGTAGATGAAAAGAGATTAGAATTAATTTGGCAGTCTTTTCTTAAAAACTTCCCACAAATATTCTGTGACGTTTAGATCTTTTAACATTTGACATTGTCTCGCTGTTAATGGCCATTATAATCTTGAATGGGATAACATGATGAGAGATGCAGCTGTTCTTGTGAGATTATTTTTAATGTCTTGCCAGTCATGAATACGAAGCGTCTGACTAATGATTTTCACCAAAAGACTGCTTATATCTTTATAGATCCACCACTATGAGATAAAGAAATCTAAGTGAAAACTAGTTTCCCATTGTAATTATTCATGTAGGAGTATCTCTATATGACTCCGGCTTTATAACATGTGACTAAGGTTATGTTCAGATCTGCACTGGAGGCTTCATCGTGAGATTAAGTTTCAGACAGGGTGGATTAGGGGTACCATGGGCCCAGCTTTAATTCGCGCCAAAGAGCCCTCTGATAGAATAAATTCCCATAGCAGACATACACACAGTATATTGTCCCATGTGCGCCCTACACAATATAATGTCCCATAGTGGCCAACACGAAGTTTAATTTTACATAATAACCCCTTCACTCAGTGTAGTATGCCATAGCAGCCCTCCACATAGCATAATGTTTCACAGTATAATGTCCCTGAGTAGCTTCTACACTAATAAAAGTTATAAAAAAAAAAAAAGTTTGGAGTTTGAAACCACAAGATACTATTACACCCTGTGGTCACTTCAGCACCCAAGGTATAATAATTAGAGGCCCAGGGGAGGTGAGTAAACATAATATACTCCCCTCCCCTGGGCCTCCAATTATCGTTATCCTGCTTGGGCCTCAGTGACCTCCAAGGTTTGTGATTGGCCTCAGTAGTCATGATGGTCGCGCCGGTGACATTGTTGCTGAAGAGACCCTAGAATATAATAATTTACAGTTCTTGTTCATACAAGTTTGTTCTTAATGAAACCGCTAGGGGCAAACATCACAAATATTCATGAGTCAAGTCTCACGAAGTTCACCTAAAAAATACTTACCTTCAGTAGACTCCTATACCCTGCCGCAGTAATCATCTGTATTAACAGATGCCGATACAGTTGATTATAAAGTCGGATTATAATGGGGCAAATGTACAATTACTTGCTGCTGGGCTCACTTGTAGGTTCGGGTCCAGGGCAACCAAATATTTCGCCATTGTTATAATCTGCCCCTGGTTTCAGATTCCATACTTTCTGGAGGAAAAATAGTGCTAAACGCAAAACTACAAACATCTGGTGGTTCCCATTATAACTCAGCTCTGATTCATATTTTGTAAGCTACAAAATGAAAGACAACAGCTCTACATACTTTGCAGATCAAACATAAGTCTATAGAACTGCTTACAAAAGACTGATGTTGCTTTAAGCCCTAAACACATGATATTGTATCTGTATGTCATGGAATGCCTTTCGCTCTGGCACCATGTCATACAATAATCCAAGGTGTGTTTAGCTTCTGATCCCATGCAATCTATGATGGGAGAGTCCAACAATGACTGACAGTCAAACTCCTGCTGCCATGGTTGGTGATAACACTGATTGCAGTTATTTAACCCAGAGGTCCCTAACCATCGGCCCAGTACTGGGATATGCATCACCTAATATTGGGCCAGAGATTCCTTCAGGCAGCAGAACAGAATCCCTGAAATGGCAGCACTGGCAAGCCGCTCCAGTGCAGTCAGTGAATGCAAAGCTGTACTTTGGTCTGTCTCAGAACCGCAGCCTGTAAATATCCCCTACCACCACCACAGTGTCTGGGACACCTTCAAGTAACGCTCCTCCAATGTTCTGTACTATATGGTTATTGCACTTACAGAGCAGGGCATAGAGGGAGCAGGACCTCCTCTTGCACACACCATGGATATTGCATGGATATTTTCTCTCCATAGTACCACAGGCATGGGATCAAGATTCCAGGAGGAAAATAGAAGATTCACACAGGCATCTACAGACTTTCATACCTTAGCATACTATCAATGAGGTTATTAATGGTTGCTTGAGGAATGTTATGCCACGCTGAATGCACTTGGAACACAAATCATCAAGATTGGTTGATGGCAGATTCTTGGCAATTGCCAACCAATGATGTCCCAGAAGTGCATAATGGCAGACAAGTGCAGAGACACTACAGGCCATGGAAGCACATTTAGGCCACACAAACTGCACCAGTGGCACAAACAATATGGGGCCTGGCCTTGTACTGTTGAAAAACAGCTCCTTGAACACTTGGAGAAATGGCCATACCACTGGTTTTAATGATAAAATCAATGAAATAGCAAACTCTCAGTATTCCTGAAATGAAGACTAGAGGGGTCTGGCTGGTGTACATTATGTCATTATGCAACCCAACACCTTAATCCTGGGAGTAGGATCGGTGTGACATTCGCTTGTGTAGGCCTCTTCATGGCGTTGCCCATGTTGTGTGTGGACCAATCATTGTGTCTAAGGCAAAAGCAGGACTCATCATTGAAGAAGATAAGCAGCCATTCCAATCTTCATTGGTGTCTTACTGTTAGAGATCGGCAAACTAGTTCAAAACTAACCATAACAGAACTGAATATTCCAAATTGTTCCATTTATAATGAAACCGAACAATTTGGGATTTGTCACGGATAAACTAAAATGGCCACTGCTGGTAAATTATTATTATATTAAGCCCAGGGGAGGTGACAAAAAAAAAAAATATTTATACTCCTCTTCCGTTACTTCTCTTGGGCCTACAGCTATTATGCTCTGGGGTCTGTAGAAACTCCAGAGTATAATAATGTGCCTTCCGATTGTAACCGGGGGTTTGCTTTGTACAAACACACACCAAGATAAATTTTCTGAGGTTCGCCCATCTTTACTTGCTGCACACCATAATAGCCTTTGAGAGTGGTGGTTTGAGGCAAATTGTACATCTCCGTCTATGCATAGCTTCCCTCCACCTCTCGCTGTCATTCTAGTTTGTTGTCCTCCCAATCACCAGGATACATAACATTGAACAATGCAGATGTCTTGGTGTAGCAATCTGCCAGAGTGATAAGTCAAAGTCTCTCAGTTCAAGGATTCTCTTCCTTTCAGTTTGTGACAAGTGTCAATAAATGTTACAATGACAAACATGAAGTGTCATATCATCATCTCACATGATCAGATATGAGACTTCATGTGGCTAAAACCTGTATAATGCATGTCAGAGTATTGCAGGAAGGATGGAAAGACGTACACGTGAAAGCATTCCTTTTAGCTCCATAAATAAATATATAGTTAAAGAATTGCACCATGTGTGCATATGCCATTCCTTGCAGGTTCATAGCTGGATTATAAAAAATGTATAATCTCACTAATACACATAAATAATGCACACAGTAATATTAGAGTGCTGGGATAGTTTGCACAGTGATATAGTACTGTAATAATATTAATTACCACAATAGCAGAATAACATACACAGTGAAGAGACAACATAGGAATACAGAGATGTCACAGTACAGAAACAACACACGCAATGATGTAACAGTACTTTACAACCACAGTATTCATGTACTTCGAAGGGCTGGTACTGCCTCTAATTCATCTCCAAAAAACTGCTTCCCATTGTTTTTGATGAGAGCTAGTGACAGCATTTGTATTTCCTGCTTGATCTTGCCATGGATTCTGCGTCTGATTCAGCCATGGAAACCATGGCACAAGGCCAGGCTCATTGTATCTGAGGCTAGTTATTGTGCAAACTTCCAGCAGGAAGATGAAGCCTTGCACTAGGCTCACATTCAGAAAGAAATTTGACATGAACGGCTACATCTCTAAATTCCTCCATGTGAATCTAATCTGAGTATACCAAAATAATCCCTGTACATGCATATGGTATAAGATATATAATACTATATGCAGCACGTTGCAAAAGTTTTAGGCAAGTACAGAAAAAATGCAACAATGTAAAAAACTACGTTTGAAAATTAAGTGAGTGAATAATAGATAAATGTAAATCACATCGATATTTAGAGTGATCACAGCCTTCAGAACAGTATCACTTTTTCCACGTACACTTGCACACAGTGTTTAAGACTGGGGTCCGACTTGGTGTAGACATCTGCGGCCAAACCATACCTGCAAAGGGATTCTTATCCACACATTGCAATAAAATATGTGCAGCGGAAATGCTGCAATTTCCAAAAACTTTGCATTTTTGGAAATCGCAGCATGTCAATTATACCTACAGAAACCTGTGTGGACTTTCTGTGAAAAGTGCTGCGGGAAAATCCGCAATGCATTTCCATCACGGTTTTTCCCACAGCGCTTTTTCCAAACATCTTGGAGAATTAACCACAGATCTTTTGCAGTTGTAGGCTTGCTGAAATCCTTCTGTCTCTTTATGTGATCCCGGACAGGCTGGACGATGCTGAGTTCAGGGCACAGTGGGGCCCATCACTTTGAGGATTTGATTACGATTTCTCTTTTTTTCATTAACTTCATTTGGTTAATTGACAAAAATAAACTATTCACACTTCTGTTTTTGAAAATATTCATGCTTTGCTGCATTTTTCCCCTATGCCTTCCTAAAACTTTTGCATGCTACTGTAAGTGTTTATAAAAGCATATTAAGACTGCAATGCAGGGAAGCTTTCATTGATGACATATATTAATACTAAATAGGTAGCAAGCTTCATCAATATTAATGCGTTACACTGTTTTCTCAATATTTACAGTAGGCAAATCTAAAGGGAAGAGTAAAAATGGGTGCAAATTTACTAAAATAGTCATTGCAGTCAGTCTAATTGGCACATGCTCTTGATGCAGCCTGTTTTCCAAATGGTTCTTTAGATTGTCTGTGAAAATTATACCTGAGTACTGCAAGCTCCAGGATGAAGTCAGATCCTTTGTCTTTTATAATTGGAAGACCTCCAGTCGAGAGAAATAAGCATCCGGAGTTTGCGCTATAAATAGAACAAATTGGAGAGTTGGCATTTTCTCGGCAGTTTTGTATTCTTGATGAATCCTGTTTCAGGTTCCAGGCAGACTATTCAAATATGGATTTGAGATTATATAGAGAAGCTTTTTCTATCACTTAGCACATTCAGATTTCCACCGCTAAAATGACCATCTTTAAAGCACATTATAATCTCAAGTTTTGCAAAATCAATGCATAAGTAGTTATTCTCTGCTGGTCGTCCCTGTCCTATGGCAATTATTGTGAGGCTGCAGCTCGCTAATTGTATGACACATTCATTGTTGTTGATTTTCTGTTATCACTAGTGGTGGCATCACAATGATTTTACAGTACTAACAAACAGGTTATTGCTAAGTCTGAAGCATATCTGTTTCCATGGAGGCACATGAAGCTCAGCGTGGCGTGGGGATGGGTTAAGGCACTGTGCAGGTTTTGGGAAATAAAAATATTCTCCGATGGTATGATCTTAAGATTAATAAGACTTGAATTTCATATTCCTATAAATGTTATATGCCCATTTTCTTTGGATTATTTTAAATCAAAGCTTACTTTGAATCCGTGGTAGAAGTGGATTTCTTCCTTCTATTTCGTCTTTACTTTGTAAAAACAGTATTATTTTGCCAATCATTACACTACTAGGTTCTATTAGGGTGCAAATAAGGTCACAAAGTATGAAAGGTAGAAGGTATTCTACAGATTTTACAAAGACTTTGCTTTGATTTTGCTGGTGAAGCTTCCAACCCAAATCTTAGATATATGTGTAAAGCAATTGCTAGGACAGCAATTCCCCAGTAACTGTTTGAACCCTGAAACGGGACACAAGAGACCGTGATCCCTAAGCTGAAGTCCCCAACTGTCCCTTCCTATTGCCAGGCCCTATCCTACATAATAGGCGGCAACCATGAAGACAGTCCCTTCCTGTATATGTGAAACGCAAAACGGAGACAAGACGGACAACAACAAAGAGAAGTCAGCTAGCCAAGGGTCAGTAACAGTCGAGCGATGCAGTGCCAAATCAGAGTCCAAAGAATAGTTAGTAGGGAAAGCCAAAGGTCAAGGATAAGAATGCAAGCACAAATAGTGACAGTAAGGAGCAAGTATGCAAGGCAATAGCAAGCATAGGTGTGAATGAGAGTAAAGACTAAATAGGGAGGAAGAACCTGCCCCTGGAGTTGACAGGAAGGCAGGCTGTCAATCACACGAATTAACACTTAATGAACAGAGGCAAACAAGGGCAGAAGACAGGTGTGGTGCAAATACAATCTCAGAACTAGAGCCGTGTTCACACAGTGTGACCAAAAACTTTAAGCCAAGAACCAAACTGCACACGCCTCCTGCACCGCAGCACGCAAGCAGAGGGTGGCGCAGAGACCCGAACAGGCAGAGATGTTACAATATGACACATATGTATACATATGCAAGAAAAGTAAGTGGACCCTTTGGAAATATTTAGATTATAGCACTGAATACTAATAGAATGTGGTCTGATTGTTATCCAAATCAGAATTAAAGATTTACACCATTTAGGTACGCTAATAACACATGAATGTACTGTTAGTGACTAGAGATGGCCGAACCTCTCAGGATTTGTTCTGTTCAGGCTCAGGTGGCTCGTGTCCAAGCTTTGTTTTGGGTTGAACAAGTTTGA
The DNA here is from genome assembly GCF_031893055.1 of Leptodactylus fuscus. NCBI lineage: Eukaryota > Metazoa > Chordata > Amphibia > Anura > Leptodactylidae > Leptodactylus > Leptodactylus fuscus. The sequence goes on along the minus strand of NC_134268.1, from coordinate 72,519,978 downwards.
TATGAATCACACCTTATATTGGCTTAAAACACAGTATAGAACACTCTCCGGCCTCCTAAGAACCTATCAATCTAATTTCTAGCTCTCTAAGGAAAACACAGCCGAACGGATGGTAAGCATTGTGTGTTTTTCCACTATATTCTAACAATATGTGAACACATGTTGAAGATACTTGAGTTTCTTCTTCCAGAATGAAAGTGGCAGGAGTATCATGAAGGTGCAGTGTCTCGAAGATGGAGTAATCAATATCCAACAAAATGGAAAAGGTACTTGGACCTTATTTATCAAAACATTGTAATTGAGAAACCATGAAGACTATATTATTATTATTATTATTATTATTATTAATAATACGGCATCATTAATTCCATGGTGCTGTACATTATTATATTAATTCCATGGTGCTTTACATTTGAAAGTTTACATATGGTGCACAAAATATACAATACAAATATAATACTAACAGTGACCGACTGGAACAGGGGGATAGAGGGCTCTGCCCGCAAGGGCTTACAGTCTATGAGGGAACAGGGATAGAGACAGAAGGTGAGAGGAGAAACTGTTCAGATGGCGGTGTGGTAACAGTAGAGTTATTGGGGGTTGTAGACCTTCCTGATTAGGTGAGTCTTCAGGGCTTTCTTGAAGCAGCTAAGCTTTCAAAATACATTCAAAATAGGTTGTAAATGTGCCCTTATAAGGTTTAATAAAAGTAATAGAGTTTTTATATATACAAAGTATAATAACTGGATAATAGTCAAGTGAGTTACCTGATACCAGCCAAAACATCCAGACTCATCCATATGTAGACAGTATCATATTGGAGATAGTGTTGTCAGCAGATAGGTGTCTTTGTTTGGGCGAGTATTAGCTAAGTTGCATATTTTTTCCATGCAGTCACTGTCTGAAAAGTAATTCATACTTCACTTGTCTCTGCAATGAAAAGCAGTACCATCCCTTAGTTGCATAATAAAGTCATAGAGTTTTGTAATATTCTTTGAGCTTGAATTCCAGATCTCTGCTTGTTGTCATTAAATTGGAACATTCTAGTTTACCTTTAGAATATATAATACTGTATTTCTTACAGCTGAGAATTTGTTACAATGTTTCCAGTCTAAACCATTCGGTATGAGCCAAACACATCAACAATATCTGCTACATGCAGTGCTGGGTAAAAAATATGCAAATCTATTCTCCAGGATGTAATTAGGAGAACAGTGCACTCTGTATGTAACATCATGCATGACTCAGTTAAAAAGTCTACTATGATGATGCGGATTTAATTGCCGAATTAGTATTTCTATTCCAAAAGGAACAGATTCCTTTTTGCAGTGCTGTCATTGAAGGCCATGTTTGGATTGAAATTACTTTCTTCAGTCACACTGGAACCCCCACCGATCACAAAAACTGGCGTCCCAGGTCTCCTACCACCCCCAAAAATAAGGGAGCAGCAATCAAGTGTGCTCATTTTAGCTCCATTTATCCATTTGGCTCCATTTAGAGTAGAAGTTGGCAAGTTCTGCTGCCACCCCATTCATATGATTGGTAGGGTCCGAGTAATCAGACCTCTATCGTTGAAAAGCATCATCTATCCTGATAACTTGGTAATATCCATGTAGATCCTAATTAAGTGAATGCTGGTAAATACTTAAAATGCTATATTTATTTTGTAGAAAAGGTAAAGCTGGACAGAAACTAAGAATAATTCTGAGCCAAACCATCCTTTGGATGATAGATAATTTTGACATTAATATATGTGTGTTTGACATATTAGAATTTGTAAGTAAAAAGCAGCTCAAACGTGGAACTGTTTTAGTTGATTTTAGTCAATACTGTGAAATATAATGTAGTGTGCTCATGTTTTGCCTATAAGCCCATAAAACTATTTGCAAAGCTCCGACAGATGGATATAAACTTAGTTTGAATATAATGTAAAACGAAACAATAGACACATTGTAACATGAAGGTGTCACTTTTTCAGTTTGTTAGTAAACTAACACTGTGGGACAGATAAACTAATAAAAAAAGCCCCAGAATTCTGTCCTAATGTCTATGTGTTTCAGACACTTTCTAATAGTTTCTGCACCTTGGCTGACAAGTGGGTGGGACTTATTAAGAAAAGGAGGAACAAATGTGCAAAAATGCGCACCCAAATTCTATACAATAGATCAAATTTTTTTTTTGGGGGGGGACCTAATAACTAATAGGTACTGTAATCTTAGACCAGACAGCATTAGTTTATCTGTCCCTGGGCCTCTATCTTGAGATGAAATATTTTAGTTGCGCAAAAAAACATTAATGTAAACTAACGGTAAATTTATGTTTTTCCCACTGATAATCATATTTAACAATTGTATGACAACAGCCAATTTTTTATTGCAATTTTTTTGTTTCATTTCTTAATTAAAAATCTAATTAGAACACACTCTTTAATTTCATGTAAATTAATGTAATTATTCTTATGAATTCAACTCTCTAAAAAGGAGGAAGACAAGAGATCGCAGGGGTGTAGGTTACTTATCAACAATAGAAAATCAGCCTGACTATTTTAGCAAACTTGAATTAAATAAACTTTTGGCATGACAACGTTAAGTGTCTTTGTTGAGAAAACAGAGAAAAAATAATGTTTTTTTAATATAAAAGCGAAAAAAGATTTTGACAAAATAGTCTGTTTTCATCTTCTGCTGAAAAAACTGAAAATACAGCAATTTTTACCACAAAGAATCTTTTGTTCAGGAAACCACAAAGTATATTATTAAGTGACACTAAAGGGTCTGGCGCTAGTCCATGAGCAGCAGAAAAAGAATGATGTCACTGATGCAATGCAGTGTGTAACAAACATATTCCTTTCATCTAATGTATTTTTATCTAAGGTCTATGCTACTTCATTCTGAATACCATACCAAAAGAGTCTCGATTCTGACCCAATGTACAATGAAAGCTGCTTAGCTGCATTGCAGCAGAGCCATGGCCACATATTGTATACTCAGCTACAAGTGATTCTATTCTTCTGCTTATACCAATGAAGAATTTGCCATTGTAATGTAAGAAGATCTCATACACGTAATTATTCTGTTAATGGGCTTATGTCTTAAAGGCAAGGTTGTAGTGCAAGATCAGATTGATATATAATTTGTAGTAAAAGATTCAGCATTACTTTTAAAATGTATTCACATCTGCATTTGGGTTTCTATTTAGGGAGTCTGCTTGGGGACCTCCCCTGAATGGAAATGCAAAGAGAAAAGTGTTGTTTGCAGGACTTTACTCTCCACATATTTCATGCAGATAGGCAAACAGAATGGTCCCAACGCAGATGTGAATCGGGCCTTAATAAGGCTAAATCCCTGCTCATTCTCTACTCTTTTATTGAGCTAAATTCCTTCCCATCTGTACCCACTTAGGAGTCCAGGGGGCCCATGAGTAGGATTTATTCTAGGGGCCCATTATACAGCTAAATGCAAATATTACCTGACTCCTATTTTTTCACTATTAGTATGCTACCTACAGCTGTCTTAGACTAGGGCCTCCTGAGCACTTTGAGGAAGATGGTGCAAAGGAGGGAGGATAGCAGTCGACCTGTCTCTATGCCTAGTTGTCACTCAATGCATCAACACTGATGAGCAAAATGGTAACAATATATTGAACATTTGTCTTTCAGGTTCCATTTCTCACCATCCACTACTGCCTCGAACGTGAGACTGCCATCATTTATAGACAATCATCTTGGCTATCTCATACATAAATCTGACTTGCAGCTATTTAGCATATGATTAGTTTTGCAGATTCTTCACATGTAACTGCATTGTTACTGTTTTGCTCCTGGTGGTAGAAAAATCTTTTTCTTCTTGTATACTACAAATTTCAATATGTTTTCACTTTACCTTATAGCTCAGTATGTTATCAGGTTGATTCCCAAGTAATAGGTCACCGGCTCAAATCGAAGATCAGCCATGAACCCATGATGAAGATTTCCCAAGAGAAAAGAAACAACATCATCCAGCTCATCGATGGCGGTCTCACGGCCAAGAAAATTGTGAAACTGCATGGTGAGAAATGGAGCCTAAAAGTTCAAAACATTGTTACCTGTCAGTATATATATATATATATATATATATATATATATATATATATATATTATATTCAGCTGGGTAGATTGTTAAATATTCTACCCAGTTTGTCTTATGGGCATATAGGATGTGTCTACCTCTATGTAATGTAGTTAGTGTACTGTGGCATGCACCACTCTGGTAAGGGTTGGGGGACTAGGGGCTCACTAAACCGCTTGGGTCTGGGGCCCACCGGGGGTTTCAGCTGTTCCCCTGTGAGCCAGTCCAAGCCTGAATGACAGCTGTCTCTGTATGCAAACTCATACATGGGAAACAGACAGTGATATTGCCAAATCCTAAGACCAGAATGAATGGGGATTTACTATATATTAGTAAATGACAAGCTGTATTCAATCTTTCCCCATAAATTATATATTAGTTTGTTTAACTCTTCTTGTTGTACAACATGCTGCCTGCAGACTGGACTTTATTTTCAATGTGAAGGTACCCTTTAAATATAGTAAATAAATATGTTGTAGTTAGGATTTTATAAAAACATAACATAGTCAAGAATGTGGTCATATTTAGTAATGGGATTGGCCAAAAACTTCAATTTATAGCTTATTCATAAGATAAGCCACAAACATCTGTTCAGTGGAGGTCATCAGGCAGCTCCCAAATGGATCTGACATGCAGTACTGGTTGCCAGCCAATATAACAGGGACCTGAGCCAATGCTTCCAGCTCTGTGCAGTGGATAGCATGAGCATCGGAACAGGCTGATCTATGATGGAGCCTTCTATCGGCCCAACTGATAAAAGGTTCTATCCTAAGAATAAGCATTAAGTAAAAAAATTCCTGGTCAATATGCTTAATAGATCTATTTGATAAAATCTTGCTTACCGCAGCTGTTTGTGAAGTAAGGCAGACCAGCTTGCTGTGAGCCATTGGAGAGCTCTACATTTATTAAATTTCACTTATTTATAGTTTGCATAGCGGCAATCATGATACAAGAAGTTTATTCCTGCTTTGTATGTGCAGGCCACTACAATCGCTGTACAAATAGAGTCCTACAGTCTAGCAGTAATGTAAAAACCAAGTGGGTGAAAAAATAGTTGAGTAATAACCCTAGATCATACCTAAGTTTGTCCCTACAAGAAAGCCCCAAAAAGGGACACCTGGCCATGTAGGAACTGTCCCTGTCCTGTCCATACCCTAAGTTTATACTGCAAAATAAATGATTAGAAAATGTAAGGGCTGCAATGCCAGTGCTAGCCTAAGCCTGCACTTCACAGTGTATACAAAAAATATGACCACTACCCCATTGTGGCTCAACGTGCCGCTAGCCAACAAGGATCCCAGCACCTTCTTTGAGCAACACCCATGACAGCACAGATGATGAAGGAAGTGGTGGCTTGGGAACTGTGGTGTTGAGTATGTGAGAAAATATGGCTAAACTTGTATGCACTGATCATCACCCAGCAAGGCTCCCCTATTTCTCAGATTTAGCTTGCTGTCTAATGCTGCTATGTAGGCTCTGACTGAGCAGCTGCCATGGCCCAGAACCTATTTAGTGATGCAGCAAAAGCCATGGCAGTACGGACGCTGGAGGAAGTTGTGGCTCAGGAACTGTGGTACACATGTGAAGTCCTCAGAGTATTTTTTGGTAACCAGTAACTACCCCTAAATGCACTCCTGTGATTATTGTTCTTCTGTCTCAACCAAGATCAGGAGGGATGGTCATTGAATCATGGAATGGCTATTTCTGATGATTCATGATATATATTTTTTAATGACATATGCTTTGTGTCATATAAAAAACAATTCAGGCAAAGGACCCACGTAGCGGACTCTCTGCTTCAATTATAGATATAGGGAAACCGCCAGAGTTTCTGTAGGTATAATTGACATACTGTGATTTCCAAAACTGCAACAATTTTGGAAATCATCGCATTTTTGCTGTGAGTATTTTTCTGTGCTGTTTTAGGGTGCATTCACACTGAGTAAACGCTAGCTTATTCTGAACGTAAAACACATTCAGAATAAGCGGCGTCTAAAGCAGCTCCATTCATTTCTATGGGAGCGGGGATACGAGCGCTCCCCATAGAAATGAATGGGCTGCTTCTTTCACTCCGTGCAGTCCCATTGAAGTGAATGGGGAGTGCCGGCGTGTACGCTCCGGCATGAGCAGAGCTTGCCATATACGCCGGCACTCCCCATTCACTTCAATGGGACTGCATGGAGTGAAAGAAGCAGCCCATTCATTTCTATGGGGAGCGCTCGTATCCCCGCTCCCATAGAAATGAATGGAGCTGCTTTAGACGCCGCTTATTCTGAACGTGTTTTACGTTCAGAATAAGCTAGCGTTTACTCAGTGTGAATGTACCCTTACAGTGCCTACAAAGTGGATGGAATTTTAAAGAATCCCATCCACATATTGCAGAAAAATACCTGCAGCGGAAATGCTATCATTTCCAAAACCACTGCGTTTTGGGAAAATCACATTTCCGATGCATTTTTTCCCACATCGCTTTTTTTTTTTTTTTTTTTTTTTTTAATGTAGATTGTGAGCCCCACATAGAGCTCACAATGTACATTTTTCCCTATCAGTATGTCTTTTTGGAATATGGGATGGAAATCCATGCAAACACGGGGAGAACATACAAACTCCTTGCAGATGGTTTTTTGCCCTTGGCGGGATTTGAACACCAGGACTCCAGTGCTGCAAAGCTGCAGTGCTAACCACTGAGCCACCGTGTGGCCCCTCCCACATCGCTTTTTCTCTGCTGCCTGATATGTGGGGCCATTGCCTTAAAGGGTATCTACTACTTCCAACCAAGATTGTGCTGTTGTTTGTTTACTGTCTAGTTAGCAGAGACTGATCAATGTAAAGTATAAATGTACAACCTCATACCCTTTGTGAGTACATGAGGTCTTGATAATGATATCTCTTTTGACATATGTTGGTATGGGACTACATAATTTCAACCAGAAATTGAGATCAATATTACATTATAAATCTGAGATCTCCAAATATGTTCCAACAAATAATATTGTATTGATCTGAAAGTGTAAATAATCATCCTTTGAGTTGTTATTTGTCAAGTTGCTTCCTCATTGTATGCAGCTGAAACTAATATGTTATTTCCTGGGCCACTGGGAGGAACGCTGTAAGCTCTTCATCAGATCTGCTTTATATTCTGGCCTGATATGTTGAGCAATAATTCGTCTTAATATATTGCCCAATATTCTCTGTTTAATAAATCAAGCACATTTTATTATGAGCCGTCAGAGACCAAGTTTAATAGCCAAATGGTGCATCTTATTCCTTTGTATTGTATCAGAAAAGTTCACCCAAGTAACAAGTTTGCTGAAGTCATAAAGATGTATTTGTCAAGGCTGAATCCAATGAAGTGTATGAAAGAAATCTAGGTTAACCCATATATGGAAACACATATAGACTCCAGGAAAAAAAGAACTGTTTAAACCAAATAGCTATGTTGGATCTGTAATATATTATTCAATAGTACAGAGCTCATGGAATAATTTCTGCTGTAAAATGAATGTCAAAGAGAATTTAGAAATGCAAAGTATATTGTTAGAACATGCTATTTAAGTCACAGTTGGAAATTGCAGTTATGACACATAGCTAAGAAGCCAGTAACAAGCAATGCTCTGTGTTCAATGTTAGCGAGGGCTTTGCCCTCTTAGTGTGAAGTTATATGCTCAGACTATTATGTGCTCAAACTTTGTTTTGTGGGTGGAAATTCTCTATATATGGTTTGCAGTCAGTTCCCAAGTTTACTCTTGGCAAATGGATTGTCTACTTACTATAAGGTACAAGAGAAGTGGAGACCACAAAGCTCCTTATCAAAAAAAAAAACCTGCAGTGAACATTTGCTACTAGTTTAATGACAGCAGGGCCATTTTTATCATAAGGCAAAATTATGCAATTGCAGTAGGTCCTATGAGAGTCGGGGGAGTCCCTGTCAGCATTTCTGGATCCAGTAGAACTATCTTGGGTTTCAGATGCTTTCCTGCTGTCGTAGGTGACATATCCTGATTTTATGTCTATCTGCACTGTCAGGGGGGAACTTGAAACCAGGAGTTCTCTAAGGGTCCATTTACACAGAGGAATTTGGCGCTGATTCTGGCACGGATTACGCGTCAGAATTAGCGATTAAAAAAAGACTTCCATTGACTTCAATGGGTTCCGTTTTCTGCGAGGAACCCATTGAAATCAATGGGAAAAAAGCCTCCCATTGATTTCAATGGGTTCCGCATGGAAAACGGAACCCATTGAAGTCAATGGGAGTCTTTTTTTCAGTGCTGATTCTGACGCAGATTCTGCACCAGAATCATCACCAAATTCCTCCATGTGAATGGACCCTAAACTAGCCATTAGGAAAGGATTAGGAAGAGTGAGAAGCATATAGCCAGTGGCATAACTACCGTGGTAGCATCTGCCACAGGGTCCGGGACATTAGGAGCCCGGCGACAGCCACTAGCCCAGTGGGGTTTTTCTCCTTAATAGGCTTCTTAATATCCCCACACCCTCAAGGGCCCCATACCTTCCCTACCATAAGTAGAAGATTGGCAGTAAATACAGGGCTGCAGATGCTTCTTGTAAAAGCTTCCGCACACAGCAGCTTCCTGTTCCGCCCCTCCCCTTCCTCAGTGTTGAAGTGTGAAGGGAGACATCCTGTGCGATGTATCTGCTCTCTTCACTGCTAGACAGAGCTGCACAGTCACACGTAAGTATATTTTTGGATAAAATATGTATAGATGTGTATAGATGTGTGAGTCCTGTATGTGTGTAGATAGGTGTCTGTATATGTTGTATATGAATGTATGTGTGTGAGTAGATGTGTATATGTGTAAGTATATACAGCATATCAATATCTATCTATCTATCTATCTATCTATCTGATATCTATCTATCTCCTATCTATCTATCTATCTATCTATCTATCTATCTATCTATCTATCTATCTATATCTTCTATCTATATCTCCTATGTATGTATGTATGTATGTATCTCCTATCTATCTATCTATCTATCTATCTATCTATCTATCTATCTATCTCCTATCTATCTATCTATCTATCTATCTATCTATCTATCATCTATCTATCTATCTATCTATCAATCTCATATCTATCTATCTATCTATCTATCTCCTATCTATCTATCTCCTATTTATCTATCTATCTATCTCCTATCTATCTTCTATCTATCTATATATATCTCCTATCTATCTATCTATCTATCTATCTCTTATTTATCTATCTTCTATCTATCTATATCTATGTCATATCTATCTATCTATCTATCTATCTATCTCGGGTGGACCAGTAAGATCGAATGGTCAGCCCATAGCTAGTTTGAGGCCTAAAAAAATTAAAATTCCATAAAGATTTTTTGGCATCCATATATTTTGTCTGACAAATTAGGATCGTGGATTCTGAGAGATAAATTGGGAACCATATAAATTTGTTTGGGCGACAATATTTTCTATTAACTTATCAAACAAACTAAAAAAAATATTAACTAGTGTAAAACCTTCCTCATTTATATCTTGGGTGGCCTTAAAATCAGGAATGAATGGAATGGCAAAATCAGAAGCTGCCCATTTGGGAAGTGCTACATCTGGTGGCAAACTCCCTGAAAAATGTGCCCTATTACTAGGCATATTGTAAGGATACGGAGTCGCCGCGGTCTCCTTGCTGCGCGGCGTCTCCCTGGGAGACGTGTTAGGAGTTCTATTGGGTGTGCTTAGGTCTTTAAGGGTTAATCTTTTCCTTGCCTTCAGTCTCCATGTCATTAGCCATCAGGCGTGTTCTCTGCTGCTATTTAATCCCCACCCAGGCATGGATCCTTGCCAGCCATTCACTTTGTGTTTCCTGGTCCTCCTGCTCAGTCTGATTCCCTGTCTGTTTGTATTCCATATGTTTCTTGGTTTTTAGACCCGGCTTGTATTTTTGACTATCCCTTGTCTTTTGATTTGGTACCTTTTATTATATCTCCTGGCTTGACCTCTTGCTCGTCTGACCTCGCCTTCTCTTCTGTGTCTTACTGGGACTTGTGGTCCTCCCTGGTTCCATGCTGTTTAGTCTTTTGTTTTGCATTGCATTGACACTGTGCTTTCTGTTTAGGTGTGACCCCGTGACTCCAGTCCCTAGGACTTTCAGGGCCTCCTCTCCCCTTATCCTAGCCACCGGATAGAAGGTTAGGAGCCGTGGTAGGCGCACTTCAATTAGGAAGTGCATTGGTCTGCCTCATCTCAGATACTACAGCATAGTCATAGCCGCAGGGCCTACGACCCCTTTTGTCATTAGTTGCACAGTGTTGCTTTCCCAGCTGTGTTCCTTTGCACTGCCTCACCCTGACTCCAATCCTTACACATATTACTTGTATACTGGACATCATGGCTTGATTTGGAGACTTTTCTCCAATAGTCCTCTCCTATACTAGTCATTTTTGAGGTTGGACTACAGTGAATGCTAATGTCTGAGCCGTCACTGTTAGTAAAACCATCAAAATTGCCTTCACTGTCAGAACTTAAAAGGGCATAAGCTTCTTTTTTGTGCCATTATTTTTTATTGTTTACATGTAAATGTAACTGAAATAACTGGTTATTTAACTCACTTAGAGAACAACTACTCAAAAATAAATTATGGATAAATTGTAAAATTAATTAATGCAACTATATAATTCAGCTATATATGAAGGGTAGGACACAACTTGAGATAAAATGAATTACTTACGAATTGATGAGTTTAAAAAAAGTAAATTACTATGAATAAATTAAAAATTAATTAATTATATAAATTAAAATTAATTAAATATGTAATTAATTTACTTATGGTTATACTTAACTGGATGCCATTACCCTAACCTTCCTAATCCAATTATATAACTGAACTATATATACATGTAACTAATTAATTGATCAATAAAATTACTATAAATATATGAATAGAACTAATCCTGTACTATACCTAACCTCCCTAATATTCACCTAGTCTTAAATTCCTAAATCCTACCTAAACAGGGACAAATTAACAGAAAAATGAATAATGAATATACCCAATTTTTCGGACTAGAAGGGTCCATTCATACAGAGTTTTTTTGGCAAGGATTTTGGTGTTGAATCCGTGTCAGAATCCACGTGGAAAAAACACCTCCCCATAAAGCTCTATGAGTTCTGCTAGCTTTTCTTTCTGCTACCAGAAAAAAAGCTTCTTCCAGGTGGATTCCGCCTGTAAAAAACAACGCAATCAATGGGAGGCAGAAAATGGGAGGCAAAAATCCACATCGAAAATCCACTGCTTCACTGGTTTGTAGCCACAATTACTCCGACATCCATCTGCTGTGCCGGAGGAAAAAAACATTTCCTAATTCCTGAAGTGTATTTTTTCCTCGCCAAAAACTTTGTGTGAATGGACTTTTTCCCCAAATTTGGGAGGAAAATGAGGATCCGAATGTGGACTTATAAGAGGGAGGTGGAGGAGTGGAATTGCAGCATCACCACGCTCCTGCAGCAGCAGAAGTGTAGAGATGCTGCGGGCCCCGACACTTGTTCCGGCGGCTAAAACCCTCCCTGGCATACGCCGTTCTATTACAGCGGATGCCAGGTCTGTAAGGATAAGTCAAAAACAAACTCAATCCACTTAAAAAGCGATGACCCTGTTCGAAGGATTTTTTTCTTCACGTTTTTCAAGCGGAAAGGGGAACAGAATCCCCGAACAGAAACCAAGCGCTGGTGTGAATGTATCCTGACTGTTATTGACATGCAGTGAATCTATAAAGAAACTACAAATTTTAATTATTCCAACAAGAAACATTTATTAACTATCCACTACGTAGATAATAAATATTAGATTGGCTAGGGCCCAAGCCCGCAGGCCAGGCTTATCAGAGGTCAATTAGGGGCATTATACGGTCTGGGGGCACTAAAGGAGAATTACACTTGTGGGAGTCACTAAAGGGCCATCCTACTTTGATGAGGGCCACTAAGGAGGCATTGTACTATGTCAGGGACAGTAAGGAGCCATTAAACTGTGTGGGAGTAACTAAAAGCCGTCATCAGTTTGTTGCAGAAAGCACATCATTACTGTGTGAAAACACAATGTATTAAAACAGCACCTGTTTGACAGAGACAACTTAACACTCTTGCATTCAACAAGGATTGCTGAAGTCAGTGATAACTCTCTGGATGCAACAAATTTGGCTTAGGTCTAATCCAGGGAGCATAGACTAAAGGAATTACCGCAATTCCCTCTTTAAGAGTTGGTTCACATCTCTGCTTGTATTCCGTTCGGGGGCTTCCACATGGGGACCCCCAAACGGAATACCAAATGCAATTGCAAGTAAAAGCACATGGATCCCTTTAGACTATAATGTGGTCCATGTGCTTGCCACTAGATCTCCGCAGGGAACATGCGGACAGGAAAGTACATCACAATCTACTTTCCTGTCCGCATGATTCGTGCGGGCAGCATGCGGCAAGCACACAGAACCCATTACAGTCTATGGGGTCCACGTGCTTTCCCTGCACATTGTTTGCAAATGCGTTTGGTATTCCGTTGGAGGGGTCCCCATGCGGACTCCCTGAGCAGATTACCAAATGCAGATGTAAAAGAGGGGTAACATCCTATGAAGGGATCTGGACTTTGCTAAAGGGAATCTCCAGGTTGCTTAGGCCTCAGAAGTGGCAAGAGCCAACATGTTAGGAGCAGATGAAACTAGAATGAGGTACTAAAACAGAAGACAGAAGTTACAATCAGGCAAAATGAGTCCAGGGCTGGCAGAAATCTTTCTCAGCCATATGCAAGCCAAAGTCGGATGGACTTCAGGTTATACAGCTCATAAGTAATAGGTCAGAGCAGATGGCAAAGAGGTAGCCATAGTCAGGTAAGCACCTGGGTCAGTAACCTAAGAAATGGTTTGGTTTAGGCAAAGAGCATTGAGGGCAGAGTCAGGTCCAAAAAGCCTCCCAAACTAATAATTGTGCCATCTATGTTAATTTACAGAAATATGTCTTAGTGACCACAAATTGATGATGCAAAATAGAAAATCATCTTTTGATGGATTTGCAAGTCAGCCTGCAAGTGTGTTGCGGGTGGCTTGATTTTCTAGAATTGCCTATAGACAGTTGCAATTACTCCAACTTTCCCCTGGACCTGGTGCCCAGTGTCCCCCTTTACATTTTCAGCCTCTGTCTGCCTCCTGGTTGTCTGTAGACAAATCTGGATATTTACGTCTGCCCAAATTCACTTACAGGCTGATTAACGTATCCATAAACAGATGATCATATCTTCACTGCTTCACTGGTTTGTAGCCACAAAGTTTCTGCTCCTTGTATTAGCCCTTACATTGCACGATTGTTGGTGTGGGTAGACATTTTGAACCTGACATTCTCTCTTTAAGAAGCCTGGGGCAACTTATATGCACTGACCCTTTAAGAGGTTAGGGAACAGCACACAAAACGCACAGAAGAAATAGCTCTATCGGACCCAGCAGCGCTCCCTCTAAGCCAGGGGTAGGGAACGTACGGCTCTCCAACTACAACTCCCAGCATGCATACTGGCTCTGCTGTTCTGGGAACTCCCATGGAAGTGAATGGAGCATGATGGGAGTTGTAGTTTCACAGCAGCTGGAGATCCAAAGGTTTCCTACCCCTGCTCTAAGCTGTGCTTTGTGGAAAGGAAACAGTTAAAGCTACTTACTAATTAGGATTGACAAGCTAATAAGGGCTGCACCCCCTTAAGAGTGTTTAACTCTTTCAGTTCCAACATGCGCAACTGTAAGAACAATGGGGAACAGGAGTAGATGACCAATTACCAGTAATGTACAGTAAGGGTGTATCATGAGTGTGACATGTAAATGTAGTCTGAATACCTCCTTTTACTTCGTTCTGCATTTGCTGTAGTAGAGTGCGAACAGAGTTAAAGAAGAGAAGTGCCCAAGAGATGGCACACATATATTTATAGCATCAGTAAATGCTATTGCACCAGCATCTTTACCTAAACTATCACAGTCATAACTATGACAGCTACAACTGCAGCTATGAATGCAAACGGCCTTGTAAAGTTTACTGAACAGTACTGAATAGAAGAGATCACTTGGACTGTGCTTTCTGCAAATGATTTTTTATTAAGGCCTCCAATGTGTGTAATAAAATTTTTCTTATCTGACTCCTTAATACACATTTCCATAATATGCTTATTTTCAGGCTTCCTGGCCAATTCTACCTTCAATTTTTCTTCACAGGCACCCCCATCAATCATGTTAATCCAGGCGTCTTATATTTAAGCTCCTCTAGATCACTCGTTTTATTTAGCTTGCGGTAAATTGCATAAACTACATGCTCAGCATCAGTTATTGATTTATTGATCATGCTAGTCTTTTAGAAGTAGTTTATGGGCAGCTATTATTATAGTCGATAAGGACTTAAAAAACTATAATTGTATTATGTGTAAGAAGCTGACAGTCAGCCGTGCGGAATTCATTAAACACTAGCAATCACAGTATTAAGAGTTTATGTCAGAGCATTCCGCTCATCCAGATTTATTCATCTTTGCTACTTACATGGTTGCTTACTTTTCAACAAACAATACAAAAATCAATAATATAAATGAATACAAAAAAAAAGTTTGTAACATATCTTGTTATAAGAAAATGCTTCTTTCACTACTTATCTGGTTCTTCCCCCCCCCCCCCACCCATAAGCCAACATTCACTGAAATCTCTAGTTAAAGCATACCATCAATTACAATGACAAAAAAAACACTTTTTGAAAACATTTTTTGTCTGGTAAGGTTATTTTAAATGTTTTTTTTTAGGTGCTGATCACGAATCTGTGATTAGTTTTTCTGTATCACCCACTGTTTTTTTTTTCTAATTAGCTTCAACCGTTATTTTGGATATCACATGCAATGAATGAAATTTCTAATAAAAAAATTGAAAATTTAACATACATTTTTTATTATTATTATTATTATTTTATTTTATTTTTTTATCACTTATTACTTATTACTCTGTTTGTATTTTCAAATTCTTTTGCCAGTAAAACTGCGTACATTGCTTTTCCTCTTGTACGATTTTTCTGGTTGGTCTCGATGTAGCGACCAGCAGTATTCTCCCATCATTGCAATGTTCCAGCGACCCTGATATCTTTTCTTCATCGCCGTGATATCCTGATGGAAGCGTTCACCTTGTTCTTCGCTAACTCCTCCAAGATTTTCAGGGAAAAATCTCACATGCAAATTCAAAAAGAGAAATTTGAGGCTCATCAGACATCCTAGATTTTGAAATTATTGCAGCATATTTTGAATGATTTTTTCATAGTCTGGATCTTTGTGATTTCCAAGAAACTTGGTTACCACATCTTTGACTGCTTTCCATGCCTCCTTTTCATCTTCTGTCATTGTCGCTTCAAAGCTGACATCAAACATCAGATTTCGGATATCAGGCTCAACGAAAACACCTTCTTTAAGTTTCGCTGAGAGGTGAAGAAATTTTTCACTCAAGTATGTGAAACATGGTCCAGTCTTAGGTAAGGCTTTCACAAATTGTTTCATAATGACTAATTTGATGTGAAGAGGAGGGAACAAAATTTTTTTCGGATCAACCAAGCTCCTCCGCAGAACAGATATCTTGTGCTCTTACGCTGCTTATTAGAGTTCTGTAATAAGATGTATTTGAACATTTCTTCTATTCACGTGTACTATTCATTTATGAAAAGTTGTTTATAATTGGAGGTACAGTTTAATCCATCTTCCTTGAGTAAGAACACCCTGCAGCTCACAGAGACGTCATATTACAGCTCTATGGGGATAGAATGAGAAGGTGTGAGATAGAGAGAGAACAGACACAGCAAAGTTTATTGCAGCTAAATAGGTTTCTATCTCACCCCAGGTGCTTCATTCACATTAATGAACGTGAGTAGAGATGAGCGAACACTAAAATGTTCGAGGTTCGAAATTCGATTCGAACAGCCGCTCACTGTTCGAGTGTTCGAATGGGTTTCGAACCCCATTATAGTCTATGGGGAACATAAACTCGTTAAGGGGGAAACCCAAATTCGTGTCTGGAGGGTCACCAAGTCCACTATGACACCCCAGGAAATGATACCAACACCCTGGAATGACACTGGGACAGCAGGGGAAGCATGTCTGGGGGCATAAAAGTCACTTTATTTCATGGAAATCCCTGTCAGTTTGCGATTTTCGCAAGCTAACTTTTCCCCATAGAAATGCATTGGTCAGTGCTGATTGGCCAGAGTACGGAACTCGACCAATCAGCGCTGGCTCTGCTGGAGGAGGCGGAGTCTAAGATCGCTCCACACCAGTCTCCATTCAGGTCCGACCTTAGACTCCGCCTCCTCCGGCAGAGCCAGCGCTGATTGGCCGAAGGCTGGCCAATGCATTCCTATGCGAATGCAGAGACTTAGCAGTGCTGAGTCAGTTTTGCTCAACTACACATCTGATGCACACTCGGCACTGCTACATCAGATGTAGCAATCTGATGTAGCAGAGCCGAGGGTGCACTAGAACCCCTGTGCAAACTCAGTTCACGCTAATAGAATGCATTGGCCAGCGCTGATTGGCCAGAGTACGGAATTCGGCCAATCAGCGCTGGCTCTGCTGGAGGAGGCGGAGTCTAAGGTCGGACCTGAATGGAGACTGGTGTGGAGCGATCTTAGACTCCGCCTCCTCCAGCAGAGCCAGCGCTGATTGGCCGAATTCCGTACTCTGGCCAATCAGCGCTGGCCAATGCATTCTATTAGCCCGATGAAGTAGAGCTGAATGTGTGTGCTAAGCACACACATTCAGCACTG
Source organism: Leptodactylus fuscus (assembly GCF_031893055.1). NCBI lineage: Eukaryota > Metazoa > Chordata > Amphibia > Anura > Leptodactylidae > Leptodactylus > Leptodactylus fuscus. The sequence continues at coordinate 72,503,091 of NC_134268.1, read as the reverse complement.
CTTCATCACGCCAATACAATGCATTAGCCAGCGCTGATTGGCCGAATTCCGTACTCTGGCCAATCAGCACTGGCTAATGCATTGTATTGGCGTGATGAAGCAGTGCTGAATGTGTGTGCTAAGCACACACATTCAGCACTGCTTCATCACGCCAATACAATGCATTAGCCAGTGCTGATTGGCCAGAGTACGGAATTCGGCCAATCAGCGCTGGCTCTGCTGGAGGAGGCGGAGTCTAAGGTCGGACCTGAATGGAGACTGGTGTGGAGCGATCTTAGACTCCGCCTCCTCCAGCAGAGCCAGCGCTGATTGGCCGAATTCCGTACTCTGGCCAATCAGCGCTGGCCAATGCATTCTATTAGCCCGATGAAGTAGAGCTGAATGTGTGTGCTAAGCACACACATTCAGCACTGCTTCATCACGCCAATAGAATGCATTAGCCAGTGCTGATTGGCCAGAGTACGGAATTCGGCCAATCAGCGCTGGCCAATGCATTCTATTAGCCCGATGAAGTAGAGCTGAATGTGTGTGCTAAGCACACACATTCAGCACTGCTTCATCACGCCAATACAATGCATTAGCCAGTGCTGATTGGCCAGAGTACGGAATTCGGCCAATCAGTGCTGGCTCTGCTGGAGGAGGCGGAGTCTAAGATCGCTCCACACCAGTCTCCATTCAGGTCCGACCTTAGACTCCGCCTCCTCCAGCAGAGCCAGCGCTGATTGGCCGAATTCCGTACTCTGGCCAATCAGCACTGGCTAATGCATTGTATTGGCGTGATGAAGCAGTGCTGAATGTGTGTGCTTAGCACACACATTCAGCTCTACTTCATCGGGCTAATAGAATGCATTGGCCAGTGCTGATTGGCCAGAGTACGGAATTCGGCCAATCAGCGCTGGCTCTGCTGGAGGAGGCGGAGTCTAAGATCGCTCCACACCAGTCTCCATTCAGGTCCGACCTTAGACTCCGCCTCCTCCAGCAGAGCCAGCGCTGATTGGCCAGAGTACGGAATTCGGCCAATCAGCACTGGCTAATGCATTGTATTGGCGTGATGAAGCAGTGCTGAATGTGTGTGCTTAGCACACACATTCAGCTCTACTTCATCGGGCTAATAGAATGCATTGGCCAGCGCTGATTGGCCGAATTCCGTACTCTGGCCAATCAGCACTGGCTAATGCATTCTATTGGCGTGATGAAGCAGTGCTGAATGTGTGTGCTTAGCACACACATTCAGCTCTACTTCATCGGGCTAATAGAATGCATTGGCCAATCAGCGCTGGCCAATGCATTCTATTAGCGTGAACTGAGTTTGCACAGGGGTTCTAGTGCACCCTCGGCTCTGCTACATCAGATTGCTACATCTGATGTAGCAGTGCCGAGTGTGCATCAGATGTGTAGTTGAGCAAAACTGACTCAGCACTGCTAAGTCTCTGCATTCGCATAGGAATGCATTGGCCAGCCTTCGGCCAATCAGCGCTGGCTCTGCCGGAGGAGGCGGAGTCTAAGGTCGGACCTGAATGGAGACTGGTGTGGAGCGATCTTAGACTCCGCCTCCTCCAGCAGAGCCAGCGCTGATTGGTCGAGTTCCGTACTCTGGCCAATCAGCGCTGGCCAATGCATTCTATTAGCCCGATGAAGTAGAGCTGAATGTGTGTGCTTAGCACACACATTCAGCTCTACTTCATCAGGCTAATAGAATACATTGGCCAATCAGCGCTGGCCAATGCATTCTATTAGCTTGATGAAGCAGAGTGTGCACAAGGGTTCAAGCGCACCCTCGGCTCTGATGTAGCAGAGCTGAGGGTGCACAAGGGTTCAAGTGCACCCTCGGCTCTCCTACATCAGAGCCGAGGGTGCGCTTGAACCCTTGTGCAGCCTCGGCTCTGCTACATCAGAGCCGAGGGTGCGCTTGAACCCTTGTGCACACTCTGCTTCATCAAGCTAATAGAATGCATTGGCCAGCACTGATTGGCCAGAGTACGGAATTCGGCCAATCAGCGCTGGCCAATGCATCCCTATGGGAAAAAGTTTATCTCACAAAAATCACAATTACACACCCGATAGAGCCCCAAAAAGTTATTTTTAATAACATTCCCCCCTAAATAAAGGTTATCCCTAGCTATCCCTGCCTGTACAGCTATCCCTGTCTCATAGTCACAAAGTTCACATTCTCATATGACCCGGATTTGAAATCCACTATTCGTCTAAAATGGAGGTCACCTGATTTCGGCAGCCAATGACTTTTTCCAATTTTTTTCAGTGCCCCCGGTGTCGTAGTTCCTGTCCCACCTCCCCTGCGCTGTTATTGGTGCAAAAAAGGCGCCAGGGAAGGTGGGAGGGGAATCGAATTTTGGCGCACTTTACCACGCGGTGTTCGATTTGATTCAAACATGGCGAACACCCTGATATCCGATCGAACATGTGTTCGATAGAACACTGTTCGCTCATCTCTAAACGTGAGTACTCTATAATGTCTTGTATGACCCTGCTGCAGATTCTCCTCCACCTTGTGTGCAGTGTCTGGCAGACATTATGAGCAAATCCATCAGATAAGGGTGAACTGGGAATTACATATAGAGTCTTCAGAAAGAAACCTGCTAAAACTATCAGATAGATAGATATCCAGTCATATAATAAGCAGATGTAGTATTACACCTCATGTAAAATTTACTATTGATGGATGCAAAGTTTGTTGAAATGTTAGATAAATGAAGTTTCTGGTATATTTTTTCTTATGGTGTTATTGCTACTTGTCTTATTTTAGGTTAATAATAACAATATTAATTAATTATTATAATACTAATAGAGCTCTCTTTAAGTAACCCTGAATACAGTATATGGTGGAATATCTTCTCTTATTACAGACTCCACTATCACGAGATGTTTAGCAGGGATTCATCAACCAGTTGAGGCTTTGGATACCATACTGATTGGCCATGAAGTTATATATTGTATTTAAATTAAAAACTCACTGGGGTGCAGGCACTTCCCAAACCGAGGACAGAGGTAGGTGATTATGATTATCCCTTTCTTCCTTTTATTTTACTCCACTGCTCTGCAGTTGCCCCCAAACAGTATTACATGCTCTGCAGTGGCCCACACACAGTATTACGTACTCTGCAGTGGCCCCCAAACAGTATTACGTGCTCCACAGTAGCTCCCAAACAGCATTACGTGCTCTGCAGTGGCCCCCTCACAGTATTACATTCTCTGTATTGACCCACACACAATATTACGTGTTTCGCAGTGGCCTCCACACATTATTAAGTGGTTCGCAGTGTCCCCAAAACAGTATTAAGTGCTCTGCAATGGCCCCCACACAGTATTATATCCACGCAAACACGGGCAGAACATACCATTTCTTTGCAGATTTTATCCTTGTCAGGATTCGAACCCAGGGTCCAGCTCTACAAGGCTAACCACTGGGTTAGCCCTGCAGCTGCCGGGTCAGTAATATTTGTAGTATCTCAGCAATAAGACAGAAAGAAGATGTTCCCTCTGTCACTCCAAAAACAGAATAAAAAGTTATAAAAAAAATTTTTGTGCACCCCAAAATAGTACCAATGAAAACAGCAACTCATTCCAAATATTCCTCACACTGTTCCTTCAGAGGGAAAAGCAGTAAGAATCAATACCAGTGTGTGAGTGGTGCCATATCAACTGAACTGAAAACATACAAGATACTGGAACACAATGCAAAAATAGCAACAGGATTTGTCCTACAACATTGCTTCTTCTGTTTTCTTTATTAAAAAGCTGGGTTTGAAGGGTAAGTTATGTGTATATAGGACATCTATAGGAAAGAAAATCTCCCTTTTTTTTTTTTGCCTAACATATCGCCTAGATGCATCCCAAATCTATGTCATACCGAGCATTTGCAAACCTAACTGGCTCTTATTGGAACTATAAATTACAGCACACTTTATACATTTCTTTGCAGAATTTTTTTGCATTGAAATATTTAATCGACTCCAGTAAAAAAGAGTTTAGAAATCCTCTAATTTCTGAGTCATTTCAAAGTAATTACAATTTTCAATTATTCTGAAGACTATACAATGCACAAACCATTCTTTACACCTTTCTAACAGCACTTACTATAGTATACAGCTATCTGAAGTAGCAGCTATTTATATTTTGTATAATTACTTCACAAGAGTTTCAAGGGAACAATATAATCCTTATAAATCTCCAAAGGTTTAGTACTTATAGAGAAAATCCCGCAAACCATGACTAATTTTTAAGGTAACATATGCCACTTTTGGCTTCATTTCCATGCATGCACTCAAATTCAATTATGTTTTAAAATAAGTTGTAAAAGAGATTACCCTGAAATACACATTTTACTTTATAGCCTGGATGCTGCTGCCAGCTTTCTTAAAGTCTGCTTTAACTTCAAGATAATTCTGAATGATAAAAAAGGAAATAAGACTAATTAAAGCTATCCCTTCAGATGTGCTACATTGTATGTGTTTTGTAAATTTGAGAAAGAAACAATAATAAACAGTAATATCTTCTATTTCAAGATCATTTCATTCTTCAGTTTATAGACATTTCTATCAAACCTCATAGCTAATTAACCCAATTTTCACCATTTTGGGATCTAGCATACTAACATCTGCCTTTAGGCTGTGGCGCAAAATGCCGCATTTTATATTACCTGGCTAATCCCATCTGAATATCGCAGAAAAAAATCAGCAGCATAAATACTGCGATTTCAAACATTCTCACAGTTTTGTAAAGTGCAGCATGTTAATTATATTGACGCAAACGATGGAGTTTTCCATATAGGTGTAAGGGAATTGCTAGCAGAGCAATTCCCCAGTACCTGCTGGTGAACCCTGGGGGAAGCGGCATGACAAGACCATGAGCCCTAAGATGAACCCACCACTGCCCCTACCTGCTTGCCTCACTGCCCTAGGTGGCAGAGACAGCTGGTCGACAAACCCTTCCTAGATATGTGGCAACACAGAATGCAGACAAGACAAACAACAACAAAGGGAGGTCAGCTAGCCAAGGGTCCAGTAACAGTCAAGCAACGCAATACAAAATCGAAATCCAAGAGAATAGTCACAAGGGAAGCCAAGGGTCAAAGATCAGAAATACAATAGTAGCAGAAAGAGGAGCTTAGCAGGGACAAAGTCTAAGGACAGAGTCACAATAGCCAGCAAGACTATGAGTGCCGATGGCCTGTATATAGGAAGCCCAAGACCTGCCCTAGGCTTGATTGGTAGACAGGCTGTCAATCGCACAGGCAAAGCTAAGATTACTTATTTGATGAACAGAGGGAAACAAGGTGCAAGGAGATGGGGGTGGTGGAAATTCATTTACAGAGATAGAGCAGTGTTCACACAGTGCAATGGAAAACACTAAGGAAAGAATCAAACTGAACACGCCTCCTGCGCCACAGTGTGCGAGCAAATGGTGGCGCAAAGACCCAAACAGGCAGAGATGTTACAATAGGTATAATAGGGGCAGAAGGTCTGCAGAGTAAAATGCTGTAGAAAAAAAAATGACGCGTTTCCACTGCGGTCTTTTCTGCGGTGCTTTCAGCTGCGGCTTGCTACATGGGGCCTTAGGCTTAAATACATTTCTAAAGTTTTAATAGACTGTATGATCATTGCAAATATGTAATCAAGAACAATAAAAATATATAAAAGATATTTGAAAGTCCTCTAGTGTTTTGACCTTGAAATGGATGAGTGCAAAGAACATTTATTTTTCAGTCTACAACACATGGCATCCTGAAACAAACAGGTTTTCAGAAATCGTGACCAGAAAACTTCCTAATCCTTGCTTGTCTCTAAATCTCCACTTTGCTTGAATATCAGCTGCAGGGATCTAAAAGCCTGATATGTCTACTTTAGGAAATATTTATATTGATTAAATAATTTTGCTGCACCTTTTCTTAGAACCCTGCATGGTGAAGTTCCTCTATTACTTCTGGAAATATATCAATACATTGACAATTACAATTTACTAGTGTCTTTATCAAGACTGAGAAGTGATATGCCCCACTGATCAAGGGAATTGTACTAATCAATTGTCTATCTATGGCCTGGTTCACATCTGCACGTGGGTTTCTGTTCGGGGAGTCTGCTTGGGGACCCCCAAATGGAAACCTAATCCACATAAAAAAGCAGTTACCTGGGAAATCCATGGACTTCATAGACTATAATGGGGTCCGGGTGATTTCTGCTTTAATTCTGTATGAAAAATGCAGCGAGAAAAGTGCTGCTTGCAGGATATTTTTGATGCATTTTTCATGCAGAGAGGGAAACAGAATGGCCCAAACTACATATGTGAACTGGGCCTATTTATGCATAAGAGTAAGTAAGGTAAGTAGTAAGTAAGTGGGAAAACAGCATTAAGGAAAAGACTTAAGAATTGAGTTTTTATGGGGATTAAAAGTTTTAAAATACAGGCAAGTCAGGAGAGCTGTTCGGTTCTCTGTAACACCTTCCCATGCTTAACTGCCTTGTTATGTCTTTCTGAGCATACAGTTACTTAACACTTAGCTCTGCAATAGTATCTGCGGTGCATGCTACTTTGCTACTAGGTAACAATATGGGAACTATTGCAGTATACAGGAGGTAAAACAATCCCATGCTCAAGTCCCCCTGTGACACAGTGAAAAAAAAGTGTATAAAAATTCTGATAAATATTCAAAAAATCCTTTCCCGAACTCTCAGAATTGTATTTATCCAAACTTTGAAAATAAGAAAACCACAATGAGTTAGAATAATAATCATGTCAGGCCGAGGCATCCCTATCCCATCCCACTCTGCCCAAATATGCACAATGTGGTGAGCGAGGTACCAGAAAATGGCTCCTTCTGGAAATACAACTTCGTTGATGGGAAAATAAAAACGTATTCATCCTGGAATGCGGAGATGAATAAACACTTAGAAAGTCACCAAACCTTACCAAACTAAGTTGCGTCCTTGAAGAGTTAAAGGGGTTATAATATGATAGACATGTCAGTTAATGGAAGCTTCAGCTCTGAGATATCCACTTATCTCTAAAACTGACCCCCTAAACCAACAGCCAACTCCTGTTGTCAGCGGTAATGAAGTATATGGAAATAACCCATCTCACGCAGTAGAAAAATGCGTAGGTATAGGCATTTTTCCGTAAATTCCATTTACTTCTATGGGAGTTACAGAAGCAGCATAACCCAATGAGCTTGTCGGTTTCCTTAAACCCAGGTTTGGAGGGGAGGCAGTTTTAAAGATAGATATAGGTCCTATGTTTGGGCCAAGCACCTATCAGATATTTGTGGCATATTGTCTAGTGAGGTGCTATCCCTTTAACTTTTTTGGCATCCAACTACAAGAACACTAGTAGTGAATATCTTATTGTTGCCACATCCAGTATACAGCCATGAGGCCACACAACTCAACAATGTATGCAAACAGAGAACATACTTAGTCTGTTGATGTTATTAGTATGTAACTGGCTCTGCAGTTTCAAATCTTCTATCTCGAAATATCCCACCATATCTCTGTCACACAGCAAACAAATGGCAAGTAATTTTCTACTCTATTAATTTTTCTGCATGTTTGCTACTTTACAAGATATTCTTGTACCTCTTGCATAACATTCCATAAAATTATTGAAGCAATGTAAAAGTTGCAAAGCAACACAGTTTGTAGAAATAATGTTGAATTTTGATGCTTTATACTGCATTTTATACACTGCAATACTGGAGTAATTTTGTACTCAGAAACACCAGAAAATCAGAATCAGAAACTGTTTTCTGTGCTTTCGTAGATGCTAAGACTTGTATTCTTCTCTGGTACAAAGAGACTTTTAATAATAGCATTGAGGTATGATATACAGTGCATAGTGAGAAGAATGTTAATAGGCTATCCCTGTCAAGAGCAGAAAGTATGTGCCAACGTGGCTGTATTTAGGAGCCATCTAATGATAGCTGTCAGAGAAGTATAGGGACAAATTTGAGATGTATAACCAACTTTTACCCCAAAAGCAATCCAATCCTGTGTTGTTCTGCCTGTCCAGAGCACATGATGTAAATGAAGTCTGTGAATTCTTCTAACCAGTTCTTATTGCAAATTCCCCAGTCCCAGTATACTGATGCCACTGGTAGTTGTTCCCTGGTTATACTTTTGAAGAAGCCAAGAAAAATTGGGAAGAAAATAACCCAAAGTACTTACTACTTTTTTTTTTTAGGCGCTGCCCCCCTGAGGGGCTTGGCTGCCTTGATGCAGTGCTCCAAGCTGGGAGCAAACTTTTCTTTCCTTTTTCACTCTTTTTCTCTGTAACTTCAAGAATCCAGTAACCAAGCAATCTAGCACTATGAATTTAGCAACTATAAATCGAATGGAAGACCCTGTGGAGTTTTTTGTTCCTTTTGTTTCCATTGTAAAGCATGGACTCAAGACCTGGTTCAGCTGGTTTCCACATGTGCCTGTTACCATCCCCCCAGCTAGGACAGCATGGCTCAACATGCGGCATGGAAGAGAAACCTACATGGAAATGCGGACTTCTTCCTTCAAGGAGATGATTTCTGGCGTCAATTGCTGTTGTGTGAAGATGCTACAGCTGACTGGTATTTCTTTCTATTACTGTGGACACGTGGGACACTGTTACAACCTGGGAACCATCACCCACCTACCCCAGGAGTTATGGAAACTTGGCAAGAGAGCAGCACCATGTATACCTGGATGGTCTCTGACTTCCTTGGGGCAGTAGAACACTGTGGTGAGGAGGAGGAGGAGGGCTTGTGATGAAGGACATTTGGGGCATTTTTTGTGGTTAAAAGGACAATAGTGCTGATACAAGATACCGAACTATCAGCTGTGAGCAGGAGATCTCACCACCTACCAAAGGAACTGCCACATGTTATCATGATAGCTGCTTATGTCCCCCACCTCTGCAAAATTTCTGCTTGTTATATCCACATGCTGTGACCCCCCTCCTCGTGTCCTACAACCAAGTCGGCTGTGTTATTATTATTATAATTATTATTATTAACATCACTCCGCACAGAGAACTAAATGATCCTGCAGTGTGTCTGTGTTTCTTTCTTTTTTAGTTGCTATGATTCCTAGGATTTCTCTATCTGCCATGAGCTTCTATGTGTTTCTCTCTTGTTATATACTACTGTACCATCTATGAAACTGTATCACTGAAATTTCCCCATTGTGGGACTATTAAAGGAATATCTTATCTTATCTTAAGATGATTAGTTAGTAGGGTTGAGCCGATCTTGAGATTTCAAGATCGATTTTAAAATACGATTTCCGATCATTTTCCAGCCGATCTCGATCCTGATCGCGATCGTGAAATTTGCTTGATTGCCGATCGGAATCCGATCCTTTCCGAACCCGATCCTCAACCCTAGTCAATGCTTCTCTTTGGCAAAAGTCACTTTTAGGGTTGAGCCTATCTTGAGATAACCTCCGATCTCGATCCCGCTGGAAAAGATCGGGTCGGAATTCCGATCTCGATCGTGAAATTTACTCGATCGCCGATCGAAATCCGATCTTTTCCGATCCCGATCGCTCAACCCTACTAGTTAGGATAACTTATTTTTACTTCATAAGGTACACAATATTGTAGCAATGTTTCTCTCAGTTCAGTTGCTATTCCTTTAAGGTTACTGTGCCGACCTGAGAAGCTTCTGCAGTGTCAGAAGTTCTCTGAGCAGCTCAGGAGGAATATACAGTATAAACCCTGTTCCTCCTGAGCCAAGTGCCTGCTATTTTAGATACACTTAGGCTCTGAACCCTGATCATGTATGTTAGATTGCTTTATTCAGACCCTAGGCTTGTTTCTGCTTATCCATTTGTCTCCTGATTCTGCTTCTGATGGGACCTCTCAGAATTTAATCTTGGCTTTATACTGGATATTCATTTTTTTTTCCTGATTCTGTCTCTAATGTGATCTCTTGGTACTGACCATTAGTCTGGAAATTTATGCTCCTGGTTTTGATCTGCCCTGTAAGTTAATGGTGGGTTCTGGGCTTCAGTTATATTAGTGGAACATTCATTTCTTGTACAATTGGTTGGAATAACTTGAACCCCAAATTCAGAAAAGTCCATCTGGCCTTGCAGCTGGAGCTGATTAAGGCATTTAGATATCTGGGCCCATATCGCAGCAGTGTATATGATTTAAATTTCTAGTCCTAGTCCCCTCTGTTATCAGCCAAATCTTGCTATTTTCTGATATTTGCTCCAGGAAAGCCATCACAACAGTAGCTACAGGCTTTTTTATTCAGTTCCATACCATCTGCATCATGTAAACAAAATGCGAAACATGCCACACATGAAACTACTGACCATAACACATAACAGTCTGCTGTGGTTGTGGGCCAAAATTTTGCTAGTGCTTTTTTAACATTTCTTTTTTACTTATTTAATAGCAAAGAACCCATGATGCTACAAACAATTGTGGACATGCACAATATTATACATACAAATCCACAATGAATACAATTATCATTGTCATATAGATTGATGTGAAGTCAGCTTTATCCTCGACAGTGGCTCTTTCCAAGTCAGAATGAAAGCATATGCATATCTCCCATGACAGCTGTAAAATAGTGTTTTCCATACTCATAACCAGGGCTGTTTAATAGATTAGGGGTCCCTATTCAAAGTTATTGTAAGTTTATGTGTAAGTTTTATTGTCCAGTTGCTGCCAATCTCTGCATGCAGGTATGCATTAAGCAGAAATGTAAATGATTATACATGCAGTCGTATAAGATATTGAATCTTCTCACAAAAGGGCATAAATTTGTTCCCCCGTCCTATAAATGGGTTCTCAGAGGCTACTTTTCAGTAGTGTACCTCCTGATGAGAGATCATCAACTGCTAGACATGCCTCTATGATGCATTGCAAGATATTTGTTGTCAATGAGTATAGCTGGCATACAGAAATACAGAGAAACTCATCATCACAAAGTCTTGGGTATTCCTCCCCAGTTGTCCTTCATGCACTCACACTGGTGTGATACTACTGTTCTCAAAAAAATCAATCAAATATCAAAGAGATTTTACCATATTACGCATAGATGGCATATCAATAGCTTTCCTCTAAAAAGAAAAAGCACTTGTGCAATATCTAAGAACAAAACAGGTACCCATACATTTGTGGTGAATTGTAAAACACAACATGGTAAGAAAATCATGTGATGCCTAATTACAATACGTTTAATTTGAATATTATGGCTTGTCCCACCAGAGGGCAGCATTGCATAAGTTTATTTTGGTCTTGGACTACCAGTTGCCTATATATGTCTAGAAGATTCCTTTCCACGTGCATTTCTCTACATGACGACATTGAAGGCATATTGGACACAATTTTCCCAATAATTTTTCATAAATGTTTCTAATTAGAAATTCATCACTACTAGTCTATGCCCTCTCCAAAGCCATTAAAGACGCTTGAATGGTTTACATATAGGTCACAATTAAGTATCACGTTATAAAGGCCCTTTCTCACAATGTTTCTGTCTGTGTGCTGTGAAAAAAAAACCAGACAGTACATGGTCCCATTATAATGAATGGGGCTATTGGTATGTCTGTTGTTTTTCACAGACCAAGAGACAGTGAGAAAGAAAAAATCCTGGCATGCTTTATTTTTTCTTTTCTATTCGTCTCAGCCATTGAAGTCTATGGAATAAATGGCCAGCACACAAAAGTCATCCGTGTTCTGTTTGTTTTTCAGATACATTGCTAGGTGAAAAATAGACAGTATCCGGATGTTAAAAAAAGAAATGGATGACAGGTACGTGCATCGAAGAATGATATAACACAGAAATACACTAGGATGTGCTATGTTTGATTTATTTTTATAGTCTGCAAAGTAGATAGTGTGAAAGCAGTCTAAGGGTTGGTTCACATCTGCATTTGTAATCCGTCCATGGTAGTTCGTATGGGGACCCTCCCAAACGGAATACCAAACGCAATTGCAGGCACTGTGCAGTAAAAAGCACACGGACTACATAAACTATAATGGGGTCCGTGTGCTTACCGCCAGATCTCCACACAGAACATATGGACAGGAAAGTAGTTCAAAATCTACTTTCCCATCCACATGATTTGTGTGGGCAGAGCGCAGCAAGTACACGGACTCCATTATAGTCTATGGGGTCCATGTGCTTTTACTACACAGCACTTGCAATTGCGTTCGGTATTCCGTTCGGGGTGTTCCTATGCGGACTCTCCTGGATGGAATACCAACACAGATGTGAATGAGGGGTAACTCCGAGTCAATTAAACTTCATGTATAGAGTCACCAGGTCTTGATGGCCTTTTCTCCCTGCCCACTGCACTGCTATTCCTGGTCATGAATGCTATGCTCCCATTTCTAACTGTTATCATAGAGTCTCTAGAGCAAATATCAGAAATTGCAGAAGCTGGCTGACAAGTAGTAGAACTAGACATAAATCTAGTACTGAAATATAGATCCCAAAACACACAGCCAGCCAAGAAGCCAGAATACTTGTGCTGAATTTGGGGCCCAAGCTATCTCCACAGAGGTACAAGAAATAAACACTCCACAAACTGAAGTTTTTTTTCTTTTCTTTTTTTTTTTTTTTTGGTAGAGTTGGAAGGGACCTCAAGGGCCATCGGGTCCAACCCCCTTCGAGTGCAGGTTTTCCTAAATCATCCCAGCATATGTTTATCCAGATTCCGCTTGAAGATTTCCATTGATGGAGCGCCCACCACCTCCCGTGGCAGCCTATTCCACTCTCTCACTACCCTCACTGTCAGAAAGTTTTTCCTAATGTCTAATCTGTATCTCTTTCCCTTTAGTTTCATCCCATTGCTTCTTGTAGTTCCTTGTGCTAATGAGAATAGGGGAGATCCCTCTGCACTGTGACTACCTTTCAGATAGACTGCTATTAAATCTCCCCTCAGCCTTCTCTTCTGCAAACTAAACAATCCCAGTTCTTTTAGCCGCTCCTCATAGGACATGGTTTGCAGACCTTCCACCATTTTGGTTGCTCTTCTCTGGACTTGCTCCAATATATCGATGTCTTTCTTGAATTGAGGCGCCCAGAACTGTACACAGTATTCCAGGTGTGGTCTGACCAGGGAAGAGTACAGCGGAATAATGACCTCTCTTGATCTAGATTCAATGCTTGTCTTAATACATCCCAGAATTTTATTAGGCTTTTTTGCAGCAGCACCGCACTGTTGGCTCATGTTGAATTTGTGATCTACTATTATGCCCAAGTCCTTTTCCCCTATGCTATCACTTAGTTCTATTCCTCCCATACTATATATGTTTTTTACATTTCTGTTACCCAGATGTAGAACTTTGCATTTGTCCCTGTTAAATACCATTTTGTTCGCCTCAGCCCATTGTTCCAGTGTGTCTGTCCTTTTGAATACACTCTCTCTCCTCTCTAGTGTTGGCTATTCCTCCTATCTTCGTATCATCTGCAAATTTTATGAGTTCCCCAATAATTCCATCGTCCAGATCATTTATAAAGCTATTAAAAAGTACTGGGCCCAGAACAGAGCCCTGCGGCACCCCGCTTTTGACTTTCTTCCAGTTCGATGTGTAGCCATTTAGTATTACTCGTTGTGCCCGATCATTAAGCCAGTTGTGAATCCACCTAACTGATTTTTTGTCAAAGCCATACTTAATCATTTTTTCAATAAGAAGGTTATGTGATACTTTATAAAATGCCTTACTGAAGTCAAGATATACTATGTCCACGGCATTCCCTTGGTCCAACCATTCAGTGATTTTGTTGTAGAAGGAAATCAGGTTAGTCTGACAAGATTTATTGGTCATAAAGCCGTGCTGGCTCTGGTTAATTAATGCCTTCCCATCCAGGTACCGAAGTAAATGTTCCTTGACAATTTGCTCAAAGATTTTTCCTGCTATCGAGGTCAGACTTACCGGCCTGTAATTTCCTGGATCGTCCCTTTTCCCCTTTTTGTAGATGGGGACAACATTTGCCCTTTTCCAATCTAAAGGGACCACTCCTGTTTCCCATGACTTACCGAAGATTATAGCAAGGGGTTCTGTTATTTCCTCTGCTATCTCTTTCAGGACTCTAGGGTGTAAATCATCTGGTCCTGTGGACTTGGTTTCCTGTAATTTGGCTAAGTGCTCTCTTACCAGACCTTCGCTTATAGTCAGCTTGGAGTCCTCCTTCCCCTCATCTCCATCACCATTAAACTAGAACCCACGATACCTTACAGGGCAAATTGAATGTCCAAGCCAAAAGTCAGTCCAAAAGGCAATGTCAGAGCCACAATCAGGAGACAAGTGGATTTCCAGTAGTAAGCCAAAGGTCAATATAGAGCAATTCAGCAAGATATGGAAGCCACACTAGGTACGATCAGATAGCAGGCACTTAGCTGAGGAGGAAGAGGGTTTAAATATCCATCCTCAGCTGCTAATTAGATAAGCATAAGAGAGGCCTAAAGAGTGTAGAAGCTTCATAGGTTTGAATGGTATTTCTGAAATTTCTGACACTGGCAATGTCCTCAATTTTGCATCCCTGAGCAAAAGTTTTCCATTTTATTAGTCCCTGTGAATGTGTGTTTCTGCTACTGTGTTTCCTTATTACCCTAATTTGACTTTGTCCTGTTTATCTGACCCCCATGGACTGGCATGTTTGAAAGTGGACTTTCAATGAGAACAAAGCATTTATAATCCCTATAGAATGTAAGCTAATGTTCTGATAACACCTCCTTCATTGACTTATTATAAAAGGTGTAGAAGGAGGGATGATCTGTTAAGAAGGTGTTACCAGAACATTAGCATACATTCTATAGTGATTATAAATGCTATGTTCTCATTGAAAGTCCATCAACACACAGCAGTGCTCAGGCTGCAGCAATAACACTTCTGGTGCTCCATGCAGGATAATTAGCATATCAAGAAAATAGGTTAATTAAAAAATGTCTGCAAGGATCAATGAATGAAAAGTATGATTAGAATAGCTGTGCTATGCATGCCAATACAGTTGAAGCCTATGATGCAGCAGGGAGCTGTAAAGTCCTTGCTCTGTCAAAGAAACCTTGGCAGTTATGTGCAGGACGTCCTGGCACAGGTGATGATGCCACTGATGTCCATGACTTCAAGACTTCAGGCAGTCATTGACAACAAGGGCTTTCAACCAAGTATTAGAAATTAACATTTATTTACAATTATTTAATTTGTCCAATTACGTTTGAGCCCCTGAAATCAAGGGATTGTGTTTATCTATCGGCTTTAGTTCCTCACATTTCTATGCAATCATTTTGCATAACCCAGTGAATTAAAGCTGAAAGTCTGAACTTCAACTGCATCTGAATTGTTTTGTTCAAAATTCATTGTGGTAGTGTACAGAAACAAAATTAGAAAAGTGTTGTCTCTGTCCAAATATTTATGGACCTAACTGTGTATAGTATGGCACCAGTAAAGCTAGGTTTAAACCAGCATTTCAACTCCATTCGGAGATTCTGTTCCCCATTCCGCTTAAAAAATGCAGAGAGAAAAGTGCTGCAAGTAGCACTTTTCTCTCCACATTTTTCGCCCTTTTTAGGTGGAAACCTGGCAGGTCCCATTATAGTCTATGGGGTCCGCATGTTACTGCTTTTGTAAGCAGATTAGGTTTCCGCAGGTGTGAACCTAGTGTAAGAAGGAATTTTACTATGTGGGGGCCATTTTAATTTGGAATGTTTAAGAGGTGGTCCTGTGGGGGCCCACTTATGAAACTTTTGCAATGGGTCCACCAATGTGTTAAAACTGCCCTGGCTGGAATTTGCAACCATACCTTTCAGAACCCCAAGTATCGCTAGCTATGGCTAAAAACCAAAATGAATGCTTGCTTTCTTTCACCAGGCATACACTAGGTGTCTAAAACAATATTGTATGCGCCTTGAGTCCCCATGAGAAAGAAGCATTACAAATGTTTATCATTGTAAAGTATACTATAAAGTAAATGGATAACCCCTTTAATAGAGGCTTGTTCGATGTTGGCTTAAAAGGCATATGTTCTATTATGCTCAGTACATTATCTGCTTATAGATTATAAACACATTTATTTTCTAATATCTGGGTTTTTAATGGAATGGATTTTTTGGAATTGTTCCCCTTCTGGGGTGAATGGAGTGGAAGGACCAATTTACTATGTCTAATAGAGATACTATTTTCCTTAACCATAACATATGTAGTCTACCTATATGTGGTTATATACTCATTTTAGATGAAAGTTCTTATCTTCTTCTGGGCAAGGAATGATACTGTACACTGCCTGAAGGAAAATCAATTTAACATTTACCGTCAGCACTCTGAAAATTTAATCTTGCACATGAAACAGTTCCTCGCTCGGCTGTTTGAAAAGCATGCAGCGTCTAGTATACTTTTCTGGTAAGCAATGCTACTGAAAACCTCTAAATATGATATTGCATTGGAAAAATGGAGTCATGTTAAATATATGTTAATAAATATCCATATATACATATTGACTAAACCTATATCCTGCACCCACATTAATAACTTGCCATTTACTTAGCAAGTGTGTGTAAACTCAGATCACAAAGCTTGCCTCTGACCTCTGAACTACCTTGGTAAATATCATGTCAAGTGACAAATTCGAATCATTATCCCACTCATTTCTAACCTGTTTGGTTGTCACTCTGCAAATATCTCATGTGGGTAGCCTAAAGAAAAATAAACCATAGGCACAGGCAAAGAGGAAACCGATAATCAGGACAAGGTTGGCACGATGGTTGGCAGAAATAGACCTACAGAACTGTATGACTGCTTACATGATTTTCAGTGGCTGTTAAAAACATGCTTGAGGCTTTCTGCAGGACAGTCATGGCTTCTGCTGTGTTTTTCCCCTGTAGTGCAGTGTTGGTCATTTACAGTTCAGACGAAGCCTATCTGTAAAGTAAGTATAGAGCAGGCTGGAGGCAGTGACCTCCCTTGTCTACTGTGGCATGAGAAGTGCTTAGAATTCTTCAGCTAACTGATCCGACACATTGATGGATTCAGTAGACTTGGGGGTATTGTAAGGCTAGGAAAACTGGCATTTTTTATTTTAATGATTATTAAAAGGTAGTGTAGTGTTTATTGGTTTACTTGTTGTAATGTAACAGGTTGAAAATCCATGATTTTTTTTTCAGATCATTGCAATGTATTGTAGGATATTTGTACATTGAAAATTGTCCTACATAATTTTCAACAGCACCCAAACAAATCGGTCACCTCCATTGACAAGGCTTTTTTATTTGTCTTTTAAGGCATAACAAGGTGCTCTTCCTACTCCGGGTTTAGAAGGAAATTTTAATCACAGGGCACCTGGTGAGGCTGCATTGGGCTCTTCTCATTGTCTCCTATTAGCTAGAGAACCCATAGGGAATGATGAGGTAATGAGACTGTGATGAAATTGCATCTAAAGCAATCTGCAAAACTGCAGAAGCTGGCAGATAACAGAGAGCAGTAGATCAGGCTACTTAAATCTCACACTGCCCTGGCTGATAGAGTCTAAGGTGACCCAGACGTCTTCACCATAGCACATCGCAAGGCCTGACAGTTTTGGCTAGATCTGGATCAAGGCTACTGTACAAAGCTTGCAGAAAAGTGAGACAAGTAAACTACAGCAAATTGGCAGAAGCCTCATGGAGTTTTTTGGCTTCCTCTGGATAAACACTGTAGGGGATTGTAGGGTTATAGGTTGGATGTGATGGACTGATGTCTTCATTCAACCTCACCTACTATGTAACTATGTAAAAAAAAGCTACCAAGCTGTAGCATCTTTGCCAGTTCAGCTTTAGGTTCTTTTTGCTTTGACTGAACTATGCTCTGTTCCTCATCTCTGGAATAGATTTTCCACCACATCCATCTCTTACACCTTGTTTCCCTCTGCTCCTCAAATAGTTATACTTAGTCTTACCTGTGTGATCGACAGCCTATGTGTCAATCAAGTCTGGGGCAGGTTATGGACTTCCTATAAACAGGTCATCAGTTCACACATGTTGACTGGCTATTGTGACTTTGTTCTTGCTAAGCTTTCTACTTGCTCTTATTGTATTGTACTTCTAACTTTTGACCTTTGGCTTTTCTTTGACTATGCTTTTGGATTGTGATTTGGTACTGCTTTGTCTGTTTGGCTTTGACCATTGGCTTGCTGACTCTTCTGTATTGTGTTGTCTTGTCCGTGTTTAGTGTTTATACTTGCTCAGAGAAGAGACTGTTGCCCAGTTGTCCCTGTTAGGACAGTTGTGGCAAGTAGGTAGGGAAAGGGCCTGGGTTAAGTTTAGATCTCACTGTCTCTGTGTTTCCCTTCCTCCTAGGTTTCAGCAGCAATACTAGGGAATTGTTCAACTGGCAATTCCCTTACAGAACCTTTGCCTGTACTGTGGTACAGGTAATTTCATCTAAGACTGCTCTATCAGGCCCCACCACACCAGCGGGAAAACTTCAATGCCTGAGTGGTAGTCAGAAGAACCCCACAGGCAACCAGGTATTTTCCGAAAATAGTAATAAGATGCTGTTAACTGTGTCTCTGTCCTCAGGGGAAAGATCTGTCTCTCGCCAGGCTCTAGTTGACTCTGGGGCTGCGGCAAACTTTATAAAATTTTTGTTTGTCTCAGCTTTAGCCATTGAGCTTTTAACACTTGATACTCATTTGTCGGTTACTGGGGAAGGTTTTGCTCCACTGGCCAGGGGTAAGGTCCGATTCAAAACCCCCTTAAAATTTTGCAAGTGCGCTCTGCACATTCTGAGGTCATAAGCTTTTCGTTATGGAGCATCTGAGGCAGCACTCTGATGGGACCAGTGTCCAAGAGCTCTGACTAGTTGCAGAGCCAGGGAATGCTTCACATGTCAGTGTGGTAACTATGAAGTGACACTAGTGAGCAGTGCTGCAGTGAGGAGGATATATACTGAGAAGCCTAACTGATACATTCATCACTATGATACATTTACAGTATATGTAAATATGTGGTGTGTCTATTTGTTGTCTATAGATAGAATTTGTATTTGTGTATTACCATATACGCGGTTATATAATTATGATGTATTATGATGTATAATGTGTATATTTATACATGTTATATTATGATACGTGTGTGTTTTTGTAGTGTGCATGCATTTATATGTTTCTATTTACCAATTTAAATTGTTGAAAGATAAAAAATTAGATTTTTGCACCAACATGTTAAACAACCTTTCTTAAAGGGATCCTATCGTTCAAAGACATTTTTTTCTCCTCAACATGATGGAATAGCCTGAAGAAAGGCTATTCTTCTCCTACCTTTCGTTGTCTTCTCCGCGCCGCCATTCACTTGAAATCCCGTTTTTTGTCAGTATGCAAATGACTTCTCTCGTATCACTGGAGGCGGGCCCCAGCGCTCAAATAGCACTGGGGGCATCCCCAATGCCACGAGAAAACTCTTTCCAGCACCACCTCCATCTTTGTCAGCAACAGCCTCTTCATCCTCTTCTTCCGGCGCAGGTTTCAGACTTCTAGGCCTCAGGCAGAGCAGACTGCGCATGCCCACAGGCCACGAGGCCAGTATTGTAAGCGACCATTTTCTCATTTTCTGTGGGCATGCGCAGTCTGCTCTGCCTGAGGCCCCAGGCCTAAAAGTCCGAAACCTGCGTGGGAAGAAGAGGATGAAGAGGCCGTTGCTGACGAAGATGGAGGTGGTGCTGGAGAGAGTTCTCTCACAGCATTGAGAACGCCCCCAGTGCTGTTTGAGTACTGGGGCCCGCCCAGTGATGCGAGAGAAGTCTTTTGCCTATCGACAAAGACCGGGATTACAAGCGAACGACGGCACGGAGAAGACAATGAAAGGTAGGAGAAGAAAAGCCTTTCTTAAGGCTATTCTGACATGTGAAGGAGAAAAAAAATGTGACTGAAAGATAGAATCCCTTTAAATACATGCATAACTTATGTACATAGTGGGCAACAACAGGTTTCAACAGGTCCACAGTCATGTACTTACTCAACAGTTCCAATATTAAAGATGTTGTCCAGCTAACAGAAATATTTAGAAAGCAGATTAGAATGAGCTATCCTAAGAATAAGAGTGAGTTCACACTACTGTTACTAATGTCCGTTACTGTCTTCCGTCATAGGACTACAAAACCACGGATATTAAACTGTCACTGAGAATGATTCTATGTCCCGGCTCCTATTGACACAAATGTAAACATGATGAACGTTATCTTGATGATTGTTTACTTTTGTAATGGAAGATACAGTCAGAAGACACCAATGGACATTAGTAACAGTAGTGTGAACCCGCCTAAGCTGTTGATATCATGCATGGGGTCTTGAAGAAACGTCTGTAACAGGACTCCACTGCTAGGAACACTAGCAATAGTCCTGCATTTTCTCTATTTGCAATTCATTTGTCTAACTATTGATTGATGTACAACCAGAACTTTAGCATGTTTTTGCATACTTTTCCAGTTTCATCTGTCTCTAGAACACATTTTCTGAGATCTGAATGTTGTTTGCCTCGAGGTATAGTTCACACTAACTAATTTTCTTTACAAGAATAAAGTTATCAATAACCAGGATTTGTGTGCCTTTAGTTAATGGGTACTTTTAGGACCAACACTTTTAATTTTATCTCCTACAAACACCTATTGTCACATTGCTGTTAGAGATTTATTAACACAAGGATTCACATTATCTCCCGACACTATGCATATTTACTAGAGATGAGCGAACACTAAAATGTTCGAGGTTCGAAATTCGATTCGAACAGCCGCTCACTGTTCGAGTGTTCGAATGGGTTTCGAACCCCATTATAGTCTATGGGGAACATAAACTCGTTAAGGGGGAAACCCAAATTCGTGTCTGGAGGGTCACCAAGTCCACTATGACACCCCAGGAAATGATACCAACACCCTGGAATGACACTGGGACAGCAGGGGAAGCATGTCTGGGGGCATAAAAGTCACTTTATTTCATGGAAATCCCTGTCAGTTTGCGATTTTCGCAAGCTAACTTTTCCCCATAGAAATGCATTGGCCAGTGCTGATTGGCCAGAGTACGGAACTCGACCAATCAGCGCTGGCTCTGCTGGAGGAGGCGGAGTCTAAGATAGCTCCACACCAGTCTCCATTCAGGTCCGACCTTAGACTCCGCCTCCTCCGGCAGAGCCAGCGCTGATTGGCCGAAGGCTGGCCAATGCATTCCTATGCGAATGCAGACTTAGCAGTGCTGAGTCAGTTTTGCTCAACTACACATCTGATGCACACTCGGCACTGCTACATCAGATGTAGCAATCTGATGTAGCAGAGCCGAGGGTGCACTAGAACCCCTGTGCAAACTCAGTTCACGCTAATAGAATGCATTGGCCAGCGCTGATTGGCCAATGCATTCTATTAGCCCGATGAAGTAGAGCTGAATGTGTGTGCTAAGCACACACATTCAGCACTGCTTCATCAAGCCAATACAATGCATTAGCCAGTGCTGATTGGCCAGAGTACGGAATTCGGCCAATCAGCGCTGGCCAATGCATTCTATTAGCCCGATGAAGTAGAGCTGAATGTGTGTGCTAAGCACACACATTCAGCACTGCTTCATCAAGCCAATACAATGCATTAGCCAGTGCTGATTGGCCAGAGTACGGAATTCGGCCAATCAGCGCTGGCTCTGCTGGAGGAGGCGGAGTCTAAGGTCGCTCCACACCAGTCTCCATTCAGGTCCGACCTTAGACTCCGCCTCCTCCGGCAGAGCCAGCGCTGATTGGCCGAAGGCTGGCCAATGCATTCCTATGCGAATGCAGACTTAGCAGTGCTGAGTCAGTTTTGCTCAACTACACATCTGATGCACACTCGGCACTGCTACATCAGATGTAGCAATCTGATGTAGCAGAGCCGAGGGTGCACTAGAACCCCTGTGCAAACTCAGTTCACGCTAATAGAATGCATTGGCCAGCGCTGATTGGCCAATGCATTCTATTAGCCCGATGAAGTAGAGCTGAATGTGTGTGCTAAGCACACACATTCAGCACTGCTTCATCAAGCCAATACAATGCATTAGCCAGTGCTGATTGGCCAGAGTACGGAATTCGGCCAATCAGCGCTGGCCAATGCATTCTATTAGCCCGATGAAGTAGAGCTGAATGTGTGTGCTAAGCACACACATTCAGCACTGCTTCATCAAGCCAATACAATGCATTAGCCAGTGCTGATTGGCCAGAGTACGGAATTCGGCCAATCAGCGCTGGCTCTGCTGGAGGAGGCGGAGTCTAAGGTCGCTCCACACCAGTCTCCATTCAGGTCCGACCTTAGACTCCGCCTCCTCCGGCAGAGCCAGCGCTGATTGGCCGAAGGCTGGCCAATGCATTCCTATGCGAATGCAGACTTAGCAGTGCTGAGTCAGTTTTGCTCAACTACACATCTGATGCACACTCGGCACTGCTACATCAGATGTAGCAATCTGATGTAGCAGAGCCGAGGGTGCACTAGAACCCCTGTGCAAACTCAGTTCACGCTAATAGAATGCATTGGCCAGCGCTGATTGGCCAATGCATTCTATTAGCCCGATGAAGTAGAGCTGAATGTGTGTGCTAAGCACACACATTCAGCACTGCTTCATCAAGCCAATACAATGCATTAGCCAGTGCTGATTGGCCAGAGTACGGAATTCGGCCAATCAGCGCTGGCCAATGCATTCTATTAGCCCGATGAAGTAGAGCTGAATGTGTGTGCTAAGCACACACATTCAGCACTGCTTCATCAAGCCAATACAATGCATTAGCCAGTGCTGATTGGCCAGAGTACGGAATTCGGCCAATCAGCGCTGGCTCTGCTGGAGGAGGCGGAGTCTAAGGTCGCTCCACACCAGTCTCCATTCAGGTCCGACCTTAGACTCCGCCTCCTCCGGCAGAGCCAGCGCTGATTGGCCGAAGGCTGGCCAATGCATTCCTATGCGAATGCAGACTTAGCAGTGCTGAGTCAGTTTTGCTCAACTACACATCTGATGCACACTCGGCACTGCTACATCAGATGTAGCAATCTGATGTAGCAGAGCCGAGGGTGCACTAGAACCCCTGTGCAAACTCAGTTCACGCTAATAGAATGCATTGGCCAGCGCTGATTGGCCAATGCATTCTATTAGCCCGATGAAGTAGAGCTGAATGTGTGTGCTAAGCACACACATTCAGCACTGCTTCATCAAGCCAATACAATGCATTAGCCAGTGCTGATTGGCCAGAGTACGGAATTCGGCCAATCAGCGCTGGCCAATGCATTCTATTAGCCCGATGAAGTAGAGCTGAATGTGTGTGCTAAGCACACACATTCAGCACTGCTTCATCAAGCCAATACAATGCATTAGCCAGTGCTGATTGGCCAGAGTACGGAATTCGGCCAATCAGCGCTGGCTCTGCTGGAGGAGGCGGAGTCTAAGGTCGCTCCACACCAGTCTCCATTCAGGTCCGACCTTAGACTCCGCCTCCTCCGGCAGAGCCAGCGCTGATTGGCCGAAGGCTGGCCAATGCATTCCTATGCGAATGCAGACTTAGCAGTGCTGAGTCAGTTTTGCTCAACTACACATCTGATGCACACTCGGCACTGCTACATCAGATGTAGCAATCTGATGTAGCAGAGCCGAGGGTGCACTAGAACCCCTGTGCAAACTCAGTTCACGCTAATAGAATGCATTGGCCAGCGCTGATTGGCCAATGCATTCTATTAGCCCGATGAAGTAGAGCTGAATGTGTGTGCTAAGCACACACATTCAGCACTGCTTCATCAAGCCAATACAATGCATTAGCCAGTGCTGATTGGCCAGAGTACGGAATTCGGCCAATCAGCGCTGGCCAATGCATTCTATTAGCCCGATGAAGTAGAGCTGAATGTGTGTGCTAAGCACACATATTCAGCACTGCTTCATCAAGCCAATACAATGCATTAGCCAGTGCTGATTGGCCAGAGTACGGAATTCGGCCAATCAGCGCTGGCTCTGCTGGAGGAGGCGGAGTCTAAGGTCGCTCCACACCAGTCTCCATTCAGGTCCGACCTTAGACTCCGCCTCCTCCGGCAGAGCCAGCGCTGATTGGCCGAAGGCTGGCCAATGCATTCCTATGCGAATGCAGACTTAGCAGTGCTGAGTCAGTTTTGCTCAACTACACATCTGATGCACACTCGGCACTGCTACATCAGATGTAGCAATCTGATGTAGCAGAGCCGAGGGTGCACTAGAACCCCTGTGCAAACTCAGTTCACGCTAATAGAATGCATTGGCCAGCGCTGATTGGCCAATGCATTCTATTAGCCCGATGAAGTAGAGCTGAATGTGTGTGCTAAGCACACACATTCAGCACTGCTTCATCAAGCCAATACAATGCATTAGCCAGTGCTGATTGGCCAGAGTACGGAATTCGGCCAATCAGCGCTGGCCAATGCATTCTATTAGCCCGATGAAGTAGAGCTGAATGTGTGTGCTAAGCACACACATTCAGCACTGCTTCATCAAGCCAATACAATGCATTAGCCAGTGCTGATTGGCCAGAGTACGGAATTCGGCCAATCAGCGCTGGCTCTGCTGGAGGAGGCGGAGTCTAAGATCGCTCCACACCAGTCTCCATTCAGGTCCGACCTTAGACTCCGCCTCCTCCGGCAGAGCCAGCGCTGATTGGCCGAAGGCTGGCCAATGCATTCCTATGCGAATGCAGACTTAGCAGTGCTGAGTCAGTTTTGCTCAACTACACATCTGATGCACACTCGGCACTGCTACATCAGATGTAGCAATCTGATGTAGCAGAGCCGAGGGTGCACTAGAACCCCTGTGCAAACTCAGTTCACGCTAATAGAATGCATTGGCCAGCGCTGATTGGCCAATGCATTCTATTAGCCCGATGAAGTAGAGCTGAATGTGTGTGCTAAGCACACACATTCAGCACTGCTTCATCAAGCCAATACAATGCATTAGCCAGTGCTGATTGGCCAGAGTACGGAATTCGGCCAATCAGCGCTGGCCAATGCATTCTATTAGCCCGATGAAGTAGAGCTGAATGTGTGTGCTAAGCACACACATTCAGCACTGCTTCATCAAGCCAATACAATGCATTAGCCAGTGCTGATTGGCCAGAGTACGGAATTCGGCCAATCAGCGCTGGCTCTGCTGGAGGAGGCGGAGTCTAAGGTCGGACCTGAATGGAGACTGGTGTGGAGCGATCTTAGACTCCGCCTCCTCCAGCAGAGCCAGCGCTGATTGGCCGAATTCCGTACTCTGGCCAATCAGCACTGGCTAATGCATTGTATTGGCGTGATGAAGCAGTGCTGAATGTGTGTGCTTAGCACACACATTCAGCTCTACTTCATCGGGCTAATAGAATGCATTGGCCAGCGCTGATTGGCCGAATTCCGTACTCTGGCCAATCAGTGCTGGCCAATGCATTCTATTAGCTTGATGAAGCAGAGTGTGCACAAGGGTTCAAGCGCACCCTCGGCTCTGATGTAGCAGAGCCGAGGCTGCACAAGGGTTCAAGCGCACCCTCGGCTCTGATGTAGGAGAGCCGAGGGTGCACTTGAACCCTTGTGCAGCCTCGGCTCTGCTACATCAGAGCCGAGGGTGCGCTTGAACCCTTGTGCACACTCTGCTTCATCAAGCTAATAGAATGCATTGGCCAGCGTTGATTGGCCAATGTATTCTATTAGCCTGATGAAGTAGAGCTGAATGTGTGTGCTAAGCACACACATTCAGCTCTACTTCATCGGGCTAATAGAATGCATTGGCCAGCGCTGATTGGCCAGAGTACGGAACTCGACCAATCAGCGCTGGCTCTGCTGGAGGAGGCGGAGTCTAAGATCGCTCCACACCAGTCTCCATTCAGGTCCGACCTTAGACTCCGCCTCCTCCAGCAGAGCCAGCGCTGATTGGCCGAATTCCGTACTCTGGCCAATCAGCACTGGCTAATGCATTGTATTGGCTTGATGAAGCAGTGCTGAATGTGTGTGCTTAGCACACACATTCAGCTCTACTTCATCGGGCTAATAGAATGCATTGGCCAATCAGCGCTGGCCAATGCATTCTATTAGCGTGAACTGAGTTTGCACAGGGGTTCTAGTGCACCCTCGGCTCTGCTACATCAGATTGCTACATCTGATGTAGCAGTGCCGAGTGTGCATCAGATGTGTAGTTGAGCAAAACTGACTCAGCACTGCTAAGTCTCTGCATTCGCATAGGAATGCATTGGCCAGCCTTCGGCCAATCAGCGCTGGCTCTGCCGGAGGAGGCGGAGTCTAAGGTCGGACCTGAATGGAGACTGGTGTGGAGCGATCTTAGACTCCGCCTCCTCCAGCAGAGCCAGCGCTGATTGGTCGAGTTCCGTACTCTGGCCAATCAGCGCTGGCCAATGCATTCTATTAGCCCGATGAAGTAGAGCTGAATGTGTGTGCTTAGCACACACATTCAGCTGTACTTCATCAGGCTAATAGAATACATTGGCCAATCAGCGCTGGCCAATGCATTCTATTAGCTTGATGAAGCAGAGTGTGCACAAGGGTTCAAGCGCACCCTCGGCTCTGATGTAGCAGAGCTGAGGGTGCACAAGGGTTCAAGTGCACCCTCGGCTCTCCTACATCAGAGCCGAGGGTGCGCTTGAACCCTTGTGCAGCCTCGGCTCTGCTACATCAGAGCCGAGGGTGCGCTTGAACCCTTGTGCACACTCTGCTTCATCAAGCTAATAGAATGCATTGGCCAGCACTGATTGGCCAGAGTACGGAATTCGGCCAATCAGCGCTGGCCAATGCATCCCTATGGGAAAAAGTTTATCTCACAAAAATCACAATTACACACCCGATAGAGCCCCAAAAAGTTATTTTTAATAACATTCCCCCCTAAATAAAGGTTATCCCTAGCTATCCCTGCCTGTACAGCTATCCCTGTCTCATAGTCACAAAGTTCACATTCTCATATGACCCGGATTTGAAATCCACTATTCGTCTAAAATGGAGGTCACCTGATTTCGGCAGCCAATGACTTTTTCCAATTTTTTTCAATGCCCCCAGTGTCGTAGTTCCTGTCCCACCTCCCCTGCGCTGTTATTGGTGCAAAAAAGGCGCCAGGGAAGGTGGGAGGGGAATCGAATTTTGGCGCACTTTACCACGTGGTGTTCGATTCGATTCGAACATTGCGAACACCCTGATATCCGATCGAACATGTGTTCGATAGAACACTGTTCGCTCATCTCTAATATTTACTCAATGTGCGGCATAAAAGACATGAACACTACAATTGTTTATATAGTATGTTATTTGTTTAGTAAGATTGTGTTTGTCTATAATTGCGACTTAGATAACAGTCAGACCATATTTTATTAGTTATCAAAACCATAGGAAATTCCAAAAGGTTTTCTTGCAGCTGTACTTATGTTCTTAGGTTGAAAGACATAAACTGCTTAGATCAATTATACATTAATCATTGCTAAAAATACAATTAAATAGTTACTGCTGTATTAAGTTTTTTTCCTATACAAGATCTGCTTACACAATTTCCTGAACTTGTACAATCTATGTGGAGGTAACCGATTTGTTACTGCCCTTCACTTGACAGCGTATCTCCTGTTTTCACTGTTTAAAAGTGCTCAAAAGTAGATTATTATTTGATTAAGAGGATCATCCAATAAAGCGAGAACAAGAGAATGGCTATTCTCATAAATCTCATAGAAGTGAATGGAGAGTAGTCGCATGGGTGCTAGTATGGAGGTCTTATTTGTGTATTCCTTGGTCATAGGCAGTAGTAAACTGAATATGACTCATTGAGGACCATTGGAGAACTTTCTAGACATGTTCAGTGCAGGGCAGGTGAATATTCTATTGTCACTAATGGTTGCAATGATGGGTCAGTGGTATTATCTATAAAATGTTATTCTCTATTTTATTCCTGTCTGTGATGTAAATGAGGTAACTGCTGCAAATAAAACTCCTACAAAAATAGCAAGTGTTAGTGAAGAACAAAGGTGTAGCTAGTGGTTTAGCACAGAGAGGGCAAACACATTAAAGTGGTTCCCAAACTCAGGTATACCAATATTATCACTATACGGTCACCATATAGTGGAAAAAGCCAGCTCTACACAGGGCTCTGCAGAGTATTTAGGTAAATAAAAGTTATACTCACCTGCCTATGATCCCTTGATGAATGAAGCTGCTCCTGCTGCCTTTTTGCCTTTCTTGTTCCCTGCAAGGCTTTTTTTTGTTATGTAGATTGTGAGCCCCACATAGAGCTCACAATGTACATTTTTCCCTATCAGTATGTCTTTGGAATATGGGATGGAAATCCATGCAAACACGGGGAGAACATACAAACTCCTTGCAGATGTTTTTTTTGCCCTTGGTAGGATTTGAGCACCATGACTCCAGGGCTGCAAGGCTGCAGTGCTAACCACTGAGCCACCGTGTGGCCCCATTCCTACAAGGCTTTGTGACCACAGACAAGACATCTATGTCTCAGCGCAGAAGGCACAAGGTTGCGACATCATTGTGTCTGTCGGTGGTTAACACTGCAGCCTTGCAGTGGTGGAGTCCTGGGTTTGAATCCTGCGAAAGACAACATCTGCAAGGAGTTTGTATATTCTCCCTGCGTTTGCGTGGGTTTCCTCCCATACTCCAAAGACATACTGATAGGGAAAACAAAAAAATGTGACAATTTTCTGGTGACACATTACTTTTAAAGAACCTTCATATCTCAGTCTGTGTATTGGGGATCTTAATGGAGTAGTTGTCCCGAGAGAGTGCTAAAGCAATTAGAGTCACGTGTTAATTAGAGAGCTGGACATAGTGATCACATGGGAATAATGTACAAAGTGATATCACATCAATATGGAGATAATCCATTAAATAAGTGCCATTTTACATTAAAAAAAAAACAAAGTTTGACGTCATATTATCAAGGTAATAAAAATAATGTCACAGTAACATTCACAATATTCACAGCAATGTTCTTTTCTGGATCATTATAACTTGAATCAACACTCAATATACAGTGCCACAGACAGTGCTGATCAGCATGGACACTTCACTGGTAAAACACCCCCATCACTGAAGTACCTGCACAGATTTTCCCCCATCACTGAAATACCTGCACAGATTTTCCACCTAGTATTATAGTACATGTGCTGCATGGCTCTTAGAGGGAGTCTATCAGCAGGATAATTGGTATCAAGCCAATGACAATACCTTTGTAGGGCTTCTTCTACACTTTCCACAGATGTCTTTCTTATTCCGAATTATATCTCCATTTTCAAGAAAATCAGTTTTTTAATCTTAGGCATATTAGTTGAAAAGGGCATTAGGGGAATTTATTCTCCTGCTGCTCTCCTTCTTCACTCTTTGCTATTGTCACCACTAACTGCTGTCCATGTTGGACCCCATTGCTTGAG
This sequence comes from Leptodactylus fuscus, assembly GCF_031893055.1. Taxonomy (NCBI): domain Eukaryota; kingdom Metazoa; phylum Chordata; class Amphibia; order Anura; family Leptodactylidae; genus Leptodactylus; species Leptodactylus fuscus. The sequence goes on along the minus strand of NC_134268.1, from coordinate 72,473,761 downwards.
TGGAATCTAACCCTTCGTCATACTTTGTCTTTATCAAAGTCCTTGCAGGAGAAGAAACACCCCTAAAGTCAAGGCAGAGGAGAGGGAAGGTGAATATTACCGTTCATTATTTTTCCAATCCTCCTCTGGGCCTCTAATTATTACCATATATACTCGAGTATAAGCCGACCCGAATATAAGCCGAGACCCCTAATTTTACCACAAAAAAACTGGGAAAACTTATTGACTCGAGTATAAGCCTAGGGGGGAAATGCAGCAGCTATTGGAAAATTTCAAAAACTAAAATGGCTGGAGTTTTTGGGTGCAGTAGACACTGGGGAAGGGAAGGGGGTGTTTTGGTTGTCTGTCTGTCTGCTGGGTTTTTTTTCCCCCACTTGGAATTCAGCCTGGCTGAATATAGGGTATCTGTGGTGCTCCTATTAACCCCTTCCCGACGGAATAGGAGCAGTGCAGATACCCTATATTTAGCCTGGCTGCCGTCAGGCTGAATTCAAAGTGGGGGGGGGGACTCAGTCTCGGAGAAGGGGCAGTTAGACAACTTTTCTTCCCACTACGGCATTTACCGTACAGCAAAAATATATTTATAGATTTGTAGAGCGGGCATTTTCGGACACAGGGATAACTAACGTGTATGTGTTTCACGGTATTGACAGTATTAGTTTTATATGTGTTCTAGGGAAAGGAGGAGGATTTGAATTTTTAATATTTATTTTTATTTATTTTTTACTTTTTTTAAAAAAAATTTTGCACTTATTAGACCCCATAGGGGTCTTGAACCCCAGGTGTTCTGAACACTAATGCAATGCATTGCAATGCTAATGTATTGCAATGCACTGCAAAAATTGTAATTTCTTTTGCAGGCTGCATAGAGCAGACTGCAAAAGAAAAGCACTGCCGGCCATGGAGCCTTTACAGAAGTGCTGAGGGGAATCCCTGGCAGGAACGCTGGGGGCAATCCCCATAAAGAGTGCTGTGGGGCGGACCTGAATGAGAACCTCAGCCGACCAGACCTGAAGGGGAACTGCAGCTGGCCGCCAGGAGCGCTGAGGGGAATCCCCGGCAGGAGCATTGAGGGGAATGCCCTGCAGAAGCGATTCTGCCCACGGCCGGCCACTGTTTCTATCTTCAGGATCAGCCTTGAGAGAGTGGTCATGCCCGCTCTCTCCTCCCTCCAGCAGCATGGCGGTGCCTGCAATGCATGCCTGCAATGTCTGATTGCAGGGAGCTCCGGCATTATCGCTGTAAAAGTTACAGCGGAGGTGTCGGTTGGTATGGCGACCACTCTGGAGTAGAGCGGCGCCATTATAGTTACAGACCCGGCATCCGGACCCGGCATACAGACACCGGGGGCGAGTGCCGGGCCACAGCATTGCCACGCTCAAATTGCAGTACTTATGGTACTTCTGCTAGCAGGCCTGGAATGCAGATACACGCCGGGTACGGGTCTGAGGTTACGTGGCCACATCACCCGGCGTCTGATGGAGTGCAGGAGCGTGGTCTGCGTTCCGGGCCTGCTAGCAGAAGTACCGTAAGTACTTCTGCAGTTTAAAATGAGCAGCATCGCCACGCTCATAGCAGGAGCGGCCCGGCACCCGCCCTGGTGTCTGGATGCCAGGTCTGCATGCCGGGTCTGTAACTATAAATATTGCTGAATTATCGTAATGACTCGAGTATAAGCCGAAGCAGACTTTTTCAGCGCAAAAACTGTGCTGAAAAACTCGGCTTATACTCGAGTATATACGGATTATTATTTTGGTAGACCTCAGAGTATAATAATAGCACTTCTGGTTGGGATTGAGCAAGTTCAGTCTGAAACATCAATGGAGTGCAAAGCTCATGAATATTGGTAAAACAAATCACACAAGGTTTGCCCACTTTTAATATTTACCCTTGTTACATACAGTTATCCTCTATCCTGTTTGCTTTGTTGGTGACTCTAATAAAACAACATGGGGATTATTAGTAGCGAAGTCCATATCCCAGTATAAACCTGTGATCCTTTAGACTCTGCAATCCAAAGGGCTTTAGACAAGAGCAAATGATGGAAGCTTTGTTCAAAACACTGTGGGAAAACAGTTCAAAAGCAGTTGTAAGTTGTGAACTCTTGAGCAGGGTCTTCACTCTATGTACCCCAAAATTTGTAAAGTTCTGCAAAATATGTGGGCACTGTATAAATAAAAAATATTTTTATTATTATTATTATTAGTCCCATCTAAGTGATAATGCACATCTGAAGTCATGGGGGACAGAAATTATGCAAACAGTGATGTCAAAATACAGGTTCACAATACTTCTTTCTGTGGTTTCACATATACAGTAACAACACTGTAAGAAGTCATAAAGGGTTGAGTTACAATGAGTGTCTTGACCCTTTTCATTGAGCTCCACTCAAGTATGAAACAGTAATGAAACACTTGAGCTGAGCTTGAAATGTATTTTCACACCAGCAGGAGTTACAAAGCTTGATGGTTACATTACAAGGCACAATGCTTGACAGCTATAGACAAAATGGATAGAAAGTTTGATGGTTAGAGTCTTTTCAAGGCACATATTTAGTGGTTACTAAGGGAAATAGTCAGGGTTGGTTTTAGACAAACTGTGGCCTTGGGCAAAATTAAAAGCAGGGCCTCAAATGCTGATATACAAACACCATCGTCTTCCAGTGGACTCCCCTTTAATAATGCCTCATTTCTGTCCTCAAAAACAGTAATTACAAGTCCCATTGTAATTATAATTGGAGGCCCAGGGGAGGTGAGGGAAAATAACAAACAGTTATTCTCACCTTGCCATACCTCTCCTGGGCATCCTCATGCTGCTCCACTGTCCCTGCCGGCTTCTTTAGGTCTGTGGCTGACTTCATTCGTTCTGGACATCACCACTGAGGTCTGTGATTGAGCCTCAGCAGTCACCTGGGTGACGCTGACTTTATGACGCCAGCGTGCCTCATGTAACCCCTGAGCCCCAAACACAGCTCTTAGTGGTGATGTCCAGAATGCATGACATCAGCTACAGTCCACAACTGGGCAGAAGATGATTCTGGATCAACGCCCAGGAAATGTGAGTAAAAATGTTTGTTATTTTTACAGGTCTCCCCTGGGCAGGGTCCCTTTTGATAAATCACAACCAAATGAGTAATTTTTTTTCCAGCTCACCCAACTATGATAGATTACCTTCCTGGGAAGCCCGGATGCTAGGTAGACTTGAACCAGATTGAAAAGTATGTAGACAAATAGTAAAAATCCAGCGTCAACCAGGCGGTAAATATTCAATAAAACATAACTTTTATTCTTGATCCAGATAAAAGATGTTACAGGGTAACAGGGAGTAGATTAATCGTGCAGACACATGGTACGGCTACACGTTTCAGAAGGATGGACATGAGGAAGGAACGTCCATCGTTCCAAAACGCGTAGCCGTACCATGTGTCTGCACGATTAATCCACTCCCTTTTACCCTGTAACGTCTTTTATCTGGATCAAGAATAAAAGTTATATTTTATTGAAATTTTACCACCTGGTCGACGCTGGATTTTTACCATTTGTCTACTCCCTTTTGATAAAGGCAGTCGCGGAAACGCACGTCAAGGGGGCTGTGTGACCAAGAGGTGGACTCCATTATGGGTATGTCTATACTATTATTGTCTTTACTACATAGTATATGACTTGCCTTACTTGCCTGTGGGTACCTTTTTATAGCTCTATATAGTATGGCCATTTACTATGGTACCACTTCACTATTCCTATATGATTTACTCTGTTAGTTCTATATTGGGTGGTCACTCACTATTGTTACTAAATGTTTATATACTTTTGTTCGTTTATGACTAGAGATGAGCGAGTAGTACTCGATCGAGTGGGTATTCGATCGAATACTACGGTATTCGAAATACTCGTACTCGATCGAGTACCACTCGCTGTTCGAATGGAAAAGTTCGATGCAGAACCAGTATTGATTGGCCGAATGCTATACAGGTGGCCAATCAATGCTGGTTCTTCTCCTACTTTTAGAATTCTTCTCCGCGCAGCTTCCCCGCAGCGTCATCCGGCTCTTCATTCACTCTGCCAGGCATCAGGCCTGGGCAGAGCCGACTGCGCATGCCCGCTTGTAGTGCAGGCATGCGCAGTCGGCTGTGCCCAGGCCCGATGCCTGGCAGAGTGAATTCAGAGCCGGAAGATGGGGACGCTGCAAGGAGAAGACTGCACAGAGGATCCAGCCCGACCCTCACTCGTGGACTTGGTAAGTATAATTTGATCGAACGTTGCCTACCCCTGAAACGAGCATTTTCCCCCCATAGACTATAATAGGGTTTGATATTCGATTCGAGAAGTCGAATATTGAGGGGCTACTCGAAACGAATATCGAACCTCGAACATTTTACTGTTCGCTCATCTCTATTAATGACTATTCATGCACACTGTCACTGTCGCTGGGAGCAAACTTTTCTTTCCTTTTTCACTCTTTTTCTCTGTATCTTCAAGAATCCGGTAACCAAGCAATCTAGCACTATGAATTTAGCAACTATAAATCGAATGGAAGACCCTGTGGAGTTTTTTGTTCCTTTTGTTTCCATTGTAAAGCATGGACTCAAGACCTGGTTCAGCTGGTTTCCACATGTGCCTGTTACCATCCCCCCAGCTAGGACAGCATGGCTCAACATGCGGCATGGAAGAGAAACCTACATGGAAATGCGGACTTCTTCTTCAAGGAGATGATTTTTGGCGTCTATTGCTGATGTGTGAAGATGCCTACAGCTGACTGGTATTTTCTTTCTTTTTATTACTGTGGACACGTGGGACTCTGCTACAGCCTGGGAACCTACCATCACCCACCTACCCCAGGAGTTATGGAAGCTTGGCAAGAGAGCAGCACCCTGTATACCTAGATGGTCTCTGACTTCCTTGGGGCAGTAGAAAACTGTGGTAAGGAGGAGGAGGACGGCTTGTGATGAAGGACATTTGGGGCATTTTTTGTGGTTAAAAGGACAATAGTGCTGATGCAAGATACCGAACTATCAGCTGTGAGCAGGAGATCTCACCACCTACCAAAGGAACTACCACATGTTATCATGATAGCTGCATATGTCCCCCACCTCTGCAAAAATTTCTGCTTGTTATATCCACATGCTGTGACCCCCCCTCCTCGTGTCCTACAACCAAGTCGGCTGTATTATTATTATTATTATTATTATTATTATTATTATTATTAACATCAATCTGCACAGAGAACTAAATGATCCTGCAGTGTGTCTGTTTCTTTCTTTTTAGTTGCTATGATTCCTAGGATTTCTCTATCTGCCATGAGCTTCTATGTGTTTCTCTCTTGTTATATACTACTGTACCATCTATGAAACTGTATCACTGAAATTTCCCCATTGTGGGACTATTAAAGGAATATCTTATCTTATCTTTACTGATACTTTTATTGATGTTATCCGGTTTACATACCCATTACTTTGTTTGTGAGATTTACATGGTTATAATGGACAATACATTCATGTAACCACTATCTGGGACTACTTACCTGCTGTGTATCTATGATACTTACCTAGTTAGATTCAAGTTCGCTTTATTTTTGCTGTATTTTGTCCCCTCTAGTTTACTGTCCATGGTTACTATTAGTATGTGTGTTCCTCTATCTTTTTATGAATTTATTTATTAAAGATTTGTATATTTTTATATTATTGTGTACTTTTTGACTTCGCTATTTTTTCTTGTTTTGTTATCTGGGTATTTGCATTGACTTTGACTACAACAAATAAACAATAGAAAAGCAAAAATAGAAACATTGAAACTTTTTGGGATTGTATAGTCTCGTTTCCCATTGTGTTTTGAGAATTTGAATCTCATTTACTTAAATATAATGTTGACATTTATTAAGTTATTGTAGTTATCTTCTGTTTGGCCCCAATAAAACATGACTTTTACTCAGTGCTCTTCATATTGCATTTCTGTTGGTTAAAGTTGACATGCCTTAAAGAGAATCAGGTGGTTTTGAGACACTAAACCCACAGGTCCCTATAAACCAGAGGTTTAGTGTTCCAAATCGTCCTGTGTTAAATTCATCTGTGTCCGTAATTAAAATAAGCTTTTATACTTACCTAGAGATGAGTCCAATAAATCTCCTTGAACTCATCTCTGGTGCTCCCAGCGTCTGCGCAGTTCATGAAACTGAGGATGTACACTCTGACTCCACTGCGCACGTGCAGGCGGTATAGGGCATGTGAAATGAAGTCGAGGTGTACTGCACCAGTATGGGGAGTACAGCAGGAGGGTGAGTATAAAGCTTTTTTTTTTTTTTTTTTTTTTTTTTATTGCAGGCATGGATGACTTGATTACAGAGTGATTTTGGGCACTAAACCCAAGGTCCATAACGAACTGTGGGTGGTTTAGTATCCAAACTCGCCCTGACATATTCCCTTTGAATGGAGTGTATATATATATATATATATCACACACCGGTATATATATTTATAAAAAAGGCCTCTAGGTTTTTATAAATAAAAAAAGGTTTGTTTTTTTTCTTGTGCAAACACACTCCACTCCCTCCGAAGCATCAAGACAGAAAAAGAAATGTATGAGAGCTGTGGAAATACAAAATGACAAATCATTTGTCTTCTTGATAAACTTTGCACCATTTTAGACACATTGTTAAAAAGGCTCAAGTCATCAAAATGCTGTAAAATGATGCTAAGTTGATAAATTCCTCCCAAAGACTTCTTTCAATATAAAGCACGTAATGGGTAAGATGAAAGGGAAACAGATATTAGGAGATTACATATTAAGTCATAAAAATGCTAGATCTGATTTGTATATGTACATCTTGAGCTAAAGATGAAGACATAAAAGCTAAAAGCAAATAAGAACAGGATTTGGGAAGGACACCAGGCGGTGGGAGAGTTTGCTTGTAAATGTATCTACTGTGGAGGTTAATAGTATTATCTATCAGTATATATAGCAAGAATCTGAAATATGGCAAAATAATGAGACAAGCTCGCTAAGAATACTAAAAGGAATAAATAATAACTCTCTTCTCAATATACACATTGCACTAATAAAATTTTTAAATGTTTTCAAAGTCACTTATAGCAAAACATACATGTGCAGCTACACAGGGACAGACATATCTTAGACAACAAAGGAGGAAAATATCTGAATTACTACACAAGAAATTGAGCTTGGCGCCACAACAAGGGCAGGCTTAAGAGACAAGGGCAGTGGGTTTTTTTTTTTTTTTTTTTTTTGGGGGGGGGGTTGCCGAAATTCTGCAACCACTTCTAACAAAATGGAGGGCAGGTGAGTAATACATTGTGAGTAAGGGATGTGCAGTGTTCAGGTGCTGTATGTGATGAGTGATGTGTATATAGAATAATTGTGTCTAGTGTATGAGTGACTAAAATATTTATATTGACGTGTGCTGTATGCATGTAATATATGAGTGACGTGTGCTGTATGCAAGTAGTATGTGAGTCATATGCTGTATGCATGTAGCACAAATCCTACATATGTATTTAAGGGTAAATTGAATCGACTAAGGTGGACACTAAATTTTGGAATAATTACCAAATATACATTTTTAACCACAGATAAGTCTGTGATTGCAACTTGTTACATATTGGTGAAAGTGCATTGATCCCTCACAAAACCACCAGATAGTCCATCATGTATTTATAGAATTTTTTTTAAAGTCATTGATCGTGGATTCTTATGTTTATGATTTGATGTATCGGAGGGAACAAATACAGTATTTTCATACACCTTCAATGGTCATTGATGGTATATTTAATCCTTGTACAGTAATACGGAATATCAGACAGTACTTGAAGGTGTGACATTTTTCCTGAACAGAGCACAGGTGATGACACAATGACTCATTTTTGTTGGATCTTTTACATTTTGTGCTGTATCAAAATTATTCTGTTTATGATTGGATATTCTATAAGCAGGTATTGGGAACCTCCATGGGTGCACATTACATTTCTTCACCCTTTTTGGTTCAGACAATGATGTTTTTTTCACCATGGTGGTTTCATTTTTTCATTTTTGTTAAGTATATAATTCCACATGTGTTACTTCATAGTTTTGATGCCTTCAGTGTGAATCTACAATTTTCATAGTCATGAAATACAGAAAACTCTTTGAATGAGAAGGAGTGTCCAAACTTTTGGTCTGTACTGTATATTGGATTGGTACTTTGGAATCTTGTCAGGAATTTCTAAAAGATTTGAATTGTAATTCTAATAACATCAGCTTGACTGCTCAAATTTCTTCTTTGTCAGTCAACTTTTTGGACTTAAAGATCACCTTTAATGAGGGATACCTGACTATCTCTTTATATTGGAAGCCTACTGTTACAATATACCCTATACAGCTTCCATCCAAAACATCCTCGGAGAGCAATCTGTATGAGCTGATTCCTGTATCAAAGGAGAAACTGCAGACAGACACAGGAATTTAGATAACAAGGTTAACACAATGTTTCATAACCAGGGGTTTCAGAAGGAAAATTTGAAAGGAATTTGAAAGATCAATTAATGAGGAGTCATTTTCTATGCGCTAGTTCAATATCACTACAACACATTGTATAAATCCAGGGGCTTCTAAGACTTTCAATTTGTCCCAGTACATAAATTGGCCACTAATGAAATTTACACCTTACTTTGCCCAAGTTCCAAGTTTTGTTTTTTTACAAACTACTTAAAGGGATTGTGCAGGGCTAGAAAACATAACTGATATTCTCAGGGCCGCCGATAGGCCAGTACTACTGCTACTGGCGTCAGGGGCCCGGCCAAATTTAAAAATGGGGGGGGGGCCCGGGCCCCCTGGCACCGGCAGCAGTCATTGTATGTCCTGTTTGTTTCAACTCAGATCTGCGTCCATCTCTGGGGGCAGAGATGGAGGGGACATGAATCTGGGGGCAGAGATGGAGGGACATGAATCTGGGGGCAGAGATGTGGGGACATGAATCTGTGGGCAGAACTGGAGGGGACATGGATCTGGGGGCAGAGATGGGGGGACATGAATCTGGGGGCAGAGATGTGGGGACATGAATCTGTGGGCAGAAATGGAGGGGACATGGATCTGGGGGCAGAGATGGGGGGACATGAATCTGGTGGCAGAGCTGGAGGGGACATGGATCTGGGGGCAGAGATGGAGGGGACATGAATCTGGGGGCAGATGAAGGGTGCATATGAAGCTGGGGAGAGACGGACGGGGGACATATAATTTACGGGTGACTGTAGGAGGATTATACAGTGTGCGGGCACATGAAAAATTAATGAGTGGGCGGGGTCAACATAACAGTGCGTAGGGCTAAATTTCCCATTTCACATTTTATCCCTCTTTTGGTTCTTCAAAAGTTGGGAGGCAATGGAAAGATGTTAGAGGGTGGACGGGGGGGGGGGCATTGTTGGGACATCGGGTGTGCGGCACCGCAGAGAGGGAACTGGGGCAATAATATATAATATATAAGTTTTTAGCTGGAGAATAATAATGATGTAGGCTGCTATGCTACTAGCATAGCAGCCTGTTTGGGGGTGGGACTTTCACTTTAAAGGAGTGTTCACATTGCGTTTTTGGCCTCCCTTGCTGGGATACGTTGGCAACCAGTCACAATCAGCTCCCCACTTATCCCTGCACAGATTTTTTTTAATGGCCAGTTCTTCTTGCAGGGATAAGTTGACAGCTAATTCTGACTGGTTACCAACGTATCCCGGCAAGGGAGGCCAAAAACGCAATGTGAATAAGCCCTGAGGATTTATTAGGAGGGCTCTTATAGATGGTGTTGGCTCTCTATAGGCGCTGTCACACGCAGCAGATCTTACCTGCAAATAGAATCTGATTAAGCCTTGTAATGCTGCTAAATAAAGGGAAATGTAATACAGAATTGGTGTGTCGCAAAATAAGGTCGTTTTAAAATGGCGGGGGGGGGGGGGGGCAGACACTTAGGCTGTATGGGACCCCAAAATTCCTGAAGGCGGCCCTGGATATTCTTCTCAAGAAGTGACCTCATGTGGCAGTTCCACAGCTCAATCGCATTAAAATTAATGAAACTTGTCAGGATACAGAGTCGCCGCGGTCTCCTTGCTGCGCGGCGTCTCCCTGGGAGACGTGTTAGGAGTTCTATTGGGTGTGCTTAGGTCATTAAGGGTTAATCTTTTCCTTGCTCTCAGTCTCCATGTCATTAGCCATCAGGTGTGTTCTCTGCTGCTATTTAAACCCCACCCAGGCATGGATCCTTGCCAGCCATTCACTTTGTGGTTCCTGGTCCCCCTGCTCAGTCTGATTCCCTGTCTGTTTGTATTCGGTCTGTTCTCTTGGTTTATTTACCCGGCTTGTATTTTTGACTATCCCTTGTCTTTTGATTTGGTACCTTTTATTATATCTCCTGGCTTGACCTCTTGCTCGTCTGACCTCGCCTTCTCTTCTGTGTCTTACTGGGACTTGTGGTCCTCCCTGGTTCCATGCTGTTTAGTCTTTTGTTTTGCATTGCAGTTACACTGTGCTTTCTGTTTAGGTGTGACCCCCGTGACTCCAGTCCCTAGCACTTTCAGGGCCTCCTCTCCCCTTATCCTAGCCACCGGATAGAAGCGTAAGGAGTCGTGGTAGGCGCACTTCAATTAGGAAGTGCATTGGTCTGCCTCATCTCAGATATTACAGCATAGTTATAGCTGCAGGGCCTGCGACCCCTTTTGTCATTAGTTGCACAGTGTTGCTTTCCCAGCTGTGTCACTTTGCACTGCCTGACCCTGACTCCAATCCTTACAAAACTGAAGTGCAAGATGGCCATATGACCAATGGATGTGATGTCACTTCCTGAGAAACATAAGTCAGCCATGTTCTCTAATTGTAAGAACTGTGGAAGAGGGTGCAGCACCACATCTAAGGCTTACCCAATTTTGAAGAAACAAAAGGAACGTACTACAGTAGCAGAATTATTATTTACCAGTGGCGTAGCTACCGTGGTAGCAGTGGTAGTGGCTGCCACAGGGCCCGGGACATTAGGGGGCCCGGTGACAGCCGCTACCGCTACGTTTTTTTTTTTTTTTTAATAGGCCGTTACGGGCCCTATTTACTTACCGATCCTGGCTGGGCCAGGATCAGAAAGTGACACCATGGGCCCCACAAACACTACCATTATACTCAGGAGCATGCGGGGGATGGGGGAATAGGTGAAGGGGAGCTGGGGAAGCAAGGGGCAGGGGCACAAGGAGACAGTGGGACCAGGGGCAAGCATTTGGTAGTGGGCCCCCGGGGGCAAGTGGGGGGGAAGGAGGGCGCGCAGGCAGATGGAGCGGGAGCACAAGCCGCAAAGGATACACAACAGCAATTGGCTAACACAGGCGAAGTTGCGGGCAGATGCTAGTAAAGTATATAATTGTAATAGTATTTATTTCAAATATTTATTGTTAGTAGTAAAGGAAACCAGCTGCATCCAGGAAGACGGTCAAGTAAACTCCACGGTAATTAAAATTTAACTTTTATTTTCCATACATGAATAAAAAAGTTACATAGTAACTATTGCGGTTAGTCAGTCAAGAAAAGTGACGCGTTTCGGGAACACATGGTCCCTTCCTCTCGGCTCCAAGTTTTCGTCACTGACCTCGGTGGTTGTAGATAATTAATTAATTCATTGTGGTAGTTAGGAGAGCTTATAATATTCAAATATGGTAGGGAGATCACAAAACACTATTTATTACTACAATTATCATTGTAGATTTAGGTTTATCACCTTCTTACACATATAATATACACAAAAGTCTTTTCTTTTGTTATTAATAGTGATATACTCTTTTCAGATTTCATGGAATTATATATAACACTATGTTGAGATTTCCATGTCGAACTTGAGGATGAATATCTTCACGAAGCATACAAAAGCTAATACAGCTTCACATGGAAAGCATCTTCACAGGGGACACAGATTTATTAATAGGGCCTTGACAGAAAAAAATATTATTTTCAGACTCATTCAAAAGTTTGGGGTCACCCAGATAATTTTGTGTTTTCCATGAAAACACACACTATTATTTATCAGATGAGTTGCAAAATGAATAGAAAATATAGTCAAGCCATTGACAAGGTTAGAAATAATGACTTTTATTTAAAGTAATAATTTTCTCCTTCAAACTTCGCTTTTGTAAAATAATACTACATTTGCAGCAATTCCAGCCTTGCAGACCTTTGGCATTCTAGCTGTTAATTTGCTGATGTAATCTGGAGAAATTTCACCCCCTGCTACCAGAAGCCCATCCCACAAGTTGAATTGGCTTGATGGGCACTTTTTGCGTACCATACAGTCAAGCTGCTTCCACAACAGCTCAATGGGGTTGAGATCTGGTGACTGCGCTGGCCACTCCAGTACAGATAGAATACCAGCTGCCTGCTTCTTCCCTAAATAGTTCTTGCATACCGTAATTTGGAGGTGGCTGTGGGTCATTGTCCTGTTGTAGGATGAAATTGGCGGCAATCAAGTGCTGTCCACAGGGTACGGCATGACGTTGCAAAATGGAGTGATAGCCTTCCTTATTCAAAATCCCTTTTACCTTGTACAAATCTCCCACTTTACAAGCACCAAAGCAACCCCAGACCATCACATTACCTCCACCATGCTTGACAGGTGGCGTCAGGCTCTTCCAGCATCTTTTCAGTTGTTCTGCGTCTCACAAATGTTCTTCTGTGTGATTCAAACAACTCAAACTTCAATTAGTCTGTCCATAACACTTTTTTCAATCTTCCTCTGTCCAATGTCTGTGTTCTTTTGCCCATATTAATCTTTTCATTTTATTAGCCAGTCTCAGATATGGCTTTTTCTTTGAAACTCTGCCCTAAAGGCCAGCATCTTTACTGTAGACATTGACATTGGTGTTTTGCGGGTACTGTTTAATGAAGCTGCCAGTTGAGGACCTGTGAGGCCTCGATTTCTCAAACTAGAGACTGTAATGTACTTGTCTTGTTGCTCAGTTGTGCAGCGGGGCCTCCCACTTCTCTTTCTACTCTGGTTAGAGCCTGTTTGTGCTGTCCTCTGAAGGGAGGTGTACACACCATTGTAGGAAATCTTCAATTTCTTGGCAATTTCTCACATGGAATAGCTTTCATTTCTAAGAACAAGAATAGATTGAGTTTCACATGAAAGTTCTCTTTTTCTGGCCATTTTGGGAGTTTAATCAAACCAACAAATGTAATGCTCCAGATTCTCAACTAGCTCAAAGGAAGGTAAGTTTTATAGTTTCTCAAACCAGAAAAACGAGTGATGGTCGCTGGAAATGGGCCTCTATACACCTACGTAGATATTGCATTAAAAATCAGACGTTTGCAGCTACAATCGACATTTACCACATTAACTATGTATAGAGTATATTTCTGATTCATTTAACATTATCTTCATTGAAAAAAAAGTGCTTTTCTTTCAAAAATCAGGAAATTTCTAAGTGACCCTAAACTTTGTGTATAAAGTGTGTATATATATATATATATATATATATATATATATATATATATTGTCAGGGTCTGGGGTTGCTAGGTGGAGTGACATAGACACAAAAGTCAAATTTCTTTAGTCCAAAGGTAGAGTTTATTTTTACTCAAAAATATAGTGCAGCAACAAAAGGAAACAATACAAAAATAAATACCTGCCTGGCTATGCTCTAACTAAACATAGAATAGGTTACCTCACCTAGAGTAACAGAAATCAAAAGCCAGTTGAGTCATTCAGGACACAGCTCCAAAAATATGATCTCTCTCTCTTTGGCTCTCCAGCCAAACTCTGCCAAAGTCTGCTGCTGGAGCTGGTTTCTTAAGCCTCCTTGATGAGGAGACTCTCTGCAGCTGAGACACTGCCAGAACATCCCCAAAGTGTGGACTGGAGGGGGGTGGAATGACAGGTCCCACTACCATCCTACTTACCATTCCTAAAAATCCAGCCCAGTAACCTGAACTTTGAAATAACCCTCAGCAGACAATAGTTAGCTGCTGTGAAATGTTTTTTCTGGAGTTTTCTCATCTCACCCACCTTAGTAGTCTGGGTGAGATGTACACCCCCTCTATTACCTGACCAGCCATCCGCTTACAATATATATATTATTATTTTAGAGGGGTGATACATAATCGGATCCAAGGCATTTATTTAATTAGATTTTCCTGAATTGTAAGAGGGTTCCTTCTGTACTGTACTGGCCCTCATTGACCAATTAACGCATTGCCAATGAATTGCTATGGCAGTCAGAGGTTATCACTATGACCCCCATCCCCCCCCCACACACACACACACTTCTGTCTTTTAAATGTATGCCCTTTTGTTACAGTTATACAGTGTCGGACTTGGGATGTCTAGGGCCCATGTCCATGTCTAGGGACCATCAGTAGAATTCATTCTAGGGGCCCACTGTACGGCTAAATGCAAATATTGTTTCCAATTTTCTCAGTATTATTTCACTACCTACAACTGCCCAGTTGAATACTGTAGTTGATCCACAGGAGTAACTGATATGTTGTGGCTTCAAAATCTGTAGTGTGCAGCATTTTATCCCCATCAGTGTTTGAATGGGATTTACTCAAACCAGATCCATAACACTAATACTGTACATCGCAGCAGGTTAAAGAGCCAATGCAGCTAACCCTCTGAGAACCTGACCCATGTGTTGTTGGTCTTAAAAGGTCATATGTATCCTATGCTAGCAGTGGATCCCACAAATAGAGCGCCAATTCATGCGTCCGCACTCAAGGACACAGTCTGAAGAAGGCCCTATTTTCCTGGTGGACCTGAATAATGGTGAGCCCAGTGCAAATTTGAACATATCCTAAGAGAAGCGCAGAAGTTCATTTATTTGCTTGTAGTGGGTTGGGACCCTACTGAAGTAACCTAAGTACTAATTCAGATTGCTAATAAAAACTGCAGCACATCCTGCAAAAACACAATGAAAATATTACCGTTCTGTTAATGTCATGTTGAAACTGCAACTGAAAAAATGCAATGCGGACAATGCATACAGCAGGAAGGGGTGATTTTTTAAAAAAGTTTTTCATACTTTACCCCCCCCCCCCTCTGAACCCCCCCCCCAAAAAAAAAACAACAAAAAAACCCGAAAACAACCCCCCCCCCAAAAAAAAAAAAAACAACCTACATGTAACAATTGGAAAGTATTCTTCTTACTATTATTAATTAATAATAATTAGGTTATTGTTATTTTCTGTTTCCAGGTGCCAGTGAGTGAGTCCAGCTCCTGCACTTACTATAGGGTGAGTGTGACTGCCCTGTACACTGCGCTCTCTCTGTGTGGCTGAAGCCTTATCTGGCTGTACAGCTTATCTCTATGATTCCAGGAGTGGACACTAGGGGGAGCTCCTCCCCACCGGCTTCAGTAACTGTTTGTGTTCCGGATTTCCCTCACGCCACACTGTAGTACATGGAGTTGTAGTCAGCGCCGCACACAAGTCATTAACCCCAATCCCTTCACAGAGCCGGCCGGCAGCCAATCAGCAGCTCAGCTGGGAGGGACCATGACGAGACACACGGGGGGTAGCAGTTCCACATTGGGTTGCGCAGCTTTGCAGGTGTGACAGCGAGGAGACTGGACCTGTGGGTGATCTGCTGTCAGCCCCCCCGGCACACTTGTCTATTAGAAGCGGCCGGTGTGAGTGAGGATCCCGCCACCGCCGCCTGCTGTGACTTTCAGTCACTTGTATGAGGAGGTCTGGACGGTGCAGCAGTCAGGTTAGTCCGATCCTTTCCATTACTGTACCTCAGGGTAACTTACCCCCTGCACTCTGTGTGGGGCTGTCCCATCCAGGTTAGTGCATTGTATGCGGGCAGAAGCATGTCTGCAGATAGGGGTGTCCCGGAGAGCCACTGCAGCCCAGACAGTGCACCTTCCCTGCTGCTCCTGCATAGCATCCTGGGGCTGCATGGAGTGCACAAGATGTGACACTGGGACATGCAGTGACATTTTTCACATGCTAAGTTTCTGAGCCAGTGCCAGGAGGCTGCCATACATGGATCTTCTATGTCAGACATGATCAGAGGATGCCCTTATCATATGTGCTACTAAAGCTGCAAGGAGAACCAAGTGTGAAGAATCAGCCCAACATTGGTGACCTAATGTAGCGGTGCAATGCAATATCTTCATGGGGTGTCATGGACGATATCACGTTCAGCTAATGTGTATTACTGGCTTAAAGGGGGTGTCCAGAATTGTGAGCTGCATTAGACAGTCTTCCAGCTGTATATCCTATATCTGTATAGCCACATCAGATTATAGTATAGTATAGAGCGGTCATGAGAGAGTAGTGTCCCATCTGTGCAGGTCTGGATGTATGGGATCTATCTTATATACTATGCTTAGAAGCCTCAGTAATGGACAGTCCTTTTAAAGGGATTGTACGGAATAAAAAAATGTAAGGCTGCTTTTTTTTTTTTTTTTTTTCCCCACAAACAGCGCCACTTGTACTCTTAGGCTGTGCCTGGCACTGCAGGTCATCCTCATTTAAGTGAATAGAACCGAGTTGTAATACCAGACACAGCCCATGAGCAAACGTGGTGCTAATTTTGGAAAACAGCTCCTCTTCTCAGTCCTCAAATACCCCTTTGCCTGTCTTCCCTGCTTCTATTGCTATGTATGATGCGACAATAATCACCCATCCTTTATCCATACCTGGTCTCCCTACCTACCACCCACCCTTACCCCCTCCTTTCTGCACCCATCTACTTGAAAATGCAATGAATAGTGATTTTACCACCTTCTTTTTTCAGGGCGTCATCTTCTATAAATCTGTATATTGCAATCTTTTCCACAGCTATATCCTGAATATGATCATGTTCCCTGAAAGTTGCTGTGTAGCAGCAGGTCTATGATCTGCATTAGCACTTGAGTCCCATCCTCTGCAGCTCCTCCAGTGTAAGGCTACACCATACAAATCCACGCACACATTTAAATGTTACTTTGCATGCCTGTCATGTTAACCAGAGCTGCTCGGATGAAGATGCAGCAGATGACATTTTTCCTTCTAGTGGGATATATGTTGATCAGACATATTTCTTCATCCTATATCCATAGTATATATGCAGATATTTTATCAGTAAATGGAAGCTGGTGGTGGTGGAATGTGTGAATGTGAAGAATTCAGATAGTATGGAAGGTATATTGCAATTTGATAGCTCTCAGGTTCTTGTGTCACTTGTTACTTCTGTCAGTCATGTGTGGTCCGTAGATAGACATGGGAATCTGTCTACCAGATGATGATTCACTTGTAGAATACAATTACCAAATCGATTCACCCATTATATAGTGATGATGATGACTTATGGATCAGGGAAATCTTATTTGGATGGATCAATGCTACTATATAGTTGATAACAGGACAGTTCGGTTTGCCCATGACTGTATGAGAGCTCCAGCCATTGTGGACTGTATAACCATCCCTATAAATACTGTCTGCACCATGTCCGGGGCACCCAGTGTTATCGACAAGTGCGCAGGTAGTGAGCAGTGATCAGAAAATGTTCCCTGGTGCCAGCTCCTGCTATCAAGTGGAATTATCACCATGAGCTAAGTATCCTTGCTTTATCTTGCCATAGATAGACGTGCTGTGTATTGCACCGTGCCCTTGAATTTACCCCAGAGGTGTTGGGATTATAACTAGCATACAAAACTTTTGCGCTAATAAAAGTATTGTCTTGATAATTTTTAATGATGCACGTAAAAAGAAAAAATGTAAGCGTCAGCAGGATAGAAAATGGTATGGTTTGCAGATCTCCTTGTAATGATGAGCTCTGCTTTCCTATGATAGCACAGGTCACAGGTTTCTGGCACGATTCTCGGTTCCTACATGTATCTGTTATCGGTGCCCCACCACTTGCTGATCAGCAGTATAATGTGTGGCTATGTAATGTGCAGTTAAGCTCCTTCAGTCCAGGTTCATGTCACCAGACGCTAGCGTAAAGATGCACAAGTATGGGGGATGGGGCTTCTAGCAAAGATTAACCAGCTCAAGCTCCTAGCACATACTGAAGCTTACCTTCCAAGCTGTGTACAGCTAAAGATGTCCAGAAAATGACTCATGGTGATTGAGCATTGATGACTAATGAAAAGATCACAGAGCAAAGTTTACATCTAGATCAGCAAAAATGAGGAATCTCCTTAAAGATGTCTTAATGAGACATAGTTAACCCTTGTTTGCATTTAGTCCTTTGGAAGAGAATTCTGCATGTTTTACTATGTGGGTATATGAAATGATACGTGCATAAAGCCATGATCTGATCCCTTTGATCTGGTGGAATCTGATTTAATATTCCATTTTATCATCCCCCAGATTAAAATATTATAATCTGAAATACATTGACAAAGCCGTAATGGCGTTTACTCGGATTGAAGAATAGTTCTATTTCACAATGAGTTATACCATTGTCGAGATGCTAAATGAAATTGGATGAAACTCACTATAAATTGTGACAGTCATGAACAAGAAGACGTATGTAAAATCCTTTCATTTCTTGGACAATTTTTGTGTTGGCTTGCCGTTACAAGGCCTCTTTATGTGGAGTGTAATCTTTATGTGCAGATGTCCATTTGTCTTGTTTTCCATTTACGGTTTTATGGCATAAATCTGCTTTGAAACACGGAGATGTGCGAATTTGCATTGCTGCCATGAAGAAAGATGACTGACTATCAGTATATTTACTTTCCCTTTAAGGGTGTCTTTAAATGTAGCAGATTTATCGCAGAAATTTCTGCGCCTGTCTCTTTCATCTGGATGGGACTGGCAGAAATCACGCCAAAACTACTTCATTCAGATGACTGGAGTGAATTTCAGTTGCAGAAATTTCTGCAGTAAATTTGCCATGTGTGAATATCCCCTAAGGTTACCTTCAAAAATAATTAAAAGCAGATAACGTGATCACGCTTATGCCGGCTTGATACACTGCGATATGCAGCAGTTGGGAATAGCACTGAGCACTTGCAGTGATAAGAAGCTAGTGATAGCACAGAAATGTTTAGCAGTGTGCTGGTATAATGTAGTAGCATTGAATCCCATATATATATATATATATATATATATATGTGTTGAGTAGGTGACACGGTATGGATGGTGGACCAGGTATAGCTAGGGGCAAAGAATGGAGTGAGATCTTTGTATGGATGATATTACTGAATGAAATTGGATTGGGATTTTTCTGGATCAGTATTAGATCATGGAGATCTGACTCTTGGCACCCCTATCGATCAATTGTTTGAAGAGCCTGCAGACACCTGGCAAACGCCACAACCCCTTTGTTGTATACCAGGCACCGCTTTGTACTTTTAGAGCAGCTGTACCTCACACAGGACCTTTCACCACCTTCACCAGCTCCAGTTCTTGGAATCCTTTTTTAGCCACCCCTCCACTAATTCTAGCTCAGCGAGAATATTTCTGTAATTCTCATCGTTCCTGAGCAATCGGTGCAATTGTCTTTAATACCTGATATGATGATTAAGCTACTTTCTGTGAAGCAGGTCATCTCCAATGGCTCTGAATTACTCCCCCTTGCCCGCATCTGCACAAGACCACCCACTTGACAGTAGAGAGACTCATTAGCGTATCAGGCACCATCAGAGCGATGGGGCTAGAGGAGACATGCCAACTGTTCCCGAGTCAAAGTAGTGGTGTCTATTAAAGGATAAAACAACTAGAGGTTTAAGGAGCTGGTGACAGTCCTCTTTAACTACAGCCTCATCTCACTTTGGTGAATAGGACTAACCTATAATACCAGGCAGAGCCACTTCCTAAAATAGGCAGTTGTGCCTGGCAAATAGTAGAGATGGGTGAACCTCACAAGATGATTATTTATGGGTTCACCTAACTGTTTGAACTTGATATACTGTTATACTTTCCTTACCTTACTACTCCAGGGCTCCCTCCCAGTGTCTGGGTCCTTCTTTGGCCTCCAGGATAATCTCATACGCATTAAGGTGAGGAGGCCTGGGTGGCCACATTGGGCACACCAACACCGTGACGTCAGTGCAGCTTATTGGACCACTGAGGACCAGTCACAGAGATCAGCGGTCCCTCGGGCCACATGGTGGCTGGCTGGGTGTAGATAATGAGATGGCCACCTCTCTGATACTGATCTCCTACCTGAGGATAGACCATCAATGTCTGATTTCAGACAAGTTTACCAAAATATAATTCTGTCTATTTTCCACAAACAAGGCCAGAATCTTCTAATAGCATGCAATATGTAATATATTGTAATATATAACCGCAATCTATAAAATGAAAGAAAAGTTTTAATATATTGGTCTCCATGGTAACCTCTTTCATCATCGACTCCTTAGCTGAAGCTGACGTCTGCAGATCTAGACATTTATAGTACCACTCGGTGTATAATTTTCTATCCCTTTCTTATTACATTAGTACATACTGCAAATGTATTTAGTGATTTTTGCAATAGGACATTCCTTTATTTCAGGAAGATGTGAGAAAAGACCCATGAGACCTATACTACTACTAAAATCACATGCCTGTGTTTGAGACTTCCCCATCTAGGAGCAGAAAATGAAACTCATTCTTTCGGGTGTAACGGATGTTTCAGTTCTGTCCGTAGGATTGAAATCTCAGTAACATCCTGTGTATTGCTACACATGGACATGCACATAATATTACATTCTACAATATTCTATGAAATACAGGATTGCCAGCAGTAAACTATGGCGGATAGTAATGTGTAGGTTATATATTAAGCACATGTCTTCAGTCACAGCTTATTCAGGTTTCAGCAAATACCAGGTTATTCTTTTTCACACAATTCAATCTAATTTTCTGTATCAATTGCTTACAATGTTTAAGGCTTCTACTTGCTGAAATCTAATAGGAACCTTTAGTGTTTACATCCAGAGAATAAAATGTCATGTGATATCTGCTGAAATCTGAATACAGCTTTAAAGGCCAGTGAATGTGATATGCACAGTGCCCAATGAACGGTAATAAGGGGTAGGGATGGTTTATTATGCTGGCAGAATAAGATTGTGACTGCGGCAGATATGATAATGGTATTGCAAACAGCCCGTTATTCATCCCAAAGATGCTCTATGGTGTTGCGATTTAGGCTAAGGCCTCACGGGACGATACACAGCTCTAAAGCGCTGCGTAACAATTGCGGCGGGAACGCATCGCGGTTCTTCTTGAAACACTTTAAATTGAAAGATCATGGAGTTTTCCTCCGTGGCCTTTCTGTTACAAACACGGTGGCTCAGTGATTAGCACTGCAGCCTTGCAGCACTGGAGTCCTGGGTTCCAAACCCACCAGGAACAACATCTGCAAGGAGTTTGTATGTTCTCCCTGTGTTTTCGTGGATTTTCTCCCATTCTACAAAGACATACTGATAGGAAAAAAAAATGTACATTATGAGCCCTATACGGGGCTCACGACCTACATAAAAAAAAATAAAATAAAAATGTATATATGTACTGGAAAGCCGCCAGCGTTTCCATAGATATAATTGACACGGTGTGATTTCCAAAACTGTGCTGGTTCTGAAAATCACAGCGTGTCCACACTGCAGCTTTAAACACAAGGTGGTCATAGGATTTGCGTTTCCGTCGCAGGCAAATCACAGCGTTTCCGGCCCGTGGGGCCCCGGCCTTAGGAACTTTGTAAGTCACTGAAACAAAGTAAACTTGTCCTCATCATATATATAGAGACGCTCATTGATGACCAAGACAGTTACAGGCCTCAGCAAAGACCTCTTCACAAAGTGCACATCGCTCCTTCTGAGACCAGTATTGACATGTTCTTAAACCTCTTTAAGACCAAATTCTAAGGCTAAGTTCACACCTGCGACTGGTCTTGGCCTGGGGATTTTGTTCCCCATTCCACTTTAAAAATGTGGAGAGAAAAGTCCTGCAAGTATATGATGTGGTAGATACTTTTATAGTCAGTTAATATATCCGATAAAATAATTCAGGACTTACTCTCCATGCACACTGTGCTTTGTCATGTTTTAAACAGTTAGCACACTGACCTAATATATTCTAATGGCCCCATATATATGAGAACTATACGCATGTATTATCACAGTCCGTGTATGGGACTGGGAGCAAAAGTCAGGTTAGAGTCCATTCTTGTTCATTTTGCAACCCAGGCTCAGTAATGAAATCTATGGGTCCGTGGAGGTCCTGGGTGGAACACTTATATCATTCATGTGCTGATTTAAACATGGACCCTGAGGTTGCATATATTCTTGTACTTGTAAACTTAGGCTGAGGTCACACATTGTGGAAAAGATGGGCTTTTATTTCACAACATTTAGCTTTAAGAGGAATTTTAACAATAAAGGAAGCGCTTATACTTCTCCTTTCTGCTAAATCCATTCCTCGTTTTGGCTTAAACATAAACCACAAAATCTGTTAGAAAAAAGCAGTGTTTTAGTGTCTGGCTTCAGCCTCACATAGACTTACCTTTATGTAAACAGGGCACCTTTCAGTTTGGACTATGTATGTAAAATTGATCATTAAAGAAACTGAAATGGTTTTTTTTAGTTTATAATCTGTCCACCCGTTTAAAAGATACAGCTGCATTAAAGTTATGTGAACTAGCTCTGATTCTCCTTGTAGATCCTTTTTCTCCGAGAGATACAAAAGGTTCCCGCCCACAAGGAGAATCCGAGCTAGTTCAGGGTCTGTATATCTTTTGAATGGGCAGGATGGATTTAAAAAAAATAAAATAAAAACTTCAAACTGATCAGGGCAAAGCGAGAATCGAATGGTATACGTCATTTAGCATTCTGTACTTGGTGGCTGATCCTCTTTAACATGAGTTATATTTATATCAAATCCAGATTATTAGCAGCTAAAGCTGTAGTGTATGGCATCATTGTAAAAGTGCAGCCTTAAACCTTGGCCCTACTTACCTATTTAGAAGCCATTCCAATCTCTGAATACATGTGTGATCCATTCTCTAGATAAATCCTAACTATGTTTTTATGTTTTTTTTTCCATGAACCACCATTTGGAATTATAATCTCCGTTCAAATGTTTTGGATTTGCCCGTATGGCTGGGACATGATCTTTTTGGTAAGTGCTTAAATATTTTTAAGATATATTGCACTAATTATAGACTGTTGTCAGGGATGTTTTCCTAAAGATTTTGCTGGTAGTTAGTCCATCAGGAATGAGAATATCAAACTGTTAATATAACTAACATGTGTAAGGTCATAGGTAACTATTAAATGAATGTCTTTAATGCATTGTATGCTAAAATCTGGAGTGTAACTCTCTGTACAATCCATATTTTTAGGCTGCCAAAACTGCATCAGAAAATCCGTGTGTACTAGGGTCCTTGCATACAGGCAGCTACAGTCTGGACATCTGCTCTGTATGTCTGCTGTATTTCCCAGAATGTACTGTGTCCGAAGACCTGGACAATATCATAGTTATCTATGATGATCTGGTCATGGGTACAGAACAGTAGTCCCGTGGTGAAGTAGTGACACAACATCATAGATACTTACCATATTTTCCAGACTGTAGCTGCAGATGTGCATGGATCCTAAATACACACTTTGCAGAAAAGCTGTGCTTTTTTTTGTTCCATATTTTGTGTTTTTTAAAGCCAAAGCCAAGAGTGACTACAAATGTAATGGGAAACATAAAAGAAGCACTTACACCTCCCTACTTGTAAATCGACTTCTGTCTTTGGTTCGAAATGCTGAATCAGCAGAATCTACAACAAAAAACAGCTTTTCCGCAGTGCATAGTGTTTTATAGCAACTACTCATACAAAATACCACACTCGGCACTCCCAATATTGGTTACTTTAGTGACTAGTTTGTGGAATAACAGTTTGAGCATTTTTGGATTGTGCTGTTCCCGTGTTATGCTTGGTTTACACTAGCATCACCGCTCCATTGGAGGACCCAAACAGTGGAAATGCAGACCACTAATACTGCAGTATCGCACTGAGCCTGACGCTCCGTCTTTATAAAAGTGAAGTTGGTGGAGGAAAAAGTCTTCCATGCAGGAATTTTTTCGTCTGCTAATTTTCAGGCAGACACTGCGACGGAGTCTCCAACAGAAGCTCCGTGTACATCATTTGTTGTGCCTTTGGACATAGGGGTCGCAGTAATATGAAAAAGACTAATAGATCACAATAGTTGACGTTTCGGTCGTGTAGACCTTCATCTGAACTGATCTATAGTGTGAATACAAGGCATGTAGGATGCCTGGGACGCATCCTACATGCCTTGTATTCACACTATAGATCAGTTCAGATGAAGGTCTACACGACCGAAACGTCAACTATTGGGATCTATTAGTCTTTTTCATATTACTGCGACCCCTATGTCCAAAGGCACAACAAATGATGTACACGGTGTTGTAAATAAATTTATTTCCCTTTTTGGCAACAAAACCTGTGTGTGCGACAACATTTTTTGATTAATCTGATTGTGGGGTCGAAGGACCCTTTGACGTCTGCACCACACTTTCTAAATTTGTGAGTGTGCTGCACCATCGCCTTTTTTTCATCCAACAGAAGTTCCGACACAGATGTGAACCTGGCCTTAGTCTGACTAAATATTTATGAATAAATTGATAACTAAGTGTTTTCAGTGTATCGGATTGTGTTCAGAGTGTACAGGGATACAGTTAAACAGTAGTATCCAATTGTCAATTTATTCATACATTGCTTGGAAGAATAACTGGGGAATAACTGCAAATTTCTCCAAAAACATGATCCAGAATTGTCATTTCATGGGCAATAAAAAGTATTTAAGAAAGCAGACACTGGAATGCTGATAGGTCCTAAGCAAGGAAGATCTATTACAAGGTAACTGTTTAATTTAAAGGTCATGTTTGGTTTAGAAAACCCAATTTCAGAGACTTCTCTGATGGATGGATAAACGTTTGGTTACTGATACCAGAAAGGGATTCACATTCCTCAGGCATAGACATAATTAGGCTTCTGTCTGTATATTAAGATTGATGCAAGGAGGGAAGTTTTCTTCTTGCGGGTGATTACGAGGAGTGGAAAAGGGAGGATCCTGTGTAGGAATAAGCCCCATCATATCTAATTTGTTGAATATTGGCAACTAGAGATGAGCGAGTAGTATTCGATCGAGTAGGTATTTGATTGAATACTACGGTATTCAAAATACCCGTACTAGGTCGAAAGGAGTTTATCGCGTGGTATTTGACAGAGTACGAATATTTTGAATACTGTAGTATATGATCAAATACCACTCACTCATCTCTATTGGCAACGGTAAGGCAACTACTTCCTAACCCAGAAACTGAAGGCTGGTCATTGCTTGTGCTCCTACGGCTTGGAATGTCATTCTTATTCTGCAGAAATACATTCTGAGCTTTTTTTAGGCTGCAGGTAAACTACGACTCGCTTTGGGTGTTTGGGTCTCCGGAAGTAGAGGCATCTAAATGATAATGTGTTTCCCATGTATTGCTGTAAAAACTGTCTGCTGCATTATGGGGTATAAATTATTGCTGGGTGTCCCAGTTTACTGGGGTTTTACGTTGGTAGTCCAATGACTCCGGACTCCTTCATAAATGGCTGATGGCCACAATCAGTCAGAAGCAGTAAATATCCTCTATGAAAGTAACTATGTAACTAAACATAGTAATTATACCATATTAATAATTGCAAAATACAATTATTTTGTTTTAAAGTTGTAGTTGGTAACTTTTTCCCAACTCTACTCAAAATTGGTAACGGCTCCGACTCCACGGTCCTGGGTCTAATGGCCTGAACTGTCATCTTCACATGGATCTGTGATGTTGTCATTTTAGGTCATTAGACCCGGCACAGTAGCACACTTTTGTGAAATTGGCTGTAATAGGAGGTAGACGACATTTCCACTGTAAACCAGTTGCAGAATAATGTCTTGTGGCTATATCTGCTATTTGCCTGAAAGTCTTTGCTTATTAAGATCCTAGCACTTGACTTACAACTTGTGAGTGCTGTGAAATTCTCTATCCAGGCACCTGTTGCAGCGGGAGGTTGAAGCCTCCAATTTCTGGGGTTCTCGTTTCATTATAATAAGTAGTTGTGACAGGTCATCACTAAGGGATTTATTGCGGCTCAGTTAATACTGGTTTAGTAAAGGAACTGACCTGAACTTTGGCCACGTAGTAACGGATATGATAGTATTTTAGTCAGAGGTGAAAGATCTTCTTAGCAGATATATGGTCTTGAAGCGGTTGCAGTTTTTTTTATAGTTATTGCTATGACACGTTCGTTTGAGTGATGTTTAATTATTGTACAATATGTTTATTCTTTAATACCTTGTTGTGTGAATGAATCTTCTGAATTGCTGTGTCAGATTAATTTATGAAAGCCTCTGGAGTGAATAGTTATATGACTAATATATATGCAGCTAGAAATAAGGAATGCTGCACATGATCCAGCCAGAGACAGGGAAGTTAAACCTCTCACCATTGCACCATTGTGGTTAGCAGACTTGACTTTTTTTTTTTCTTTCTTCTTTTGGTCTTATGAACTAAGCGTATCATAAAAAACAAAGTGATGTTTCTATAACAGTTCTATCCATAGCAAGTTGTGCCACCTTGAAATCTGGAGTAATTTACGCCCTATTTACATTCTCTTATATCCGCATGAATACTGTCTAGGTTGTAAAGTGGTTGGTGGTATGTGAAAATTGACAGGGGAGTAATGTGAAGCTCCTGGGCTCCAATGCAAAATCTGTAACAGAGCCCTCACATAAATCTAGTGCACACCACAGTATATGCCAGTTATAATTCTCATGTTTTTATGTGAAATAGAAGCCATTAGGTGTCTGGCCTGGGTGTGATGGCTGCCTTTGCATGCATTACAGCTACGGCCCAATATTGAATAGATTTGGATCTACACAGTAGGAAGAATGTATTAAAACCAGCACTTTGGCGTTGTTCTTCTAGTCCCATCACATGCGCCACAATAACTTAGTCTCTTTATAATTGTGACACATCTTGGGCCATCCGTGCGCCAGAAAAGAAATATGTCAGCTAGGTAGGTAAGATTTACATTTTGTGGACTACATTACAAATAAATTTGTTGGGCCTTGGCTACTATCCCACCATTATGGTATTATGGTCATTATGGTATAGTATATATCAAAGATTATGTGAATGAGATGTATGGGGTACGTTCACACGCTGCTGATTGCTCCCCTTGTGGAAATGTAGCGTTTCTTGTAGCCACAGTTCTTTGAGCAAAAGTCAAGAGTGTATTTAACAAAAGGGGAAACATCTAGGTACGTCTTCTATATTTTTCATTCCTTTTTAATCCACTCATAACTTTGGCTCAAAAAAAACACAGCAAAATTTGCAACATAAAATGCGCGTTTCCGCCACGTGGGGCTTAAGCCTTAAAGCACATTTTAGCCTTTCTGATTTATAGTGTGAAATCCTCAGCATATCCCTGACAAAAACTTCATAGCTGGGCCCCATGTAGCGTAAATGCTGTGATTTTTTTTTTTGATGCAGTTTTTACAGTCACCTACAATACCTCCCATCCACACACTGCAGAAAAATATCCACTGGGGACATTCTTCTTCTTCTTCATTATATAATGAAGTTAATTTATATATTATAGAGGTTTGCGTTTAGATACATTTGAAGGGATATTACAATACTTGTGGCTTCTTGGAGGGCCTTTCTTATTTGTTTGCATTATTTATCTCTTAATTATTCTGCAGACCTCCTTCTATGTGGACTGCTGTGGTGTCCACTGGATTTATGTGGAGTTATTGTTCCATTATATTGGAGCAGGCTCAGGGCAGGCAGAGCTGTAAAATAGCTTAGCACATGTTGGCTGTAAGCAAGTAGATAAGTCACCCTTGTTTATATATATATATATATATATATATATATATATATATATATAATATATTAAGCTAATAAAAACAAGTCAGGGTTATTTTTCTTGTAACTTACACTCTGCATGCACAGAGCCTCACTTGTCTGTTCCAATATTAGAAAATGCACTTATATCGTGTTCATTATCCATATGTTGAGGAGGTGATATTTTTCCACATTACAGCCATCCAAACAAATAGTATAAATCACAGTGATATGTTGGTTTATTTGGCTGGGTAAAGTGCTGGCTGAAGAGAGTTGTAATAAAATAGGATTGACTAGACTTCTCAGTTAACACTTTGGTGGTATACTCTGCTACAGCGTATAAGAGCCTGGCGTATCCAGCTGCTGCAGAACTGCATTTCTCAGGGTGCCGTAGATTTACAGCTGCAGAGGAGTTCCAGGTCCGTCTTTCCCTTTAAGTGTCAGATACTTTTGTAGCCTGCCTATCTGCGCTGACTTTTGGGAGTGACATTTTGACATGACAGTGATAACTTAACACTGTTCAATGTATTCTGATTGCCAAGAAGCAAACATTTACCTGAATGTTTCCCATCACTGTCTTAAGACTCTGGCAGGGCAGAAGATCTGTGGCTCAGTGAGACATATGGATGTGACATGATTTGTGAGAGAGCTAAAAGGGCAGCAGCCATCTGCTCTAATATAATCTGAAAAGAAAAAAAACACCTAAAATTCCACTGACAGACTATGCAGGATAGGAAAAGTGAAGTCATGCTTGTAGGGAAATCAATGAACCAGGCAGACGATGAAAGAAAAAATCTAATGACTATTATTTATCTAGCATTAATAGCTGATATCTGTTCTACATTGTCTTGACTGAGACATCCAAGGGGATTTTTAATTTTTGTAATTTTTTCAAATATTTTTTTGCCCATTTCATTATAGCGCTGTTTATAGGACCCATGATGGATATGACAGATCCATTAAGTAACTGATAATAATGGACCTTGATTGGGCCCATTGATTTAAAATGGGTACATCAGCATAGAGCAGACTTTATATTGACGGTCAAAGAACAATGGAAGCCTGACGTAATAGAGCGTAATGGGAAGGCTGTTGGGGGAAATTTATTAAGCAAAATGGTTTATTTATTTAAAGGAAAGTGACTTTTAGGTTCCTGCTTTTTCCACTAAGTACATGAGCTTTAAAAATGTTACTAGCCCAAATGAATTGGGAAAAGAAAGTTACTAGGTCTCTCCGTCCTTTATGGTATTTTTTTCCTTATAGTGGACCACTAAAAACAGTACCGCTGGCTTTGAACTCTTGACGTCGTCAGAATGTTGTCTACCAATGGTTATGGAATATGGGGCTCACTACTGAGCAATCCCTTTGGTTTGGTAAAAGTTGAGATGAGCCTTGGTAAATGATCACAGATCTTAGGTGGCTCTGTAAAGAGACATTCTGTGATGGCATTATTACACAAGGGACAATTGTCCAAAGCAGTTAGGCTCTTTTATACAGATAATGTATAGAGATGAGCGAACAGTGTTCTATCGAACACATGTTCGATCGGATATCAGGGTGTTCGCCATGTTCGAATCGAATCGAACACCACGTGGTAAAGTGCGCCAAAATTCGATTCCCCTCCCACCTTCCCTGGCGCCTTTTTTGCACCAATAACAGCGCAGGGGAGGTGGGACAGGAACTACGACACTGGGGGCATTGAAAAAAATTGGAAAAAGTCATTGGCTGCCGAAATCAGGTGACCTCCATTTTAGACGAATAGTGGATTTCAAATCCGGGTCATATGAGAATGTGAACTTTGTGACTATGAGACAGGGATAGCTGTACAGGCAGGGATAGCTAGGGATAACCTTTATTTAGGGGGGAATGTTATTAAAAATAACTTTTTGGGGCTCTATCGGGTGTGTAATTGTGATTTTTGTGAGATAAACTTTTTCCCATAGGGATGCATTGGCCAGCGCTGATTGGCCGAATTCCGTACTCTGGCCAATCAGTGCTGGCCAATGCATTCTATTAGCTTGATGAAGCAGAGTGTGCACAAGGGTTCAAGTGCACCCTCGGCTCTGATGTAGCAGAGCCGAGGCTGCACAAGGGTTCAAGCGCACCCTCGGCTCTGATGTAGGAGAGCCGAGGGTGCACTTGAACCCTTGTGCACCCTCAGCTCTGCTACATCAGAGCCGAGGGTGCGCTTGAACCCTTGTGCACACTCTGCTTCATCAAGCTAATAGAATGCATTGGCCAGCGCTGATTGGCCAATGTATTCTATTAGCCTGATGAAGTAGAGCTGAATGTGTGTGCTAAGCACACACATTCAGCTCTACTTCATCGGGCTAATAGAATGCATTGGCCAGCGCTGATTGGCCAGAGTACGGAACTCGACCAATCAGCGCTGGCTCTGCTGGAGGAGGCGGAGTCTAAGATCGCTCCACACCAGTCTCCATTCAGGTCCGACCTTAGACTCCGCCTCCTCCGGCAGAGCCAGCGCTGATTGGCCGAAGGCTGGCCAATGCATTCCTATGCGAATGCAGAGACTTAGCAGTGCTGAGTCAGTTTTGCTCAACTACACATCTGATGCACACTCGGCACTGCTACATCAGATGTAGCAATCTGATGTAGCAGAGCCGAGGGTGCACTAGAACCCCTGTGCAAACTCAGTTCACGCTAATAGAATGCATTGGCCAGCGCTGATTGGCCAATGCATTCTATTAGCCCGATGAAGTAGAGCTGAATGTGTGTGCTAAGCACACACATTCAGCACTGCTTCATCACGCCAATACAATGCATTAGCCAGTGCTGATTGGCCAGAGTACGGAATTCGGCCAA
Organism: Leptodactylus fuscus; assembly: GCF_031893055.1. Classification (NCBI taxonomy): domain Eukaryota; kingdom Metazoa; phylum Chordata; class Amphibia; order Anura; family Leptodactylidae; genus Leptodactylus; species Leptodactylus fuscus. Next base: position 72,443,117 of record NC_134268.1, on the reverse strand, counting down.
TCAGCGCTGGCTCTGCTGGAGGAGGCGGAGTCTAAGATCGCTCCACACCAGTCTCCATTCAGGTCCGACCTTAGACTCCGCCTCCTCCAGCAGAGCCAGCGCTGATTGGCCGAATTCCGTACTCTGGCCAATCAGCACTGGCTAATGCATTGTATTGGCTTGATGAAGCAGTGCTGAATGTGTGTGCTTAGCACACACATTCAGCTCTACTTCATCGGGCTAATAGAATGCATTGGCCAATCAGCGCTGGCCAATGCATTCTATTAGCGTGAACTGAGTTTGCACAGGGGTTCTAGTGCACCCTCGGCTCTGCTACATCAGATTGCTACATCTGATGTAGCAGTGCCGAGTGTGCATCAGATGTGTAGTTGAGCAAAACTGACTCAGCACTGCTAAGTCTGCATTCGCATAGGAATGCATTGGCCAGCCTTCGGCCAATCAGCGCTGGCTCTGCCGGAGGAGGCGGAGTCTAAGGTCGGACCTGAATGGAGACTGGTGTGGAGCTATCTTAGACTCCGCCTCCTCCAGCAGAGCCAGCGCTGATTGGTCGAGTTCCGTACTCTGGCCAATCAGCACTGGCCAATGCATTTCTATGGGGAAAAGTTAGCTTGCGAAAATCGCAAACTGACAGGGATTTCCATGAAATAAAGTGACTTTTATGCCCCCAGACATGCTTCCCCTGCTGTCCCAGTGTCATTCCAGGGTGTTGGTATCATTTCCTGGGGTGTCATAGTGGACTTGGTGACCCTCCAGACACGAATTTGGGTTTCCCCCTTAACGAGTTTATGTTCCCCATAGACTATAATGGGGTTCGAAACCCATTCGAACACTCGAACAGTGAGCGGCTGTTCGAATCGAATTTCGAACCTCGAACATTTTAGTGTTCGCTCATCTCTAATAATGTATAGTAATGGACCGGCCTGGACCTTTTCTTCATGGAGATCACTGATGGATTGCGTCCATTTCCAAAACTGCAATAACCTCTTATATTGTTCTTATTATATATTCACTGGACGACACTGTGAACATCATTTGTATGTAAATCACCCTGGATGCTTGATATATCCGATACTAAATCTATTTTCCTGACTTCATGAAAGGTGCATGTCTTGCACTGTTCAAAGGTTAGAGCAATAATCAGCAATCTGTTAGCTAACAGATGAAATTTGTTTAGCCAGGATTTTCAAGCCGGCTGTAAGCAAGTTTATTGCCTAATATCCTCTTTATGTGATAAAAGCTTTGCTGGCTACAGGATTTCTGAGTTGGGGCAAGGGTTAAGTTTGAATGCTGCAGAAGTGGCAGACTTTGCTTTTAGAGATAAGTAATGTATTTTTTTTTATTGAGGTCCTTATTTGGTAGCGCTATGTTAAAAGTTTTCTTTATCATCTTTTCTCTGGTGCCTCTTAATCGTGCCAGCTATTCTTAGCTACGGTTAATTCAGGAGGTTACATGTAGCGGGGCTGTCCTATGTACTAAGAGTGTTCCAAAAATACTTCCGATACGTCTATGAAATCATGACTCCAAATTAAACCGCTACGAGAAGTACTTCAGCCGAGGCTATGGTAATGTTACTCTCGTCTCCAGAGATACTTGTCATTAATTTACTGACATATAGTAAGTAGAAGGATGAAGCCATTTTATAGAAATTTTTTATAGAAACTTTGTGGAATGATTTCTATTTCTTTTTACCTTATCTTTCCACTTTGTATTTGAATTTTGTCACTTTTAGGCCCGGTTCTGTGCATGTGTTTCCGTTCGGGGGTCTGAACGCAGATGTGAACAGGGCCTAACTTGGCATGATACCTTATCTGAGTGATCTCCAAGTTCTAGCTTTCTCATGCAGAAAGTCGTAGTTTTACTGGAGAGCCACAGATTGGACACTAATGCTATGTGAGCAACCTATGTGACGAATGAAATCCTAAGTGGTGGACCTACTAAACCCTTAGAATTTGCACCACCTGTTACACTATGAGATCAATACATATAGACAACTTTGGGGAAAATATGTGGGAAGGGATCCCCTTCCTGAATGGAAACTTAATCTGCATAAAAAAGTGGTTACCTAAGGAAGTTCACGGAGACCATAGACTATAATGGGGTCCATGTGGTTTCCACAGGAAAAATGTGGAGAGAAAAGTGCAGCTTGCAGGACTTCTCCTCATGAAAAATGCAGAGAGAAACGGGAACGGAATGGCCCGAACGTAGATGTGAACCGGGTCTAAGGTGAAAAACTTGTTGTGCCAGCACCAGAGATATGGCTGGCAAGAACAGTAGACTCCTATCTCTGTGAATGTTAAAGGCTATAACTAAACAGCCACTATGGACAGACTTGGCATAGACCGTTTTAGGACACGCTGGTCCCTAAATCTGCTTATGGGTTGCTTCTGCCATCCCCACTCTCCCTTTTAACACCAAACTCCGCCTCCGTGTAACGCTGCCATCTTGGCTTCATCATCCTACGTTGTTGTGTTATCTGTAAATGGAGTCGTTCATTGAATTGCTTTCGGAGTTGAAGCACGAGTCATTGGTAGCGGTCCATGCATATCTGTACCTATGCATCTTGCTGAGTTTTAACTCTGAGATGCACAAAGTTCAATCAGTCGTTATTCATGTGGTCGCAGTTACCGTACACTGTGAGAGCAGATGTGTTGCTTGGCTTGAGAAATTAATGCACAGCTTGGCAGAAGAGAAAATCCACTGTGATTACCAGTGTGTAGAAATGGGACTGAACGTTAAAGTGAATAAAATATCCAAAATATCATAAATGAGTTCACATAGCAAAGCCAAGAAAATTAAAGGCCCTATTAGACGAGAAGAGGTTTTCTTTAAACAATCGCTGATCTTCAAAATGTGCCGATTAGCGCTTGTTCTACACCAACCTATTACACGGGCCAATGCAGAACATATGCAGAAGGAACAATCACTACCCCCGGCGTATACTGTCATTGTACTTGGCTTGTTACACAGGGCGATATGATGCTGGGGGGGGGGGGGGGGACGATATTTTATTGTTCTGCTGAAAACTAGTGAGCGCAAATGCTCATACATCCGGTGATCGGCAGCAGTATTAGACAGGCTGATTATCAGAAATAAACATTAGTATAAATGTTTGTTCCCAATGACTGCCAGTAATATTGCGCTGTCTAATAGGATTTGCAGTCAGTCAGGTTAGTGACAGTTGGGGGTAGTTTATCAAAGGTGGCGGCTTTGTGGACTTTACAGAGGTGTTTGTGGCGCTGGGTGCCAAATAAACAGCATAGCAGTTAGTGGCAATCCAAAAATAAATGGCTTTATGAAGAATGTAAATGACTGCTGGAATGAAAACAGCAAATAGCATAACCCCCATGGAAATATCTCACTAAGCCCTGACTAGCGTCTGAGGGCAAGATAACTTTACTGAGCAGCCGTCTGCCTCACACTGAGCGCAACTAAGTCCCTTATGGAATCCAATCTTGGGACAGGCCACCTGTCTGACGGCCACTGGTCCTCAGTCTACCTGTAAGTCACCACCAGCACTCTCCTGCTGTGCCCGCTCTCTATGGAGTTGGGCTAGTGATGGATACAGTCAACGTCCTTTTCAGCCCTGTTTTTTGGTGGCTCTGCAGCGCCCTCTAGGTTCCCACCTTTACAGGGCTATAAATGTAAATGAGGTGGTCACAGTGAATGAATGTGTTTAGCTATTTCCATCACCCTCACGACTTACTCACTGTTTTCTGAAAGCTTTTTCACATGACCATTTTCAGAACCTTGGGTGCTTAAAACCCCCCAAAATAAACTAGACATGCCTTTGTCCATTTTCACAGATACACAGACCCAATAGAAAACAATGGAACTGTGTTAAACTGATGTCCATTTTATGCCTGTTAAAACCAGATCGGTGGGTAAAGACAAAAAAGAAATTCCAATGAAATTCATCAGTTTTTTTTTTTTTTTTTTTTGTCACTGATGCTGGGTTCACCTTTGCACTTGTAGTACGTTCGGGGGTTCCCCTCTTCAGACGGAAATTGCGTAGAAACCACATGGACCTCATTATAGTGTATGGAGTCTGCGGGTTTCCTAAGGTAACCGCTTCTTTTATGCGGATTAGGTTTGTGGTCAGGGGGATTCCCCAAGCGGACCCCTGAATGGAAACCTGATCGGAGATGTGAACCTAGCCTGACCATTAAAAACTGATGCAAAATGGATGACATTGAGTCATCAAAAACAGAAAAACTGAATCTGATGAATGCATGATAGATACATGTCTTTTTTTTAAAGAAGACCTTTCATCAGATCGGGCACATGCAGTGTTATATACTGCTGGAAAGCTGACAGTGCGCGGAATTCAGCGCATTATCGGCTTTCCCGATCTGTGCCCGGTGTAAAGCGCTATCGGTCCCGGTACCGTAGGGCTTTACAGTCAGAAGGGCGTTTCTGACACTTAGCCAGGGAAGCCCTTCTGCCCAGCAGCGCCTATTGCGCTGTGCTCTAAGACTGGGGAGGAACGCCCCCTCCCCTCCTGATAATACTCGTGTATGGACAAGCACTGTAAGCAGAGGGAGGGGGCGTTCCTCCCCGCTCACACTGTACAGCGCGATAGGCGCTGCTGGGCAGAAGGGCGTCCCTGGCTAAGTGTCAGAAACGCCCTTCTGACTGTAAAGCGGTACGGTACCGGGACCGATAGCGCTTTACCCGGGGCACAGATCGGGAAAGCCGATCAGCGCACTGTCAGCTTTCCAGCAGTGTATAAAACTGCATGTGCCCGATCTGATGAAAGGTCCTCTTTAACAACAGTTAGATAAACAACAAAAACATCGCTGTTGTGGGCATAATGCATAATAATATTTATCTTTCATGCTTGGAGTCTCTGCCTCCCAGCGACATACGTTCTCATACTGATTATAGTACGGGACATTATATCACTATCCGAGCATCAAAAGTAAGTATACTGTTAGGAGTCCCACTCCTGGCATGATATTCAGGCCAGTAAATCCGGCAAACACATGGACCAAGTTTAACGGTTGAAACTTGTTCATGTGACTCTAGCTGTATTCTGGTGTATGGAGAGGTGCAGCTCAAATTTGCCCTGCTCTCTATATGTGCTAAGGGTTCTCATTCTCACTGGTGGCCCTCCACCTAAGGCTTTGTTCACATCTGCATGGGGACCCCCCAAACGGAATACCAAAAGCAATAGCAAGCAGTGTGCAGTAAAAGCACACGGATCCCCATAGACTATAATGGGGTCTGTGTGCTTGCCGTCAGGTCTCCGCACAGAACATGCAGACAGGAAAGTAGTTCACAATCTACTTTCCTGTCCGCATGACTCGTACGGGCAGCACGCGGAAAGCACACAGACCCCATTATAGTCTATGGGGTTTGTGTGCTTTCACTGCACAGCGCTTGCAAATGCGTTTGGTATTCTGTTCGGGGGGTCCCCATGAGGACTCCCCGAACGGATTACCAAAGGCAGATTGAATGAAGGGTAACTTATTTTTATGGTAAAATATGTCTGTTTTACAGGTTATACAAGTAAACATGCATCAGGATGGTAATTGTCCATAAATTTCTAGGTAGACTATAAATGTAAAAATTTTTCCAAAACATTGAACCAGTTGAGAAAAATTAAAATGCCATAAATGTAGAGGACTTTACTCCCAAAGCACGAATGCATCTGTGTTTATTTGAGCCTGGCCGTACTTGAACATTTCATTGTGATTGGAGGTATTGGAGTTCATATAAATATATTGACATGTATTATCCACTAGTTATTATTTTTCACTTTGTCTATGAAAAATGTGATTTTTAAGTTGTCCACAAAAAATAGAAGACAAGGTCATGTGCACAGAGCTCAGTGTGCAGGGCTGTGCGTTCTCTATTCTTTGACTATATCAACTCTGATGAAATTATATATGCGAGAAAATATTATTCTGTAGAAAAACCGCTTCCATTTAAAGTCTTAGGGAACATGCTGTGATTTTTATTTTTTATTTTGTCGGATTTATATGGAGGCATAGAAGTAAAGCTTCTTTAAAAAAAAAATAGCCTGGACAACCTCTTTAATGTTAATTAGGCCGGAGGTTTATTTAATAATAAAAAAAACAAAAAAAACCTTAACTGTCCGCAGTGCTCCAGTGTCCTCCCAACTCGGTCCGGTCCGGCTGCTCAGTTGTCTTCTTTCGTTAATGTCCTCCCCGGCTGTGATGTCCCCTGTCCGGGACTTCTGCCGGAAGAAAACAATGGAGCTGCAGGAGCGGACCGTGCTTGTAGACATCGGAGCACCAGGGACGATTGTTCTAAAATAGAATCTCCAGATTAACTTTCCCTGACTGACATAGGGCACAACTGATTTATAAGAAGGCTCCAGCCTCTTCAGAAATCATTTGCACTCCTGTGTACCTGAATGGAGGTCTAGGCCAGTTAGGAGTTGGTGTAGATTTCCATTATTAATCATGCAAGAAAACTTGCATGAGTTATGGTAAACATGTCGGGCAGAGACTTCACAAACCTGCCCAGTGTGGCGAACAAGGTACAGAATGGGTTTGGCACAAGCTTGGCACAAGAGAGGACCTTGAACCAAACGTTCTCACAATATCATCCCAATACACCAGAATACTGATGTAGAGGGATTGATAAATTCCCCCTTATTCCCCCTGTGCACTCATTTTGCATCTGTTCCATATCCATTTGTCCTTTTTTGATGGATGATTGACGCTGTTTTTGCATCTGTTTTTAATGGACCATTAAAAATAATGGATGAAATTCATTTATTTATTTTTTAATTTATTTTCCCAACCCACACCTTTTTAATAGTCATCACTCAGATGCAAATCCATTTGATAGTTGTTAAAATCTAACCCACTGACTTTGATTGGAGATGCGTCGGTGTCAAAACGTACAAATACAGAAATTTATTTGGATGGCCTTTTTTTTCAGGGGTGGGTTTGCAACTGTGGGTTGGGTAAAAAAAACAAAAAAAGATCCATTATTAATGGTCTGTTTAAAAACCGATGCAAAAAAGTGACACTCATCCATCAAAATGGACAAATGAATATGGAACAGATGCAAAATGGGTGCACGACAGCAGATTTGTTAACTTTTCATGGTTGATAAATAGATGCTGTAATGTTAATGTATTACTACTTTGTGGGGATAGGCTCTTGATTAACGTATCTCACCCTGCTTATCTTAGGGAAATAATAGAATAAGGTGGGTTGACATCTAACCTGTCCAGGACCTTGTGACCTGATTGAAAATGTCAAGACACAATGGACTGTCTGCATAGACACACAATTGGTAGGATTTCCTGATAAAATGGAATGCCTCTAGCTATCTTTAGGCTGTCATTCTTATATTTTCTGCTGTGACCTTTCGTGTGCTTAGGCTGACAATGCACGCTTCATCTGCATGACCCAACAAACGCTCCAGAATTCAGTTCCTGGTTTTAATAAATCAGATATAGGAGTAATCGGGTTGGCGATTCTTTTATTAAAAATCTAGTAGAGATAGGGACCGTCTTGGGCCCTTTTCTTTAATTTTGCCAAAATAGATAGATAAATATTATTAAAAAAAAAAAAATTGTGTTTCCACAATGGTGGTACCTGCTGGTCTTTTTTTTTTTTTTTTTTTTACCTCCCTGCAGAGATGATGGGCTGTAGATGCATTGTGACTAGAGATGAGTGAGTAGTATTCGATCGAGTAGGCATTCGATAGAATACTACACTATTCGAAATACTCGTACTCCTTTGAATACTACTCTCTATTCGCAGTAAAGATTTGATTCAGAACCAGCGTTGCTTGGCCGAATGCTTTACAGTGTATCAACGCTGGTTCTGCTGGAGGCTCGTCTTTGAGGAGGCGGAGTCTAAGATCGGACCACAGCAGTCTCCATTGTGGTCTGATTTAGACTCCGCCTTGTCACAAACGAGCCTCCGGCAGAACCAGCGTTGATTGTCCAAATGCCGTACACTGTATAGCATTTGGCCAATCAACGCTGGTCAATGCATTGCTATGAGAAAAAGTTAGCTCCCACATAACCGCAAGCTGCCAGCTCTCCCGACTAGCAAGGACGAGCCTTCTGCAGAAGCAGCGTTGATTGGCCGAATGCTATACAGTGTATAGCATTCGGCCAATCAACACTGGTTCTGAATCGAATCTTTACTGCAAATAGCGAGTAGTATTCTATCGAGTACGAGCATTTCGAATACCGTAGTATTCTATAGAATACCGGCCAATCAATGCTGGTTCTGCAGGATGAGTAAGGGTCGGTTCACATTATCACTTGCCTCCTGTCCGGAAGGAGTCCGCAGAAGGAACCCCCCCCCCTCCCCAAACGGAATATCAGCGCAACTACAAGAGCTGTGCAGTTAAAGCGCACAGACCCCATAGACTATAATGGGGTCCGTGTGCTTGCTGCGCACTGCCCACATGAATCATTTGTGTGGGCAGTGCGCTGCAAGCACACGGACCCGTTATAGTCTATGGGGTCCATGCACTTTAACAGCACTTTGCTCCTCCTAAACACTGTCCTCCTGCTACTCGTGGTCTTGGTGACTCTCCTTTAGTCGAATAGTGGTTTCCCCTGAAACAAGTATTTTTTCCCATAGACTATAATGGCATTCGATATTCGATCGAGTAGTCAAATATTGAGGCTCTACTCGAAACGAATATCGAATCTCGAATATTTCACTACTTGCTCATCCGTAATTGTGACCACTGTAGGACAAGTAAACAAAAATATATGGAGACCACAGACATGGTGGCGATGAGGACATTGTGGATTTACCAGCAGAATATAGGGGTTTAAAAAAAAATAATAAAAATTTTATTTTACAACATTCCCTATTGAAAATCCCTGAACAACCCCTTGAAGAAACCCTGCCAATAGCGATAAGAAGTTGAGAATATAACTGGAATAGTGATTATGTAAGTTTCTTAAGAGGGAGAAAATGAGTGGATGCTGTAAAGTGGATTTATTTTATTTGTCTAACATCACACCTCTACAGTGTCACAGAGTGAGAAGTGGATTATCAATTCCATTTTCCTAGTGACAAATCTGGCAGTTTATAGTCCCGTCTAACCATTCATCATATAGCTTATTATTCAGGCTGATCTAAAAGTAATAAAACTGTCCAGACATATTTGACTTAAGGGATGCGATGCAAATGAAAAAGTCCGTCTCTGGTGCTCTCTCCAGACCAGTTGATTTCAGCCGCTATATCCAGCAGCGGTTCCATTGTGAATGGGCATGAAGGGGTGTTATATAGCAATTACTCTAGACATAAAGCCTCTAGTACATTATTGGGTAGCATAACTATGTGTCAAACCCCATCCTGTACACATTCTCCCTGCATGAGGACTTATCATTGAGAGTATTCATTTGGTGTGTCAGCTGTAAATGCTGCATTGTAAAGACAGACTGTCTACTTGACGCCATATATTGAAGTGTTTATTGTTGCAGCAGAACCATGCATTAACCTGCATTTCTCTACAGATGAAAAATCTTCCGAGGTTTTGCAGAGGCCAGCCAAAGGACACTTGCTAAAAGAGGCCTAAAAGCAATTTAAATTCATATCCTCTGATCTTTTTCACTACAAGTGACTGATATAATGTCCCTTGGAGAAAGAAGTCTCTCCTAACAATTTCTTAGCTAATAAATATTTTAGCTGTTTTCAGTAGTTATCTAATGTGTCTGAGTAACATCGTGATATAACTCACATTTTCTGACCTTGGTGGTTGGCAACGAAAGGATATTGGAGTCGACAGGGAGTCATAAGTTGTAGTGATTTCCAGTATGGAAAAATGTTATTTAGTGAAGGAGGAGGCGATTTGTGCATCATTAAAGCGGTCTGCTCTTCTTACGGCATAAATAACAACCGCCGGTAATTAGGGACGGTACTAATTATGTATTGTTGACGTATAGTTGTGTATGTTAAATAAAGCAACCTGATAAATCAGCTGCCTTGGGGGCTATTGCTAATACGTAAAAATGAAATTCTGCATTCTTTGCTTGTCAATTTCAGCGATGTGCATACTAAAGTTTAGGACTGGCTCATAATCCATTATTCATTTTAATGTATTTGCAAGTAAGTGGGACACATTATGTGTGTCTGCCAACAATTTGCTATGATTGCTAGTAATGCAGTAGTTCCTGGCATACATAGATAGGTGACTTCAAGGTCAGCGTTCTGTTACCTACGCAGCTCCATTAAATAATATTATACAATTGGATCATTTTAGGAGGTGCAGGACAGTGTGTATTTTTTGTTACCCCGTGTTGGATGGTGTAAATACCATAGTACACTGCATACCTGCCACAAAGTTGTGAGTGTGTGCTCGCATTAGCTGCTGTGAGTAAGAACAAGCCCAAGGAACCTATTCCCAGTGTCAATAGATGTTTACATAGCAAGGGTAAAATGATCATAAAAAAAGCAAACATGGACTATAAACAAGACCATTATATGGTAACTGAACATATAGTATATTGAGGCAAATAAGCATCATTAACTGGGGGGGGGGTCATATATTGTGGCATCTAACATCACCCTAAAATTGTCACACATCTTTTGGATATTGTTACCAAATTTCTAATTTACCCTTAAGTTCTTTAGAGTAAATACCAGTTTTGAAAACTGTTAAAGATAGTGAACTAAAAAGAGAGTGTGGTCTTAGTGCTTGTGATACAACATAAGTGATGACAGTGCACATTAATATAAGTCTATGTTTAGATTTGTGTCAGAGTCTCCATTGGATGTGTGTTAGTTCTGTTCCATTGGAGAGTCCAGCACAGTGCCCACCAAAAAATGGCAGAGGAACAAATCCTGCACAGGAGACTGTCCTCTACTGGGTTCAGTTTAAAAACGGAGGTCCCAGGTCTATCGGGCTCTGTATGTTACCACTGTTATAGCTGAGATGTGACGCTAGTGTAATCTTTTTAATGAATTAGAAGAGTGGTTTCATTGTCCTGTCAGAAGTAAACTACTCTCCGATATGCAGATTCTCCAGCATATACAGTATATCAGGATAGGACTGTTAATCTTTACCATTATGTCATAATACTGAATCTGTCCTCTATGTGAAGAGCAACTGGATCCAGTGAGGAATAATCAAATCTATAGTACACACATGGGCTTGTATTAATGTCTTACCATAAAACTGTGTGCCTGCCATTCTATTATATACCCTTTCCATACTGTCAGCCAATGTGTTATGTCTCTGGTGCTGGTCAATAAATGTATGATAATAAGACTAGTGATAAAGTGTATTCCCATAAATAGCAAGAAGGTCATTTAATCCCACTATTATAAAAGAATATGCACTGCCTATGAATGTCATGTCTTATATAGACTTACAAATGCAGCAGTTCATGAAGACATCAACTCCATCACATTTCAGTAAGCTTATACAGGGCTCACATACAGTACAGTATATCACAGCACTGTACAGAGATTGTTATCCTTCACATCACTGCTTGTCCTCAATAGGGCTCACAATCTAATTTACTTATCTCGGGCACACACACTAGGGACAGTTTTATCGGAAACCACTTAGCCTCTCGGTATACTTTGAGGATTTTGTAGGAGAACCCAGAGATAATCCACACAAACATATAACACTATGTTAAAGTTGCCCTTAATCAGATTTGAACATATAACCTTAGTGCTGTAATTATTATAATATTCATTTATAGAGCACATTAATAGCACTGTACATATGGAAAGTGGTTACATGCATAATACAAGAACAGAAAATACAAAACACATGAACTAAGGCTGGGTTCACATCTGCATTGGTGTCTTCACACCTACCCAGTTTCTCTGATTTGTGAAAAGATCATAAAAACCGATTAGAACGGGTCCTTTATAGGGGTTGTCCCATCTCAAGGATCCTATCTATACTGGTAGCTTATGTAAATTGAAGACTTTTCTTAAAAATATTGCTTTAGACATTCTGCTGTTTTGTGAATTTATTCCTTCCATTGTTTACATAGCGTTGCTATAACCACAGACCTATAAGACAAGTGCAGTGCAGTGGGAGAGGGGACTTTGCTTGTGAGGGTTTACAGTATACAGGGTAAGGGTAGATAGGAGGTGAGGGTAGAAGCTGCCCTGATGGTATTGGAAATGTGGCAGGGTTCTGGTAGGTTGTGGCTTTCCTGAAGGTTTTCAGGTTGCCTTTAAAAGGATTTGGTTGCTGCTAGCAGTCTGTGTTGGGGTAGCAAATTCTAGTGTATGGGGGATACTTGAAAGAAATTTTGGCGACATTTGACGGAAGGCAGGCAAGAAGAGCGTGAAGAAGGATTGGAAATTACATGTGGGAAATTATTGGTGGATTTGATTAGGTATGTACATAAGAGAAAGGGTCTGGACAGCCTTGTATGTCCATTTCAACCCCTGAACCTCCTTTGTCCTTCTCTTTATGACTGGTTCCCTTTGAATCACTGATTCACTCTGCCTATTTTATGGGGGCACTGCTACAAAGCTGTGTTTGTTGTTTGGGTACTGATGGCTAAGCAATGCTGGCTCCAACTAGGTTCCTTCCCCATAGTATCTTAAAATGACAAAATTTACATGCTCACCGCTCCAGTTTTCCAGGGATCCAGCTGAGAGCTTCTTTTGGATCCCTGTTCTTTGTTCATCTTCTACCAACATGTGAGCCAGTCAGTGACTGAGTGGTTATGCTCTGTTTGGGTAATCACTACCACTGATTGGCTGCATTGCTAACGATCAGGTCAAAGGTCAGGGGGACCCAGGACCTGGATTTAGACTCAACAGAGAGATTTGTGTGTATATATTGTTTTAAGCCTCCGCAGGGGATAAACAATGACTTTAAAGCGCTGTAGTATCTGCCTACTAAAATACAGTTTACATTACAGTCGCTCATTGTCATACACAGTATGAAAGTTGGAGTACAGCCAAAGTCCCGATGCTACTTAGTTGATATAGTAAGGCAGCCATCAGTTACTAATAAAAGTCGCATAGCAGTAATAACAGTACAATATGGTGTCAGCTGAGCATTTTTGCTAAAAATTGTGACTGATCAGAGCCGCTGGTGAACTTGGCTTGGAGATCTGATAAACATCAGTGTACAGCTATATAATATTACATTGGCGAAATTTAATCGGTACAAAGACATTTGTTTTCTTATAAATATCCAAGTACAAGAGAAACAGGAAAGATGTACAATATGGTGAACCCAGCGTCTAGACTCCATTATCAGATTTCCGTCTTCTGCATGCAGAAGACTGAAACCTGTCATGCCGAGTTCGGCCGTGAGCGCTGGTGAGTGTTTTATGTTCTCTGCGGTGAAGCCGTTTTTTTTTTAAATCAGACACAGTACTATATGTCCGACTCTGTATCCGGTTTAAAAGAACCGGTTTCGCCGTGGAGAGCATAAAACACTCACCGGCGCTCATGGCCGGACACTTTTCACACCCATTCAAATGAATGGGTTTGGAAAGATGCCGGCAGGTTTCCATCTCCTGCCCAGTTTTGTGCAGGAAATGGAAACCTGCAGAACGGAGTCCTGGGCGCAGATGTGAACGAGCCCATACATGTTCCTGGGTGAAGCCATTGCTACAGAGAACTGGAAAACAGTACATGATGGCCATAAGGCTTTTATTACAGTGACACTTCTTTTAATGTACCGTAATAGTAAACGTAAACCAATTTATTTCCAAAAAAACAAAGAATGTGGTAAAAAGTGAAAATGGAAAAGTTCCCAAAATGCAAAACCTGAAAAGGCTTTTCCTACAATATGAAGTAATGATGTATTGGTAGGATAGGCCATCACTTCTAAATTGGTTGGGGATCAATGGCAGAGACTCTGACTGATTTCATGTTTAGTCATGTACAATGCATCTTTATCTTTACGCGTCTTAAAGAGGTTATCCACTTTCTAATATATCCTTAGCTGACAGCCGAGGCTCCCGTAGATTCACTGTTATTGGTAATATGTATTTGCCAGGAACCATGCTGCATACTGGCCGAACGATTTGTAGCAGCCGTTTTAGTACAACAGACTGTCACCAGTATTTAACTTTCAGTTGTCTACAAATTTAAATATGGTTATGTTCATGGGAAAACTTTTTTTTTCTCTTAAGAATGTAGATTGTGAGCCCCATGTAGGGCTCACTATGTAAATTTTTCCCTAGCAATATGTCTTTGGAGTATGGCAAGAAATCCACGCAAACACAGAGAGAACATACAAACTCCTTGCAGATGTTGTCCTTGGCAGGATTTGAACCCAGGACTCCAGCGTTGCAAAGCTGCAGTGCTAGTCACTGAGTGACCATGTTGCCCCTAGCACCCTTGTACTTCTCCATTCTGCCCAGTCTAGTCCTGACTTTGGCTCAAAAAATCGTAACAAAATCTGCAATAAAGATAGCAGATTTTCCACAAAGTGGGGCCTTAGTCTTAAAGTGGGCGCCTTAACCTCATGTCTAGAGATGAGCGAACAGTGTTCTATCGAACACATGTTCGATCGGATATCAGGGTGTTCGCCATGTTCGAATCGAATCGAACACCGCGTGGTAAAGTGCGCCAAAATTCGATTCCCCTCCCACCTTCCCTGGCGCCTTTTTTGCACCAATAACAGCGCAGGGGAGGTGGGACAGGAACTACGACACCGGGGGCATTGAAAAAAATTGGAAAAAGTCATTGGCTGCCGAAATCAGGTGACCTCCATTTTAGACGAATAGTGGATTTCAAATCCGGGTCATATGAGAATGTGAACTTTGTGACTATGAGACAGGGATAGCTGTACAGGCAGGGATAGCTAGGGATAACCTTTATTTAGGGGGGAATGTTATTAAAAATAACTTTTTGGGGCTCTATCGGGTGTGTAATTGTGATTTTTGTGAGATAAACTTTTTCCCATAGGGATGCATTGGCCAGCGCTGATTGGCCGAATTCCGTACTCTGGCCAATCAGTGCTGGCCAATGCATTCTATTGGCGTGATGAAGCAGTGCTGAATGTGTGTGTTTAGCTCAACTACACCGGTGGAGTAGTTGGCTAAGCACACAGATTCAGCTCTGCTTCAATCAGCGCTGGCCAATGCATTCTATTAGCTTGATGAAGCAGAGTGTGCACAAGGGTTCAAGCGCACCCTCGGCTCTGATGTAGCAGAGCCGAGGGTGCACAAGGGTTCAAGCGCACCCTCGGCTCTGATGTAGCAGAGCCGAGGCTGCACAAGGGTTCAAGCGCACCCTCGGCTCTGATGTAGCAGAGCCGAGGGTGCACAAGGGTTCAAGTGCACCCTCGGCTCTGATGTAGCAGAGCCGAGGCTGCACAAGGGCTCAAGTGCACCCTCGGCTCTGATGTAGCAGAGCCGAGGCTGCACAAGGGTTCAAGCGCACCCTCGGCTCTGATGTAGCAGAGCCGAGGGTGCACAAGGGTTCAAGCGCACCCTCGGCTCTGATGTAGCAGAGCCGAGGGTGCACAAGGGTTCAAGTGCACCCTCGGCTCTGCTACATCAGAGCCGAGGGTGCGCTTGAACCCTTGTGCAGCCTCGGCTCTGCTACATCAGAGCCGAGGGTGCGCTTGAACCCTTGTGCACACTCTGCTTCATCAAGCTAATAGAATGCATTGGCCAGCGCTGATTGGCCAATGCATTCTATTAGCCCGATGAAGTAGAGCTGAATGTGTGTGCTAAGCACACACATTCAGCACTGCTTCATCACGCCAATACAATGCATTAGCCAGTGCTGATTGGCCAGAGTACGGAATTCGGCCAATCAGCGCTGGCTCTGCTGGAGGAGGCGGAGTCTAAGGTCGGACCTGAATGGAGACTGGTGTGGAGCGATCTTAGACTCCGCCTCCTCCAGCAGAGCCAGCGCTGATTGGTCGAGTTCCGTACTCTGGCCAATCAGCGCTGGCCAATGAATAGAATGCATTGGCCAATCAGCGCTGGCCAATGCATTCTATTAGCGTGAACTGAGTTTGCACAGGGGTTCTAGTGCACCCTCGGCTCTGCTACATCAGATTGCTACATCTGATGTAGCAGTGCCGAGTGTGCATCAGATGTGTAGTTGAGCAAAACTGACTCAGCACTGCTAAGTCTGCATTCGCATAGGAATGCATTGGCCAGCCTTCGGCCAATCAGCGCTGGCTCTGCCGGAGGAGGCGGAGTCTAAGGTCGGACCTGAATGGAGACTGGTGTGGAGCGATCTTAGACTCCGCCTCCTCCAGCAGAGCCAGCGCTGATTGGTCGAGTTCCGTACTCTGGCCAATCAGCACTGGCCAATGCATTTCTATGGGGAAAAGTTAGCTTGCGAAAATCGCAAACTGACAGGGATTTCCATGAAATAAAGTGACTTTTATGCCCCCAGACATGCTTCCCCTGCTGTCCCAGTGTCATTCCAGGGTGTTGGTATCATTTCCTGGGGTGTCATAGTGGACTTGGTGACCCTCCAGACACGAATTTGGGTTTCCCCCTTAACGAGTATCTGTTCCCCATAGACTATAATGGGGTTCGAAACCCATTCGAACACTCAAACAGTGAGCGGCTGTTCGAATCGAATTTCGAACCTCGAACATTTTAGTGTTCGCTCATCTCTACTCATGTCCGCTTAGGTCAATCAGTGGTGTCAGTGGCCTAAAGAAAAAACATGAGAAGTCACAGGTTATGTATACGAGTAACTTTCCGGATTCCACCACTGATTTGGTTGAAGACCCTGTCGCATATGACTGCTGAGGCCAATCAGTGCAGCAGAGCACTGGAGACAGGTGAGTATAAGGTTTTTTTTGTTTGTTTGGTTTTTTCCTTCTCTGGCATCTTTGCAAAAAAACTTATTCTGTGATACAGTAACTCTAAGGCGTCCATCACACAAGCGTAGTGTTTTTTTAGTGTCCGCAAACGCTGATCCACATGTCAGCATGCAATCACAGATTCGCAAAAATTTGTACGATCCCCTACACTTGTATGAGATGCAGATGCAGGTAAAAAAAGGACATTCTTCTTAATCCAGGGTCATTTTATATAGCACCCCCACACAGCCACCAAAAATGCAGTCGTGTGTCTGGGCCCATAGAAATGCATGTGGCTGTTCTTTGATCCACAATTGTGGCTCAAAACTAAAGTCGTGTGAAGGAGGGCTAACCCTTGCTTCATCTATTTTATGTGCATGCTTACCTGTCTGAAGAACTGTTTTTCAAGGTTCTGTTGGATAGAAATAGTTCCTTTAATTGAGCTTGAGATGCATTAGACAAATAAGTGGTATGCTTTTCTGTCAAGGTGTGATTTTTGTTGTTCTTGGAAACCTCTTTGTGTGTGTTAATGTGTTACTGCAGTAAAGTGTTAATACTCATTAGTGTGCATTGCATTAACAAGCGTTTCAGAGTGGGGTTGACTCAGCCAGCACACGGCGTCTACTCTCAGCCTTGATAATGACTCTGGATTAATAGGGCTTTTTTTGCTTAATTAGTTCTTGACCACCGTTATATCGACAACTTAATAACTCATCCCAGAACTGTCAAAAAGCCTCTAATTCTTCTGGGTTAAAGTGAGAAGATTAAATAAGTTATTTTATAGCAGTGGTGCCCTGGGGATCCATGTGACCCACAGACTCCCATTGCAGAGTATAGGACAATGGGGTGACATGGGGTTACACAAGTCAACAGTATGGCTGAGCACTAGGTGTAGGTGTTGCTGCCAAATGGCATCTTTCTTGTCTTCAGAAGATGATATTTATGTGTGTATTGTGTATGTATCTTTGATATTCTTGTTCATATGTATTTTGGCAATGATAAGAGAAGATCTTGGAAGCGTTGAGATTATGTCCACAAGAGACTTGTCTACTGCTCATTTTCTATTGTGAGAAATCAGTAGATTTTAATGAATTCATGGCAAAAATTATACTTAAAATTTGCAAAAGCGTGAAAGCCACAGTAAAAAGCATCAGCGTAAATTCATATACTGCCTGACCGTATAAAACAGCCATGTGATATTTTTGGTATGACCGTTTTTGAACCCGTGAAGGTTTATGGGTGGATTCACATATTATTGCTATTCAAAAACCAGACGTCGCCTGGACTGTATGTATTGTGGGGCCCTTTGATGGTCTCAGGGGCTTTTGAGGCCACCATAATGTCCTGGGCTGATACAACTGAAATGTTTTGATTATATTTTCATTTGACTGATTTAATTTTTCAATTTATTTAATTAATTCACCATTAGTAATTATGTTTTGAGCCTTGGTTTGTACAGTCGAATTGCAGACATAATGTCCTGTCCAAAGCCTGAGATAATTATTTAACATCTTTTTTTTTTTTCCTCTGGCTGCTCTTCTCTTATCCAGTTCGCAGATTTTGACAGGTGGCGTATAGTATTTCTCTACTTATTAAAGAAATATCTTGGGACAATCTACATTATTAATGTAATGGCTAATACAATTTTCCAGTGCCGTGGATTAATTTTGCCTCGCCATACTTTTAATCATCGGAGTCGGCTGTGGAAATGATTACTGAGATGCCGTATTTAATGTCATTAGTTATTGAGGTTCGGAAATGTTCTCACAATAATTGTTTAAACAATAAATGTGTTGATTCTGTTCTCTTCCTATTACGTTCTGCTTTATGTTGGCCCTATAATTAGTAATTGTTTGGTTGTCTGCGCGGCTTCAGTCTTATAATGGGTTCAATGTATAGAAATAAATAGCTTAAGACGTCTGAAAACACAAGCCAGGAAGGAAGATGTAAATATGTTCAAATATTGTGGATTGTAGTATTTAATTAGTAAGTGACAGATGGCAGAGAAAACTACCGATCGAGCCTGGAACACATGAGTAAATTTAAAGGGTGGTCGAAAGCTACCTATGGCTAAGGCTCCACGTAATGGGCCACAGCCAATAAGCACTGCAGAATCGGTCGTGTCAGAAACACGTTGTGTATTTATTTATTTATTTATTTATTTTTCTTCGCAGTGCTTTTCACAGTAAGTCCACACAGTTTTAGTGACTTTCTTTCCCTATTACACTTAGCCCAATTCCCATCAGTAGGTGTTGTAAGCAACTTTGATAAGAGCAATTGCTTATTCATACTCTCCTTTTATTGCCCCAAAATGTGATGCCATAGTAATATTTATTTAAAGCCATGTTGGCTTTTTTGACTAGTTTATTAGTATTGAGGTCTCATGTCCCAAACAGCTGAAAAAAAAGTTGCAAATGTGAACTTGTCCTTAATTCCCTACAGTTTGTAAACGTGTTCTGCAGTGTGAACTATGCTGTTAATGGAAACACTAGCTATGTTCTATCTAGAATATAGATGCTTACATAAAGCAAGCAAAACTGAAGAAATGGGTAAAATATGTGGCCAGTTGCAACTGTTGGGAATGAAGGGGTTACAAAAGACAATATCAATTCTGTGTACTTTAATCAATTAGTGAGTCAGTAAATGGTGTAGGGAGGTCCACTTAAAGGTGCACTTTGGGATAAATGGACCTAGCATCTGGTGAAACACCTGCTTATGCCATCTGCTAACCCGAGCTAGTGTGTGTAACAAAACGGGACATGGAAATCGAATGTCATTTTGAAAGCACATGAAAACTTACATGAACTGTTTCATTCCTTTGTTTATATCCTTTCTCTTTTATAAGACGAGGACTATTAGGCTAAGTATTATTGATCATACCTTTAAATGTTATTGATGTTCATAATCATTTAATGAAAATTGGATGATGTATTTAGCTGATAAACATGTCCAGTGATTCTGTTTAAAAGGATTATCTGGTTTCTAAGGCTGATGACTTATCCTAGGGTCAGGCGATTTTGACCTAAATCACAATTGACAACTTTATCAAACATAAAAACAGTGTTACTCACCTCTCCTGGACTCCGGCATGGATCCCTGTTGTTTTCGGGTCTTCTGATTGACATCAGAAATTGGCCAATCACATGGGTCATGCAGAGTTGTGACGTGCCTATAAATCATGATGCCACGTGACCCACTGACATAGTATTTTAATAACCGTTTCTGTTCAGATATGTTTGGTCTGAATAAAAATTAAGGTAGACCCTCAGAAATAATGTAATTGAAATAACCATTGTGAACAAAATCACATTGGTTATTCTGGTTTATGTTCGGTTGAGGGGGCATTCACACGGAGTAATGCCAGGCGTGTATCACAGCCGTACACTCCGGCGTTACGGCAGACTGCCGAACACTTCCCATTCACTTCAATGGGAGCGCTCGAAACAGCGGCGTTTACGAGCGCTCCCATTGAAGTGAATGGGAAGTGTTCAGCAGTCTGCCGTAATGCCGGCGTGTACAGCTGTGATACACGCCCGGCGTTACTCCGTGTGAATGCCCCCTTAGGTTGTCTTTGATTAATTGCCCAGTGCTATCATTATTAAATCTGTGGGAGTCTCCACGTCCATAATACCGAGCCAACACTAAGCTTACTTGCCATACAAGCGCAGCAAAAGTAGGTACTGTAATGCTCCCCCCATAGAATTCTAACTGGATAACTGTATTAACATACATTTGTCAACCATTTATAATTTATCTCCAACCCACTGATCCATTTTTAACATCTGTTATGATGGAGGCAAATCCATTTTGATGGATGTTAAATGGAGCCCCATTGACTTGCAATGGGTCCATCCAGCTGTGAAAATGGCCAAAAATAGGACATGCCCCCCCCCTCCTTTTTTTTTTTTTTTTTTTTTTAAATTGGACATTGTTCAAAAAAGGAAGGCACTAATGCACCCTATTTTCACATAGTCTTCAGGATGGATCCCCATGTATGAGTGAGAACAGAGAATACTTCTGTAAGTGTCTTCTTTTCAGGTGGACTCAAGGAATCGGTGTATTGCATGAATGGACGTTCATCTGAACGGTCACCATGTAATGCTATACTGTATGTTTCTTGCCGTTAAATGGAAAATGCCAAGGGGAGGGCTCTGATCCCTCCCTTTAGCCAGGGTGGAGGGAAACTTATAAGAGTAGAAACAGCATGATGTGACCACACACTCCTTAGGACAAGAGACAAACAAACAGCATGGCGGCGGTGCAGAGTCCTCTTTGGAAAGGAGACAGAAAAATAGCATGTAGGGTAGCAGAGACTCTTTTACACAGGAGATGGACAAATAGCATGGGGGCTCATGTAGCTTCTTAGGAGAGGACACTAGACATGCAGCTTGGGGGGTGCTTCTGCATATGGCTTCAACGCTGCTGTGTCCGAACATCTGAACCTGCCAAATACAGGTGGTCAGTGGTGGTGGTGCTAGATGTCAGATCTTCACCTTTCTGATATTTATATCTTCAGCCTGAAAAATCCTTTTAATAGAAAAAAAAAATAAAAAAAACCCCCAAAACCTGCCCTGACATCACAGCAGAAACACTAACTATGTTCTTCATGAGATTTTTGATGTGTTGGGATAGATTTGTGAACTTTTATCTCTTAAACCACCCAACTGGGTGTGAACAAGGTCAAGTAGTGATGAATGGACTAGTAGTACTTCCATGACTTGCCCTCTTTTAAGATGTCTTCCTTAGGCCTGGTGCAGAAATGCTGAGATTTCCCAAACCTTTGCATTTTTGTGAATCTCAGCAGGTCAATTATACCTTGGAAATGGCGGCGGTTTCCATGTAGATATAACTGAAGCAAAAGTCCACAGAGGAAAACTGCAGACTTTCTGTAAAAAGCATTTTGGGGAAAAACTGTAATGTGTTTTTGCTGTCCCTCCCCCCACACACTGTAGTCCACTACGTGACACCTTAGTCTTAAAGAGAACCTTTCATCACTTGGAGCAAATCCGGTTTTATATACCACTAGAAAGCCGACAGTGCGCTGAATTTAGCACACTGTTGGATTTCACGTTCTGTGCCCCCGGTGAAGAGCTATCTGCACCGGTACCGTAGCTCTTCACCTTCAGAAGGGGATTCCTCAGAGTAGCGCCTATCGCACTGTACTGTGAGAGCGGTGACGAACGCCCCATCCCGATAGTACTTGTCCATAGACGAATATTGGGGGATGGGGCATCAGTTTCCGCACAAAACATGCAAAGAGAAAAGTGTTGCTTGCAGTACTTTTTCTCCGCATATTTCGTGTGGAAACCACTTGGCCTTAATGCAATATCAAGGCACAACCTGTAGAGAAGAATGGAGATTTTATAATGGGGACTGTTAGGGTTACATCATGATATACCGTAGGTAAAAAAAAAAAGTGCAGCATGCTGTGCTGTTCATCCCATCAAACTTGACATAAATACCTATGGAGATTCTAAATTCAGCTTTATTCTATTCACATTTATACTGATTGCTTCCTTGGGACTACTTGGTTGGAATTTTTTTCTCTCAAAGGGATACTTGACTTGAAATGGCTGAGAGACTCTGATTTAGGTCCGTGCATGTATTCATGACTCAAGTACTGTTCACACTAGCAATGTCTCTCAACAAAATACAATCATTTTGACATGAGCTAAGATGAACAGGTAGAATTCACAACATCCATAGGCAACAACTGGCGTGTTCACTAAATATTCAGAACTATACATATAATAATGCAGGAGTTGGCAATCATTCTAAAGGAAACAAGAATGATAAATTATTCATTGCCGGACAATAACTGTAATTGCCATGAAAGTCTTAGAATGCAAACCATGAACACAATCGATTCATTAAACATTAGCATGCTCAGCTGGTATAGTCTAATGTACTTTTATACTTATTTCATTGTACAAATCTGATCTGACAAGGCTAGGATGCTAGGATGTCATGTCTCACATGTCCCCTGTATGCGTCTTCCTCTCGGTTTGTGTGGTCCATTAGAGAGAGAGGTTGATATTTGCAGCAGAACTGCTCTCTATTTAGAGAGCCCTGTACCAGGTAAATATGCCTGAAGTGCTGACCCTGGCACAGGTGCCGATGCTTGCTGACCCCTGTAATAATACATTAAAGTGTAAGTACTGTTTTGCTGTCTTTTTTTTTTTTTTCTTTCTTTGTTGGGAAGTGGGGGGTCATTTTATTTCTATCTCCTGTTCTATACCATCTGATGTTATATAAGAGATCTCACTAATCATATGAGAGATATTACTAACTAAAAACAGTCGTGAATGTAATTTTTGTATGCAGAATATCAAAAGGCACAAAGGTAGTCTATGGGATCTGAGAATCTCTTCTTTCATATGATGTTGAAACCACTTTTCTGGGTTGTATAGAACTGGAGATACAGCCATTCAAAATGACCATTCATTCCTTTGACAAAAGCTATGGCTCTACATACTGCCAATACAAATATGCACTCATTTTTCTTGCCAACTGCATAGAGATTTCCAAGAGAGCGAGTTACATGGGTTAAAGTATATTACAAAAAATGTTCACCCAACAGACCCCAACACCATAAAACAAAATAGCTTAAGTCTTCTGGAGATTTAAACATTTTTATGTATGGGGACCCAAAAGACAGACACCCTGTCTGCCTAAAAAGCGGTTGCCTGCGGAAACCCGGGGTCTCCATAGACTATGCAAGACTTGGAGGACTTTTCTTTCAACCCATTTTAAGCGGAGTCCAGCACTGTAGGTAGTCGCTGTCATTCTCTCTATAGAAATGAATGTGGGTTATATTATCAGAATCCACAGGATGCAATGACTCCTATCTATGGAGACTTATAGATTAGTGTTTGCCATGAGAATATAAACACCAATACACAGTGACACCATATATACAATTGTCACAGATCATTGTATTTTGCCATAGATTGTACGCTTTTGAATCCTTGTCTGCAGTTATCTGATATTAGGGGACAGTTTTAAAGAAATCTGACATTGCTCACATTCTGGCTTTTATTTAGTGATTAAAATAATCTTTCTGCATAGGCTTAGCCCACTTCTGCATCACAGTTAAAATATCAAAATGTACTGACATATAACATCTTATTATAAAAATATGCGTGTTTGTATATGACTGTATGTATATATATATATATATATATGTGTGTGTGTGTGTGCATATAATATATAAATTATTGCAGCATAAACTGCAGTACCAAAAGTGAACATCCAGTGCTACACACAGACTTTCTCATAAAGGGTGGCTTGTCGGCTTTAGCTAAATTACGGTAACAATTCAGTGTTGTAGGCTGTATAGTTTACTGACTATGATTCAGAATATCTTTTTGATGTGCTTTATTTTTTGTTATAGAAAATTAACCAGAATGTTGGTATAATAGAAATATAAGAATAAAAAAATATAATAGAAATGCAATAAGAAATTCAATATTTTGATTATATCTGTACACAGTCCTTATTGCATATTCCAAGGCTACGCTCTCATTGCCAGTTGTTTTTGAGCAGGATTTGCATTAGTCCTCAATAAAGTTTATCTTGAAATAAAAGGTGGAAGGTTCCTTTACGTCTGATTTCTGAGTTTTTGTTACAGGAAAAAAAAACCTCACGCTACATCATCTTTTTCCCTCTGAAAAAAATGGATAGCAGACAGACCGGAGCTGTAGTTTCTGTTGTAACATTAAAGTGAAAAGGGATGGATATAAATAGAAAGTCTGCAGTTTGCATTGTCATTCAGGGAAACTTTAATGTGCATTATTCTGACCCTCTGATGGATCAGAATAACAAATGGACAATGATAGTGTGAGCGTAGCCTAAGGCTAAGTTCACATCTGCGTCACAAATCAGCAGTGAGAAAATTTCTGCATCTCTCTGTTGCTTTTGGTATGGAAGTGGCAGACACTTGGCGGACCCCATTATAGTCAGTGGGGTCCACCAGTGTCTGCCTGTGCCTGTTACTGCTGTTTTAGCGGTCCAGCTCTCTGTTGGTCGGGTCCCCCGACAGACCCGAACAGTGGATTGTCCAGCACAGATGTTACCTTGCCTCAGCATGTAAAAAGGTAAGGATGAAAAAGCATCTTAAAAATTCCTTCCATTACTACCCTTAAAGGGAATGTGTTAGCCACATTTTTGTTGCTAATTAAAACCCAATGCTGAAAGACCATATTTATTTTCCATATCTGTTTTCATTTTATTTCTGTGCATGATTTTTGGAATGACCAAAGTTCTTGTCTGAACTGCTGTTAAACCAATTCAATGATATGCTTGACAGCAGCCACATGGATCAGGAATCTGTAGTGTGGAGAGATTTCTGAATTTCTATTGGAGAGTGTTCTGGCCATGCTGTCATACAGAAAACTGATTGTGTTGTACTTCAGGAAGTCTTACACAAAATTGGGTAGAAAATTAGAAAAATACATTACCAATATAAAAAGGCCCATTTTGAGACGTTATCTATTATCTATGAAATGGGGAATAGCTTCAGATCAGTTTGGGTTCAACCACTGAAAGCCCCTCCAATCGTAACAAGGGAATTGTATCCCCTGTTGGATTAGTGGTCGGGACAGATGTGACTGGTTTTATTTTTATTTTTTTGAATTCAAAGTTTTATTGCAAGTTTTAAGTACAACAAGGCCTGAAATAGGCCAATAACACAAAGAAACATGGAAAGGAAAAACACAAGTACAAACAGTACATTCAAATAAAAAAGTAATAGGAGAAGCAACAACAACCCGGACCCCAGGGAATAGTGGGAGAGGTCCAGTCATAATAGGGTTTTATTTATTTCAATGGGAGCGCCAGAGACAGTCGAGTGCTGTACTTCAGTTATCTTCAGCGGTGCAAGTCTGTCCTAACTACCACTTCATTCAGAACAGGGCATAAAACTACCCCATTTTCCTTATTGGTGGGAGTCTGCAGTATTTAAGCTAGAAATACCCATTTATCTTTTAAGGGTATGTTCACATGCAGCAGAAATCTCTGGAAACGAGAATCGGTTATATGCATCTGCATGGGGATGTTTCTACAGCATGTACATGGATGAATTTACGTAAACTCCATTTAGATTAATCAGTCTGTAATGTATCTGCAACTGTGAATATATCCTTCGCTATAATAAAAATGTATTTTATTAATTTCAGACTATTGTCCTAAAATATACTGGGGATTTTAAAAATAGCAGAAGAAAAGCTAAATATAGTATAGCATTTTATATTCCTTTCTCATTGTTCAACCATAAATAAGATGTTAGTACTGCCGACCATCCAATGTTCCTTTTACTGTAAAATCTAGGTTGCAAGTGTTTGTTTTGTCACTGTAGACACCTGGTGGTTCTATATAATGTGATTCTAAAATGTGTCTCAAGGGCTTTGTCACATGGGAGGTTCATCCACCTGGTACATTCATACTGTGTAGGGTTCTGACGCTAACAATGAGCAAGTATCCTGGATAAACCCCTATTAGATTCACAATAATGAATGGTATCTTAACACATAACATGTGAGCAATGGACAACTGATGCACTGCAGACTGGTCACTGCCTCAGACACCTCACACTTATAATGCCAAGGAGTGAGGTTCCAATTCATTGCCTATCAGAACATATATCCGGGGTGTGGGCGGGTTAACTGTCAATTATCCCCAGGTAAACTGGAATTCTAGTCTAAATCCGTTAGTCAATGGCACTATAGAGCAACAGTGGTCGCATTGCACTGTAGCCCAGAACCAGCACTGGACAGTGGGGATCATATCATCTATAGGATATATAGATAGATATATGATTTTGGGATGGGACTTCCGCATGTCAACTACAATTTAAAAACAAATATTAGAAGATTTGATGTATCGCAGAATTAATATTTCAGCATGTTGAGATTGTTCATGTCACTATTATGTGCCATCCTAAGCAGCTTAGGGTGCACAAAAGTAAAAATATTACACAAAATGTTCAAAGCCCCACAAATACAGCTAGAGCCATAAAATAATTCATAAAAATGGTTGCTGTGAGAATACAAGCAACATTTAATGCAATGCACATGGATATGTCTTGCAGTTTTGGTTTTGTTCTAGACCAGGTTGTATATACAAAATAGATGGCAACCTATAGGGGGCACTATAGGGACAGATTTTTTTTTCTCCCGTCTAATGCATAGCTATTTTGCATCCTGCATTGCCTTCCAGCATCCACACCAGCTTTCTGTGCCAGGACAATCCCTACCCTGTGACTGGTAGATGCAGGACTGTATTGCAGTACAGACTTTCAACTTGAAAATGATTCAGCTAGAAATGTATTTGTGAGATGGCAGGATGCAGACTTGGCACGGCTCAGAAAACGCATACTACTGGCAAATGCTTCTGATTTACTGTAATAGTTTGTATGGCAGACTGATTGTTTATTCTGCAAGTAGCATGACCCAGTGGCTGCGCTCTCAACACAAGCTACTTTTGCTTTATCTAGTACATCAGTTAATGTGTCAGAAGCAGCAGAACTGCTCAATGCAACGTTTTCTTGCTTCAAACAAGTGCTCTTCATGTTGCTTTAGCCCTGATTAGTATATATGACATTTTTGTTGCTGTAATATAGGGATTTTTGGATGACATCAATATTATCTAAAGCTTCAGATATTTTCTGGCTTCAGCTATTGCTTTGATCAGCTTTGTGTCATG